>NC_141684.1:9282500-10712500 GCF_028749965.1 Puma concolor
CAAAAACAAAAACAAAAACCCGGTTTCTTGCCAAAAGTAGAAATCCCCAAGTCCCCGAGGAACAGAGACAAGAAGTGTCTGGGCATGGGGGAGGGGAGGAGACGGAGGAGAAAGAAAGAGGTGACGAAAGAAGCAAGAAGGACTGTTTAGCAACATTTAGCAGGCTCCCACTGTCTGTCGGGCACTGCGCCCGGACAGGGGACATAACGATGAGTGAGACGCGGTGCCTCATCTTCCAGAAGAGACAACTGGTGTGGAAGAGAGGCAGGAACCAAACATGGCACTTGGGCGAGTCCCACTGGGGTGCAGAGAACAAAAACACCTGAGCCCCCGTCCCCAGGGGGCAGCAGACATCCCTGAAGGGAGAAGCAGGGGGGCCCTGGCCTGCAGGATGGGGGACTCTCGTCTCGGCACAGATGTTATCACGGGAAGCACGGCTTTGCTGTGGTGCGACCGGAACCCAGAAAATCCCAGGTGGGGAATGCGCTGAGATCTTCTGACCGGGAGCAGGGAGCCCGGGATGCTGGGAGGACAGGAACCGTCAGCCCCTGCCCAGTTGGGGCGGGGTCAGAGAGAGACCTGGGGGAGCCGTCGGACCCTCCCTCTGGCGAGGCTGCGGGCGGTGGAGGAAGGGCAGGGCGTCCGGGACCAGCCAGACGCAGGCTCCGGGCACCAGGGATCGGCTGGGCAGGGGACAGAGGCTCGCGGTCCAAACCATCCAGGCTCCGCTGGTTGTGAGCTGGGTCAGCTGGGGCAGGTGAACTTGGGCCTGAGAAGCACCACGGATGGTGGCTGCAGCGCTGTTCTCGTGGAAGCGCTGGAGCATGACATGCAAAGGGCCGGCCGTCTACTCAGCACAGGCAGCGCCTGGCCAGCGGTGGGTTTCAAGTAATGTTGAGCCACCATCACAGGCTAGAGCGCTGTCGGCCCTCCGAGCGTATCTCTGTCACATGCAGGCAGTAAGCCCTGCTCTCTGGAGCCCCCGTCAGATTTAGCTGAGACCACACGTGGAAGGTGCCCGAAACCCACTCATTTCTTGGTAATAAATGTTCCTCTCCTTTGTCCCCAGTGGAAGTGGAGGGAAGCTTCGGAACAGGCCGCGAGCATTTCGGGTGGGGGCCCCTCACGTTCTAGCAAGTACGTGTGGCTGCCTGCTGGGCTATGGGCACCATCTTCAATATGCGGCATGGGGACCCGCGCCCAAGTGGCTGTGCCGGCAGATTCGGGAATACAGTGGAGAGCGGTGCACCATTCTAGCTTTGCCTGGGACACAAACCCACCTTGCCTTTGCTTTCCCAGGGACCCACCAGCCTGGGGAAACCAAGGCCAAAGTTCTGAGGACTGAAGAGCCACGAACTCAAGCCCTTGCTTCCCCAACGAGATGGACCAAGAAACCAGAAGTACAGGAGACTCACTGGACTGAGCTGCCAGACGAATGGCGTAATCGCCCCCGCTCAGAAACTTCTCTGAGAAGGTGGCCCGGGAGGGAGAGAGCTGAGGAAGGGAGAGCTCCTCATCAGTCAGCAGGATTCCTTTGGCTGCTAGGAAACTCTCCCCCAGAGGGAACCAGGAACTGTTGGAAGCCAAGACAATGTCTTCTGTTTCCTTAATGAACTGCAGGACACGAAACTTCACCTCCTCACAAGAGCCAGGACCTAGGGGAATAAAGACATCGTGGCTGAACGCTTTGACCACCCTCACCCCCCCAGAGGCGCGTGCGCATACACGCATGCACACATTTCTGCCACAGCTGTTTCCTTCACCCAGCTCTTTTTACGGCCTGGAATGTTCCTTGTGTTTCGTTTCACTCAACATTTATGGAGAACCTACTGTGTAAGAAGGTGAGCAATAGCTAATGTCTACTCTACACCAGCCATCGTACTAAGCACATGTACACAGACGATCCAATTGAATCTATACAACAGCCCAATAAGATACTATTCTTATCTGTGTGTTAGAGATGAGAAACTGAGGCATGGAGAAGTCATATCACTTAAACTTAAAGTCACGTAGGCTCCATCCTAGCTAGCAAGTAGTTGATTCAGATTTCTCATCTAGTCAGTATAACTCTAGAACCAGAGATCTGGACTAGCTGCCTCCTATGGAAGGATGGACAGGGATGGATGGATGGGTGGATGGATGGAGGAGTAGATAAATGGATGGGTGGATGGATGGATGGATGGATGGATGGATGGATGGATGGATGAGTAGATAAATGGATGGGTGGATGGATGGATGGATGGATGGATGGATGGATGAGTGGATGGATGGATGGATGGATTTCAAAGGTTGAAAGGAGGCATTATAGGTCAGTAGAGAGATACTCTTTTAAAGAGAAAAGAGCATGGCTCTCACAGACTTCTGGATTCAAATGTCAGCTTGATCACTTATCAGCTGTGTAATTTTGGATGATGTGCTTAACTCTTCTGAGCTTCAGTCTTGTGATCTGTGAAAAGGGGATGATTGGGGCATCTCCCTCAGAGGGTCTTTAAAATTATCCTATGAGGTGCTGCATCTGAAATATTCGGCACAGTGTCTGGCCCATGTTGTCCTTGAAATTGTCACTATTAACAAAAACCACACTGGCCATATTTATTTCAACCTGTCACTTTGTGACTTCAACAGGAAATGTGTTCATTGGGTTCTTTTGAGAGCACAGAATCAGCAGAAACCCTTGACTTCTGGGATGTGAAGACATTATTGCTTTCTGTGGGTGTTGCTGATCAAATAATCTCTTCTGTCAATCCCAGGGATTGAGAATAGCTGAAGCAAAAACTCCCATTTGAAAATCTATGCTTGCTATCCATTTCTTCCAAAAAAAGTATGAATATTCTGTAACTGGATATATGACTGTTTTTTTTTTCTTTTTGACACGTAAGACCTTTTAAAATCTGGCCCAAATGTACCTGTAGCTTCTTCCATCACTCCCTCCCAAGTCCCCTCCCTTCCTAACACACTGACCTACCCCCACCACCCCATTCCCAACAAAGCGGACCCTTTTCAGCGGCCCTAACCTCGAACATGCTATTTCCCCTGTCAGGAAGGGCCCGGCCCCCTTTTTAAGCTGGGCAAACATCCTTCGCAATCCAGAAGCTGAGTCCATGCCAATCTTTACCCAGTTTCCCAGCCAGGGAGTTAGCTCCAGTCTCTGGGCATCCTCCATGACATGGTGACATGTCAGTTTCCCCCAACCGGTTCCTGAGCCCCTCCAAGTATACACCACACCTTTCTCATGACTGTCTTCCCATCATACAGCACAGTGTATACAGCAGTTGTCCATAATTGCACATTAAATAAAGAGAGCGAAATTCCAAAGCGGCCAGAGATTATGCTATGGACAGGACCGGACCTCATGCCCCTGGAGGCAGGTATCATCCCCCCTGCTTACGGTCACTGGTCACTGGCTACTGGTCACTGTATTACTCACCGTCCGTTGTACTAATACAGCCATTTATGAAGGACCTTCTATGTACCAGACCTGGCACTTCACATCGAGTACCTTGTACGATTCTCACAACGACCTTGGAGGTAGTTATCCATCCTAACTCAAATTCACAGATTAAACCAACAGTGTGACTGTGGCCACAGAGGGGTAGGTAGTGGAAACAGGGCTCAAGACTCTGGTAGAACTAGCACCGTGGCCTCGAGACCAGTCCTTCCTCAGGCTTTAGGGAGCATCGGAGCCCCCTGGGGGCTTGTAGAGATGCAGGCATAGATTCAGCAGGTGGGTTCAAAGATTCCAAATTTCTCACAGCTCCCCGAAGTGATGTTAATGCTACTGAACCACGCCTGGGATATCAAGGCTCGGAGCCCATGGTCGCCACACCCTTTTGATAATACGCCCTATCAACAAGGGTTTGAACATGTGCCCCCAAAATGCATATTTCTGTATTTGTAAAGCGAAACACACATACAACTGTATTAATACACTAGGTACGTTTTTCTTCAGCTGTTCATAACATGTAATTGCGAAACCAAAAATAGGACTTTAGAAGGAAAAGAACAAACACGGCATACAGGTGGACGTTCTAATCTTTGCTTCCTGGCGGTTTATCTTGTATCTTGGTCTACCCTCCACACCTCTTGGGACTCACTGCAAAGGCCAGCATATTCTCAGCCCAGTTTTGATGCTTTGCCCAGCACTCAGGCCAAGGTGAGCAAACCTAGCTACCAACGTGACAAGGTGCTTTTGGCCTCAGCAATCAGGCGCAAAAATTGGATGCAAAGAGGTCTAAGTTTATAAAGCATCTGAAATTATAGGAATGTGCCTGTATAGGCGTGACCATTGGTATAGAGACTCTCAAAATCTGAATAAGACTTTTTATACAATAGGCATGCCGACATCTGTGTGTGACTTGGGAGGGGTCAGCCTGTTGCTGGGACCTGACACTTCAGGGGAGAATCCCAGTCGTGGATGGCAGGGGCGGGCCGGGGGGCAGGACACTCCTGGTCTCACCACGTGTTCCTATGATCGAACATCCTAAAATCTCACTTTCTGCTCAAGCCTACACTCTGGCTAATGTCAACATCGTCTGATTAATTTCAGCATTAGCCAGAAAGGCGTGGACAATGTTGAACATTGCAAAGAATGGATTGAGAGATGTCTTTGGGCTTGAACAGCTGTACTGTTACCTGTAATACCTAGCAACTGCTGGCTACGGAGGTTCTCATTTGATAATAACAGTGCTAGAGAGCCAAAGCATAAGAGACTCTTAAAAACTGAGAGTTGATGGGGGGTGGGAGGGAGGGGAGGGTGGGTGATGGGTATTGAGGAGGGCACCTTTTGGGATGAGCACTGGGTGTTGTATGGAAACCAATTTGATAATAAATTTCATATATTGGAAAAAAATAACAGTGCTGAATCCGCCTTGTTCTTTCCAGCTGCTGGTGTGGCCACTTGGTAATGAGCCATTTGAAGTTCGGACAGAGTCAGCCTCATTTTGCATCTGCCTCATACACCACAGCTTTCCTCTAAGTCCACCTGCCACAGAGCCGAACTTACAGACCTCCTTCAGCTGTTCTCCAATTAGTCCTATAACGAAACCCCTCAAGTGAAGTAAAGGCACTTCGTGAGGTCTGGAGGACCTAGCAGTGTCTTTGTAAGGAGGATCATAATCCATGTTGGTTAATCCAATGGTGGTGCACCTAATTTAGGAGAGATTACTCAAGTGTTAGCCATAGTGGGCAAGAGCCAGGTCATACCCACGTGACAGGCTTCATCGGTCCTGAGATCATGCTTTGCACACAGACGACATTCAATTAAAATCTGAGGCACTGATTTAAATAATCGATCATATGAACATTAAAAATGAACTACATTGGGGTGCCTCAATGGCTCAGTCGGTTGAGCGTCCGACTTCGGCTCAGGTCATGATCTCACAGTTCCTGAGTTCGAGCCCCGCGTCGGGCTCTGTGCTGATGGCTCAGAGCCTGGGGCCTGCTTCGGATTCTGTGTCTCCCTCACTCTCTGCCCCTCCCCCACTCATGCTCTGTGTCTCTGTGTCTCTGAAAAATAAACAAATGTAAAAAAAAATTTTTTTAATAAAAATAAAAATGAACTACATTGGGGCGCCTGGGTGGCTCAGTCGGTTAAGCGTCAGAGTTTCGGCTCAGGTCGTGATCTCACAGCTCGTGAGTTCAAACCCTCCGTCGGGCTCTGCGCTGACAGCTCAGAACCTGAAGCCTGCTTTGGATTCTTCGTCTCCCTCTTTCTCTGCCCCTCCCCTGCTCATGCTCTGTTTCTCTCTTTCTCAAAAATAAATAAACGTTTTAAAAACATGAACTACATTAACTTCACCAACACCCAACTGTGTGAATGTGGGGAAGTCACTTCGTTTCTATGAGCGTTGGCGTTCTGGTCTGAACGTTCGCATCCCCCCTCTCCCCCAAATGTATTGTATTGAAGCCCTGACCCCTAAAGTGATGGTACTTGGAGGTGGGACCCTTGGGAGGTGATTAGGTTTCAAAGAGGTCATGAGGGTGGGGCCCTCTGGATGGGATTAGTGTCTTTATAAAAAGAGCACTTTCTCTCTGCCATGTGAATACACAGTTCCTTCTGCAATGCAGGAAGACAGCTCTCAGCAGGAACGGAATCAGCCAGCACCTTGATCTTGGACTTCCACTCCCCCAGAGCTATGGGAAATGCCTGTTGGTTAAGCCTCCTAGCCTACAGTACTCTTGCAGCAGCCCGAGCCGACTAATGCATCCGCGTGCCTCGAGCATTGAAGGGACATATACCTGTCCGTATCTGATCTCCACTCCAGCTCAGACACTCAGTACACGCCTACCAGACATCTTTTTTATAAAGGCACAAATTCAGCTCTCCACGGGGTGTAACTCACATGCTGGGACCTTGCTTGGCTCTGTCCGGGTGCTTTCCAGTTCTTGACCAGCCTCATTCACACACCAGCAGCTCCGAAGGTCAAGGTGTGCCAGAGGAGTGCTGAAGTCTGAGTAGGGCCCTGGGTACCAGCTGAGCTGGCCATTCAGGATCTGCCAAAAGACGGAGGGCTCCAGGAGGACGTTCCCTCCAGGCTGGGTCAGGTTCCCTTCCATCACTGCTAGTGGGACGTCTGGGAAAGAAGGGTATCTCTCCAGCCCTGGGAAGATGCCCTGTTGGCCGGCCTCATACAGACTCTGAATAAAGAGACGAAAGCTTCTGGAAGCTGCTTCTTTATAGCTCATGATCTTCATGAGCAGCTCGGCAGGGGTCAGCTCCCGGCCACCGTTGTTCTGAGCTGCCCATCGTTCGTACCACTCGAAGGCCTGCTCTGGGGGCCCGTCGCATTGCACGGGCCTCCACTGCCCACCGGTGCCGCACTGCGGGATGTAGATGCTGGCGAAGGTGGGCAGCAGGCTGGAGTCAGAGCCCAGAGCTCGCACTGTGCGCAGAAAGGCCTGCTCGGCCTGTAACTGACAGGCGGTGGGGCCTGGGAGGAACAAGGAGGAGGTATGTCAGGTAAAGAAGTGCGGGGAGCCCACGAGGCCAAGATGCAAACCCCTGACGGTCCAAGCCCCATCTGAAACCTTATACGGCCACAGAAATCCCATCAGCCTCAAATCTGTAAATAACATCTAGACAGAGTGCATCCCCGTCACTGAAACGGCACTGTTGAGACTGTTGTCTGCTCTGCAGAAACCTATGGGGCAGCCCCTGAAAAGCCAAATGAGTCTCCCTATTCAATCCCGGGAATGGTTAACAGTATCGACCCGCTTCTGGACAATCTTTACGTTAAGTGGCAGTTTTCGCCGCTGCAGAAGTCGGGGCTTACGCGACAATAGAATTCACTTTTTCCGTAATGCGCTGAGTCGGGGCCCCACAAATCAGGGTTTGTGGACTGAACACGCAACAGACTCACATTGCTTGGGTTCTCCAAGTACGCTTCGAGTTCCAGGAATAGGCTGACCCTCACGGTCAACGCAGTAACACTCAGAGCCGAAGCACTGGACGGGGAGGAAATGCCCCTCGCTGGTGCAAGAAGGGACCAACAGCCTGGACCCCGCGGGCTGGCTGCCCTCGAGGGTTTGCATGCGGGCCCTCTGCTTCTCACACTCTGTGGGACACCGGGGGCGTCCGCCTCTAACCCTGGAGCCAGAAAGTTCTTTGCCCCGGGAATCCACACACCAGCACTCCCCGGCAAAGCACTGCACGTCCTCGTAGTCTCCTTCCGCCGAGCACAGTGGGACGAAAAGGCTGCCCGGCGTCTGCCCGCAGCCCTGGGAGCTGAGCACCATTTCCATCACGTCACCTAAGTCCTTCGCTATGTCTTCGGGCACAGAAATGGCATGCTGCAAGAAGAGAGGGAATTCTGGAAGCTCCAGGAGAGACGCAAGGAATGCCAGGGCGTTCTGGTTCTCTTGTAAGTTGATCTCAAAGCCAAAGCTGCCCACCATCGGCCTGTTCCTAGCAGCTCCCTTCACAGAGGCTTCGGGGGGGTCTGCGGCAGGATTTGAATCCAGTCCCAAGGAGAAAGCCTTGGCAGCTAGGTCGGTCCCTCCGTTCTGGAAGCCCGGGAGACCAAACTGCCGGAAAAATTGACTGAAGTTAAATGTGCCTTTTGTGCCAAGGGCTCCAGACAAGTTGAACTGGCCAACATTCACCAAAAATTTCCCTCCAAAGAGGTTTTGCTGGAGTCGCTTTGGGTCCATGGTAAACTGAAGGGCAAGACGAGCCAGCTCTCGGGAGGGAAAAATCGCTCCAATGGCTTCTCTGAGGAGAGTTTCTGAGGCAGAAAACTGTTTACCCTGCCCTTCTCCCATCGGGTGGAGAATCCCAGAGTCCACAAAGAGCTCCTTCACCAAGGGCGGGCAGGATGTGGCAAATCTGGCTACTTTCTGGGAGACCCGTCTTCCCTCGGGAGCCAAGAACAAGCCGTGCTGGCTGAAATAGCCTGAGGGCCCAAAGTGTAGTCTAGACAGGGCCTGCCTCCTCTCAGAGGCGCAGGATTGGTCTTCAGCTGCACAAGACAGAGCAAACGGGAGAAATGGTTTTAACATCAACAAATACTCCTGAGACAACCCCCCAGATCCTTCTCGAAGTAAGATGTCCAACAGTTCAGTCAAGAACACCTACGTTTTGTACCTCTGTCTTCCCTGCCTTTTTATTTATTTTTTTCTTTCCCCCAAGCAGTGTCTGTGGCAGCCGTTTGGGGGAATGAATGTTCCAGGTGACGTGACTTCCCTTCCTACCTTTCACGGGAGGGTGACCCCCTTGTGAGTCAAGGCTCGTTGGTGCCCGCCCACTTTCGGAAAAGCTGACCAAATGCATGCCCCAGATGTACTGGGCTGAACGGTGTCCTCCCATCCTCCTCAAGCCCAATGTTCACGTCCACTGAGGACCTCAGAACATGACATCACTTGACAGTAGGGTCTTTGCCGGTGCTATCGGTTAAAATGAGGTCACACTGAACTGGGGCGAGCCCTAACTCCAATGATGGATGTGCTCGTAAGACGGCCACGTGAAGATGGGGTCGGAATGTCAAAAGAATGCCAAAAAAGAATACCAAAAGCCAAAGAAAGTCAAGGTCGCTGGAAGCCCCCGGAAACTGGACAGAACAAAGATACATCCTTCTCTAGAGCTTTCAGAGAGAGCCCAGCCCTGCTAAGACCTCAGTTATAGATGTCTGGCCTCTGGACTGGGAGGGGATAAATTTCTATCGGATGAAGCCACCGAGTTTGTGGTAATTTGTGACGGCAGCCCTCGGGAACTCATACACCAACAAATTCCTATTTGTTTTCGTTTTATTTTTTTAAACACATTTTTAATGTTTACTTATTTTTGAGAGATAAGAGAGACAGAGTGGGAATGGGAGAGGGGCAGAGAGAGAGGGAGACACAGAATCCGAAGCAGGCTCCAGGCTCCGAGCCGTCAGCACGCAGCCCGATGCGGGGCTCGAACCCACCACCGGCGAGATCATGACCCGAGTTGAAGTCAGTCGTTTAACCGACTGAGCCACCCAGGAACCCTATTTCCCATTTGTTTTGTAATGAAAAAAATTTTTTTCCAGCATTCTCTTGTTGGAATTTTTAATGGACTTTAATGCTTCATTATTTGCTCTTCGTGCGGCTGCCTAATCCCTCCTTGTGGGTAGGCTTGTCTAGGCTAACTAATTGATAGTCTCTTTGAAGATAAGAACCATACTTTAAATGCCATGAGTATTTCCTATAATAAGAAACATTTCCTAGGTTGTAATATCTAATATTATAACATACTATAGGAAATATATTTCCCAAAATATAATACAGTAATGTCTATGCAGCAAACACACTTAGCACATTTTTCTAGCCTTCCTGATCTTTCCTTGAAATTATTAATTAAAGGGTGATCAACTCAGTCAACTCCATGCCTGGTCAGGTCATTCAGTCTGAATATTCTAGTGGACAGTAATCACATTAAGAAAAAAGGCCTTAAATTCAAATTCCAAGTGTCTCTGTCACTCGGGTGGAATGAACTAGGCTCCACGTTTCTCTGTAAAACCATAAATCTCAGCAGTCCTTCTCAACCACCCACCCACCCACCGCCAACTTAATTCTTTTCCTTCGGTTCACGCGGATGCCAAAAAGGAAGTCAGCCAATTTCCCTCTGTCACCAGGCAACAGAGAAAGAACTGGAACTTGTAGTCGGAGAGAGAAAAAATACTGGCAACATCAGAACCCGTAACACATTCCTCAACCAGGCATGGCTTCCTTGAATGGAAGGTATTACAGGAAGGTATGGAAGAAATAAAGTTCACTGCTGTGCTTATTCTGTTTCGACATGGAGAGCATATCCCTTCCGTTCATTTGTTATGTTGTGTTACCAGGGCAAAAAGAAAAAAATGCAGATCTCAGCTCCATGTGGCATTCGTTTCCACGGAAATAGGACTGATACGCCAGAGAGGAAAAAATAAAAATATATGATGCACGCATTTGGTAGCATTCTGGTTTTAATTTGGAAAACCATAGTTCTTTGTGTCCACCTGGAAACTGGAGGGCACCATACTCTCTAGGTTTTAAGACAACGACAATGTAATCATAAATACCCTCAGGGCAGCGCTTGAAATTTTTCTTCTTCTAGATTCCCACGCTTAGTAGACTGAATACTACCAAATGCCGAGCAGAATACTCAAAACGTGAAGCTGGAGAAATCGATGACTTAACAGGAATTACTGAATGAACACGAATGCTCATCTGTGTCAAGGCTATAAAAAGACCTGCCCTCCTCCTTCACTGAGACCTTGCGGGATCCATCCAGCTCACCCAAGTGGGAAGCCTACAAGCGCTCCTGGATTTCTCCATCCCCCTCACCCCTTACTCCCTTCAGGGTCTCAGTGGTAAAATGGAATGGCCTCACTGGAGGGCCTTGTGACGTTTCGCAAGTCCACACCCTTCTCCCCAGACCACTGCTGCTACTTCAGTGTTGGTCCCTGTACCAAGTTGAATCGGGTCTCCTCAAAATGCACATCCTTCCTGGAAACCTCAGAATGTGACCTTATTCAGAAATAGGGTCACTGGAGACATAATTAGTTAAGGCGAGGTCATACTAGGGTAGAGCGGGCTCTTAAGTTTATATTACCGGTGTCGTCGTAGGAAGAGAGGAAGAGACACAGAGGCAGACACAGAGGGAAGACAGCCATGTGACGACAGAGGCAGAATTTGGGGCCACGTTGCCACAAACCAAGGAATGCCAAAGATTGTCGGCAACTATCACAAGCCAGGAAAAAGGCCAGGAGGCCTTTTTCTTATTCTGCCCTGGAGCCTTCAGAGAGGGAACATGAGCCCAGTGACACTTTGACTTCGGACTTCTAGGCTCCAGAACTATTGTTCTAAGCCCCTGAATTTGCGCTCATTCGTCACAGCAGCTCCAGGAAAGTAATATAGTCCCCTCATCTCTCTTCAGGACATTGCAATGACCTTCAAATTGGCCCCGTGGCCTGCAGTCTAACACTGATTTCAAGCTCTCCTTCAAAGTGCCCGGGTGGTCTTTCTTACACACAGAACCCACCATGGAACTCTCCAGCGTAAAACCCCTCAACGTCACCACCTGGCCTCCAGGAAGAAGTCCCCAAGCCTTTGCTTCGGTACGAAAGACCTCACTGTCTCATCCCCGCCATTTTCCCCCAGTCCTGTAGTGCAGAGCCCCACCCTGACCACACTCAGCAATTTATTTCTCTACTCTTCTTGAAGATTCGGTGCCCAGTAGCAGAGCAATGCCTATCATTTATGTTCTTATACTTCCCTGCTCCATAGATAGAGAACACCTCTCCTTACTTTCCTCCTTCAGAAAACGTCGTTATCTTAGAAGACTCTAACCAAGCGTCACCTCTTCCATGAAGCCTTCCTGAATGTCTCCTCTTCATACACCTTCACAAGATCGAATTGACCCTACCCTGCTCTGCGATGCTTCTCTCGTGGCACAAGTAAACAAAATTCTGTTTTTCCTTCACCTGTGAGGCCCCCCAATATCCCCTGGGCTCGCTGAGGAAGGAATCGACCACGTCTGACACAGGATGAGAAACACGTCGGAAGTTAATGGCGGTAAGTGGGTTTTCCACCGTGGTGGGCTCGAAGGGCCTCTGGGTACGCTCAGGAGGCAGTGGAATTCACGGGTTCTGGAGCGGCTGGTCTGGAGAAACAGTTAAAGTAATATGACCCGACGGGAGCAAAAGAGGAGGCTGTCGAGAGGCAACCCACCGCACGATGGCCGCTCCCCTTGCCGCCGAGTTCCATGGATCTCCTTTCCTTGGGCGTCCACACACCAGCACGGCCCTGCCCGCTGGCACTGCACCGCCTCGTAGTCCCCGCTCCGGCGGCAGCTGGGAACGTAGGGGTGACCAAAGCTGGTCGCTGTGAACCGCTCCATTTCGCATTTTGTGGGGCCTAGGGCAGAGCCACGCGGGAAAAGGAGAGGACAGTGTGTGAACAGGGCTATGGTCTTTCCAGCATGCACTCTGTGTGCTTTCACAACGTTGTAAATCCTCAGGGCGCCTGGGTGGCTCGGCCGGTTAAGCAGCCGACTCTTGATTCCGGCTCAGGTCGTGAGTTTGAGCCCCGCACCCGGCTCTGCACTCACAGCGAGGAGCCTGCTTGAGATTCTCTCTCCCCCTCTGTCTCTGCCTCTCCCCTGCTTGTGTGCACGCTCTCTCTGTCTCTCAAATTAAAAAAAAAACCCGCCCTGGTTTTAGATCCTTGCACCCACTTAGGCAAAACAGCCACAGAGACCGCAGCAACTTTAAAACCCAGCGGTTTCTTCCAAGCAGAAACACGCACGTCTGCTGTCGGCTTATTACTTACATCGGAACCGGCCAGAGATGAGGAGCTGAACCGCTAGGAACCGTCTCTGCAATATCCGGTACAGGGTGGTTTCAGTGAAGGTGGAAGCGAGGTCCAGGCCAGCAAAGATGGTGTCATAAATTTCGTCAAGCAACAGCTCCAGACCTGAGCAAAGGCAGAAGCGTTTCAAGGGACGGGTTCGTTCCGAAAGGCAAGTCCTGACTCTGCTGTTCAAACAGACCTCAGGAGGCCCAGAGCCTTCCTGGGCATCGTAGGCATCGGGCCTGATCAAGGTTTTAATAGTGTCCAAAGTCAAGGCTGCCCTGTACGGTTGTGCAGGTTGTTCACGGCACAAAGGAGCACTGCGAAGAGGAAAGCCATTCTGTCCTCCACTCTCCAGGTTGGGAGCTGCATCTGCCCAGAGTGGGGCGCCTCTTTCCAGTGCGCACAGAGGCTCCACATGGGCCAGCAGCTGTGTCCAAGGCACCAGAGATGAGCATTTGCAAACTGTGCGGCTTAGCCGGGGAGCAGCCAGACGCTGCTCTTTCTGCTTGGCAGGTAACGATATTCAGGCTTTCGGGTTTGGGAGGTGCCTCTCACCCACCCCCCTCAGTTTGCCTGAGGTGCGCTTACCTGTCTCAGCCAGTTCCCGCCCTTGACTGTCAGCACAGTGACAATACCCAGACACTTCAGGGAACTTGTTCCGGAAGGCACTGAAGGTCACGAATGCATCTGGAAACCTAGGAGAGAAGGAGATGTCTGCTCCCTGCTTCATCAAATCCTCACGAGCGCCGCTCACAGAAATAAATAAACGTGGCCTCATCTCATCTGGGGAGAAGGAATGTCTGCTTTTTTATCTCATGCCATTTGCTCTCTGTTTCTTGCAGGAAATGTGTTTCTTTTCTCAACCGGGTTTTCACCTGGCCCGAGCTCGGCTGGACAGATGAAAAACAAAGCTGTGCTCAGCTGTTACCTGCTCACTAGTCATTTCCCTCACATGTGGCATTTCACCAACACACCCACGCGTGTGTCTCACGGGGTCAGGCAGAAAACAGGTAATGAACGGCGCATGACCGGAGCGTAACTTTACTAGACTGTAACTCGAGGGACCAAAAGCCAAGTTGGCTTTACAAACATATGGTACATTGTGGATGATCTCATCGGGGGAGATCAAACAACTTCAGGGCCCTTTATGACTTTTCCAGAGCTTGAAAAGAAGCCAGATTCCACCCTAGGAAATTCTTAAGGACATTTCCCGCTCCATAGTTGAGAAAAACAACACAGAACCAATATGACGCCACTACAAGGGCTATGCGTGCCTCTCCATACGTGCGGGGAGAGTGTGCCCAAGCCACGTCTGACCTGGCAGGTTTCATAAGGAGCTAATTCGCTGGGTTCCCCATCCTGGAAGATGAAACTGAGGTGACATGAAACTTTATTAAAGAGTTCTTCCCGTGTGCAGTGATTAAGCAACCGGAGAGGCGCTTTTCGTTGTTAGGCGACATTGAGAGATTCGTTTCCGTGCCCTGGGGGGTTGGCACACCTACCTATGTCTGGAAATACATCCCCAAACAATGAGTTCGCGAAAGCGGCAGCTCTCTGCACAAACAGATCCATTGCTGTGTGATCCGTTCCAGCAAAATACTGAAAACAAGCTCAGTGTCCGACGATAGGAAAATGAAGAAGCAAATTATAGTAAATTTCCTAAATGGACGCACGCGTAACACTCCGCGAAGACGGCAGCTTGCAAAATGGCCTGTACATACACCACAACGACCTCAACGGAAATGAAGCAGCATTGGAAGGCAACAGGCAACCCAGGAATCACTCAGAGCCTGAACGGGGGGCGTAGAAGGTCCTAGCTAATTTGCATGGCAATGAATAGGCAACAAGCTTACAAGAGCACTGTGAGGTTATGGATTGTTTTCTCCGTGCCTTTGATCATTGTGTATCTATAAGCTAAATAAAAAGGGGTGTTGTAGTAAGTGAATTCTGCGTAACAGAAACTAAAACCTCCCTTCACCCAGTCGTCACGGATTAGAGGTATATAATAAAAACAAAAAATGAATCGAAACCTGAGATAATTCATTCTCTCTCTTTTTTGACATTTATTTATTTTTGAGAGAGAGAGAGAGACGGAGTGTGAGCAGGGGAAGGGCAGAGAGCGAGGGAGAGACATAATCCAAAGCAATGTCCAGGCTCTGAGCTGGCAGCACAGAGCCCGACGCAGGGCTCGAACCCACCAACCGCGAGATCATGACCTGAGCCGAAGTCGGATGCTTAACCCACTGAGCCACCCAGGTGTCCCTGGGGTAATTCAATTCTAAGAGAGGTGACAGTAGTATAATAATCACTTCCATTCGTTGCACACTATCTTGTAAAAGACAACCTGCCAAATGTTTACTACATATTGACTTGTTTAACCCACTTAACACTCCTAAAAGGCAGGTGGACTTTTTTGGTACCCATTTTAGAGGTTAAGAAAGTAAAGTATGCTGGCCACCATCTTGAAATAGCGGTGGGAGACAGACTGCAAACCCAGGTCTTACGCCCCACGTGATGCCTCTGTCTGCCAGTGGTGTTCTTCACTGGGTGTTGGCTACACCTGGTTCCCGTCGCACATTCTCAGAGGCACACGACTCTTCTTGTGTTCGGACACTCTCCCCTGTGTGCCCTTTCCCAATAGCTAATAGATGTGGAACACACACGCGCTGGAGAACACAGGAATGGGCCACCTGGCTGGCCCCGGGTTCTGAACCCGTAACAACAGGGGACACGGGAGGTTCCAGTCACTCTAGTCCCGCGTTCTGCCAATTCACCCCAAAGGCCCTCTTCAGCGTCATGTCCCGGGGCCGGTGCCAGCAGAAGGAATTCTGAGCCTTCTTCATCCCACTACTTTGGGGGCAGAGTCCTCCTCCCTCGGTTTCCGGCCTTAGAAGCTACCCACTTCCTGGACCTCCATGTGCTTTTTGCATGGACCTCACGGTCGCTGTCCCAGCTTCTTGCATACTGGAGATCACTGTGGCTTTAGCTGGAGGGCGTCCTCCCAGGAAACCCCCCTGCACCATCGCCTGTAACCCCTCCTTGCCAATTCTGCGTGCACTGAAAAGAGTCCAGAGCTCCGGCCTTGGCCTAGCCACATGTGGTCACTGCCGTTAACCACTACGAATGAAAATAATAACGGGGGGGAACGTACTGGATGACCCAACACTGCACCAAGCACCCTCTTCACTCCTTCTCAGTCCTCACGACAACACTTAGAAAGCTGCACTTTGCAAACGAGAACGCTGGCCCTCGGAGTGGTGAACAGACTGGTTTAAGATCACCCAGCCCAGACCCGGGGGTGGACGTCCGCAGCTGGCGGGAAGGGGGGCTGCCTCTGAAACGGAGCCTGGTCCTCAGGGGACCCCGCCCCACACCCAATGGGAAGTTCAAGCTCTGAATCTTCCTCGATCTCCTTAGTTCCCAAAGTCAGATTTGATACAATCTGATTTTTGTGGCTGATCTCTGAAACGGTACCACCGCCGTGAATTTTGGACTCTTCCCCCAGGGTAGCAGGTGACGGCGTAGAGGGTGGCTTTGTAGCTGCTTCCGCTATCGTCACTGGTGCTTTCTGGGCAGCCAGGACGGGAGGGCCTTGGCCGTGCTTCCCACCTCCTGCTCATTGGATTCCCAACCCTTCTCTGCCACCCCAGCAGAAGTCCAGCCATTAACACTGAACCCGAGGTCCACGGGAAAGGGAGAAAGGTCCCATCCTCACACATGGGCCAGCTAGGTTTGGAACCTGCTGTAAGGCCAAAGAAGGCTCCAGAGGATGTGAGCCTTGAGTGGGATTGCAAAGCTAAGAACGATGAATTGACAAGGAGAGAATGGAGAACACGTCTACAAGGATCTTTAGCCCGTCTCCAACTCCAAAGTGGGGGCAGAGGACAGTGTGGGCGGAAGGATTAGCTGAGAGGCTGGTAGTCACCGGGGCAGCGGGGGGCCACAGATCTGGAGGAGAATGTCGGAACCCAAGCATCTCTGTCATGGACACACCATTCCTGAACGTGCCCTGCCCACTCCCCTTCTGGGCACGGGGCTAAGGAAACTGACTGTCCTGTCTGTCTCTGTCCGGTCAAGTCACGGAGGACCCTACGGCACACGGCATCACCCCCTTTTATGAGGATCCGAAAAAGCTTTGCCCATCTTGAATAGAAGAACAGATTGTGTTCTTCTGAAAAACAGGTTTCCTTTTATCTGGCAGAAACCAAATAACTTAGACTGTTTTCTCTTGCTCTGGTTCTAAGGCTCCCAGACATAAGTAAGCAGCCGCTCATACCTGTGATAAGAATACTTTATAGAATGAACCGTATGTGCAACCTTTGCCTTGGCTCCTTCGTACGTTCTACTCTGATTTTGCCTTCCCTACAATTTCCTCTCTCTTCCTTTTCTCTCCCGTTCTGGGCGTGTCAGAAGAAAAGAGGAAGCGAAAATCAACACAGAGCTTGAAAACCAAAAAGGACATATTTCACCTAGTGAAAAAGGATGTGCCCTTTTTGTTGAATAAAAAGGAACAGCTCAGAATGATCGTAAGAAAGTGTTCAAGGGAGAAAATTGTAGCGTGGGGGGGGGGGGGGGGGGGCGGGGACAGGATGGTAGGCCTGGTGCCCTCACATGGTGGCCAGCCCAGCGTTGGAGAAATCACGGCTATGGTTCAGTGGAACACGAAACGTCAGGCCCTGGCAGGCGTCTGGTCCTGGTCGCATACAGAGCGGCCCCCGTGCCCTGGGCTCAGGTAGCTGATACCATGGCTCAGTCAGATTCTCCATGCCACCCCCAGACGGGCCCTCCAGAAACCTAGCCATCCCTTAACAAATTAGCAATTAGTTTGGCTGTCTCCTTGACAGCCAAGAGTGCCCCTTGAAGTAGGAGCTCTGACCCAGCACGGCTGTCTCCGATGGTCAGTCTACAAGGACTTCTCCACATATTCCGGTAACGGTGACCCTTGGCGACGCATTAAGATGTATCTGATCCTTCTCCCTGGGTTATCTGACTAGCGGGGGTTACATCCTTGGTAAGACTGGTTGCTAAGAAAATTTGAGTTTGCTTAGTCACTAAAGACGGGGACTAAGAACAAAAACAAATTAACTGAATTTTAGCTCAGACCACTAAGGCCTTGGCAATGGCATCGGCTTTTAAGACCTTTACGTACAAAGCGTTTCCCTAGTTAGTGGTTGGACGAGGGCAACACGAAAGGCAGGGAAGAGTCGGGAGACCTACCAAAGCTTACTCACCACCACACATGGTTTTTCTAAGTCACCAGCCGAATAGGTGTAGTGAGCCGTGGCCTTCCGGAGGCAAAGGACCTCCTCAAATGCACAGACACTGCAGCCACGTTCAAGCACAGGTCGTCACCCAGCACGTCTAAGAACCCACAGCAGGTTGGCAGATGAGCCCCCCACCCCCCAGGCTTCCAGCCTCCCCTCCAGGTCCCATGCCAGTAAGCCAACCACCTCGTGTCACATCTCCGCTGGAATTTCCCGAAGAAACCCTCTCAGACTCAATATTCCACGATCCCACTTGTGACTTTCCTTTTCCAAACTCATCCTGCACCATCCGTCTAGAAGCCAGACTTTGGTTTGATTCTTCCTCCCTCTCACCCTCCACCTTCAATGAGTGCTGTGGATTCTATCCTGTGTAGGCTTCTCCCGCCGCCCTGTCTCCCCCACAGTCCCCCCCCCCCCCATCACGTGTTCTAATCCACGCCTACGTCGTCTCTCACCTGGACCAGTGCAGGAGCCTCCGGGCTCACAGAGCTCCCCCCACCGGCACCCACTTTGCTCTTCCCCAGCCAGTCCATTCTATCCTAAACTCAAGATATACCCAATCTCCGTCCCCAGGCTCAAAATTCTTGATGCAATGTTGGGGACATACTAATACTAGAAAAATTACTCCTTGCTTATCTGAAATTCAAAGAGAACTGGCCGTCCTTTATTTTATCAGCAGCCTTAGGTACTAAGTCTAGACTCTCTACACGGCCTCTGTGGCTCCTACCATCATGCGCCGTAGAGCGGCTGGGCCTGGCCATGCCCAGGTCAGCTTACCGAGAAATCCCTGAAATTGGCTGGGCTTCCAGTAACCGACCACCCAACCCTTCCCATGACCTTCCTAAGTCGGAATTCCCCCAGAGACATACTTGCTTACATAAAGGAAAGGATCCCATTTCAGGAGTAAGTTTTTTTTGTTTGTCTGTCTGAAACAATGGATGCTTAGTCTTGAATTTTTGTATTTAACTCGACTGCCCTCTTGTGGAAGGAGCTATGAACCGTGCCTCAAGCTGGCACACAGGCTGATTATAAGCACAGACTGCGGGCCTACTGTGCAGGGAAAGAGAGTTGAATCAAGGTTGTGTGGGAGAGTGAACAGAGCCAAACAGCTCTAGAACCCACTAATTATGCTTCCCAGGGGGAGCTCCTTAGCCTCTGTGTTTCAGATTCCTCATCCGTATGCTAGAGAATGTAACTGTCCAATTATTTTTTGTAAATATTAAAGTAGGCAAAAGATTGTCCAATTGCCTGTATACAGTAAGCACTCAGTTGAACTTGAACTGAGCACACACTGGTTTGCATCCATGAGTATCAGTAAATCAGGCTGTTTGGAAATTCTTATGTGCACACGGGAAGACCATTCTCTAAGCCTGGGAGGAAACGCACCCTAACCCACGTTTGCTAAAGCTGGGTGCTACATGAGTAATCATGATCATTGCATTATAATTCACAATTGTCTCAGTGGTTTCAAAGACGAGGCCCCATCAGATCCTCACCACGACCTAGGGAGCAGGTGCTGTCTCCTTATTTCAGGTGGGGACACTGAGGCACAGAGATGCAGAGAGGGTAAATGATCAGGTCACTTTGCCAAGCAGTGGCAGAGTTAGAATGGGGGTCACAAAGGCAAATGCTATGGGCCCAGGCAGGTGATGCAGACGAAAGCAGGGAACAGGACACCTGGAGGGACCCAGAGCATTGGACCGTGTGTAATCAGTCCAAAAAGAACAGTTCAAGGCCAGCTTCTTGGTGCCATGGGAGGATTCAGGAATTCAGATTTTACGTATTAGGTGAAACATACAAAATTGCTGACGTTCAACTATTTTTACCTCCACAAGCAGAAATTTCATAGAGTTAACTTGAAATTTTCCAGTTTTTAAAATAACATGCAGTTCAAATAAGACTTCTCTATGGACAGTCCCTGTGCACAGGCCCCTAGCCTGTGACCCCTCCCAGCACAGCCCCTGGGGATCCTCTCTCTTGCAGAAGGAAAGAAACAGGCTGTTTTGGAAGCCAGCCACATCGCGGCTCAGGTTCTCTCGGAGAATTCCCATCCGTTTTCACAGCCTAATATGCTTACTGCTTTTATTTAGGATGTTTCAATCATGTGTGCAGGTCTGTGCCGTCCTCGCACAGTGATAAAGCAGCCATCTTGAACACCGAGAAACTATCCGATTATTTGGGCCAAGATCTATCCTGTATCTCCCTTTTTACGTTTGTTATTTAAATCCTTAAACTTATCTATAGGTCAGGGCGCCTGGGTGGCTCCCTCGGTTGAGCGTCCGACTTCGGCTCAGGTCACGATCTCGCGGTTCGAGCCCCGTAGCCGGCTCGGTGCTGACAACTCGGAGCCTGGATCCTGCTTCAGATTCTGTGTCTCCCTCTCTCTCTGCCCCTCCCCCACTCATACTCGGTCTCTTTTTCTCTCTCTCTCTCTCAAAAATAAACGTGAAAAAAATTTAAACTTATTTAACAGGTGCCTATATGCACACCATTTACAAAACTGTATAAATACGGTCACACCCATGCTTGCCATGGTGATATCTTTTTTTTTTCCTTTTCTGCCAATTCCCTTCTCCCTCCTCCTGCTTCTCCGCAGCAACCTGACCCAGCCGATGGCCGTGGTAACCACCCAGCGAGTGTGGATTCATACTGCCCTCTGTGCTCAGCCAGTCCTGGACAGACACTAGGGCCGTTGGGTCATCATAAAGGCACATAAAAGGATGTTTGCTTACTTGTTTTCTAAAAGAAAAATCACACAAGCGCCTAGTACCTTTTACCATATTATCATAATACGTGCGGCAGCATCCCGTCCAAGTCAACTGGTATAGTTCCAGTGCGTTCTGTGTAATGGCTGCGCACATGTTTCTGGGGGGTGCACATCTATGCAGCCCTCCACCCTGGGTTTCTCGGTCACTTTGTCCCCAGTTTTCCGCTACAGTGAAAAACAAGACAGAAGACATCCCGGTACATATGTCTTCACCCTGGGGTCTTTTTATTTCCCTGGGCTGCCTGGGCGGGAGCATCCACGTGTTTTTAATCTGAACGGCTGTTGCCCACTTGCCTCCTTAAAAATACTGTCGTCTTTCAGAGGTCCCCAGCAGCCTGTGCATGTGACAGCCCGCACGCACATGAGCTTTGGCAGGGACAGGAAGAGATGGCCCGGGGGTGGGCCTCCCCGCCAGAGGCCGGCTCCCCTTACCTGTTGTAGCTATGAACCAGGTCGAAAATCATCATGTCTGTGGTGTTGACAAACTTGCATTGGACCGGCAGGAAGTGCCCATCCGGAGAGCACTGAGGGGGTGACCTGTCTCCCACCCCGTGGAGGAGACGGCGGTTTCTTATCTCGCAGCTCCTGGGACCTACACATTTCAGAGGAAAAATTTTAAATTCTTAGGTATGAGGGGCGCCTGGGTGGCTCAGTCGGTTAAGCGTCCGATTTCGACTCAGGTCATGGTTCGAGCCCTACATTGGGCTCTGTGCTGACGGCTCGGAGCCCGGAGCCTGCTTCGGATTCGGTGTCTCCCGCTCTCTCTGCCCCTCCCCCTCTCGTGCTACCCTGTCCCTGTCTTTCCCAAAAATAGATATTAAAAAATAAATAAATAGGGGCGTCCGGGTGACTCAGTCGGTTGGGCATCCAACTTCGGCTCAGGTCATGATCTTGCGTTCATGGGTTCGAGCCCCACGTCGGGCTCTGTGCTGACAGCTCAGAGTCCGGAGCCTGCTTCGGATTCGGTGTCTCCCTCTCTCTGCCCCTCCCCCACTCACACTCTGTCTCTCTCTCTCTCTCTCTCACTCAAAAATAAAATAAAAACATTTTTAATAAATAAATAAATAAATGCATTCTTAGGGACAAGGAGGCACATTCACTTCTGCAGTCCGGACGCGCACATTCACACCACACGCGTGACATCGATCCACCACGTGGAAATATGAGCAGGGCACAGCCTTCCTAAGATGCTCCCATTGTCTGTACTGAGGCCCAGGTCCTCTGCCTTTTGGCCGGGAGGCCCGGCACAGTCACGGTTACGTGCGGAAAGCTGGACGCCCTGGGCACGTGTGCAACGCTGGGGCCCCTGGCACTTACATCGCGTGGGCCTCCCCGGCTGGCGGGTCCCGTACACCTCCATCCCTTCCGCATCCACGCACCAGCACTGTCCCCGCCACGGGTCACACTGCACGGGCGCGTACTCCCCCGAATCCTGACACTGAGGGAGGTAGGATGTGGCCGTGCTGTTAACATAGCCTCTCAGCAGGATCTGCTGCCTCTGCAGCTGGCAGAAAGACAGACCTGAGGGTGCACAGAGCAGGGTCAGAGCTTCGGGCCCCCTCCCCGGACACGGGGACGCAACCGTCCCACCCACAACAACCCAGGGATCCTCAGAGAAGGCAGCTGGCTCAGGCCCAGCGCTCCGACTGTGCAACTTTATCCCAGGATTTCTCCCAGCAGCCTGTGGGCCAAGTGAGGGGGTGGGGGGCTCCACGGTGCCCTGTCAGTCAAGCAGACACCCCACAGCCCGCGCGCTGCAGAGGGGAGGGGCGAATGCACTGTGGGCTGGCTGCTGGCATCCCACGGCCCTGCCCACTCCTTCGCTGTGTGGGCCTGGGAGTCCCTGCAGCACCCCCGGCCTCCCTTCTCGCCTCCAGGGTTGAGACACAACTGCCTTCCTCGGTGTCCGTGTGCATGTGGATTAGTGACCTTGACCATCACCACCCCCGCTGAATCCCTACTGTGTGCCCAGTGTTTTACACATGCTTTAAATCCGGTGAGGTGGAGCCTACGTTCCTGTCACAGACGAGGAACCCCAGCTCAGCGAGGGTAGGGGACCCGGCCAGGGTCATTGCGCCCGACAGCGCTGGGGAGCCAGCCTGCCCCCCCCGCCCCCCCCCCCCCCCCCCCCCCCGCCCAACCCCCAAGCCCGCAAGCCTGGCAGCAAACAACCAGCACCCAAAACGGAGCTTTCCTCCTTAAAGGAGACCTTTGGTTCGGGGCTCAATCACACATTTTAAGATGACCAGCTTGAAGCGAACTTTGTTTTAGGCCTAGCCGTGACATGCTTTATGGGGGCGGGGGCGGGGGCGGGGAGGGCTGCGTGTCTTCCACTATTCGCGATAATGATTATTTTAACAGTGAAGAGTTCACCGAAGTCTCAAGTTTGAGACGCACCTGATGTGAGAAACACCAGGTGTATACGGCTTAATCCCGCTTCCAGGGGCCCCCAGTGTCCCCTGAGCTCAGTAGCTGACCGACTGTCCCACTGGATTCTCACTGCAGCCCTTCAGGAAGTAGGGCCTCGGGTGCGGGACCCCCAGCCTAACTGGAAGAGGAACATCCAGCAGCCAGAGGGAGACCCCCGTTCCCTCGGACGGCCCCTCACGCACTTACAGGCCACCGGCCGCCCGGGCTGCCTGCTTCCAGGCACCTCCTTGCCCTCGGCGCCCACGCACCAGCAGGAGCCACCGTCATCCTCGCACTGGACTGTCCTGCAGGCAAGAGAGACACCACACGCAGACAGAGTTACTGGGCCCCAAAGCCACAACCCGGCTTCCCTTCCTTCTCCCTTTCCCTTCTGTCAAGTTTTAATTCAATTAAATTAGGGAGAAACTGGGGCACCTGGCCTAGCTCAGTCGGTCAAGGGTCCCGCTTCGGCTCCGGTCACGACGTTACGGCGACATAAACAGGGCTGGCAAAGGTGAGCCTTCCCGCACCTCCTGTGCCCCTCCACCCTTCCCAGAGGCCCAAGCAGGGAGCAGAGCACAGCGTCTCTGTGCTCTTGCGAGGGGGGAAGAGTGCTGAGAACGCACAGGAAATGAAGGGAGGTGGGGATGCTTCCTGGGGGGGGGGGGCGGTTCCCAGAGCACAGTCCACAGACTCCCCGAGTCCGGTGTGACCAGAATAGCAGGGAAAGTGAACATCCAAGCCCGCATGAAGGATCCCCGTGCATTCTGCTCCACCCAGGTCCCACATCCTCATTGGGGCCTTCCCTTCCCATCCACTACCTCTGCCCCTACCTGTCACTAGCCCCTGCCCCTGCAGGGTATCCCCCACCCTCCCGCAGATTACCTCTCCACTCTACAGGGACAGGGTCCTGGATGCGAGTTCACATTAGGGCAGCCCAAATCCCCTTCCAGAGAGGAGCCCTGGCTCCAGCTCTGACTTCTCAAGAGCACATGCGGGAAAGAGGCGCCAAAGCAGAAATCACTCCGCCCACCCCCCCCAACCTTTCATTACAGCAAATGGGCTGGGGCACCTGCGTGGCTCAGCCGGTTGAGCATCTGACTTCAGCTCAGGTCATGATCTCTGAGCTTGTGGGTTCAAGCCCCGCATCAGGCTCTGTGCGGACAGCTCAGAGCCTGGAGCCTGCTTCAGATTCGGCGTCTCCCTCTCTCTCTGCCCCTACCTCCCCTCTCTCTCAAAAATAAATAAACATTTCAAAACATTAAAAAAAAAAAGGAAATGGGCTGAAAGTTTGGGCAGGAAAAGAAGAGAAGTTCTTGGCCCTGGCTGGGATGAAACAGGGACCGGGGCGCTCTGGGTCATATTATCCAGTCCATTAGCCTGGGGGAACTGAACCTAGAGGCGGGCCCCACCCACCTGACAGTAGCCACCTGTCACGTTTCTGGGGGGGGAGGGGGGCTGGTGAGGGCTCAGTGCGGGGCCTTAAGGTCTCTTGGGGGCCCCAGGAGTGCACAGGGCTGGGGCAGCCTTACTGGTAGCTGCCGTCTTCTGCGCACTGAGGAACATAGTCTGCTCGCTCCAGAAACGCCCTCTCCCTCTGCAGCTCGCAGGGACGTAGAGGCTGGGCGTCCACCTGGTATTCTGGGAAAAGGGAAGCAGCTCATCAAGGAGGGGTGTGGATGGGATTCCAGTAGCAAAGATGGGGGTCCCTGCAGCACAGGTGCTCTCCTGGCGTCATCAGCACCAATTACGTTCTGACTCGCAATGTTGTTTCCAAGTTCGCGATTCACACGTTTCCAAGTAGGACTTTAGCTCATTTAACCCTCAACCTCTCCTGGGAGGTGATACCTGCATCTTCCCCACGTGGCACTAACACTGTGAAAGCCACCTGCTCGAGGTCACACAGCTGCAAAGAGAAGGGTTCAAAGTCAACCCTCAGACACTGCGTTCCCCCGAACCACGGCGTCCGAGCGCCAGAAAGACGGTGTTCTTGAATTTATCAAGCAGTTCCCTGTGGGCAGTGCCTCTCCCGGCCCAGGTCAGGAATGCAAATTAATCAGCAACCCCTGTGGGTCAGGCGTCCTCGTCGTATTCTCCTTTGAGAACACATGTGACATGCAGGCACGCACTTGGAGATCACGACCGCGTCGGGAGGTTAGTGTCCCTGTCTTCCTTTTGCAAACAGAAAAGGGAAGCTGACACTTATCCAAAGTCCCACAGCAAGTGGCCAACCTCTGCTCACTATTTCACCGCCTCTATTTCACTACACAGGTGGATGTGGTTTTTGGTTTGCTGTGGTTTTTCTTCACTACCTGCCGATGACTTCTCAAACGCCTCGTGTGGATGACCTCGGCCCGAGACCGCCAAGGGAATAAAACCAGGTATCAACGCCAAAACTCACTAACAGGATCGGGTGGGCTGAGCTCAAATTGAATTGGGAAGATCTGATTTCCCACCTCCTCTCCCACCAGTCGCTGGCTCCGTGCCCTCAAGGTAATTTAGTCCGACTCTCAAAACCACTGTCTCTTCATCGGAAAACCGTCCACAGGACACGGTGGGGACTAAACGAGATCACAAATGTTCCCAGGCGCAGGGGCAGAGCCTGGCTGACTGACGTCGGGGTTGTGACCCGAGAGCTCCCTCCAGACCCTCTGCTCCTTGGCCTTGAACCCGCAACTCACCAAAGATGTTGGCCGACACCAAGCAGGCTGAGCCCAGCAGACTGAGGACCCACGGGGCCAGGACCATTTCTGTGGGCCCGTCCGGGGACGAAGGCGAACAAGCCACTGCCCGCCCTAGGCTCTGGCCAGGGAGCCTTTATAGAGCCTCTCTGGCACCGCCACCCCCACCCCCACGGGCACTCAGGGAAGCTGTGTTTTCTCTGCCCGTCACAAGGGGTTCCTCCACCTGCGTCTGCTCCCTCTGAGGACACTCGTGTGGCCAGTGGGGGACGGGAATCTCGTTGAGGCTCTGTGAAGCAGAACCTAGTGGAGTGACTTTGAAATTCATCTTTGCAGGTGAAGAAAGTTCTATGGTTTTGTGGGCCACAGGCTCAGGCCTCCCGGGAACAAAGCATTTCCTCTATCTCTCCCTTCTTTCCTCTCCTTCTTCCTTCCTCTCTCCCTCCTTTCTTCTTCGCTCCCTCCCTCCCTTTCCTCCCTTCCTTCCTTCCTTCCTCCCCCCCTTTCCTCCTTCCTTTCCTCCCTTCCTTCCTCCCTCCCTCCCTTTCCTTCCTCCCTCCCTCCCTTTCCTTCCTCCCTCCCTCCCTTTCCTTCCTCCCTCCCTCCCTTTCCTTCCTTCCTTCCTTCCTTCCTTCTTCCCTCCCCTTCCTTCCTTCCTTCCTTCCTTCTTTCCTCCCTCCCTCCCTTTCCTTCCTTCCTCCCTTCCTCCCTCCCTCACTTTCCTCCCTGCCTTCCTTCCACCAATACAATTTAGAGCCCCACAGCAACAGACACTATTCCAGGCAATGAGACTGTGTCAGAGAACAAGCAAAACGACTAGTATAGAAGGTAAGAACGTTAGGAAGGGAAGCCAAGCACACAGACACAGGTTCCTATTCATCCGTGGTCTCCCTTGCCCGCTGTCCGAGGACCTCAGAATCTCCAACCTAAAGGGAGCAGGCACTGTGTCTCCCACAGAGAGATTGTAAAGCAGTGTATTTTCTCTTAGCAAAGCCAGCCTCCTTCCTTTCCTCCTTTCCCTGAGCGACCATGGAAAACTCACATCATCCTCTCCAGCCCCTGCCTCCTCCTCTAGAAAAAAGAAATACAAGGAGAATAATAATGTGTACCTACTCGATAGGGTTGCTGTAAGGTGATGAGTATGTGCACAAGAGAAGCTAGCAATTAAGATCACTGATTTTCTCATCTTGCAAATGACGTGGTGCCAGAGGGTGACAGGCGCCCAGGATACCCTGCAGGGGCAGGGGTAGCAGATGGGAAGGGAAGGCCCCGCTGAGGATGTGGGACCTGGGTGTGGGGGAAGGCCAGGAGGCCAGGCTGGGAGGTAGAGGAGGCTCCCCACCCAGGAGGGAAATGAAGGGCCCTAGCCGCAGAAGTGGATCGTGCTACCCAACAGAGGTGCTATGAATCTTACAAGAGTTCACATATGCCAAGTGCTTAACACAGCTCCTGCGTGTAACTGCCCAGGGTTGGTTACCAGCATCATTATTATGTTCCTGATACAAAGCACAGAAAGTAAAACTCTACACTTATTTTAGGTGGTGGGGGCGGGGGGGGGGGGACCAAAACTGGGTAAGAAATCCTGCTCTGCACAGCCCCAGTCTCAGCACCAGCCCCGGCCTCAGCCCCAGCCCAGCCAAAATGGGTGGCTAAGCTTCAGGTCCACTCGGCCCAGATGCTCCACAGGCATTTCAAATTCAACACACCCCACAACAACAAGCTGCTCAACGCTTCCTCCAGCGCTGCACCTCACTGTGCTCTTTCCATCTCTCTAATGGCAAACCTGAGTGTTATCCTAACCTCTCCGCTCACATGGCGGCCAGCGACCGCCACATCCTCCCAGCAAACCCTCATTCCCCCCGCCTTGGGCCTGACCCTTCCTCACAGCACCTTGGGCTACGGGCTCTGGACTCGCAGGGCCTCCCACCCTGGCCCCTCACCAGGCTGCTTCTCCAGCTGCAGGGGGGGGGGGGGGGAAGGACAGTCACTATTGCGCAGGTGTCCCGGAGGTCAAGACCACGGGCCGCTCCTGAAAACCGTGTAGCTGTGGGAGGGTTGGGGAGGCTAACCGATAATGAGACTCAGATTTGAGGCAAAGATGATCTGAGCGGGTAGGTGTGTTGGCATTTACGGGAGGAGGCAGGAGCGGAAGAATCCCCCTCCCCCACCAGGCCCCCCGTCCTACACCCCTCACTGTGGGGAGCCAGCAACACCTCTTGGCGACACAGCGGCGCCTCCTCATCTGCAGGGATCCCTCCCCTGACCTCCGGGGGGTGGCCCGACCTGCAGAGGTCCCCCAACTCTGGAAGGAGGGCGGTCTCTTCCGGAAGCGCGGCGGACCTGCCCGCCAGAACTGAACCCCGGGAGTGAAGGGCGGGTGAGGGGCCACCGCGAGGCATGACCTGCTCTGAGCCCCGGAGCCCAGCGCCTGCTGAGTCACTGCCGCTGGCGCGGCCGCCGTCCCCGCTCGGCTGGCTCTGGAGCCCTGCAGTGCTGGGGGCCGCAGGGGTGCGCACGGGGAGCGCAGGAGAGGTGCTCGGCTCCAGCGGGCAGCAGAGCGTGGAGCTGGGGCCGGCGCCGGGCTTCGGCTTCTCACCGTGACTCAGCGGCCCCCGCCGCGAGCGGGGCGACACGCGGGGACACGCAGGCCTCCTCCGCGGTGACGCCCGCCGGGTTCCTCTCCGACCCGCTCCCGGCTCAAGCCCACGACGCTCAGACGGGCCCGAGGGTCGAACCCAGAACCCTGCCTCCGCGCCTTCCTGCCCCGATACTGGGGTGCTTACCGAAGACTGGGGGGGGGGGGGGGAGTAACTGGAATAAAGAGGAGGAAATCGCTTCAAAAGGCGCGTGCGCGCGCCAGCTGGACGCCGGGCCCTCACTTTTGGGCCCACCTGCTTGCACCCACCCCCCTCTGTCCACATTTTTCTGAAGCTCCAGTTTCCAGCTTCTCTCTCTCATCTGGGGCCAAAGACCCCACGGCCAAAGGACCTCCTGGTGGGGAAAGAAACTTCGCCTCCGGCAGTGAGGACGGCCCAGACCACCCAGACCAGTTGGAGCTCCACCCCCAACTTGAGCCTGCGCAGAAGGGCCTTGGAGTGACCCCGGAGTGACCTGTGGTTCGCGTCGTCTCATTGTAATGCTAAAATCGCCACCGAGGAGGAGCACGCGGTCGTTAACGTAACACGAACACGAACACGCGATGTACGTGTAGGCTTGGTTTTGAAGGCGCACCCGCGACCTTGTGCCCGCCCCTGCTTACGATGACAAGGCTGCCCTACTATCTAAATCATCATCCTGGGGGGGCCTGGCTGGCTCAGTGGGAAGAAGCATAGGCTCTTGATCTCGGGGTTGTGGCCCCACGCTCGCTGTGGAGATCACGTAAGAAATAAAATCTTGACAAATAAATAGTCACCTAACCCTAAATAAAAGGAACCTTTCCACCCTTCCTGGGGAGTCATACTTTGGAAGCTATCCCCGGCCCGGGGGGGGGGGGGGGTTCTCCTTATTTGCTGGAAATAGGTTCCTTTGTGTGACAACTCCACCTGATGTCTTCTCTACCTGTAACTCACCAAGGAGCAAACTCACATTAGGTGAACTACAATGTCAGATGCCACTGTTGGTGAGGTTCATCAGCCGCCGCCCAACGCGGGGGGGGGGGGGGGGGGGGGCGGGGAATTGCTTCCCAGCCGCCCCTCCCCTAAGCCAGCCTGCTGCCCTCCTGCTGGGTACCAGGCCACTGCCTTGGACAGCTTCCCCCCACCAGCCCCATCCCCAGTGACTCAGAGCCACATCGCTCCTCCTGGGTTGCCAAGGAAATAGAATTCCTGGTGCTTGAAGTCTGCTTCCAGAAAGATGGAATAGACACACTTGTCCCTATTTCTCCTGCGAAGCACAGCTAAAACCCTTGGATAGTATACGTAAAACAGAAGACGACTCTGAAAGGTAGAAGGAAGACAGCCAGCTAGCAACCTCAGGACAGAGGAACAATATGGAAGTAAGGTCCCCAGACTTTATTTTGCCTCACGTCTCTCAGACTGGGACAAGCCGGCAACTAGAGACACCAATAAGCACAGGGCTCAAAAAAAAGCACCAAGGAAAGCTTCTTGAGCTGATGGTCCAGAAAAGGGGCAGCCTGGCAAGACAAAACCTTTTTCACAATAACTGCTCTATTCTAGCAAACCTCACAGAGAAAACTGTGGCTCCGCCTCCACCCATGCTAGCCAAGGCCAGAGGGGGGACCGTAGAATCCCACCTTTGCCTAACCGTAGGGAGGCTCCCCAGCCCTCTGCCAGGATGGTGACAGAAGGGTCACATGGGGAGCGGGAGTTTCATCCTGGCCGGGCAGTAATGAACTCCCCCCCCCCCCCCCACCCATGGGGTCAGTGGTTCTGTACTGTTTCTGGTCCAGTCTTCCCACATGTGTCTAGATTCTCTGTAAGCATCCTGTTCGGTAGCCCATTCAAGCGGCTCGCCCACTCTTACTTGGTGGCTCTCAGGATGGAACTTCTCAACAGTCCCGTGATCCTAGTGCTGTCTCTGGGGAAATCCAGCAAGAGAGCCGAGATCTCCGAGTGCAGCCTGGCCCAATCTTTCCGAGTCTGTTCTGATTCGGTAACAGTTAAGAGGCATTTGCTCTCTCTACTGCCTCTTTTCGAAGCAGTTGTATCTGCCATGCAACTCCACTCCCTGACTGACCAGTCCGCTCTGGTCTTCAAAGCCCCATTGTCTATTTGAAATCTGGCCAGTTGGCCTTCTAAGGGCTCAGCCTTTCTCCCACACCGTATTCTCATGTTCTCCTATTTTTTTTAAAGATGGTTTTCAATCCCCCAATGCTCCTGTGCTGATTTCATCGAAGCATACTTTTTTTTTTTTATAAATTTTTTTTTTTTTTTTTTTCAACATTTATTTATTTTTGGGACAGAGAGAGACAGAGCATGAACGGGGGAGGGGCAGAGAGAGAGGGAGACACAGAATCGGAAACAGGCTCCAGGCTCTGAGCCATCAGCCCAGAGCCCGACGCGGGGCTCGAACTCACGGAGCGCGAGATCGTGACCTGGCTGAAGTCGGACGCTTAACCGACTGCGCCACCCAGGCGCCCCCGAAGCATACTTTTTTAATGACTCCATTTCCTCCGTGATTTCCCGGGCAAGTCTGACTCCTAGAGACAGAGTATTTCAAGGATGAATGAACTTTAAGTTGCCTGTGGGTCTGTAAGAATTTCACTGAATACTTTTCTTTTTCAAACTACAGAGATGGCATATTGTGATTATCTTCTCGCATTCTTCTCTCTTTAACTTTTTCAAATTTAGAATAGATTTTAGATTTACAGAAATACTGAGTACAGAGAGTCCCCATATACCCTCCTTCACACCCAGTTTCTTCTATTAGTAACATCTTACGTTACTGTGGTGCATTTGTTACAATTATTGAACCAATATTTAGACATTGTTAACTAAGTCCATAGTTTGCATGAAGTTTCATTCTTTGTGTCTTAACTTTTTATTTTGAAATAATTTTTCAATCTATCCAGGGGCTGAAATAATGGTAGAGTTCCCTCTTTGATTTCACTGAATGTTAACATCTTACACAGTCATATTGCGATTACCAAACAAAAACTGTCATCAATAAAATAAAATCAATAAAATCAATAAAATACTGTCATCAATAAAATACTGTTAACTACAGACATCAATGAATTTCACCAGTTTTCCCATGAATATCCTTTTTAATTCTAGGATCCAATCCAGAATCTTACATTCCATTCACCTATAAAATCTTCTTAGCCTCCTCTTTAGAAAATATTAAGGAATATACAAAAATTCTAAGACTATTAAGTGAGTTTAACAATCTCACAAGATATATAAAAAACAATTTTATTTATATTCTAGTAAACATATGAAAATGAAATTTTAAAAAAATATTCCATTTACAATACCAAGAATACTTAGAAATACATTCAACAAAAAGCACAAAATCTAAACACTGAAAACTACAAAATATTACTGAGAAAACTGTAACAGATATCCTGAATCAATGGAGAAATATACCATACTCTTGGATCATAAGACTCAGTAGTGTTAAAATGGTAATTGATCTGTAGATTGAGTGCAATTCCTGTCAAAATCCCAGCATGTTCTTAACAGTTGACGATCTGATCCTAGAATTTTTATGAAGATGCAAAAAATGGGATTGGCAAAAACATTCGAGAAGAAACATAGTTAGGGGAACCTGGGGGGGATCAGTTGGTTGAGCATTCGACTCTTGATTTCTGCTCAGGTCATGATCTCACAGTTCGTGAAATGAAGCCCCACGTTGGGCTCTGTGCTGACAGCACAGGGCCTGCTTGGGATTCTCTCTATCCCTCTCTCTCCACCCCTCCCCCTGAATAAACAGGCATAAAAGAAAGAAGAAAGAACATACTTAGAGAGGAATTACACTGATTCCAAACCTTCCTATGAAGCTGCAGGAATCAAGACAGTGTGGTATTTGCTTAAGGATAGACGTGTAGAGCAATGGGAAGAGAATCCAGGGTACAGATAAATCTGTGTGTTCAAGGTCAATTGATTTGGGATAAAGGCACGTAGGCAATTCAAAGGGAAAATAATACTCTCAGCAAACGGTGCTGGAACAGTTGGATACTTACACGCAAATTAAACCGAGATACCACTGTTCACCTATCAGCATGGCTAAAATCCAGAACACTGGCAACACCAAATGCTGGCGAGGAGGGAGAGTAACAGACTCTCACCCATTCAACCGCCCGTCGTATTTCAGTAGGTCTATTCCTGGATTCTCTATCCTGTGCCATGGGTCTAGACCTCCATCTCGTGGCTGCCTCTTCCCTCACTTGATGACTATGGCTTTATAATAAGCCCCCCCAATCAGGAATTGTCCTTCTTTGTTCTTCTTTTTCAAAACAGGTTAGGCTATTCTAGGACCTTTGCAATTCTGTTTGAATTCTAGAATCAGCTTGCTTAGTTCTGTTTCTGAAAGTCTGTGGGGATTTTGCTTGGAATTGCATCAGTTCTGGGAAAACTGACATATGACAATATTGCCTCTTCCAGTCTATGATCTTGGCATATTTGTCTATTTGCTTATCTCATCTTTATTCTAGGCATTGTTTTGTAGTTTTCTGTGTACAGGTTCAGCATACATGTGTTCAGATTTACCCCTAAGCATTCATATTTTTGATGCCACTGAAAATGGTATTTTTAAAAATTTTTTTAACGTTTTATTTATTTTTGAGACAGAGAGAGACAGAGCATGAACGGGGGAGGGGCAGAGAGAGAGGGAGACACAGAATCGGAAGCAGGCTCCAGGCTCTGAGCCATCAGCCCAGAGCCCGAAGTGGGGCTCGAACTCACGGACCGTGAGATCGTGACCTGAGCTGAAGTCGGACGCTTAACCGACTGAGCCACCCAGGCGCCCCTGAAAATGGTATTTTAAAAAATTTCAATTTCTGATAGTTTGCTGCTAATGTATAGAAATGTTAGTCCTAGTAGCATTTTGGTAGAGTCCTTAGATTTTTTTTTTTTTTTCATGTGCAGGTCACTTCAAAATGTTTCTTTCTTCCTTTCCAAGTAGTACGCCTTTTATTTTTCTTCCTTTATTGCTCAGTGACTTATTGCACTAGCAGGACCTCTGGAGCAACACTGGATACAAGTGGTGGCAGTGGACTTTCTGGCCTTCCTCCTCATCTTAGGGAAGAAAGTATTCACTTATCACGATGACATTAAGGGTAAGTTTCTCAGTGGATGCCTTTTATCGGAATGCAAAGTCCTGTCTATTCCTTTTCCAAGTTTTCAATCATGAATAAATGCTGATATTTAGGAAACGCTTTTGCTTAGCTTATTGAGATGAACAGATATTTATTTTGACGGTATATTACATTGATTTTCTAATATTAAACCAAATTTGTATTCCAATGGAATACTCAACTTGATCTTGATAGATCATCCTTACTTTGGGTCACAGGCTTCATATTGCTAATATTTTGTTGAAGACTTTTGTGTCTAGTCAAGAAGACCACGTATTGGTCTGATTTCCTCCCCTTGTTGGTGTCTTTTCCTGGTCTGGCATGAGGTCAAAGTTGGTCTCCAAAAATAAGTGCTCCTTTCGTATTTTCTGTCCATGCTTGTGCAAAATTGAGATTTCCTCCTTACTTGTTTCATAGAATTCACATTCAGACCTGGAGTTTCGAGGAAACGTTTTTATTAACAAATTCAATTTGTTTAATTTCATTTTGAGTCACTTTTGGTAGCCTGTGTCTTTTGAGGAACTTTTCCATTTCACATGAGCTGTCAAATTTGGCATTTGACAGTTTTTCATAATATCCCTTTTTAAAAATTGTTGGACACGTAGTAACATTCCCTCTTCCTTCTAATTTTTTATCAGTCTCCATAGGAGTTAACCAATTTCATTGGTTTACTCAAAGAATCATTTTGGTTTACACTGTTTGACTATTGTTTGCACATTTAGTAGGTCATTGATTTCAGCATATTTCCTTTTCTATTTCAGTTTTGTTTCTCTAGTTTTCAAATCTTAGATGGGTGATTTTGTACTACATTCTATTTCTAATGTGTAAAATTGAGGTACAATTGACAAATATTAGTTTCAGATGTACATGATTTGATACTTGTAGATATTGTGAAACGATCACAATAGGTCTCGTTAAAATCCGTGTTACCTTTTTAATATAAACATTTCAAACGACACATTTCCCTCTGATACTGCTTGAGCTGCAACTCACAAATTTTAGCATGTCATTTTACTTTTCATTCAATTAAAAATATCTTCTAATTTTGCCTGTAATTTTTCTCTTTGACTCATGGTGATTTACAAGTATGTTGATAATTTCCAAACATTTGGGAGAGGGGGGGTTGGTTTCCAGAGATCCAAAATTGATTTCCTGTTTAATTCCATTGTGTCAGAGAACATAGTATGATTTCAATTATTTTAAATGTATTGAGGCCTGTTTTATAGCCTAGTATACTGCCTATCCTTCTGAGTATTCCATATGCACTTGAAAAGGAAATTTCTATTCTCATGTTGCTGGGTCAAACGTTCTGTGTCAATTACACCAAATTGACTGTTCACATTTGTTCGTGTCCTATGTCCTGATTTTCTACTTGTTCTATCAATCAGTGTTAAAGGAGGGTTGAAATCCACAACTATAATTGTAGATTTTTTCCATTTTCCATTCAGCAGTATTAGTGTCCTATTATTAGTCGTATAAATACATTTCTGTTGTAATATACTGTTGTGTGTGTGTGTGTGTGTGTGTGTGTGTGTGTACAAAAGAATGATAGAGACCTGTAAGTATAAAGGAAGATAACATTCTATTGGGAAAGGCAAAAAAGAGAATATACAAACATGTAGAAGTTCCCAATGTCAAGGAAGAGCTTGTTTTGAAAATAGATGTTGGTCTACAGAACAGTTGATTTATTACATTTAAAAATAACATGTTGATTTCAATATGCCAATATTTACAAATTCAAAATCACACCCTTTGCAACTGTTTACATTTATAATGAACAGTTTTAAATGGCAGAATCAAAGCTCCATTGCCCATAGCAGTGCCCTCAGTTGTGCAGATCTTGGCTTTTTCCTCCCCACTCCCCCACTTCCCTCTTCCTCACTCCAAAACTTCCTTGGCCGATCACTTAAATACAGTAAGTACACTTAAGTCTGGTCTTCAGATCCATTTTTAGGGGTACCCCAAGACAGAAGTACCGGGAGTGGATTGTAATTTTTCAAAATTCCTATGCAGAGGTCAAAAAACATCCAAAGACCATTTTTTTTTAACGTATTCTATTTTCCCCAAACCCCTCCACCTACAAATCTAATTATCTTTCCTTTCTTTTGCCTCTTTGCACTGATACCACCCATCTCTTTGAAAAAAATAGGTTTTTTATGTTTCTATTAGCCTGTAGACTAGGACTTTATTGATTCTATATCCAGCCACATAACCTGATGGCTGGAACACGGATGACACTGAAATGTGACTACACTTAATTTGCAACCCCATAATTTAATAAGAGCTTCTAGGTACCTTATTTGCTTCATTTAACTCTCAAAACAGTCGTTAGGCATTATCCACATTTTATAGATAAGGAAAGCCAAGCTCAGAGACCGCTGCTGCTAAACTGCTCGAGTGAAAACTCGAGTGGCAGATTGCAAAGCTCATGCCTGCCCCACGACTGCCAGGTCACTGCTCACTGACACCGCCCCTCCACGGCAGGCACAACGCAGGGGACTGCAGGTCGGAGGCCTCGACTATGGAAGAGAAATCGAAGCTTGAATAACTGTCGGGGTTTGTAGAAACACAACAATGGAGAACCTCCCAGAAGAGGGAAATGTTAAGAAGGAAGCAAGCACAGTCTACAAGTGAGGCTGAATTGAAATGAACTGGAGATGCAGATCACACAGAACGGATTTGGTTTGAAATGGTCACCAGTGGCTTCAGAGAAGGAAACTGAAACCCACCTCTGCTAGGAAGAGACCATGGGCTCGAAGAACACGGGGTTTGCATCTCGGACCTGCCACGGAAGCCTTACCCAGGACAGGTGTCTAAGTGTCTGTACGCTTCAGCTTCCCTGTCCCGAGAACCTTCTTGTTTGCCCCCAAGCACACAAGCCTGAAATCGGGTTCTGCAGGTAACGTACAACACCGGCACGAAGCAGGCACTCAGGAAGTCTTAATCCTCTGGCCTGGCAGGGACCATTTTCCTGAATTACAATGAAGACAAACAAGGTTAGCATCTCAGGGGCCAGAAGTAACCCCTCCATAGCAAGATGTGCTGAAGAACTAGGGGGACGGCGAAGAAGTCAGCACAGGCGGGGATGGGACGGATACGGGGTTTCAAAAGGGGGTTCTCTCCACGTCCTGTCACAGCAGAGAGTGAAGCTGGAGAAGGTCCAGCTCACTGGAGGGGAACTGGGGTGCTTCGTTTCAAACGTGTAGAGCATGCACGTGGAGAGGAAATAAGTCAGTGAAAACACAGAGTGTCAGGAAAAAGGGCTTTACCTGAAATGAGGAGAGGGACCTAGTTCCTTTAAGGAAGTAAGTCAGAAGGACCGCACGCAAGTACGAGGAAGCAGATTCCCCTGGCCACTACCACGCTAAGGATCCCTCCCACCAGTGCTCCTTCTCTTCTGTCGGGGCAGCAAGGAGAAAGTTATCTTTTCGAGAAACACCCTCTCTAGTTTACTGCTTATACTTAAATACACAGATTTTTTTAATCCACTCATCTGAAACCTCTCACAATGGACTGACTTCTCAAAAACGAATTCATATTCTTAAACAGGGAAAGGCTCAGCCAACTCGTTGCTAAGACGTCAACCAATTGCTGATATACTCTATATCGAAAGGATATGTGCGTGAAAGTGATCTGGCATAGATTTTCTTTAAAAATCTAAATTAAAAAATTCAGACTTTCAATTCAGACACGTAGAAGCAGAGCCAAAACTGAGTAATCTAGGTATTAATGGGAAGCCTCCCGTTTGCTGGCTTCTAACAAGTAAAGGGATCCGATTACAATGTACTCCAAGAACAAATGCATGTCGATTTAACTGTGGCCCCTTCCCAGGGACTGAGAAGACAGGTATCACTAGGCACAAAGGGTTTCTGTGTACGTGACAAGAACCTAGGCAACGCCACTATCCATAGGTTAAGGATGCTATTCGCTCCACTCTGGAGGGGAAAAGAAAAAGATACAAGTTCAATATCCGGAATTTAACTACAACAGAGAGAAGATTAGAGCCATTCTTTTTTTTTTTTTTTTTTTTTTTTTTTTTAACACGAATGAAAGACATAGTTATCAATCTTGAAATACAGGCATTAGCAAGTTTACTCCACACATGGAATACAGGCACTATTATTATTTTTTTTTACTTTAATATGCAAATTTAAGCAAGTATCCCAATCACCTCTACGAAAGCTTTTCATTTCCCAGTAAGACCTCTGACAAAGTGAATGCAGAACGAGTGAAATACACAGGACCTTATGTTACGTCTGTTGGTCTTTGGCACATTTATCAAGTTGGAAAATGTCAGAAGGCAATAAAAATTTCGAATGACTGTTTTGCACATTCTTTTAATCGTCTTTACATCAAAATATAAGGCCACAAAAAGGCAAGCTGAAATTTCAGGATATGTGGAATAGTTTTAATAAAGAGTTTTACATACAGTACCTTACATATAGAACAGTGTGTTTGCAAATTTAAATAATATCTGAATGTACAGTGGCATGTATTCTTATCAAAGATAAATTCAAGTTTACTGTGTATCAGTTCTACAATGCATTTACACAGATCGCTAGAACTGATAAACAGAATGAGGCATAAAATATTCAAGTGTTATATCATCAAATAGCCTCCTCTTAACAGTCTTTTTCCCCCTTTTTAAAAAAGTTTCAAAACCTGTACATACATTTTTAATTTTTAAAAACAGTCTGTTAAAAGGTAACATTTCATGTTAACCACCAACTCTTATAGTCTATAGTAATAAAACTAGATATGTGTAGATATAAATATGTGTAGACTATGTACATATGTACGTTGAGTGTTTGTTTCAAACAAGCACACGCGGACGCACACCTGCGCACAAAGCATGGTGGCACACGACTCACAAGGGCACTGGCAGACAGGAGGACCCGGGCCCGAACTCCAGCAAGAGCTAACTCAGCAACTTATAGTCGCCTTTGGTTTCAGAAATTTGTCCATTTGTGACCAAAGCTAAACATTTTGAGTGCGCGTGTATTTTTTAAAAATAAAATTCATCTTCAGAAATGAAGCGTTTCCAGTATTCCACTACCAGCAGTTAAAAAAATCCACAGCCACAAATTGTTTCGACATTTTTGTCACTCCTCATCCCAGCTGAGGTTATTTACAATTTTTATCTGAAGGCAAACACCAAGCATACTCAGGATCAAGCTGTACGCCGATGCCTGAATACCGCATTCAACTCTACAGAGTACGTGTGTCCCGTGTAGGACATCGGGTGTCTGATGGGCTGACGGCCTATGTAAGACGTTGGGAGTAGAACTCCCGGGGTATTTAACGTTCTCTCCCCAGCAGTGTCATCGTCATTTGGCACGCTGACCCTTCTGTGAGCCATTCTGTTTACAATGAGCTTACTGCCTGCAAAATAAATTCCAATTATTTGGCATTTGTTTTTAAATATGTGATCATAATGAAGCAAGAATTCCACAACTGTTTTCCTGGGAAGTGAGGCTTCCACTGTCAGTTTTCTGATTAAGGACATTCATCACCTAATAAACAGCTCATGATCCTATAGAAGTTTAAATACTCTAAACTGCGGTGCAGCCGGACGAACTGTGGAGAAGACAGTTCGTATAAGCAACCTTACGGAACTCTCCGGTATTTCCATTTCCTCTACAATTTTGCTGTAGGCCAAATTCTGCTTCGTTACATGGACCTCTCTACTAAAAATTACATAAACACACCATACTTCTTTCTACAGGTATCTCGAGCTTCATGTAAGCAACTATTCAAAACTCCCGCCAACTCGATTTCCTTGGCATAAGTTATATTCCACGTCATTGATCCCTGGCATAGATCACATTATCGTTTGTAGCTTGCTCATAAGCTTTTTTTTAACATCAGCTTCCTTGATAAAGCTGTTCTTCATTTTCCTTTCCAAGGTGCCATCCTATTGATGTCACAAATCAGTAAATGACCAAACAACACTAAGCTTTTTATAACTATCCACGTAGCAGTCATGTGGATAATAAAAACGATCGCCTGAAGAGACCCACGTTCTTTTCATTCGGCTTTCACTGCTGTCATACGGAGCAAAGAGTCGCTATCTGCTGCACTTTGCCCATGTCGATTAGGAGCTGTTTGATATGGCGTTTAAGTTGGGGCAGTCTCGCAAGAGGATCCGGTGGCTCCAACTCCCCTGTGAAATCAAGCCAGCTTTCCAGAACTAAAGGAGAGAAGAGAACAAGCAGATTGAAATGGCAACTGGGAGGAGCCACAAAATGGTGTAACTGGGAGGCTGGGGGAGGGTGGAGACAGAGACGACGTCCCCTCCTCTAGAAGGGCCAACAGACTCACGCCTGTCCAAGGGTATAGCATCCGTTCCACCTATCCCACAAGAGCTCTAGTGCTTCTTGGTGATTTTGTTGTTATTTTAGATAGTTCTTTCCTTTCTAGGTATAAACTAATTTCATTTTGAACATCTCCTTCTACTCTCTTCTGAACAGGAAATAACAGTTCCCTGTGCCTGCTGAAGCTTTCTATTATTTTAGATTTAAATCCTCTCCACTCCATTTTCAATGAAATTTAGCTACTCTCACCATTGTTTTTCTTAAATCAGGAAGTTCTTAACAAAGGAAAGGAGGTGGCAATTTCTCAGTGGCCCTTTCAGTCCCACTATTTTATCATTACTTTTAAAAATGTGCAAGCACATTAGAAGTCTAGGCAGAATACAATTAGTTATTCTACACTTTTTATTAATAATAAGGGACAGTGTCAAGTTGCACATTGTTTTCCCTTCAGAAATCTACTCAAAACATTAAAGTAACAAAAAGCTAGCTTAAACCCAATGGAAGATGCTTTTGAAATGGGTTTCCATTTACTCTTTTCTCAGGGAAAAACAAAGCAGTAGGAGTTCTAATTTAGTGTGGGGTGAAATTTAAAAATGGGAATATAGGGGCGCCTGGGTGGCGCAGTCGGTTAAGCGTCCGACTTCAGCCAGGTCACGATCTCGCGGTCCGTGAGTTCGAGCCCCGCGTCAGGCTCTGGGCTGGTGGCTCAGAGCCTGGAGCCTGTTTCCGATTCTGTGTCTCCCTCTCTCTCTGCTCCTCCCCCGTTCATGCTCTGTCTCTCTCTGTCCCAAAAATAAATAAAAACGTTGAAAAAAAAATTAAAAAAAAAAAAAAATAAAAATGGGAATATAATCCATGTATGACATTAGGAAAAGAACCAAAACACTGGATTAGGAATTAGGTAATCTTACCCTATTTTCTCAACTTTCCTGTCTATACCCTCAGGCTCCTGTGTGATAAAAACAAAACTATAAAAGAAAACCATTTGAAAATGTGTCTGCACACTTAAGGTTTACCTATCCAGCTTGCAGGAGTTTCCTGTTGTTAATTTTACTGACCTACTGACCAAAGTGATAGCAAAGATACAAAGGATTTTCCCCCATATTTTAAATATGCTTAAGGTCCGTAAACTAACTTCCAAAAAAAAAAAAAAAAAAAAATCACAGTTCAATGAAACTAATAAATATTCCATATGTGCTTTATACTGCATCCAGCAAATGGGCAGTATTTAATAAATATCCAACTTTAGCTTTTATTTGTTTTTATTTTTTAAATTTTAATTAAAAAAATTTTTTTAAATTTTTTAAATTTACATCCAACTTAGCATATAGCGCAACACTGATTTCAGGAGGAGATTCCTTAATGCCCCTTCTCCATTTAGCCCATCCCCCCTCCCACAACCCCTCCCGTAACCCTCAGTCTGTTCTCCATATTTAAGAGTCTCTTATGTTTTGTCCCCCTCCCTGTTTTTATCTTATTTTTGCTTCCCTTCCCTTATGTTCATCTATTCTGTGTCTTAAAGTCCAATAAACACCCAACTTAAAAACAACCAAGATAATATCCAGTCATACTGTCTTCAGCCTAAAACACCCCGAATGCCATCTGTGTTAAACGAGATGTAAATGATCAAGACGCTCCATCAGGACAGACAGGATCTACAGTTCCCACCCCGTAATTCACATAACACTTCACATAATGTCTCTGTAACAACAACGGACACTTTACATACTAGAGTCACTGTATTTTAGTTCTTTCTTAAAATTACCATCGACTTCTTTTTCTATTAGGTCCATCCTGCTGGCAACTTCTTTCTGGACATTCTCTATGTGTGTAAGGAGATTGAGCTGCCACTGAAGATGTGCGTGTCCTGAGTCGTCAGTGCTCTTTTTATCATTATAAATAAATACCGTATTCCTTTCAGCTGGATTCTTCTCCAAAGAACCATTGGGAAAAAAAAACAGAATGGGGCGAAATATAATGTCATAATGGGAAAGACAGCATGAAACACCTCATTACCACAATGATCAGTGAAATCCAACCTGACTCACAGAACAGTCTTAAAGGAAGTGCTAGCATATAATTACATTTTATCTGCTGGTCCTTAGAAGAGCAAAAATGCCTTCCATGTCTCTCCACGATGCCTCGCACAGGGCCACACAGGGTGGAAGTCATTCAATAAAACATGCTAAAGAAATGAAGTCGCTAATGATACTCTGTAACTAAAAAGCCCAGCTAATTTTAGACTGACCCCTTCTTCGATTAATCCAAACTAAGGACATAAGCGGAGTGAAGGCAGAAAGCAATGACGGAAAAATCATGAAAACTGGCAAAGGCCAGTTTAAAGTCAAATTAACTGCAGGCTGTAATTAACTGCTGCAATTAAATCAATGAGGCAAGAGAAAGTTAAGAATCTTTTAAAAACTTAAAAAAAGTGTAAACTGCTTAACACATACACAGAAAATCTGAACCGAGACTCACCAGGAAGAATTCATTTCATAAAAGGGATATGCATTTCACAAAATAATTTGCCACAAATATCAGGAAATGTAAGCTTCCCAAATTTATTTACCGTGATTTCTTGATGAAATAGGCCAGAAAAATAAAGGATTATTTTAGTGGCATTACTAGCTGAAAATCAATGAAAAATGAGGAAACGGCATCACTAAGACAATCCCTGTGACTAGGAAAGAAGTTTATAAATACTCAGTGTACAAAGAGCTATAAAAACCCACTGTATCGCCTAATGGAATTGATACGCAGACACAAATGTGCTATGGTTTTAAAAAGGTTAGAGCACCATCTTTTATCTGAAACACACAAAAAGAGCAGACAAATTATATTAACATATACACACACACACACATTCTCACACACAGACATCTTCATTTGGAAAAAACTGTGGCTCATGGTTTTCGGAGGCATCTAAGTGCATTTATAAAACTGAGACTTTGGTGAGGGCAAAAGTTGACTGCATCTACAATTCTGAACTAGGGGATAATTAAATGTTCAAATGGCCAGTGTTTTCTTATAGAGATGCAAAAGATGTTTTCACCCTAACCAGGCACCCGTGAACTTGGAAATATAAGCATAATTTTACTGGGAATTCAGTTGTCTGATTTTAGAAAATTTTCCTACATTCTATCCTATCTTCCAAGCCAAAACAAATGAGATAGTTCTACCTTGTCAGGCATCCCATCTTCTTTCACTGAATACTGTGAACGGTTTTTATCTTTCCTGCGGAATTCTTGTTCTTCTTCAAAACTGCTAACATCGTCGTCGTCTGAGCTCCCAGGGTCTGCGAGAGATTTGCAGTCTTGACCAAAATTTTGTGGCTTTTGGTAGCTGTGCTCACTTGTTATGTAAGTTCCTTCCATTTTTAGGGGCACACGAGGTGGTTCTTTATGGTTCTGAACATGGTATTTCTTCTCCTCAACACTCCCTGTGTCTTGTGCTGTCATTTTTTTCTCTACCCCCGCAATTCCTTGATCTTGGTCTTTTCGCTTTCCAGGACAAGCCCAGAGATGGAGGTCGGGATGATGTTTATTCCTTACAACAAAGTTGGAGAAAGAGCAGTTCAGGAAAAGACAAGTTTCAGAATGTAAGATGATACAGGTAACCCTTCATTGTCCGTGCCCGTTTCACACCAAGTGTGCACGCTCAGGCAGACTGACGTTTCACACCAAGTGTGCGCACTCAGGCAGACTGACGTTTCACACCAAGTGTGCGCGCTCCGGCAGACTGACGTTTCACACCAAGTGTGCGCGCTCAGGCAGACTGACGTTTCACACCAAGTGTGCGCACTCAGGCAGACTGACGTTTCACACCAAGTGTGTGCGCTCAGGCAGACTGACCCCACTTCCCCAATGAAAACCTAGACTCCCACCCAGGGAACCGGGTTAGGAAGAGGGCAGGGACTCTAGACAAAAGCAGATGTACGCTTTAGGTTAACCTGCCCCAGAACTTAAGCCAAAGTTGGAATTCTCACGATTTTACAGAAATAATACTGAGGTAGAAGAAAAGCAATGGTGAATGTAATTCTGTGGACAGTTCACAGCAATACTTCATATACGTGCACTTCTTTTTCTGACTTTTCACTGGATTTTTTAAAATCGTATGGCATGAAAAACTTTTATGTGAGTCCATTTTAACAGCTTCCTTCGATCAAAAAGTGATACTTGCTCCTGATAAAACATTCAGGCAATAAATGTGTACAAAGGAAAAACCTCCCTGAGTGGCAATCATAAAAAAACTGAGGCATAACCTTTCAGACATTTTCTATACATATAAAATTATATTTTACCTATATATTTTTTTAACTATAGGTCTGACAAAGAATTTCTACTTTTGGTTTAATTACTCTTTTTAAAGGGGTAAGCATACACTTTCTCTTTTTACACGCATGGGGCTCTCAATTTGCCTTCTTCGCATATGACCCATGTGGGAGCTTGCCACATCAGGACACAGACGTTTCCCTTAACTCTAGTAGCTGAACAGTATCAATGTGCCACAGTCTGGGCTCACCAGCCAATCCCCCACCTACCGACGTGCGTGCGTGTTGGTGTGATCGCTGCACACAAGTGGGGACTTTCAGTCAGATATGGAGCAGCTAGATAATGGGTACACGTTTTAAATTGGGAAGTAACTGCCCAAGTGGCCTCCAAAGAGGTTGTACTAATTACACCCTCACCAACAGTCTACAATGACGTCCTTTTATCTACCCCCATCCTCACTAAACATGTGAGCATGTGACACTGCACAGCTAATTCATCATTAAAATCCTTCATTGAGTACACAGGAATTCTTTCATCAGAGGTGGTAAGAAAGGAGGATATTCAAGAGGCATAAACCTTTCAGAAGGCTCAATAATGTTTGTGAATTATTTCCAGATTAGATAAATACCCAGGGGTCAAATTAGTTTTCTTCTAATACCCAAGTATTATTTCTGAAATTATAAATTTTAACTTTTGAACCCTTAATAATTTAGTAACAGAAAACACTAAAATTCTTACCCAGTAAGAGACATAGCAGAAAGCTGGTTTTATAGTCTAACGGTCCAGTGGGTCGAATCCTACTGTGCCACTGAGGATCCTAGACAAGTTACATAACCTCTGTCTTTGACTACCCACCTATCAAATGAGGTAGGATCTATTTTTCAGGCTTATTTTAAGGATTAAATAAAATCTCGTATGAAAGCACCGATTTCTGGCATGAAGTAGACTTTATTTTCAGACTTTCAATAAATAGCTAATGACAACAAATTCTATCATTAGAAATATTAACATAAAGAGAGGCCACAGACATGAGGCCAAATCGGTCCAGTTTAAACCCTTATCGAAAGAATGAATGCATTGAAATTCAAATTCCTATCAAGGACAACCAGGCTTTCATCTTTTAAGTTTACTTTTTTTTTTTTTTTCTTTTAAAGTAATCCCTCCACCCAACATGGGGCTCGAACTCACAACCCTGAGATCAAGAGTCGCATGCTCTTCGGGGGAACCTGGGTGGCTCAGTCGTTGAGTGTACAACTCTTGGTTTCAGCTTAGGTCATGATCTCACAGTTCGTGGGTTGGAGTCCCGCATCTGGCTCCGTGCTAACAGTGTGGAGCCTGCTTGGGATTCTCTCTCCCTTTCTTGCTCTCTCTCTCTCTGCCCCTTCCCCGGCTTGTGTGCACATGCAAATACACTGAACAAAGGAGAGTCAAGATGGTGGAGAAGTAGAGGAATTGGAATTTATCTCATCCCTCAAACACAGCAGTATTGAGGTCAGAACACTTGGAATTCCAGGAACCCAGGCTGCAGAGTGACAGAAACATCTTCCCAGGTGTCGGGAGACAGCTTGGCAGGACAGAGGTGGGTGTTTGAAAATTGGGAGAGATAAAACATGTGGCGTAGGCATGGAGAAAAGGGAACCCCTTTGATGGAGAAACAAAAGGAAGAGAAAGAGAGGCTGTGGAAGAGTGGGGTTGTGTTTGGACAAGAGAAAAACCTCTCTGGACCACAGACAGAATGAAAACTACAGCCTCAGGAATGAAGATCAGAGTTTTCAGGGTTGCATGACATGGTCCGGACCCGAGCCCACCGTGTGCGTGCCCCTGGAGGGAAAAGGAGCTGGCCCGGGGGTTCTGTAATGATCTGGGGGCACACTGGGAGAGAGCAGTACCCTCCCTTGAGTACTGTGGGAAGAGGGTATACAGGGTCAGGACAAAAGACCCCGCAGGCGCCAGCCAGAGGCCCATTGTCGACTAGGGGAGTGGCGCTATGGTTCTGGAGAACCAGGCCACGTAGAGTGGGATCCTTTAAGACATCAGGATTTTAATCTCAGCCAAGCGCCTGGGAGGCACGAGAGACTGTGGAGCGGGACAAACCGGCTACCCGTGCCTGCGCAGCCCTGAGAGGACAGCCTGAACAGTGTGGTTTGGGACACCCCGTAGAGGGAGGATAGACTGGGGTGTTGCCATTTTTCTCCCCATCACCAACAAGGTGGAGTTTCAGGAAACAGGACAGCGGCCCCGCAGTGGAGGGGGGACCTCACCCCTCTGTGCCCGGTAACTGCGTATCTACGAGAGACTGACACTGATTAAATCGGACAGACCCTCCTCCAGACCAGCACAGCCACCAGTCCCAGGCAGCGACACCCAACTGTCCTGCAGTTTTGCATTTTCTGATTTGATTTTTGGTCAATTCTTATTTTGAATGTGTGTGTGCGTGTGTGTGCGTGCGTGCGTGTGTGTGTGTGTGTTTTTCTTTATGTTTCTTTCTCTGTTCGGGTTGTCTGTTTAATCAGGCATTTTACTCTATTCTTTTTACACCTGTTCTGTAACTCCTTCTTTATTTTCCTCTCTCTCTCTGGATTAAGCCTTATAGTTTCTTTGATTCTCTGCCTGGTCTTTTTTTTCCACCTCTGTCATCTCTCTCTTTGTATGGGATAAGGCTTCTTCCAGCCCCTCCTCCACCTTTTTCCATTTTTTTCCAGGGTTACTTCAAGAAACAAATCAAAGCACAGCTGGTGGAAGGTCCAAACCACCACTACGAGTAGGGAAACAACGCAAACAGAGTCACAACAACAGGGAGCATGCAAGACATTCCAAAAACACCTCCTGAAGGGCCAGGCCCTGGACAGTATATGACCCCTTTTTAATATAGTAGTGCTCGCAGGTATAGGACATATAACAAGCTATTAAAACACATAAAAGAAAACTAGCCAAAATGACAAAACAGAAGAATTCTCCTCAAAAGAAATTCCAGGAAGAAATGACAACCAGAGAACCGCTCAAAACAGATATAAAAAAATGTATCTGAACATGGATTTAGAACAATAGTCATTAAGACTAATAGCTGGGCTTGCAAAAAGCATAGAAGACAGAAGAGAATCTCTAGCTGCGGAGATCAAGGACCTAAGAAAGACTCACAACGAATTAAGAAACGCTATAAATGAGATGCAAAATAAACTAGATGTAGTGACAACAAGGATGGAAGAAGCAGAGGGCAGAATAGAAGATAAAAATATGGAAAATGATGAAACTGAGAGAAGGAGGGACAGAAATGACTAGACCACAAGGGGAGAATTAGAGACCTAAATGATTCAATGAAACATAATAAACCTCATAATAAGGTTTATCTGAACAAGCTATAGCTGAGAACTTCCCTAATCTGGGGAAGGAAGCAGACATCCAAGCCCAGGAGGCACAAGAGAACTGCCTTCAAAATCAACAAAAACATGTCAACACCATGACATATCATAGCGAAACCGCCAAAATACAAAGACAAAAATTCTGAAAGTGGCTAGGGACAAACGGGACTTAATCCATAAGGGCAGACACATAAGGGTAGTAGCAGACCGGTCCATGGAAACGTGGCAGGCCAGAAGGGAGTGGCAGGAAATATTCAATGTGCTGAATAGGACAAATATGCAGCCAAAAATCCTTTATCCAGCAAGGCTGTCATTGAGGATAGGAGAGATAAAGGCTTTCCCAAACAAAAACTGAAGGAGTTCATCACCACTAAACCAGCACTGCAGGAGATCCTACGGGGGAACTCTGTGAGTGGAAAGCAGCAAAGACTACAAAGGACCACAGACATCACCACAAGCACAAAACCTACAGATAACACGACACTAAATCCGTATCTTTCAATAGTCACTCTGAAAGTAAATGGACTAAATGCCCCAATCAGAAGACCCAGGGTATCAGAATAGATAAAAAACCAAGATCCATCTATATGCTGTCTACAAGAGACCCATTTTAGACCTGAGGACACAGGCAGATTGAAAGTGAGGGGATGGAGAACCACCTATCATGCTACTGGAAGTCCAAAGAAAGCTGGAGTAGCCATACTTATGTCAGACAAATTAGATTTTAAGCCAAAGACTAACAGGAGATGAAGAAGGACATTATATCATAATGAAGGGGTCTATCCATCAAGAAGACCCAACAATTATAAACAATTGTAAATAAATATATGAAGCACTCAAATATATAAAACAATTAATTACAAACAACAGCTAACTTATTGATAATAATACTGTAATTGTAGGTGACTTTAATACTCCATTTATAACAATGGACAGATCATACAGACAGAAAATCAATAAGGAAACAACGGCCTTGAACGATATACTGGACCAGATTGTCTTAACAGATATATTTAGAACTTTTCATCCAAAAGCAGCAGAATACACATTCTTCTCAAGTGCACATGAAACATGTTCTAAAACAGATCACGTAACAGCCTAGGTCACAAAACAGCCCTCAACAAATATAAAAGGATTGAGATCATACCATGCATATTTTCAGATCACAACGCAACGAAACTTGCAACCAACCACAAGAAAAATGCATGGAGATTAAAGAACATCCTACTAAAGAATGAATGGTCAACTGGGAAATTGAAAAAAAAATTAAAAATATATGGAAGCAAATGAAAATGAAAACATGACAGTCCAAACCCTTTGGGATGCAGCAAAGGCAGTCCTAGGAGGAAAATACATTGCAAACCAGGCCTATCTCAAAAAGCAAGAAAGATCCCAAACGCAGAACCTAACCTCACACCGAAAGGAACTAGAAACAGAGCAGCAAAGAAAGCCCAAAGCCAGCAGAAGAAGAGAAATAATAAAGATTAGAACAGAAATAAACAAAACAGAATCCAAAAAAAAAAAAAAAAAAAATAGAACAGATCCATGAATCTAAGAGCTGGTTTTTTGAAAGAATAAACAAAATCGATAAACCCCTAGCCAGACTTCTAAGAAGAAAGAGAACCCAAATAGATAGAATCACGAATGAAAAGAGGAGAGATCACAACGAACACCACAAGAATACAAACAATTATGAGAGAATACTATGAAAAATTGTATGCCCACAAACTGGACAATCTGGAAGACATGGACAAATTCCTAGATACCCACACACTACCAAAACTCAAGTGGGAAGAAATAGGAAATTTGAACAGACCCCATAACCAGTGAAGAAATTGAAACGGTTATCAAAAATCTCCCAACGAATAAGAGCCCTGGCCCAAATGGCTTCCAAGGGGAATTCTACCAGACATTTAAAGCAGAGTTCATACCTATTCTTCTCAAGCTGTTCCAGAAAAATAGACACGGAAGGAAAGCTCCCAGACTCATTCTATGAAGCCAACATTATCTTGATTCCCAAACCAGACAAAAATCCCAGTAAAAAGGAGAATTACAGGCCAATATCCCTGATGAACATGGATGCAAAAATTCTCAATAAGATACTAGTAAATCAAATTCAACAGTATAGTAAAAGAATTATTCACCATGATCAAGTAGGGTTCATTCTTGATCTGCAGGGCTGACTTAATATTCACAAATCAATGTGATACATCGCATTAATAGAAGAAAGGATAAGAATCATATGATCCTGTCAATAGATGCAGAAAAAGCATTTGACAAAATACAGCATCCTGTCTTAATAAAAACCCTCAAGAAAGTTGAGACAGAAGGAACATACCTTAACATCATAAAAGACATATATGAAAGGCCCACAGCTAATATCATCCTCAATGGGGAAAAACTGAGAGCTTTCCCCCCTGAGATCAGGAACACGACACGGATTTCCACTCTCACCACAGTGTTGGAAGTCCTAGCCTCAGCATCAAATAACAAAGTGAAATAAAGGCATAGAAATTGGCAAAGAAGAAGTCAAACTTTCACTTTTCACAGACAACATGATACTCTACATGGAAAACCCAAAAGACTCCACCAAAAATCTGCTACAACTGATACATGAATTCAGCAAAGTTGCAGGATATTAAGTCAATGTATAGAAATCAGCTGCATTTCTATACACAATAAAGCAACAGAAAGAGATATCAAGGAATCAATCCCCCTTACAATTGTACCAAGAACCATAAAATACCTAAAAATAAACCTAACCAAAGAGGTAAAAGATCTGTATGCTGAAAACAATAGAAAGCTTATGAAAGAAACTGAAGAAGACAAAGAAATGGAAAAACATTCCATGCTCAGGGACTGGAAGAATAAATACTGTAAAAATGTCAATACTACCCAAAGCAATCTACACATTCAGTACAATCCCTCTCAAAATAACACCAGAATTCTTCAGAGAGCTAGAACAAACAGTCCTAAAATTTGTATGGAACCAGAAAAGATCCCGAATAGCCCAAGTAATATTGAAAAAGAAAACCAAAGCTGGAGGCATCACAATCCCAGACGTTAGCCTCTACTACAAGGCTGTAATCATCAAGACAGTATGGTATTGGCACAAATACCATACACCGTAGACCCATGGTAGACCCATAAATCAGTGAAATAGAGAACCCAGAAATGGACCCACACATGTATGGCCAACTAACCTTCGACAAAGCAGGAAACAGTATCCAATGGAATAAAGACAGTCTCTTTAGCAAATGGTGCTGGGAGAACTGGACAGCAACATGCAGAAGAATGAATCTGGACCACTTTCTTACACCATACACAAAAATAAACTCAAAATGGATAAAAGACCTAAATGTAAGACAGGAAACCATCAAAACCCTAGAGGAGAAAACAAGCAACAACCTCTTTAACCTCAGCCACAGCAACTTCTTACTTGACACATCTCTGAAGGCAAGAGAAATAAAAGCAAAAATGAACTACTGGGACCTGATCAAGATAAAAATCTTCTGCACAGCAAAGTAAACAATCAACAAAGCTAAAAGGCAACTGACAGAATGGGAGAAGATATTCGCAAATGACATATCAAAAATCTATAAAGAACTTACCAAACTCAACACCCGAAAAACAATCCAGTGAAGAAATGGACAGAAGACATGAATAATCACTTTTCCAAGGAACACATCCACATGGCCAACAGACACATGAAAAGAGGCTCAACATCACTCATCATCAGGAAAATACAAATCAAAACCACACTGAGATACTACCTCACACCGGTCAGTGGCTAAAATTAACGACTCAGGAAACAACAGATGCTGGCGAGGATGTGGAGAAAGGGGAATCCTCATGCACTGTTACTGGAAAACAGTATGGAGGTTTCTCAAAAAATTAAACATAGAACTATCCTACAACCCAGCAATTGCACTAGTAGGTATTCATCCAAAAGATACAAAAATGCTGATTTGTAGGAGCACATGTACCCCAACGTTTATAGCAGCACTATCAACAACAGCCAAATTATGGGAAGAGCTCAAATGTCCATCAACTGATGGATGGATAAAGAAGATGTGATACACACACACACACACACACACATACACACACACACACACACACACACACACAGGACTACTACTCAGCAATGAGAAAGAATGAAATCTTGCCATTTTCAACAATATGGATGGAAATGGAGGGTATTATGCTAAGTGAAATAAGTCAGAAAAAGACAGCACGTTTTCACGCATATGTGAAAATTGAGAAACTTAACATGGGGGAAGGGAAGGAAAAATAAGTTATAAACAGAGAGGGAGGCAAACGATAAGAGGCTCTTAAATGCAGAGAACAAACTGAGGGTTGATGGGGGGGAGACTGTGGGGGGCAAGGAAAATAGGAGATGGGCACTGAGGAGGACACCTGTTGGGATGAGCACTGGATGTTGTACGTAAGTGATGATTCACAGGAATCTACTCCTGAAGCCAAAACTACACTGTATGTTAGCTAACTTGACAATAAATTATTTAAAAAAAAACCAAAAAACAAAAAACCTGAGACAAGGAAAAAAAAAAGAAATAATAAAATGAAATGAAATACTTCAGCAAAGGACAAAAATAGATGAATCTGTGGCAAGATACGATTATTGTTGAACTTAAGTTATGAGTATATGGAGGTTCACTGCACTATTGTGTGTGTGTGTACATTTTCATAATCATAAAAAAGTTAAATGCAGATTACCTAGTAACATTAAATATAAGTAGCAATAAAAATAAATAAAAGAAAAAAGAAAACGAGTCATGTGCTCTTATAACTGAGCCTGCCAGGTGCCCCTACAACTGGGCTTTTAAACAAAAGCTTTATTAGTTTAATAAGTTCATTCCTCCCTTGAGTTTTAGCATTTGCATGGCCTTTTTATAAAGAAATCCACATTCGGATTCATGACCTACAACAGAAGCAAATCACATTCAAGGAACAATCACTGAGGACTTAGCTCCACACTAAGTACCAGGATGAAATGAGGCCCAAGCCCCCCCTTAAAGGAACTCCTGTTTAGTAAGAGGAGACAAACATGGGGAACAAAGTGCACCGAAGCGCACGCCGACACCAGGGTGCAGGCAGCTTGCCAAGAGGGTGTGATCAGCCCTGGCCGGGCAGGTATCGTGAAAAGGCATCTGCCAGAAAGATGGCTGAAGGCTGTTCTGGGTGTGGGCGTGGAAGGGCCGTACCTATGGAACAGCAGGCTTCATCCAGGGATTATGGTCTGGTAGAGCTGCGATGTTTGGGGAAAACCACTGGGGGAGGAAAGACCTGGCAACAAAACTGAACGGTCCCAGGGAAGGACTCAGAGTGCGTGCCGGAGAGCTCAGACTTCGTCCGCTGGGCCCCGGGAAGGCACGGTGGGATACGAAGCTCAAAGACAAGCTCATATTCATCTTTTACTAAGCTCACAGTGGCAAGAGTAAGAAGGATGAACTCAAAGAGTGCGAGACCAGAGCCGCAGGGAACTCAGAAGTGTGACAATCATGCATGTGAACAGAACAGCCTGGGCGGGGAGTATGGAGAGACACGGGAACGCACGGAACCGTGTTAAGCAATCACAATGGCCAAGTGCCCTTGACGCACAAAGTTGGGGTGAAACCTGGACGGGGAGAGAAGAAGGGGAAAGGACAAGTTTCTGGTCCAGGCAAGTTGAGTCGAAATGAAGAAAATCTTGTGAAGAACCAGGGAATCATCCTGTTTCTATATAAAATATTTTTTTTAAAGAAGGACTCTAGCCAGGAATTAGGAAGAACTGAAAACAAGGACTTTGAGAACACCCTGTTGTTACTTAAGGAGGCTCAGGTTTGGGGGCTGTTTTAAGGGAAAATTGTCTGCGATGACTAAAACACCTTCGGTGCACAGCACGGGGATGGATTATATGACCTGTTCCCTCCAAAGTCAACCCTAACGTAATTAAAAACTATACTATTAAACCTACTTCATCTTGACACCATTCCTGAAGGAGGACATGAAATACAGGGTTCGCCAAGCACCTGCACTTACTTTTGTGCATGTGGCGAGCACACAGAACAGTGGGGCAGGGACTATCACTTGTTGAAACACTGATGCGGTATTTACTTTCAGCCATGTTTGTTTATTCCGGGACAACAGGCACAAGACAGCTATTCATCCAAAAAGTTATTCATCTTTCCTGTTTTTAAAGACAAAATGTATTCAGATATCTCTTCTGTCTTCCAAGCTGCTAATCTGAACCTTCCAGAGGCTGACGACTACTCTGGATTAGGATACATGCCGCCTGTGACCCCCAGCTCTCCTCACTTACTTCAGAATTCCAATCTTCAGCTGTAGCCCGTGCAGGACTTCCGTGACTCCACAGACATCAGCAAGCAGGTGGTGTGTGGAAACTATCTTTTTGGCATTGAGATGAGAATAATTTTCCTTCAAAAATGATAACCCGCACATTCTCCCGTTATCCAACCAATCCTTATCATAGCGGTATTTTGCGCTCCACCTCTGACCTGCAGATGAAGGGGACATTCAAATGACAAAGGATCCCACTTACTCAGATTCCCCTTCCACTGTCACCCCACTGACATCATTCAGAAAGCAAGGGGAGCTCTAGTACTAAGAGCAAATTCGAAAGAGCAAGACAGTGTTCTGAGGCGCTGGCGCTGTGATGCTCCCCCGCACTTTCAGATTTTCCGCCCGCTAAGAACACGGTCCGTTAGGGATGTGGTCAGGGGCTGAGGACACCTGCAAAGAACCCTGAGTGTACTGCCTCCCATTTTTTACATATCTGTCATCTGTCTTCTAGAAAGGTCGAGAGGGCTGGAGAGAAACTAGATGGGGTGCCTGTTTCTCACTCACATTTGTTTTGAACTGGATGAAATACAGAGACTTGCTTAAGTGGATGTTTGGACCCCTTTCCAAGATCTCACAGGGCCCTGCAGAATCTTGTATTTTCACCATCGATACTAACTGTATCCTATTAAGCTAGTTGCTTATGTGTCTGTGACCCCCGCTGTACTATGAGACAGTGGAAGGCTTGCTTAGATTCAATCCTCTTACCTCTTACCAGCATTTGGCAAAGAGAAGGCATCCAATAAATGCTGCTGAATGAGTAAACTGATGTCTACATTCATATAGCTCTGAATCATTCTCCAGCTTCTTAATGTTACTTTTGTTTTTGTTTTTGTTTTAAAGATAGACGAGAAAATTCGGTAGGCTTTTATTTGAGAATACCTAGTTATTTTCTGCCTGGGCAGCTGAATGTGTACATAATATGCAAAACCTTGCTACTCAAAGAGCCTCTAGATGGAAGAAGGTGCTGGAGAGGGAGGCGAAGGGCACCGGTTTCCATCTCGGGTCTGTGCACACGGCACGCAGCCAACCCTCTGAGCCCCGGCTGCCTCCTTGGCAAGATAAAGGGACCCAACAGGAGAGCCTGAGATCCCATCTACCCAAAATTAGTTGGATACACAGCATGTTCAGGAACTTTCCTCAAGCCACGTCATGAGGAGTGCACACTCGAATACAGTTCCACTCAAAGAGTCACACAGGAACCTATCTAGAAATCAATACACAGGGACACACGAAGGGGTGAATTCTTCTCCCAGAGAAAGTCCTAACTCTGCCCCGAAAGGCGGTGGGAAATGAGGCGAATGTTTTGGCCTAGGTCATTAACATGGAAAATAAAACTGTAACAGAGAGCGAAAAATATTTAAAGACGCCGACGCGGAAGCAGAGTGCAACCGGCCCGGCCAAGTAGCGGTGTCTCCTGCAGCCGGCACACCACCGGCTGGGACCCAGATCTTCGGGCGTCCAGCCCCCCACACGGGGCTCAGGCTTACCGGGAGGGTCCCTGCAGATGTAGCAGACGTACTGCTCGGGGATGCTCTCCTCCAGGAGCCCCATGCACACGCTGTGCTGCCAGCACAGACACTCTTCGCACTGCGAGAAAACACAGGGGCGCCTGCAGTCACTGGGCTGCTCCCCAGCGAGGAAGCCACGCCCCCTCCCCGCCGTGAGGCTCTTGGCCCCCCCCCCCCTGCACTGCGAGTCTCGTCCACGCGACGAGGCGGACGCGGATTCAGGATGCATTTTCTTTCTGAAACACTCAAATGCTTCACGAACTTCCCCCTGCCACAGCTATTACCTTGACAAGCTATGTACCTTGACATATTACTTAAACCACACACACAATCATAAAACTAGTTCTCTCATTTATTTCCCACTAATTTTTAGGCAATTACATCCTTAAAACTCTTAAAAACAGCCTATTAGAGGGGCGCCTGGGTGGCGCAGTCGGTTGGGCGTCCGGCTTCAGCCAGGTCACGATCTCGCGGTCCGTGAGTTCGAGCCCCGCGTCAGGCTCTGGGCTGATGGCTCAGAGCTTGGAGCCTGTTTCCGATTCTGTGTCTCCCTCTCTCTCTGCCCCTCCCCCGTTCATGCTCTGTCTCTCTCTTGTCCCAAAAATAAATAAACGTTGAAAAAAAAATTAAAAAAAAAAAATAGCCTATTAGAGTGCACTTTTTTTAAAAGGCAAGTTCATAGGAGTGCCTGTAGCAGTGACTTCAACCGGTATGGTGATGCTATAAATTTGTAGTTCCCTTATTTGAGAAAACCTTTGAAAAGGGGTAGAAAAAAGATTACTCTTTCTTCATTCCTATGACCATCATTTCCAAATCTTCTAAATGTCATCACAGAACATGGGGTTATGCTTCTCCCTGTTCCTAGAAAGATACCCTTTCTACAGGGAGACACCAGTGGTTGGTAACGCTTCATCCTCGCAACAAACTTTGAGAAGAGTGGACACGTTTATTTCCAGATCTGCAGGTTGAGGGGCTGGGAAGGTGACGACACAATGTTATTAAACAGGGACCCGGGCCAGGAAGAGAAGGGCTGCTACGCTCTACCCTTCAACGCGGATGCTCGCCATCTTAATGGCTTCAAAGACTGGCTTCCAGAATTTCAGCCTGAAGACCTCAAACTCAACACTAGCTCTCTCAGGTGAGACAGCCGTCTACTCCTTTGATGAAGAGATTTCCCCACCAGTACTACTGGGACTTGAAACGCTGTGATAAGTTGAAAACCTCTGTCTTCAACAGGACAGTTAGTGACAAACACGGAAGCCCTGGTTGTACTTGCTGAGCACCTGAAGGTAATGGCTCCGGAGGGCAGGGAAGACGGGTTACCTGGATCATGAAGCCGTTCTCCTCATCCATTTCACAGATACATCGCACGATCTCATTAAGAGCATCATCTTCATCCTGAGATTCCTCAAAATTGGTGGAATCGAAGTCCTGATTGTACTCATCCCCACTTAGAAGTAAACTCTCTGTTGAAGAATCGTCTAGGAATTCCACATCCGATAAGTCTAGAACATACACAAAAGTATACTCAGCAAGTATTTTTCCAGGTTTGTGTCACTTTTCCAGATAGAAAGGAGCTAAAGGAAGTGACTGTAAGCTATTAAATATTTAGAAGGGAAGGGCAGACAAATGAGAATAGAGCACTTGTCCCTAAACAAAGAAACAAAGGATTTTTGAGGCCAAGGTAATTATGACTGACTTTGCGTCTTCTCATATACACTATTACAAGTAACTTGCAGAGGATCCCCTAGCCTTGGTGCTTATAGAGTTTATGGCCAAGGTTGATATTGGTAACTTAAATACGCATAGTTCTCAAACGCTCTCACAAACGTTAGTCCTTTTGATCCTCCCAAGAACCACGGGTTATAAAGAGAACGGGTTTCGTTATCTGTACCACAGACATGGGCATTTCAGTGAAGGGAAGGAGACTGCCTGGAGTCCGATATCAATGCTACTATTCTTAACAGGATCAGGATCATCAACCACCACTGCACTTAATATGCACCAGATACTCTACCAAACACTCCAAACACAAGATCTATTACTTGCTCGAGGAGTGTAGCCAGCTAATGGTGAAGCCGACTGCATACCAGGACTACCTGACTCCAAAGCCTGCGTTCTTAACGACTTCACCAGTATTTCTTAAGGTGGGATCTTGAGTTCCCTAAGGAATTTGCAAAGTTTTAAAATTTCACTTTGATAAAAATCTTTTAAAGTATATTCTAGAAACTAGATTATATAGAGGACCACTACATAGAATTTGACTCAAACGCCCAGTTTTAGGTTTGTATTTGTGCCAGCATTGATGTCAAAGACCACAATTTTGCTCAGGCTATTGAGAAAAAACAAAAACAATTGAGGCACACACAAGGAAATATTTATAACCAAGGGGAAAAAATGAGGACGGACACTAGAGATCTTGCAGGAGTGTGGATGGAGATATAAGGGAGCTGAGTCATCGCGAGTTGTGCAGTGGAACACCTGACCGCTGCTGCGGGGCACCTGGGGGCTAATCAGCTGAGCACTGCAGCGACAGGTAGTTCCTTGTGCCCCAGTGTCCCAGCCTCTGGTCTCGGTCTGCCCGCTGCTTCCCCTGCCCACTGCTCACCTCCTTCTGGGCGGCATCAACAGGCTGGGAGAGCAAGGGCTTTGCACTACTGAGTGCTCCACATCTAGTTCTTACAGTGGAGCCTGGTCTATACCGGTAAAGCCACTCCAGCTTCTGGAGGAGCAAAGGGGGGGGGGGGGGGGGGTCTATATAAAGAGAAAATTCTCTTTAATCAGACCAGAAAGAAGTTGGCCAAATTTGAAAAAAAAAAAAAAAAAAAAAATCATGTTGTTTATAACTTAAATATTTCATGACTTAGTGTTTCTCTTATCAGCTTCTAATCTTATTTTTTCCCTGACTCTGTTTTTGAATGTTTTGTTTTTGATTTACAAAAAGTTAATGTTCTATAGAAAAATGTCTTTTTTAGGGTCTTAGGACATCTCAGAGAAGTCAGTAGAAATAATGGTCGAGAAATATAGGAAAATTTTCAAGAAGGAGTAAGTCAATCATGCATTATAAAATCCTAATAATAATGAGTAGTTTTAAGAACCTAAAGAGGAGATTTCATTCATTCATCATCTTGCTAGCATAAACCCAAAATCAGTATTTTCTCTCAGGCCTTCCTGAATGCAAGTTCATGTTTCAAAATGGCAGACTAGGACATGAATAAACAAACACTGTTGCAGCATGTAGGTGGCATGATATGGATGGCAATCGTAGCAGGATAAATAAATTTAAAACTATTATCACTGAAAGGAATTAGTGTGTATCTCACACATGCTTTCATGGCCAAAATCACAGGTTTTATGATGTTCGAATGTAAACTGAACATAATGGCCAGAAAACCTAGTTTGAATAATTCCCAAGCATCAAACATACGTTTGGCTGAATTCTAAGGGCAGAGTAAATGGGTCCAAGGGTTCAGAGTTACAAAAGCAAAGTTCCCTCTCGCACTAAAATAGCATCTGGACAACAGCTCCAACTGAGTGGCCACAGAACACCATCCTCTTCCAACGGCTACCCCTTGATCTATCACTGTCTTCCCAGACATATTCTCCGAGTGTGGATTCCAGATCAGCGTCACCCGGGAACTCACCTGACATCAGGAATTCTGAGGGTGAGGCCCAGAAAAGTGTTTTTCACAAGCTCTCCAGGTGGTTCTGATGCACGCTAACGTCTGAGAAGCCCTGGCCGAAGACCCACACCCCTCACAGGTCAGTGCTCGGTCACACAGGGGGCAGAAGACACAGCAGAACCGACAGCACGCGCCCGCGACACCCTTTCCCTCCCCTCTCGAGCATCTAGTTCTGGCAACACAGCCCGCCCGGACATAGTCTCCATTCTCCAGCAGCGCTCTGTGTATAAGGAGGACACTCAGGCCCTCACGGCTCAAACTGGGGTGCTCTTAGGTGATTTTCAACCCCTGCCACCCTGCCCCAAAGAATCACTCGGAAACTGTATCTTGCCAAAAACCGCATCTGCCCTTCCAGAAATCTGCCTCATGCTCCGCAACAGGTCTCTGTATCGGGGTTCGGAAGGCATCACAGCAACAATGATCACGCACACCTGGGTTTAAGAGCCACTGGCCCAAAAAGGGACAGGGGACTGGTGTTTGTTAGAAACAGAGGGAGGTCTTTTTCCTAATCCTCTGTCCCCCCCCACCCCCGCCCATATTTTAAGACTATACATCTCTAAAGTGCTGGGCGCCTGTTTTAGGAGAAAAGGGAGAAGATGCTACTCTCCGTAGTGGGCTCGACAGCAGTCAGGCCTGGGGGTTAAGCAGGAGGCAGCAGTGCAAAAGGAAGCACGGCACCAACCACGCTGGGCCCTCAGCAGAAAGGAAAAGACAGGAAGTGAGCTCAGCCACAACCATCCCAAGACCAAGACCCTGTCCCTTATCCTTCGTTCCCTGACTGTCGTCCTCAAGCCACTGCCGTCAGGGTCTCCAGCGGGAGAGGCTCCCCTTGGACTGCTGAGAGCACTGGAAGGTAAGATAACAACCCCGCGGTCAGGACCGGGCTTTCGGGGAAACCCGGCAGATTCCCAGTATGTATGTGCAAATACCTATGACCAGTACATGGTGGACACTAAGAGTTTCTTTACCATCTGCCCTTCAATTAATTACAGAAGCCAATTTTACTTTACAGGATTTTAAAAAGTAGTTCAAATTTCTAATGCTGAGATTTTCTTATTAGTTTATGGAAGAACTTCTGAAACGGCGTGCCCTGCTCACGTAAGCCCTTAATAAAGTATGTTGTTATCTCAGTTCCACACTTAAGGATCTTAAGACTTGTTTTAAGCATTACATAGTTACACATACTTTCACCACTAAGATCAACTGACAAAATTGCCCTTGGGTACTGATATGTTGTATTTTTCTCCGTAAACATGCTTCGCAGAGCCAGAGAACTCCCAGAAGATCGAGTTAGTGGAGAAGAGCACCTTTCCAGAAATTCTAGAGAACTGTCTTCATAGTCTGAATAGTCTGCAACATAAGATACATAAAGAAATATTAATAAAGTGTCAGGTAATCAAGAAGAATCACTATAAAAATAACGAGAGAGCCATGTTTTACAAGACACAAGATAACCATGTCACCTCTTTCTCTCCTTACCCAGGAATGGCTAGATCACTGTGTATCTGATAAACCGGGTTTGGCAAGAACACCTGGGAAATACATCCGGGGCAGTATTTGCATACCAGGGAGCACCGTGTTCTAGCTGGTACCAATAAAGTCCTGTTAACCAGTGCAGAAGTGAAAAAGGATTATCTCTACAGTTTCTCTCCATTATAATCAAGGCTATGTCTGTAGTAAGAGGTGCAAGATGGAAAATCGACTTTTTTTTTTTCTTTTGCAATTTGTAAAGAGGTGCTCCTAGTAGGTAGCATGTCAATTATTACACTGACAATTCAATCCATTGATAAATTTTTCAGCAGAAAACCTCTGAATGAAATTAATGCCAGTCCTGTCTTCCTCAACTTAGCGTGAGTCCTGCAGACAAGGAGGTTCTGAGGCAGACGACCACCTGGCACGTCTGACAAGTGACAACCTGTGAGACTGTGGCTGCCTCGCAGTGAAGGGGGGAGGGAGAAACGAGGCTAGAGTGGCGGGAGCAGGTCAGGTTAAACATGTTTTTCGTTTTGCGTTCTGCCCGAAATGCAGCAAAAAGGGCGTGACACAAGTCCGGTTCTGGCTCTGAAATCCCACTGGAGCTGTGCAGTGAGAGACGGCGCAGGGAGGCACGGGCGGAGGCACCAGGGCCCGGCAGGGGAGGAAGGAGGAGGGCGTGGAGTCGGACAGGCAGATGCTGGGATCTGGGGACTGCAGGGGAGGGGCTGACACAGGGTCAGAGGGTGATCTCCAGGCTTCTGCTTCAACTGCCAAGTGTGAAAGCAGGGTTCGGAGATGGGGCTGACGAGTAAGAGAGAGGTGGAGGAACCAGAGAAGGAATGTGGGTTCCCAGGAGGGCTTTTTAAAGATGGGAGACCCTATACATTGTCTCAAAAATCTAAAAATGAGGAGAGGCAGGGTGACAAGTGCCAGGATTTTAAGAACTGAAGACAGACACTGCCTCCCTCTTAGTAGAGGCAAAGGAGGAGAAAATGGATACAAGCAGCTAAGTGCACAGTTGTGGGTCAGATGAGCAAGTTCTCATCTGGTGGCTGCTATTTCCTCAACTGAGTATGAGTGAGGCAGAGGTCACTGGAGGCAGGTTAAGGACTAAAAAGAGGGAGAACAGAGCGGAAGAGGTGGAGGAAAGGTCGAGGGTAGGAAAGCAAGCTCCAGGAGAAGGGCAGCACCAATGCTGGTGGGCACTGTGTGCATCCAAGTGACATTGGTGGTTGTGGTCAGCAAAATAATTGTCCCCCAAGACGTCCACGTCCTAATCCCCACAACCTGTGAGTGTGCGGGGCTCTGGAGCAAAGGGGAATTGAGGCTGCTTATCAGACCTCAAAATAGGGAGATTACCCCGGATCATCGGAGTGGGCCCGATGCAGTCAGAAGAGTCCCTAAGGTGCAAGAGAAAGGCAGAAGAGTCAGTGTCGCAGCGACGTGAAGTGAGAAAGACTTGAGTGGCCCGTTGCTGGCTTTGAAGATGGCAGGGGGGCATGAGCCAACACATGCAGCAGCCCCCGGGAATCTGGGAAGGGCAAGTAAATGGCTTCTCCCCGAGAGCCTCCCGAAAGGAATGTAGTTCCCCCGAGGCCCATTATGGACTTCTGACCTTCAGAGAACTTTAATAAATTCGTGTTGTTTTATGTCACCGATACATAGACTTCCGTGACAGCAGCAGTCGGACAGTAATAGAGCGGTCACCATAAATACTACAGCACAGCCGCATTCTTTGGGCACCCTGGTGTGCCAAACATGATTCCAAGTGCTTCGGGTATATTAAAAATGTCTCAGTCCTCACAGCCATCCGACAAGGGAGCTAAGCAGGCTTGGTGCCATTTTACAAGCGGAAGAGCAGAGGCAGAAAAGGTTATGTAAATTAAACTGCCGAAGAGTACATCTGTCTCCGCAGCAAAGCCAGCCTTCAAACCTGACTCTGACTACCGAGCCTTACGCTCAACCAGAAAGTGTTACCAGGGGACTTCGACGTTTACCGTATACACAAACTGGAAAGCTTGTTAAAGCTGACGCCTGGGCCTCACCCCCAGCAGGTCAGGAGTGGGGACACTCCCGGATACCGCTGTCAGACTGCAAAGCGGTCTCGGAGTGGCACGGTGGTTCCTGTACGTCTCTCACGGCCTCCCGGCAACTCTACACGGCTTACCCAATGCCATGACTCAGACACAGGCGCGAAAAGGCCGTCTGCTGAATGCCAGCTGGCACTGTGTTAAGTACTTTACAACGATTACCTTACTGAATCCTAAAAATGAAACCACACGGTAGGCACTGTTATTACCATTTCCGAAGCGAGGAAACTGACGTTTATAGCATTAACATAACTCGCCAAAGGTCACGTGAGCTATCGATGTCACGGTGAGGAACTGAACCCAATGCTCACCTTTGAAAGCTGCCCTTTTACCGACATTAGTGCTCTCTCAGCCGAGTAAAAGTAGAAGCAGAGTCTACTTTCTACACCGGAGTGTAAAAATAACGGGAGAAATCTCAATTTGGTGTTAAAAAGAAGGCACGCTGACATACCATCCCTCCGCGTGGGATTAGCAGCTAAACAAAACTCGGCAGTCTACACCACACCTGCACCTTGCATTCTAGTCCCCACTGGCTACCGTGACTAAAGGCTACCTCTGGCTTCAAGGTCAGATCAGCTGTAGCCCTCCACATAAAGCCCCTTCCTCGACCACCGGGGCTTCTCTACACTATACACAGAACTTACTTTGTGTCACTGCTACCTTCCCAGTAGAGAGCCGCGCATGCTTCTTATCCCTCTTTGTCTCTACTGACAGGCTTGCTTATAAGCGTCTGGGAGGGAGTCTTTGCTTTCTCTACATAGTGTTCTGGACTCTCCTGGCATTTCTCACTCTCGTTCTTTTCACTCTCTGTGTGCCTTCGGTTCTCTCATACTTACAGATATATGACAAAGAGATGAAGCGACCGTGGCTCAAAGTGACAAAGGTAAAAACTGGCAAAGACGTCACTCTTAAATCCCAACATGGTGGCTGCTCATACGGACAACCGAGAGAACTTACTACGCCAGCGAAGACCAGCCAACGCTTGCTAGAGGGAAGGCCGCGCCACCTGCCAAACACTCTCGAAGGCACAGGAAGTAGCGTAACAACAGAGCATGATGGTTAAAGTCCAACTTGAGAACGAAGCCACACGGCCTGGGTTTGAATCTGCCTTTCACCACTTACTAGCCACGTGGGCTTGGGCGACGCTCTGTCTCGGCTCACGGTTTAAGATGGGGAGAAGAGGCCCCACTAAATTTAGAGTTAGTGGATGTGAAGAGGAAACAAAGCACCGAATGTGAACTGCTTGTATCATCTACATAATAAGCACCGGCAGGATATGCAAAATAACACTCAGTGTTAAGGATGAATTTTCAAAACTCCCTGGTGGTAGTAACTGTAGATTAAAATACGTATCGTATTAGGAACCTCAAGTAGGAATAATGTTTCTGTTTTTGAAGTTGGCTCCATGCCCAAAGTGGGGCTTGAACTCCCCCCATGACCCTGAGATCAAGAGTCACATGCTCTACTGACTGGGCCATCCAGGTGCCCCGGAAAAATAATGTGAATGTTTTAAAATTAAGATGTCTTTAAAATTATTTGAAACCCCCCATTTCCAGCTTAAAGACTACCCTCCTAATTTGATGTGGAGAGGAGTGTCACATCCAAGATGAATATAAATAGCCCAGAATAAACTGTCAAAGTGATCATCAATTGCAAGGATGCCGGTGATTATCCAGCACTGCACCTGCTGAGTATAAAGTGCATAAAGAGCACAGCTTCTGTGCATCTTTAAGTATTTGCCAGGATTCCATCTACAAAGTTAAGATTTTCATTTATAGGTCTGATTTTACTTACTAAAAAAATTTTTTTATACATTTATTTATTTTTGATAGAGACATAGCACAAGTGGGGGAGGGGCAGAGAGAGAGGGAGACACAGAATCCGAAGCAGGCTCCGAGCCGTCAGCACAGAGCCCGACGCGGGGCTCGACGCGGGGCTCGAACTCACAGACCGTGAGATCATGACCTGAGCCGAAGTCGGACGCTTAACCGACTGAGCCACCCAGGTGCCCCTATCGGTCCGATTTTAATATGTAAAAAAAAAAATAAAGTTCTTTTCTTTTTAATTAAAAAATAAAAATATATTAACGTTGTTTTCCAAGATTACTTTTTAATGGCTCTTTAAAACTAGGGTTAGCGGAACACGACTCAGTGGTGCAAATGTCCAATTTTTTCTCCAAGTCTTACTAATCCTGATCAGCCTCCTTTCCTCCAGACCACCACTCCCTGCATCCTCATAAATGCTCTCTCACTGCGTAGCTAAGGGAGGCCCACTCCTCACTTGTTCCCTGCCAGCCCCTCTCTGTTATCTTTCCCCCACTTTCTCAGGAGGCTAGCATATTAGGATTGTGTGTCTGCCAGCGAGTCCTGGGACAGACCTGTTGCTGACATGGCACACAGGGACTTGAACAGCCGGCCCTTCCGGCCCTGGGCACTTCCTGTCCCCACAGCAGTACCTAAGGCCACCAAATCCCCACAGCCTCTGGTCACTTGGGAGTTCCCCTGGCCATTTTACCTGCAGTCTGAAGCTTCTCTCACGCCTACATTAGGATTCATCCTCCCGGGAGGGTAATCCTGAATCAAATGGGTTTGTGCTTACTGGTTTTTGTTTCTGAAGTGCCAGAATTTCCTGACTTTAAGGTTCTCTGGAGTCTAGGCCCCACAGAGCTCTACGTGAAGGGGTGGGGTGAGGGGAGAAGGGACAAGGGGCAATGTAGGCACAGGAAGGCCCGGACATGTTTGAGACACTCTCTGGAAAGTGGTTTCAAAAAGCTTTTCAATTCTGTTTGATCCTATGTCTTCGTATCTACTCTGGCAGCTTTAGAGATAGAGAATGCAGAAACTTCACAGAGTTAAAAGTCTGAAGAATTTACCATCAATGAGTCACTCTGAAATTTCCCAGTTGGCTTTACAGTTTTTAAAACTGGTTTCTAAAAGTGTTTCATAGGGGCGCCTGGGTGGCTCAGTCAGTTAAATGTCCGACTTCGGCTCAGGTCATGATCTCACGGTTTGTGAGTTCGAGCCCCGCGTTGGGCTCTGTGCTTACAGCTCGGAGCCTGGAGCCTGCTTTGGATTCTGTCTCCTTCTCTCTCTGACCCTCCCCACTTGTGCTCTGTCTCTCAAAAATAAATAAAAATGAAAAAAAAAAAGTGTTTCATAAATACGAAAAAAACCCAGGTAGGACATAAAGCATATCAATAACACAAAATACTTGGGTGCCCATCATGCAGTTTAAGAGAATATTATCATCACTTCTGAAGTTCCCGTTGGTACCATTTTCCGATTTGAACTGATGAATTCCCTTCCCCACCCCAGAGGTTACCAAGGTCCTGAATTTCTGCTCACCATTCTCTTGCTTTTCTTTTTTTTTTTTTAATATGAAATTTATTGTCAAATTGGTTTCCATACAACACCATTGGAAAGTTTCCCATGTTCTTGCTTTTCTTTATGCTTCTGCTACTTTTTGCTACCATATGCTCTCACTATTTTGCATCTCTATCACAGTTTCATGTTACAACTTTTTGATCTTTCCGTAAATAAAATATCACACGTCTTCTTCTTCAATGACTTGATTTTTAGCTCATCATTTTGTTCCTGGGATTCCTGTGGATATAATTCATTTACTTACAAAGTGATATGGATTCCAAGGAATGGATGTGTGACTTCTGATGGACACCTGGGCCGATGCCAGTGTAGATATGGACATTCTTGTAAATGCCTCCTGATGGGTCCCGTGAGCTTAGTGAGGCACTGTAGGTACGTGGCAGGCACAACCTGCCGACGGCCGACCGTTTTCCACAGGGGTTGGACGGTGGTCTCCACTGCTTCAGCGACATCTGACACGCCCACCTTGTAATTTTCGCCTGTCTAGCAGGTGGGAAAGAGAGTCCACTGGGTTCTCAAAATTACACGAACCCAGCTTCTCATAAGATTGGGCGTCATGTTACATATTCATGTTATCATTTTAAGATTTTCAATTCTGTGAAGTACCTACTAACATCTTTGCCCATATTCACACTGGATATTTTTCTATTTTTCACTTGTAAGTTTGAAAATAGATTCGAATCCTGTGTCAGGTATATAGGTGGTGCAGTATTTTCTCGTGGCTTGTGTTGTCTTTTCACTCTATTTAAGGTTTTCCTTTTGTTCTCTGTAAGGGAATTTCTTTTAATTTTTTTTCCCTTTATCTTTTGATATCCCCACCCATTTCCCCATCCCCGTCCCCTGCTTTTGACAACCAATAATCTGTTCTCCATATCTATATGCTGTTCCTTTTTGGTTTTTTGTTTTTTAAGATTCCATATACAAATGAGAGGATGTGGTATTTGTCTTTCTCTGACTTACTTCATGTAGCATGAGCCCTCAACGTCCATCACGTTCTTACAAAAGGCAAGATTTCCTTCTTTTCCTAAGGACTGACTTGTGTGTGTGTGTATACACCACAATTTCTTTAACCATTCATCCATCAATGGACACTTAGGTTGTTTCCATATCTTCGCTATTGTGAATAATGCTACAATGAATACGGGGGTGCAAATATCTCTCCGAGTTAGTGTTTTTGCTTTCTTTGGATAAAGAGCCCATGGTAGAATTGCTAGACACGGTAATTCTATTTTTAATGTTTTGATGAACCTCCATACTGTTTTCCACAGTGGCTGCACCAATTCACATTCCCACCAATAGTACACAAGAGTTCCCTTCTCTCCACATTCAAACTAACACTTGGTTTTTTTTTTTTTTTGTTTGCTTGTGTTTTTGTCTTTTGACAACAGCCATTCTAACAGGTGTGAGGTGATATCTCATTGTGGTTTTGATTTGCATCTTTGTTACGATTAACGATGTTGAGCATCTTTTCATGCACCTTTTTTGGCCATCTATCTATCTGTATGTCTTTGGAAAAATGTCTGTTTAGATCTACTGTCCATTTTTTTTTAATTGAATTGTATTTCTGCTATTGAGTTGCACGAGTTTTCTATATATTGTGGATATGAGCCCCTTAATAGATGTATTATTTAATTGAATTGTATTTTTTTTAATTGAATTGTATTTCTGCTATTGAGTTGTACGAGTTTTCTATATATTGTGGATATGAGCCCCTTAATAGATGTATGATTTACAAATATTTTCTCCTATTCAGTAGGCTGCCTTTTCATTTTGTTGACGGTTTCCTTTGCAGTGAAGAAGCTTTTTAGCAGGATGTTATTTTTGCTCAGTTACGTTTGCTTTTGTTGCTTTTGCTTTTGGTAGCAGATTTAAGAACTCATCACCAAGACCTATGGCAAGGAGATTACCACCTATGTTTTCTTCTAGGAGTTTTATGGTCTCAAGGCTTATGTTCACATCTTTAATCCACCTTCAGTTAATTTTTGTGTTCGGTAGAAGATAGTGGTCAAGTTTCATTTTCATGCATGTAGCTGTCCGGTATTCCCAGTGCTACTTATTGAAGAAACTGCCCTTTCCCTGTTGTATATTCTTGACTCCACGGTCATAAGTTGACCATATACGTGAGATTTTACCTCTGGGCTATATACCCTCCATTAATTTAGGTGTATGTTTTTAAGCTACATGCTGTTTTATTTACTGTAGCTTTGTAGTACAGTTTGAAGTCGGAGTGCAATGCCCCCAGCTTTGTTCTTTCTCAAGGTTGCTTTGGCTATTTGGCTTTTTTTGTGGTTCCACACAAACGTTAGGATTATTTATTCCACTTCTCTGAAAAATGCCCTTGGAATGTTGATGGGGATTGCAATGAATCTGTAGATTGTTTGGGGTAGTATGGGTATTTTAACAATACTGATTCTTCTAGGTCACAAGCACAGAATATCTTTCCATTTACTTGCATCTTCTTCAATTTCTTTCATTAACATCTCATAGTTTTGTTGTTTTTTTTAAATACACAGGTCTTTCACTTCCTTGGTTAAGTTTATTTCTAAGTACTTTATTCTTTTTGATACAGTTGTAAATAAGATTGTTTTCTTCATTTCTTTCAGGTGGTTTGTTGTTATCGTACAGAAATGCAAGATTTTTGTATATTGATTTGTATCCTGCAAATCTGCTAAATTTGCTTATTAGTTCTAATAGTTTTTTGATGGAGTCTTTAGAGTTTTCTGTATACAGTACTGCTTTGTTGGGCATTTTTATCATAAATAAATACTGAATATTGTCAAATGCTTTTTCCTCATCTATTGAGATGATATGATTTTTATCCTTTATTTGGTAAATGTAGCATATCACACCGACTTATTTGCAGATGTTGAACCATTTTTGTATCCTTAGAATAAATCCCACTTGATCATGGTGTCTGATCCACTTAGTAGATTACTGAGTTTGGTTTGGTAACATTTTGTTGATGATTTCTGCATTAGTGTTCCTCAGGGATACTGGCCTATAATTTTCTTAAAGTGTCCTTATCTGCTTTTGGTACCACCAGGGTAATGCTGGCCTCACAAAACAAGTCTGAAAGAGTTTCTCCTCTTCTGTGTTTTGGAAGAGTTTGCAAGACTTTGAGAGAAGAGTCTCGTGTTAATTCTTCTTTTAATACCTGGTAGAATTCACCAGTGAGGCCTGGACTTCTCTCTGTTGGGAGGTTTTTGATTACGATTCAATCTCCTTACTAGTAATCGGTCGATTGAGATTTTCTATTTCATTTTATTTAGTGCTGGTAGTTAGTATGATTCTAGGAATTTATCCATTTCTTCCAAGTGGTCCAATGTGTTGGCATATAATTGCTCACAACAGTGCCTGACAATCTTTAAATACATGACATCAGTTGTAACATCTCCTGTTCCATTCTATTTATTTGATTCTGCTCTTTTCCTGGTAAATCTAGTTAAAGGCTTATCAATTTTGTTCACTTTTTCAAAGTACCAGTATCTTAGTTTTGCTGATTTTGTCTACTGTCTTTTTAGTCTCTATTTCATTGATTTCTGCTCTAATCTTTATTATTTCCTTCCTTCTACTACATTTGGGTTTTGTTTCTTCTGCTATTTCTATTTCCCTGAGATGAATAGTTAGGTTGAGACTTTTCTTGTTTCTTGAAGTAAGCATTTATCCCTAGGAACTCCTGTCTTACAACTGTTTTTGTGGGGTGCCTGGGTGGCTCAGTCAGCTAAGCGTCAGACTTCAGCTCAGGTCATGATCTCACGGTTCATGAGTTCAAGCCCCGCACCAGGCTCCATGCTGACAGCTTGGAGCCTGCCTCAGATTCTGTGTCTCCCTCTCTCTCTGCCCCTCCCCTGCTCATGCTCTCTCTCTCAAAAATAAATAAACATTAAAAAAAATTTTTTTTAATTGTTTTTGCTATAGCTCACAAATTTTGGCGTATTTTCATTTTCATTTGTCTTGAGGCATTTTATTTCTCTTTTGATTTCTTCTTTGACTCCCTGATTGTTCAGGAGTATGTAGTCTAATCTCCACATATTTGTGAAGTTCCCAGTTTTCTCCATTTAATTAATTTCTAGTTTCATACTATTTATCGTGATCAGAAAAGATGCTTGATAGGATTTAAATCCCCTTGAATTTATTAAGATTTCTTTTGTGGCCTAACATATAATCTAACCTGGAAAATGTTCCACGTTCACTTGAGAAGAATTTGTTATCTGCTCCTTTGGGACAGAATGTTCTAATATATCTGTTAAGTCCATCTGATCTAACATGTCATTTAAGGTGGTTTCCTTGTTGATTTTCAGTCTGGATGATCTATCCATTGATAGAAGTGCAATGTTAAAAATACCCTACTATTATTGTATTGCTGTGTACTTCTCCCTTTAGATCTGGCAATAGCTGCCTTCTGTATTTAGGTGCTCCTATGTAGGGTGCATAAGTATGTATGAATTTCGTATCCTTCTGTTGGACTGACCCCTTTATCACTATGTGGCACCTATCTCTGCCTCTTATTACTGCCTGTTTTCAAGTCTATTTTGTCTGATAGGAATATAACTACTCCAGCTTTCTTCTGATTTCCATTTGCATGAATTATCTTTTCACCTTCTGGGACCCCCATAAGGTAAAGGTTAGTCCATTTGATGTTGTCCCATAGCCCCTTAATCTATTGTAACTTGTTTTCATTTTTTCTTTTTGCTGCTCTGACTGGATGAGTTCTGCTGCTCTGTCTTTGAGTTCATGGATCCTTTTTTCTGCTTTATCTAGTTGTCGCTGGACCCCTCTCAAGTGTAACCCGCCAATCTCAGTCTAGTCAAATTTTCAACCCCTTTCTTTAAGATTAGAACTTTTTGTTTAGAAATCCTTCCCTACTCAAAGATCATAAAGATGCTTTCCTATACTGCCTTTCAAAGGTTTACAGTTTTGTCTTCCACACATTTCATCGTTAATCATCCTGGAACTGATTTCTGGGTACGGTGTTAAGTAGCAGTCCAATTTCATTTTTAGGGAGTAAAACTGTTCTCATACCAATCACTGAAAAGCTCACCCTTTATCTAATCTAAGAATGCCAGCTCTGTACAAACCAAGGTTTTATATTTGTACATGTTTTGGATTAGCCTGTCCTTAATCAATACGTCTATTCTTTCCCAATGCCTCACTGCCTTAAACTATTGTGAAATGGTAATTCTTCTCTTCATTCTTCTTCAAGATTGGCTATTTTATTTTAGGCTCTTTACCACTGTTAAGTTTTAAAATCAGCACTGGACCTGTAAATTTATTTAGCATGAAGTGACATCTTCTCAATATTGAATCTACTAACCAATGAACGTGAATTATCTCCCATGTATTTAGTCCTTCTTTAATGTTTCTAAATAAAGTTTTATAATCAGCTAGTCGTAACTTTTTTTGCTAAGTGTAAGGACACATGGATGTATCAAATGGTTTTTCTACATATAGAAAGACAGTAATGTTTCTTGTCCTTCAACTGTTACTGTGGTGAATTTCACCAATGGATTTTCTAATGTCAAACCAACTGTGCATTCCAACCCTATGTGGTCATAGGTTTTAATACATTGCTGGACTTAATTCCATAACATTTGCTCGTGAGTTCTGTATCTATGTCCACAAATGAGAAATGCCTAGAACTGAGCTTTCCCATACTGTTCTCTTCTGATTTTGAGCCAAGTTATTTAAATAATCTAAAATGAATTCGGAGTTGTATTAGTTTCCTAGGGCTGCTCCAACAAATTATCACAAACTTGGTGGATCAGAACAACAGAAGTTTATTCTGTCATAGTTCTGAAGGCCAGAAGTAAAAAATTCAGTGTCAACAGGGCCCTCTCCCTCACAAGTATCTAGGGGCAAATCCTTCCTTGCCTCTTGCGGTGTCTGGTGGCTCGAGTGCCCTGGCTTGGGACGGCATCACTCCGATCGCTGCCTGTGTCCTCACACAGCCTTCTCCCCTGTGGGTTCCAAATCTCCCCCTCCTTTTCATTGGCTCTAGTATCCACTCAAATCCCAGATGATCTCATTCTTTTATTTTTTTTTAATTTTTTTTTTAACATTTATTTATTTTCAAGAGACAGAAAGAGACAGAGTGTGAGTGGGGGAGGGGCAGAGAGAGGGAGACACCGAATCCAAAGCAGGTTTCAGGCTCTGAGCTGTCAGCGCAGAGCCCAACAGGGGGCTCGAACCCACCAACCGTGAGCTCATGACCTGAGCTGAAGTCGGACGCCTAAATGACTGAGCCACCCAGGAGCCCCCCAGACTATCTCATTCTTTTTTTTTTTTTTTTTTTTAATGTTTATTTTTGAGACAGAGAGACACAGCATGAACGGGGGAGGGCCAGAGGGAGAGGGAGACACAGAGTCTGAAGAAGGCTCCAGGCTCCGAGCTGCCAGAACAGAGCCTGACGCGGGGCTCAAACTCACGGACCGTGAGATCATGACCTGAGCCGAAGTCGGACGCTCAACCGACTGAGCCACCCAGGCGCCCCCAGACTATCTCATTCTTAATCACATCGGCAGAGATCTTACTTCTAAATACAGTCACATTCACAGGTACAAGGACCGAGAGTTAGACATAGATTTTCAAGGGACACTTTTCTCCCTACTAAAGGAATGTTCTCTCTTTTTTTAAATTCTGAAATAATTTATGTAAGTTTGGAATAATCTATTCCTTTAACAGTTGGTAAAAATTGGCAACAAAACTTTTTGGGTCAGGGCTTTTTCTTTGTGGCAAGATTTTAAAATACTAATTAAATTTCTTTTCAGGTTTGAGGACTATTCAGGTTGACACCTCTCAAGTTCACTGCATAAAGTTGTTTATATTTTCTTCGTTTTAGGTCTGGAACATCTGTAGTTCTATTCCCTTTGGTTTCTAATCTCACTTATTTGTGCATTTTGTCTTTCTTCCTTAACCAGTGTTCCCAGTGGTTTGCTCATTCTATCAGTTTGTAATCAATTAATTTTGGCATTTTTTATTTCTTTCTAGAATTTTATTTGTAGTTCACTAATTTCTACTCGAATGTTTATTTACTAGTACTTGTTTTGAACCTGCTCATGTCTGACTTCTTAAGCTAAAGGCTTAGTTGACTTTCAGCCTTCTTTTCTAATAAAAATATCTATGACAATACATATTCTTCTAAAAGTGCCATCTTAACCACATTCTCAAGTGTCGATATGTAATTTCATCGTCTCGTGAGTTCTTAACATCTCCCCTTCCTTCTGATACCATTCTCTGATCCATGAATTATTTAAAAATGTGTGGCATGATTTCTAAACATACGAGGTTTTTCTAGTTATCATTTTAACACTGACTTAACTCTACCGCAGTCAGAAAGCGTAGTCTGCGTCACCCCATCTCTAGAGAGCGCAGACATCTGCTCAGGGCTGTCGGCAGTCATCTTTAATACATGCTGGCGACTGAGAAAACCCTTCTGCTCTGCAGCTGCTGAGTTCAGCGTCCCTGACAGGGACTGTGAGGTCACCTGTGCTGCCACCACCTTTGTTTTCCTTACAGAATACTTTTGAGTTTTGTTCATTAATTACTACGAGAGATATGATGAATTTATTCAGCAATAAAATGTGGAAATTTTACATCTAGAAAGATATAAAGTGAATTGAACATTTCCCATTACATAGTCGCCTATCTCTAGAAATGATTTTTCCTTTAATGACTACTTTCTTTGACATGAATGCATCTACTCCAACTTTCCCCTGGGTTTGTATTTGCTCACATTTTTTCCCATGCTTTCCCCCCACCCCCAACATTGCTGTCCTCTCTATTCCTATATTTAGATTGGTCTGTTAAAAATAACCTTTAACTGGATTTTTTAAATCAATTATGATCATCTCTCTCACTATAATTATGGATATATTTGGATTTATGTCTACTGTTCTATTTTGTAATTTGTATTTTTCTTCTTTGATGCTTTTCTTTTTGTATCACCTTCCTTTGGATGGGTTTTTCATTACATTTTCTTACTGTTACTCTGGAAATTATACCCCATGTTTCCATTCTTTTAGTATTCATATTAGCAATTCTACACTGCAGATTTAACCTGTTGGAGTCTTCAAGCAATACATTTCTTTCTTTTCCTCTTCCAAAACAAGACCGTTAAAACACTGAAATACACATATGCCCCTCTCAATTTAAAAGCTGTTATTATTGCTACACATTTCTGTTCCCTAACATTTTGTTGTTTCTGCCCACAACTCAAAATGACTTATATAATCAGTGTTCAGGTTTATTCACGTATTTACATTTTCTTTGCTTATCATTTCTTCCGACATCTCAAACCCTCCTTTGTCATCATTTTCCTTCAGCCTTCAAGTACAGGATTAAGAAGATATCCTTTAGACAGGCTATTGATAATAAAAATCATTTTTTCAACTGTTTCTACAAATGGCTTTATTTAATCCTCACTTTTGAAAGCTAATTCTAGGGATTGTAATTCTCGACTGAAAATAATTCCTTCAGTATACTGAAGCATACTTGACAAGGGTATCTAGTCCCCCATAATGCCGGAAATGAGAATCTCTAATCGGCTGTGATGACTGGTGTACAGATGGACTAATTCACAGACTACAGTGAACACTGTTACAGATTTTCAAAACTGGCAAAAGCCAAAGACAATCTACAGGGACTTCCCAGGTCCTCAACAATATGAGGATCTTGTCCTATCTCCATTTTGGTGGAAGAACACAGAAAAAGCGACAGAATCTGAGAATTTTAAGACACAGTAATCACCATTTTAGCGTACTTACCATGCTGCTTGGATTTCTTTTTCTTTTTCTTTTTCTTCTTCTGTTTTGGTTTGTAGTGATCTTTGTCTTTCTTCTCTTTTCTTTCCTTATCCTTCTCTCTTCTCTTACCTACATGACAGGAGTGACAAAGTTAGCCATCGTGACTGATCTTGAGTCGTTGCTCTGTGGTTAACCTAAAAGCAGCATTTATGTTTTAATCAGCTATTCCAGTCACCTGCCCAGTGGATGGATTCAATTAAACTGTTCCTGTCATGGGTCTGGAACTCCTGATTAGCTTACTGGGCTCTAAGAGGGGGTCTTCATTAGCAGTGTTGAGAAATCCCAACTCCTGACACCTTGAAGTTAACACAGACAGTAGTTAAAATATTAAATGAGTAATATACTCAGTTCCCTGATGTGGCAAGAAAGAAATTCCATAATTTAAGAAAGACTTGACTGAGGAGACTCAGCATTTCCACGGAGAATTTAACGAGAAATTAGATCAGATTTTAAAAAGAATGTAATGAAATTCTTTCCTTTGGAAAAATAAAAAACTAGATCAATCCGTAAGTAAATCCTTCAGTCTTCCAATACTTCCCAGTGTGTACAATGAAGGCTAGGAACACAGAGCAAAAACTTACTTAATTAAACTGATTTTTCCCCCAAAGTTTAAAATACCCTTCTTCCCATTCACGTGTACTTTAAAAAAAAAGGAATGGATGTGAAAGCAATATCCTAGGGTATTCTACTTAAAACTGACTCATCACATATACTCAACTACTGTTCCAAATCAGAATGATGGAGCCTACAATTTATGAAACATATTTAATCCACTCTCAGGGACCCAACTCCAGCTGGCTAATCTACAGAATATTTAAGACTATCATCCATTACTGTAAAATGTTTCATTATTATAGCACAGAAGACAGAAAAGAAAGCAGAAAACTCACTGACATTTTTATAAGGTCAGTTAAAGAAGAAAGTCTGAGAAAAATGACTCTCTTAATTTACCATCCATGCCCTAAGTCCCAACAATATTAGACAGTGGCTTATTTTTAAAGAGCCATCCTACAAAGATGTTCAGAAACACAAAATTCTCAGAGGAAGCCTTCGACTCCGTCAACAAAAAATACACATTATACTATGAAAATATGTGTTTAAGAAATACGTATGTGGAACTGAACAGCACTGATAAATACGAACCCGGATGGTCACTGACACCTAAAGGAGCACTAACAGGTAAAAAGTAGGGGACAGACTACGTCCTCCCGCTGCCAAGCCATCTATAGTCTTTTGCTTAAAGATTACTTTCTGTTCATACCAAATGCTGTTGAGCTTTTTTCTTCCAATTTCACTTTTTTTTCTGTTTTCGATAGTCCTGCAGGTTTAGGGGAAAAATACGTTAAGTTTAGTCAGAAGCGGTTAAAAGTAGGGGACAATAGTTTACATTACAAGTGCTCACAGAAGTCTACTTAAGACTCTTTTCTCCTAAGGGTCAACGTTATTTTATTGCCTGAACTAGTAACAAAGAGGTGGGACTTCTCGCTCCCCAAAACTGATACATGAAGGATGATTTTTGTTTCTTCATACTACCCACGTTAAAATCTTGGCTCCATTTGTTAACTGTTTAGCCTTGAGCAAATCATTTAATTCGTCTGTGCTTCGGTTTCCTTCTCCACCAGATAGGAATGACTATCTCACATCATTATCAGTATTATGTGAGTCAAAATCCGTAAGATGTTTAGACCAGTGTTTGACTAATAATAATCAGTGTTTTTTGTTTTTTTGTTTTTTCAGTTTCTCCTCTGTGGTGGGGTAATAACTGAAGACTACATCCTTTTTAAAAAGAGCACGAACATGGGTTCAAACATTTAAAAAGACAGATGAATGCACTGAGCAATCAGTAAAGATCTCTTCTGGCATCACAGCCTTTGGCAATCCTGAGACTGAAATGCACCCAAGTGGTAGGTCCGTGGAACATTTCTGCTTCTGCGACAATTATGACACGAATGCTCTTTAGGTCATCCAGAGGAAAAATTAAACTTCTTATTAAAGGATAGTGGTTTTCAACAACTCTGTTTAAAATTTTTAAACTGATATTTAACTTCTGTTGCCTAAACTAAGCTAGTACCTTTGAACTCCATCATGAATGTGTTGTTAGGTAATGATAAAAGCCAAAACAATTATTTTACAAATCATTTTTGGTCTTTCTCTAAAAGGAACACACAGAGGCCTATTTGCACATTAAAAATACTCAACCTTAATGATTTGGGTACCATTAACTAATATCCCAAAATATCTTTTCAACCAGTACTCTCAATAACAGTATAGCTGACACACCGACATTTAACCAAGCTTCTCAACTCAATACTCAATCATTTCCAATGCCAATATCTTATGTGTATCTGAGGTTAATCTAAGAGAAATATTAAAGTACATTTAATATACAATTTCGGTCTATTATGCTTTAATATCGCCATTTACAAAGCTGCTGATTTTTCAAGACATTCCAATACAGAATCAAAAACAAAAAAAAAAAGCTAGCACCTTACTTCAAATATTTTATACAATTTAAAAACTTAATAGAAATACAAAAATACCACTCAAATTGAATTAAATGTTAATAAGACTCTAATAAGTTTTAAATTAAGAATACTGATAGTATCTGTGACAAAAAAACAAAAAATCTTTCACAAGAAAAAAAATGAAAGGAACATCAGCACAAAGAGAAATACAACTGAATTTCCTTACTGTCAAGACTCCTGAACAAATGCATCACTTCCTTTAATAATTACTATTTATTGGGGCACCTGGGTGGCTCGGTCGGTTGAGCATCCGACTTTGGCTCAGATCATGATCTCACAGTTCGTGGGTTCGAGCCCCACATCGGGCTCTGTGCTGACAGCTCAGAGCCTGGAGTCTGCTTTGGATTCTGTGTCCCCCTCTTTCTCTGTTCCTGCCCCTGCTTGTGTTTGTTCTCTCTCTCTTTATAAAAAATGAATAAACTTTAAAAAAAAATTTACAAAAATAATTACTGTTTATTAACTACTAATTACCGCACCGTAAAAAGTCTACATGTTTGATGCGTTTTGCTTCAAAATAATAAGACATTTACAAGACCGAGAGTGAGAAAGAAGCTTTCCCAGTCCTCAGTGATGGCACACGCGAGCTTCTCAACTCAATACTCGGGAGCAGCACTTGATCGTGATTATTGCCTTGAAGGTCTCCCCCTCCCGAGCACTGAATCAAGGGTGATTCAAAGGAAAACTGCTTCCTGGGCTGCCTGTGCGCCTGGGGCTGTGTGTGGGAGCCCTCAGGTACTCGAAGGACAAATGCACTGGCTGGGAGCGTCTGCTCCGGAACACTCTGGAACACTGGAACACGGGAACACAGGCCGGCAAAACACAACAGTGCTCTCCGCAGGATCAGGTCTACGTACACTTTTCACATGTTCCAGTGGTTCCTAAACCTTTAGATTTCTCAACTGATACAATTTCAGACGTAACACTGAGGGGCTGACAAAGGGATGTCAACATTTTATGTAAGCAAAGATATTAAAATATTCATACGTGCAATAATGATGGCTGGACTTCTAAAAACACACCTAAATAGACAAATAAAATTGATCTGTTCTAGAATTCAAGAGAAAAAACTGTTTTATGAGAAGTTCATTCCCTCATCCTTGGATTCCCCATGTGCTGGAATTTGGGAGCCAAATAATGAGGCCTTCGATTTATTGAAGTGTGATTTTTAAGCTGAATTTTTTTCAACACAACATTCTCTTCAAACAAAATATGACAGGAGAGTCTAACACAGACTACAAAAGCCGAAAATATGAGCAATGGAAACAGATGGGGCCCTTCAGGGAGGTAGGTCTCTGAACCGTGTCTGCTCGCACACAACGGAAAACCCGGCAGCGCACGCTGGTTTCTCAAGCCCCTTCCAGGAGGCTGAGTATCTGTAATTCCTCTGGCTGGTAAACGAGGCTATCCCTGAGCCTCTCCATGGAAACCCCAGGCTCCATAGGGGCCGGGAACATTTGGTGTGGGAGTAGAAGCAGACTGTGGGGTCCCTGGCTGTAGTTTTGTTTTGCCCAATTCTGAAATAAATAAACAAATCAAATAACAAGGGAAGAAACTGAAAAACACTTAAAAAACCCCAAGTCTCTTACAGAGTAAATGCAAAGTCGAGGTAAGGCACTGGACTAAAACTCATCTATTTAAAGTGCCAGCGCTGCACCACAGCACAGGCAAGCGGCCCACGTGTCAGAGGTTCTGTGATAATTACTGGCTCACCCTTCCGTCCACTGAGCTTCAACATCTTTGAACTCCTTAAAGAGGCTGGAGTAATTCAGTATTTGCTACACACACACTCGGTAGATAAATGAGAAAATGAGCAAACGTTTCCAGACGGCAACAAAACTAAGACTCATCCTAACCTAAAACTGGTCGGCTCCATTACATACAGCACTCTAACAGTAAAACGAGAACAAAGGCATCAGTTTTTACCACGGTACCGCTGGTGTTTTTTGGTAACGTGGGCAGCAGTAGCACTCTTAACCCAGACTAGACAGAACGTGGGCACGCTCGCCCGTGAAAGAACGCAGAAGGATGGCCTCAAACGCCTCATCTCTACCGTGAAAGGTTTAAACCTTTCAGAACAGGTGTATGTGATAATTTGCATAATCTCATGAATCCTTTACCAGGACTGCGAAACTCAACAGTGTGTGTACCTCGGACACATGAATAATGAACATCTAAGTCTGCTCAACTATTTGCCGGCTTATGACTAACATCCTCCTCCTCTTCAACAACCCAAGAGTTTCAATCTGACAAAAACACCCCAGGAAAAGTCTTTGACTCAAGTTCGAGTAAATAACGCTTGCTATGGAAGTAACAAAATTTCCTTTTATTAATGAAGATGGAAACCAACCAACCAAGCACACATGCATATATTAAAAAAACAACATGGGGCGCCTGGGTGGCGCAGTCGGTTAAGCGTCCGACTTCAGCCAGGTCACGATCTCGCGGTCCGTGAGTTCGAGCCCCGCGTCGGGCTCTGGGCTGATGGCTCAGAGCCTGGAGCCTGTTTCCGATTCTGTGTCTCCCTCTCTCTCTGCCCCTCCCCCGTTCATGCTCTGTCTCTCTCTGTCCCAAAAATAAATAAACGTTGAAAAAAAAAAACAACAAAACACGACAGAAACAAAAACAGCTGTCACTGTGATTCTACATGAAAGACTACAGAAGTCCAACAAGACTGCAAAACAGTGGAAAGAAGGTAGGAAACAAAACTGGTAAGAGATAAAAGCATGCCAATGACTCAGAATGTTAATGCAAGTCAGAGAGGCTCACAAAGTTTTAATAAAAAGGCGTCCAATTAGAATACGACCTGAATTTCACTACTTCCTCCAAAAATAAAAAAATTACAAGAAGTTAACAGAAATAAATCAGAACCCCCATCATGCCACATTCGAATACTGTGACTGTGTTCAACCCTCTAATAAACGGCCTTTCAGTAATTAACATTTAAGCCATGCACTTCCTCGATTTAAGCAATGAAGGTTGCCAGCTGTCGGCACACCCAGAAGATCCTCACCCGTCAACGCATCTACAAATTCGTCGTCTTGCAAATCTCAGCTCCTCTCTACCATTCACTTTTCCAGAATTCTGTCCTACTACTTTGATTTTCTCCAAGTTATCTCTAAGTCTTAAAAGGGAGAAGAATATTATGCCTCCCCCCCCCACACACACTATTATGAGAAACAAGAACCACACCCAGTCGTAATTAGCAGTAAGTAAGTCCGCAAATAAGCTAGAAATTCTAACAAAAGACGAGGCTAACACTCTGGTTAGAAGTAAAGTCATTTCAACCAAGGATTCCACTTCATGTGCCATCACTACTTTGACATTTTAGGATATGTAATCTAAAATCACTCTTCATTATTATATAGCTGTTTACATTGGTCTACGTTTCAGTCACGTTACGATTAGAATATATATGTATATGTTTAAAGAAAATACAAATATCGTCAAAGGCACATCTGAAAATAATTTCCCCAATGGATATAGATTATAACTTTAACATACTTTTCATATATTCAGTACCGTGAAAAAGTCCAGATTATTAACCAACTGTGTAAGACCTTCATCAGGAAAAATATCTCAGAGAGTCAAGGTAATTCAGGAATTTTGTGGGAAAAGGGAAAAGAAAAATTACCCTATGGATAGAAGGGGCTTGGAAAAAAGTCAAAAGGCAACGGATGGGACTTGGGAAATGACAGATGTTTCAAAACCTATAAATCTTCACATTTGGCACTGGAATTTTTAAACAAAATACAGAAACAAAATGACTTCAATCTTTATTGATAAAATCAAACTGCAGAAAACTGTGTATTTAATATTACATTTTTACTTTGAAAGAAGGTAAAGGCAGTAATCTAAAAGGTAAGTTACTTCAATCATTTTATTTTCATACGCGCCACCACCAGGAAAGAGCAAGCTCTATTTTCTGCTTCATCTGATGAGTTGGTAGATAAAGTGACTCCAGGGTGGGTGCTATTAAAACAATCAGCCCTCATGCTCTGGGCTGCAGATCAAGAAACAGTCTTACATTTTTCTCCAGCTCTGAACTGGCTCAATTCCGACTTCCTTCATCCCTCTATCTCCAAATTAGTAATTTACTAGAAGAACATATGAAGTTAGTATTCGCCTTTTTTAAATCATATATACTCTTTGGTTGAGGTTAAAATCTTGTAAGACTTCCAAATAAAATAACGTAACCATATCATAGGTTACAGAATCATAAAACTGTCCCCAAAATGTGTTACTGGCTGCTTTTGCACATTAGGCTCCCCAGATGACTTCGTAACAAAGGACATTTAAATTACGGAGAGTGTGCCTGCAAATAGGGGGTTATATTTAAGGTATACAGTTAAATTTAAGCCACGTGTTTCTTAAATACTAAATTCTATTCAAACCCTTAAACCTGAATACTGATCCCATTAGGTATTTTCTGGCTTCAAACCCAAGAACTTATGTCATTATAGTCAGCTCTAACAATTCCTATTTTTAATTAAAAACAAAAACAGGATATAAGAAAGAAGCAAGGAGAAGGAAGTAGATTAAAATGACAAAACAGGAAGTCAGTCCAGGGAGGCTGATGGTAAATGATTGCACAAAAGAACTTTAAAGTGAAACCCTCTCTCCCGTAGACGTTACATAAGAGCATCTATGAAAAGGAATTACATGTTAAAGTCATGGAAGCAAACATCAGAGCGTCTATGCCCTCTAAGTGCAAGCCTACCTCCTTATAAAATGAATCTTTATTTTTATTATTATTTTTTTTTACCTGATGCTGTTGGAGCTCCTTTTCCATCAGCTATCGCTCTGGAAGAGGGATTCGTAAGCATCTGTGCGTCTTCCTTTTCTGGCCTGGGACATTCATGAGGACAAACGGGCTCTGGGACGGGCGGTGCCGAAACTTCTGAGGCACGACTTAAGTCAAGAGGGAGACAGGGTCCCAGCTTCTGGAGTGGCAAATGTGCAACATCGGGCACTACACAAGATAAAGGATGTAACAGAATATTAACAGAGGTCGACGGGCTCGGTAAGTATCAATGTGGAGTAAAATGTTATCTGCGTCAAATCTCGCCTGACCTAAGGGCACTCAATAAATATTTGTAAACAAAGTGCTTTTAAGTCTAAAAGATGGAAGAAGGAAAAAGTAGTAACTTCTTAATATTTTAATAATCTTTATCTCTTTTCTGTTTGGTTCTATACGAAATCAATATACATTACCCTCTGGTACTGAAGACTCTTGCTGATTCTGAGAACTGATGGAGAACATGCTCGCATCAGTGGCTGGAGAGGGAGGAGAAACCTTTTCTATGGAATCATCAGGCATGGGCAAGGTGGCTAAGCGCTGAGATCTTCTTCTCCGCTCACTATGCTTGAAAGGTCTAGGGGGGTTCACAGGCTGTGGAGAACCTAGAAAAAGATCTTCAATGTTCACGAAGCAGATACATGCCAGGATCATCTTATAATATTTAAGGAGATAAATGGGAAAAATGATTCAAATTCTGCCCTCTGATGGTGTTAGGTATCCACAAGGAACAGCATGTTCCAAAAGTAATCAAAGGCAAAAACTGTGCCCTCATTCACAAAAAGCTAATCAAAACTTCTAAGGTCTAAGGCCTACTAGAACCAAAAGAAAATAACATGGAACATGGATTTCAGGTAGTTTCCCAAGTGACAGTCTACAGTTAATTCTCTAATTGTAGATCATTGTGTTAGTTGCCATTCTTCCTTTGGGAAAATAGTCTGTATAGCTGAGATTTTTAAAAAAATTAAATATATATAGAGAGATAGATAGATAGATAGATAGATCTCTTTAGCTATATTACAAATCTAGAAACTCTAAGGGACAAAAAGGCAGGGGGCATAGGTGACAAAAATCTGACATGCATTGTAGAGTCAGTGCTTTACTTGCCAAAATAAAACTAACGTACATTAAGTTTATCCCACCCTCGTTCCCACAAATGGATTTTTATAAACATTTTGGGCCTGATTCATTAAAAAAAATTGAACACAAACAACGTTAAGTACTTATTATAGGCAAATAATGAGGACTTTAAGATATAACACTGTTCATTCTTGCCCCCATTTTTTTTTCTTTTTAAATAACTAATTTGGTGGGTCAATTAAGCATCTTCTAGCTAGGTAACACAAAAGTTTGGAAATCTGTGGGGTTTTTTTTTAACCTTTAGTTTTCTTCTTTCTACGGGGCATGTAAACATGTTGAAGAATTTAGAACAGACAGGATAACACAGGCCAATATACTCATGTTAACTGAGAAGGAGGAAATAAGAGTGGTTGATGCTTTGGGTACTTAAAAATCATATTACAAAAATCAAAATAAAAAAAAAGACATGGTGATAATTGAAAAAAGAATGAAAGAATAAAATTCAATTGCTGTAACATTGTGGCTATTAATACCAAAATATAAAACCATTTCAAAATAAAATACTTATCAATGTCACGTGACATTGTGGTGACTACTAACAGCATTATGTTATTTCGTGGTAAATGCCAAAATGAAATGAAGCTTACGAGGAAACGACTGAGTTTTTCTGTTCCCATTCTCCCTACCCATTTATTAAAAAGAACAAAACCAAAACAAAAAAAAAAAAAAAAAATACCAACGCCTGCTCAAAAATTCAAAAATACAGTTTGGTAGAAAATATGGCAACTGAATTGGGAGAAAGAGACTATATTTGGCTGGTGAAAGTCTCCTCGATGCCAACATTTTTAATTGTTGTAGAAAACATGATATGGAAGAGTTCCTAAGAACATGTGTCTTCACTTACAAATCAGGATACTAGTTCGCTTGTGCGAACTGCCGAAGGGAAGTATCTTTTATCCAGCGACTTCCCAGGTCACAGCTTTTCAAACCGTCTCTAACTGAGAATACGGAACTAACCGGAGAAGCAGAGGGTCCATACAAATCTCCGTTTATATATCCAGACCCACGTTGGAAGGCTATTTTTAAAAAGACTAAGTTAACTCTTGAAAGATCAGTGGTACTGAAACAGTAAAATCTTTAAAAATAAGATGAAGGAAGCGTTCTTCTCCCTTCCTCAGTAAGAATACACGGAAGTCTGAACTCCAAATCCCAGAACAAGAATGAATAAAACCTATCGCGGGGGGCTACAGACAACTGGGAACAAGAGCTAAATCTACCCATGAGAACAGTCTTAGGAGTTGAGGAAAAACATTCAGTGTGAGTCTCTTCCTAGCTCCTTGTTTTGGTTTGGTTTTTTGTAATGAATCAGGCCTCTCATTGTGCTCGGATTACTATTAATCGAGGAGAGTCAAACTACAGAATTTGCGCCATGAAATGTACAGTCTCTGTACAGTCAATCAGTCAGAAATGTATATGGTTTTTGCCCCTGAAAATAGTTTTAAGCCTTCCCTGTCAGATCCACTTAAGTCTGAATTTTTAAAAAGCAACTTCATAAAAATACAATATAACTACAATCAAACTGTTTTTAATGTATCTTATAGGATAAGTAACTATTTTTTAAAAATCTGTGCTCACTAGTTTTATTTATCACTGAAGAAGAAAGCTGAGATACAAGCGTCAAATCCTCGACTTGTATTAATTCTGGGGAAAGTGGTGATTTAGGGGGTTTTATACACCCAGAAGAATCTCCAGATTCATGTTTGCATTTCTTGCTGCGAGCCTTCCCTGAAGACAAAGTTGAGGATAACAGTGCAGGTTTCTGAGTGTTGGCAGAACTGCTAATGTCAGCTTCATTTTTTTTCTGACTTTGAGGTTTAGGTGAAATCGCCTGAATAAATAATAAAAAATTGATATTTTTATTTTGGTTTCTTCATTTTTGTTCTTGTATTCTATTTTGATTGTTAAGCAACTTTAGTATCCAAAAACATTGTTAAGCAACATGTAACATTTCTATTACAAATGAAAAACCAAAAAGAACCCCACAAATTATTAACTAAAAGTTGAATAGGCTATCTTTAAAGGGATGCTGTCGGCTTTTGGTCTACATTTGGTTTTTTTAAAAAACTGTATTATTCATCATATTTTCGGAATATAAAATGATAGCTTGACGGACAAATATTTTCACGGTATTAGACTGAAATACACCTCTTTTGAAACTTAATTACCAACTACGTCGATAACAGGTAAATAAACAGCATTTCCACTGTTCAGATGCGTTTAATTGAATACATTTAAGCTTCTGACTTTTAGATGTTTCGTTAAAAAACAATTTCCTTTATCAAGTTGACTGCAGAAGTCTAAGTAGACAGCTTCCCTTTAAAGAAAGATCTCAACAGGAAAACAATGACCAAATTAACGAAACATTATCTTTAACTCATTTTAGTGCTGAAAGCTAGAGTTTCATAAGCATAGTGCGTCATGAAATCAAAGCCACCAGCAGTACAGAGTTAAAAGACTAAAAAACAATACAAAACAAGCAACAACAACAACAACAAAAAAAACCAAGGAGTAAAACCAAGTGTAAGTTAAAAACATTGGATTTAAAAACAAAATACGTCGCATTCTTAGATGAGAATTTTTACCTTCCTCCTGCCAACTGATACTTTTAAAAAAAAATTAGAACTTTGTCAGTTCTTTCATAAAGGATATCTTGGTTCATTTGGCAGTATAATTTCCTCCCTATTATATAGAAATTTATGTGAATGTGTCCAAAGACAACAGAGAATAGCCACATTGGATGGATTTACAATCTATGGTGTTGGAATGCCTGGGCTGTATCTCTTTCTGATACACGGATCTGAGAACAAAATAGGAGATACCCTTTTAAAAAATAATCTATGCTAAGATAGGCCTCTCTACAGAATTAAATTGCTAACGCTATTAACAGCATGCTTGTCCCCAGGAAACCTTTTTACTTCCTTATCTTTTATGAGGGATGACCATCAGGTCAGCAGTCTGTGGTTCTCTGGAACATGAAAGAGCATCGTCTGGGGACCAAACAGCTTTCTGCTCCCGCTAACGGACAAGGCGCTCCAAGTCTGATGCACAGTTGGTGCCAAGTAGATAGAGCACCTCGCGATGCTCTGCAGGTGGCATGCTGAACGCGCCACAGAAAGGGCTGGTGGCAAGTATCCCCTTCAATCGGTTGTCATCATCTCTAGTCTTGAACTTACTCATCATGCGTGTGTACAAGTGCAGATTAATCGTTTGAAAAAGTACTCCATAAATGGAAAGGAGTCCTAAACTTATCATAAAAGGTGTTGCCAGAAAAGTAATTAGAGCCATTACTTGTAAATAAACAATTTTATTGTTCATCTTCACATATGTGAGAGACATCACTACAGCATCCATTACTCTCAAGTTACAAAGTTATGAAACAAGATTGAAAACTGAAATTAGTATCTTGATAAGGTGCTTAACTTCTAAACAAGGACAAATTAACATTTTTAAAAACTTACTGAATTATGCATCTAATGCAGGTTTTATCCAAAAGTAAATATAACATGACAATTCCCTAATACAATTAAATAATCTATAATTAATATCTGAGAATTGGGGTTCAAGACCACAGTTTGATTTTTTTTTAAGTGTCAATAAAGAAAATCCATTAGCACAGTAAGTTCTGGCTATAGGCCTGTTATAAATCTATGTCATGAGTGACATTCATGATTTTACTCATTAAGACAACAGAGGTTAGTGACAATCGATGCCTCTCCTTTAAGTCTATCGTTCATACCAGCACTTGTAATTAAGAGTTTTATAACTCGGCTTTTTAACTTTGAAGCAGGGCGAACAGCATAAAAATTGTTGGGTTACAAAACATTTTCACAATGATATCAATCTGAATGACAAAAAATGAGGGAACAGCATCATGTTCCTTAAAAATCTAAAATAATTTACAAAGTTTTCAGTAATGACTGTTGGTCTCTTTGTTACAAAACTGGCAAGGACTCTCAAAATGCCTTAATGATGCAAACAAACAGCCGAGTTACTCAATTTGTCTTTCTTTTTTTTATAAACTCAATTTCCGAATGCTGTTTTCTGTACTTCTCTCTGAAATGAGCCCTGCCCTCGCCACTAATTTCCACAAAGAAGAAGTAATCTTCACAATCACATTCACCGCAGCAGGATTGTGCATCATGAAAGATTGACATTGTAATGAATTTTCCAGAAACATTTTATTACCAAGTCCCTGATTTATTGCATTCTGAGAATACCATAAACAGTGGTGAAAATACAAAATATTGTTATATATGGGACGTTGAATATAGTAATACACAGTAAAAAAAAAAAAATCACTTAAAATTTGGTTGATATACTGACAATAACGGCAGAGACTTAACCGCTTGATGATCACAGAAAATCAGAAGGTATGATTCGCTGACATATTAATCAATTTAAAAGACCATTGATTTCATACAACATTAATGGAGGCACCAAAACAATGCACTGTTATCAAATCAGGCCTAAAATAACCCTGAAAAACTCAATACAATATCAATTAAATTTGGACTATTTTTTAAAACGCATAGAGAGAAGAGCAGAAGATACTCATTTTAAAGTCTTCTTTATTAGGCTACTAATAAAGAAAATTAAATTAATACAAAAAGGATATATTAAAACTACATTAAGGCTCAGATTTTAAAACAGGAGAACCAAGGAAATCCAGTTATGGCTATTACTGTGTTCTTATAGTCTTACAGTGCCCAAGAAGTTAAGCCCTTAGAGAATGTAAAAGCATGCACAGTTCATTATGTACAGGTACTGTGGGAATCTGAAGGTAGCCAAGGCAAAATCTAGCAACTGCAACCTTCACTTTTAAATTCCTCTATTAGGTGGTTTAAAGACAGACCCTTAATAGTTTTTTAAAATTCTTTTTTTTGTAGTTATTAAAATATACATCCTAGCAAAAATGTATGGCTCATTGATCAATTCATAAAACACATAGTCAGTCTAACAACACCAATTGTTACAATATAAAAGAAACTTCTTACAAAAGAAGCTTTATTAGATGTCAAAAACCCTGTTTTAACTCACAAATGAAAAGTATTTGTGTAAGGGTCTTTTTGTAAGCTAGTTAAAGGTGATCCAGCTGGAAGCTTATACCCTGGGATGCCTGTCTCCAGGCCTTCAAATGTTGGAGATAAAGGCTTTAATGCCAGTCTACCGAAAACAAACACTAGCAAAGTCTGTAGTTTATCTGCGTACCTCGGAGAAGGCAGAGTTAAAAATATATCATCAATTAATTAGCTTCCTATTCCCATATCCAATCAAAAGGGCAATTTCAATTACGTGGATACTATAGCTCCGTGATCATTCCAGTTGGGAACCTTGAAAAAAATCAAATGCTACCATTTCATACCTGCTCCAGCATTGGAGCCGTTTCATTGAAGTCTTCCTTTTTTTCAGCACCATCCACCCCAACAGCTTTGGATGCCAACAAACCTTGAGAAAAATTGTACAGAAATTGCTTATTAGAAAAAATACTGGCTTCTGATATAATCAACTTCCCCCAAATGTTAGCAGTTGACATCCCCCATCCTTTTTAATATAGAGGATTTAATATAAAGTTTACTTGTCAAAAACATGAACACCCTTTATAATGACTCAAGGGACTGAATCAGAACTTGAGTTTTTTACACAATCAGTTCTCTGTAAAAAAAAAAAAGAATTACTCCTAAAGATATCCTTAAAAAAAACATACGCATACACATTTTAATTCTACGACTTAATGTCTAGAAACCGAAGATTGGTTAGATTAACTAATACTCATAATATGGGCTTTGTCTATACAACTGAAATACAGAGTTAACATCAAGATCTGAGAAATCCTTCCAAACATCTAGAAGACTTTGCTGTTGTTATATTATTAGCTAAACGACGACTCCCAATTTTTATTTCCACATGGATCCTTTGACCAAAGCTTTATGGGTTCATCCCTATACCCTGCTGTACCTTATCTTCTTGCAAAAGTGCCAAAAACACTGATGGATCTGTTCTATGTTAATGGGGGAAAAAGTGCAGGTCCTTCCTACATTCAACTTAATATTATAGAGCCTCATTCTATAAACTATGAAATAATTTAGGAATTCCAGTTTTCTCCAATGTGTATCACTAATTCTCAATTTTCGAGGACAGAATATTTTACCTAGAGTATATAAATCAATGTTATAAGACAATAAAACTGCCTTAATTTCTAAATTAAAGGCAGTTAGGGGCGCCTGGGTGGCTCAGACAGTTAAGCATCCGACTTTGGCTCAGGTCAGGATCTTGCATTCGTGGGTTCGAGTCCCACGTCGGGCTCTGTGCTGACAGCTCGGAGCCTGGAGCCTGCTTCAAATTCTGTCTCCTTCTCTCTCTGCCCCTCCCCCACTTGTGCTGTCTCTATCAAAAATAAATAAATGTAAAAAAATTTTTTAAATAAATAAATAAATAAACAAACAAACAAACAAAGGCATTTACTTGGTCAAGATTCTTTACTAAGCACCTGACAAGCACTGTCAATATAGCCAAGTTTATAACGCTTGTATAATACAAGTACGTCTTTGCTTATGACCACTGGGCACATAAAAGGGCCCCAAAAATCATTTCTACCATTACAAAGTTGGCTACACAAGGGGCACCTGGCTGGCTCAGTCAGTTGAGTGTCTGACTTCAGCTCAGGTCATGATCTCACGGTCTGTGAGTTCGAGCCCTGCGTTGGGCTCTTGTGCTGACAGCTCAGAGCCTGGAGCCTGCTTCAGATTCTGTGTCTCTCTCTCTGCCCTCCCCTGCTCATGCTCTGCCTCTCTCAATCTCAAAAATGAATAAATGTTAAAAAAAAAAAAATTTTTAAACAAAGTTGGCTACACAAAACCTCTGCTTCAAAGGAAGCCTGTTTAACAATCAGCAACGTAACAGTTAACTTACTGCAGCAATTATACCACCTAGACTCCTGAAGCGGCCCATACAGTGTAGTTAATAGGAGGGGGAAAAAGTGCCCCCAGATGCCACATAACATTGAGCTATCCACGTGGCAACATCTCTTGGCTTTTTCAGGTAACTATCTTGAAGATGCTAAGTGATCTAAGTAGGAATTCAGATAGTAAAGACGTATCCTTAAAGCAGTACTACAGGCAAGTGTTAAATTAGGCCAAAAGCACCTTTCCTTTTCTAGAAAGTTGAATATCCAGCACCCAGAATTGTAATTTAAAATAGAAAAGGGGCTTTCCATTTCTATTGTTTTACACAATGATTTTGACTTTTGACAGATCAGTGACTGATATTAAAAATGTATTTGGTCCAGTCTGAGGTAACAATCTATATAGTTTGCTCACACGATATTAAATGTAGATTTAAACGGGGGTGGGGGGAAAGCCAATATAGAAATAATTTTATCAAAATCTTACAAACCATAGATTCAATCCTGATTATATTAATATCACATCTGAACATAGTTTTAGATGACTGAGACAGATGTAGCATGGTGTATTTCCTTAACATTTAAAACCATGTTCATTAGGTTTTTCTTCTCTAGCTAATATTTTTGAGAATCAATACTACTGAAATAAAAAGAAAAATAATTAGGGAACCAAGTTCTTTTGCAGGGAAATGAGTAGAGTTTCCACTTCAAATGTTTACTCAAACAGGACAAATATTTGGCTATTCAATCTATTAAATGTATCTTATATTTTGTTTCCTTTCATAGAGGTGGTAGAAATATTTTTTAAATCTCATCAATACATGGAAGAGATCTCAAATTACAAAAATAAGGTACTACAAGTTTTAAAAGAAACTAATTGAGACATATTTGCAAATTTAAATTAGAATATTATAGACCCAATTAATTAAAAGCAATTCCCACCTAATGGTTTGTGATGGAAAAATAAAGCTTTGTAATGTTCTTATAAAAAGTAATGGCGCATTTAATAAAAACTACTCAAAATTAGATTAGAAAATTGCAATACTTAGAATTCAGTGAATTCAAATGCCTCAAATATGATCGAGAAAAAGCTTTTCACACTTTGTATACATGCTATCTTACAAAAGAGGTACCAGATACAAACAAGAGGACAAAAATAAAAGTCTCTGAAAGGTCTCTGATTACTGCTGCCTTAAGAGGCTGTCGAAAATCTGTTTTTCCTGGCCTGTGAATATTCTGGGTAAAAATGCAATATCCTTAGAAAATGAGAAGAATTAAGTGAAAGGAAAGAGATACAAATGAAGTTAGTTTTACTTCTTTGAAAATGCTTATTAATTATATATCACTAAACAGGTCCATCTCCAGAAGAACATATCTGTAACGATCTTAACAGAATGCATTATTCAGTTTCAAGATGTTACGCAAATATCAGATACAAGTAGAATACCAAATAGTCCTAAGTCCCACCCACAAAGTTGCAATTTCTCAATACTGTACTTCAGCTGCAATATCACAGTTGTCTGCCTCTGCTAATAGGAATGCACAGAACAGAGGCCAGAGAACCCTGGGATGGCAAATGGCAGGAAGGACAAAGTAAGTCGTTAAATCTGTGCTCTCCTTTTCAACCAGGGATTCCAACACAGGGAATTCAGACAGAGGACTCAAACACAACATTCTTGCTGTGGGAAAAAGAATCGAATATTCTTGACATTATTATCAGTAACATGTACGGGCCCGTTCCAACCTCTGGGTTTTTTCAAATTATTTGTAAAGTTCCTTAAGCTGCACAAACTTTCAGCTGGCTGAAATTCTAGGAACTCCTACCAGTTGTAGAATCAGACCATGTGCCAATTGCTGATGTCTCTTCTTTCGCTCCCTTGTCAATCTGTATTTTAAAATCTACTCAAATTTGCTTGCAGTCAGTCTGCTTGCAACTTTGTCCCAAAGCATGGGCTCTTGACTCGGCTCCGTAAAATCGTCAATTGGAAATCAGTATGCATAAAGTATATTAACTATCAATAAGGTATATCACGTAATGAAAAACAAGTCTCTGGAAGGACATCTATACACTGTGCCACTACCGTTTCAGTATGTACTTATTTGGAAACTTCAAAAAAAGCCATCCTGTACCATCCCCTAAACAGAATTCACGTTTAGAATCTCTATAGCGTGTGACCATCGGGAAGTGAACAGAAAGAGTGAAGACGGGAATTAAATTTATCCAGTGGCTGATCTGCTTATTTCCAGCTAGTAGAAAGATTTCAAAAATAAAAATGTGGAGTGGGGGGAAACACATCAGAGCAGCTAAGATGCTGCCATGATCACAGCCCTATTCCTCTCAGTAGCAAAGGGGCAGACAGACACATGTGAAGTGAGCTTCATAAATTTAAAACACACCAAAACTCCGTAACAAAATCACTATCTTGTATTGTTCTCATCTCTTTGTATGGTCTGCAAATGAAATGTACTACACAGAGGCAAGCCTGAGTTTCAACCGTTGAAAATAGTCTTATAAGATCTATTGTCTTTTTGCAGGATATAATTGCAACATGAAAAGAGAAACAGATGAACTATTAAAAGGATTACCATACATTCAAATTTTCAAAGTAAGTAAAGGAAAAAAACCATAATGGCTTCACATCCGTGAAATCTTACTCTTTTCTACTGCTGCCAAACTATCACTTGTTCTTTCGAGATTCCCAAGGGGAAGTAAGGACAAAGTCCCTCCACCTGGTGTTACTAAGCAACCAATATTAGAACTTCCTTGAGACACAAGGTAAAATGATTTTTTCCCCCGCTATTGTCTTTTCAAGGCCACATGTAAATAACACATTGTTGTGGACTGAGCTATTTTCTTCTTTTATTTCTTTAAATGCCGGGCTTGAACTTCTCAGTAAGGCACATGTAAGAATATACTGCCCGAAACTAAAAGCAGGTTATCCAGACTGCAGGAAAACCCTCGAGGCTGGTAAGCTGGCAGGCACACCGAGTGAGTCAGCGTCAGCGTCAGGGTCATGTCCATCTCCCTCGGGCTTGGCCCCTGGTCTTGGCCCCTGCGGGAGCGTGGCTCTAGTCTTGGTAGCACCGGAGCCGGAAGCGCTTTCCTCTTCTTCCCCCTGCGCACGCAGCCCTAGTTTCCATTCTGCTAGGGCCAAACTGAAGTCTCAAGCTGCCATCGGAACCACAATCACCGGATGACATCCTGGCTTTCTCCGAAGCTAACAGTTTCTAAGGAAAGGGTGGAATGGGTGAATTGATTTGAAATATTTCCTGTCCTGGGGCCAAAATATCCTTTATCAGCAAAAGGCACAAAAATAATAACAAATGGAAAGACTAAATATTCTCACCTGTTGAAACCAATCATAATCACTTAAGAAGAACACTGCGATAAAACAGTGGTTCTAAAGAACCCTCAGCTGCAGTCACTTTTCAATGGGATTCTATTCTTCAGGAAATGGTCAGAATGTTTAATTGACATGTATTCTTCGATCTGACAGTGAAACCAAGCTTCTTCAAATTATTTAAAAGAATGCCAACAAAGGTTTATACAGCTTTATTAGGCCAAAGACACTAAAAACCATTTTGTCCTTAAAATAAGAACATACGATTGAATAATTAAAAGTATCTTAACTCTCCTTTTAACATATACTCAGAAAAATTAAACATGTTTACAATTTCTTTGTAAAGAATCGCTAGAATCGCTAGGCTGAACAGGCCCTGCAAGTGATGGGGCCCTGGTATGACTGACCCTGCTTCCAACGCTTTTCCCATGACCACTAACCACGCCAAGACTGCCAGAGTTCTCGGCGTCCTAACACCCTACACTTCCTAGATTAAGGCAGGCATCGAGAAACAAGATGAGATTCTAGGAACCAACCTGAAGATGAAAAGTGTAAGAAACTTCTAGAAGTACTTTTACTTTGGGAAAACAGATTCAGGACCTGAATTCAGTGGAGCATCCATCTTTCCAGCCATACTTGCTGCCATCTTTAATGAGCCCAGGCAAGAGTAAGAAGGTTTGTGTAGTAACATTTAGAACCTCAGAGACTGTGACCCCACCAGGCTGACAATAGCAGATGATCTGAGCCTTAATAGAAACTACTCCTGCCACCAAGGTGATTTAAAAACTATGGAATTTTATCTCATTTGATCCTATCCACCCTCACAACATCCCTGTGAGGTAGGCAGAAAATAGGTGACAGGTTTCACATTTCACAATAGAAAAAGCTGACAGCGTTGAAGGATGTTGACTCTGAAGAACCATAAAGTACCTGTCTTCCTCGTTAAGCAGTTTGTTACACTAAAACAAAAGATACATTTCGCTTTATTAAAAACAAACTACCCTAAAATCAACCCCTCCATTCCCCCCAAACCAAAAGAATCATTGTAGTTTACCAGTAATCTTGTTAAGTCGAGCTCTCTTTGCCTGAAATGAGTTGCCTTGGTTATTTTTCCTCTTGTTTGATAATGTGCTCTCTGGCTGTGGAAAGACCATCTTTGGAACGTTCTCTACATGAAGTCCTACTTTTAATAGAATACATATATGAGAGTTTATCTAGAATCCAAAGTTAAAACACATGATATTTTTTTTTAAATAGCAAAATAGTAAAAATGCTTTGCACTTATGTTTTTTTTTTTTTTTTTAACCCAGTGCTTGACATAGAACTTCAAACAACACAAATTTCTCCAGACTGAAAACTAGAAATAAAAAACTACCAAGTAGTTATTCTTTAGGAAAGAAAAGCAGGAAGAAAAGGACTTACTGCTTTTCCCATATTACATACCAAAACACATGTAGAAGCATTTAAAAAGTTAAAGAAAAAAAAAAAACACACACACACACACACACACAAAACAAACAAACAAAAACTCCAAAGCCTACTAACAAGAACTTAAAAGTCAAGATCTGAACCCATTTCTATTCAAGAATACTGAGGGCACCTATTATCCAGTACCCATGTTAGACCAGTTATCTCTGGCTCTGTTACACGCTACAAAAGTTAACCATTTATGCTGGGGTGGGGGGGGGGGAGCCCAATCATTTAACCACACCCCCAAATCACAGGTAGCCAGGGGTTCTGGCTTACTCACTATGAGAGTTCACCCTGCCATAGGAATGAACGTAAGAACATATTTTGTACCAAATGTTTCACTAGATGTAGGCAGATCTTCCTTCTTCTCAACTTCTGATGAAGCTATAGAAGTTGAAGTCTCTTCCTTCTTTGAAGGTACTTTAAACCATTTCCTCTCATCTTTGTCTTTATTGCTGTTAGCGCTGGTGCGAGGTTTGTTCCCTGTTTTATTCTTGGCTGCAGCTGCAGCAGCTGCTTTGACTAAAGCTATCCAATCCTCCAAAGGAAAAACACAAAACATGTAAAGTATTAAAAAATTAATCAAAATTTAATTACACTAATAAAAACACGTATCACATTTTCAAAGCTACTCTCGCACAAATATAAAAATTGAATTAATTACATTTACAAGATAAATCATCAACATGGTAATTATCAAATTTAATGATCTAATGGCTTAGTGGGATTATATAACCCCTCATGAAACAGGTAAATATTCAATAACAAATATTCCTTCGCTATTATTTTCAGAGGAATAAAATCTAAAATAAAAGGGACACCCTTTAACAAATATGGAACATTACATGACATTCTGTCTCAGTACTTTAGATTTAAATGGTAAACTGTGTTTCTTTTCTGAATACAACAAATCGTAGAAGAAATGAGAGAAAAATGCTTATGTTGCAATTCTGCAAAGGTTAAAAGAAATGCACTCCCAGTGAACAAATTACTATTCTTGGAAGAAAAAGTATGGACAATTTCACAGAATTCAAGATATGATTTAATTAATTTTTAAAGCTTTGACAGCTTGGACACCAACGTATCACAACAGCTTAATATTACTAGTTAAAGAAAAAAAGAGCCGCGTGATTTGACCAAGGTGTCTTACATACATACATACGGTCAGGCTCCAGACTAATTTCCCTCACTCTATGACTTCCTGGATTTGTGCTGATTACCACTCTTCTGCGATGCAAGTATTTATTCTTCCTGTGTTTATATTTAAAGTTAACTGCTACATAATTTTTCTAAACTAAAAATGCTTATTGTAAAAAATACAGAGGGGCTCCTGGGTGGTTCAGTCTTAAGCATCCGACTCTTGATTTCAGCTCAGGTCATGATCTCAGGGTCAAGAGATCAAGCCCCACATCAGGCTCTGCACTGGGCGTGGAGCCCACTTGAGATTCTCTCCCCCCAATCCTGCCCCTCCCCCGTGCTCGTTCGCGGTCTCTCTTAAAAAAAAAAAAAAAAAAAAGGAACTATGTAAGAAACGTGGTGCTAACATTTAAATTTTCACAACCGAGAAAATTTTCTTACAACAAGTATTTGTAGTATTTCTACAGTTAATCTTCCTCTAAGGCCACTAAGCTTCAAAGAGACCAGCTCAAATTCAACCAAAATGGGTAATACACTAAATTTTTAGTCCAAGTAACTAAAAACTACTTCTCAACATCAAATACATTTACTTCACAAGTTATATTAACAAACCTCAATCATTAGTCAATAGAGGCTGATGGTTGCTCAGTCTTGAAAATACATAGTGAAGACAATAACCACTAAAAATAAACAACCAACAAAGAGAACCTGTGTTTCTTTCTCTCCCCCATGATTGAAATGAACTAAAAATATCGTATGATTGCACCAAACTATTCATTCACCAAAGTTCTGTTCAACACCTTGCTACATGTGCCAGGAAGCACGCTAAGCAGTCATGAGACATCAATTTATAAAAGATGCTGCCTGAAAGGACTTAAAACGCATGAGCCCCGGAGTCACCACATCTTTGTTCCTCCCTGGAAAATGCCCAGCATCTATCTTCCTCAGTACTTAAACTGTGTCCCCAGTACATGTCTTATTAGAAAGCGAATTAAGACACAGGTGTAAAATACAGATTTATGTCTCTAGTTGGCAAAAAAACAAAAACAAAAAACACCTCAGAACAAACCAGATAAACCAATATTGTCCAACCCCATGTTTACTTAGAGCCACGTTTTTTGGTCCTACCTGTAAGGAATTGAAAGGCAAATAAAATTAACTATAAGACAGTGTGATAGGAGAGGCAGTGGAGGAATAAACAAAATACCACGGAAGAACAAAACAGAAAAGATTAATTGTGACGTAAGAGAAAGGCTAATGGAAAGCTTCAGGGAACATGACAGAGGAGCTGAACCCTACAGCAGATATCTTTGAGGCAAAAGGCAGAAGGAAAGGCATCCAAGGGCACCGCAAGCAAGAAGGAAACCATTAGACAAAGTCATGACGATCAGAATATGTGCGAATAGGCACAAGGGGTGGAAGTGGTCTGGGGAGCCCAAGTGCTACGTCTAGGTTGAACTCTGAGACTGACATTACAGTACTAGAGAAAGAAAGCACCAATGAAACAGACAGTAATCAACAACGCAGAAAGAGAAACAAAAGTACAACCAGACAAGCAAAGTGTTAAATTCAGCAGAGATCTGTACAGTCTTATTAAGAGCAGAGTGCTTAATTTTGGGTTCCATGTTGTGGGAAAAATTTTAAGTTAATGTTACAGAAATGCTGAAAAATGCCAGAAGTAAATGCTACTCCAGCTCTTTCCTCTTTCCAATGAACAGCAAACTGGGAGAGATTCGTGTTGTATCTCTTAAAAGTGCAATTCGATATTTTTTAAAAGTTCCTGATCATGTGACTTGTTAATCATGGAATCAATGCAGTTGTGTCATTAAAGAATCCTCCCATTATTTTGCCCTTCTATTTGTCATTTATTTGGTTTATCTATATTTTTTATTTTAAAGAGAGCACGCGCGAGCTGGGGAGAAGGGCAGAGGGAGGGAAAGGGAGAATCCTAAGCAGGCTCCATATGCAACACAGAGCCCAACACAGGACTCAATCCCACAACCCTGGGATCATGACCTGAGCCAAAATCAAGAGTCGGACATTCAACCGACTGAGCCAGCCAGGCACTCCCCCCTTCTACTTTTAAATAGGTAAGATTCACTATTAAAAATAACTGGTGTGGGGGCACCTGGGTGGCTCAGTCAGTTGAGCATCAGACTTCGGCTCAGGTCATGATCTCACAGTTCATGGGTTCGAGCCCCGCGTCGGGCTCTGACAGCTAGGAGCCTGGAGCCTGCTTCGGATTCTGTGTCTCCCTCTCTCTGCCCCTTCCCCGCTCATGCTCTGTCTCTCTCTGTCTCTCAAAGATGATAAACGTTAAAAAAAAAATTTCTTTTAATAACTGGTGTGATCCTTCCACGAATTAGAACTCATGATATGCTTCAAAGTTCCCTGTAGGTAACAGAGCAGCACAAGATATGGAGCATGCTGGAAACTAGATGGGAGTTCAGAGTTACTCTGCACATGATGCCTAAGTGAAATTTTAGGTCAGTCACTCAATTCCCTAAGTTCTGAATTCCTCAGATGTGAAACAGAAGTATCAGTTACAGCTATGTCAAAGGATCTGCTATGGGAACCCAATTAAATAATGTATGCAGAACAAAGTTTCATAAATGGTACAGGAGCTTATGAGCAAAGCTTTAATACTAGTGAGTTTTACATCAGCACACTTGCAAAAAGACAAGATAGGATAGAAAAAGCCACAGGAAGTTTAGAGAAGAGTATTTCCATATCGCATCTACTTATCCTTTGCTAGTTTCATAAATTTACTGTATATCTTTACAAAGGAATTCTCAAGGTACTAAAAATTTAGAAAATATATGCAAAGTTGGATTCTCTCAGCACTTCCCACACAACACCTGACTTAGTCTATTTCCTACATGAAAACAAGGCAAAACTTTTTGGGAAACAAAGACACTTTGAAAAGAGAGCGTTTTATAAAAAAACAATTCTACAAATATTTTTAGCATGCTTGTGATTAAAAATTATGAAGAAAAATGTAAATTAAGGATATAGTGCTACCCGTGTTCTTTCAATAGATTATATTCAGGATTGATTTTAACGTTCACACACATCATAATGTAACTACTTATTAAAAGTAAACACCCAATACATCCAATGAATTTTTATAACTTGTAATTTTACCACAAACCAAACTGGCTTAGTATCTCACGTTGGAAAAAAATGAAGTTTTAGAGTTAGTGCCATCTCACAAACATGTGAATAACCAGAATAATAAAGAATAGCCTTAAAGCAAAAAAAAAAAAAAACAAAAAAAAAACAAAAAAAAAGAGAGAGAGAGAGAGAGAGAGAGAATTTTGTTTAATTAAACAGGCACATACTAAGTTCCCGATGTTTTAATCTTTCTATGCAGTAACCAAGAAATCACACCACTGAATGCTTAAAGGAACATTTTATTTATACATACAAGTAGGAAGACACAAAGCAATTTCCCGGTCAAAAGCATTTCCATTTTAAACTGCATTTCCATATTAACTGGGGAAGAAATGCCAGCTGATCACTGCAAAACTAAATTTTTAAAAAGCAGGTGATTTAAAACGATCACACTTCTCAGAAGATAGGAGGAATTTTTTTTTTTTTTTTATTGCAGTGATCCACATTTCTAGATTACTAAATGTATACACTTGGCTGGAGCTGACCAGATGATTTCAACACGTTTCAGAATGACATTTTTCACTGCACAGTATGGAACAAATACAAGCGTATTTCCATATTAGACACTTTCATAGGTTACTTTCAATTCTAAAAATTAATTGTAGGTCCAGGTGCTGAAAATCCCAAATAACAGCAGAACATAAAAGAAAATATTTTAAATTTCTAGTGGCACCTTTTCTCTCCAGTATTTCAGGAAACATACTCAACCAATGGAATCATGGTTTTCACTTCATCCCAGACTCTCCTTCCAATGCTTACCGTTCATCATTCTTGCTTTGAGCAGTGACAAGGCATTTTAACACACTGCTTACATCCTATGACTCACAGAGCCCTACCTGAAGCAGCCTACAGAGTGTCAGGTAAGCGCCTTTTAAAAGAAGATGAATGACTATGATTTATAAAAGGAAAGAAGATAAGAAACTCAATATAAAATTTTATATTAAAAATTAACTTTCTAAATGATACTATATACCAGGAAAAACAAAACAAAATTAAAAAAAGGCACTTACCTCACTTCCCATAGACTGGTTCCACGATCCAGCTGGGTCGATAGGACAACACCAGCTTAGTGGATGCTGGGATTTCACCTGGAACAGAAACTAGTGACCTATAACTTTAGCAGGTCTAAAGCCAAAGAAGCAAAAATCAAGTGTGTAATTTATCTTACATTCTAAGCTTCTTTTTCTTGCTGCTATTTGGGGCTATCAGCACATAATCCTACAATTAGTTCCCTTTAATATATATATGTATATGTATTTTTTTTTTTTTTTTTGATTGGTCACCATTCAAGAAGACATCCCTTTGGGTAGCTAGGAATGCTGAACTCTCTTACCTGCCCCTTAGCATCCTCGGGCATGGCTTTAATGTGCATTCTTTTTAAACAACGAATTACTCCATCGTAAAACTGAACTGTGAATGTTCCTAAAACAGGAGCAAGTCAGAATCATTAGAAAATACAACTGAATCTTATAGCAACACTTGAAACCTAACAAGTAACGCCCTAACAGAAAGAAACACACTCTGATCGCAGTAACTGCACACACACACCCGTTAAGAACTGCAGGAAGTTGGAGAAGTTTATTTTCTCTTCCCTTCTAATAAGATCATTACTTACAAACATATATAATATTTCTATAAGAATTATCATTTGCTCTCTTTGGAAGTTTCTTTCCAAGTAACAGAGAGAAAGAACTGATATGGGGGAAAATCATTTATTCAGGAAAAGATTATTCCTTTCACCGTATTAGTGAACTGGTAAGTAAGAATTAGATCCACAGGCTTTTAAGCAGAAAATACTTTACAGACCATCTACATGAAAGTGTTCCTGTGCCGATCAGAACACTGATTTCCAGGGAGGCTGAACACTGCACCCACAGCAGTCAGCCGAACAGCAGCACAGCTGTAACCAACCCCCCATCCCGAGGCCTTTCCCACTAACTCAACCTGCCTTCAGGACTCAACACCCTGCCTTAATGACAACCACAAGGTATATTCAGGTTTTGCCACAGAGTCCATGCTTTCAAGTCAATAAAAGTCAGTACTGCCACAAAGCATAAATTACGTAGATTTTATACTTAAGAAATTCCAACGTTTTTCTATCATTTCCTGTACAAATGATGGCTGAGAGCCCCTTTAAGTAAACATGTACTGGACCTTTACAAAACAAGTCAAAACAGTAAGTGTCATAATTGGTATCACTGGCTTTGAACTTGGCACCAAACCAGACATGTATCTACAAAACATTTTCCTTAATTTTGTAATGTGAACATCATTTCATTTCATATTTTCTGTGATTAGCATAATTCACAGTGCTGCACGTATAGGCTCTAAACCCAAGTCACTGAAAAAAACTGATGAGCTGAGTAACCAGGACGTAAAGACACTGAGAAAGCGTTGAGACTACCGAACCCCACGTGCACCTGACACCTGACCACCGCCACCCTGCAATGGCCTGAACTCCTCCCGCAGGAACCGCCTTCCAGATGAGAGCAGGTTCCACGCCACCCCAGCCGGGCACTCACCCCTCCCTGCTGCTGATCACACCGGTGCCGCCCTTGTGATGCCTTCCTCCTTTCCTCCCTCAGCCTACTCTTCGAGGATCAGCTCTTCAAATCCCACCCGTGACATGAACACTTCCCCGTCCCCTCTGGTTTACACATTCGCCCCTCCTCTTCAACTCCTCTAAGACTTATTACAAACACGTAAACGTTCGTAACTGCAGGTTTTGTTTAGCTCTTACAGTGAACAGAAGGCCTCCTGAAGGCTTCCTTTGCCTTTGCCTTTGCCTTCCCTTGGCGGGGGCGGGGACGGGGGGGGGGGGGAGAGAATGCACATGGTGGGCAGGCTCATCCGTCACGTGGGACATACAGAAATCGCAAAATAAAGACCTCTAGTGGAGATATTTTATTTTTTTTTATTTTTTTTTCAACGTTTATTTATTTTTGGGACAGACAGAGACAGAGCATGAACGGGGGAGGGGCAGAGAGAGAGGGAGACACAGAATCGGAAACAGGCTCCAGGCTCTGAGCCATCAGCCCAGAGCCCGACGCGGGGCTCGAACTCCCGGACCGCGAGATCGTGACCTGGCTGAAGTCGGACGCTTAACCGACTGCGCCACCCAGGCGCCCCATCTAGTGGAGGTATTTTAAAAAGAAATCGTATCTGCTAACACTTCACTAAGGGTGCGCTCAAACTGCTCCCAAAACGGCAGAGCCTGCAGTGAGCGTCACCACTCTTCCACGAATACAAGCTTAATTTTCTGTGCTCTATGCCCATGGACAAATGGGATGGGACAAAATAGGACGGCTCTGCTTCTGAGTGCACTGCGTGTGTGTGTACACGTGTACTTGTATATGCTACACTCCCAAGGAGTATAAGCACGGAGACAAGATCTCAGAGCTCTCCACACTCAAAGAAACGGCTCTTCATCAAAATACAGAGTGCTGGGGCGCCTGAGTGGCTCAGTCGGTTCAACGTCCGATTCTCGACTTAGGCTCAGGTCAGGATCTCACAGTTCATGAATTCGAGCCCGCATCAGGCTCGGTGCTGACAGCGCAGAGCCTGCTTGGGATTTCTGTCTCCTTCTCTCTCTGTCCCTCCCCCACTTCCTCTCTCTCAATCTCTCTCTCTCTCAAAATAAATAAACATGAACTTTAAAAATATAAAATGGAGAGTGTTGTTTAATTTTGCATCATCTTCTTTTATTTTGGGTGGATCCTATTAATTATCCCAAAGAATTGATCCGTTACTGCCTCCTTTCTTTCCACAACCTGTTGCTGACTGCCCACATGCTATAAACCTGGAGGGCCCGTGTGTATTAGACACAGGAACATGGGCTCCGTAACAGAGCTCTCAAGAAGCTAAGTGCACAGTGAGGTGAAGCATACCAGGAAAGGAAAAGTAACCTGCAAACCTAACAGAGACGTCCCTCAACTCCTGCAGGAGGAAGGTGACTGGTGGTGGTAAAATCATAGCCATATCTGTTATTTCAATTCCTTAAAACAATAAACTGGAATAGGGCTTTATAAAGTTGTATCATAATTTTTTGGTAGACAACACTGATTTGCTTTTTCACACCTAACATTCTTTAATATGTCTCTTTTTAAATGTTTTCCTCTTTTGTCTCCTCTTACCTCCCATGTTTTCTCAAGTTTGTTGTTACTTTAAATCCTCAGCTTAACTCCCTTCCACGTTTCTTTCCCATCACCTCCAAAAAAAGTCAAATTCTGTAGCAAGATTACAAGACATTCCATACGCAGATCCCTGCTTCTCTCTCCCAGCTCTTCTGATATTCTACTCCCTTCAAAGGACTCCTTCACTCCAGTTACAACGAAGTCTTGCAGTTGCTAAAAAGCAGCGGGCCTCTCTTCTATTCTTCTGCAATATGCCATTTCATTTCTTTTGTCAGAAAAGCCTTTCGTTCCCTCTTTAGCTGACCTGTTTGTCTTTCGGGTTTAAAGTGCCCCCTTACTTAAATCCTTCTCTTGCAAAGAAGCTGTCACTCAATGTGTGTTTCTTTAGTAAACAGAACGGATGAGTGGTCAAGTTTAAGAAACAATTGTTACAGAAAATGGGTGTATTCTTGACTTGGAAATATACTTACAAGTATTTCACAACTTATTAAAATGAGATTTTTAAGCAAGAAATTTAAAAAATAAAATAGTTAAGCATAGTTCCAATACTAATTTAAATACTAATTCTCATGCCTTTCCAAATTCCTCAGTCTTCAAGTCCTGTTTTCTTAAATACATTATCCGCCCCACAGATTTATTAGCCTTGGCCACACAAACACACCCGATTCCTGTGTTATTTTCAACATCACTGGTCAGTTCAGTAATTTCTGCTCAATATGAATGTTTAGATGCCACAAAGGCTATCGGGAAATTTCCCTTTCAATTATTCACAGAAACTAAGAAAAAAGGGGCAGTGGAAAAAGGCAATAAAGGAAATCCTCAAACTGATAAATTCCCACACTCTTTCCTCAGAAAAAACACTGTACTGTATTTTATTTCCAAGTTGAACTGACTTGAATTTTCCTGTATCCTTAACCTTCCCTAACACTCTGGATGAGTTGCTCATAAAAATAACTTGGCCGGCAAACTGGAAACAGAGAAGGAGAAATAAAATGCACATAATATAAGCCTGTCAACTAAAAGCTGAACAATTTTAACCAACTTTCACACTTCTAATTTAAACAGTTTATTTAGGTGGTAAGCAGATCATGTATCATGTTATTCTATACGATATGTAACAATGAAATACTCCCAGAAAAGAGTATTAGCAGGCAATTCATTAAGTATAAGACAGACAGAAGTAACAGTGGTGACAATTACAAGAATTAAAATTAGAAACAGTTAAATTTTACTATCAATCCCATTTTAAATCTAAGATCATTTCAAATACATACCTTCTTTGTTAATTGCTTCAATCTTCGCAGGGTAATAGCGACAGTCTGTCCAACGAGCCAAAACTTCTTCTCCAGCTTTGAAATCCTATTTTAAACAACTTTTAAGATCAATACCATGTATAATAAATAAGCATTTCCTTTATAAAAACAAGCTTTTGTAATATTTAACAGAATTCCTTTTAGAATATGTCATTACACATCTAGCAAACGGGAAGAAGATTGCTACTTACAAAGAAATCTTCCTCATCTTTTAGCCCTTCTTTTCTTAATGCGGGTCTCTCCAGGGGTCTCAACCTATTGCTATCCCAGTAAATCCACTCATCATAACGATGACTCCAACGCTCAAAATGGACCAACATCTTGCCCTCCTCATAGTCGATTTTTTCAATCCGTGACGGATACCTCCAAGATAAAAAGGAGCTTACATCAAGAGAAAATTCTTACATTTGTTTACACAAAGTATTAAAAAGGATAATTTAGGGGCGCCTGGGTGGCGCAGTCGGTTAAGCGTCCGACTTCAGCCAGGTCACGATCTCGCGATCCGTGAGTTCGAGCCCCGCGTCGGGCTCTGGGCTGGTGGCTCGGAGCCTGGAGCCTGTTTCCGATTCTGTGTCTGCCTCTCTCTCTGCCCCTCCCCCGTTCATGCTCTGTCTCTCTCTGTCCCAAAAATAAATAAAAAAACGTTGAAAAAAAAAAATTAAAAAGGATAATTTAACTGAAAACACTGCTTACCGTTAAATCCATAAACAAAACGATATGGTCCATATTTTTAAACAATTGAACCAACAAAGGTTGCTTTATTATTATTTGTCTTTAATGTCTGGTCTCAATATCCAGTGAAATAAATACTTCAGGGGTGCCTGGATGGCTCAGGTTATGATCTCGCAGTTTGTGAGTTCGAGCCCTGCCTCGGGCTCTGTGCTAACAGCTAAGAGCCTGGAGCCTGTTTCAGATTCTGTGTCTCCTCCTCTCTCTGCCCCTCCCATGCTCATGCTCTGTCTCCCTCTGTCTCTCAATTAATAAGTAAATGTTAAAAAAGTTTTTTAAAAAAATACCTCAATACATTCCCAGTGGAACTATAAATTACCTGCACTGTTTTTAATTGGAAAGCACACTTCAAGAGCCTTAACAGATTGCTACTTTTTGACTCAATCATTACAAATCTGGAACTATACATACAAAACATTAATAAAGAAAATACAAGCCACCTAAAAATATGGTTAGAAAAAAATACAAACAATGGCATACCCACTGAATGGAAAATTACAGTCTTTAAATGTGGTATCTGCAAAAAATTTACATAGGGAAATGTAAAGTAGCAGCACTGTGTTCAGCAGAATTATAAGTAAAACAAATTTGTCTGGCAAAATATACCAACATGTTCATTTGTCTCTTTATGACACAAAATCACTTTGTTTTTTCTATTTCTCTGTACTTTCCAATATTTTAAAATGCACATCAGGGTGCCTGGATGCCTCAGTCGGTTAAGCATCCGACTTTAGCTCAGGTCATGACCTCGCAGTTCATGGGTTCAAGACCCACATCAGGCTCTGAGCTGTCAGCACAGAGCCTGCTTCCAATTCTGTGTCTTCCTCTCTCTTTCTCCCCCTCCCCTACTTGCACTCTGTCTCTCTCTCTCTCTCTCTCTCAAAAACTAAAAATAAATAAATAAATACATAAAATGCACATTAATGATAGTAGGGGAAAAGCTCAGTTAAACTTTAAATTCTAAATTATAAAAACAACAGTACATTGTTCTGTCTGTGTGATGACTCTCCTACGTTAAAATCCAAAATAGAAATTAGTTAACTTGAAACTTTCAACAAGGAAAATTGCCTCATCCTTCCTAATGTACTGTATTAAATGTTCACAGATGACTCAAAAGTTTTTAAAAACTATCATTAAATAACCATAAGAATTCAACAGTAGCACATAGATGATTCAGCCCTAATAGTTTATTTCATATTTTTGCTAGTTTGTGATAAATCTGGAATTTTTCTTCTCCCTACAGAAAACTGGCTTTCAGCATAAGCACGACAGACCTTACACAGCTTCGAAATTCAGGAACTGATTACTATAAGCTTTGTATCACTCATGCTATTCAAAGCTTCTTAAGCATTCCAAGGGCCCTGAATCCTCCTCTGGGGTAGCTTCCTGGCTCCGGTGTAGGTTGGGTTTTCCCACTTGGGGTCTCCTCAAAAACACCACGCACCCACGCTAGGTCAAACATTCGTGCTTTTGTACCTTCCGTCCTTTTGGCCCAGCCCTGGGCGGCCTCCCCTTCCCCTTTCTACTCCTCATTCCAGACCCGGTTGAATGTGCAACCCCCTCCCCCTGCCCCTGCAGCCCTCCCTGCACCCACCTGGCCAGAACCATCTCAGGGCAGGCTCCCAAACCGTGTGCTGCAGAGCATTTACAGCCCTTGCAACGTTAAGACCGGTGACACACAGAAAGGGTCTGATGGTTAAACAGCCTGGGAAAATACTGGCTAAAAAGTTTAATTCTTTTCTTTATTGAAAGACTTCTTGGTCTTGTCAACAACAGAGAGATGAAACATTTACTAGTACTGAAGTTAAAGAAATATGTAATCCTTTCATCATGGAACATTTGTTAACATCTCTCGTGCTAGCAGACATCTAAGGGACTTGATTTTAGAAGCTACTCTGGCCTGTGAGCTTCAAGGAATAACAGAGTCACGTCCATCGTTGCATCCCCCAGCATCTAGCCGAGTGACAGACACAGCACCAGCCGCCATTCGGGGAAAGTTCAGAATGAGTGAGAAGTGACCTTAAAGACCACCTGAACGTTTCTTCATAACTAAGAAGGCTGTCGACCTTACAGCCCTAAGTTAGAGCTTACTCTTAGTCTTTCGGGGCGGGGGGCGGGGGGGCGGCGTGGATGAGGAAACATTCTGTTAAAGACAGGCAGAAAAACAAGAAAACCCCAAAACCCAGGGAGCTAACATACTCCCCAAGGTGAACACACTGACCCTACCCACTCAGAACCAGTGCCGTAATGCCGGTCTCTTGCAACACTGCTCTGATTGTATGGTTTTGTTCCTCTGGTTTTTACAACATAAAAACTGTCAACAGCGCCGAGGGAAGCCTAGAGGTAAGGTTGCCCTTTAGTTTATTTTCCAACGCTCACCAGCCACTTCACCACTATAAAAAGAGATTTTCTTTCAACTATAAAAATGAATAAATTTATACTTCCACGTGTTTATTATCACACCTTTTTATTATTGAGCAAAACATTAGGGGTTTATCCTCTAGGTTCCTTCAAATTCTAAATGTAAACAACTCCACATATTTAAAACATTTCTCAAAGTGAAAATGGTCCACAGGAAGAGTCCAACACATCTTTATTTTCATAACATGACTGAATTCAGCACAGAGTCAGAATCTAAATAAGTTCATATAATTTAAATCTGAACTCCACTTTTAAGTAACTTACAGTTTTCCTAAAATCTTTCAAATTCTGTTTCACTGACAGGATGCCTGATGCAACAACCAGACTTGTGGGGAAGTGCTTCAGGATAATTTACAGTATATTATACTCTTTCCATAAATATCCAGAGATGGAGAGGTAAACTTCAGATGAAAGCCAACAATTAAGTAAGTAACACACATACCCAAGATTCGTATCTCTTTTCATTCTTACAATGTTTACTAATCAAATTCTGAATCTTAAATAAAGGAGCCATAAGTATTACCATTATTAACAATGACTGAATTTCTGTTCATTCAGTCAACACATATTTGGGCATCTAATAAGATTAAGGAACTTGCTAGGCACTGTTGGTAGGTAAAAAGGAAACATAATTAACTGCTGTCTTCAAGGAGCTTAGCTTAGAGTCAGACAAGGAGAGAGATGACTCAGAATATTTACATGTACGTTAGGCTCTCTGTTCTTTCCTTACTGAGTGTCAACTACTCTTTATATACCTTTTCTCCTTGGATCCTGGTAACCATCCAAGGTATAGATAACACAGTCCCCATTTCACAGATGACTGTCCAAGAATACACATGGCAGAGCATTCGCAGCCAAAACCAACTGGCACAAAAGCCTACAGGAGAACTGGGATAAGGCCCGTATCAAAGTAATTATATCATATATGGTAAACTGCTAAGTATATATAAAAATTTTCGATAAGATGCTATTAACAGTTCAGAGAAAACTGGGGAGTGCACTGCATGTTCTTGGGAGACCTAATCTACATCGGTCTTAGTAACAGCCTCCAGGACTTAGACCTAATGAGCCTGGTACAAACAAAGGTAAAGTATACACACTTTCAGTTTGCCAATGTTCATTTACTTAAAGCCAAAGTCAGGCAATCAGCCAGATAATGAGGATTCAGAGACCAGCAGAATGACATTTCTATCCTCAAGAACCTCATGACCAGACACTGGGAGGCAGTTCAAGGAAACCGCTTCTTCTGGCTAGAAGCAAGCAGTCGAAACAAGCAATCGGGTGAATAAAGGAGAATAGTGGGACATCAGATTGGACTTGTTAGCTAGGTTCAAACTGAAGGGCTCTATAATAGCAAAGTAATGAAATGCTCCATCATTCTAGAAACAACAGGAAATCCCTTACTTTGGTTACCAGTTATACTTTAGAAAAAACAACAACAACAACAACATCAAGATCTCTGCTATACATGTCAAATGTACAAAATGGCAAATTAATAGACAGTTCTATATAAAGAAGTGATTTCCCTATTCTAGCAAATGACCCACAGTAATAATGCTTTGATACACACAATGAATGAAAAATAACATTGAAAAAAACATATTTACAAATGCCTCTCTATCCTGACCTACAGCACAATCATTCTGATGTACAATTTAGTTTTCATTATAATTGAGTGTGAATGGAATGTAAAATTTTTCTAATGAATTTGGAAGATGTGGTGACAATGTTTTTGTTTTGCCATTTTTTTAAAGGCTACATCATGGAAAAGTGTTAAAGAACAGTGATTAGGCTGAGTCCCAGACATTTATGAATGATTTGGGAAAAGAGCTGAGAAGTGGGAGACTGGGGTTTCAATGAGGGATAAGAAGAAAACACCGTGGTTGGCATTTCTTAAGGGTTCAAAAGAGAGGGAAGTATGATTCCTCAGTGCCAAAATTCTACGTAGAGCTCTCTCACCCCTTATCATGAGTTACTGCACAACCCTATCAAATTTCTACTATCTACCCTCCCTATTCGAATCCCACTCTGCAACGCATGCATTGCTTCAATGATCTTCACTTGTGTGGAAAACAAGGCATTGCCTTCATTGCTCTAGGTCTGTCTGCCACACCTTCATGTCTTTCGCACTTGATTCCTAGCAAGTATAACGAACTTAAGAAAAATGATCCACTCTAAAACTGGTTATTAGGCTTAATGGAAACAAATAGCATTCAGAAATTCTGAGAAGATATTACAGTGATCTTTGCTGAACTGAACGGTATTTTCACGCGTGCAATTCTTTTTTTTTATTTTATTTTTTTTTTTTCAACGTTTATTTATTTTTGGGACAGAGAGAGACAGAGCATGAACGGGGGAGGGGCAGAGAGAGAGGGAGACACAGAATCGGAAACAGGCTCCAGGCTCTGAGCCATCAGCCCAGAGCCCGACGCGGGGCTCGAACTCACGGACCGCGAGATCGTGACCTGGCTGAAGTCGGACGCTTAACCGACTGCGCCACCCAGGCGCCCCTCACGCGTGCAATTCTACTACCATAATCTGTTGGTTGATTTCTCAGGACCCTCTCTGAATTAGTATAGTCAAAGACCTCAAGGGTCAAGTTAAACTGTGGCTATAACTACAGAGCAGAACAAATCCATCACCAAGAATAAAAATCATTTCTGAATGCTTACAATACTTTATTGCCTCACCTAAGAATACCAACATTTTAACACTGTTACTGGGATCTCCCACTTATACAAGATCATTCAGCATAGCAGTATCTGTGGATTCTGGACCAAATCCGCAATCCGTTAAGAACCAAATGCTGACCAAAGAGGTTGGCTATACACTGAATACACTGCATCAGTTCCCTACAGCACTGACTCCTGAGTGTTGTCAAAACACAAGGAGAATACGAGAAATCTAAAATGGGAATTACCATTACAGATGAATTCCTGTACACTGGTAACTGTTTAACATGGGCAGGTCCTGATTCACTCACTAAATCAGGAGACCACGATGCCCTGAGACTGTCTGCAAAATGCTGTTTGGTGTAGATATGTACCAATATTCTCTTGAAGTGGGAATTCCCAACTTTAATCCGATTTTCAAAGGGGTCCATGATCAGAAACAAAAAGTCCTTCTGGAAGGCAAGATTATCTATTAACACTCATACCATAGGTGCTGTGCTATCCTTGGAAGAATAAAGAAATAATGGGCATGGAACTATTAAAAATATATATATATATTCAATATATTAACAGTAAAACAAACATTATTTGAACTCATTCTGATTTGTCATCTACTTTGTAATACCCAGATCTTTACCTGTATTGAACAAGAAAGGCAAACCATGAGGACATGACAAGAGAAATTCCTTGATACACTCAGGGCCAAGGATCTCCTGCACTTAAGCCACAGGACAGAGTTGTTAACTACTCATTGATAGGTAACGATCCACCGAACAAGGCCAGCCTACATTGTTAATGTCCTACAGACCATCAGAATTCACTCTGAGATTTAACTAATCATTTGAGTAAGTACCACATTAATCAAAAAGGCAAAGGATTTTATTTATTTTTTAATTTTTTTTAACATTTATTTACTATTGAGAGATGGAGAGACACAGAGCATGAGCAGGGGACGGGTAGAGAGAGGGGGAGACACAGAATCCGAAGCAGGCTCCAGGCTCTGAGCCGTCAGCACAGAGCCCGACGCGGGACTCGAACTCACAAACTGCATGATCAGGACCCGAGCCGCAGTCAGTCACTTAACCAACTGAGCCACCCGGGCGCCCCCCAAAAGGCAAAGGATTTTAAAACTCTGCTCCAATAAGTTATTCAAATTGTTTTAAATAAGTCATTTTTTGTCTATATTGGTAAGACAATAAAATTTCCAAGTTATATAAATCTAAAAACTGACACTTCCTCATTCATTTCATTTAACTCAACAAACAGGGAGTATCTAATTCACTATGTGCCAGACTCTGAAGTTGGAATAAAGCTACAAATAAAAGTAAGATATTATTCCAATCAATAAACTCAAATTCAGGAGGGAAGGAAAAGAAAACGAGAATCAAATAAATTAACTCAATTACAATACAATGTTATAGCTAGAATATTGAAGATATATTACAGAAGCACACAAAAACAGTACCTAAATTAGATGTTCCCCTAAAGTAGGTCTCTAATTTTTTTTTTAAATGTTTATTTATTTTTGTGAGAGAGAAACAGACACAGAGTGCAAGCAAGGGAGGGACAGTGAGAGGGAGACACAGAATCCAAAGCAGGCTCCAGGCTCTGAGCTGTCAGCACAGAGCCCGACACGGGGCCTGAACCCACGAACCACGAGATCATGACCTGAGCCGAAGTCGGATGCATAACCGACTGAGCCACCCAGGCACCCCAGGTCTCTGATTTTTAAAAAATGAAACACACCTGAAATATGCCTTACACATAATCTAAATGTTAGCAGAAATTTAGGGAGTTAGATTAACAACTCCAAACAGTTTTGTGGATAAGCACTTTGTAAGCAAGAAACTCTAACACGGTGTCGTAAAAAATGACTGAAACACCTTAGAAGAACTAGAATTACAGAGGTAAGAACTTCCTTACATACAATTGTTAGGATTATTTGCCAAATAATAAAAATAACGTTTTAAAATTTTAGCTTCTTGGGAGTACTTTAAATTTATTGGTCTGCTTTGTAATTTTCAAAAGGGTTTTCTCACCCATTCCACTCACTGATTAAACTACAAGAACAATGTCATTTAGTGTTCCAGTGTTTTTAGACGAAGTGCTTTTAGATACTGCGTGTTAATTTGTTTCACACTTTAACAACACACTGAAAACAAAACTCTTTTTATCCAAACTTGACATTCCAAAATGAAGTGTAAATACAAAAGAATCTAGACTTTCCAAAACATTCAGCTAATAGCTTATATGTCAAACTCCCATTTTCTCCAACACAGAATTCTAAGTGTCTCATCACATCACCCGTCAGGTCGCTTTTTCAGAGGCATCCACCCCCAGGACACGTGTCCAGTATAAGCTGCCAGACCACCCTGATGCCTACCTGTCCACACCTCTGCAGCAACACACAGGTAAGATCAGAGTTAGCTACGTGTGTTCCTTTAGAACTGTGACGCCGCCACCTTTCAAATTAAGGTTTCATTTCAGATCCCTCGATATAAAGTCCTACCTCCCTCTACCTCCTTAGCACCTGAATCTCCTGCCACGCATACATTCATCCACAGTCAGTTTTAATCAATCAAAATGCCTACACCATGGCCTTTCTACTTATTACCAACTCCCACCACAAGAATCAATCAGACTATCAAAAATTCCTTTCCTACCCCACCAAAAAATTCCACCAGTATTGTACCCAAAGTTTACGTACTTTATATACTTTGTTCAGACTAACAGGACCAAACGCCTTTTTTACTCAATTTTGTCACAAAACCCAAACTCTAGCAAGTTGAGGTCCACTCAGTTTCTATTTCTTAATATTCCAGACTTAAAAATTATTTTACTACTATAGGGAACTATACATGTTTATACACCTACTGGTTGAAGTTTTAAAGATTTACACGGACTCCTCTCCCACTAGATTCATGCTGTCATTATAATTAAAGCTAACATTTACTAAGTGCCTACCATGTGGCACAAACCATGATAAGCTTTTAAGATGCACTCTCTTAATTCCCAAAGAGCCTTTTTGAGTTAGGTACTATTATTGCTCTCAGATTTTACAGAGGGGTCATAGAGGCTCTGAACTGTTAAGTAACTTGCTCAAGTAAAAATAGGTAATTAAGTGGTACATCCCTGAAATGAGGTTCGTCTGACATTAAAGACATTCAATATATATTGTGCATCTTGCCAACTGATGATTTTCACCTATCACACTTACTGCAGTTTCAAATATAGGGGGCTCTTACTGACAGGTACTGAAAACAAAAATAATAAGAAAATCAGATATTATGTTTACTTTTTCTTGTAAATTCAGTTTTAATCTTCTGCTTTTGATACAAAATGGCTAAAGTTGATTTTTGTTAGCCCAAAGAGTACAGAAAACAGCTTTTATCACACTGCACACACACACACACAAAAAAAAAACCCCATGCACAAAAAGGCTCTTTTGCTTTATTATTAAAATTTCCCAAAAGGTGTATACCTCAATTGTGCCTAAGTACAAAATATCACATTAAAATGAAGGAGTCTGAAAAAAGCAAGTGGCTTAACTTTTAGGATGTTTCAAAATTGTTATAAATTTAAAAATTAAGATAGGAATCCTGGGGATGATTTGCTATAGAACTAAGAAAAACACTAGGTGACTTGAAAAATAAAATTTACTAGTCTAGTTTGACAAATATAATCCTACGCTTAGTTTTCAACCCATCAGTCACAACTCATTTGCCAAAAATTTCTGAAACAGTAACCAGATATCATGATACCCCCAAAATTCTTGAGCTCATTCTTTACTAAACCTGTCAAAATTCAATAAACTTTGCTGGGCACCTTTAGGAGTAAAAGGGGCTAGGCCTTGTACATACGTATTATTTCATGCAAGTACTGATACTTTGGTACCTTCCCTAACCATGATAAACCAGGAACACACTTATTTTTAATTCAAGAAGGTTAGCTTTCTTGCGGTGAAAAAACAGACTTTTAAGACACATCGAATATTAAATAAATATCCACATTCTTTCTTCAATTTCACTGCAACAATTCTCTCAAAGAGGAGTTACAGCTACTGAAACAACATAACACTTGCATGTCAATTTCCAATTTAATAAAAAGAAAAGTTCTACGTGATGACTAATAATGTATGGGAGGTGATAGCAGGGATGGTCAATAGTTGTTCAAAATAAAAAGTCATACAGAAAAACTAAAAACTGGGACCCTTATGAAAAATAGCAAAACTAAACTGCCTTTTCAGTATCATGTTAATTGCTTTTTAAAAAAATTATACTGATCTTTAAAACTTAGTATTTTCCCCCTCACTTAAAAAATCAATTAAAAACAAAGTTAAAAACTTATCAGCATCTATAGACAGCAGTTCTGTCTCCTCAGCAAAACTACAACTGCCAGCCATTCTCTTTAGTAGAGTTGACTATCACCCAGATAAATTATTTCCCAACTAGTGGCTTTGATCACAAAATAAAGTAGCATCTAATTTGATGTGGCAAGTGTAAAATCTCACAACACATAATAATATTCAGCAGGAATGATGTAATGAATAGAGTTGGATGCATGTGATATACAATGGCTGACCTTCAACCAAATGTCAGATGAGCAAATACAATGGTCTTCTCTTTCAGTCCAACTCTTGCCATTACATGAACACACATGCACACACAGAGAGCACACTACAATAAGCCCAAGGTTCCTGGACTTTACACTACTACACATTTGTGAAGAAAGCTAGGAAATCATTACCTTGAAGGCTTGATTTGAAGGTAAGCTTGGGAGGGAGAGTTTCTAGGCCAGATAGGCCTGAAATTAACCTACCTCGTAGAAGATAATTCCATGGAAAAAGAGCGACGTGGGCATGCTGGACTCTTGGGGCCCTTCTAAACACCAGATACACACATGTCACCAGAGAAAGTCAGGAATGAAGGTAGCCTATCAGCACTGAGCCCATTTACCCCCTGAAGCTGAGGCTCAAACTCCAGGGTGTCCATATATGAGGCAATGGGTTATAGTAACGAGATCAAAAGACTGAGAGTCAAAAGAACCTGGGTACAGGAGGATTTTTCTAACTAGATGAGCTGGAAGAAAACAGTTAATATCTCCAAACCTGAGACACATCATTTCTAAACCGGCAAAGAGTGTCCCAGACCTGACAGGCTCCTTGTAAAACTCAAGTGACATACTGAATATTTCCATATATCCTGAATCAGTATAGAAGCTATCATCTCACAACAGCAATCCATAATTAACTATAACCATAGACGGTCTTTTTGCCCCTTGTCAACACGGACCTAAATACCAACTATCCAGCCATGTAGCGGTGGAGATTACATAAAGCAGAAAGCAAGCAAGAAAACTGAAGCACTTTGTCAAAGCACATGTAGGTCAATATACTCTACTGTACTGAAAAACAGCAAAAAATGGTTTTTGAATCATGCATCATTTTGCAATGTACTTATATTTTACTTCTTCCAACGAACATAATAACAACAGACTATAAATTCAAAAACAATCCTGACCATTTCCATTGCTATCCACCTCATAAACTTTATCTTTGGGCTAACAATTCTGTATGCCCTAGACCAGTGAATCTCTTATGTGGTCTCCAGACCGGCAGCACCAGCATTACCTAGAAACGTTTTAGAAGTGCAAACTGCAGGGCCCCAGTGCAGATCTACTGATTCAGGAGCTGCGGGCGTTGGCCCAGTGATGCGTGTGTAACAAACCCTGTAGGTGAATCAGAGGCTGCTAAAGCTCACGCTTCTAGACTTCACCTGAATCACTTTCAAAACTACAACATCCATGAATTTTGTAAGAGAATCAATTAGTGAATTGTTAACACATGGAAAGTTAGGGAGTTAGGGCATCCTATTGGTTAAATACACTTTTCTAAGCCAATAGTTATGGTTCTAAGTAATTTCAAAATTAAATAATGAAAAGTATTTAAATGAGTGGGAGAGCAGGTTGGAGAAAGGACAACCGTGTGCCCAATACCACTGTCCCCCAAACTTCAAAACTATCGTTTTTGTTCCAAACTAGATTCAACTTTCTCCACTGTGTCAACTCATTTTTTCTCTTCTTTGAGTGACCAGCAGTTTTGAACAAACTACGTAGGACTTCTACGGTCTTACTTTTGCCTCAAGTCTGTATTATTTACCCAATGAAAAGTGAGATTATAAAAATCTATCATCCCTGAATTGATGGAAAGTAAATCAAAGAAATTTCAGTTTCTATGTCAAGGGACCTGAACGCCACACCCTCATTTTAGGGACATTAGAGCAGAGAAGGAACTATCCAAAGTCACACAGCACACTTCGTCGTCAAAGAGCACCCAGAACTCACATCTTCTGACTTCCAGTGTAATTTACGTTTTCCAATATTCCTTTTCTTTCGCCTTCCAAGAAAACTAGGATGAGCAAAAAGTCTGAGCAAATAACAAGAAGTTCTATAGGAAATGCATCAATATAATGAAAAGAACATCAGAGTAAAAACAAGAATAATAAATACAAATACTCTGCCCCTGCATCTGACCTTGCTTTCACCATATTTTGAGGGAAGAGAAGGGAGACAGAGATCTTTACCCTTAAAAGTTTATAGGGGTTTTTTTGGCGAAAATTGTAAAAATTAAAAAACTACGTTTGTGCACTGATGCAGACCTATGTGATGACGAAAATGAGGACTCACTTAGATCTTAAGATTCAAAATTTGGGACTTTCTGAATAGAAAAATCTAGGAATTAAAAAAAAATCACATAGGTTTCAATCTGAAATTCTCTGCAAGAAGAGTCCTTAATCTGGAGTCCCTGGATAAATTTTCTATGACCACCCATATGATATAATTCAATTTTGGGGGTATATAAGTGTGACTGTACATCTTGCTGAGTCTACAGCTAAAATTAGGTTTTCAAAGGTACGTAGTGACTCAAAATAAGAATCAAACCTTTTCAAATATACAGAGTTAAGGAAACCCAATATACAAAAAATTTCTTCATATTAGCAAAAGATTTCCTACTTTAAAACAATTCACCTAAGGTTTCTACAAACTTTGAACTCAACTAATATAATTTAAAAATGACTTGAGTTTTAAAATTTGGTCTACATTACTACTTCCCAGGAACATTTTTCTACTGCAAATAGAGATAACACAACTTACTTCTATTAATATTTGCCTTTGAATAACTAAATTCAATTAGAAAAAAGCAACCCTTTTTATTCAGAAAATATGTACTTTTGTTCAAATTAGAAAGTATTTGTACTTGCTACAATCTAAATTTCCTCAATTTTTCCCACTCTATTAAAATTCTATTTGTGAGCATTTTAAAAACTCACATTTGCAAACGTTCCATACAGTTCAAAACACTCCCAATGTGTGGAAACAGCATTTGCCAATTCAAGTTCACACTATTCTATCAAACTCTGATACTTGGAGATATCTCCACATTTTTTTTTCATTTTCCTTTCCTTTATATCTAGAAGAGAATAGAAATATTCCAAAAAATTTCAGAAGTGCATTAACTCATCTGAATATTTTATTTTTTTATCTGAATATTTTAAATTAACTCTATATTTCAAATTTTCAGAGCATATTTACTTTGTCTTCATAACTAAATCACTTGCTACAGAGTAACTATTTCAATTTCATTCAAAAGACAGAAGTTAAATCAGTAGTCCAAACCAGTTTGACGTTATCACTTTTCTTCTTGACCAATGTTCAGAATAAGTAGAAACTATAATATTTGCAAGGATGCTTTATCAACTGTAAAGCTCTGCAGTAACAAAACATTTCATTATCACCTCAAAAAAGACAGTTTATAGCTGATTACAATGACATGATTTTCCTCGTACGTTCCAGGCCACTGTCACCTCAATACTAAAGCTACATTTAAAAACTTACACACTTAAGTCTTCAGATCCTCAAAGACTTATTTTTCAACTCTCCCTCTTCCCTTGTATTTACTTCAGTGCTTTATAATTATGCACTATTTTGTAGAATTTGAAGCAAGTTTACACACGTTATTTAATCCTTAAAATGATCCTCTAAGGAAAAGACAGTAACATTGCTTCCATTTTACTGATACACTAACTGAAGTCAAGGACTTATCCATATTACAGGATCAGAAAGTGACAGTCTGACTTTGGACCTACCTGTTTGTCCTTAGAATTCACTTCCAGTATCTCCAACAGAACTTCAACTCTGACCTTTATTTCTCCAAATATACTCCTGTATCAACCACCTGCATTCTTTTTCATTCTTATGATGTTACTGCACTCAAGAGATTATAAATCTGGTATGTCACAGTTTGAATACACCGGGGTTGCGGAGGTAAGACAGAAAATGGTTGATTGTGGGGGCACCTGGCTGGCTCAGTTGGTAGAGCATGTGACTCTTGATCTCAGGGTTGTGAGTTCGAGCCCCACACTGGGTGCAGATTACTTAAAAATAAAATATTTAAAAAAGTAAAAGAAAATGATTGACTGTATTAGCTATAAATATTACAAAAGTCTTTTAAATTAAAAGGCTGTTGAGAAACTAAACTATTTTACGTAAAACTGTAACAGTTTATAATTAAGCAACCCCCCAAAAATAACTTAAAAATTAAAAATTAAAAATCAAAGAAAATTAATTAAAAATTAAGCAACCTAACTACTCAGCAGGAGTTAGGTTCAGTCAGTATAGGAAATCCAAAAATCACATACTGTAACTGAAGACAGCTGGCCTCTCAATGGCTTCCTACGGCCTACATTCATGAGTGTTCATAGGTAATCCAACTATCAATGAGTTTCCTAATGTAGCTCTAAAATGACTTTGAAAACAAAAAGTAACAAATCACTACTTTAAAAAATGTATAGACTGTATTTTCAAGGATGAAATACCTTTCTGAACTTTAAAGAAAATGTAATATGGTTTGCTCAAGCAGTAACCATGTACTTTCCATATGAAAAGGATTGTATCTTCCTATGAAATCAAATCTACCCCCAAACCTAAAACTGGAAGCTTATTTCTGTTGATTTCTGCCCACTTAATTCAGAATTTATCTTTTTACGTCTAGGGCACACAGTAATAACGATTTTCCTTTTTTTATATAGGACACATCTTCTACATACAGGACATGTTGACATTTTGGGTGCTCCACTCGCACCACTTTCCCTTCGCACTTCTCTATCAACACGTGATGTTATTTCCTTCATAAGAGACACACGGCTTTACTGGAAGTGTCTTGTGTGCAGAGACGGCAAGCAGTATCTGCACTCCTACATGTCCCTCCATGTCAAATAGGAACCCAATACTTTCCCAGCTGTACGGAGTAAATATGGACGATGAAGCATCCTATATGGGTGCACCAGAAGAGAACAGGAAAGAAAACAGGGAGGGAGGGGTGAAAGTGGAATCATTTCAGCAAATTTTCAGTGATTAACTATTTTGCTCCTCCCAAAAATATTAAGGTTTCTCAACACGCAAATAATCCTTCTACACTTTTACCTGACATTCAAGCAAAAAACTGTAGCATTTATATGAAATACAGAATGACCCAGATGGAATGATACAAAGAATAAGGTTTATTGCCTCATTTAAAAATAAAGTCTGCCAAAGAGTACTGTGTCTCGTAGAACTTTTCGTGCCCATCTAAAACCCACTAAATCTTAACAATTAGTTGTCTTACAGTAAAGCACTTTAATACTAAATGACAGGGGTCACCCAAAGCTACCTAGTTCTTGAGACTACCAACATTAATAAACAAAGTCACAGTAAGAAAATTATTTAACTACCTAGAATATGTATATACAATACTCTTCATTCCTTTTTAATTAAGGAGCCAACCATAGCAGAATACTAAAATCTTCATATAAATGAGCTCACAAAAATCGAATCAATGACATGTTTCACTGATTATCATCTAAGATTATTCTGGCTGATGTTTACGTACTTTAAAGACACCATTACTACTGGAGTCATTAAAATGAAAGCTAAACTTCATCAGTGATTACGTATGCATGTTATCACACTACCTAAACACTTAGGAATTTCTTGGTGCGAAGCAAAAGACCATGGAAAAACTTAGCTACAATGATCATTTTTTCTCTCAAATTCCAAGTACTCTAAAAGCACTTTCGGGCTTCACCTTTAAAGTAGTTCTCTTTTATAATCGTTTTAACTACGGGGCCATCAATTTAACAATTGTTGAATTAGAAAACATTTCACCACTGAAAGCAAATTTCTTACTAATGCTGAAATTATGTTAATATCCCTGGAAACCTCTAAGAAAATTAATAAACTGGGTCCCTGTCCAAAACCGGAAGCTACTTCAACTGCATCTTTGTCAGTTGAGAAGCCTAAGAAAATACGTTAATATGAATTAACTAGTGATTCAAAAGCTACTAACTTAAAAAAAAAACCAAAACTTAAGAGACAAAGATGAGCATCAGAGAAGCAGTATCACTTCTCATACCTACCACACAGAGATTTACCGTGTGCCTTCAGAGTAAAAAGCTCCTTTGGGTCAAATGAGAACCAAAGAGGGCCAACTACTGACTAACCAAGGCAGCGCTTCTCAATCAGGAGCACATGTGCCCCCCCAGGGAGCACCCCACCATGTCTAGAGATCATTTTTAGCTTCATGACTACGAGAGATGCTACTGCCAGGCCCAGGTGATTCCCAAACCCCACCTGGGAACTACTATGTTCACTCTCCACCTGATGGGAAATAACAATGAAGTCCCCTAAAAAGAACTATCTTCTGAGATGCACCTTATAGGCATGGGGCCAAATAACTGCCTTCCCACATCAGACTGTAGTTTTAAACTGTCCTAAAGCAGTGCCTACGACAGAGCCCGTCAACCTGGGAATCAGAGACGTGCAGAATTCTAAAGCCAGATACTAAGGGACAAAGATCCCAGACTGGTCTAAAGTCAAATATCATGACTAAACAAGATTTCTCTGCCTGCCTTTTGCCAACTCAGGAGGTTGACATAATGCAAGTCCATCAAAAGCGCATTTATAAAATGCCTGCCATGTTTTGAAGGGAGTCGTCGTGAGAGAAAATGTCAGAAGGTCTGGTGGACAGAGTCCTGGAGTTGCTAAGCCACTAGATCCCTCATCAAAGTGACGGGCTTCAAGACAGCCAGACAACCGCATTGCCTGCAGAGGAGCTCTCCAATGCCCCTCTCAGAGAGTGGGCTGAGGGTGGCAAGAACAGACTTCCACCCAGGGAGAACTAGGGGCAGCTAAGGAGAATGAGGAAAGCATTCCCTAGGAGAACGAGGGAATCCTTGTCATTTCTACTGTGGCCCGGTGTCCCTGTGTGTTGTTTCCCCCTCTCTCCTTTCCGGTGACGGCTTTATCCCTACACCGCTGTTTTAGGGGTGTGTTAGGGGCTTAAATTCACCACTTATCACACGTGGCCAGAACAGAAGAAATTTAAAAAGGTCTGAAAGTGCTGCCCATTTAGTACGGGACAGTAACAACCTGGCTTTAGCTCACCACCCTCTGGGGAAAAGAGGATGTAAACTGGTTTTTGATTTTCGATGGGACAGTGATCGAGCAGTGACTGTGCTAACCATCAACATATTCAACATAACCATCAACCACAGTATTTTGAAACACTACCTCTGACACAGGCCAAGGAAAGAGATTTATATCAAGTTCTATCCAAATCTTGGGTTATCTAAATTAATCCCCTCCCTTCCACCCCCAACATAGCTCATGGTAAGCACACGAGGGTACTGATACGCTCTCTCTACTTCATATTGTAGATCATTGTTTTCAGTTCAGTTCCCAATACCTACAGTGATTCTGACTACAAATAGCTTTGGCATGCTGCACCTGCAAAGCCTGTTGAAGAGTAGGAAAGCTAAAAAAGTGCATGGGTACTTAAAACGTGACCACGTTAATGTTTCTGCCAGGGTCAGAAGAAGAGCAACTGAGAAACAACTCTAAGGCTACCAATACGGTGCTTCAGGTCAAGGGCTCCGGGTTTTCCATACCATTTCTGTAAGTAGTCCAGGGCCTCCAAACGCGCACCAATCTCAAAAGTGATTCCAGGACGATTTGGGGGCTTTTTACTCATCTTGAGATCCTATTTCTTCCGTATTTGCTTTTCACTACCTCGGGAGGAAGGAACAAAAAAAAAAAAAAAAAAAAAAGTTAGACTCCAATGCATAAGATGCATAGGGAGTAAGACAGAATTTTTAAAACCCCACACGAGAAGCTAAAATAACTGCCAAATTTTAAAGAAATGGGAATGATGAGTACCAACATCTATAGGTAAAGTACAGTGCAACTTGCAGGCAGTCTGGATGATGAATTAAGGGAAGGGACATAAAAAAGAACCACTTCAAAAGAACAGATGAGCATTAAAACTTGCTCATGGCTAACGTGCTTTAGATTTGAACTTGAAAATACCCAAGAAAATTCTCCACACCAGCTGAAGCTGTTTTTTGTCTTGGACAAATCAAGACACCTGAGGGTTCTGGAATGGGACTACTGAAATTCTGAAGGGTACAAATTAATCAAGTTTTTCAACCAATGTGTGAGTGCCTCGTAGCACACGACACTAGATAAGGCACAAAGAAGGAAGAGGCAGTAGCACACTCCTCTGCCAGTGACAATTTCAATAATAATTCCTGTGATCAGGACTCTTCATTACCTGCGATTTCCCACTTTGGTAGCAAATGAGTCAGTAATTTTAACTGAACATGCAAAGTGGCGTCGGAAATTTCTTCCTTACACTTCACGTTCAATAAGCAACAATGATATGGGTTTTTTTAACTAAAGAATTTCTTTCTGCTCTATTTCAACATAGCGCCCACACTGATGAATAAAAGTGGTCGTAACATTTAGACAAACAACAAACTACCAAGGACTATCTATTCCTCTCTAGATCATTGACTTGTAGGCTCTTTACTCCCCTTCTGGCCACACTGGACAGCCAGAACACCTGAAGCAGACTTTGTCACTAACTAGTACTTTAGGAATATGGATGCACTTTGAGACAGGCTAGACCAAAACATAACGGTAATCAGGAACGCAAACCTACAATTTTTGGGGGAAAAGAGAGATCCCTAAAACCTTCGTGATATTTAGAATTACTAATAGGATGCTGCTCTCCTCCAGGTTAAAAAAGAAAACACAACTGTTTTCTGGGTTTTTTTTAATGGTTTTCTCACAATTCAAAAGAGACAAAACATAACAACAGTAAACATAAAAACTGACTGTCCTTTCCTCTTTGAAAGAACCTCTGTTAATAGGTAAGGGTTAAACATGGCACCAATACTTGCCATAAAAATATGTAAACTCAAACCTAAATACTCCTGGGGAGGGAGGGGAGACTATCCTCTGGCCATGGCAAGAAAAAAGATTAATACATTAAAGTTAACAGGAAGCTAGGTCAGAGGGTATTTGGTGCAAAAGGGACAAAAGCATGAATTGTTTTTAAAAGGCTGGTCGTATGTAACATACAAGGCAGTTACTTAAATTATTTGTGTAGAAATCTAACCTTTTCTACTGTTCTTCAGAAGAAGAACTCAGTATGGGGTAGTTTACCAGTTACACTATTTTCTACAACAAAACCTCGAACCCATAAAAGTGATGTTGTTAAGACCTATAAACTTCCAGTGATACTTTGGGATGAGGCACGATTTCCTCTTCCTTGGGTGGAGAGAGGAGGATGGGGAGGTATCGGAAATAAAGAAAAGACAAAGTAAGACAGTCTATGGGGGGAAGGGGTACGTGAAGCAAGAAGAGAAAAGGGGACAGAGAGAACGGAGAGGAACATAAACAGAAAAGAAAGCGAACAAGAATGGTAAAAAAAAAAAAAAAAAAATTTATCTGGATGGTTAAACTTGGAGGAGATGACAACTGGGAGGGAAGAGAAAATTCGCAAGAAGATAAAACACCGAGAAAGTGAAGCAAAGGTCAGAGAATGGCCGCGGGGCCACAGAAGGAGGGGGGTTGACGCGGGGCGGGAGCGGCTGGCAGAGACGGGCTGGAAGGGCTCAGACGGCGCTGGCGAAGAGCGGGAGGTGCCTCCAGGTTTGACAGCCGTCCGGCCCGCGGCAGTGGGGGAAGGTAGGGAGGGGGAGAGGGAGCGGCGGCGCCTAGACAATAGGGGCGGCGAGTTACGGGGAGGGACTCGAGAGGGGAGCGGGCCTGAGACAGACACCAGCGCGGGGGCGTCCCGGGCGGCCAGACGGGATCCAGGCGGCCTCCAGGCCCCCGCCACCGCCGCCGCCTCTTACCGACTCGGCCTCCTCTCCGCACAGCAGCCGGGCCGTCCGGGGCCGAGCCGGGGCACGAGCAGGGCGGCCAGCCCGGGCCTCCGCCTCCGCCTCCGCCCAGGCAGCGGCCGGGGAGGAAGCAGGAGGCGAGAGAGCAGGGACCGCAGCGCCGGGTCGGGCCCGAGGTCGCGCGGGAGGGAGCAGGTCCGAGCCCTCAAGCCCGCTCAGTGTCCGCTGCCATCGCCGCCTCCGCCGCCGCCGCCGCCACCGCCGGCCAGCCCTGACGCGACGCCGGGCCCAGCGACGTCAGCCGCCCGCGACGCGCCGGAAGCGGGCCTGGGCGCGTCACGTGACTCGCGAGGGTTGGGCCCAGGCCGCGCCTCCGATTGGAGAGTACCCCTGGGAGGCGGGGCTTGGCGGCAGTTGGCTGATGGCTAGCGGGAGGGGCCGCTATTAGGCAAAGAGGGAAAGCGAGCTCCGGGAGCCAATTAGGAGTTCTGAAGTGTTTGTTGACCTTTGAGAGATGAGGACAGGGCCCACTGAGTATTATCATGGTTGATTTGGTGGGAAACAGATTGCCAAAGCTCAACCCCAGCACTTGGGCAAACTTTTGTAATTACACTACGCAATTTCTTAGATATCCACCCCATTCCACAATAAGAATAGAGCGAATGTTTGCTGTCCCTGTCAACAAACAGCTATTGAGTGGACACTCTGTGGCAGGTGCTGTGTTATTAGTACATTACATGACAACTGCTTTCGCCCAATTGTATTGTTCTCTATTGTATAGGCGATCCTTACAATACAAAAGGTAGCCATTAACACTTGTGTGTGTTGTGCAGGTAAAGAACCTATGGCTAAGTTGATGTGACTTCCCCAAGACTACCCAGGTAATGATGGCAGAACTAGTTTCATTGTATATCTGCCATGTACCAAACTCTGGAGTAGGCACAGGAGAAAGTGTTCCCCACTGTGGAAACCAACTAGTGAACACGTTCAAAGCGATGTTGAGCTGAAAATCTTTTTTCTCTCTCTTCCCAATGTACCACTCTGGATCTCAAGCTTTCTAAATGCAACATTGCATACTAATAACACTTATATTTATCATGCTTTACAGTGTCGAGTTAAAATAGCAAAGTATCTCTTTAAGCTTTAATTATAGTCAGATTTGGTAATTTAAACAACTATATTCACATCCTTTTATTCCAAAGACATTCATTCAGTACTTACTGTGTTACTAATAGCTACTGAGCTAGAGTGAGCATGGCAATACGTAGAAAAGATATAAATAAGACAGTCTGTAGTGGACATTTGTCTTGTATGGGAGTTGCCCAACATCTGAACTCCCAACCCATGTTTGGGAAATTTACCATCATGGTTGTCATTAATGCATTATGCCATATATTTCCAGAGTCTTCTGGATACATGACAGGCTTACCCTTTGTGCCCTCCTTAGAATTATGTGTGGCCATTTGGTTTGCTTTGGCTAATAAAATGAAATTGGAAGTGAGCTTTGTCATGGCTAGCTGGTAATTTTAAAAGGCGCTTCACCCAGATTTCTGTCTCTGGCACAGTGATAAGCAATATTTGAGATGGTGACTGCTCTAGCCACCCAGATTCTAGACAGATCGTGATGAGCCCATAACTCACTGCTAATCTGCAAATGATATGTAAATGTAAGGAGAAAAATTAAAATCTGCCGTTTTAAGCTTTTGAGAGTTTGGGAGTTGTTCGTTACACAGCATAAGCTAACACAAACTGACCGATACATTCACCTTTTGAGTCTTTGGAGGCAGAGTCAACCTCACACTAAGTAAGATGAAAATGTCAGAAACTCACTTCCCTGTTCCCCTTCCAGTTAAAATGCTATTCTCAGCTACATTTATTTGACTCTCACTGAATTCTGTGTATGAGAAGCTGCTAGTGATGTTCAAAATAAGGAACATTTTCTCCAGCAGCAGTGGCAGTGCCAGGGACCAAATTTCTGACTTTCAGGCTAGAGCTAACTAACCGAACCCTGGCAGAACCCATGCTGACCCCCAAGCCAGGAAGTGAAAAAGAAATATCTGTTGCTGACATCACTGAAAATTCGAGATTGTTTGTAATTTAAATAAAATACATATATAAAGGATAATATAGATTCTATCCACTCTCCATTGTTTGTTGAGAATTTGCCAATCTACCCTGAAAATATGATTATCCCATTTTAATTGAGACTTATTAAGGGACAGCTCCAATAACACAACTTGAAAGAAAAAAAAAATGGAAACGAGGTCTTAGGTAAATGATTCCTGGCTTGTGAATTGTACAGCTGAGTATTTTCAATGAACTTAATATCATCCTCTAAAGGACACTTTGAAAATGGAGAGGGGACTTTATTTTTAGTTGTCACATGGTTGGAGTAGGGCACGACTGCAATTTAATGGGACAGACAAGGGCTGCCTAGACATCCTAAGAGGCACAGTACAGTCCCATACCTGGAAGAATTGCCCAAGGTCATGCATGACTTTGAACGTCCCTCTGACCATTCAGGTAGGTCAAAACCCTTTTCATAATTGCCTAAGCCTAGAACCCGGTTTTGTACCAAAGCACAAAGTATTTTGCAAGGTATTTTTTTTTATTTTTTTAATGTTTATTTATTTTTGAGAAAAAGAGCATGAGTGGGGGAGGAGCAGCGAGAGAAGGAGACACAGAATCCGAAGCGGGCTCCGGGCTCCGAGCTGTCAGCACAGAGCCCGACGTGGGGCTCGAACTCACGAACCGTAAGCTCATGACCTAAGCCAAAGTCGGACGCTTAACTGACTGAACCACCTAGGCACCCCTTGCAAGGTTTTAAAACACACTCAATTTTCCCAGAATGAAGCAACCTTGTAATATGAGGGAAGATTGTTCTTTTCTATGAAAATGTCCAAGAATTTATCCCATTTTTAAAAATCAAGCCACAAATGCAAAGCTACTCGTGGTATTTGAGACACTGATAGAATACACACATATCACCCTACATTTTAGTTGTTACATTCAAGGTAAACGTAAATTTTGATGCTAGCCCTTGACTACTTCATTATGTTTGCGAATCATGGCTCAACATTTATGTATATTTCCACCAAGTTTCCTCTTTTATTATTATGAGTTATTTCCACAAAGTTTGTTCTTCTGTCACTGTTATGTCATCGTGTTAAGTTTTTTTTTCAACGTGTCGAGCTTGATTATACCACCTGTGAATTTATTTCAGAAAAGTTCAGAGGGTGTTACATGATATTAACTCACAGAGGTGGCGTTAGGTCTGATAAAGCTGAAGAAAATTCATATAGGCGATCATTGCCTCTTCTGGCCATGCCTCTTCTGGCCTAGTCAAAGTTCAGGATCAGCGCAGGGATCCCAGATGTAGGAAAGTCTAGAGATGACTCCCCAGCCATGCAGTGAAGCTCTGCATGGCTATGTCCCCACCCCCCTCTCCCACCCAGCACACCCCTCATCCAGATGGTTAATGTTAGCCATCAGTCACTTCATCTCCAAATATAGAAAGAAAGAACTTACAGCTGTGTTTGAGTGGAACCAAACAAGCAGCGAGCAAATTATCTTGAAACAACAGTCCTTAGGCAGAAATCACTGAACTAAATTCCTCCAACATGAAAACTATAAATATGAAACCATTATATTTCCTGGAATATTTGACAATTCTATATACCTATTTTAAGGGAGGGAAAAAGTTACTACTGAATATCACATATTCTTCGATTACATATGAAACACAAGAAGGCCATTTTTTTGTGTGTTTTTCTCTAAAGTTGATTTTTTTTTAAATATACTAGTTGAATAGATATCTGAACTGTTACAATAGATATTCATTTTTAAGAGGCAGAGCCCGAGTGGGGGAGGGTGGAGAGAGACGGAGACACAGAATCCAAAGCAGGCTCCAGGCTCTGAGCTGTCAGCACAGAGCCTGATGCAGGGCTCGAACCCATGAACGGTGAGATCATGACCTAAGCTGAAGTCGGACGCTTAACCAACTGAGCCACTCAGGCGCCCCTGAAAATCGTTGAGAATGGCACTAACCTCCCTTCCTTCACCTGCCAATGAACCTATCTTGCCTGTCACGCTGTCCCTTTATCAACTGAACAGAAGCGATCATTGTTCCAGGCTTAATCTCTCAATTAATGGACCTCTAGGCCACATGTGAATGGACTGGAAAGATACAATCTCTCCCATATGTCCACACAGCATCATGCTCTCATTTCTTACATAATTCCCAGTGTGATGTATGGGTTTATATGCTGCTTTCTTAGAATGAGTCCACCCTAAAGATGATCGGAAATGATAAACAACTTTGTTTTATTTATTTACTTTTACTCGAGATTCATATGCTCCTCAAAAGCCCTCTGGCTTTCTGAGATTTTTAAGAATTTGTGACTCGGCAGGAATGATTTTGAGCTATCAGCCTCTGCTAGTAAAGGTCATAAAATAGAAAAAAAAAAATGTTTCACTCAGCAAAAGCTTAGAAATGCAGCAAAAGATCTGAATGATAAAGAAGTCCTTTCTGTGCAGATTGTCCTGAAACAATGGAGTGACCAGAAATTTGTCATCCAAGCCTGGACACTTAGAAGAGTAATTAAAAAAAAAAGGCACACTATTATAATTATGTCAGAATAACAAATGTATTTCCAGGCAGTCCCAGACCACGTGAGACAGACAATCATTCTACCTAAAGCATGAAGAATTATGATGCTTTGCCTTTCCTCTGATTTGGGTTGCTGTTTCCTGTTACGACTTCCGTTAACTATATCAGTGTTTTTGAGCATTGCCCCACCAATTATCTGTATTAGACTTTCTTGGGCTCTTCGTTAAAATGCAAGTTTGGGGCCCTAACCTGCATCATAGGTTTGGCGATTAGCAATCTGCAGTGTCAAAGCCATCCTAAATGATTCTTAGGTACGCGAAGTTTCAGAACCGTGTCATGCTAGGATTCATTTGGTTGCATGCGACAGAAAGTTTAATGTAAACAAGTATGAGCATAAAGGAAGTTTGTATTTGTGGAATCAAGAAGGGATCAGTAGGCCTTCTGGGGCAGTTTAACTCAGGGATCGAATTACAACATCTTTTTATTCTGCTTCCTAGGGGTTAGCTTGACTCCCAGAATCCACTTCCAGGCCCCCAGCAGCTTCAGCCTTGTCATTACAACATCCTGATACAAAAAGGAGTTCTGGCGGTCACTCTGTCGTTGGCCTAAATTAAGTCAGGTGCCCACCTGTGAGCCAAGCGTGTTGGCCATGGGAGTCATTTGGATTGCCATCAGGTGGATCCCGTCCCCAACCAGGCAAGTGGGAGTAGAGACTGGCCCAAACCTCATAGACTGAGAGATGGGGGTGAGTAGGTCCTTTAAAGAGAGTTGGAGCACCACTACTTGAAAGAAAGAGAATAGAAGTTGGACAGCAAAGCAACGAATACTCCTCTCAACTGGCATATACTGACCGGAACTCCAAATTACAACCCACAGCCATGCAACAGAACTGACAATGCTTGTCCTGGTTTGCAAAACCAGGAAAGCAAATCTAGTAAGGGATTGACTCAACATTCACGTTCCCGATTCCTTACGTGTTTGCTTTTAGAGGCAGTCTCTACACTGTAGAAACACATTGCTGGGGATTGTTGTGGGGTTTTTTTCTTTCTAAGTTTACTTTTTTTTTTTTTGAGGAGTTAGAGGAGCAGAGAGAGAGGGAGAAACAGAATCCCAGGCAGGCTCTGCACTGTCAGTACAGAGCCTGACATGGGGCTCAGTCCCAGGAACCATGAGATCATGACTTGAGCCAAGATCAAGAGTCAGCTGCTTAGCCAACTGAGCCGCCCAGACACCCCACTGCCGGGGAGGGTTAAAACTGGGAACGGAGAGGGTGGGCAACAGAAAATAGCAAGTACACAGGTAAATAGTAATCAAACAGCAAACACTTTTAACCCCTTGCTGATCGTCATTTTCCTTGAGAACGGAGCTAGCTACAATTCGGTGGCATCCTCAGATAAGGCAGACGGCATGCTTTCATTCTTCCCTTATTCATTTATTTGTGTAATCACCCAACAATCTTTTACTGAAATTCTACCGAGTGCTAGGAACTGGGCAATACACAGTGAGAGAACAGGAAGAAAAATAAAACCAGGTATCCAGTTCTAAGGTAACTTGCCATGATGGGGCGATGGGTATAGAAACAACCAAGCCCGGTATCAATATTCACATTCAATTAAATATTCATTGGTTTGAAATAGACATATCTTGGTGTGCTTCTGCTGACTCCGCAAATCAAGGAAGACCGCAGAGAGGAAGCGGCATTTGGAAAACACTTTGCGGAGGAGTAAGCTTCAAACAAGAGGCCCATGCAGATTCTAAAATTATTATTGCCTTCTAGTTCTTTATAGCTTTGATTCAGGCTCTGGCAAGTAAAAAAATATCATTCTGCTTCCATTTCCTTGCCACAGGCATTTATGGAATATGGGCCAAGTCAGTGCTAGGCCCCAGGAGCTGACGATAAATAGGCTTAATTCCCCATCCTGAGGCACTGAACTGGGCAGTGAAACAGACAAACAGGTGGGTTGGCTACAACGTTGACTGTCAGCATGCAAGAACATGCAGGGTCAGAGTATGTGCTCTAGCTGGTCCCTTGGCCATTGGTCTAAGCGTCCGCTCTCTTGGTCGGGACCCGAACACAATGCCGCCGTCTCCAAAGTAAACGCCTGACGCGCAGATGAAAAGGTTCCCCTCTGGGGGAGGGGCAGAGAACTTGCCTGTACAAGCATGGCCACAGTTGACTGGCTTGCCGCGCTAAAAAAATATTGCAGCCACACCGCGTTGTGGTCAGGTATTGGATTACTTCCTCTTTCGTATTTTTGCAAAACATTCAACAGAGTTCGTTTCCTCAGGATCAGAGTAAACACCCTTCGGTTTTCTTTCTTTCCTTTTTTTAGAACTACGGGTATCAGGAAGATCATAGGAGACCATATACGTTTAAAGGAAATCCATGCGTTAACTCATTTCTTGCCATTATTATTTTTTTTTTAATTTTTTTTTCAACGTTTATTTATTTTTGCGACAGAGAGAGACAGAGCATGAACGGGGGAGGGGCAGAGAGAGAGGGAGACACAGAATCGGAAACAGGCTCCAGGCTCTGAGCCATCAGCCCAGAGCCTGATGCGGGGCTCGAACTCACAGACCGCGAGATCGTGACCTGGCTGAAGTCGGAGGCTTAACCGACTGCGCCACCCAGGCGCCCCATTATTATTTTTTTCTTTTTTATAGCAGTTTAAGATGATGAAGCATTCTAGAGCCAAGGGGTTTGGAATAAAACCAGGAGTCGTTCAGTTAAACCCGACACTTTTACCAGAGTGTTTGGGAACCAGACCCTTCTCTGGTGCTCCTTTCCTCACATAGAAATGGGGGTTGGAAATCTACTTCACAGGGTTGTGATGAACATCGAATTCGATAGAACAAACCTTACACGTTTTGCAAATTATAATCGATAGACCAATGCCAGGTATTTCTTGATGTTTCTTTGCCACCAGTCACAGGGACACGTGTTTCCAGTCACTGGCGTCTCTGAGGGTGGTCGTTCATGCTCTGTGACTCCATGAACACACGCATCTTCTGAGGACTTGCTTTGCATCCGCCTTGTGTTTGCCGCTGGGGATGACAGAGACGAAGAGAACCCTGTTCTTGCACCAAGAACGCAAGCTCTTATTTAGGGTTTTTGTGAGCTGATCAGTCTGTCTCCATCCTCCTCCTTTGCCCGACCCCCCCATTTCTCAGCCTCTCTCTCTCTCGTCCTCTCTTAAAAAAAATAATAAATTTCCACCGTAATGCAAATATGAACGCTGAGCAAACAGTAAGGACGTATCTAGAGCATTTTTGAGACAGGAATTCTAGCTGCAAGAAATCTTGTATAAATGCTAAAAAAAAAAAAAAAAAGGAAAAAAACCACATTACTGAATTCATTTATGAGTTCTAACAGTTTCTTTTTAAGTCTTTAGGGTTTTCTATATATAAGATCACGTCATCTGCAAATGGATAATTTTACTTCTTCCTTTCTGATTTGAATACCTTTTATTTATTTTTCTTGCCTCGTTGCTCTGGGTAGGACTTCTAGTGGTGAGAGCAGGCTTATATTTACTGCTTACACTTTTCCCCTTCCACACACATACCCTCCACTGATAATGGAGGATTGAGCATTCTGGGGAACATACTTTATTTTTTTTTTACGTTTATTTTATTTTGAGAGAGGGAGAGTGAGGGAGTAGCAGAAAGAGAGGGGAGAGAGAATCCCAAGTAGGCTCTGCACCTGTCGGGATGGAGAGGTGAGATCCTGAGATCCTGACCTGAACAGAAATCAGGAGTCAGACGCTTAACCGACAGAGACACCCAGGTGCCCCATAACATACTTTTGAAAACACGGGGGTGGCTCCACTGGTTAAGCGTCTGACTCTTGACATCGGCTCAGGCCAGAATCTCGTGGTTCATGGGTTCGATCCCCGCATCCAGCTCCACACTAACAGTGCAGAGCCTGCTTGGGATTCTCGGTCTCCTCTCTCTGCCTCTCTCTCTCCCTCTCAAAATAAACAAAAAACTAAAAATAGATTAAAAAAATAATAAAAGTGCTGCTTTCTAGCATGCAGGATAGAGGGCTCAATTCAGTTCTACCTAGCTTTTACTTCAGTTATTTATTGATTCCCCAAATGTTTCTGGATAACCTGTTTCTTGGCAGGCAGGATCCTTGATGTTGGGTCTCCAGGAATGAAGCAAAGTGACAAAACTCTCTGCCTTCATAAAGCTTACAGTCTGGCTGAGGAATGAATTTATCACTGCAAAAAATAAAAGTTGTGGTATGTGACAGAGTGAAAGGTACTAAGGAGAAGAATAAAGCAGGGAACGAGTGAGGAGAGTGTGTGGAGGGCAGTTTAGTTAGTGACGGAAAACACTTGAGCTGAGAGCCAAGGGAGGTGAGAGAACGCCCTGTGACTATCAGGGGGACATCTTGGGCAGAGAGAAGAATGAGCACAAGATCCTGGAGCAGGCACGAGTCTGGCATTTAAGGAACGGCAAGGAGAATTCCATCCCTGACACTTGATGGTGTAGGTAAACCCTCCAAACTTCCATCTTGCCTGCGTGTAATAATCGTACTTATTTCCTAGGGCTGGGTGAGGTTTAATCACACACACGAAGTGTTTCATACGGTGCCTGCCTCATAGGAAATGCTCAGACGTGTTTGATGTGATCGTTATTGCTCACAGGTTAAGAAGGCCGGCTCGTAGTCTCAGTTCTACCAGCTCACCATTCACCGGCCACGTGACTTTGAGCGAAGTATCAAACTCTCTGTGCCTCGGTTTTCTCATCTGTAAAATGAGGTTAATGTTATTAACCTCCCTCGTGGAGTTGGTATGAGGATTAAATGTGCTAATAATATCTGTGAAGGAAGTAGAACAACGCCTGGGAACTAGTAAGGGCTCCATAAAGTTAGCAATGATTGTGATCATTAATGGTGTCCTGATATGTTCCAGATCAGTAAAGGAATAGACTAAAGTCTTTTTGACGTCAGTCTTTTGGGAAAGGGGACTTGTGGACTTGGGCAGAGCCCAGGGTCTTGAGGAGTCAGAAGGATTTTTTTTTCCCCTTCCTCCTCTAGAAAACATTAGCCAGGGTTGGAAGGAGGAGGATGAAAATAGAAAGAATAGGAGACACAGAGAGAGAACAAGAAGGAGGAGAGCTATGGGTTTCAAGAAAGAGGGTACCAGACGCCCAGAACTGCCATTGGGCAAAATGGCTACCTGGTAAATGTAGGCAGATGTGACCAGCCCCAGCCTCGAATAAACGTGCCTGTATTCTAAGGCTGGCACCGTGACCAAATAGACTGGAACGACGAATGGCCCGGGAAGTCACATTTGTTGGGACTATGTATTAGTTATCTATTGCTGTGTGAGAAGTTACCCCAAACTTTGTGCTTTCAAATACGATTTTTTATCACATAGTTTCTACAGGTCAGAAATATGGACAATGCTGAGCTGGTTTCTCTGCTTGTGGGTGTTCAAAGGCTGGAATCAAAGGGCTGACTGGGGCCGTAGTCATGGCAAGGCTCAGCTGGAGAAAGATCTACTTCTGAGGCACTCACGTGGCGGTTGAGTGGATTCCCAGCCATCGGACTGAGGGCTTCAGTCCTTCACTGGCATTTCAGATAACCCCTCAGATTCTGGTCTTGTGTGCTTTTCCAACATGGCAGCTTGTTTCTTCAAAGCGTGTAAGCCTAGAAGGTAATGGAGAGGCCAACAAGACAGAAGCCGTAGTCTTTTGTAACCTAATCGTGGGAGTGCCAACCCATCAGTTGTGTCTCATCTATGCAGGAGAAGCAAGTTATTCGCTTCAGCCCACACTGAAGGGAAAGAGATCACACAACTATCTTTGAGGGTCATCTTTGCAAACTTTCTACCAAGACTCGACGTGACTGCTCCGCCAACAGCTTCTGTTGCTAGGAGCATGTTCTATAGAAGATCCTGCCTTTGGCAGCATCTCAGGGAGAAAGGTGGACCCCTTTCTTGGGAGAACCCCAAGAAAGAATGAGATTAACTCTTCTGCCGGGCTGACCCCCTGGGGCTTTGCACCCACACTCTTTCCACTACCCAATGCACCTCAGTATTGTTGGAACGTATTTTTTTTTTTTTATCATTTACAATAGCAGAGATTTGTAGGGACCCACCGACAGCAGGAAATTCTTTGAGCTCAACTAAAATGTAAATATAAGATGTAAAATGCCACCCAGGGAGTTTCCTGGAAAGCTCAACCTTTGGTGAATCAACATATTGCCACGACGGACATTTTCATAAAATCCAGCTCTTGGTATGGAATAAAACTCTGAATCTAATAGCATCCGTGCATTATCGCCAATAAACTGAGTCGATTTGGACAGAGCACAACTATGCAGTACTCATGTTGGAAAGGACCAGAAGATGACAAGCAAGAAGTGTTTGAGAAGTGTTCTCCGGAAGTTTCTCTCACATTCTTACAGCTCGGTGTGACGAGGTAGCTCAGAAAAGCATCCCTCGAGCGACCATGATGTATCCAGCTGGTCTGATCTGTGGGCCGCACCTCACCTGTCGCTGGTCCAGAAGACTGGAGGTTTCACCATCCTCCTGGGCGTGAATGCCACTGATGTGAGCCCAACAGGAAGTGTGACCTCATTCTGCTTCTCAGTCTCTGGTGACACAGGCTGTTTTTGAAAGAAAACAAGAGCGGTTATAAGGCTGACTTTCTCAAGAACGACATGCCCTTTTATTCTAGGAAACAACCCAAACAGCAAGAGGCCGCTGAAGACAAAACCTCTCTGCACACTCCTGCCCACGGTAATGCGTGCAAGCATCTGTTAGGAGGAGCGAAGGGGATTTCTCTTTATTATGAGACTTCCCTGCACCTGTTGACATTCTGTCTTTATTTTCAGCCGACAGCCTGCTGAATCCTGGATTTCTCCACCGTCAGCCACAGGAAGCTTCATACTTCAGTAATTCTCCTCTTCATCAGTGGGAAGAGGAAACTGGGAACTCCCTTTGGAAGGAACACGTATGGACAGATTATTTTTCAGAACGGATGTGTGACTCTGATGGGACTGGTAGACAGAAGCTGTTTCTTGAAAAGATTTAGAGCTGTTACTGAAGGCTTTTCCAGTGTGACTAGTCCTTAATCAACTGTACTGTCTGTGGCCTGACGCAAATATTGTAAGACATAGCAGGAAAACCTTGCCTTCGGCCACAGGTCTTGTTGGTTGAAAGTGAAACTCAATGCTTGGGGAAAGCTAACACGGTGTAATTTGGGCTGCGCACTTCAGATGATATTGATCAAAAGTCAAAAGGACAGTGACGAACTATTTTATATTATGATGCAAACAATATTGGTTTATATTCTTTTTTTTTTTTTTTTTTGGGACAGAGAGAGACAGAGCATGAACGGGGGAGGGGCAGAGAGAGAGGGAGACACAGAATCGGAAACAGGCTCCAGGCTCTGAGCCATCAGCCCAGAGCCCGACGCGGGGCTCGAACTCACGGAGCGCGAGATCATGACCTGGCTGAAGTCGGACGCTTAACCGACTGCGCCACCCAGGCGCCCCAATATTGGTTTATATTCTAAATGAGCGACATCTACGAATGTGTGCTTTGATTTAGAGATCTTCCAAGGAATGCCAGAAAGTTCTCTTGACTCCCCTAAAGGTCTCTAGAAGCTAGGATCTATATTTTCTAAAAGCTGTGGCATATGATTTATTGAAAGAATCCATTTGGAGCTCTAGGATTATCCTGGTTTGACTTGATGTGTGACAGCTACAAAAACAATCCATTACTAGACATCGCATTTTCAAAATGTGGATAGAGGTGGTGAATCAGAACAAGAATTCAGTCCTACCTTGCAAGGCTATGAGACCAGCGCTGTGTACAAAGTGTCATGGTCCACAGCAGGTGGACCTATGCGGTGAATGGCATATGATCAAAGTCGACGTAATTTACACACTTGGATATATGCCTAATTTGTAATTGAGAGAGTAAATTACATGCTCATGCAAACTGAGTTTTGAAATCTGCCTGGTGGCAGACAATTTTTAGGGCAATGCTGCCTGCACTGGTTGCGCATGTCCAGGCTGACAGCACCTCTTAAAGACCACCAGCCCTCTCTATGACCACCTGTCAAGGGTTCGAGGTGTTGTGCGAAAGACGGACACCGATCCCCAAGCGTCACTTGAAACTTGATAATGAGGGTGATGTGCGTCGCATGACGAAAATACAAAAACGTTTAGTTAGAGGGCTCTAAAACCAATCTTTTTTTTTTCCGATTTCTTAATCAAATAATTCATTTTCATTAGTTATTTTGACTACAAATCAACCACATCAATCTAGGTTTCCCAAATAAGATGTTGTTCTTATTTACAGAAAAAGGTTATTTGTATGCACCAAGCCAGACGATGGAAAATGTAATATAACATTGTAGCAGGTGCAACCCTGGTGGTCATTCATCCCAGTCTCCTCCTTCAGCCCTAAATCTCTGTACCATTCAGTAAACAAGCCTGACTAGTGCAATTAGTAGATGCCATCTGTTTTGGCATCATTTTTCTATTTTTAATATATAATCCACCTCCTTTTTAATGTCTCTTTCAGAAAATCTGTGAAGTTTGAACAAGCAGCCTTCCCAAGATGTACCGAATATCTCAACTGATGTCAACACCAGTGGCAAGTAAATGTAGGAGAACTGCTACGCGCAATTATCTTTCGAACGATTAGACTTCTTTTAGCAATTTCCTTGCTTTGATTTTGCTGATACTCATACCATTAACCATCTGTCAGTAGCTTGTGCTTCTTAAATGCCAGTGTTCACTTTGGCAATGATTTTGACTTCATTTCTTTCCTGGAGAGAAATGTGGTATTTGTCTTTTTAGTGGGGGAAAAAGAAATCACTGGTTTTCTAGATGCTTGTGCATAAATGTGAAAGGAGATTGTTTATCAGCTACTATTAAGATGCAAAACTGTCTATAAAAAATACTGAATGATTTTGATAGCTACTTGCAGAAAATAAGGGCGTTGTTCAAACGGCAGTGGTTTCAAGCTTCTTCCTTCCTCTTGTCATTTTCTCCCCAAACCCTGCTTCTAACCCCACCTCACACACCTACAATTTACTCCTTACAAACCAACCAGCCCAATCTGAAAGTCTAAGCTCCTTGCTTTGTCTTAGATACTAACCGTCCACAACGGAATCAAGTTTCACCGAGCCTATTAGAAGTGTTCACACATGACTATATAAAATCGTGCTTTAGAGTGTAGAATATTAATTAGCTGCACTTTCCCCAGCTGAAATTAGGTGCTATGCCTTTGGTTAAAGTGGAGTGAATGGCTAAATGAATGGAAGGATGATTTATTTTTAATGAAGAATATTCACAGGCCTCATACGTTGGAAAATTATTAATATAAAACAAAACAAAACTTTATTTTTTTTCCTTCCCTAATGTCTTCTCCTCATTAGTTTACAATGGGAGTGCCTTAAAATGCGCTAATAAGAGACAATCTAAGCAAATGATTGAATTCCTCAAATTACTGAGTAAGGTAAAAAAAGCTAGCACACCGAGTAATTGATTTTGGTTTTCTACAGTTTCACACAAGGTACTTTCTTCCTCCTTTTCGTGATGAGTCAGTTTGATGTTAATGGTTTATTATTGCCCTCATCCTCCGGTAAGAAACCTCTAGAGGAATACGGAGTGAGAGGAGAAACAGATGACAGAAGCCCCTGGGTTATTTCTGGCTCGGCCCCGGTGACAAGTTGGGTTAGTCCTGATTTCACTGCATGGCCGCACCAGTTGGATTCCCTGCCGAGGCAGGAACTACTCACACCTTCTTTAAAGCTTCCATTATTTGCAGTCATGCGTGGTGGGGAGGTGTGATAAATTTGCACTTGTCTCCCGTTTGCTTCTGCAGGTTCTTCAGGCTCTGAGAGAAGATACACCGGAGAGCCGTCTCCCAGATGCCTTTTCCCAAGGTATTCCATGGGACTTTTCGCAAGCCACATCAATCACGGTTCTCTCCCTGTGTGTCTCATTTTCTTGTATTCCTGGTTTAAAAATGTTAGTTTTAGCTCCCATCCAGCTTTGGCGTGGGTATAAATCTTCAGTCCCATGCACACACAAAATGAAAACTTGCATAACCTAATAACGGAATGGTGGGGGGTGGGGCATGGCCGTGAGTGTGTAAGCCAAAGTGAATTGTTTGGGGAGTGAAGAAACTACCGAATACTGATTACTTTTTCCCGAACTAAGGTTCTCCTAAATATGCTTTGCTATCTCAATTTATAAGAGCAACAAAATCCCACACCAATGCACCAGCTGGCCGAATGCCATGTTCTACAAAAAAAAACATGTCGAGTCGACCGTTTTGTTCAAGTTCTTCCAAGAAGTCTCCTTTTCCTTCCTTTTTCCTCCCCTGTCTCTTCTCTCTGTCTTTTATTCCTTACGCAGGCCTCAGTTGATGTTTTCTCTAGCATTTTGTAAAATGTGCCAATAGTATAAAGGAATCATGCATTGGAGTTAGAGCCTGCCCTTGTTTGTAAATGCCAGGCCTCTCGCTACCGTCAAATGAGTCAGCGAAGCACGAACTAACAGCCATGTGGAATGAGCACTCGAGATAGGGGTTCGAATCCTAGTTTTATCACCTACTGGCTATTATAAAATATCCAAGTTATTTGTCCTTCTGCATCATGTATATATATACACGTATATATATATATACGTTATATATATATACATATATATACATTATATATATATACGTGTATATATGTCATATATATACATGTATATATATACATTATATATATATTATATACATATATTATATATGTATATATGTATATATACATTATATATATACGTGTATATATGTGTATATATATATGTATGTGTGTGTATATATGTATATATATATATACATATACATATACATTTTTTTTCCTACAGTACAATGATGATTACGTACAATACTTAGCTTTTGGGGAGGTTAGTGAAAAGTAGATAAAGCATTAACTATGAGCCAGGTCCACAGTACATTTTCAATAAGTAATATCCATTTAAAATAGTATTTTACTAACTTTAGTGCATGTATTAATTGCGGACAGGCTTCTACATTTAACACTTTACCAGAAATTCAGTAGAGCATGCGGCATGATGTTGCCTTTCAATCACACAGGCATGTGATTGTTTTTCAAACCTAAGACACATGGATATTTGCCCAGCTGAATATTAAGAGATTTCCCTGGATACCAAATCACAGACTGTATGGTCGTTTGGGTAGCTGACCAGGCGGGAAATTGGCCAAAGTCAAAAAGATCTCTCTGACTGCGTGTTCACCTTGTAACTCATATATATCTGATGGCTGCACAGTTGTAATTTATCTATTGCAGGGAAAGAGTAAGGATATGGCAATTGGAGGACTATTCAAAGGAAGGGGGTGGAGACTGTAAGCTTCCAAATAGCTTGTAATAATAAACTTATATAATAAGCACCCCAAATAAATAAGCTCATATAATAAGCACCCCAAATAGGCCAGTCTGCAATTTCTCCATCCAAGAAAATGGATTACTGTCAAGGGTGTAGTTGCATCCCATGGCGAGGAGACTGATGAGCCTATAATGTTTTCATCAAAATGTTTCAAACAGAACGAAGCGCTAAATGCCCTGTTGTCCAATGCTGTCACTAGCGAGGAGATGAAGCCCAGATTAAGAGTGACATTCTCAGGGTGGCTGAATGCATGCATGCACAGAGGTAGCCGTGAACGCAAAGAGCTGTTTTCCTTCATGGTGGTTAGAAATGTGGTTCCTATGGGCCTGGACATGGTGGGTGGAGGTGTAAACTACTTTCTTTCTTCCCTCTTTAGTTTTGCCTGTGATTTCCTGGATGGTGACAGTTCCTTTGAGGGCTGCTCTGCAGCTCTCTTGACGGGCTCCCATGTGACCTGTCGCCGAAGTCCCAGACTCCTCTCCAATGGCTACTATGTTTGGACAGAGGACCCTTTCCTCTGTGACAAAGATGGCAACATAACTCTGAGCCCACCCCAGGCCAGTGTTCTTTACAAGGAGAATTTAGTTAGGTAAGTAGTGGATAATACGTCAAAGAATCCAAAATCCAATCCATCCATTAATTATGCATTCATTCATTTGTTCATTCAGCAATGATTTACGAGAGCTCATTCCTGCTCCAGACCATGGAAGCGTAAAGACCGACAAGGGGCAGGGATAGCTGACGTGAAAATAAACCAAGGTGATCAAGTGATACGGGTGCCGGGGCGGAGGTCTGAATAGACTGCAGGGCAGGAGAAAAGGAAAGGAAGGCTATTTCACGCGGGGAAACCGGTTAAAACAAGATTCCTAGAGATAATGAAGATGGATTTGAGTCTGGAGAGAAGGAGGATCTCAGTTAAAATGAAAGTAGCAAAGGAGACTTCCAGGAGACCCTGTACAATTTGGGAAATGGCGGGTGGTTGGGCAGAGATATACCTCAGGGTGGAAGGAACACGAGAGAACACTGAGCAGACACGGGGGCTGAGCAGAGAACTTTCAAGTCCAGCTAAGGGGGTTGGGCTTTGTTCTGTAGGCAAAGAGGAACCATTGACAAATGACCGGATTATCCTTAGCACGGTGACACTGGTTACAATGTAGAGGACACGTTGCTGGCAGTGTGGATGTGTGAGTTGTCAAAATCCTTCAGAAATGTGAAACAAATTACATCACCATCGTGCCCAGTGGTTTCCCTCCGCTCCGATGTCAAAACCCAACTCCTTCACACAACATTCAAGTTTCTCCACTATTGTCACTTTCAAGGTTCTTCATTCATTCCCTCCTTATTTTTACCTCCCCAGCCTTATTTCCTAGCATGACTTAATATAAGACCTACCTGTTCCTCAATGAATAGACCAGATAGTCCTATGCAGTTCAGTGGTCTCCTCCCCCGGGAAGCCTCCCTTGACTCCCGATCAGCAATGCCTCCCCTGGTGCTCTCAGTGCAGCTTCTAGTTAGTTCCATCAGAGCACAAGCCCCCTACATAGCACTGGTAATGCAGAGAAGAGACCATAGAGCCAGCCTGCCTCAGTTTGCAGCCCAGTTGTGACACTTCCTGGATGATCTCAGCCAAGTTGCTTAGCCTTTTGTGCCTCAGTTTCCTGATCTGAAAAAATGGGGTCACAGCAGTACCTACCTCCCAAAGCTGTTCCAAGGATAATGTGAGTTATCATATGTAAACCACTGAGAAAGACCCCTGGTGCAGAAAAAGCTCTATGAAGGCATTAGCTTCGTCTGCCTTATCCTTGTCTTTCTCCTATAATGGGTTGTGAACTTTCTGTGCCCAAGGTTGGATCTTGTATCTCAGTATCTTAGATATTGATCCAGGCACCTGGAGCGCACAGAAGTTTAAGAAACTTCTGTGGGGTTAACAGAGGGAACAAATGAAATGAGCTTTGCAGATGTGTTCTATGGATCAAATCATTCTCACTAAATTCTCGGTGTTGAACCAGAGGGGGCTGCTTTTCATTATGTATCATGCTTTCATTTCTTTCCAGGATATTTAGAAAGAAAAAGAGAATCCGCCCTTCCTTTTCTAATCTCTTCAGCCTTGGTGCCTCTAAATCCTGGCAGCATGGAAATATCTTTGGTGATGTTGACTCTTCCCAAAGTGAGGACACCTGGTCGGAGGGGGTCGGGAGGCTGGACACGCACCATTGCAACGATATCGGTGAGTTTGAATCGCCTTTTCCACGGTGAAGTATCATTTGCAAATGGGCCACAGCAACCATGTGGTCCTGAGCCAAATGTAAAGTCCAGAGATGACCATCACTTCATAGAAAGAGTGGGCCAGGGGCGCCTGGGTGGCTCAGTCGGTTAAGTGTCTGACTTCGGCTCAGGTCATGATCTCGCAGTTCATGGGTTCAAGCCCCGCATCGGGTTCTGTGCTGACAGCTCAGAGCCTGGAGCCTGTTTCAGATTCTGTCTCCCTCTCTCTCTGACCCTTCCCTGTTCACTCTCTGTCTCTCTCTGTCTCAAAAATAAATAAAACGTTAAAAAAAAATAAAAAAAAAAACAACCCTGTCTTAAAAAAAAAAGAAAGAATGGGCCATATTTTAAAAAGTCACTTAAGGGCCACCTGGTGGCTCAGTGGTTGAGTGTCTGACTCTTGATTTCCGCTCAAGTCGCGGTCTCACGATTCGTGGGATCAAGCCCCATGTTGGTCTCTGTGCTTTCACCTTGGGATTCTCTCTCTCTGCCCTTCTGTCACTTGTGCACGCTCTTTCTCCCTCTCTCCCTCAAAATAATTATAAACTATAAAAAAAATAAAAAGCCCCACCCTTTGTATTAAACCATGAGCTCATGGTTTGTGAGTTTGAGCCCCACGCTGGGCTCTGTGCTGACAGCTCAGATCCTGGAGCCTGCTTCCGATTCTGTGTCTCCCTCTCTCTCTGCCCCTCCCCCGTTCATGCTCTGTCTCTCTCTGTCCCAAAAATAAATAAACGTTGAAAAAAAAAAAAACTTGAAAAATAAAAAAGAGCCAACAGGATTTGCTGATGTGGCGAGAGAGAAGTCAAACATGTTTATTCATAAGCTAAGTACTTTACATTTTGTCCTGTTTAAGTTTATGACCTTGTTTATATACATTACCTTGTTTAAGTATCCCCAAACCCTCACTTTTTATAATTATGGTGAAAGTGAGGTTTGGAGTTCAGTGACTTGCCCAAGTTAATTTTAAGTTTATAAAACAGCAGAACTGGAATCCAATGTGGGTCTGTCTGGTTCAAAAGCCTGGTCTTAGCTCTAGTTCTAGTAAGGGTTTTGCTTTTCTTTCCAACATAGACCTCTTAGCCCAGGCTCCAAGAGCAAGCAAGACGAGTCCTGTAATACAACAATGTAATAATAAAGGTAGAGTACTTACATGTCTTACATTTTTCTTAACCTGCTTCCTGGGCAGAAAACACAATGCTACATTAATTTTTATTTTTTTTTTAATTTTTTTTTTCAACATTTATTTATTTTTGGGACAGAGAGAGACACAGCATGAACGGGGGAGGGACAGAGAGAGAGGGAGACACAGAATCGGAAACAGGCCCCAGGCTCTGAGCCATCAGCCCAGAGCCTGACGCAGGGCTCGAACTCACGGACCGCGAGATCGTGACCTGGCTGAAGTCGGACGCTTAACTGACTGCGCCACCCAGGCGCCCCAATTTTTAAAAACCTTTTAAGTTGCAGTAATTATAGCTTCATGAGAAGTTGCAAAAAATAGTACAGAGAAGGTCTGCCTATACTTTATCCAGCTTCCCTCACTGGTTACGACTTACTCAACTATATACAGTCATTATCAAAACCAGGAAATGTATATTGCCACAATATGATTAAGGCTTTAAATGCGCTTGTGTGTGTGTGTGTGTGTGTGTGTGTGTGTGTGTATGGGTGTAATCCTGGGTTAGTTTCAAAACAGGGTGCTTGTGAAGTGAAGACACAATTCTTACACGAACACGAGATTAATTAAATTGAGGGTATCCCAGTTCTCACGATAACAAGGATGTATAAACAGCACAAAGAGAAGAGAAAGAGGCAGGGAGGTGGGGAATGAGCCTGGAAAGATAGACCAAAGATATATTTGGAGAACCTTCTGTGCCGTGTTGAGGAGTTTGGATTTTATCCTATTCAGTCAGGGGTATCTTAGAAGGCTCTTAAGCGGGGCAATGACACGATCAGATTTGAATTTTCAAAGATTACAATAACATGAAGTGACGATTCAATGAAGAAAACCAAGTGAGCACTCAGAGGCAATTAAAACCAATGGGCACCCTAAGGAACGTGGCTCTGGAAATAGAGAGGGAGGAGGAGATTTAAGGAATGTTCTTCAAGGCAGAATGGACAGGCTGGTGAATGAATGTAATGATGAGACATGGGAGGGAATCAAAGAAAGCCGGGGCGGGGGGAGGGGAGGGCGGCATGAAAAGTTCTGCCATCACAAAGGCCTGGAAGACAGTACTGTTGGAATGATGAGGAGGTTAATAAGGCTTTTTGAGCTGGATGGGCCGGGATTCAAGTCCTGACGCCATCTTTTCCCACCTCAGTGTTCTCGGGCAAGTTAAAAATCCCCATGACCTCCATTTCTTCATATACAAAAGAGAAAAAATAGTAGCACATGGAATTTTTGTGAGGATGAAATGCATGAGTTCATGAAAGGTACATATTAGGCACGGGGGCTGGCGTTCTGCACAGGACATATTAGTCGTAAAAGGGAAGAAAGAAAGAAAGAAAGAAAGAAAGAAAGAAAGAAAGAAAGAAAGAAAGAAAGAAAGAAAGAAAGAAAAGCGAGGCAATGAATTCTATTTCATATGAGCTGAATTTGAGTTACCAATGGGAAGTGGAAAGATGGCCAGGGGAGGTTTGGAAATGTAACAAAGGAGTTCCAGAGCAAGGAAGGGCCTAGAGATATTGCTTTGGAAGCCAATATGAAAAGTAGTGGAGGTCTCTGGAATAAAGGGATCTACCTACGGAAAACATGAATGAGCAGAAAGGGGAGTTAGAAAGGAACTGAGGAGGTTGAACAGAAACTCCAGTTATAATTTTCCCTACCGTAATCAGTGCCATGGGCCAGCCAGCCATCCCAACCAATCTGTGTTATGTAGATCCCGTCTCCAGTGTCGGTGAGGGTATATTACAATGTGTGCGTGTGTGTTAGACCCGTCCACGTTGACAAGGATATGGAGAAAAGGAAACCCTTGTGCACTGTTGGTGGGAATGCAAATGAGTCTAGCCACTACGGAAAACAATGAGGAGGTTTCACAAAAAAATTAAAAATAGAGCTACCATATGATCCAGCAATCCCACGTCTAGGCATGGACTCAAGAGAAATTGGAAATCTCAAAGAGATATTCTCACTCCCTTCTTCCCTGCAGCATTATTTACAGGAGTCAAGATATAGAAACAACCCAGTGTCCATCCATGGTGAATGGGTAAAGAAAATATGGTATATACGTACAAGGGACTATTACTCAGCATCATGAAAAAAGGAAATCCTACATTTACAGCAACTTGGAGAGAATATTATTCTCCTCCCTATTTTATGGAGAGGGAAACTAAGGCAGACTGGGTCCTTTCCCTAGGGGCACACAACTAGGAAATAGTGTCACCTGGATTCCAACCCAAGAGTCTTGAGCATAGGTCACTATGCTATATGGGGAAAATTTCTCAGGCAGGGAACCGAAGAGCACGATGTCATCAAAGAGGAGAATATGGCTAATGGTGTTCAGCTTACTAAAGGAGTCAATTCAAGAGTCCTGTAGCTTTAAGGTCTCCGATAAACAAGAGACGTATGGAATCTTTAATCGGAAGGCAACATAGAGGTTATCTTGCCTACTCCTGGCATCCCTGGCAGATGCCTACACGTCCCTGGCACAAATGCCTACAGTAATAAAGAGCACGAATTGCCTTTTAATTGAGATATAATTCACATGTCATAAAATCTCCCATTTTAATGTGTACAATTCAGTGTTTCTTCAAATGATATGCACAAGGCAGTTTGTCCAACCATGACCGCTTTTTAGAATTTTGATTTAAAAAAAAAAAGAATTTTGATTTTAATTCCAGTATAGTCAACATGCAGTGCTAAGTCAGTTTCAGGTGCAGAATATAGTGATTCACAATTATATACATTAGTCAGTGCTCATCATAAGCGACTTAATCCCCTTCACCTGTTCCACCCATCCCCCACCCCCATCCCTCCACCTCCCCTCTGGGGACTATCTGTGCTCTATAGTTATGAGTCTGTTTCTTGGCTTTTCTCTTTTGTTGTTGCTGTTGTTCACTTATTTTGTTTCTTAAATTCCACATGTGAGTGAAATCATATGGTATGTATCTGTCTTTCTCTTACTGACTTACTTTGCTTGGCATTATACTCTCCGGATCCGTCCATGTTGTTGCAAATGGCAAGGTTTCATTCTTTGTTACGGCTGAGCAATATCCCATTGTATAATACGTATCACATCTTCCGTATCCATCATGTATCGATGAACACTTGGGCTGCTTCCCTGTCTTGGCTACTGTAAATAATGCTGCAATAAACATAGAGGCGCATGAATCCTTTCGAAGTAATGTTTTCATATTCTTTGGGTAAAGACAGAGGGCAGTTCTATTTTTACTTTTTTGAGGAACCTCCCTATTATTTTCCACCGTGACTGAACCGGGCAACCAGGATCAGTTTCTAATTCGGGAACATTTTCATCAACCCAAAGACAAACCCCACACTCCTTACCAGCCACTCCCTATTCCTGTGCCCCCTCCCCAACCGCAGCCCCTGACAACCTTAAGTCCACTTTCTGTCTCCTTGAATTTCCCCATTTGGGACTGCTGTGACTTTTTAAGCCTGCCTCTTCCTCCCACTGGTAATACCGTTGTGGCAGTGGGTTGCCCACGTTGACCTATCATGTGCTGTTTGAAAGTTTCCATCCCTCGGTTCGAGGCTGGCTTTCTGGAGTACACGGGGCAAGTCTCTTCTTGGTTCTAAAGCAACATTTCCCGAAGTGTGTGGCCGGGGGGACAGACACGTCTGGGACGCAGAGGTCACGAACCCTGAATCCCACAGTGACGGAGCATCTCCGACACCTTTTCCGATTCCCTCAGTCCTTCTAACACAACCCAGGAGAAAGTCTCAGTTTAAAATCTTGGCGGCTTTAAGGTTCCAAACTCTGGCTACTCTTGTTTTCACAAAGTTCTTTTAACAAAGAACAGGCTCAGAGCTTTGTGGTACAACAATATTTAGGGCAAATTAAAGAAGCTCTCATTTTCATTGTAGTCCATTTTAAGTTGCTTTCTCTGTGTGGCCTGTAAGTGATTGATGTCAAGTTTCCCTTAAAGTAAGGGGTTTAACAAAACAATTTAGAGAAAATATAAAAAATGGCTAAGAGTGAGCAGGCTCCAGGATACGACAAAAATCGGGACAATGATGCTTGGAGGCTGGAAGTTTGGGAATCGCTGTTCCGAAGGCAGTGTTCCGCATATTTGGAAATTAACATCTAGCTTTCCTGTAGTTGCCTCCTGGAAATATGTCCAAACAATCGGAAAGCAATCGGACCACAGCGGCACTGCATGAGGATGAGATATCTTGCTAAAATCCTCATGGTTTCCAAATATCTTCTAAATATAACAAATCAAGCCACCCCCCTCCAACATCAGTAATTAGGCAACGGAGGGCTCACAGGACTTTGAAATCCCTCATCTCTGCTGTCAAATGTAATCAAATCTTCCCCAGACTTCTGGTTTTCCGGATTTACCCAAGGCCCCGTGACTTTTATCAGCAATTTATTTTTCTCTGCCAACGTCGCCTCATTAGAAGACTCAAGAAAAATTCAAAATTAAATTGTTCTGCCGTCTTCTCTCCGGGGCCACGGATGCAATCAAAACTTACTTCCCCTAACTTGCTCGTCCCTCGTTTTTCAGACTAACAAGGGTTTTCATTGGTTGCCTATTTTATCCTTAGCTCACCCCTTCTGCAGCTGTGTCTAGACCACCTTCCTCATCAGTCGCAATTCATTTTTTTAGCCGTGGCATTTAGCAGCTTCCCAGACCCCGAGGCTGCAGTTTGGGAGACATTCCCAGAGGCTGTGAGTCACACGGAAAGAAGATAAAGCTTTCGGGCAGGGAGGACTGATCAGGACTGCCCGCTCCGCTTCTGCCGGTCCAAGGAAAGAAAGGCAAGGCAAGACAACCACGGGCAGGGCTTCCCAGCTTGAGGTCTGTGATTTTTTTCCAGAGCGCATGCCTCTCCTATAAATATCTTTGATGACAACATCTGTACGTGGCTTTGTGTTTCCCTCCACGGCAAACAATAATGCCCATTTTACATGCAAACGTAGGGAAATATGCTTGGAAGAAACAGACCCTTTGAAAACAGAAGGAAGCCGGGGGCGCCTGGGTGGCTCCTTCAGTTCAGCGTTTGGCTTCGGCTCAGGTCACCATGTCCCCGTTTGGGAGTTCGAGCCCCGCGTCGGGCTCTGTGCTGACAGCTCAGAGCCTGGAGCCTGCTTCGGATTCTGTCTCTCTCTCTCTCTCTCTCTCTCTCTCTCTCTCTCGGCCCCTCCCCTGCTCATGCTCCGTCTCTCTCTTTCTCTCTCAAAAATAAATAAACATTAAAAAAATTAAAAATTAAAAAAACACAGAAGAAAGCTACATTGAATTTAAATAAATCAGGAGAAACTAAATGAGTATCTTCAAATGTAATCTAAAAACTATTTGCTGAAGCTGGAGCTGCATTAGAAGCCTCTCATTTATTGTTAAGGGTGGAGACAAAAATTAAATGTCAGTTAGGGAAAGTGTACATTGGGGGCAAACCCTGTCTTTCCACAGCTGAAAATGCCTTGATCATTCTTTCATGCTAAGGTTTTATCTTTTGTAGCTTCCTCTCTTTAATGCCATCTCTTCTTCCAGAAAATTCTGTGCCATATTCTAGTATTCCTCATGGGCACATTTTTAGTTCCTCCGGCTCCCGGTGCAAAGCTATAAGTTCAACAAGGCAGGCTTGGGCAACAAACAGCACAGGAACATTTTTCCTTTTCTCACATCTCTCCCATCTATATCTCTGCGGATTTGTGTTAAGCGTCACTCTTGAAGGAATAATCAGCCATGAAAGTTCTCAGCTCTTTCTCACGCCCGCGTGAATTTGACCGGATAGGCTTCTCTCTCTCTCTCTTCTTTAACGGCCTTCTTGAGATATGACTGATACACAAAGAATTGTACGTATCTAATGTGTAAATTGGATGAGTTCAAACAGACGCAAATACCCCAATCAAGGCGATAGGAATATCCAACAACTCCAGAGTTTCCCTGCGTCCGGGTGTATGTGTCCGGGTGTGTGTTCGCTTGTGTGTAGTAAGAACAATCAGCCTGAGATTTACCCTCCCGGCGAATGTTGCAGGGCACAACACAGTTGTGAAGGATTTAGCGGATGCCTAGAACCTGTTCATCTAGCGTAATTGAGACTCTACACTCGCTGCACGGCAATCCCCTTACCACCCCTGCCCCCGCCCCCCAGGCCCTGGAAACCAGCATTGTGTCAGCCTCTGTGGCTGACAATCTTAGGTGCCTTTATGTCCGTGGACTCAGGCACGGTTTGTCCTGCTGTGACTGACTGATTTCACTTGGCACAGCGTCCCCCAGGTTTATCCATGGCGTCGCAAATGGCAGGGCCTTCTTGATTCGCTCATCTGTTGATGGTTGGGTCGTTTGGGTAGGCTGTTGAGAACGGTGCCGCGGTGCTCATGACCCACGGCCTCCTCTGCGCACGGTCATTGCCGGATGATCCACACGTCTCACTCGGCCGTTTCCTTTCTCTATGGCAACCGGCAAGGATGCTTCCGCAGACTGCCTCGTCAAGCGGCCACAGGTCGTGGGTGGGATCGTGGGAGGGAGACTGCAAGGCTGGCAGAAACTCCCCGGTCCCAAAGCACCCGCTCATTGGCTCAGTATCCAGGCCGCGTGGGAGGGCAGCGCCACTCACGGAGGGAGTCAGCCCATCAGCCCGGGGTTGGAGGCCGCTCTCCTACTGCCTCAGATCGGGCCGTAGCCTCCACGAAGATGAGCCGTGACCCCCTGTCTCTATGGTTACCATGGCCCTGTGACAGTGGCCCGAGTTCTTACAGCGCCTTCACGGCCGACTTCACGTGTCTCAACCTCCCTGCCTCCCACCGGAACTCTCTGTTTATTAACACATCTTAGCGAGTGCTAACAAACACACTAAGTGTCATTGCTGGTGACGGGGGCTGGGACAGGTGCAGCGACCTTTTTTCTCCTGGGGCTTTCGGTCTAGTAAGGGAGGCAGATATTAAACAAAAACCGCACAAATTACGTATCATATAGTATGTGTTTACGTAAGAATTACAAAATCATCAGTTATGATTTGCCCTAAGAAGGTGGAGCGTGGGGCGTTTTGACAAGAGTAAGGGCAATCAGGAAGATACAGAAAATGCAGGAAAATGCAGATGTTCTCCGCTCCTAAGTGCTTACCAGAGTTGCTGAGAGAGCACTAATGATCGAGACTCCTACACTTGGGTCTGCTCCCCCCGTGACGGGGTTTCACAGCCTCAGCATTACTGACACTCGGGACTGGACAGTCCTTCATCGCAAGGCCCGTCCTGTGCATTACAGGACGTGAACAGCATCCCTGGGCTCTATTCACTAGCTGCCAATTGCAATCCTCCCCACCCCCACGAGTGCCAGCCAAAAACATCTTTAGACATCGCCAATTGTCCCCGGGGGATAAACCTCCTCCGGTGAAGAAGGACCTGTTATAGGAGGACCCACGTGTCTCTTGGGCTCCTGGAATGGGGCTGGGAGTCTCTCACTGCCGAGCGAGCACTTGAACCCCCAACAGTCCTCGCGTTAGACTCCTGCTCCAGATCGCCCACAGCATAAACCTTAGCCCCTGAGTGGGACCCATGAGGCCCTTCATGACCTGGCAGCCTAGCCAGAATCACCTGCCGGAAGTGCCCACACCCACGTCCAGCCTCATAAGAGAACTTGCTCCTTTGGGAACCACGCTGCTGTGTTCTCGCACGAGTTCTTTCTTCTCCTCTTCCCTTCCTCATCCTCATCCTCTTCCTCTCTCCCCTCCTCCCTCCCTCCTTATTCTGTCTCTGACCTTCCGTCTTCTTGCTGTCTCTCTGGAAGAACTCCTCATCAAGTTTCCGCTTTCATTCCATCTCATGTGTGAAGCCTGCCTGAATCGCCCCTGACGGACTCAGACACTCCTTCCTAGACTCTCCCCGGATGCCTTCCGCCTGCCCTTCGTTGTAGCAATGACCCCACTGCCTCCGAATTGTTGGCATATATGTCTGTCCCTCTCCAGACCACAGCCTCTTTGAACGCAAAAAAGAAATTTAAGGTGTTTATTACATTTTAACCAACATTTCCAGGTATTTTACAGAGGGAGAGTTTCCCTCCCGACACTTACCATAGCCATTTTCTCTCTTCCCCACCAGAACAGAAGGCACATGAGGGCAAAGGCATCATCTCCACCATTGGAAGCTAGCAGCTGGGACAGTTCTTGGTACATAACCACATCCAGTAAATGCTGAATGAATGAACGAACGAATGAATGAATGAATGAATGAATGAAAAACAGAAGGAGTTGGTGTGATACAGATGAGAGGCTCATAGACCCACCACGCACTCTCCAATCCCACCTCTACAACCCCCAACTCCCTTGGGGACTGTGGGTGAGATGGTCTATCTTCTGTACATGAGTCTGAGGCTACTCTCTCATGATTACTTGCAAGGCCACCTGGATTTTTAAAAAATGTTTATTTATTTTGAGAGTGAGCAAGCAGGGGAAGGGCAGAGAGAGAGAGAAGGGGAGAGAGAGAGAATCCCAAGCAGGGAACTCTTGAGCTGAAATCGGAGTCAGACACTTAACCCACTGAGCCACCCAGGTGGCCGGAGGCCGCCTGGATTTTACCAGACACCGAAAACGCATATTACTTTATCTAAATGAATGTGCCACATAAGTGTGTGTGCAGCACCACAGTCACCCAGAGCCGCTCCGTCACTGCACTGCCCGCCACATAAACTCCAAATGCCTCCGGGGGGAAGTCAGGGCCTCCAGTGACCTGTGCTCAGTCTAGCTTCCCAGCATCACGTTCCACCGGGTCCCTTCGTTCTAACTACACTGGAATGGGCTACCTTCCCAACGCTCTATGCCTCTGGCCTTTGCTCATCTCTGCCCTGAAGAGCCTTTTCCTCTGCAGCCTTCAAAGACGAGGGCAAGTTGAAACGCCACCTGACCTGGAGACTCACCCACCCTAATCGCAAAGCGTCGCTAGGGGGATGGCCTTCGGCTACCACGCACCCAGCGGCACCAACCCCACACACGCATGCGCACACCGAGCCCTTCTCCTTTTCCAGGCGACGATCGCGATGGTTCTGCGACTGATGCACGCGAGGCAGAGCAGCGGAAGGCAGCCTCCTCCTCCAGCCACGCTGCGTCTCGGACTCCGCCAGAGAACTCCCACGACCTGGCCCTTCAGTCTCAAGGGACAACTTCTGAACATTTCCCGGGGAACCTTCTGGATCACGCAAGTGAGTTCGGTTGTTGTTGTTGTTGTTTGAAAATCTTTGCCACACCCAAAGAATTCTTCCTCGCGGGGCCAAAGAATGACTTAGAGATGACTAAGGAAGGATCAGCCCCTGCAAGGAAGGATGACTGGGAAGGATCAGCCCCTGCAAGGCGCAGAGGACGGGGCGGGGCAGCTCCGGGTGACGCATGCGCAGAGGAGGCGGCTCCTTCTAGGATGTCCTCTTAGAGACACCGGAAGGACTGGATGTGCAGCGTTTAATTTATTGTTTAAACACCCTGAAGACATTTGGCAAAATGTTAAGCTTTGCTAAAGCTGGGTAGTACGTACAAAGGTGTCTGTTATTTTCTTCTTCGTGCTTAGCTGTGAATTTGCCATGTAAAAGGAAAAAGGAAGAAAAGAAGGAAACACACGGTCCTTTAATGCAATGCCTCTGGCAAGGAAAAGTCAAAAGATATAGAGGCATTGGTATTTCCTGCCGGAGCAAATCCGAAATAAATTCAGCCAGCAACGTCTTCAACCTCCAGGTCGCCAACGTCGGATTAGTCACGTTTGCCCACAGGGTTGCATCAAGGCCGTGTCCTCGGCTTGTCAAGGTTCAAAGCCCAGCACCCCCCCCCCCCCCCCCCCCCGCGTGGTAGCTGCAACTCAGGAGCGGTTAACTGAACTCTCTCAAACAGGGTTTTCATCTGTAAGTGGAGAGAGCTAGATCCTACCTTGTAATGACTAAAATAAGCACTTCGCATCACGTGTCATGTAGAGAAGTACTCAAAATATATGTGAGATTATGTTACATAAGACGGAGGTTACACAGAAAAAGTGTCTCCTCTTTGTCTCCACCAAACCGTGAACCTTACTGACCATCCCAGATCAGCTACTAGGTGAGTGTTGAAAGGCTTTTGTAGGTCCCTTCCAGGTGTTGGGATGACAGAGAACGCGGCTTTTACCGTTTAGACGGTTTCTGGATCATCCACAGCCACCTGCTCCGGGGACCCCACCCCGTTTTCCGGGGAGGAGCTCGTTAAAGCGACCCTTTTTTGTGTGTTCATCTGGCTTTCACGGCTCCCCTCTTTCGTGCCCGTTCCCTCCGCTGTGGTGGCATGTGAATTTCTGCGTCTTGTCCAGCAGGCTGGGAGCTCCTTGAGGATGGGCACTGTGTCTCAGTCATCTGTGGATGCCAACCTGCCCACGGAGCGCCTGGCACAGAGCAGGTGCTCCGAAACTGGCGGGCCAATCAGGTGTGCTGTCTCCATTCTGGAGATAAGAATACCCAAGTTTAGACAGGTCATGTAAACCTTTGTACGTGTTCTTTGTTGTGTCTGGAATGTGTGTCCCACCTGCTGTTCCCGGAAGGCTCCTACTCCTTCAAGGGCCAAAGCAAAGAACACCTCTGTGGGGCCTCGTCTGCCCCCTTCTGGCTGGCAGAGGTAGCACATCCCTCCGATTCCCTAGCGCTCTGAATGCTATCTCTACGGAGACTGTTTTCCTCTCCACCTGGCTATGAAGCCCTGGGTGGACAAGGTCTCCCTCCGATTCAATTCTATCTCCTTCGCGTGTAGACTGTGAATGTGCAGCCCAGGCTATGTTCTACCAGCTTAGGATGTAGGCCTGCCCCACATCATCTTTGTCGGTCAGCATATTCTGAGTTCCAGTGGATGGAAACCCATCTAAAGATGGATTAATCAGTAACACGGTTTATTGGTTCATTAATGAAAATTCCGGGCATAGATTGCAGATTCCTGTCGGTCTCTCCTTGTGTTGTCTCTTGTCTTCTGGGTGTACTTTCCTCTTTCAAAAAGCTATTACTCCGTGGAGGTTCTCGGTGGCTTTGTGCCTGCAACTTCCCAGATTCCAGTCCAGCGGAAAGAGATGAGAACCTTCTCAAGTTCTGATAAGGTGCCCAGTTTTCATTGGTTCTGGAAGGGTCGCTTTTACAGGACAAAGCCAATCACTTTGTCCGTAAGTCTGTGAAGCTCCAAATGGCTGGGAGCGGATCCGATGCTGGGAGGGAACTCAGTCTCCACGTGAACCACGCGCTGAGGAGGGAGAGGTAGGTCCCCAGAAAAATATGGGCACTGCCACCAAGAACGGCAGATAGATGCTGACTGTTCTCAGTGAGCTTGCGATCTAGTGGGGAAATCTAGAGAAACAACTTTTTTAAGCAACTTTTTTTAACAGCAACTTTTTTAAGAGTTTTTATTTATTTCGAGAGAGAGAGAGAGAGAGAGACAGAGAATCCCAAGCAGGCTTCCCACTGTCAGCACAGAACCTGATGCGGGGCTCGAACTCACAATCCATGAGATCATGACCTGAGCTGAAATCAAGAGTCAGACGCTCCACTAACTGAGCCACCCAGGTGCCCCGGAAAACAGCAATTTTAATTCAGTATGAAAACACTGTTGACGGAAATGCACGAGGGATAAGGGGGTACGCAGAGGGGGCAGCTGAGGGCCACAGCCGAGTGGAAGGAATCAAGGAGGGCTTCTTGAAGGAAGTGACAGTCGCGCTAAGCCAATCTAGATACTACGTGAGTGGCTACTGATGGGATGAACTAGTGCATACCTTGTACCAAATGACACAGTTGGATCTTTGTAGAACTGGAATTTAAACCGGGCTCTGTTCACTATTCAAAGTCTAACGATTTTAGCAGTTTGTCAAGCTGGACTTGTTTCTGTGAGGCAATGTTTTCCAAATTCCACGTCAAATCAGAGTCGGCTAAGAATACAAACACACTTCAGAAGGATGGCTGAGCGTTCGGCTGAGCCCACAATAACTTATTTAATTCACAGTATACATGAAATACTGTACATTGGCAGTGACATCATTCACAACTGCTATATTTCACATTGCCAATCCTCAGTATTCCGCCCACATTACGGACTAAGTAGGCTTTGTTAGCTGACTCAATCTTCATTCATAGCATAAATAGCAAAAATAAACACATTCGCCGCACAAAGTCACTCCAAGTTTTAAACAACTGTGGCAAACTTGAGCTTTTGAAGCATTGGGCGGAAAATTAAGGTAAGGTCCGTTTATCCTTTTCCTTGGATCTTTATGTGATCATCCCTAAACCAGCCCTGATTTCTTTCAGGTGATTGGAATAATAGCCGGGTTCGTGATTGGTTTAACGCCTACGATTGTAACGGCTGGAGGATTTGCTGTCATCTCCACCGTGGCTCTAGAACACCGAAATCCTTTGCTGATAGCAGAGTTTTGCGGGGACAAATAGTTCATAATACACGTTCTCTTTTCTGTCCTTTGGAGACTCCCAGCATGCAAAGTGGCCATTCTCTTTCCCTGCCCCATTTCAGGCAAAACATTATGTTCTGGCTAGACGTGGTTTATAAATCTTGCCTCTGGCGCCTCAGAGCTGTGTGACCTTGAACAAACTTCATCTTCCCTCAGTCTTGGTCTTCTCACGTGCAGAGTGAGGACAATGGTTCCTTCCTTACAGGTCGGTTGTGTTGATTCGATGAGCTGAGGTATGAAAGCTCTTTGTGAATGACAAGGCGCTGTCCAAGTTTTAGGCGTCATCCTCAGAATTAGACTTCTGACACTGGCCTACATTCTTCCAAGTGGTTCCCCAACATTACCGTAAAAGGCAAGCCCCCAAACTGTTTATGTCATAGAATCTTTTTTTTTTAAATTTTTTAAAACATGTATTCATTTCTTGAGACACAGAGAGAGACAGTGGGAGCTGGGGAAGGACAGAGAGAGGGGTAGACACAGAATCCGAAGCAGGCTCCAGGCTCTGAGCTGTCAGCACAGAGCCCGACGCGGGGCTCGAACTCACGGACCGTGAGATCATGACCTGAAACGAAGTTGGACGCTGAACCGACTGAGCCACCCAGGAGCCCCGTAGTAGAATCATTTTGTAATGACAGAAATAATGTATTATTTGCTGAAATTATCTAATGAGTAGACCTGTACAGCATTTGATAATTTTATCTTGTTACTTAGGGCAAATTGCTCGAGATGACATACATTTGAAAACCGCGTTGTTGTTTCGGTGTCTGTGGTGTCTTTTTGTCTGTTTTTTCTTATATAAAAAAGAAACTTCAGTACAATTTTGTTGTACCAAGATTATCAGCGATGGTTTCTAATTCATTTATTTTTACTTTTCCTCTTAGAAACCAGTTTGTGGAGAGACATCTTCTTTCAAGCATTTCTACTGGCCGCGTGCTTAATCATTTGTGCATGTGCAAGGTAATTCAGATTTTATTTGCACGCAGCAGTGTTTCATAATTAAGGAAGCTGTAACTGATTGATAATGTCCTTGCCTTATTCCACAATGCATGTTCGGTAGCTCTGTGGTTAAGATCTGTTCATTTGCCCGTGCCCCTTCAGTGCCCCTTTTGCGATCACGTCCCTCCTCTCATCATCTCACAAAGCATACGAAAGCCAGTGGATCTTGCTAGAAATTGGAATTTATTATGTATCATCCTTCGTTTAAATCCTCAGTGACTCCCTATTACGGATACAAACTAAGTAATCCCGCGTGGAGTTCAAGGGCACTTGGAGTCCCCACTGGGACTCCATCTTTCTCATTATGTTTTTATACCTTAACATAAAGTGTCTGTTCCTGGGAAGTCCACTCAGCACCTCAGATCACATGATGCTCTTGCCTGATTATAGGCATGTTTCTGTCCTAGCCTCGGTCCACCATACTCCTCCTATTCTTTTCTTGCCCAAGGGCAATGGTCATATCCCTCCTGTGCTAAGTGCACTTGTGCCTCAGGGCCTTTGCACTTGCTGTTTATGCCGCCTAGTGCGATCTTCTCTAAAAAGCTTCTTAACACGTGTCCCTTACTTCTTTCTGGAATCTGTTCAACGGTCACATCATCAGCGAGATCTTCCATGACAACACCGTATAAATAGCTTGCCACTCTCTCCACACACACACACCTCACTTTACTTGTCTTTACTTATCACTTACCACCTGACCTGTTATATGTTCAGCTGTTTAAATGTCAATGATCAATCTCTTTCCACAAGAATGTGAACTACCTGAGAGCATCTCCTTCACTTCTGTATCCCCAGTGCCAGGGGCTCATCGATATTGGTCAATCAGTGAAACAGAGATAAGTGGTCCAGACCTGGGGTCTTTGTGGTGCTTGTGCTCCGGTCAGCAAATGCTGCTTGCTGTCACACCCCGCCTCCTGAGGGTCAGATACCTCACATCACTTGGGAGAGTTGTGTTTTTAAATACCAGGTCCTGAATCCCAACCCTTGTGATACGAATTTAGATCTAGTGAGAATCTGTATTCTAAAATAAGCGTCCCAAATAATGATGAGGTTTAAGAAGTATTAAGGCTTTTTGGATCACAATGGGACCAAAAGAACGAAACGTGGGGGAGGTCGTGCGCTAAAAATAAATTTGCAAAAGTCTGCATTGTATATCCCAGGTCAGAGGACCATTTGTGCACCAGCATCATAAAGGCCCGGTGAAATAACGTCATGAAGAAACATGATTGGCTTTATTGAACTTAGCGTTTCCCAACCATCGTGGATCATGGGACCTTTTATGTGATTTCACAGAACTGTCAGTGAAATGTTCCTCTTCGGTTAATTCCTGTAGATGCTCCCCATCCCCCCGCCGTGCCCCCACCTCTTAAGAAGGAAACTGGACAACCTGTCCCTTGAGCCTGAGCTGCATTTAGAAACTTGCTTCCAAGAAACAGAACCTGGAAAGAGGGGGAAAGGAAACTTCAGAAGCCGGGCAAATGTGACCTCAGGTGGTCAAGGTTAACATCAACAGGGCTAAGTTACGTGGATAGCATGTACCCTTGATGCGAGGTGATGAGAGTGGCACTTCACCCCTGTGGCCTTCTGGACCCCAGCCTAACCAGAGGAAAACTCAGGTCGAGGGACCTTCTACACGTTATCTGGACAGGACTCCTCAAACCTGTCAAGGTCATCAAAACCAAGGAGAGTCTGAGAAATTGTCATAGCCCAGAGGAACCCAAGGAGCCATGACTAAATGTCTGAGGCATCCCGGATGCCGTCATGGAACACGGGCAAATTAGGGAAAACCGTAAGTTACAAATGGCACATGGTGTTAATAGCGAGGCAGCAATGTTGGCTCATCACTTCCAACAATGTGCCATAGAAGCGTAAGATGCTGGTAATCGGGAAAGTTGCTGAAAGGTGTATGAGAACCCTCTGTACTATGTCTGTAACTTCCCTGTGTATCTAAAGTTGTTTGAAAAATAAAAAGATTATTGAAGTGAGAGAATGGTTACGAGAAAAATTATCGACATGGGTAATAGCATGAATGGGTCTCAGACATGAGTCTGTATCATTTCAGATACCTACAAAATTCAAGGAAAGGCGAAAGGAATCCATTATTATAGATAAAAGAAGAGTGGTTAATTCTGGGGGAAAGAATAGGAAGGATGGCAAAGGAAGCGTTAGAGACTGCTGGAAATAATTCTATATCTTGACTCGGGTGGTGAATGCAGGAGTTCAGGTTAAAAAAAACAACCACCGAGATGTGCACTTTAAAGGCTTTACTGTACATTTTTCAAATCTCAATTTAAACGAATTTTTTAAAGGCATACAAGGGGATGTCAAAAAGGGTATTCATCAAAATTTAACAGTGGCGGGGCGCCTGGGTGGCGCAGTCGGTTGAGCGTCCGACTTCGGCCAGGTCACGATCTCGTGGTCCGTGGGTTCGAGCCCCGCGTCAGGCTCTGGGCTGATGGCTCAGAGCCTGGAGCCTGTTTCCGATTCTGTGTCTCCCTCTCTCTCTGCCCCTTCCCCGTTCATGCTCTGTCTCTCTCTGTCCCAAAAATAAATAAACGTTGAAAAAAAATTTTAACAAAAAAAAAAAAAAAATTTAACAGTGGCTGCTTTAGGCCAATGGAGTTTTTCGATGATATTTTCCTTTCCCTTTGTATGTATTTATGACTTTTTCCAGTGATTCATGTTTTGAAACTAAAAACAACCAAGAAATTATTCTGTTTTGTTTTTTTTTTTTTTAAATCCACTCTCTGAAGCAACACCCATCAGATTGGTAAAAACCTGACATTTTAACACACTTTTGGGGTGAGGTGGTAAAGCAGTTGGATTTTCTCCTTTGTTTTATGTAGACGTTTTGTACTTTTGTGGTCACATTTCAGACTACGACTCGCTTTGAGTTAAATCGTTAAATTTTGTGTTCGGCTGTGATGTATATGCGGAGGCTCATTCTTTTGCATGTGGATGTACAATTGTTTCAACACTATTGTTGGACAGACTATCCTTTATCCATGAAATTCCCTTTCCTCCTCTGTTAAGACTCGCTTAACTGTATCTGTATGGGCTCATTTCTGGTCTCTCCATTCTTTTATTGACCTGTATGTCTATTGTCTGGCCAAAACCACACTATGTTTATTACTGAAGTTTTATAGCAAATCTTGAAATTACGAGACGTTAGTCCAAAAGAACAGCCCACACTTTGGAAATGCGTAACTAGTTTACGAAACCTGGGAAATTCTGTTGTTTCAGGTGCTTTCTGGGAGGGATATTTGCCAGTGTCCTCACGTGCCCATTGGTGATAACTACTGCCTGTAAGTAACAATCTCTCAAATTATTCCTCTGATCCCTGCCCTGTACTTCAGTCCAATTTTGGTCATTTTGAAGCGATTCTTAGATATTCTCTCTTTCTTATCCAAGATACTGTCACGTCGTTGTTTCTCAGCCTTGCCGACTATTTCGAAGCCACCACTTGTGCTCAGTAAGTGTTGACTGTGTTACCATCATCCTGACGAAGCTGACTGTAGCCAGCTACCTGAGACTGCTTTTGGCTGCCTAATGGATGGCAATGACCACGCACAGGAAGCGTCCCCGTCATCTGTCTCGAAGAATACTTTCTGTTAATGCTAAAATCTCATAGCGTTCTCATCCAGTCTCTTACATTTTTACCAGTTCTTCAAAATTGAGAAAATTAAGCTTCGAGGCAGTAGGACTTAATAAATAACGTGAACCTAAAATGCGTAGGTCCCCTGTTAAAGTGTTTTTATAGGTTCATAGCACTGCACTTTATAAATACCTATTAAGAGGCCTTTATCTTACAGTTCCCCAAATAGCTGGCAAACTGCCCATGAAATGGTCTCGCTTGCAAAGTGTGATGTCTCTGCCACCTCTCACTCACTTTACGATCCCCCTGCGTGCTGACTGCCCTGGCTCATCATATTTCAGAGTGTTGTTGGGGTCTGGGTGAGATGCTCACAGAATTTCAAACGGCCTGCAAAACCCCATCCCGTTGCAAGATGGATTGTGTTAATGACCCCCTCTTCTATATGGCTGCCAGAGGCCAGCTCCCATAGCTTAGAGACGGAGCTCTATAATTCAAATTAGCTCACCGGCCTTTGCTCTCGACGCTGTGCCGCCCTATTTACGAAATCACTGTGTTAATGCTGAAATCACAATGGGACTTGGTGAAGATTTATTTTGTTTAGGACTCCAGCCAGTATTGATTTCCTGACAGTCTGAGCGATGTTTCCCTTCCTTTCCTGGCATTCCAGGCTTCTGGGGACAGGCTTTGATATAGCCAAGATGTGGTCCACCTCGTGGTTAGAAAATTGGGTCCTGAGGTCACCCAAGAACTTCTTATTCTTTAGCCCTTGTCTATTAATAACATTTATTTAAAACTCCTCTAAGACCCTCACTTCCTACCCTCTGGATGCGGGTTATTCTCCGTGTCTGCAGAACTTAGAAGTGTACCTCAGCCAGCGCTGAGGACAGATTGGCACTCATGTTCAGCTTTCTGGGCTGTGATGTCGCACTGTTCAGGACCGGACCAACCAACGAGGTCTACACAAAAGACTTCCAGCCACAGAGCCACTTCGTAACTCAACGTCCAACTGTCACTGCTTGGCAGATGGTGTGCATGGTTTAAATCCCTTCCTTCTGGGTTTTAAGATGAATTTGTGCAATTAATTGAAAAGACCAGCCTCACCTTGTTAGGGACTGTAATGAGAGCAGAGTTTCTCAAAGCATGGCACGGGGACATCTGTTCTAGAACCAACTGGGGAGCGTCTATCCTGATTCCAGCTCTTCTGAATCCAATTCCTGAGGGATCTTCAGTTTTAACAACCTGTCTGGGTAATTCCTTGCACATCAACTGTGAGAACCCTGGAAAGATGGTTTGTAACTTCTTTACCACTTGATTTCTAAAGTGGCATCACTTAACCTTCCTAAATCTCTGCTGAGAACTTACGATACATTCTGCGCTGCGCTGAATGTCCAGTTCTGCTCAGCAGACATTGATGGAGTCTCTCCCAAGGGTCGCACACTTCCCCGAGGTGCCAAGGTTGTTGTGCCAAGGCCTCGGGATTTCTGAGTCTAAAGAGACATGTAAAGGGCAAGGTAAAGTCGCATTTAATAGGGTTAAGTGCAAGTACAGAGTTAGCACAGAGGCTAGGGGAACACCGGGACAGAAGTTCTGCCAGACTAGGAGGATGGGGGAAGCAGGCAGGGAAGGCCTCCTGGAATGCCAATCTCTGACCTGCAGGGGATAGTGTCACCTGTCGCTTTCAGGGCACCTCCCGCTGTCCTGAGCTCCTCATTTTGTTATCTCCTAAAAGAAATTAGACCAGGATTAGGATGATATTTCTCTCCTACACACTCTCATCCACAGCTTCAATAAGATCCCTCCTCCTTTGGTTATTTGTGTTCATACTTTAACTTGTTCTTCTCTTGTTCCCTCTCCATTTTTTTTTTTTTCTTATTTGCTGCCCCCTCCCCAGCCTCATGGACACACACTGTTGCATTTAAGACCCGTGAAAACAAGGACTGTTGACTTCATTTTTGTATCCATCTGAATGTCTTGAGAATAGCACATACACCAGGGGCGCCTGGGTGGCGCAGTCGGTTAAGCGTCCGACTTTGGGCTCAGGTCACGATCTCGTGGTCCGTGAGTTCGAGCCCCGCGTCGGGCTCTGTGCTGACAGCTCGGAGCCTGGAGCCTGCTTCGGATTCTGTGTCTCCTTCTGTCTGTTCCCCTCCCCCATGCATGCTCTCTCTCAAAAATAAATAAACGTAAAAAAAGAGAAGAATAGATACACCGTAAGTATTCATTAAATTGGATGGATTTGCTATACCATTTCTTAAAGTACTTCCTTTATAGCCAAAAGCTCCATGTCTGTATCTTAAAGATTTTGCAACCCTTTCCCTCGCACATAAACATATCCAGAAGCTAATAAGCCAAAGACATGGTTATTAATATCGAGAGTCAAGGATGACTCATGAGGCTCCTCCAACAATCAAGGATGAAAATCTAAGGGGTTGGAGGACAAGCACTTAATTCAGCTCAACACTCATGAGCGGAACAGCCGTCCCCTGCCTGTCTTGCAGCGTGCATAGTAGATTAGATTAGGGTCCTATCCTTTCACACTTCATAGTTCTCAAACAAACCTTTCCCACCCCGTAATGCGATTTTCATTCATCCACCTTCTTTGTTAAATTTAAAGCCTGCGAGTTTGGGGACTGTCTGTATCGTTCACCAGTGGCCCAAGCGTCCCTTCCAAATGAAGGCCATCACAGTTGTCCCATGTTGCCAGTCGTGCGTTAGCATCAGCAGGGCGCATTCTGCACTTTTATGACTTCAGAGGAACAAGATGGGTAACCTCTGTTCTCTCTGCTCTTACCTGTTGGAATGTGTGCTTACGTCACTGGCGAATGAATGAATAGACTATGGGGAAAACCCACCTGTTACCCTGTAAGGATTTCTGTTCTAGAGGAAGTGGTGCAGGTGGGGAAAGAAAACAATATAAAATGGTGGTTAAGTAAGCACCGAGCTGGGATAAAAATGAAAGCTCCTCCAAGTTGAGGCTCTACTCCTCCTAATTATGATTACTCAAGCTAGTGTGTGTGCGTGTGCGTGTGCACAGTGATTTCAGCAGTTACCGCGTTTCCTGTCTATCTGGATGAATCATGTATTTCTTTTCTCTTTTCTCTGCTCCAGGTTTGCCAAAATTTGCCAACCACGTAGGACGGTCTCTGACGAATGACTTCAATCTGAATATCCAGAAATTGTCTGATTTGCAGTCTGCTTGGAATCAACTGCTTTATTGGAAGGGAGTGAGCAACTACATTATTGAGAAAAAACCATTTTAATTTGGTTATGTGTCTTTTTTTTTTTTTTAAATCTCATTTTTGCTTTCCTAAATTGTAATCTGCTCAGGAAGATAATATCAATTCGTCTTTACTTTGCCAACGCTAGCAGTTGAAAGGGAACTGGCTGGGAAATGTGATAGAGAACCAACCACGTGGGTAGATGGTCCCCTCTTATTCCCTGAGGCATTGTTTTCATACATGAATTTTCATCTAGAGAATTCCATGAGGCGCTTTTAACAATGCAAATTCCTGGGCCTGCCTACAAACCCCTCTCCCTTGCTGAACTGTTCAATTAATACCAACTTGCAAGTAAATATGGGGCGCCTGGGTGGCTCAGTCATTTAGCATCCGACTTCAGCTCAGGTCACGATCTCACGGTTCATGAGTCCGAGCCCTGTGTCGGGCTCCGTGCTCACAACTCAGAGCCTGGAATCTGCTTTGGATTCTGTGTCTCCCTGCCTCTCTCCCTCTGCCCCTCCCCTGCTTACTCTCTCTCTTTTTTTCTCTTTCTCTCGAATAAATGAATAGCAAAGTAAATAAATTGCAGTTTGCACATAAAATACAGTGAAGAAAAAGTTCATTGTCCCCAGGGAGCAGCTTCATGGGAGTTGGTGACAGTAGATGAGGGTTCGTGAAAAATGGGCAGGAGAGAGCCTCTCTTTGGGAAAGCACCTTCTTCTTTTGAACCATTTCCTTGCCAAGATTGCAACCTTCTTGGGGTTCATGATAGCCTTTCACTCACGTGCTATTAAAAATAGAACAGAAGAAGATCCTTAAGGGTCAAAAAAAAAAAAAAAAGGCAAAACACTTGAGTGCCTTGACATGCATAAACACGGTACAATTGTACAGCCAGCGGAAGAGTTGGACAAGACGCTCCCTGTCATTGCTCTCACGTGGTGCCTGTTCTCGAAGTAAATGGGGCCTGCGATTCAGATTGGTTCTGCATGCTGTTCTCCAGCTAGGCAGTTCTTTTTTTCAAAACTTTTTTAATGTTTTATTATTTATTTTTGAGAGTGAGAGAGACAGGACACCAGTGGGGAAGGGACAGAGAGAGACAGAGGGAGACACAGAATCCGAAGCAGGCTCTAGGCTCTGAGCTGTCCGCACAGAGCCCGATGCGGGGCTCGAACTCACCAACCGTGAGCTCATGACCTGAGCCAAAGTCGGACTCTTAAGCGACTGAGCCACCCAGGCGCCCCCGAGAGCCTGCTGTTTTGATGCTCTGTCAGGAGAGCACACCTTGAGAATTGCTTATGTTGCCTGTCTTCTGTGTTGTGCACGGTTTTACAGAGGGTCACTACGTTTACATGATAATACCTTTCAAAGTTAGATGCAGCAATAAAAATGATTGTTTACAAGTATGTCAGACTTTACTGTGTCGGGGACATTTCCTCCCCAATTATTTAAGATTCCTATCACTGCAGTGACACGTTGCCGCAGAGTTGATGACCTAAGACAAAATAAGTGTATTATCTTATAGTTCTGAAGGTCCGATGGCCCCAAAATGAGTCTTAGGAGTGTCTCATCAAGACGTCAGTGGGCTGCGTTCCTTCTGGACTCTCCAGAGAAGACCCCATTTCCTCGCTCTTCCAGATTCTGGAAGCTGCCTCCATTCCTTGACCCTCGGGCCCTACCTCCTTCTTCAAAACACATCCCTCTGCTTCTGCTGTCACGCCCCCTTTTCCGACTTTTGACCCCTTGCCTCTTTCTGATGAGGATTTTTGTGATTATGTTGGGCCCGCTCAGATAATCCAGGATAGTCTCTCCATTTTAAGATCCTTAACTTAATCCCGTCTGCAAAGCCCCTTTGCACAGATTCTGAGTGTGGTTTCTACTGAATGCCTATCGCTTCGGCAATGCAAAGTTGAAAAATCGTAAGAACCATTGTCAGTCAGCGACCATCTGTATATATATCCATAGATATCTAGATGCAGATCTGTGTAGATCTACATCTATCCATCCATCCATCCATTCATCCACCCATCATACATCCTGTTCTGTTTCTCTGGATAACCCCAACAAATTCAGCAGGAATAATAGCCACCATTTTACAGTAAGCTTAGAGAGCTTTGATAACCTTCCCAAGCACAAGGAGGGCACGTAGGGGGCCTAGGAGTCACGCCCAGGTCTGTGTGACCCCTCGGCCCTTGCCCTGCCCGTTACTGACTGCTGCTGGAAGCGTTACAGGTGAACGGCCTGGCACCCGGAAGGTTAAATATTGCCCTCGTCACTCTCTCCAGAAATGCTAACTCGGGAAAAAGTGTCCCGGGGGGCAAGAGGTTAAATGACCAGAGCCAACCTGTGACCTTTGCCCTCTTTCTCGTACCTCAAGATTCTCAAATCTCAGAGGGATGACTCGACCCAGACGCCACAGGAGAGAGAGGTCACGTGGCGCCGTCGCGTCTGCTGGAGGCCCTCTGCTCGTGTCAGCTTCCATAGCTGTCGGCTCATGGGAAGACCAGCCATTTTGACGGAACCTGTACGACGTGCGAGACGTTGTACCCGCCTTCTCTATAATCCCTACCGAGGTCCTGCCAAGGTTGACTTCATATTGTAGCTGCCGTGACCAGACAACAGTTAACGACTAATGTGGGCCGACTGGCTCTCCGTTATCTTTTAACCAAGCCATTGGCCTCCAAGCTTGCCCACTTAATTGCCTTAGACTGGGGAGGGACATATCCCTTCCCTTCCGCACCACGAGTGAAGGTGAGAGGTACACAACCATGGTGGGGGGAGAGCTGGGACGTGTAGGGGAGCATGTGGATGCCCCGCGGGCTCTCGCAGACTCCACCACTGCCACGTTTTAAAGGTGAGGAAGGCAGACCTCAGAATGCGAGCGTCGTGCCGTCCCACAACTCACGATCGCCGAAGCCCGGGTTCCGCTCAGGTCTTGGAGACTCCAGTGTCATTTCCCCTCAATGCTTCTCCGGGCAGGGTCGGTGGTTACTTCAAAGCAACTCAGATGCAAAACGATCTGCCTGTGCCGCAGGGGATGCCAACCACCCCCCTCCTCCCCGAAAGGAATCCCACTACTGCTCATGCAACACGGCGGAGCAGACACCTGCTACCTTGGCATACTTTGCCTCGATGCCACACTTCCCTACCAGGCCCCGATGAAGGTCTGATCGCGTATTAAAAAAAAAAAAAAACACAAAAAAAACCCTATCCCACTGTGATGGCTGTACCCCTCCATCTGTCCCGTGCTGGGTGAAATGGGCTACAGCTGCAAGCAGCACCTGCCAGGGAGCCAGACCCGGTGGGTACCTAGGGGGTGGGGAGCGATTTAGCAGGTGGATACTACAAGCTGGCAAAAATTTTCTTACCCTTTGGGAGCCTTAAAAGAAATGAAAACAAAGGAAATGAAATGCAGGAGTGGGAGTTGTGGGGGTTGGGGGGGGGAGGAGACCAAGGCTGGTGCCTCTGGACTTTTATTTTCAATGCAGAAGGTCATCTTGCATTTGCATTGTGGAGAGGGAAGGTGACCCATCTTCCAGCCCAAAGCAGATTGAAATGGCACATTTCCCTGTGGGTGACACTCGGGTTGAGTCTACAAGGGCTCTGCTGTGGGCAAGGGGAGAGAGCTGAATCTCCGTGCCAGCGGCCTCACCAGCTTCTTCTTCTCTTTCTTCTCCTTTTTGGTGAAAGGAAAAATCAAGAACCACATCCTAGAGCGGCCCACCTTCCCCGATGCTAGGTATATAGTAACAGCTTCTCTGAAAACAGGCCTAAGGCCATGCCTTGTGGTTCTTTATCAAGGGGAGGGGACTATCACTGAACTGTCATGGAGAACACCAAGCAAGAGAAAGTGAGCTTAAACAGTGGCATGAGGAAGGATTCACTTTCATGAAATGAATAATCTGATTTTATTTATTTTGGAAGTGATTCACCATCATTTTTTTTTTTTAACAAAAAATGAGAACATTCAAATAAACGAGAGAAGAAGTTACCCATAATCCTTCAACTCAGAGACGGCCACTGCCAACATCTTGGTGTTTATCCAAGAAACCCGTCTCGGTTACAAGGTTGATGAGATACGAAAACAAGCCACCCGGTGAGAAGGACTTTGGGCATGGAAACAGCCGCCATCTGGGGTCAAACGTGCTGCCATTGTCCTGTTGGAAGCAGAGGGCTCCGGCAGATGTCAGGCCCAGCCCCCTGCTATGATTTAGTGAGAGGGCAGCCATCAGCTGTCACCCTGTAGGAAAGTCATCTCATAGCCACCCCCAGTGTGGAGTTCAAGATGGCCACACAACAAAAGTTAGTTTTAAAGGCCCTTTATCAAAAAGGAAGCAGGAAACAAACTAAAATGTAGTGTATCCAGTATATCCATGTGTTCTCCTTTCCTCCCTCCCTCCCCCTCCCCCTTCCTCCCTCCCCCTTCCTCCCTCCCCCTTCCTCTCTCCCTCGTCCCCCACTCCCTTTCCTTCCTTCTTCCTTCCTTCCTTCCTTCCTTCCTTCCTTCCTTCCTCCCTTTCCTTCCTTCTCCCTCCCTCCCTTCCTTCCTTCCTACCTTCCTTCCTTCCTTCCTTCTTCCCTCCCTCCCTCTCCTTCCTTCCTTCCTTCCTTCCTTCCTTCCTTCTTCCCTCCCTCCCTCTCCTTCCTTCCTTCCTTCCTTCCTTCCTCCCTTTCCTTCCTCCTTCCTTCCTTCCTTCCTTCCTTCCTTCCTTCCTTCCTTCCTCCCTTTCCTTCCTTCTCCCTCCCTTCCTTCCTTCCTTCCTTCCTTCTTTCCTTCCTTCCTTCTTCCCTCCCTCCCTCTCCTTCCTTCCTTCCTTCCTTCCTTCCTTCCTTCCTTCCTCCCTTTCCTTCCTTCTCCCTTCCTTCCTTCCTTCCTTCCTTCCTTCCTTCCTTCCTTCCTTCCTCCCTTTCCTTCCTTCTCCCTCCCTTCCTTCCTCCCTTCCTTCCTTCCTTCCTTCCTTCCTCCCCTTCCTTCCTTCCTTCCTTCCTTCCTTCCTTCCTTCTTTTTTTTTTCCAACTCTTAGCCCCTGTGTTAGTTCTGAGCTCCATGCAGCTCAGGGCTCACTGTCCAATGAGTGACGTAGACAGACACGCAGTGACACCAGTATGAAGAGCAATAAGACAGAAGTGACTCGAGGTGGCCCCAGAGGCCTAAAGAAGGTATGGAGTTCCTACCTCTGCCTGGATTACAGACAGACAGACAGAAAAGCTTCCCTGGTGTCCCCTGTACTCCATTGCACAGCGTCCTGCCCACTGGCGGAGGGCTGGTGACCATCTTTCCTCACGACTACAAGCTCCGGGAGGGCAGAGACCACTTTTATCCCCAGGGCCCGGGCAGTGCCAGCTGCAAACATTGTCCAGACAGATGCAGTGAAAGAATGTACGCGCCACGCTGAAGGGTGTTTGTGGTGACATCTGTTGTCTTGTTCTGCCTCTTATCCCTTCTTCCCCTCTTTCAGTGACGCCGCCCTCAGTGTGTGGGTTTGGGGAAGGCTGTGATCTCATACCCACATCGCAGACCGTGGGGAGCACGGAGGCACGGGGCACAGCTTGGCCGATCAGATTCTCTTGTCTCCCGGGGACAGGGACGAGCTGGCCTCAGCCAGGGCTGCACTCAACCTGCTGCCAGCCCCCCCACTGCCTGGTTGTCCAGCTCCTTCTGGAAGTCTCTGACGAATCGGTGTCTTTCCAATAGATCCTTCCTCCCAACTGCTGTCAGTCGGAATACATTTATCCTGCCTGCTAGAAAAACACATGTAATGCCCGCTTTCTTTCCTTTAAAGTTTTTAATTGAGGTGAAAGTCACGCGACATAAAATGAGCCGTTTGAAAGTTCAGAATTCAGCGGCATTTAGCGCAGTCACAGTGTTGTGCGGCCCCCACCTCGATCAAGCTCCAAAACAGTTTCAACGTCCCTCGAGTAGTCAGTCTCCATGACCCGTCCCCCAGGCCCTGGCAACAGCTAGTCTGCTTTCTGCCTATGGACTTACTCCTTCTGGATGTTTCATATAAATCGAATCGTACAATACACGGCGTTTTGTGTCTGGTTTCTTTCACGTCGCGTGATGTTTTTAAGGTTTGTCTACACCATAGCAGGTATCGGTACTCCTGATTATTCAGTACAGCTGAATAATATTCCCTTGTAAGCATGCATCACTTTTGTTCCTCCATTCATTCACCGATGGGCATTTGACCCGTTTCCGCCTTCTGGCTATTGTGCAGCCTTCTGACATACTCGTGAAGGAGGGGCATGAGTTTGGAAGCGGAAGAAAATGGGAAGGGACATTTGAAGACCAGGGAGGCACTTACTTGAAGGGAGAAATTTTCCTAGCTGGCCTGTGCCCATTCTAATCATCCAGGCCATAGTCCGGTCCTCCACACAACAGCTACATACGGTGATCTTTCTCAAAGGTACATCAGATCACTTCACTTTCCTGCTGAAGACACTCTATCCCACAGTACATTCCCCTCTGCTCACTATGCCATGGCCACGGCACTGCTCCCCTTTCTGTTCCTATAATACACCAAGCCCACCTCCACCTCAGGGCCTTTGCACCTGCCGGACTCTGGCAGAAACGCTCTTCTCCCTGAACTTCTCAAGGCCAGCTCCCTCTCATCAGGCAAATACCACCTTTGCGGGGAAGCCTGCTCAACCACTCTAGGAATGTTCTCCCCATCCACTCCCACCGCCCCCGGAAACTGAACTGTCTCATTTCCTGCCTGTTCATTTGTATACGGAGTTTATTATTTGCTTGCTGTGGTTTTGGTCTTTGATTTCCTCCTGCTCTGGCCTCTTGAATTCGCCAGAATAAAAGCTCCAAGCGGGTCAGGAATGCTTTGAATCCTCAGTGCACAGAAGACTGCTTGGAAAATAGAAAGGAATCGGTAAGTCACCGTTTAAAGGGCCGATGGCTGGACATGATCCAGCACAGAAATGGCGAGGTTTACGGTGTGGCTGGTGCAGAGAAAGAAAGCAGGAGGTCCATGGCTTCTGGTGGAAACAATGGCTGAGTCCAGATTTTCCAAGAGGCTTCTGTATACCAGGCTTAGTCTACTTTAGTTTTAGGGCTTCTTGAGATTTGACTATGTTGTGGCACTGCTGACATGGGATGTTTACTTATTATTCCTCTCTCAGAGTGGGCATAGGAACCCTAGAGGGGTGCTGCTCCTGGGAGGAGGCTTTGCCAAGGGGAGGCAGCGTGGAGGATGGGAGGAGATAAAACTCTTGTCTTCTCTGTGCTGTGTGGCTTTGGACAAATCACCTAACCACTCTGAACTTCAGGTTTCTCCATCTCAGCAAAAAATGGAGAGTATTTGCGAAGAACAGCTCTGTGGCCTCCCATTATGAAACGTGGGGGTGGATTTGTAAATACTCTTGGGTCTCCCTCAGAACAACGCTGCGACGTTGAGAGTGATTATTGTTCTCATTTTATGGTTGAAGGTCCAAGAGGGTAAGTTGAGGTCAATCGGTAACCACTGGAGGAGCTGAGACTAGGGTCCCGTGTCCGGTTCCCAGTCCGGGATCTTCCCCCGCATACCTCTCCGGGCTGTTGTGATGATTCATTATAAATGATAAGCACGTGCACTGAGATTTCTCTCCCAGAGTCGTCGTATCCCTGAACCTGGCAGCAGGCTGGGTGTCCTTGCTTCTCATGGCCATTTCTGGATCTTTGTCCCGGTTGCCGTGAAACCTCTGATTTTAGAGTTCAGGCCATCAGACCGCGTCATTTGCTGCCATTTCTTGGTGCATCGACTACTGACCCCTCTTTTCTTGAAGACGTTAGCACCTCCCCGGTCGTTACTCCTTCTAGGATGACTCCTGCCAATCTTCCTGGAGATGTCAATACACACACAGCTATCCCCTTGAATACTCGGGCCACTCGATTTCCTTCATCCTTTTTAGTTTCCTTTTTTGATGAAAACACACACACACAGCTTTATTGAGCTATAATTTACATCCTATAAAATTCCTTTATTTCAAGTGTACAACGCAATGATTTTTTAAAATGTTTACTATTTTTGAGAGAGTGAGAGAGAGAGAGAGAGAGAGAGAGTGGGGGGGAAGGGCAGAGAGAGAGGGAGACAGAGGATCCAAAGCGGGCTCTGCACGGACAGCAGCGAGCCTGATGCGCGGCTGGAACTCACGAGCTGTGAGATCGCGACCTGAGCTGAAGTCAGACGCTCAACCAACTGAGCCACCCAGGCCCCCCCCCCCAACTCAATGATTTTAAATGAATTTATCGAGTTGGGCGACCGGCACTAGAGCCCGATTTTAAGACATTTTTGACTGTCTATTTGCCGTCACTTTTCACTCCCACCCCTCGGCTCCAGCCAAGCCCTAATTTGCTTCCCATATCCACAGATTTGCCTTTGCTAGACATTTCATATAAATGGAATCACACAACATGTGACCTTCTGGGTCTGGATTCTTCCACCTAGCATAATGTTTTCAAGGTTTCTCCATGTTGTAGCATGAATTACTGCTTCGTTTCTTTTCATTTTGTTTATTGATTCATTACAGGCATTTGTGTTGTTTCTGCTTCTTGGCCACTGTGGATAAGGCTGCTAGGAAATTCACACGCAAGTCTTTGTGGGGATAGACGTCTTCATGTCTCCTTGGTGGATACCTAGGAATGAAATTGCTAGGTCCCATGGTAAATTTATGTTTAACGTTTTAAGAAACTGCCAACTTATTTCCCAAAGGAATTTCATCATTTTATATCCCCACCAGCAGCGTGCGAAGGTTCCAGTTTCTCCCAGTTCTCACCAACACTTGGTGACGTCTATCTTTCTGATCTCAGCCGCACCCTAAAGGAGTATAGTGGTACTTACCGTCGGAGGGATTTGCAGTCCCTGGTGGCTAATGTCGAGCATCCTTCATGCGCTTCTTGTCTGACCTCTCACTTCCTTTACTGCTTCTGTGCTTGTAATCTGGTCTTCCACCTTAAAACGGTCACACACTATCACCGTCAGACCTTGGACCCTGCCGTTACTTCCTCCATTGTCTCAATTTTGAACGTTCCACTTTTTTTTTTTTTTAGACAGAGAGAGAGAGAGGGAAAGAGAGAGAGAGAGAGAGAGAGAGAGAGAGAGAACATGCACAGGCACATGAGCAAGAGAGGGGCAGAGAGAGGGGGAAGGAGAGAATAAGTGGGCTCTATGCCCAGCGTAGAGCCAGATGCGGGACTTGATCCCCCAACCATGAGATCGTGACCGGAGCTGAAATCGAGAGTCGGGTGCTCAACCGGCTGAGCCACCCGGCCACCTCTTAAACATTCCACTTTTGACCACCACTGCTATTCCAGCTCACCACCTCTTCACCTACAACAATTTTTCAATGCTACCACGTCAAATTCCGTCGGTCCTGATACCACTCCATGGTGTCTTCATTTCCGCACCTCTTCACCTTAGGTCCCATGAGCCGTCGTCACTGTCGCTCCCCTGCATGTCCCTCCACTCATTGCGCTTTCTCGGTAAACCCACAGCTCTGGTTGCATCTGAAGCTATGCCTGTTACGCAGTTTTCCGCACGCCGAAGATGGCTCGCGAGCAAACACGAGGGAGGCTGTCTTTAAATGCATGACCACAACCCTCGAGGTGTGTGTGGTGATGCCTGGCAATCATCTTAGCCCGTTCTGTGTATTCACTCTCCCCGTCCCCAGCCTGGCCATTTGCTACCTTATCCTTCCGCCTCGAACCCTCAAGACATCCTTTCCAAGCCATTCTTGGCTGATGTCCTTGCTTCCTATTTCGCTGAGAAAATAGAAACAGCTAAGAAGACTCAACCAGCCATTGGCACTGTGTTCATCCACCCACGGGCATCTGCTCCTACTGTCCTCCCTCCCTGTGCTGTGGCTGGAAGGTCCTTGCTGCTATCTAAGGCCGACTCACCACTCACGATTGCAGCCCGCCCCCTCCTCTCTATTTATGGAGATTCCTCCAAGAATTGCCCTCTCTTCTAGGCAGTGGCATGCCAATGTGCTATCATAACACCTGTCTTAATTAAGCCCTCTTCGGACTCCACACCCCTTATAACTGCTCTCTTTCTCCGTTGCTCTGTTCCCAGTAGCAGCAAAATTCCTCGGTAGGTTTTTCTTCCACAATTTTTTGTCCCCAAGTCTTCTCTTCCAAGTCTTCCTTGAACCCACGCCAGTCAGGATTATAAGCCCACCGTCCACCGTAGCAGCCCCTGGCAAAGCTGCGACACCCTTCAACGATGCTTGATCTCGTGATCAAGTCTTAGGTCTCACTCAACTTGACCCATGGCAGCATTTTAAAGATTTCGTCAGTCCTTCTTTCTTGGAAGCAATTCTCTTACTTGGCTTCTCCTCCTACCCCACTGGTTTTATGTCTTCCTTGCTAATTTTTCCACATTGTGCCAACTTCAAAATTCAGAGAATGCTCATGCTTAGCTCTTGGCCCTCTCCTCTAGCTACACTCACTTCTAGAGTGTTCTCATCCACGGGCATGGGTGTCAACACATCTGTCAACTAGAACCGGGCCAACTAAATCTCCAGTTCGGATCTCCGCTCCACATTCAGAGACCCGCATCGCCTTCTCAAAATTTCCACCGAGCAGAAATTTGTTTTCTCGTGGTTCTGGAGGTGAGAAGTCTGAGATCAAGGTGTTGGTAGATCTGGTTCCTTCCGAGGGCTGTGAGGCAAGGGCGTATTCTAGGCTCTTCTCCCTGGGTCCTCGCGTGGTCTTCTCTCTGTACGCACCTGTGTCCATCACGTTTGGAATAACATCCTGTCTCCTTACAAGGTCCTACCCGATTATTTGCCTCCTACCTACCCCTTAACATTTCTCTGCACATCTTCCCCATCATACGAGCTGCCTTATTCTGTCTGTTAGCAGGCCAGCCTCTCCCCAGTCGCTCTTTCCTAACACATATTAGGAAAGATCACTTTCCTAACACATATCACATGCAATCATCTTACGGAGCATTTGTTTATCTACTTGTTTACTGTACGTCTCCTTCTATGAGTATATGGCTGTGGCATAGTCAAGACCTTGTCAATCTTGGTTACCACACCACCCCAGGCCTAAGGGCTCGACACATGTTTGTTGAAAGAGGGGAAAAATGAGAAAATAGGTCAATGGGATCCTGTCATGCACCACCCCCTCCCCCAGATTAGGAATCTTTACACGGACTACATGATGCTCTTGGAACAATGATTTGGACACACACACGCACGCATTCAGATAGATACAGGAGACGGAACAGGCAGGAGATCAGATTAAAAAGAGAGTTTGGAATGGATAGTGTCAGTCCTTTTTGCTTATGTAACCGGTCTTAAAAATACGACTCTTCTCCAGCTGAAACAGGAAGCTATGAATTCTAGAAGATTTGGTGGGGAAGGCCTCTCTCTGCCTTTGGACGAATGGTACCCAGCCGAGCTGTGTGACAAGGAAGGTGAGATCATCTTCAGCAGCTGCCCCCGAACTTGAAACGGGTTGATTGATATGACAAACTCTTTCCACGAAGAACATAAATCAAAGATGACTGGCAGCCAAGTAAACATTTTAGAACTAGAGTAATTAGGGATATATTAGCAATTAAAATAAACTTATTATCATTAGCAAAATTGGCAGTTGCTTGCAAATTTACCCGGGGTCCTCATTTCAAGTGTATCCTCGTAGATTATATTAAGGCAGGATTAATGTTTTTGGAGATAGAGTTTTAATTTTTGTGGATTTCACTTTCTCCCACCCTTGCCCATTGTTGGTAGAGCTCAGTGGTTCTCAGACAAGATCTTGGGTTTTCTGTGAGCTGGCCCCAGGTGTTCTAACACTCAAACGGAACAAAGCTGTTGTTCGCCCAGTTCTCAGAGAAAATTAAATTAGTGCATACAATTTTTTAGCTTTTTCTCCTCCAATTTTTTTTGGGGGGGGGGCTCAGCACCTGCTACTACGTGTCTTCCAAGAAGGGCTAAAAAAATGACAAAACCCCCGAACTTGAAACAAACTAATAAACGAATCAGGGAAAAACTTGGTCGGCAGCCTTCCGAGATCAAGAGCCTCTTCCTCCAGTGGAAACGTGTGCTGATGGGTCCAACTCTCGGGACGGTGACGGAGGCATGACTGACCCCTGTTGGTCTAACCACTGGCTGTACCCGGGGGTCTTCCCTGGGACAAGCCATCGCCCTCCACCTTTCCTCGCGCGTGACAACAAAAACGGAGACGGGCCGAGCACTTAGTGGAGGCAAACTCTTGACACGTTCTCTCTTGTAAACCTCTCTGAAACACAAGCAGGCAGGCCCTTTACTTTTCCCATTTCACAGATGAAGGAACAAGAAAGTCAAGTGAATTGTTGAATCCTCAGTGGGAGAGGAGCATACCCCGATGACTCTGCTCTGAGTAGGTGCAGATTAGTAAAAGGCCGTCCGGAAGGGTCAACTCTTACTTGTATTGAGCTAACGGAGACGGGCAGCAGTTTGGATCAAGCTAGCAAAGACAGGCAAAAAGTTTGGAGGTGTTCAGGTGCTTAGGCGAGGAGCCAAGTACACGGAGGTGGCTCTGTCGCCTGGGCAGCCTGTGTAAGTAAGCCAAAACTGAAGCCAGAGTCAATTCCTACAAATGCCTCAAGGTGACCGAGGCGGAACCTACAGACAACCCATCACAGCCAACGGGGCTTTCCCAAATAAGGCAACTGTTTAAGCTATAAGCCGATCCAATGATTTCCTTGCTTTGCTTCCAGTCTTCTCTATAAAAACTTGTCCACCAGCTCCTGGGAGGGAGGCACACCTGACCACTCAGTTTGGCACAGCCTGATTCAAACCCATGGTTGCTCAAACTCTTGACGGTTTTAGTGTACCTCACTTTATCTGTTAACAGATGGAGAACTTGCGGAGAATAATTTAATAATCATTTTACACTTGCTTTTGAGATATGTTTTTGTACTTGCATGGAATCATCGGAGAGTCTGAGGTTTGAGGACCTCACATCTGATAATGCATATTTATTTTTATGTCAAAAAAATTTTTCATGTTTATTTGAGAGAGAGAGAGAGAGAAAAGAGTGAGCGGGAGAGGGGCAGAGAGAGAGGGAGTCACAGAATCCGAAGCAGGTTCCAGGCGCTGAGCTGTCAACATAGAGCCCAAAGCGGGGCTCAAACCAGGGAACCGTGAGATCATGACCTGAGCCAGAGTTGGCTGCTTAACCCACTGAGGCACCCAGGCGCCCCTATTTTTATATTTTTAGATACTTATGCATATTTTTTCTTTTCTTTTCTTTTTTTCTTTTCTTTTCTTCTCTTTTCCTTTCTTTTTTCTTTTTTCTTTTCTTCTCTTTTCCTTTCTTTCTTTTCTTTTCTTTTTCTTTTCTTTTCTTCTCTATTCCTTTCTCTTTTCTTTTCTTTTCTTTTCTTCTCTTTTCCTTTCTCTCTTTTCTTTTCTTTTCTTTTCTTCTCTTTTCTTTTCCTTTCCCTTTCCTTTCCTTTCCTTTCCTTTTATTAATTTTATATGTTGTCACGTTAGCTAACATGCAGTGTAGTCCTGGCTTCAGGAGTAGATTCCCACGATTCGTCACTTACAGACAACACCCAATGCTCATCCCAGCAAGTGCCCTCCTCAATGCCCATCACCCATTCTCCCCACCAACCCACAGGAATAGTTAATCCTTACTGAGCGCTTCCTAAATGGCAAGTGCCCTTCTAAGAGCTTTACATACATTGTCTCAATTACTCCTAACTGTGCCTGGAAGGCACTTGATAAATATTTGCTGATGGATGGAAGAAAGGAAGCAAGCAGGCAAGCAAGCAAGTAATTGATATTATAGAGGTGCTGGTAAACTTGGGGATTTACCTGTCATGAAGATGCAATGAGGAAACTCTTCTGGCGGAATATTAATACCATTGAAATGTAACCACAGTATTTGTGACACATCATAAAAATACTAAATTATATATAATAATGAAAATAATAAGAACCAAATAGCTTTCTAGGTCGTCTCTTGAATTTATCCAACGCAAAAGAAGAAGGAGGATCATTTTGCTGTTATTGGAAATTAAAAAAGAAAAAAACCCTTTCTGAGATTTACTTCTCCTACTTATGTACACAAAAATGTTGTAGTCATTTCCCCAGGAGGCCTCACTCAATCTAGTTACATTTCCAGGGGCCAAAGAAACAAGTCTGTTTTGAATAATTATTTGCATAAATAGACACACACCGTGACTCTAAACAATCTCATTCAGTTTGAGTAAAATAAACTCCAATTTGCCTGGAGCTGTCACATTGTGATTTATTCCCCCATTTCCCTTCTGTCAAGGACTGTAACAATCACAGCACATCGTACACCTGTCCTATGTGCCCCATGGGTCCTTTGTTCCTAAGAGACAGAGTGACTGTGATGTTGGGCTGAGGGAGGACACATCAAAACCACCCTGGCCTGGCCCATGACAAATCATGAAGTAGATATTCCTGTTTCTCTGCTTTATCATCTGAGGCTCTTCTCCTTTCCACCAGAGTGGAGAACAATCCGTCAAGACCTTGCTCCCCAAAGGAGCTCCTATCCTAGATTTTGGGGAAAAGGTATTAAGCCAAGGACGTGTCCAATGACCCAAAGAATGGGACACCCTTCCTGGATAACCTGATAGATTCTCTTAAAACATGGACACTTCTGTGGTGATCCTATTTAAGTCATGAGATGTGTGCATCCAGGGTGCCACGCTCTTAAAGAGACTGGCTCACTGACTTGCTCATTAAATCGTTCAACAAAGATTTATTGGGCACCTAGTGAGTATCAGGAGTTGTGCTGAGAGGTAGGATTCGGAGATGAAAAATAAACTCCCTCCTGCCCTCAAAAGTGATGCAGGAGAGAATTCAGTTTGGGGCATAAAATTCTGGTAATATAATCTCCTTGGGCCTCAGTTTCCTTATTGACAATATGTAGATGGTAACACTTTCTACCTCGAAGGGTTAATGTAAGAATTAACTAACACTTTCAAAACACTGGACCATGTTGAGCACAGCTCTGTTGTTCGTTTACTTGCATCTAAATGGATAGAAGACCCCTGCTCCATAGATATTAAGTTTCATAGGTAACAGACTTTAAGTTTCATAGGAAAATTTCCAGGCCCTTTTCACCCCCACAGGGTTTAAGAGTGAGTCCGTGTGAGCGTGAGGATGAAAGTTCAGAGCCAACACATCAGATATCTGGGTTGCAACTGGTCTTGAGAACTTTCTAGAGTCCTAGAATATCTCCCTCTTGTCTCTTGTGACCCAGAGGCCAAGGTCCTTTCTACTGGTCCTGACTTCATGCCTCTGTCATCTCAGAAACTACCCTTCTACCTGGTTTATCCCCCAGGACCAGCTCCCCGCCAGAAATAGCCCTTTTTTAGCCTTGATGAACCTCTCGCTGTCACTTGGGCATAGGCCCGTTTGCTAACCTCGCCTGTGGCTGATGGAATGTCACGTCCTCCGTGAGCAACCAGACGCCAGCTCACAGACCCCTCTCTTGGTGGCACAGCCATACGTTGCCTGTATGGTCAGCTCCACACACAAATGGGGGAAGCATTAGCTCAAGAACGTGGAGTCATCTGCCTAACGCCACGCGGTAGCAGATCTGTGGATCTGAACCGGGTCTCCGAGGCCAGAGCTCATGCTCCTCGCCCGGCAACGTGTTGCTTCCAAAACACAGTGAAACGACAAGAACCAGGCTTTTGGGCAGGATCGGTGGATGTCACCTAAATTGATAGTTGGAGTGTTTTGGGAGTCTCCTTGGAGCTCCAAATGGTTCTCCCACTGTGGGGACATAGTGCCTGAGATCCCACCATTCTGTTCTAGTTGAGCTGGCATTCACGGCCTCCATCACCCCTCATCTGATCACCCCATGCAATTGTGCCCATAGCCAAACTGACTGGCTTTCCAGCCCCTCCTGCCCTCCACCCTCCTGGCTCCTGTCTCTCTGCCTCACTTCAAGTTCTTGTCGCCACTTGGCAAACCCTAATACTCAGCAACAGTGAATGCTTAACAGGTTCCTGCTGAAAGAACACATTTCTTTACGCTCCACGTTACTCTATGAATCTTCTTTCATAATGTAAACATCACATACATTTCAAGATGAGACCACGGACTCTGTACTATTTACTAAGATTGGGATGGAAGAAGTTTTTAAACAATATTTTACACATACTTTCTCTCTCTCTCTCTCTTTGCAAAGGGACAGAGGGTAATAATTACTTTGTAATGATAATATAGGCAAAACAAAACCATAAAACTCCTCGAAGAAAATGTCCGGAGTAAGTTCCTTGACATCAGTCATAGTGAAGATTTTTTAGGCGGGGGGAGAATCTGACAACAAAAGCAAAAGAAACCAAAACAGAAATAAACATGTGGGACTACATCAAGCAAAATGAAAAGGCAACCTATGGAATGGGAGAAAATATTTGCAAATTATGTATCTGACAAAAGGTTAATAGACAAAAATGTAAAGAACTCAGGCAACTCAATAGCCAATTTTTTATTTAAAAATGGACAGAACATCTGCATCAATATTTTTTCGAAGAAGGCGTACACATGGCCACCAGGCACATGACAAGTTGCTCATCGGGAAGATGCAAATCAAAACCACAATGAGGTATTACTTCACACCTGTTATAACGGCCATTCTCGAAAAGACAAGCATTAACATGGGTTGGTGAGGATGTGGAGAAAAAAACTCTCTTGCACTATTGGTGGTAAAGTAAATCGGTGGGTGGTCACTGTGGAAAACATTATGGAGGTTCCTTAAAAAATTAAAAATAGAACTTACCGTATGATCCAGAATTCCATTCCTGGGTATTTATCTGACGAAAATGAGAACACTAATTCAAAAAGATACCTGCACTCCCGTGTTCTTGAAGGATGATTTATAATACACAAGACGTGAAAGCAACCTAAGCGTCCATCAGAAAATGAATGGATAGGGGCGCCTGGGTGGTTCAGTTGGTTAAGTGTCTGACTTTGGCTCAAGTCACGATCTCTCAATCTCTCAGTCTGTGAGTTTGAGCCCCGTGTCGGGCTCTGTGCTGACAGCTCCTCGCCTGGAGCCTGCTTCAGATTCTGTGTCTCCCTCGCTCTCTGCCCCTCCCCTGCTCGTGCTCTCTCTTTTAGATATGAATAAATGTTAAAAAAAAATTTTAAAAATGAATGGATAAATAAAATGTGGTTATACATATATATGAAATACTTCTCAGTCATAAAAAGATTCTATGTGTGTGTATACATATATAGTGTATATATATAGTGTATATATATATATAGTATATATATAGTGTATATATATATATATATATATATTTCAGTCGTTAAAAGAAGGAAATCTTGTCATTTGTTACAACATGGATGACCCTTGAGGGTATTACATCAAGTGAAATAAGTCAGGCAGAGAAAGACAAATACTCTAGGATCTCACTTATATGCAGAATCTAAAAACAAACAAATGAACTCAGAGATACAAAGAATAAATCAGTTCTGGTTGCCAGAGGCTGGGGGGGGGGGTACAAAATGAGTGAAGGTGGTAATAAACAAGCAAACAACTTTGTCATCCCTTAAAGCGCTGACATATGAACATATGAAGCTAACCGAGGATGAATTACTGATGTCCTTCCTAGTCCAGAGTTGGGTAAAGCGAATTGGGCACTTTGGGGAGGGGTCTGGGGAAATGCAAGAGGAGTAATGGGAATTCCAGGAGATGCACTTTCTATTTTTGGCAGCCACAAAGTGGTGGGTGGGTAGGGAAAGTTGCTGAGGGTGGTGTTTTTAGAAAACCTGTTAGGAGGAGATCGGTGCTGGGCTGTGACTAAGGAGATGAAATCCAACGAGGACAACTACCCTTTACAGGGAGGCTGTTTTTAAAACGTGTCTTTCCTTTACTCAAATCATCTCTTTAAAAACCTCCACCAGGATCTCCTGAAGTTTTTTATTATCCCGCATCCTACAGATGAGAAGTTTAAGCCCGCCCCGCCGGCGAGGGCAGTGGGGGCGCCATCCTGACCCCCTTGGCTCCGGAGCGCGTTAACTCCCCAGAGAGGAGAAAGTGGAGGGCGGGCTGGGAGGCACGCCTGGGAGGCGGATCCACCTGGAAGCGAGCGTCCGTGGTTCTCCTTAGACAGTCCAGACGATCTGGGGAAAGGGGACCCGTCCGGGGAAGGCGGGGTGGGGACGGGGAAGAGGACGGGGTGCGGGGAGGGGAGAGCGCTCGTAGCGGAGTCTCTGCCCCCTGCTTCTCGCGAGCTCGGGAAACGCGGCGGCGCCTGGCCCAGTGCGGCCGCCGTAGAGTCCTCGTTGCCATGGCTCCCGAGGCCCGCTGTGGACGCGCGGAGGCGTGACTGAGAAGCGTGTACGGAGTCCTAAGAGTCCGAGCTTCTTCGCGGGCCCGTGAACCCGAGAGGCGCCATGGGCCGGAGTAAGCGTCCCCTCCTCCCTGCCGCCCTCGACCGTCCCCCTTCCGGGCATCGTCCCACGTCCCAGGGGACCCGGGCCGCCGCCGCCCCTTCCCGCCCGCGCACCCCGGCCCAACCCTGCGCTCCTCAGGTGCGGCTGGGCCAGCCCCTCCGCCGACCCGGCGGGCAGCCTTGCCTCCTCGGGGCTCAGGTTCCTCGTCCATAAAATGCGGTGGGCGAGAAAGGCGGGGGCTTCGTGAGAGGGGGTGGTGGAAGGTCCAGGGCTTGGCGTCAGACACATCCGGTTCGGGGCCCAAGCGCCTCCTTGCTCGCCGGGTGGTCCCGGGCTAGTCACTGTCTCAGGGCTGCAGCGTCCACACTGTTCGATTAGGCATCGTACCCGGGGGTGGAGGGAACCGAAGCCGGCGCCCCCTCCTCCACCTGGCAGCCTTGAGACCTAGAGCGAGTGACTTCACCCATGTGGGCCTAAGCCCCAACTCCAAAACGAAGGCAGTAATAGAACCGTTTTACCGACTTGGCTAAGCGTTGCTAAGTGTTTAAAAATACACCCGCAGAATGTGCAACGTGAGGGGATTAACATCTTTATTTGCCCGCGAACACCATCTTCGACTCTCTTCTCCTTTATTACAATTTTGTACAGTTCAGCCTAATTGCTCACTTCTGGTGGAAGTGTCATAGTGAATATTTTAAAATCAAGAGACTGTGCTTGATGATGAGGTTTCTTCCGTGCAAGAGCTCACAGCCTGGTGGTGGAGGGGGTGGGTGATTTGTGAATAGGAAAAGCCCCGATCCTAAACCAGTTGGTATTTGTTCTCACACTCCTTTCTAAACAGTAGACAAAAAAATTAGACCAACGTTGGTAAAAATTAAACGAAAACTTTGTCTCCCACCCGTGTAATCCTTAGCTATTACAAAAGGAAAACAAAAACCTTTGTACACACACGGACTGTGTGTGACTATTTATAGCAACTGCTTTCATAGTAGCTAAAAAATGGAAACAACCCAAATATTCTTCAACATGTGTTAATGAATTGGTCGCGGGCATGATTCCATTTATTACCCGGCCCCCACAGGTCCCCACTGTGGTAAGGCAATGCTTTGTTGTTTCCAGATGTTAATGGCAGCTCAAATCTTAAGCCCCCAAGCGTCCCAGTGATTTGGTATTCCCCCTTCCCCAGGGTATTGTCACTCAAGTAAATGGCCAGCAGGCCTTTTGGAAAGGATTTGCATGAATCCTTACCAACTATTCTTGGGGACACAGCCTCTCTTTTAGACAACATGTTGTCCAATAAAATACAGGACACCCAGTATTTTTATTCGCTAAATCTGGCAACCCTCGTTTCGGGTCCCAAAACTCACTAAGGCCTGGAGACTGGCAAGAAATTGTGAATTTTTATTGAGGCAACTGTCCTTCGTTTTCTGGTCATCAATCCTTGCTGTCTTTTGATTGCACAGATTGAGTAGTACCTTTGTTGGCTGAGCATCTATTTTGTCCTTAGGAATGTCATATTCTATTCACCATCTCCATTGCCCTCCGTGGATGTAGACCACTGGCCCCACCCCAACCTTGTCCCTCATTAGAACATCTATCCACCTAGCTTCTAAAGTTAAGTGTTGTTACTGACCTTCATTGTTTTAGGAGTCTGTCATCCCAGTTTCTATCAGTTAACCCAGGTCTTTAAAAGCATCTCTTGTGGTCAGCCTTGGCCTTGTATTTGTCTAGTTTTGGGCTCAGGGTATGCTGGCTTTGTAGAATTATCTTAGCAAGCATTCTTAAATTTTCTTAAGTTCTTAAATTTTTGTACATTTTATAGAAGTGTTTTTGTACACTGGGTATTATTTTTTCTTAAATGTTTGGTAGAATTCATCAGTGAAGATGCCTGTGCTATGGTTTTCTTTGTGGAAAGGTTTGAACTACATATTCAACTACTGTGGTAGATGCAGGGCTGTTTGATTCATCTGTGTCTTTCTGCGTGAGCTTTGGTAGTTTGTGTCTTTTAAGAAATTTTCCCTTTTAATCTAAGTTCTCGAATTTATTAGCATAGTTAGATTACTCTCTTATTAGCCTTTTAATTCTGTATAATCTAATGTCATGCTTTCCTTGCTAATAATGGAAATTTTTGTCTTCTCTCTCTTTACTGATCAGTCTGGCTAGATGTTTACCAATTTTATTTTTTTTATGTATTTTTATTGACTTTTTCCATTGTTTTTGTTTCTATTTCACTGATTTTTGGTCTAATCTTTTTTCTTTTTTGTTTCCTTTCTTCTGCTTAGTTTGGGTTCAATTTATTCTTTTTCTAGCTTCTTAAGGAGGAAGCTAATGTTTGAGACCTCTTTCCTTTCTTACTATAGGCATTAGTGCTGTTAATTTTCCCCAACTTATGTTTTAGCCATATCACACACATTTTGATATGCCTTTTAAAAAATATATTTTTTTTTTTTTGAGAGAGACAGAGAGACAGAGTGCAAGTGGGAGAGGAACATAGGGAGAGGGAGACATAGAATCTAAAGCAGGTTCCAGACTGTGAGCTGTTAGCACAGAGCCCGATGTAGGGCTTGAACTCACGAACTCTGAGTTCATGACCTGAGCCGACCAAGACACCCAGGCGTCCCACCTTTTTTTTGTTCTGTTCAAGACACTTTCTGACTTCCCTTTGGATTTCCTGATGTTCAGTGTTTGGGGTGTGTGTGTGTGTGTGTGTGTGTGTGTGTGTGTGTGTGTTTTCATATATTTCTTTCCTGGATTTTCTTGTCCCTATGACTCCATCATGTCTGGAACATGAAGTTCCTGCTCCTCTTATGATTTAGTCCTGGTCCTTGCTGTCTGGCCTCTCTACCCTCTGGTTTTAGGAAGCAAACCTCTTTATACGCTGCCAGTGTGCTACTCTGGCTTTTTTTAACTGTCCGATGAATCACGTCCAGCCTTTCCTTTCCAACAGTGTCCACAACAGCAGCCACCCAATACAGCTGTCCTTTGAGTTATAGTGTCCCCTGTATTTCTCTATTGCCCAGTGTGTCACGTCACACTTACTGGTGCGATCTCTTCCATGACTATCCTCTTCGCTATACGTTGAATGTTTGTGTCCCCCCCCCCCCATTCATATCCTCAATGTGATGGTATTAGGAGGTGGGTCATGAGCAGGGAGCCCTCATAATTGGGATTATTGCCCTTATGAAAGAGGCCCCAGAGACCTGACTTGCTCCTTCCACTGTGTGAGATTACCATCAGTGGGGAAGCCGGCTGTCCCCAGACACTAGATCTGCCGGTGCTGTGACCTTGGACTTCCAGCCTCCAGAACTGTGAGAAATAAATGTTTCTAGTTTATAATCCACCTGCTTTACGGCACTTGTGTTATAGTATTCCAAATGGGTTGACACTGTAGTGCAAGCGTTGAACGTCCCCCAGCTGCCTTGTGCCCGACGCCATCTGTGCCCCACCTACCACCAGTAATGGTGTCCTCATTGCCACTCGGGCAGCCGACTCTGACTCCGGAGGCCCGTCGTGGCTAGCGTCTGCCTTCACGTACCACTTCTGATATCAACCCTTTCAGGTTGGGTTGGCTGGAAGGCAGACTCTTCGATGCAGATTAGTGTGTAGGAGGTTCACTCGGGAACGTTACTGGAGCGGGTAGGGAAGGAGGCAAGACTGGGCGGGGAAGGACGTTGGGCTATGATGCATTTTAACAAAGGCCTTACCCACAAACCCACCCGGATACTTGGAGGTCTAAACTGGAAATGGACATTCTGATTTTCCCAAGCTCGGGTGAGAGCGCTGGGCCCTTATGGCCCCTCATCAGCCAGTCGTTGGATATGGGCTTTCCTGGGAAGGGGCGTGGCGTTGGTCGGGGTGTCATTTCAGCGGAGTGACTTATGAAGAAAGTGGGCAGCCTGAGGGCAGTCCACTGGCACCACTCCCAGCAGCTGGAGGAACTGATCCTTCAGTTTGGAAGGAGGGATCTGGGAAGTGCAACATAGTGTCCGTTGTAGCCGGAGCGCCCTTCCTCATCTGTTTATCTTGCAAATACCTACTCACGTTTCAACACTCAGCCCAGGCTTCTTCTCCATGATGCCTCTTTTGACGTCCCTCCTGTCACTCAGTAGCCCTGATCCCCCCTTTCTCTGTCCTCCCTGTTCCCTCTGTACACTTCTGTCACTGCCCCATGGCACTTCACCATGGTCTTTACTAGCATTCTCTGTGTGAATAGACGCTAGAGGGTATCGTTGCGTTAGGTCGTGTGGCTAGCGTTGCACGTTCTGATGACCTCGAGTCAGTAAAAAAAGGCAGAGCAAATGAGCAATCCTGTTTTGAAAAGTGTCCATTGGAAACCATACAAGAAAGAACAGTTTAGATGCTACAAGAGGTGACCTTCTCCTGTTTGTGACCCCTTCGTCTCTTGTTAAGTCATAAATGTATCTGCTGCGTCTTCCGAGATGTTTAAACATTCTGCAAAACCTGCTAGGAACACAGATTATTGACTTTATTCTAATCTAGTGAGGAATCGAGGGCTGTTCACAAAACACGATATAAAGCCTGAAGGAGTGAACACTAAGTTGGCGGCTTTGGAAGCTTCTAGAACTTTGCTCAAGCCACTGAAAAATCTTGGTAGAAACGGCAGCCTGACAACTTCTGGGACTCCAGAAACCTTCTCCTTCTGCCCTTTGCCCCGCCCCCACCCCACAAAGTCATTTTATTGCCCTCCCTGGAGTTGTTGAGAACCCTGTCATTGTAAGGAATCGAAAAGAAGCCTGGGCTGGCCGGTGAGTTTCGGTTAAACCCTCGGAATCCTTAGTAGCATTCTGCTAGTGAGAGAAGTGCGAATCCGTGGTTACGCTGTCAGTGGTTTTACCCGCCACGACGGCTCCAGCCATATCTTGGTTAGCACCCCCCCGTGGGCGAGACACTTCCCAGAATCCATTCAAGTCCTGCGTTTTGCTCTGCGAATTTTTCCAAAATCAGGACGTGAAAGCACACTGTTTCTCATCCGCTACCCGGGAATGTTCTCCCTCCACTGTGTGGTGGGCATCGCCCACACCATCTCTCTCGAAATAGCGTTATGACGACCCACTGAGACTTCCAAAACAGTTTTAAATCCCTGGAATGACTTCGTGTAAATGCAGTGCTGTCGTATTCGGCGTAGGGCTTCCCAAAGGTGAACCGTGCTCCCGGGAGCTCGAGCACGTTTGGTCTGAATTACACGGTGCGTAGAACCACAGAATGCTTTCCTGTCGTGAGACGCGGAACACTGTTGTCCCCATCCACCGCGTGGACGCTCTTGCACATTTCTTCCTGGGGACGCTGGTTTCCTCACTGACGTTTGCCGTTGCAGGCGGGCAGTGCCGCGTAACAGCAGTTTCCTGAGCGCCATAAAATGGTGTGCCACGTGTCAGCTTGCTTAATATGGAAGAGCCCAGAAGTAGGCCGCTGGGAGATCTTGCCTTCCTCTGTGATTCTCCATTTTCTTTTCATCTGTCCTAATTGTCTGTAATTGTTGCTGTTGGGCAGGCGTCCCTGGGGTGCCAGATCAGCTGTGGGTCCCTCCTGTGTGTGCATGCACACACCAATTAGTGATTATGCTACGGGCCGGGGCTCCTCTCCCCCCATTCCTTTTGACTAATGGTGACTTTTATCATCTTAATTGTTGCGGCTAGGAGATACGGATCAACATAATTCCTTCCTAATATCTACATGCCTCTGAAAGGGAGGGTTTGGCAATCGCATGGAAGTGATCAAATTCACACATGCAATAGCATAATGAAAAGGGTTTCTGAATTTTAGGAAAGGTGTAGCCAGGGAATGTAGGAAGGATATTTGGTGTCCGTAGAGGAAGCTGCTGGCCTTTAGGGTCGGACAAATCGGAAAAGCCTTTAAGACTGTAGAGCTGGAGAGGCCTGAGATACCTTTAGTGTTTCTGAGACCCAGGAAGCCCCCGGGGGGCTGCGCAGATGCTGATGTTAGCTTTTGCAGGCCAGAGACGGTGATGCTTAACAAGGTGTTTTCAGAATTCCCCTGAACACATTCGACTTAACCGTACTTACCGATGACGGCTTCTGTGGGATTCAAGTTGGGTTTATATCTTCAATATGAATAACCCACTAAGCCTTCAGGGGCAACTGGGGACCCAGGGAAAGACTATAACAAGGCCCATGTATCAAGTTATAATCAAACTGCCGCATAAAATGCATTTTCCACCCTTGACAAGGAGACCTTTATAACGACCCAGAAGGCTACATTTAATACGTTTCTCAAACCCCTTGGGATCTGTGCCAGAGCTGGGGGGGCAGGGCTGGGGAGAGCTGGCTCCCCGGCCATCCCTCCCTTCTCTTCCCATCTCTGGCCCTATCCTGGCCCCTCAAGCCCACGTATGAAGGTGGATACTCAGCCTGCATATCCGTCCACATCTCAGCAAACAGCTGCTCCTTGGACACTTTGGGATTGCGTACCTGATGGTGTGGTCTGGGATGGACCTGGAGAAGTGGCCAGCGTCGAGCTTGGAGGCAGGCCTGGGGCCCCTTGGGCAGAGAATTCTGTTGTTCCGCCACCTGGGACGTGTTCTAGACAGAAGGGCATGGGCTCCGGATGGGCACATCCTCCTGGCCCCGTGGACTCCAGGTCTGATGGCGGCAAGGCCTCCAAAAACCCGGCCCCCTGCTCCATGGATTGGTGTAGTTAAGGTTACACATACCCTCCTGGTCATTGAGGGTCTTACCCGTAGTAGCGAATAATTCCCACATTTCACTGAATTCGCTGAAATAACATTGGTTGTGCCGTCCCAACCCCTTCATCCCTGTTGCATCGTTGCTAAGACAGTTCTTACAGATAATTACAGAGGCAGGTAATACGTTTGACTTCACGCAACAGCTTTGCTGTGTCCTCAACGTGCTGTACCCGTCCATCCACTATCAGTTGACCGAAGCTAGTAGAGCCAACTCTGGGAGTGGGATGTGTGGAGACTAGTTTTCATGCCCTTCTGGTAGAGGTTTGGTTTCCAGAGAGCTGTTTTCTGTTTACGCTGGTTTGCGTGCTAGCCGTGGCATCCGGAGACAGCGGAGTGCAGCAGGCAGTAGGGACCCCGGGGGGCCAGGACTGGCCAGAACTCCCTGTTAGTCCCTTTGCCTGCCATTTGGGCCCGCTTCTCCCCGGGACCCGGCTGGGGGTCCGTTAGCCACCTCTGCCTGCTAGTTGAGCCAAAACGTAGAACAGCAGGACGTGCCCCGTGCATGGTGTGTTAATCTCCAGACCTTCCCGTTTCCCCTGACTTCCAAAGAACTGTCTTTGCAAGCACCCCCATCTCCTACCACCAGAAATAGCAGGGGTTCAGCCTCCTGCACACAGATGATCGAGTTCGTAGCTGTTTTCACTGTGTTTTTTTTTTTTTGACGTTTATCTATTATTGAGAGAGAGAGAGAGACAGAGCATGAGCATGGGAGGGGCAGAGAGAGAGGGAGACACAGAATCGGAAGCAGGCTCCAGGCTCCGAGCTGTCAGCACAGAGCCTGATGCGGAGCTTGACGAACCGTGAGATCATGACCTGAGCTGAAGTTGGACACGGAACCGACTGAGCCATCCAGGCACCCCCTACCCCACTCCTTTTTTTTTTTTTTTTTTTTAACAAAAGGGCAAGTCCACCTTTAAGAGTGTGGCGTGGACGTTGGCAGCCGAGGGTGCTGTGAAGAACTCTGTCTCGGCTAGAGGAGCCTGTAGAGGTCCAAGACCCTGGGCAAGTTATTGAACCTCTCTGTGCGTCAATTCCTCATCTGCCCCCTATACGTACTCGTATGTTAATACATGCAAAGCACTTAGGACAGTGCCTGGCACTTGTATGTGGCAACAAATGAATCTTTGTTGTCTCTTGGGCTGGACATGTAGCATTCCACTGTCCACCTAAAAGGCAGGACATTAAAATGGATTAATGATCTTTTTAATAGCGCTGGAAAACAGGGTTTCTCCGTTGTCATCACTTCTTTAACTTGGGTGTGTCTTAGGAAGGGGATTCCCGTCTTGCTCTTGGCTCCAACTGTGGACCAGAGAATTGTCCCCATTCCCTCGGTGCCCCCGTGGCAGGCCAGCCCCCCCCCCCCCAGTGCCGCATAGCACTCTGGTCAGAGGGGCAGGGACTCTTACTACCCCCCCTCCCGTGAGCGGCTCCTTTCATTCCTCCTGGAAACAGAGCTCAGGGTAGCTGCTCTACAAGATTGCAGTGCAAAATCTAGCGTGCTCCTCTTCCCTCTCCAGCTCGAGTTCAATTAATCAATGTCGGTTGAATGGACAGACCTTTCCTTACTGAACGCTGGGAGCTGCTTACACGTTTTTGGCCCCCTGGTGGCCAGACTGTGCCACTTAGTCGCAAGTTGCCCTGTCGTGGTCTCCTTAGCGGGTCTCGTCCAGTTTGGCATGATAGCACCACAGGATGTCATGTCAACATATGCCATAGCAACACTCTCATGGTCATTACCCACCAACTCTGTCTCCATCCCTAGAGGAAAATGTAGGTAGACCTTGGGCAAAAAAGGCAAAATCTCTCTGACTCACCATGGTGTCGCCAGACAAGGCAACACTTGTCTGTTCTCTTCCCCTTTGAAAATCACTCGGGCCTGGGGGATTGACATTTAACTGGGAAGAAAATCCAACGCATTCGTCATGTCATAACCTGATGATGAACATAGGGACGGAGACGTAACACATAACAAATTTTCTTTCAGTCACAGAAGATCTTATTAGACGGAACTCCGAGCACAATGACTGTGTCATTTTTTCCCTGGAGGAGCTCTCCTTGCATCAGCAAGAAATAGAAAGACTAGAGCATATTGACAAATGGTGCCGGGACTTAAAAATCCTCTATCTTCAAAATAATCTCATTGGAAAAATTGGTAAGTGTTCAGGATTTTGTTCTCATGGTTTCTTCGACGTTTTGAGTGGGGAAACCTGGGGAAGTTGCAGGGTGATTCTTAGAAAAAGACGACACGGGTGACAAAGAACCACCCGGGCAAACAGACACGGCCAGCTCTCGGGAGCCTGCCTGGACCTTTCTCTGAGCTCCCACGCTGCTTAGTCCCCTTGCCTGAGGCTCTCCAGGGACGCCATCGAGGAGTTGCGATGTTCAGGCATGTTTGTCGACCTGCCCGTTTGTAGCCAGGGTTTGGTAAAAGTTTGAAAGAAGGAAAATAGAATCCAGGCATTTGTCCTGGTTTCACACCGCTCCGTGGAACAGAAAGGGTTGCATGGGAGTTGAGTAAACCCTCGTCAGATTCCCTATGGTGGCTGGTTCTGCCGTGGTTACAGAGCTCGTGTCTGGGCGAGGCCGTGTGCTCCGTATTGGGTCTCGAGAGGGTTCCACACCCACACCCCTGTTTACTGCTCCAGTTAGGAATGAAGTGACGGGGAGACGGATCAGAATGTCAGCATCGTAACTGACAAAACCTTTTGGAGAAGGTGGCCTAGACCCGCCGCCACGGGGGCTTCCTAAAAATGCCCTCAGGTTAAATGTGTCCACCCGGTCACATGCAGGCTGGGCAACCAGAGGCTGGCAGGCCCCCTGCGTATGGCAGTAGGGGGACAGGAGCGCGTCCTCTCTGCTGGTGGGAGGAGCCCAGAAGCCAGGACAGAGGGGGACCGGGCATTGCCCGGCTCCTTCTCCCAGTTCATCCATCGGATGGGTGGGCCCTCCTCACGGTCCCAGGGGGAAGAATGAGTTAAGGGGCAGGGAGAAGGGGGACCTGCCAGGTGGAAACAGGAGTGTTCCCACACTCAGGAGAGCGCAGGCCCTGATGGGCTTGATCCCTGCCTCGGCCACCTAGAAACTGTGTGAAGGGGACACCCGGGTGGCTCAGTCGGTCGAGCGCCCGACTTCAGCTCAGGTCGTGATCTCAGGGCTCGTGAGTTCAAGCCCCGCGTCGGGCTCACTGCTGTCCGCACAGACAGCACAGACTGTCCCTCCCCTGCTCATGCTCTCTCTCTCAAAAAGGAAAAGGGGGGAAAAAAAAACCTGTGTGAAATCAGGTGAGTCTGTTAACTTAGTCTTGCCGTGTCTACACCAGGGACTGCGTGAAACAACGCACTTACTTCTTGAGCTCCGCGCTCGCCCAGATGCTGTCTGCTGCCACTGCTGTTAATGTTGTCATCCACCCAGGCTGGCCACGTGGGGGCGGGGGCAGAGGCGGGGGGGAAAAGGGACGGACATAAGGGTCACCTAAGGGTCGTGGCTCTGGCACTGGCACCAGAGGTCAGCCTGCAAGGTCATTTGAACTTGCCCCGGTGTGGTTCTCGACAGGGGTGTTTGACGACACCCGGGACGGTTTTGGTTGCCACAGGCGTGGGGGGGGGCGGGGAGGGGGTGCCGCCACATGTCCTGTACCGGGACCCCGGGACACCGCTAACTGTCCTGTGGTGCCCGGGCTGGCCCCACAGTGTTCGTGCTGCTGAGGCTGAGAAACCCTGGTGGGTTGCAAAAAAAAAAAAAAAAAAAAAAAAAAGCCTGGAATCTGCATTATTTTTTGAAGATTTGTTAACATTCTTTATCTTTCTTCAGATCATTATTTTCGGCATCTTTCACTTCACCAGAGATTAGAAACTCTGGCACACTGTTCAATTAAAAAGGCTGTTAGAGAAAACCACCAGCTTTTCTGCGGGGTGGGGGGGGGGGGCATTAAGGAGCCGTCCTAATTGTAGAGATCTAAAAGAGTTCCCGAAATTTCAATCTCCACAGCTGGGTCCATCACAATTACTAATTAGCGGCATAGTATTTCAGGCCTTTTCAGAGCTGTGAGAAAGCTTACATTTCTGCTTCCAAAGTATTCTTGAATTAAACACTCTTTTAAATCCTAATAATGGGATTTTTCAGTGCTACTCCACCCATAGGCACTTAGGCACTTTATTAGCAAGCAAAAGTGTTTCTCCGGGACTCAGACTGGCTCTTGTGCCCTCGAGGTAGGAGCTTGCAAAAAAAATGGTTGCCTCTCCTGAAGCTCTGTTCCTCATTGCGGGGTGCACATGGGCTCGCTTGGGGGGCTGTGCTTAGTGCTGGTCCCAGGGTGAGCCCAGGACCCCCCTGGTCTTGTTAACCTGGGGCTCCAGCCCCCTCCCAGACCTCCTGACTTAACCTGCTGGGGGGCTCCCCAAATCTGCATTTGCAATGGCTCCCCAGTGAGCCTGAGGCCTACCTGAGAGCAGAGCTGATTGCACTAGGGGGTGGCTTTGGTCCAGGGCAAGTCTGTGGGTCTGGTAATGGCCATGGGTGAGAACTGTTTCCAGGATGGTTTGGGCTAGAACCACGGTTTGGCTGCCTCCGTTCCCGCTTGCCAAGAGTGCTGTGTGTTATTATCTGCAGAGCCTTTTCTCCCCCTGACCAATTTAACCTATTCTTTTTTTTTTAATTTTTTTTAATTTTTGAAGTTTATTTATTTATTTTGACAGGGAGGGAGGGGCAGAGAGAGAGAGGGAGAGAGAGAGACTCCCAAGCAGGATTCTGCGCTGAGAGTGCGGAGCCCGACTTGGGGCTCAACCTCACGAACTCTGAGATCACGACCTGAGCCAAAATCAAGAGTTGGGGCGCCTAACCGACGGAGCCACCCAGGCTCCCCTCCTTAGCCTGTTTTCCTTTTTTTTCAGCCCGTTATTCTTGAGAGATAGTTTAAGAAATCCTCCTAAAACAAATCTTCCTTTTTTTTTCCTTATCAGAAGACCCTTTTCACATTTAGAAGGTTATACATGTAACAAATGTGGGGAAGGAGCAAGTATTTTGTTGTCGGCTGGTAGTTTTAACAGTAATAACTTCAGGTATTTTTGTTTAGGGTGCAGACTAGACACTCTGTTTGCACACAGAGCTTCACAAATCTGTTGACTGTTGAATGCTCCAGTGTTGCCTAGAGAACCTCCTGGAAACATCAGTATTACTTACAATCATCTAATTGCTAAGAGAAACTCTAGGAATTTATTCCCAGATCCTCGTTTCAAACAAATGAGTACGCTGAGGCTTAGAGAGATAAAGTGTTACTCTTAGGTCTACGGGGAACACGTAGGTGGCATTTTCTAAATTTTAAACGAAATGTAACAATGATAAAGGTGATGATAACTATAAATTTATCATATTTGATCTTCCTAATCTCCATGGAAAATGGGCAGAAGGAGCCTTATTGAAGTGAGGAATTCCCAAATCCACATTCCTTAGCAGGGTTTCCTACATTCGTGTCCTCTTAGAAAGGACTGTGCTTTTAGGGTGTGGTGTCATGATATATACTCAGGAGTCAAGATTTCCTGGCTTTGCCACTGAACCTTGCACAAGTGATTAATTCTCTGCACCTTCGTATTCCTATTTGGAAAAGGGGACAACAGTAATTTTTACCTCACGGGGTTGTTAAGAGGATTAAATGATATCATATATGCAAAATGCTTAGAAATATACATGGCATATAATAAGCTCTCAATGATGTTACCTATGGTATTATTAGCAGTTTTTAAAAAAATGTTTATTTATCTTTGAGAGAGAGAGCACAAGGGAGGGAGGGGCAGAGACAGAGGGAGACACAGGATCCGAAGCTCTCAGTGCAGAGCCTGATGCACGGATCGACGTGGGACTCGAACTCCTGAACCGCGAGATCGTGATTTGAGCCGAGGTTGGAAGCTTATGAGCCAAATGAGCCACCCAGGCGCCCCAGTATTATTAGCATTTTTAAGTGTCCCCGTCCTACAGAAATTCTCTGACTTATTTATGCTTATCATTTTGCCTCTAAGAGATTTTGTGTTTGTTAAAAACAATAATCCTGTATGTATCAGGGTAAATTTGATTTCACGTGAAGGAAACCCCAGCTTCATTGCGGCTTACCAGTAAGGAAATCACATATCTTACCCACCGGTAAGCCCAGAGATAGGACAGTCTCCAGGGTTCGGCGATGCCTTCTTTCTGCTCCCCAACCACAGCACGGGCTCCCTCCTGCTGCTGGTTTCCTCGTGGCTGTAAGAGGACTGTGAGTATCTGTAAGGGTATCACTTTCTTCCCTAATAACATCCAGCAGGAAAAAGGAAAAGACCATCCCCAAGCATGGAACACAGACCTTTCCCTCTTATCTGACTGGGAGACCTTGATTTGCATGTCTTCTCCTGCATCACACGTTGCCAGGAGATTGCCGGGGGCTGGTTGGCTTAAGCCTAGGTCCTGAATTGTCATTAACAAGGGACATGCTGTTGCTATGCACTGGCCCAGCTTGGTGAAGCCAGCCTCTGGAGTTAGAGCTGGCTGGGGACAAGAGCAGAAGTGGGTTCTATTAGGAGCTACGGAGAAAGACATGGGTGTTGCTTTGGGCAACCAACAATCTCTCATGTCCAAGTACAGACACGAAAAAGCAACACGGTTTTCATAACCATAATAATGCTTAGATTCCCTTTATCATTTTCACAGTAGATTGTGTGACAATAGCGTTTATCTTGAAGGTTAATTGATTACATTATTTGTATCTTTCAGAAAATGTTAGCAAACTCAAGAAACTTGAATATTTGAACTTAGCTTTAAACAACATTGAAAAAATTGAAAATTTGGAAGGTAAGAATTTTCTTCTTACATTTTATTATGAATTAAAATTGAGATTTGCATCTAGATTTAAACCGTACTGCTTAAACAATAGGTGTACTTTTCAAATTAACATTTTACCGAAGTCTTACGTTTATTAATTATTGGTGAAAGTTCAAATAATAATAGATCTATGAATTCGAAAATGGAAGTCCACTTCATGCCTTCCTAACCCAGCTTCCCTCACAGAGATAGTGGTGTTAAAATTAACCCTTGGTTGATCATGATTTCACAGTCATGAGATCAAGCCCCGCATCGGGCTCCACACTGATGGTGGAGTCTACTTCGGATTCTCTCTCTCTCTCTGATTCTCTCTCTCTCTGTCTCAATAAATAAGTAAACATTTATAAAAAAAATAAACCTTGGTTGAATACAAGCTAGTTTTGTTTCATTTGCTTTTTATCAATGGGACCATACTATGAGTATTGTTTTGAGAATTGATTTCTTCTGTGAAATTACCTTGTTCTTTCACATCCAGGAACCACGGGGGCTTTCTACCAGAATGATGGTAGACTGATTTATCTAACAATTTTTCTGCAGATGGGCATTTGGGTGGTTTCCAGCATTTTGTATAATAGGCATGGCTGCAATGAGGATTCTTCACAGTTCGCTCTGTGTGCATGTGTTTATAGGATAAACACACAGAAATGGAATTCCTAGGTTTAAATACGCACATTTTGATAAGAATTGCCAAGTTATTCCCCAAAAAGGTTATATCAATTTACTTTTGTACTGATTGTCCATGTGAGTACCCATTTTTACACAACCTCACTAATAATTTTAGTAAACAATTTTTTAATATTTTTTTTTTAAGAGAGAGAGAGAGAGAGAGAGAGAGCAAGCCAGGGAAGGGTAGAGAGAGAGGGAGAGAGAAATCCCAAGCAGGCTGTAGGTTTTCAGCACAGAGCCCAATGTGGGGCTCAAACTCACCAACTGTGAGATCATGACCTGAGCTGAAACCAAGAGTTGGACACTTAACTGAGCCACCCAGGCACCCCAATAAGCAATCTTTTTAAAAAAACCAAACAAACAAAGGCATTATTATCAAATATTTATTTAAATTATTTACATCTCCCTTATTAGTATTGAGTGTCCATATAATCCTTCAGATTTTTATAGAGTATTTGTATTTCTTATCTCCTCTACTTTACATTTATTGGTTATTTTTATTTTGGTTTATCTTTTTTAGTTGCTCTTAAACATTCCAGATATTAATGTTTTGTTATGTATGCTATAAATATTTTCTCTTGAGTCTGCTACTTTTCCTTTGTTCCATTTATGATGCTAGCATCATTCAGAAGTATTACATTTTAATAGACTCAACTTTTCACTTTTTCTTTATAGTTTCTGAATATAAATACATTCTACATTAAGTTCTAGTTTTAATGATTGTATTTTTACATTGAATATCTCTAGTACCTCTCAAATTTATCATGTAAAAGGGTACGTTTTTGGATAAAGAAAATGACGTACACGTGTACACAATGGAATATTATGTAGCCATAAAAAAGAATGGAATCTTGCCATTTATGACAACGTGGACGGGCATGGAAGCCATTATGCTAAGTGAAATAAGTCAGCCAAAGACAAATACCGTATGATCTTCCTTATATGTGAAATCTGAATAATAAAACAAAACAAACAAGACACCAAGCTCAGAGATACACAGAACAGAAGATTCGGTGGTTGTCAGGGGTGGGGGTGGGCAGAGCAGGCAAAAGAGAGGAAGGGAGCCAAGAGGTACAAACCTTAAAACTATAAAATAATTCTCCTTTTTAGTGGGGTCTGCCTGGTTTGGGAATCGAGGTCATGCCGGCTTCATAGAATGAGTCCAGAAGCTTTCCTTCCGTGTCTATTTGTGGAACAGCTTCAGAAGGCTAGGTATTATCTCTGCTTTAAACGTCTGGTAGAACTCCCCTGGGAAGCCATCTGGTCCTGGACTCTTATTTGTTGGGAGATTTTTGATAACGGATTCCATTTTTTCCCTGGTTATGGGTCTGTTCAAATTTTCTATTTCTTCCCATTTGAGCTTTGGTAGTGTGTGGGTGTCCAGGAATTTGTCCATTTCGTGCAAGTTGTGCAGTATTTTGGCATATAATTTTTCATAGTATTCTCTAATAATTGTACTTCTGTGGTGTCGGTTGGGATCCCTCCTCTTCCATTTGTGATCTTATCTATTTGAGTCCTCCCTCCCTTCTTTTTGAGAAGTCTGGCTTGGCGTTTATCAATTTTGTTTATTCTTTCAAAGAACCAGCTCTTAGATTCATTGATCTGTTCTACTGTGTTTTTTTAATTTGGATTCTGCATTGTTCAATTCTGCTCTAATCTTTATTATTTCTCTTCTGCTGGCTTTGCGCTTTCATTGCTGCTCTGCTTCTGGTTCCTTTAGGTGTGAGGTTAGGTTCTGTGTTTGGGATTTTTCTTGTTTCTTGAGGTAGGCCTGGACTGCAATGTATTTTCCTCTTAGGACTGCCTTTGCTGTATCCCATAGGGCTTGGACTGTCATGTTTTCATTGTCATTTGCTTCCATATATTTTTAAATTTCTCCTTCAATTGCCTCGTTGACTCATACATTCTTTATAGGATGTTCTTTAACCTCCATGCATTGGGAGGCTTTACAAATTTTTTCTTATGGTTGATTTCAAGTTTCATAGCATTGTGATCTAAAAATATGCATGGTATGATCTCATTCCTTTTATATTTATTGAGGGCTGTTATGTGACCCAGTATGTGATCTGTCTTGGAGAATGTTCCATGTGCACTTGAGAAGAAAGTGAGTCAGAAAAAGACAGATATCATATGTTTTCACTCATATGTGGAATTTGAGAAACTTAACAGAAGACCAAGGGGGAAGGGAAGGGAAAAAAATAGTTTCAAACAGGGAGGCAAACCATAAGAGACCCTTAAATACAGAGAACAAACTAAGGGTTGCTGGGGGGGGGTGGTCAGGGAAGAGGGGAAAATGGGTGATGGGCATTGAGGAGGGCACTTGTTGGGATGAGCCCTGCGTATTGTATGTAAGTGATGAATCATGGGAATCTACCCCTGAAGCCAAGAGCACACTGGATACACTGTGTGTTAACTAACTTGACAATAAATTATATTTAAAAAACTATAAACTAAATAAATCATGAGCATGTAATGCACCATATGGCGACTGTAATTAATAATGCTGTACTGCATATTTGAAAATGTCTAAGAAAGTAGATCTTAAAAGTTCTCATCACAAAGAACAAACTTCTGTAATTGTGTAAGGTGACGGATGCTAAGTAGACTGATCGTTTCACAATATGTACAAGTATTGAATCCCTGTGTTGCACACCTGAAACGAGTATAATGCGTGTGTTAATTATACCTCAATGAAAAATAAAATAAAATAAGATGAATTTGGAAAATCGTACTTTTTTCTCAGGATGTCTCTTAGTTGAAATATTTGAAGCATTTATTTTTAATTGCTGTATAATTCACATGCCATAAAACTCACTTTTTTTCTATTATACAATTCAAGGGTTTTTAGTATAGTTACAAGGTTGTACACCCATTATCACTATCCGATTCCAGAACATTCCTTCACCCCATATGAAAACCTGTATCCACTGCCATTCATTCCTCATTTCCTCCATGCCCTACCTAGCCCCTGATCTGTTTGTGCCCATAAATTTCCTCTCTCTGAACACTTAATGTAAACGGTATTGCACAGTATGTGGTCCTTTGTGTCTGTAGCGTGTTTTCAGGGTTTATCCACATGTGGCAGGTATCAGTACCTCATTCATTTTTGTGGCCGAGTGACATTCCATTGTATGGATACACAACACTTTGCCCATTTATTAGTCGATGGATGTTTGAGTTTTTCCACTTTTTGGTTATAAATGAAGTTGCTATGAACATTAACGTATAAGCTTTTGCATGAACGTGGTTTTTTTTTTAAATGCTTATTTACTTTTGAGAGAGAGACAGAGAGAGACAGAGAGAGGGGAAGCGGGAGAGGGGCAGAGAGAGAAGGAGACAAAGACTCCAAAGCAGGCTCCAGGCTCTGAGCTGTCAGCACAGAGCCCGATGCGGGGCTCAAACTCACGAGCTGTGAGTTCATGACTTGAGCTGAAATCAGCCACTTAACTGACTGAGCCAACCAGGAGCCCCATAAACATATGTTTTAACTTAATTTAGTACATACCTAGGGAACTGCTGAATCATGTGGTAACTCTCCATTTAACTTTTTAAGGAGATGCCAAACTATTTTTTAAAGTAGTTGCACCATTTTATATTCCCACCAACAATTTCTGAGTGCTCCAACTTCTCAACATCCTCTCCAGCACTTGTTATTTCCTGTTTTTATTTCTTTCTTTATTTTCTAGGGGCTATCCTGATGGATGTGAAGGGTGTCTTATCATGGTTCTGATTTGCGTTTACCTAATGACGGATGAGTTTGGACATTTGTGTATCTTATTTGGAGAAATGTTTATTCAGAACCTTGGCCCACTTTCTAATTAGGTGATTTGTCATTTTATTGTTGATTTGTAAGGCCTATCTATAGGTTTTGGATACTAATATCTGGTCAGATACATGATTTATAGATACGTCTTTTCATCTTGAGGTCTTCTTGTCAACTTTCTTGATGCTCTTTGGAGCACAACCTTTTTTTTTTAATAGCTTTATTGAGGTTTAATTGATGCACAAACACCTGCACATAGGTAGTGAACAGTTTGTTGAGTTTGGATACACGCACACACCCGTGAAACCATCACCACGATCAAGGGAATAGACATATCCAGCCCCTTTTTTCTCTCACTTCCCCTGGAATGTCCTTAAAATGGATTTGGTCATCCTAGATCGATTCTCCATGCCTCTTACCCTGTATTCCTTATGTAAACCTCTTTGTCTTGTCACTCCACATTCTGGAAGGTTTCTTGTTTCAGTTTGCGGGCTTCTGTCTCGTGCTTTTATTTATTTTGCGATGTCTGGTAACACTTGGTGTCTGCTCACAATCAAAGGATTTGGCCGATCCGGTGGCCAGTGCTGGCTTCTTCTGCAGTTGTGAGGTTCTCTTTCCACATCCGGCCTCCCGCTTGGCTGGCAGGGCTGCTGTGGGCTGGGCACGCCGCCTGGCAGGCCTTACTCTGGAGTACAGGGGCTCGGAGCAGAGGCAGGCAGGCTGCTCTCCCCACCCCACTCCCATCTGCCAATAGCTAAAATTAGGAGGACTTTACTTAGGGTGGTAGATTTTAGCGTGTTTGCCGCCCAGCGTAGAAATGGGTGTTTCAGTGGCTGTCAAGGTTGCGTGCCAACAGTGACCTAAGTGTTCATCATACGTTCTTAATGTCCATCCTCGAAACCTAAGCTGTCATCGCTGTCAAAGGCCCCAAAGCCATCATCAGTGCTGGAACTGGGGAGACTCTTTCTTCCATCATGGGCATTTTTCTGCATGAGAACTGGAGCCGTCCTTCTCCCCCAGCTGCCACTCGACAGCCCCATTCCACGTTCTCATGGGAACAAGTGGGATGGAAAAATGGACTCTGTATGCGCGTCTTGTGGTAGTAAAATGTCAGTCTGTGATGGCAGAGAAGTAATTCAAACTGTCACTCTCAGTCGGCCTGTCCAAGGCTTGTTTTTGTTAAAATACCTCAAAGGAAGCCGAGAGTTGTTTTCCGGTATGTTTTGCACATCCGCCACTAGAGGGCAGCATTGTCACTGTTGTCTGTCTGAGTTTGGGGAACCGTAGTCCACAGCCCACGCAGGCCTCTTCCTGGACGCTTCTCCCATGGGGGCGCCACCTTCCAGCTCTAAGAGGGAGGCCGCAGGGCGCGGGTGGAGGATGTGTTTGGGGGGATGGGCAGTAGGAAGGGAGGATGCATCATATTGGCTGGCAAATGTACACTTTTTGTTTAATTTTAAAGGTTTGAGGTAAGAGGGGGGGAAAGATGGATATACAGACTCAGCCCACCTACTTGAGTAAATTGCAGTATAATTTTAGACATAAGATGGATAGGGGCGCCTGGGTGGCTCAGCCGGTTAAACATCCGACTTCGGCCCAGGTCATGATCTCACGGTCCGTGAGTTCGAGTCCCGCATCAGGCTCTGTGCTGATGGCTCGGAGCCTGGAGCCCGCTTCAGATTCTGTGTCTCCCTCTCTCTCTGCCCCTCCCCCACTCACGCTCTGTCTCTCTCTCTCTCCTTCAAAAATAAATGTTAAAAAAATTTTTTTAAAAAGATGGATATCCACTTGTTTATTTTTATGTTTTGCTGGATGGCAAGAATTAGCTAGCATACCTCCCGCACCCCCCTCCATCGTGGATTCACCGGGATATAATAAACTGTCTTCTTTTTCCATCCCTCTTCCTTACCCTAACTTGGAAGGAGAGGTGGGGTTTCTAATAGTGTGAGCTTTCCCCCTTGGGAGATCAGTGTTGTCTCAATGACCTTCTCAGCCCCACGGGCCACTGACATGGATCTTCCAAGAACAGGAGAGATGGAGGGGAGGAATCAGTTAAAGGAAGGAGTACTTAACTTCAAAGAAGAGGCTTTCTCACGCCTGGCTAGTTCAGCAAGAATTGTTCATTAGAATGGCGGATGGGGTTTCATTTCTTATGGGTAGGCCAAGTAGAAAAACAATTAAGATTTATCACTTTGAAAACCATAATGAACATTTGGAGGGTCCTTCATGGAAACAATTACAATAAAATCAAATACATATACATTTTTGAACTTGTTGGGAGTCTTTGAAATGTCACCCTTTGTCTTCTTTTGGTCCTTCCTTCCTGTTTTCAAAATAGAAAGATGATTTAGGACATATGCTATGTTGCATGCACAGGAGGATAAGAACCTGAACTGTACTGTTGGTCACAGGATTACAGTGGACAAGAAGTAGGTAGGACAACGTGGCCATTGAGATCTGTGCGGCTTGGTGACTGATGTAATGGAGGGGTTAAGGGAACAACTTAGGTTAGCACTCAAGTTAACTCTGGCTTGACTCTTGGCCGCAAACACATCTGATACCAAAATGGCAATGGCGTTGACAGGATTTAGACATCAAGGAGGCAGGAAAGCTGTCGTGAGGAGTGGAGAGTGAGAGGAAAAATGGAGAATTCATTTTTAGACATATCGAATGGGATATGTCTTACAGGCATTTGGAAAGAGGAGTATGACATTCGGTTGGATGGTCAGATACAAAGTTATTGTTTGGGACTCATCAGAATTTGGGGTTGCTTAAACCAAGGAACGCAACTGTTGTCGTCAAGAGAGCCATGAGGAGAGAAAATACTGGGTCAAGGATGGAAATCTGGGCTCTATTACCATTGATGGAGTGGAAAAGTCTATAATGGGGATCAAGAGGAAGAAACTGCATCATAAAAGAGGACAAGGAGAGAGCAGTATCACTTTTTCCAAGACAGATGAAACATTTCAAAGAGAAGTCATGGTTGATCAAGAGATGCACTTGATGTGATGAGCAACAGGTGATGTATGGAATTGTTGAATCACTGTATTGCACACCTGAAACTATATAGCATGGTATGTTGACTAACTGCAATGAAAAATTTAGATGTAAACAAATAAATAAAGCTAAAAAGACAAAGAAAATCAATCTGTAAAAAATGTTTAAAGGAGAGAATTTGTGGTTAATCAGGCCATGTCAGCAGACTGTTCTAGTGACATAATGAATTGAGGGGTCTGTTAATTTTGTCGGTACGAAGGTCCTTGGTCCCCTGTAGAGGAACAAACCCACTAGAATGTTGGGGATGGCAGCCAGGAACGCTGGGCTGAACAATGAATGGGAATTGAAAAAGAAGAACCAGTACATATTGATTTAGGCTGGTTTATAATGTAACAATGGGCACTGCCTCCTTCTGGTTCTGTCTCCTCTAGATTCACTTCTCGGTGCCTTTGCACCAAGTACCTTCTTTTCCTGGAATGCCCATCTTTTTTCTCCTTTCCCTATATTAAACATACACTTGAGGTGAAACGCCGTGGATTTTTTTTAACCACTTTATCCTGAAGACCTGGCTCATTAACTTGGTCACAGTGGGTACCCAGTAACTCCTGGATGAATGGACGGATGAATGAATGAATGGAGGGTGAGGTCCTACATCCATCTGGAAGCCCTGAGCTAGCACTGTCTCATTTGGAAGATTCTGGTTTGGGATATGACCAGATAGGAGGAAAACACGAAATTCTGGACGAGGCTGGGCTGGGACTTGAACCCCCATCTGCCTAATTCTCCAGGATGCATTCCTAACTACCAAGCTCTCAGGGAACCTGAGTGAAGGCTGTTGCTTCAGATCTCCGTAGCATCCGGCTGTCCCTCTAGTGAAGGTAGGTGGGGCCGATTTACGACAAGCTCCGCTTCAGCGACTGCCCCTTTTTCTGTTACTCCCCTGAGGACCAAACTCTTCTTTACCTTTGTTGATACTTGCAGTGCCATTCTCGGTGGCCTTGGAGCCATTCTGTGTCTTCGCTGTGACTTCATGAACATTAATTCTGATGCCTGGGGTTTATGAACCGCCTTTTCCTTTTAGGGAACCCTCCCGCCACCATCACCCCTCATGGCGAGATGTGTCTCGCCTACCTGGAAGAATTCTCAGACAGATTGATGGTGTCCTCTCTAGAGGGATCTTCGTCCTGATGTCGGGTGCTCCCTGGCAGCAGCTGGTACTTGGCTTTCTTCACACCACATGGTGACCAAATGCACATGTTTACCAGCCCGGGACTCGCAGATATGAGCAGGGGAAGTTATTTCCCCCCTGGCCTCGCAGATATGAGCAGGGAAAGTGATTTCCCCTGGCCGCAGGGACAAAAGGGAAGTGCAGATTGAGACAGGAATTAGAGCTAACCCTTTGAGGTGCTGTTTCTGAACACCCACTTGTTGGGTGATGCACTTAATCCGCAGGCTTAAACTATTCCAACCGTTGTCTCTGCTATGAACTGTTACACACATTTTATTACCAGTGTGATTTTTTTTTTTTTTTTTTTTTTTTTTTTTTTTTGCTTTGTGTTCTTTCCACTCCTTTCAACAGGATGTGAAGGGCTGACAAAACTCGACCTGACCGTAAACTTCATTGGAGAGCTGAGCAGCGTTAAAACGCTTGGGCACAATATCCACCTGAAGGAGCTCTTTCTCATGGGTAACCCGTGTGCTGACTTTGACGGCTACAGGCAGTTCGTGGTGGCCACGCTACAGCAGTTAAAGGTACGCTTATTTTAATGATGCAGAAACCTCGGAAAAAGGAAAACAAGCAGCCGCAGTGATGCCTGATTCATTCGCGGCATCGTCGGGGAAGGGGTAGTTTTAGAGGAGGGAAGATTCCAGAAAATCGAAACCAACCCTTCGACGTACCGACACTTTAAAGTTGTTTTGATAGCTTGAATAAACTCTGAAGAATAGATTAAATACATTTCTCCTTTCAGAACACAACAGAGCTTAACTGAACTGTTTCTTTCTTTCTTTTTTTTTTTTTAAGTGTATATATTTATTTTGAGAGAGACGGAGAGTGCACACGATTGGGGCGGGGGGGCATGGCTGAGAGAGAGAGGGAGAAAGAGAGAGAATCCCGACCAGGCTCCACACGGTCAGTGTGCAGTCTGATGCAGGGCTCAAACTCACGAACCGTGAGATCATGACCTGAGCTGAAACCGAGAGTCAGCTGCTTAACTGACTGAGCCCCCCGGGCGCCCCTAAACTGTTTGTTGAGGAATGCAAATTAGAGTCATGGAGGGCATTCATCATTACTAATAGCAGACTGAAAACTTAAAGAGTTTTTGAGATTACTACAGCTACATACCTCTGTATTACACTGTCTTAAGCTACTGTGCTTTTATAAGTATTTTCTTTTTATCATTGCTTTCTCTTAACACGTTCTCTGTGTTAGCAGTTCTCAAACTTTGCTATGCTTTGGAATACTTGGGTGGTGTTTGCTGGGCCCCACCCCAGAGTTTCTGATTTTTAGGTCTGATGTGGCACACAGGATTCTTTCATTTCTTTTTTCTTTTCTTTTTTTTTTTTACATTTATTTATTTTTGAGAGAGAGAGAGGGAGAGAGAGCACAAGCGGGGGAGGGGCAGAGAGAGAAGGAGACACAGAATCAGGAGCAGGCTCCAGGCTCTGAGCTGTCAGCACAGAGCCGGACGCGGGACTCAAACCCACAAACCGCGAGATCACGACCTGAGCCAAAGTCGGATGCCCAACCGACTGAGCCACCCAGGCGCCCCGGAGGATTCTTCACTGATGCTTGCTGGTCCAGGGAACTCATCTGACAACCTCTACCCGATGTGGCTAATCTCTTATCTTGTATCTCCCCTAACCTAATATTTTTGGAACCTGGGGAAAAAACAGGTGGTTTCTAGAGAAATCCTATACCTGCTTACATTAAACGAGTAATGTTAACTTTCATGTAATTCCAAGAATGTCTGACCTGCGTGTGGCCCCATGCTTCTGCAAGAAAACGCATGGATGCACTGGCTTCACCATAGGCATTTTCTTCTATTCTCAGAGGACGTTTGTTTTTAGACTGCCGTGTCCTGCATAGTCGAGATTGCTGGAGTAACGGAGCACATTTCTTCTAATGTGAAATGTTTTTGATTAAGAGAATGAGTCACTCAGGTAATTGAATCCAGAACATATATTTAGAATAAAATGATAAATGAGCTCAAACATAACCCAAGCTGATCTTCATTATCCAGTGACGTACTAACAAAATGAACTGATGAGAACCAGAATATCACAGAAACAGGCCCTGCACAGAAACAGGCTCATAGCACTATGAGCCACATCCCTGGAAGGGTGCAGGGGCCAGCCCAGCCGAGCCCCGGGTTGCTGCTGTGGCGGTCAGGCTAGAAGCCTGTGACAGCTGTCGGGCACGTGCCCGACACCGGCAGCCCATCCACAACAGCCACATGGGTCCTTGTGTCCAAAGCGTATTTTAAATTCTTTTTCCAAATGTCAGCATTGTGATCTTGGTTTATGATTTTACCGATCCCGATAATTTGTTAGATTTCTATTTTACCCAAGCTTCGTGTGTTTTTCCTTGTGCATTAGTTTCCTGTTGCTGTGGTCGTGAGTTACCACAAACGTGGTGGCTTAAGACAACACAGATGTTTGCCGCTATAGTCCCGGAGTCAGGAGTCTGATGTTCAGGTGTTGGCAAGGCTGCGTGCCTTGGGCCGCCCTCCCTCCGGGAGAACTCCTTTCCCTGCACGTTGAGCTTCCGGAGGCTGCCTGCATGTGTGAGCTTGTGGCCCTTGCCTCCAGCCTCAAAGCCGGCAGTGGTGGCTTCCTCTGATCTCTCCCCGATTCTGACCCTGCCACTTCTGCCTTCTTCTTTCCCTTATGAGGACCCTTGTGGTTCCACCGGGCCCATCCAGATAATCCAGGATGATCTCTCCATCTTAACACCCTTAACTTAATCACAGCTACCAAGACCCTTTTGCCATGGTAGGTAACATTCACAGGGATGAGAAGGTGAACATTCTTGAGGGGCCGTTATACAGCCTACCTTGCATTTCTAATGCCTTACCTCTTTTTATACAATGGGGCTGGGCAAAATACATAGGTGTTTTTAAACTAGTAGCTTTGAAACTTCACATTTTAATTGGTGTTTTTATTTTAGTATTTCAGCTTGGCAAATCACTTTGAAAATACCAGGTATAAACAGTGACCATAACAATTGACAACCTACTGGGTGCATCTTGTTGTCGAGGGTGGAAAATGGGCCCATTCGTATTGGAGCCCAACTCTGTCTAATATACAAGACCCCTTTTTGTAGAGAGCATTTCGAGGTGGCACCGTTATACTTTGGAGCTGTGGTCTGACCTGAAGCTTTGATGTTCTTTATATAGCGAGCAGGTATAAAATCCATAGATTTTGAGAGCTTGTCACTAATAATTGGTTTCAACAGACAACATACTTATTATTTTACCCATAAAGATACTCTGTAACTCTGTTAATTATATGAAATAGACATTGATTTAGATCAAAGTTTCTGATGTTTCCCATTCATTACTTTGCTTTTAATTCCATATCACCAAGGTGCATTATTTGTTATTTCTAAATTTACAGTATTCCAGTCAAAGTCAACGTGATTCAAATTGTGACTTTTGAATAACTACACCATGTTGGTTGTTTTTTATTCAAGTGGTTGGACGGTAAAGAAATCGAGCGTTCAGAAAGGATTCAGGCCTTGCAGAACTTTCCAGTAATTGAACAACAAATCAGAGAGCAAGAGGAAGCTTACCGCCTCAAACGGGCCAAAGACAAGGAAGAGGCTCAGAGGAAACTTCGAGAAGAGGATGAAAATGAGGCCAAGGAGAGAAGGCACTCAGTCTTCGAGGGACAGAGGTACGCAGACATCAGTGCCACTCTGTGCGCAAATTACGAGGGTTTTACTTTCTACTTAACTTCAGTTAAAAGCAGCTTTTCTCTTCCCAAAGTTTTCACAGTATCATATTTCAGGTGATCGATTTGGAGAATAAAGAGTATGAACACCTCATTGTTTGTGACAATTCTCTGAGGCTTTCCTTCCTTCCCAAGTTTCCTTTGCATCTAAAATTATCCTCAGACGAATCTCTCTAAGATGCACAGGAAAGATGAGTTAACACGGGTATTTCAGAAAAGTTAAATGTAAATCACATTATTATAAATCAAACAATTTTGATTGCATCATAAAATATTCTGTTTTGTGAATTATATAATGAATACATTTTAATGTGATTAATAAGCCTCTAAATTGGTCTTTTTTTTACAAGCCAGAGTTTTTCACACTTGTTTATTTTAAGTGAATTACAGCCACAGTCAGTTGATTTGATTCCATATGGTGAAAGCTTTAAATAGTTTGAAAATAGAATCTCTTAATCTTGAGAAAATAATAATTATATTTCAGACATGCATAAATATTTAAAAAATCAATAGACACAATAGTTCCACCCAGATTTAATAAATATCAGTAGTTTGCATTTATGCTCTGTATCTTTTTAAAAACGATAAAAAGATATAACATCACTGAGAGTCTATCCCCTGCTTTCCTCTTCAGGGGGTCCGCCATCCTGAAAGTTAAGTGTGTATTTGGTATATGTGATCCCATCCATATTTTAGATATATTTGTGATATAATTATGCCTCCTTGAACAAGAGTGGCTGTGTGTGTGTGCGTGTGTGTGCGTTTAGCACAAACAATATCTTTCTACAACTTTGCTTTGTATTCAATGTTATGTTGTTGAGATTTTTGCGTATAAAGACAGGTGGAACTAGTTTATTCATTCTGACTCTGTAATCCATTGGATGAACAAATCACAGATTATCCCAGAGGTGATGTTCAAAATATTTAACAGCTAGTGACTCATTGGCCCTGACCAATCAGATGTGCACCAGCTCTAACAACCTGCACGGCCCTCGGAGCTGGGGTCAGCTGCAGACCAGTCCAGGTGCGGACTCCCCTCATTGGGTGGCCACCTGGGGTGTTTCCCTTCTTCTGTTTCTTTCAGACAATATTGCTCATGTCTCCTTATGAAGGTATGAAAGTTTCTCTAGAGCACTCAGCAGTGACATTGCCACATCATTAATTAGGAACATTTTTCAACCTAATAGTCGTTGCCCAATTGTTTTCTAAAGTGCATTAATTTATACTCCTATATCAACAGTATAGGAGAGTTCCTAATCTTTGCCAATATTAGATAATATGATATTTAAAAACACTTTTTTTCATGTTTATTTATTATTGAGAGACAGAGACAGAGCGTGAGCAGGGGAGGGGCAGAGAGAGGAGACACAGAATCCGAAGCAGGCTCCAGGCTCTGAGCTGTTAGCACAGAGCCCGACGTAGGGCTCCAACTCACAAACTGCGAGATCATTCCCTGAGCCGAAGTCGGACGCTTAACCGACTGAGCCACCCAAGCACCCCAGGATAATATGATATTTTAAAACATGGACCAATCAAGTTGTTTGTTAAGTAACACCTAATATTTAATTTGTATTCCTAGAATTACCAGTGAGTTTCAGTATCTTAAGTGTCTTCTTATATTTGTATTGGCTATTCATATACTCTTCAGGCCCTCTGCCTACCTTAAATAAATTGTTAAGTTTTTTTCTTATTGACTTACAGTTATTTCATATTCTAGATGCGGATTCTTTAGTGTTATGTGCTTTGCAAATATCTTTTCCCAGCCTTTGACTTATGTTTAATTTTAGTAAGTGCTTCTGCTTTATAGAATTAAAAAATGGTAATATAGTCAAGTTTGTTTTTGTATTTTTTGGTCTCACTTATGAAATTTTTCATTTAGGCAACGTTTCATTACTCCAGTGTCCTATCTGTCTGTGTGGAATTAAGCTGTGACTACGGTGGGTAGTAGGGTACCTGTCATTTCCCAGATGGGTAGCTGATTGTCTGCTCCATTATGAAGGTGCTCTTCTCCTGATCTGTCACACCACCCTTCCCATATACCCTTTACATGCGTACTTGTGTGTCCATTTCTGGGCTCCCTGGACTGCTCCGTGGATGTACCTTCATGTGGTTTTAATCTGTAGATTTATGGTAAATCTTGATATTTGGTAGGAGGTATTCCCATGTTTCAGATTTATCTCGGCTGTTCTTAGCTCTTTACTTTTCTGTTAGGAGTTTACAATCTGCTATTCAAATTCCCTAAAAAATCCCTAGTGTAATTTTGATTGAAATTGCATTCAATTTATATGTTAATTAGGAGAAAGTTGACATCTTCATGACTTTGATTCTTTCCTTGCTGATCTGTGGAATAGCTTTCTCTATTTATTTAGACCTTCTTCTGAGTCCTTCAGTAAGGTTCTATAATTTTTCTCCATAAAGGTTTTCTTTTATTAGATTTATCTCTAAGTATCTTGTATAATGGCATTTTTAAAATACCCTTGTAATTGGTTCTTGCTGTTGGATAAAGAGGCGAATATACTGGTATTGTATTAAGCAATCTTGCTGACCTTTTTAAAAAGGTGCCGTAGTCTGTAGATGATGCTGTGTTTTTTCTTTCTTTTTTTTTTTTTTAAATGTTTATTTATTTTTGAGAGAGACAGAGACAGAATGCGAGTGGGTTAGGGGCAGAGAGAGAGGGAGACACAGAATTCAAAGCAGGCTCCAGGCTCCGAGCTGTCAGCACAGAGCCTGACACGGGGGCTCGAACTCACGAGCTGTGAGTTCATGACCTGAACCGAAGTCCGTCGCTCAACCCACTGAGCCACCCAGGCGCCCCTGATCCTGTGTTTTCTATGTGGAAAAACACTTTTTTTAAAAAAATAAATGGCAACTTTAAAGAATTTCCAATCCTTAGGCCTCTGCTTTGTGATTTTCTTTATGGTGGCTGCTAAGGCCCCAGTAGAGGGCGAAATGGCAGCAGTAAGAGTGAGAATCTGTATCTGGTTCTGACTTTAAAAGGAAGGTTTCCAATTTCTCATCAGTAAGTAACGCATTTGCTGTGGGGTCTTGGTAGAGTTAAGTGAATTTCCTTTGATTCCAAGTTGATGAAGAGCTCTTATCATCACAGATGCTGGATCTTATGAAATGCTTTCTTTTTTTTTTTTTTTTTTTTTTGGCCTCTATTGAAATAATCATGTTTGTCTATTAATGTGTTGAGTCACATTAATATATTTCCCAATATTAAGCCATCCTTGAATTTCCAGAAGAAACTCACTTTGTCTGTGATATATTTGTAATAGATTTCTGCATTCATTTTTCTAATATTTTATTTATAATATTTAAACCTACGTTCGTGAGTTTATGCTGTAATATTCTTTTTTCACTGCATTTTCCCCAGTGTTTTGCGTCAGTTATAATAGGCACATAAAATGTGTTGGGGATCATCTACTATTCTTGCTTCATACAAGTTGACAAATGTTGACAGCAGGCTGTTGCTTGCATTGAGTAGAAGCACACGGCTGGGTTGGTTTCTTGCGCTATTACTTCTCCACAGGACTGACTGGTCCTTCCGTTCCTCCCATGACTGCATTCAGCCTATTTGCACAGACATCCAGACATTCTGGCGGACGGTCATCAAAATAGTGAATCATCCGCTTAGTCAGAAAGGAGTAGGGAGCCACTCCCTTTTAACGCTGCAAGAAGAAATGCCAGAAAGATGCAGGGGGCGACTGCAAGAAGGGGAGACAGTCATCTCACCCCTTGACTAGAGGCAGCCTGCTTCCAGCCTGGAGACTTGAAATGATGTGATGTGTCCTGGAATAGCCTAGAGCAGGAGTGTCAGGAGAGTGGGCGTCAATGGAATCAACTCACGCCTCAGCATCTGTCATGTCGAGGATTTGGGAATACCCCGTGGGCCAAGTACACATGGTAGAAGGAACTGCACTTGGCTCTCTTTGAAAGGATACTGTCCAAGTGAGTAGCGGCAATGAGGGACCGTGGGGTGGACTGTCAGTGGCCCAAGCTGAGTTGTCATAAATGACCAGCCGGGTAGTATGTTGGTCACTCTGATAGGGAACAGTGTACTTGGAAGGCCATTGTAATGTCTCTGAGAACCAGTAAATGTGCTCAGAAGACAAAACCGGTAACTGGGCATCGGCCCTAGAAAGGGAGCCAGGTGCCAAGGTGTAAGAGCATCAGTGTCAGATGAGATGTTTGCCTCCTTCTCCCCATCCATTGTCCCAGGCCCAAATTTCTGAAGTCGGGGGGACCTGAAGAAGCCAGCGAGGTGGGATACAGAGGGAAGGAGTAGGTGAGCGAAGGGGGGTTGGCGTAGCCCGTGCCCCTCTCCCCATGCACAGCCCAGTCATGAGCTAGGTGAGGGGTGAGGGGTTTGGAGAGGGAGGGCAAGGGCTTCGATTTGGATGTAAGTGAAGTTTTGTTTAAACTGTAGGCCTTTGGGTGGCTCAGTCGGTTGAGCATCAGACTCTTGATTTCAGCTCAGGTCACGATCCCGGGATGTGAGATAGAACTCAAGTCGGGCTCTGTGTTGAGTGTGGAGCCTGCTTGGGATTCTCCCTCTCCCTCCCTCTCTCCCTCTCCTCTCTACCCCGCTCACTCCCTCTCTGTCTAAAATATAATAAATTAAATTAAATTGTAGGCCTCTAATTCCCGAAAATGAGCGTTAGCGGAGATGGGACTCTTCTAAACGGGACCATAGGGCTGTGGGATGTGCTCACGAGTGGGAAGAGAGTTCTGAGAGCACAGATGTGAAGGAAGTGGCTGAGGAGCCCATTGTTTGTTTGTATCCTGATGAGATCAGTCTGTTTTGTCTCCTGGCTGCTCACATTTCCATGCATTTTGCCTTCGGAGACTTAAGTTATTTAGCTGATATTTCTATAGTTTTTATTAAGTGCAATGATGTTTATGTGTATTATTATCTTTTTACATTTTACAAAATAGAAAAGTGAACCAATTAGTCACTTTCCAGCAAAAAACAATCCTTTTAATTTTTTTTTTAATGTTTATTTTTGAGAGAGACAGAGTGTGAGTGGAGGAGGGGCAGAGGGGCAGAACGAGAGGGAGACACAGAATCCAAAGCAGGCTCCAGGCTCTGAGCTGTCAGCACAGAGCCCGGCGTGGGGCTCGAACCCACAAATCATGAGATCATGACCTGAACCGAAGTCAGACGCTTAACAGACTGAGCCACCCAGGCGCCCCCAAAAACAAATTCTTCTTTTTTTTTTAAACAAATTCTTTTAACTGGAAATGGAACCAATTATTTCAGTGATGATTACCTAGGATGTGATAGGATATTATAAATCCCCTTAATAGATTGCCTTTTCAACACCATAGAGAACTGTAGCTATATGGCAAAGTATTCATTTTCAGAAGTTTGCATTATTTTGCTTATTAAACTAGTTACATTTTGTAATATGCAAAAAAAATGTTAGCAGATATCATTCTCTGTTCTATTTATATTGTTTAAACCTCAAGCTCTAGTACTTTTGGTCTATCCCTTCAAAAAGCATCTTATCTGAAGGTCAACTAAATGAGCCTTTTGTGTTATCTCGTTTCAGTAACAATAACAAAACGTAACGTTCAGTGAGCACTTCCTGTTTGTCATGCTTGGTACTCAAGGCTTCATGTGGATTTTTTCATGCAATGTTATTTCGAAATAGAGTGTATGTTGCAGGGAGAGGTGAGGAACACTGTTCCCCAGTGCTTACTATGTGAACGGTGTCATTTTTGCTCTGCTAGAATAGGATCTCCTGAAAGGACTGTCATTGTCTGTCTTGCCTGGGCTTGGATCTCTGGTGCTGGGCACAGAGGAGATGCTCAAGAAATATTTCTCGAATCCACGTTGAATGACTGTTGAATATCTCATATACCCGTTTGATGTCAGAGACACCATAGAACTCCTTGACAACCCACAAAACATGAATAAAAAAAGAGCACACAGCACTGTTCCTATACAAAGCTATGAAATCAGAAGTTGTCCATAAAAGACCATACCACGAATCTCATATATCCCACTGGAGAATTTTGGAGAGAGAGCATCATTAAAGAACCTGGAACTAATATGATGTAATTTGCCTGTTGACAAGACTCCTCTGGGAGCAGTGTGGAGGCAGGAATTGAGGGTCCCAGCCTGGAAGTGGGGTGCCTGGGAAGGCCCAGTGGTCCCTGAGTTTGATCATCAGAACCTCTTGCAAGCTGTCATAAAACACAGATTCCTGGGCCTAACCCCACATCTATTGAGTAGACTTTCTGGTGGCAGGTCGAGGCATCTGTGCCCTTCACACGGCTCCGCAGGTGACTCAGATCCCACCAGCCTGGGAGCTTCTCATCCGATCACTGCACTATGCCCCGTGTTAGATGATGAGGGCCTGTCCCATTTGGGACAGTACGTTCATCCAGCATGGCTTACATTGGCTCTCTTTCAGATGTGTTTTGTCACTCAAAGGTACGAAGACAACACAAGAAAAGTGTGTCAGAGATTGAAGGGGCGGCATTTAGGATGAAACTCAGACATCCAGTACTGGTCTCACATGCTCTGTGTGTCCGTTTGTTCTTTCCTAGCCCGTTTTCAGTAGAGCACAAAGACCATGTCCAGGAAGGACAAGAAGGGGAATGCAACCAAAAGAGATTCAAGGACAATGAAGATGACCTGGAATTCTGGAACAAGCCCTCTTTGTTTACTCCTGAATCTAGATTGGAAACACTTAGGCATATGGAAAAACAACGGAAAGACCAAGAAAAATTAAGGTATTCCACAGTGAGGCAATGCCCTGCTATGGACTGTATTTTCTTGATTGCACAGGGTTTACTCCTTCTCTGTGTTCAATCTTTGTTAGCCATCACTTAATTGACTTGGCTTCTAAGTTCAGCTTCCTGTTGAATTGTGTCTACTGACATTTGTTAATATCAAACTGCCTTCTTTAGGATGTCATGAATTATGGCATTTTACATAGGGTCTTGTTTGGATGTTTTTAATTTTTTTTCTGTTTTTTTCTCCTTGTTGATACCTTTATTTTATTTTTATTATTATTATTTTTTTAAGTTTTTTTTTTTTTTAATTTTTCTAATGTTTATTTATTCTTGAGACAGAGACAGAACACAAACAGGGGAGGGGCAGAGAGAGAGGGAGACACAGAATCTGAAACAGGCTCCAGGCTCTGAGCTGTCAGCACAGAGCCTGATGCGGGGCTCGAACCCATGAACTGTGAGATCATGACCTGAGCCAAAGTCGGACGCTCAACCGACTGAGCCACCCAGGCGCCCCTATTATTATTATTTTTTAAATTTACATCCAAATTAGTTGCATCTAGTGCAACAGTGATTTCAGGAGTAGATTCCTTAGTGCCCCCTACCCATTTAGCCCATCCCCCCTCCCACAACCCCTCCAGCAAACCCTCAATTTGTTCTCCATATTTACGAGTCTCTTCTGTTTTGTCCCCCTCCCTGTTTTCATATTATGTTCATTTCCCTTCCCTTATGTTCATCTGTTTTGTCTCATAAAGTCCTCATAGGAGTGAAGTCATGATTTTTGTCTTTCTCTGACTAATTTCACTTAGCATAATACCCTCCAGTTCCATCCACGTAGTTGCAAATGGCAAGATTTCATTCTTTTTGATTGCCGAGTAATACTCCATTGTATATATAAACCACATCTTCTTTATCCATTCATCCATCGATGGACATTTGGGCTCTTTCCATCCTTTGGCTATCGTTGATAGTGCTGCTGGATGTCTTTTGGATGTCTTTAAATTTTTTTTTTTTAACAACTTTCAACGAATCAAGCAGTAGGGATGTCCCGGGTTAGAGATACTGATTATCATGGCACCGAGGAAAAGGCCACTTTGCGGGACGAATAAGTTCCGTTGTGTCTCATAATTTGCAAAATTAGAAAGCAGTCTTATGAGGCATTGTTTTCCCAGTACAACTGTCTTGGACATTCAACAGCACGCTTTCACTTCTGAAACTGTTTAGATCGAACTTGACGATTTGTTAGAAGCTCGAACGCTTATGCTCTGATTGTCAGGGAAGCTTTTTAAAAGCTCGACTCGGTGTCATTCCATTTCATGTCATCGCTCAAATCTAGTACGTAAAATGTATCACTTACGGAAATGCTTACAATTCGTGTGCTTGGGGATGGGATCACTTAGCTCTGAAATACCGTCGTCTGCACGGCAGTTACAGGCACGAAGCCCAGTGTCTTTCCCTGTGATTGTCACCTGCGAGCAAGAAACTGAAAGAGTGAACACAACCATTAGCAATCTCTGCTGCTTTCATACAATTTTATTCAGTAGCTAGATAGGGAGGTACAAAAACGAGAATTGAATTTTATCCAAAATGCTTGTTTGTGAAATTTGGCGGTCTATATACGGTCAGGCCACCCAGTGCTTTGGGAAGAGCATCAGAAAACATCAGAAAATGTGGGTCCATGTGGCGACTCTGCTGCTTACTCTCTGTGCGATGTTGGCAAATACCCAACTTCTCCTCAACTCCTTCCTCGTCTGTTAAACAGGGATTCTCTCCCTGCCTTCCCTACTCCACTGTGTGGTTGAGAGAATCATAGGAACCAATAAATGTAAAAGTGGTCTGCAGACTTAAGAACCTTCTGCAATGGAAATTCTACATGTTTTTATATAATATGTATTGTATTTCCAACATATATACACATATACACCCATGTATATGCAATATATGTCTATATGTATGCATGCCTGAAATGTATACATAGTACAGTATATCGTATAATACATTGTATTGAGCCTGAAACCAGGAAAAAAAAATTCCTCTCCCTGATAGCCTAAAAAAAAAAAAAATACAGCTGGGTTGGATAGAAGACCAAGCCACTCTGTGCAAGTGCACAGTGGTGTTCCCAGTCCCATGGGTCCCTGCGATGTTTGCCCCTTCTGGAGGATGCCCCTGGATTGTCCTCGTCATGGAGACTAATGTGGTACATGGACACATTAACTTACCTGGACCAGGAGAACCAGCTTAAAATGCAGCAAAATGTGAATAAATGTACATTTTCATATACAGTTCACTATCCAAAATCGGGATTAGAAGAATGGAAATCCAAGGCAAAGACTTGCCTACAGTTCTGTCATCTACACACATTCCTCCATGTGGTTTTGTAGAGCTTGTCCATACAGGCTTTTTTAGGTTTTTATAGGTCTTCAGTGATGTTGAAATAGCTAGGACTACGCTCTACATTTTTCTATGTTATCTCATGAGTCTTTCCTATCTGCACTGTTTCTTTTCCTCCATCCACGTTTTCTGCCACTTTTTAGACCAGTGAGGTAAAGAGCAGACACGTGTTTTTAACAACCGCAAAATATTTCATAGCATGAATATAGTTAGGCCACTGACTCCTCCGTTGATGGGTTTTCCTCATAGCTCCAGAGTTTTGCCACTATGAGTAATTCTGTGATAGACATTTGTTTATGTAGAATCTCATGTACTGGTATTTTTATTTCTATAGAGTCGAATCTACTTGGCATTTTAAAAATTATAATTTTTTTAAAAGTTCATTTATTTGTTTTGGGAGAGAGGGGGGGCAGGGAGAGAGAGAGAGAGAGAGAGAGAGAAAATCCCAAGCAGGCTCTGTGCTGACAGCCACGAAGGGTTCAATCTCATGAACCATGAGACCATGACATGAGCCAAAGTCAACAGTCAGATGCTCAACTGACTGAGCCACCCAGGCACCCCTAAAAATTAAAACTTTAACTAAAGCAGAGGCTATATCCGCCAATGGAGAATCGACAGTTATCTGGGTAAATCATGCATGAAATAGATGAATTTAAATATTCATGGATATTTCATGAAAAAGAGGATTTTTCCCCCTTTTGAATTAACTGCCAAATTGTCTAGGTCACATTTTTGCCTTAAAGATACAGATAACGATCATAAAGAAATCTGCCCTGTCAATTCCCAGCATAGGAGTAACAGAATGGACTTCATAACAGTGAATTATTCATGTATTCACAAATGCCTGATCAATTTTTCTTAAACGTGTCACAAAAATATTCCTTTTACGTTGTTTTTCTCTCTCCCCACTGCCCTTTGCTCCCATCTCAAGTGGAAAGAAGAAGAAAGTGAAACCACCCAGGATTTTGATCACTGAAGATGGAAAAGTGTTGAATGTGAATGACCCCAAGTACGTGAGGCCAAAGAGAGGCTTGAAGAAGTCAAGCGCATGGGGGTGGTCCTGATGATGGTTTCCGTTGCGGGTTTGCTTCGCGGAGAATATATCTAAGCGTTCTTCACCAGCTCGAGGAGCCCGATAAGAATGTCATTTTGTGCATAGTTGAGAGTAGAACATCTCTGATGTTTTCGAGTGCATAACGTTATATTTCATTTTCTTGGCGTTCAGAAAATGATCTTGACATATGGGAATCTTAGTTATGTATCCGCGGAAACTTTGGGCCCTATACGCTTTTCTGCCTGAAAATTCCACGTGCATTATTGTTATGTCTATTAATTTGTAAAGCGCCACACGAACAAGCTGGCTGAGAGTATTGGTACCTTTCCTATGTGTCCCTCTACTGGACGCTCTGGGACACATCTACAAAGCACGTGAGAGCTGAGGAAAGAAACTGATGGAGATCCTTCAGGGACGTTAATGAGAGAGGGAAAATATTCGACCTGGAAATGCTCAAGTGTAATGATGGCTGCCCTATCTGGCTGTCTTAAAATCTAAAACTAGAAAGCAGGCAAAATTTAAAAAACCAAAAAAGGCCATTTATAGCCAAAATACCGACCAAAAAGCCTTTGGACTAAATCTCGTTGGCTTCGTTTCATTGCTCAAAGCCTGTTTCTTTTCAGTACTTCGTTTTCGACACCAGGACCAGGATAAAGAGACCGTCCTGATCATTTCCAGGCATCGTGTTTTCCATCTGCGTGGCAATCTTACATGCCAGGCAGTATTTTCTTCTCAGAGGTTCAAAGCCTGACCCTGGGAGACGTAGAGTGGCTTGTCCAAGGCCATGTAGCTAATAGATGGTGTGACTGACCTGCTCGTGCTAACCCAGCTCTAGTGACTTCCGTGATCAAGTTCATATCTACCAGCCCCTCACACACACAGCCCTTCTCTCTCCTGCAGAAATTAACGTAGCCTGAGACACGATACTAAGCATGAGGATATGGCAGTGAATATGACAGGTGTCTGCATTCACTGAGCTCAGAAATCTAGTGGGAAGATTGTCTCTCAGCCTATAGCAGGGGGCTTAAGGGAGACCCTCAGAGCCCTCTGGGCCCCGGGTGAGACCACCTCTCCCCCTACCACACTGTCCACGTTACCTGCCCCTCCTGCTAACCGTATTGAGGGGGGTTCTGTGAAGAACTGAACACCCATCACCTCCTCCTACCACCTTCCATCCTGCCGTCACCACCCTTCCTTGCCCTCCTGGGTCATCCGTCACCACCAGAAACTTAGTCCCCTGTGGCTCTGTACACCTCATTCTCTTCCCCCCTGCTGACCCCTCCTTCCCTGCCTCTGTGCCCTCTGGAGTATGTGTTGGTCAGCAAAGCCTCCATCCTCGACCTTGTCTCTCAACGTCCCTTTTATCTTCTTTCACTGAGGGAAACTCAGGGTTCTGCTTCCACAGCTGCCCTCCGTATTCTCCCTCGCCACGTACATACACCACGAGGCAAGTTGAACCTGGTAGCCACTCTCAGACCATTTTTCTTCCCTTTCCCTAAAAGTTCCCAGCCCCCTTGGAGCCGGGGCCGTCTAGATAATACCACCTCTGTCCTTATCGCGGTCATGCGCTTAGCCCTGCCCAGCCCTCACGCTCGCCCTCTGCCCCACTCGCTGCAGAAGACCATGTTCACCCCCCCACCCCACCCCCCGCCCGGACAAGTGTCTCTCTCTCTCTGTCTCTCTCTCTGCCTCCTCTGCCTCTCCTCCCATCACTGGTCATGTGACTTTGTCCTACTTGTAGACAATCCACCAAAGCCTTGCTTTTTCCCGCTGCCTCACTCCCTGCCATCGTTCCCTCCCTCAGCCAGCCACACAACCCACTCTTATTCTCAGACCTGCCATCTTCTATATCTCTTCCGCCTCCAGAATCTTCCCTCGAGTGTCCCACTGGGCACCACCTCCTGTGCTCCCGGGGAGCGCCCTGCACGCCCAACAATCAGAAGCGCCATTAAGAACAGGAATCTGTTCAGCCTGCTGGTTTCCTGCCTGCCTCCCCCCTCCCCTCGTGTTCTTATCTTCTGTCACTCCGCTATGCTTTTATGGTTCGTCTCAGAGATTCGTCCTTGACATGGATCTTCAAGTCCCTTGTCCTTCTTTCCTTCCCGCGTCCTCTCTCGTAATCTCAACCAAATCTACCATGCCATCTGTTGCTGGACTTGCCCTCGTGAGGCTGGAAGAAAACATTCAACTCTCCCTGCCGGTCTTACTGTGAATTTACCACCATAGATCTCTAGCGGACTTCCGGCAATCATGTTGTACTTTCTTGGGTAATTCACTCCTCTGATTTCCCGTAGCCTGCTTTCACACTGCCTGCTCCCTTCTTACTTCCATTCTGTGGTCCTGACTGGGACCTTGTTTCTTACTCCATAAACAGAAGCAATCGGAAGTTTTCCCATCCAATTTACCAGTGTCCCTGGACCTGTCCACATACTCTCTTGCCTCCTGCTGCAATGGGTGGACTTCCCCTACAGAGTGACTCTCTCTGCTGGTGGACTGATCCCAAACCTCTTCCTGTAGAGGACTTGCTTCTGCAATGATTCCTTCTCTTCCGGATCACTTGTCTCCCTCCTACCAAATTGCTCTCATCAGTATACGCATGTTGTGACATCGTGTATCTTTTTTTTAAGTTTTATTTATTTATTTTGAGAGAGAGAGAGAGAGAGAGAGAGAGACCATGAGCAGGGGAGTGGGAAGAGAGAGAGAATCCCAAGCAGGCTCCACACCAGCAGCATCCAGCACGACTTGGGGCCCAAACTCACGAACCATGAGATCATGACCTGAGCCGAAACCAAGAGTCAGATGCTTAACCAACTGAGCCACCCAGGTGCCCTGATATTGTCCATCTTAAAAAAAAAATAAGAAAGCTCCCTTTCTCTAGTTTCCCTTGCAGCATCAGCCCTATTTCTCTGCCCCTCTTTATAGCTGCGGTTCCTCATGGAGATGCCTGGACTCAGTCACCAGTTCCCTACTTCGCTTTCCTTCTTAAAACCATGTCTGCATATCCTGTCACATAAAACTTTTGTAGTTACATCATTTCTATATGTTCACATCAGCTCTCTGTTCACCTCACATCTATGTTTTCTGTTTACATCATCTCTGTGTTCTGTGTTCACATCACCCCCATGTTCTGTGGTCATATCATCTCCGTGTTCCATGGTCACATCATGTCCATGTTCCATGGTCACATCATCTCCATGTTCTGTGTTCTCATCATCTCTGTGTTCCATGGTCACATCATTTTTGTGTTCCGTGGTCTCATTATCCCTATGTTCAGTCACATCATTTAAAATCTCAGGCCCTATGTACTTGACCCAGCAAATTTGACCAAACTGATCATCATCTTCCTTCTTAAAGCAATTTCTTCCCTTTGCTTCAGATTCTTTGACCTTATTACCTGCTCGTCTTCATAGGCTTTGCCAGATTCTCTTTGTGATGTACCTAAGTGGTGGCCAACTCCTCAGCTGCCTTCTTGTTTCACATTGACTCTGTGAAGCTCTCACCAAATTCCATGGCTTTAAACACCATCTATACATTACAACCAGATCCAACCTCTTCCCTGAACTCAAGGCTTGGATGTTTAATGAGCTATTTGTCCTCGCCATGTGATTATAAGATAGGTATTATAAACTTACCATGACAGAAACAGAAGTCCTAATTTCTATCCCCACGATCACTTTCCGTCTCGTTCCCCAGGGTTCTCCAACTCAGTAGCAAGCATCCACCTTGGATTCATCCTTGACTCTTCTCTCTGTCATGTTATCAGTGACTTTATAATTTCTTCCTTCAATATCACCTGAATCCACGGTTTCTCACTAACGCCATCCCCCACCACCTTAGAACGTGTCATCTGCCTCTTGCCCGGAGAGTTGCAGTAGCTTGCTAAGTAGTCTTTGTAGTTCATGACTGGGTCTCCCATAGTCTCTTCCATCCAACTGGAGGAAGAAGAAGAGAGGGAGAAAAGGACACATGCGCCCTCTCTTTAAGGAAATTCCTGGAGAGTGCCATATAATGCTCTCCTTCAGGGAACTAAATCACATGACTATATCCAGCTGCGGGGGGCGCAGGAAAGTGTCACCTTTATTCTGCATGGCCATGTTCCTGGTTAAAATCAGGGGTCCTATTACTGTGGAGAAAGGGGAAGTGGACCGTGAGGGAATGAATAGCAATCTCTACCGTAGAAAACCTCTCTGAAATTACCTTTCAAATGATCTGCGAAGAGAGAGTTCAAGTTGGCTGGCTGGAAAATTGGGGCATAAGCAATCAAGGCAGAGGGACCGGCACATAAGAAAGCTCCTGAGAGGAGATCACAAAGGGATGGGTCATTTGAGCAACTGAAGGAGTCCCACATGGCTGGGTCATTGAACTCACCAAAAGGGACGGCCCCACACAGACATCTTGCTGATGGCCAAATTGTTCCAAACGATTTAGCATACATCCTTTAATATTGTTTTACTGTATACTTTACAGAATGGTATGACAAGTGAAATGCTCAAAATAAACCAGCCAAATAATTCTGAATGGTATGTTGACACTATGGAAGTTATACCTCAGACCGAGCCGTACGGTATAGTTGAAAGATGTAGGGCTTTGAAATCCTGCCTCTCCAGGCTCACATGGCCGCCTTCCCAGCTGTGTCAACCTCTCGAACCTCTGTTTCTTCGTCTATATGGAGGTGATAGATCATGGGCAGTGTCTCAGCATTTTCCAAGGTGGTGCAAAGGTCAACAATGAAAGGAGAAAAAAAAAGATGGCAAGGAGAAAGAAGGAAGACAGGACTATTTAAAACGGAAGGGATAGAACGCTGGGTAAGGGAGGCAGATATGACATTTTCTTCCCCATAAACAATCCCAGCGTTTTAGTTTTGCTTCTAACAAACTTGAATGAAATCGAAAAGAAAGCTTTAACCACCAGATGTCTCTATCTCTGCACCAATGCTACTTTTTTTGTATGTAGTTTGCCTTAGGATTCTCACATTTCAACAAGGTAAATAAATAATTTATGCGTGTATTGTAGGTTTCCGTTGAGAGTTTTAAATAACACCTCCCAGAATAAGTTTGTCATCGGGGATTAGTATATACTTATTATCAAGTTTACTTTTGATAAGGGGTGGGATACCTGTACAGTATTGCTAAAGACGTCATCTTTTTTTTTTTCTTCCCCCCAACGGATTGATTGTTCCTTAGACTTGACTTCTCCTTGAAAGATGATGAAAAACGTAACCAGATCATCCTGGACCTTGCTGTCTATAGGTAAAGTCATTTTATTATGGGTTTACTTAATGGCTTCTCTGGTGTCATTCTCAGTGCCATCTCTTGAGTCCTGAAGTATTTTGTAATGGAATTTGGTTTGCCAAACGAAGAAGTTTTGTTTTGTTTTTTAAGCCCGAGAATTTACCGTAATTTTAAAAAGCATGAAAATGGAAACAAAGGCAGAGGTAAATAAACCCATAATCCCAGGGCTACGAACTTTGGACTTTCCGTTTGGAAGGCAGAGTTTAGTTATTTACTTTTAACCTTTTTTGTAATTTTTAAAAATGTTTATTTATTTTTGAGAGAGAGAGAGAGAGAGAGAGAGAGACAGAGCATGAGCAGGGGAGGGGCAGAGGTAGAGGGAGACACAGAATCAGAAGCAGGCGACAGGCTCTGAGCTGTCAGCACAGAGCCCGACATGGGGCTCGAACTCTCGAGCTGTGAGATCATGCCCTGAGCCAAAGTCAGAGGCTTAACCAACTGAGCCACCCAGGTGCCCCTACTTTTAATTTTTTTAATCCTGTTTGTGAGGGAGGGCGCATGAACCAGGGGAAGGGGCAGAGAGACAGGAGAGAGAGAATCCCAGGCAGGCTCTTCGCCCAGCCCATGACTTTGGGATCACCACCTGAGCTGAAACCAAGACTCTAAAGCTCAACCGACTGAGCCACCCTGGCCCTGCCGCTCAGGCCTAGTTTACATAATTGTCACAGCTTTGCTGTTTCCTAACGCTGATACCACGGGCCCCTCGCCTTTCCCTACTGCCACTGTCCTTTTATATTCCTCCTTGTTTTTTCCAAATCACTCTGATGTGACAGTAAGCACCAGGCAGCGGGTGGTGGCCCCCGCCTCCCAGTCCCCTCTTAGAGACCCAGGGGTACCCCCTGCAGCTTTTTTTTTTTTTTTTTACCTCCAGCAGACACTTTCCCCCCTGGCTGTGTCCCTGCCTCATTTCTTTAGGATCGTAGGTTTCGGCTCGCTGTCCTTCATGCGTCTGACTTCAGGGTCCACGTATAGGGTCTTTCCACTTCTCCAGCCTTTTCAAGACACACTGGTGCCTCGGGACTTTGCACCCATGCATCCCTCTGCCTGCACCGCCGTCACCCTGGGTGCCCACGTGGCTGGCTGCCTCACTTCCTGCGGGCCTCTGGTCACATGCCGCTTCATTATGGAGGCCCCTGTGCCCCGCTATCCGATGTAAAACAGTGCCTACCCCTACCCCAGCACTTCCCCCACCTCTTCGCGCTTTTTGATTTCTACCTGACAAACTGTGAATTTACTTGCATTTTTTTAAATGTGCGGTCAAGGCAGGAACTTTGTTTGTTCGGCCCTCCTTATGTCTCCAGCACCCACAGGGTGTGAGCGCAGGAACGAATGAACGCCTGAGTGAGCGAATGAATGAATACTGGTAATGGGAACCAGTGAACATTCACGTGCATGCATTTTAATACAGTCCTCTCTCTTTCTGAGGCCCGTTTTGTGGGCTCTATCTCATCTGATCTTCCAGTAACCCAGTGAAGGAAGAGGGATTGTTATCCCGAAATTCATCCAAAAGGGAGTAAATTTCCAGAGAGCGAGTCTCGTCAAAGTAACTACAGTAATCAGAGGGGCCAGGACATGTACTCACAGCCTGACATCCCACTTTGTTTACTTGTGGTAAAATACACGCAACTTAAAATTTGCCATTTCAGCCATTTCAAGTGTCCGATTCGGAGGCACTCGGTAACTTCACGATGCCGTGAGGCCTTACCACCGCTGAGCCCCAGGACAACCTCATCACCGCAGAACGGAAGTGCATGGCCACTAAGTGGTCATTTCACAGGGAAATGAGAAACGTACCCTGTGCCCTGGCCCCCGCGAGCCTGCGCTCTGTCTCTATAGATTTGCCAATTCTCGATACTTCGTATAAACGGAATCACTTGTGGTCTTGTGTCCTTTCACGTAGCGTAACGTCTTCGGGGCTCATCTGTGTTGTAGCGGGTATTAGAATTCCCTTCCTCTTTGCGGCCGAGTAATACTCCATTGTCTGCACGGACCACATTTCTGTTCACCCACTCACCGGTTGATGCCATTTGGGTTGTTTCCACCTTCGGCTCTGGTGAGGAAGGGCCAGTCCTTCGTGTGTTCCTTCCTTCTCATGACAAGATGCCCCGTCTCACCTCCTGTTAATTCTCCTGCCCACGCACCGCCAGTCCATCTGCCTTTAAAGAGCGCCGAGCTCTTCTCCTGATTTCGTGTCCTCTGACCCTGCAGCAACCCGAGCTCCCTTTCTGTTGTGTCTCATTAAACACTCTCATTCATCCTTTTAGTTCTTCCCATTTTTTGGTCATATTCCTGGAGTTTAATGAATGTGTACCCCTTTCGCTTTGTAGCTCTCTTGGCCTCTTCATGTTCGATTCCCGAACGAAGACTTTCCTCATGCCCCTGTCGTGCACTTTTTCAAGGAGTGGTGCGACTTCTCCTGTCTAGGTAGTAAAATCCCTCCCTTCCCTTCCCACGATTCTGTCTGAACTGATGACACTAACACTCCTCGTGATCTTCATTGGCGCATGGATGTGTCTCTGAAAGTTAAATTCATTCATTCGTTCGTTCGTTCGTCCATGTGCTCGTTCATTCGTTCGTCCGTATATTCTTTCTCTCTATCCAGAAATGTCAGTAGAACACCTCCTATGTACCGGGGACGGGAGGCTGTCACTGGCACATTCCAAAGACAGTCTCTGCTGTCCTAGAGCTTACGGCCCCGTGGGGGAGCCAGAAGTAAACAGGCAGGCGTCTAATAAGTCAGGGTGCTTCACAGGAAGGGCCAGAGTCCGGGGGTGGCGCCCGGGGGTCCTGCAGTCCGGTGGTCCGTGTATAGGGGATGCTCAGGGAAGCTGCTGGACTGAGCGCTGACGATTGCGGGATGAGAAGTGGTGGGCTTTGCAGAGGACCAGCAGAAGGTGGTCTTGGGCAGAGGCGAACAGCACGCGAGGACCTCATAGGTAAGGGCAGATGAATGCTTTAGGAGGCCCCACGCGTGAACGAGAAGATGTGATCCGTTAGCGTGGTAGATATTCAACGAGGTCTGGGGAGACCTTGCCCAGCCTTGGTATTGTCACGAGAATTTTTATTTTTATTATTACAAGCATGATGCTTTGTCAGCGCCAGCTCCGGACTAGGCGCTATGCCTGGGTCTTGACTGCGATCTTAGGGGGCGGGGCACTTCCCATCCTTATTTTCCAGGTGAGGAAACAGGCGGGGAGGGGTTAAGGAATGTCGTCCAAGGTAACAGAGGAAGAGGGGGTGGGGTCAATTCCTCACCGTCTGTGTGACCCAGGCCTGTGCCTGCGGCCCTGGTGTTCTCCTTAATGTTTGTGATTTCTGAATCCTCACTGCATTCGCTAAAGTTCACAATCAGTATTTTTCTAATGATTACTTATCTTTGAGAGACCGAGCGTGAGCAGGGGAGGGGCAGGGAGAGAGAGAGAGAGAGAGAGGGAGACAGAAGATCCACGCTTACAGCAACAAGCTCGACGTGGGGCTTGAACTCACAAACCGTGAGCTCTTGACCTGAGCCCGAGTCAGACATCCGGCCGACTGAGCCACCGAGGCGCCCAACACAATATTTTTAAATGTCCAATTATACGTATAATCGTTTGTCTACATAAGCGAGATGAAGCCTGAATCTTTGATTTGTTCATAAAGCCAAGGAGAACAATTACCAGCCGATCCTGGGGTCCCTGCCATAGATGGAAGGCTTTGCTTAATCAGCAGGAGGTAGCTTGGCAGGGAGAAGCAAAGCCAGTCTTGCGGGGGTGGGGGGGTGGCATTGTGGCAGCTGCAGAACAGCTGTGGGGACAGAGAGCAGCTAAGGAAGAGGGAGTGGGGGTCTGCAGGCCCCACTCGTAGTAGGCTCAACATCCCTGGCTATTCATGTCAGTCTTAAGGGCTTAAAATAAAATATTCATGAAAGAACTGGCAAGCTGTTTTTGTTTTTTGTTTTTTGGTTGTTTTTTTTCTTTGCAAACCTCTCGTGTTTTCAGGCCGCAGATATTTTTAGGTGAGGGGCAATCAATGCCAAGTGTACTTGTGGCTCTAAAAATGAAATTGCTGATATATTGAATTTCCTTTGGTTTAGGGATTAACGTAAGACAAACTTCTTAAGACCTGTTCAGCATGGAAATTGTAAACCTCTCTTTCATTTAACACGGTTCTTTAAAAAAATTTTTTTTTTTTACGTTTATTTATTTTTGAGAGACAGAGCACAAGTGGGGGGCCGGGGGGCAGAGAGAGAAGGAGACACAGAATCAGAAGCAGGCTCCAGGCTCTGAGCTGTCAGCACAGAGCCCGACACGGGGCTCGAACCCACAAACCGTGAGATCATGACCTGAACTGAAGTCGGACGCCCAACCGACTGAGCCACCCAGGCGCCCCTAACACGGTTCTTTAAATGTTAGTTTTTATTTGCACTTCTTTAAGCTTAATGTTTGTGAAAATTCTAAGATTGGACATGTTTGATTTTGAAGGTATATGGACACCTCTTTAATCGATGTAGATGTGCAACCAACTTACGTACGGGTCATGGTCAAAGGGAAGGTAAGTATAATGCAGTCGACTGTTAACAATTTCAAAAGCTAAGTCTACAACTCAGCTAGGTTGCCTCAAAAATGGTGAGAGTAATATGAAAATAGGAAAAAAGAAGCCCAATCAGAGAGCTACTTTTTAGACACATGATTTTTAAACGTTTTTAACAATTTTTCTCGATATTTATTTAGTTTAGAGAGAGAGACTGAGCACGAGCAGGGGACGGGCATAGAGAGAGGGAGACACAGAATCCAAAGCAGGCTCTAGTCTCCGAACTGTCCGCACAGAGCCTGATGTGGGGCTCGAACCCACAAACCATGAAATTATGACCTGAGCCGAAGTCGGATGCTTAACCAACTGAGCCACCCAGGCGCCCCTGGACACATGATTTTATACAATGGGAATGGTATACGGTGGGAATGGTTGTTGACCAGCCACGGTGCAGCTCCATAAAATTATTATTTTTAACTTATTTCTGTTGTGTTAGTACTGTTCCAAAGCTGAGTAGATGGTTATATATGTCGTAGCCTATGCTTGAGATTATATTTAAATTATGTACCCGCTTTAAATTGTCGATGATTTCATTCACAGCAATTGTAATTTTATAATGTTTGAAATAGTATTTTTGGCTGATTATGAGCATTCACAGGAGTCCTATAAAGACTTTAAAATGGAAATACGTTGATAGTTCACGACAAGGAGTTTTACCCTTTATTATTAGTCATGTCAACATAAACGGACCAATAGCTATTTTGCTGTTTGTGATTGATGACTGTTCTTTAGACCGTCCATTGAAACAGGTAGAACAGTTCCTGCATATCAAGCATAGCCCGGACATGGGTTCTTTTTTTCCTAAGTCTAAGCACGTTGTTTTTAAATTTTTTTTTTCAACGGTTTTTATTTATTTTTGGGACAGAGAGAGACAGAGCATGAACGGGGGAGGGGCAGAGAGAGAGGGAGACACAGAATCGGAAACAGGCTCCAGGCTCCGAGCCATCAGCCCAGAGCCTGACGCGGGGCTCGAACTCACGGACCGCGAGATCGTGACCTGGCTGAAGTCGGACGCTTAACCGACTGCGCCACCCGGGCGCCCCAAAGCACGTTGTTTTTAAAATGGCACGGTGGATCTTGAATTTGTAATGAAAATGCCTCTTGAAGTAACCCTCTCCCGTAATACGCAAACTTCCTGTTTGTCGTCAGCCATTTCAGCTTGTTCTTCCTGCCGAAGTGAAGCCGGACAGCAGCTCCGCTAAGCGATCTCAGACGACAGGGCATCTGGTGATCTGCATGCCCAAGGTAGGCCATGTCACTTGTCACTTGGATCGATTTCCAGCCTGGACGCGTCGGCTCCTGAAGGAACTTGACCTATCAAAGCTAATGATGGCTGCTTTTGGTTGAGGGAACCAGAAGATCCACTCACCCCAGCTAAGGCAGGAGAACCAGGACGTGTGAGAACAGAGCTGAGACCGGGGCACAGTTGGGACCCGGGGGCGGGGGGCGGGGGGCCTCACCCTGTCACCACTCGGCCAGTTGTTCTCGCCTCTGCAGCCCCCTCCCACCTCTGCAGCCAGAGCGGCGGTGGGGTTGGTGTGTGTGAGTCCCCTCGTCCTTCCAAGTGGGACAGGTCTCACGAGCACATCTATTACATGGCGATCAGTACTTTTAACCATAAAGAAGTGTTTCATCTCGAGAAAGTAGGGAGGGCTCGGGCAGGGGAGGGTCAGGGTCTCTCCAGTATGTTAGCTTTGTCCTCAGACTCGCTTCCTTCCTGAGAGGAGCACTCGCAGCCACGGGGATAGCACGCTCTCTTGTCCTTCCCTTGCATGAAGATAGACAAAACGGAGAATCAGGGACAGACACAGAGAGATGAGCCTCCCCGTCACCTTGGAACAAAAGTTCCTCTGGACTAATCAGGACGATTTAGCTGAAGAGCCCAGCAAGTCTTGATTAACTTAACCTTGGGCAATGAAACCCATCTCTGGCCAAAGGGATAGTAGCACTTTGTTTGGTTTCTATTATTTTATATTGGTTACTATTATCTCCTCCCATGACCTGGGGTGGGGTCAGCTTTGCCCTAGTCACTCAGGTTTCAAAGGGGCAGAGTAGATGAGCCAGTCAAATGGGGTTCTGGTCTTGAGGAAAAACAGGACAATGGGGATGGGGTGTCTGCCCCAGAGAATAAACTTGATTAACCAGTAAGGTTTCGATAATAATTTATTAATCCTTCATTTTCCCATAGCCAGATTTGTAACAGATCAATTATGGGTGATCAAGTATGTATTTTTGCTCTGAGTCAGTAAAAAAAGCAAATACAATGTGCTGTCGGGCAATAAGAGGGCAAACACAGCCGTAAGAATCACATTGTCCTTGGTAACTACGACCGGTTAGGGAAGTGCTTGTATGCTAATTAGGATAGCCCATAGGGAACTCTGAGAGATAACCTAATTACCTCAGTCCTCTGATCTACACATGTGTGTGATGCTGTGATCAGCAATCTCTTTTTTTTTTTGCAACTTCCATTCGAACTGAAACATGAAATTTTTCATGTTAAAGACACATGATAAGTATAGAAAGCGGCTTATTAAAAAGCATCCTAGAAGAGCGCCATTGAAGATGAGATAATTTACATAGAGGGACTCAGAATGGTTCTATTTTGCTCTCACTCATAAACTACAAATAACATTTTGAGGTATCTATTTTTAAGGTTTTAGACTACTATGTTCAACAAACATTGATGCGCGTTATCTCTGTTGTTATTTCTTTTAAATTATTATTCAGTTAATCCCTCTTAGCATTCCTTTATATGTCTCTTACTTTTAAAAGGTAGATAATCAGTTTGCATTCCCACCAACGGTGCAAGAGGGCTCCCCTTTCTCCGCATCCTCACCAACACGTGTTATTTCCTGTGTTGTTGATTTTAGCCATTCTGACAAGGTGTGAAGTGATGTCTCATTGTAGTTTTGATTTGTATTTCCCTGATGACCAGTGATGTTGGGCATCTTTTCATGTGTCTGTTGGCCATCTGGATGTTTTCTTTGGAAAAAATGTCTGTTCAGGTCTTCGGCCCATTTTTTAATTGGATTATTTGTTTGGGGGGTATTGAGTTTTGGAAGTTTTTTAAAGTTTACTTATTTTGAGAGGGAGCAAGTGAGGGGGGTGGCAGAGAGAGAGAGAGAGAGAGAGAGAGAGAGAGAGAGAGTGAGAGAATCCCAAGCAAGCTCTGCATTACCAGCACAGAGCCCGATGCAGGGCTTGAACCCACAAACTGCGAAATCGTGACTTGAGCTGAAATCAAGAGCCCGACGCTCGACTGACTGAGCCACCTAGGCACCCCAGTTTTATAAGATTTTTGTATTTTGGGGATACTAACCCTTTACCAGACATGTCATCTGCAAATATATTCTTGCCATTCAGTAGGTTGAATTTTAGTTTTGTTGATTATTTCTTTCTGTGTGCAAAAGCTTTTTATTTCGATGAGGTCCCAATAGTTTATTTTTGCCTTTGTCTCCCTTGCCTCAGGAGACATACCTAGTAAGAGACTGCTGCGGCTGATGTCAAAGGGGTTGCTGCCTGTGTTCTCCTCTAAGACTTTAATTGTCGAATCACTGAACTGCACACCTCAAACTGAAAGATAGTCAGTGAAAACAACCTGCGGAGAATAATTTCTTGCCCCAAAATAGTTGGTTTTCATTCATGAGTGAGATATTTGCAAGGACTATAAAGTTCAAAGAACAAAACCCTTCTCTTAAACATCATCACAAGTGAAAAATCCAGAACCCTGACTTTACTTATGCGTACTATTAAAAGTATGCATTACTGAAAATTGACATCGTCATAGAAACTCTTGAAGTACCAAACTACTGAGCTATTTATATGTCCAGGCCTCTAACTTACTGTGGAATTGACTGCATCTGGCTGCATTGTAATTACTGAGGCAGCAACTTGGAATTGTAAAGCATCTCGTAAAAGTCGGGTAGACCCTTAGGTACAATTTTGATTCATTCACAAAATGGTGTTGTCATTACTTAACATATTGATAACCTAGTTCCAGAAATACCCAACGTGCCCTTTAGTAGTTTTTAATATTGGGATACTCTAAATTAACGAAAAGAAGATCAGCTTTGATATTTGGTTCCCTTTTATGATAATATTTGTAAAGAATACTGCAAAGAGCTGACCTGTTTGATTGTGTCTGTGTTGTGACGATTATATTGTGTTTATTGGTGGAAATTCAAGGGTGTGTACGATTTCCAAGGACATAAAATTTGTAATCGAATCCACAAAATGCTATAATATTTCTCATCAGACCCTTCCTCCAGCATTGTGTCTTAGACATCAAATTAATAATTTTCCCTTTTCTTACTCCTAAATGGGGCTGGATCTTTGCAGACTGCGTACTTGTAGGCAAGTTTTATCGAGTCTGCTCCCTGTCTCGGGTCGTGGCTAAATTTTCTGTTGCCGACATGCCAGTGGGTCCTCTCAGCTCAGGTCCACATTCCAAGAGGCTTTCCCCTCCTGCCATCTACAGCACCAGATGCTTCCCGACATCCGCCACTGAGTCTGTGTCCTGTGGATAGATGTAATCGATATACAAACGTCACAATCCCTAGCGTGCTGCTAGAATTCCTCTGTCTTCACGTACCGTCTTATAACTTCACTTGTGGGCGCCGTGTCTCCCAGGATGCCGTCCCCTACTGTACCTTCCCCACCATGACTTCAAGGGTCAATGTCTTGGCTACCGTTGACGAGTGCGGTAGTGGATGAAGACGTACTCGAGCTCTCTCGGCAGGGAAGCATCGGGCAATCCACTGCTCAGATGGCAGGCAGAGGAGTAGGAAACTTTCTGTTTCGTGAGTTTTTTCGCAGTCCTGTTCACCGGTTAGTGGCATTTTTTCCCTTAGGTTCTAGCACTGTTTTACTCACTAGCCTTAGTTTTGGGGGCGTGGTAGAGGGAATCTCAGTTCCAGTGTGTGTAGCCTTTTATTACATTAGATGTATCCAGTCAAGGGACATGGCCCCTGGGTGTCCTCTATCAAACTCAGTCTTTTTTTTTGGAGAAGTGCTGGTAATTCCTTTTTCAGCACAGCCGCCAGAATGATGGTTTTATAATATATGTAAGTCAGATCAAGTCCCATTTCCCATACCATTCAGAGTTAAAGGCGAGACGTCCTGACCACCTCCCCCTCTGACATCATCCCTCTGCCATTATCCCTCTGACATCATCTTGTACCACTTTACCTTCCGATCATTCCAGCCATGTTGGCCTCCCTGTTATTTTACAAACAGGACAAACAGCCTTCTACCACAGGACCCTTGCACCTAGCGTCCGGTCTGTTGGGATGCTCTTCCCCCAGATACCCTCATGGTTTGCTCTCTCAACTTTTCCATGTTTCAGTTCAAGTGTCTTCCTATCCGTGGGTCTTTTCTGATCCCTGTATCTAGAAAGCATCCCCTCCTTACCCTAGCATTCACTATCCCTCTTGCTGCTATATATTCTTCATAGACTGTATCACGACCTAACAGCCTATATATTTGTGTATTTCTTTGTCTATCCCCCTCAACAAGAATTTAAGATTTATGAGAACAGGGATTTTTGTCTGTTCTTATCAGTAGTACTCTGTCACTGGCACCAAGAACAGAGCCTGACAAAGAGAAGGTGTTAAGTTTTGTTCAATGAGTGAATACCTTAAGTGCATCTTTGAAATACATTTAATGGGGCACCTGGGTGGCCCAATCGGTTGAGTGCCCGACTTCGGCTCAGGTCATGATCTCACAGTTTGTGAGTTCGAGCCCCGCGTCGGGCTCTGTGCTGACAGCTCAGAGCCTGGAGCCTGCTTCGGATTCTGTGTCTCCCTCTCTCTCTGCCCCTCCCCCACTCATGTTTTCTCTCTCTCTCTCTCTCTCTCTCTCTCTCAAAAATAAATAAACCTTAAAAATTTTTAAGAATTTAGGGGCGCCTGGGTGGCTCAGTCGGTTAAGCCGCCGACTTCGGCTCAGGTCACGATCTCACACACCGTGAGTTCGAGCCCCGCGTCGGGCTCTGTGCTGACAGCTCAGAGCCTGGAGCCTGTTTCAGATTCTGTGTCTCCCTCTCTCTGACCCTCCCCCATTCATGCTCTGTCTCTCTCTGTCTCAAAAATAAATAAACGTTAAAAAAAAAATTTAAAAAAAAAAAAAATTTTAAGAATTTAAAAAATAGATGAAATACATTTAGTATTGGAACGTGAATCTCCTGCTTAATTATTTTCTCCCCCAACCGTTTCCCTATTATTTTTCCATGCAGGTTAACTTTAAAATAGTTTTATCTAATTCTGCTTCCAAAAGTGCTGTTGGGATTTTTGCTGTCATTGCAGTTTAGAAGCAGGGGAAATGATTAAGGAAGGGGCTCTGGAGCCAGAGAACCCAGGTTAAACCCTGGTAATTGTACTCAGCATTTGTATGGCCGTGGGCAAATTATTAATCCTTCTGTGCCTCAGATTCCCTGTCCATAAAATGATATTAATAATCACTCATGTCACAAAATGTTATTGTGAGGATTATATAAATTAATATATGTAGCTTTTTGTATGTTAGAAGAACTTGGGACATAATACACACTGCATTTCTGTTTACTGTTAATTCATGTTATTCGTTGTTACTAGTGACTAATATTGTCCCATTAATTGGTAACGTCCCTTCCTCTATTAATCAACATTTTTTATGATTGATATTTTATTGAATCTATAGATGGTTACGGGAATGAATTAATATATTTACATAACCAAAACCGTATGTTTAATAATGTATGTTTTTCCATTTATTATTCTTATTTTATATCCCTCAGAACTTTTTTTTTTTGGTATGCGTGTGATTTTCTCTCCAGAGCTACTACAGATTTACTGAGGTTTATTTTTAGGTCCCATACATAGGATTGTAATCCTATTTTATGTGGAATTATTTCCCATCACATTGCCTGAGTTTATGCTTGGCCTTCAGAATGTTTTCTTAAATGGGTGGTCAGACTAAGTTACATGTACATAAACAATCTTACCCTCATCAGCCTGGGAATATTTGGCATATGATCTCATTACAGTCCAGCTTAACAAGATTTAACAGAAATTTTGTATTCACTGAGAAGCTTGCTCCAAGTCATTAAATTAAACTCCCATCTAGATTCTCAACTGACAAGTTACAGGAACACTCCAAGCATACGCTTCGTGATTTCCTTTGGGTGTTCTTTCCGAATAATTAACTGAGGTTAAGGAAGTTGCTATCTCAACTGAACAGCAAATTATATTTACGGCTTCAGTTGGTGAACATCTTGCTGGAGTCTGCTATATTGAGCACTGGAGGTGAAGGTCACACATTAAGGTGAACATCACAGACCATGATCCTAAAACACAGTCTCAGACTCCCTTCTCTTTATTAGTTGGACACGTATTTCTCGGCACTTGCCCTCGACTCGGATATACGTATGATACACCCGACCTAAGCTCACTTCTACTCTCTGATTATTAATTTCAAGTGGATCTGTAGTGACGGCTGCCTGCTCATCTTGCTAGCTTTTCCTGTTCCATTCATACTTCTCCTTTTTCTGAACATTTCTTAGCCTCAGCTCATTTCTCAAACTTCTAACATTGAAACAAAACAGAAGCAAAAAAAAGTCCTTTCCACATACCCCAACGGTCGCGTCTTCCCTCGTTTGGCCTCCTCGGCCAACCACCTGGCTGTGATCTATCCAAACTCTCCGTGTGTGTGTTGGGTCCCATTGCCACTGGCTCTTGAAAGACCTTTTTTTCTCTCTGACAATTTTCTCTTCTCTCTAGAGAGAAGAATTGAATTTCCCCTTTCTGCATCTTGCATTAGAAGACGTGCTAAAGACATCTTCCTTCTTTCAAATGAACCGGTACAAAATAAAACCATCCGCTTCTAGGTAGTGCCATCATCTGCTTTGCAGCCGAACTCTTGGAACGGACATCTGTATTTTGCTGCTTCAGTTCTTTCGTCAGAAAGAACCAACCCCATCTAGGCATTCACACCCCCCGCCTCCCCTCCGTGGAAACATCTCTTTGAGGTCTCCAGTCTCCTCCACGTTACTAAACCCTCATCTTCTGATTTGCCCTTTCCGAAGCTTTTTACACCACGATCGGTCCCTCCATTTGTAAACGTTCGTTTACTTGGCGTTAGATGCACACCACTTTTACTCGCTTCTCTTCCTCTGCCACTGGATCCTCCTGCTCACTGGATGTCCTCTGCCACTACCTGCTGCTTTGCTGGTTCTTTCTCGTACCCTGGCCTCAGAGAGTGGGCGTGGCGGTCATTCATTTCTGGGACCCCTTCTCTTCCCTACGTATACTCATTCCCTACGGGAATCTCACCTCATCTCATGACTCTGAATGACATCGAGAGCTACATCATCTGCTGATTGCCAGCAAGGTCATCAGGAGCAATAATGACGCTGAACAAAACTGAGGAAGGTGGGCTGCATATTTGAAACACCTGAATAATATCAGTACCGAATATGGCAGTGAACAGTTACTGTCCACTGATGCAGAAGGAATGGCTTTCAGTGGCCACACAGGGATGAGAAGAAAAAAGCATAAGTCTATGGGTGGAGACTCTGGTAAACCATACCCGCTTTGAGAGGGGACTCTGATGGACTGTAACCTAAGAGTAAGGTGAATAAGCAGCCAGCCAGCCCTTCAGAAGGTCTAGCAGCCTGTCTCAATGGCTATCAAAATGGCCCTAACTGAGCCTTGAACTTGAGTGAAGGTAGTCTCAGGTGAGTACCATGTCTGGTCATATATATGTATGTGAATATCTATCCATTCAACCATTTTATTTTAAACTATACACACACACACACACACACACACACACACACACATCTATAGGTAGTTTTTAAGTAACTATCGAGTGCACACTCAAAGATAAATTAGGCACACAGAGACGTGAATGGGATCCAGTTGAAACACGACCAGTGTTTTGGAATCTGGTTCTGCCAGGTTGCCGCTCTTCCTTCTGGCCGGGAACCTTCAGACAGCCACAGTTATTGTAGATATTAAATTGTGAGACACAGATTGTAAAATACTGTTTTAATTTCAGGTCTCCCCCAAGAGGAACCTAGTGTAGGGATGTGAGTACGGCAATTTACTTGAGTGGTAAGGGACTGCTGGTCAGGAAGTAGGGAAGGAAAGGAAGGTAGCCAGCAGAGAGCGCTCTATGAAGCTAGCTACCCCAGGGGGAAAGCTCTAGGAGATATTGCAGAACACCTCAGGATAGCTCCGCCTAAGCGGAGAAGAGACTGGAAGAGTAATAAACCGACCCTGAGAACCTATGGTGGGGGCGGGGGGAAGGGGATGATATAAACACCCCAGCAATTCCAAACTGCTGCTGGCAGGAAAAACCGTGAACTTTTCCAGGTCCGTGGAGGATATCTCCCACGGAGACTATCTCTTGCAAGACTGTAAAAGGATATTGTCTTTGCTTTTGAAGCATCATTATCATCCTTGATGTTTGCCCTAACTTAATAAAATACCGTCTTCAATTTTAGGCTGTTGTGCGGAGATGATCATCCAGGGGGATCTGTCAGATAAGATTGCATTAACAAGTATAAAAGAATTTTGGAGGAACTGTTTGATAGTTAGATTGATTCTACTTTTATTTCAAAGCCATGTAGCTGTCTTCTGCAACTGTCATATTGATTTTACATATAAATGTCAGTAATTGCACCTTCTAAAATTTTCCTCAGACTACTCGGGTGTCTTTGGGATCATAGCCAATATTTCTATCTTTCTTATTTTTCTGATCATTTTTTCTAAAATTTAAATTTTTTTTGCTGCCAGGTATGTACTTGTTTGAGATGGAATATACTTCAAAAATGTTTAATTTATATAGGTATTTTTATCTGTTCAAAGATTTTTAAATAACATTCCTATGGTAATTTATATATTTTCTAATATTGTGGGTTAATGACCTTTCTTTAAATAGAAAAAACATTTTGTTTTCTTTAAAGAAATCTTTTTCATTAGACTCAGTGAATTACATGCTTCTCTTAGCAAAGTCAATCAGGGCACAGTTAAGAAAGAATGAAATTATTAAATTATCAACAATGAATTTGGATTAATGTAAACTTCCTCTAATGCCAGAGGCAAATTAAAAATTATATAGATTCTGAAGTTTTATATTAATAATTTTCTCTTCCGGGACTCTGAACCTCACATTTTTAAATGTTCAACACTGGAATTATGGATAACTAATAAATATAAACACCAGAAACATGTAACAAGGTGGAGAACTTACGACTGACCCAATTCCTCTGTAGTTGATGCAGGATTGGTGGAAAATAAGTCTATTTCAGGCGTAGGGCTGGGCCTTATTGCTGAGTCCTGTTTACCCAGTAACTGATTCAACTACTCTACCGTCCAGATCAGGTAAGTGGCTTACATCAGTGCAGGTTGGTATTTAATGGACTTAGGCAGTTTGGAAGCTTTATGAGACATTTTTAGAAATCACTTATGAGGCATGGGGGAAGACACTGCCATGTGTATACTTAAGTAGAACGGTGGTAGAGAAAAGACATGCTACACCCATTAATAAGTTATACGAAAGTTTTTTGTATCAGATGAGGGAATTATTTAGCATGTGTGGAAGTAAGGCGCTAGAACTCAAAAACTTCCTGCCAAATTATGAAAAACTTTAGAAAAATCAATGAATTATTAATCAATCAATTAAAATAGTCAATCCATTAAAGATTTACTAAGCACTTAGTGTGAATAAAGCACTGTGTGAATTACTGTGGAAGAGACCAAAAAAAAGACGTGGGTTTCTTAGGGCGTTCTTCCTGTCTTCTCCCTGTTGAATCCACTCACTGACCGTGACCACCTGCGGGCCCAGATCTGCCCTCACCCCTCACTTCCTAAGTCTCAGTTTCAAAAAGGCTCAGATTCTTCTTAAGTAGCTTCTCTTCCCTTCTGCTTAAACTTGGAATTATGTTACTGGCTCAGAGATGAGTGTCATAGTTGTACCTATGGGATCTCCCAAGGCTCCCCACATGCCCCTTCCTCCAGGTAGGCCCAGCACCAGCAGAGCTCAGCATGCATGAAGCCGCAGCTCTCATAGAACTTCTGCCTCTTCCCCATTTGTAGACAAAAAGACAAGAACAGGCATCTCTAGGGGTCTTTTCTATAAGTCCTATTAGTTGCCATCCATCTATTCACCCATCCATCCATCCATCTACCCATCCACCCATCCGTCCACCCATCCACCCATCCACCCATCTGTCCATCCATCCATCCATTCACCCATCCATCCATCCATCCATCTATCCACCCATCTCTCCATCCATTCACCCATCCATCCGTCCATCCGTCCGTCCATCCACCCACCCATCCGTCCATCCACACCCCCATCCATCCATCCTTCCATCCATCCATCCATCCATCCATCCATCCATCCATCCACCCACCCATCCATCCATCCACCCACCCATCCATCCATCCACCCACCCATCCATCCACCTACCCATCCATCTATCCATCCATCCATCCACCCATCTGTCCACCCACCCACCCATCCATCCACCCCCCCACCCATCCGTCTATCCATCCATCCGTCCACCCATCTATCCATCCGTCCGCCCATCTATCCATCCACCCACCCACCCATCCATCCACCCACCCACCCATCCATCCACCCACCCACCCATCCATCCACCCACCCACCCATCCATCCACCTATCCTACCATCCACCTAGCCATTCCATATATTTTAATGATCACCTACTGTGTGCTCTGGTAGGTTCTTGGAAATGCAAAGAAAAAGTAAGACTTGTGCTGCATTAGGTTCCCCTAATAGGGGATACCTTTGTGTAGGGATATCTTCGTGTAGAATTAGGATCGAATCTGTAATACCTCCTGCTATTTGGCTTGCATTGAAAACCTAAGGAGGGCTTCTCATTCCCAGTCCTCCGGTCCCCCCCACCATTAATGCCCTGCTACTGAGCCACCATCCCTCTCCTCAACTACTTCAGTAGTCTTATAGGAATAGTTGTCCTTGTTTTGAGTAAAGTTTCAAAATGAGTCAGAAAGTTATTTTCCTTGGAAGAAGTAGTGAAGAAGATATAAGAAAGAGAGTTGTATGATTTTTAAAACTTAGATTAAAACATGAAAACAGGGAAACTGGGAGTGGGGAGAACAAACATATGAACACTTTCGCAACCACCAAATACATACCGTTAACTTTTTAAATTTTATTTGAGTATAGTTAGTTTCAGGGCTAACTATACTCAAGCTGGACAAGTTTGTACATTGTGCTGTGTTCACCACAGCTGTGGCTACCGTCTGTCGTGTTACATCACTATGATAGTATCATTGACTGTATTTCCTGTGCTGTGCCTTTTCCCAAAATTGGAAGCTTGTACCTCCTTCTCCTCTTCACCAATTTTTCCAATCCCCCACCCTGCTTCCCTCTGACAACCATAAGTTTGTTCTCGGGATTCATAGGTCTATTTCAGCTTTTTGTCTGTTTATTCATTTGCTTTTTTTTTTTAGATTCTACTTACGAGTGGAGTCATATGGTATTTGTCTTTCTCGGTCTAACTTATTTCCCTTAGAATTATACCCTCCAGGCTTATCCATGTTGTCTCAATGGCCTGATCTCATCTTTTTTATGCCTGTGTAATATTCCATTGTGTATATACACCATATTTCCTTAACCATTCCTCTATTGATGGACACTTACGTTGCTTCCATATCTTGGCTATTGTAAATAATGCTGCAGTGAACATAGGTGTGCATATATCTTTGCGAGTTAGTGTTTTCATTTTCCCTGGGTAAATACCCAATAGTGAAATTATTGGATCATATGGCATTTCCATTTTTAATTTTTTGAGGAATCTCCATACTGTTTTCCAAAGTGACAATGTCAGTTTGCATTCCTGCCACCAGTGCACGAGGGCTCTTTTTTCTCCTCGCCATCCTCGCCAACAATTGTTTCTTATCTTCTTGATTTTAGCCATTCTGACAGGTGTGAGGTGTTATCTCATTGTGGTTTTGATTTGTATTTCCCTGAGGATCAGTGATGTTGAGCATCTTTTCATGTCTATATGGAATGTCTATTCAGGTTCTGTGCCCATGTATTTTTTTCAGAGAGAGAGAGAGAGAGAGAGAGAGAGAGAGAGAGAGAGAGAGAGAGAGAGAGAGAGAGAATCTTATGCAAGCCCCACACCCAGTGCAGAACCTGACATGGGGCTCTATCTCATGACTGTGAGATCATGACCTGAGCAGAAATCAAGAATAGGATGCTTAACCGACTGAGCACCCAGGCACCCCTTGTTATGCCCAGAATTCGTGATCCCCAAAGACTGCCAGGGAGCCGAGTCCGATGCAAAAGCAAAAGAGCCTTTATTCGAGCTAGCTCGAGCTCAATCCCCTACCTGCACCCGACGCAGTGGTGAGATACTGGGGAGAGAGAGCGAGTTTCAAAAGGACAAAGGTTTTATTGGGGCCTAGGGGCAGTTGGTGAGGTAATGGCTGTGGCCTCAGCCGATTGGCTGGGGAAGGGTCCGAGTCCTGTTAGGCAGGTGAGGGGGGCGGGGATTACTCAAGGGGAGGAGGTGTGGTCAAGGTGAAGGACACAGAACAAGATGGAGTCGGCCGGCGTAGGCCCGCCCTTTCACCCCTCTCTGCCCATTTTTTTTTTTTTAATTTTTTTTTTTCAACGTTTATTTATTTTTGGGACAGAGAGAGACAGAGCATGAACGGGGGAGGGGCAGAGAGAGAGGGAGACACAGAATCGGAAACAGGCTCCAGGCTCCGAGCCATCAGCCCAGAGCCTGACGCGGGGCTCGAACTCACGGACCGCGAGATCGTGACCTGGCTGAAGTCGGACGCTCAACCGACTGCGCCACCCAGGCGCCCCTCCCTGCCCATTTTTTAATCACACTGTTGGTTTTTTTGGTGTTGAGCTGTATGAGCTTCTTGTTTTGGGGGAATGTTAACCCCTTACTGGGTATATCATTTGTAAATGTCGTCTCCCATCCCATAGGTTGTATTTGAGTTTTGTTGATGGCTTCCCTCACTGTGCAAAAGCTTTTTATTTTGATGTAGTCCCAAGATTATTTTTGTTTTCTGGATAAGAGACCTATCTAGAAAAGTGGTGCTACGACCAATGCAGAGAAGTTACTGCCTGCGTTTTGTTCTAGGATGTTTATGTTTCCAGGTCTCACATTTAGGTCTTCTCAGTGCACTGTGTTCATGTTGAAATTTAATATAAATATTCTCAGGGAAAATGAGTGGAATTAAATTAAAATGTATGAATTACAAAGCATTACAGAAAATAAATGTAAACAAAAGTCAATACAGTTAGGAGTGGAAAAACACCAGGAGGGAGACACAAAATCAGAATATTGGTAAGAAAGTAACAGATGTAAAATCCATTATGCTATCCAGCTCAAAAGAACACTCCTGAAACTCAAAGACCTGGGAGATACGTAAACAAAAGAATGGACAAAACTATATGAAGTGAATGCAAGCAAAATTTAGAGTACTTATGGCAAAATGAATATCAGACATGACAATTTAAAGCAAAGAAGCATAAAATGGAATAAGAGTTATTCTATAGTAATAAAAGTATTATATAAAATAAAAATCCAACTCACGGCCTTATATGCATTGATTGTACGTTATTTAAGTGTAGAAAGCCCAGGGTCTTATAAACATAAGGACAGATAAGCAGTCAGCTCTACTAGAAGATTTGTGACCCATTTCTGTCTTTGATAAATATGATCAATGAAGAGTAAGACCATTTATTATTTGAGCAATATAATTAAGATAATTTGAAAAGTTCATAATAGACAAAACCCTCCAAAAAGCTTATTCTCATTTCCAAAAGAAAAAATTACAGAAATTATATTTAATTACTAGTCCCTAGAAATAATATTAAGCATAAAATACAGAGTAAACCACTAACTACAATTGGGAAATTCAAAATGCTGTCCCCAAGTGCTGTTCAACCTCACAGGAAATACAAACTAGAGTTATTAATTGGAAAATAAAAGCTTTAAATATTAGCAAACTGTATAGGCTTTAGAATCAAAGACATTTTATATGCACCTGCCAACTCATAAGCCGCCTGAAAGCGTAAATCCGCCGGACTGATTTCAAATGGCCAAATGAACCCATAATTGCTTTCTGCAGACCTGCTCCTCCCACGGTCTTCCCTGTCCTAGAAAATGGCATCATCGTAGGCTCAATTGTCCAAGTCGAAGATTAGAAGGCATCCTTGGCCTACCTCTTACCCTTACACGTCGTCAGCACTACCGCCCGAACATACACTGAATTCAGTTACTTACCTGTCTCCCCACCTCAGCCGTGTCCGGGCTAATCCCATCTCCCAGCTGGACCATCTCATACAGGACCCTCCCTGTTTCCCTGCTTCTGTCCTTTCCACCTTTTGATTCCTTCCCCATACAAAAGCCACAGTGACCTTTTTAAAACGTAAGTCAGATCATTTTATGCTCACGCTTAAAACCCACCAGTGGCTTTCCATCGCACGTCCCGTAAATGTGCTTGTGTAACTGAATGGCATCTGGAAAAGCCTCGAAGCTGTGGGATCAGAAAGACTGTTTTCAAGACTCCCCCGATCCATAGAATCACCTGGAGAGAGCTTGTTAAAAAACTAGGTTCCCAGGCCACTATCCTGAGGATTCTAATTAGATGTTGTGGAAGTGTGTGTCTTAACAAGTACCCTGAGGTGTGAGACACACGGAGGAAGTCAGTTAAGGGTCTGATGGAAACTCAGGAAACACTGAAAATGCATACAGGAAATGTATACAGGAATGTACCTTGCGGGAGTAATTCAGGAAATGTATTACACAAGGTGAACAAGCCGTAACATCAGGTGGGTCCCTCCTCTCCCAGGACAGAGGGAGGAGGTGGTGGTGGTGGAAAACACGCACCAGGTCACCTGGAAGGAACCGGAACCGCAGAGGCCTCTTGGGCAGCCACGGAGGAGATCCTCCCTCCGTGGAGTGGAGTCGCTCACGCAGACAGGGATTGTGGGAGAGACACCTGGAGCCTCCTTCGAGGTGCTCCAGCCTCCCTCCAGTGCTTCCTGTTGGCCAGGCCCAGCTGGGAGCCACGTGACCCGGAACTCTCCAGAGCAGAGCAGAGACAGGAGAACAAACGGACACAACTGCACGCAGGCTCAGTACCTGTATTGTGAGTGTGGATACCACATCACACCCTCGTTAAAATACCGCAGAGGCCTGGCCCGAAGGGTACGAAAGCCAATTGTTACTGTTAAATTCTTTTAAGGGAAAAATCTCCATTTAAGTCTCCTATTCTCCCATTCTGGGGCAAATTGTGAATAATGGATTGCCCTTCGTGTAAATGATGCCTTCTAAGAGGGTGTGTGGGTGCCAGGGGACCCTGAATGCAGAGTCTAAAACCTACGTTACGTGGGACAGCGGGAAGCCAGAGAAACGCGTACACATCCGTAGTGGACAGGCCAACAGAAGCCCGGAAGAGCCGATTAGTTAGCCAATGATTCGCATGTTACGTATTCGTACAATAAATTTGATGACCAGTCCCCAGATTTAGACAGTTTCCTAATAAGACTCCATGTCAGTAGTATTTTCAGAGTGAAGTTTGGGGTGAGGAGAAAGCAATTTAGCTGTAATGGCAAAAACAAAAACAAAACAGTGTATTTTTTACCTAGCGACGAAAGAAACACTTTCTTTCAAAAGCCATCATGCCACTGCACTTAATATTTTTGTTAACATCACACACTCGGGCTGATGAAAATAAGAGTGTATTGAGAATATTGCCCCTTCAGCTGAGTTGAAGGAAAAAAAAAAAAAAAAAAAAACCAGCAAAGTCTCTGTCGCCTCCTGTGCAAAGTCCAAGCACCTTAAAATCAACTCTCTCAAGACCTGACGTCTGCCTGGTGCTTCAGCCCTTTTTCCATCCATTATCTGCCCAATATTCTGTGCTAGTTTATGTGGTCATTTACCTTCTTGTCTTTGTTCAGGCTTGCTGTCTCTGTCTGGAATGTTCTGATGTAGGGAATGTACCACATAATCTCCAGCTTCTGGAAAATTCCTCCTTATTCTTTAAAATTCATATCACACCTCACATCCTCCAGTAAGCCTTCCCCATGTCACTGGTGCACATCCCTCCTTCCCTTGGGCTTCCATATTTAATGTACACACATACCTGTCAATCATACTTCCTTCAATGCATTTTCACTGCTAATGTGTCTTTATCTCTCATGAGATGATCAAGGATAATTTTTTAACCTATCCTTCCATATCTACCACTTGCTCCTATGTTTGGCACATAACAGATGCTCAGTAAATATCTCTTGAGAAGATTTAATAGCGGCAATAGCTGAAACCGTGGTACCAAGTAAAAATCCAAGAGAAAGAGAAATTTGCTTCTGATTTTCCTAAATACTGTGATTTGAGAAACCAGGGTAAATTCACAAGAAAAAAATTAAATGATGGATTGTTTTATATTTTGTTCTTCAATGAACATCTCTGGTTAGATTCCATTTTCTTTGTCCATTTGCTCTCTTAATTTACCACGATAGCAAGCCTTCATCTAAAGTGGAGCGATTGTTTTCTCATTCTTACTCAGCTTCATATAAATAACAGTTAAGTTGAACCATGTAAAATCACTGTTTTGTAGGTCAAAAATGGTCAGGTATTGGTAATTCCTGTGGTTCAATCTAAAGGATCGAGAGCTGGGTCTCTCTCCCTTGCGTCTGGTTACTATATTTTACACAGCACATGTAGTCTTGGTTCATTGGTTTAGTAATTTCTGTAGTTGGTAAAGCAACCACATACATTTTGTTACAGTAGAGGTACATGGAAGGAACCCAAGTGTCCATCGACAATAAATTCGTACAATAAGTTTGATGACCAGTCCCCAGATTTAGACAGTTTCCTAATAAGAACCAGTCCCCGGATTTAGACAGTTTCCTAATAAGAAAGAAAGTGTGGTTTATATATAATGGAATATTGCTTGGCCACGAGAAAGAATTAAATCCTGCCATTTGTAACACCATGGATGGAACTGGAGAGTATTATGCTAAGGGAAATAAGTCAGGCAGAGAAAGACAGATATCCTATGTTTTCACTCAGCCCAAGTTTTCATCAGCCCAAGTGTGTGATGTGGAACTTGAGAAACTTAACAGAAGACCATGGGGGAAGGGAAGGGGAAAAATAGTTTCAAACAAAGAGGGAGGCAAATCGTAAGAGATTCTTAAATACAGAGAACAAACTGAGGGTTGATGGAGGGGCGGGGGAGAGGGGAAAATGGGTGATGGGCATTGAGGAGGGCACTTGTTGAGATGAACACTGGGTGTTGTACGTAAGTGATGAATCATGGGAATCTACTCCCAAAACCAAGAGCACACTGTATACGCTGGTATGTTAGCTAACTTGACAATAAGTTATATATTTTAATGTGGTATATACATAAAATGGAATGCTACTAAGCGATCAAAAAGAATGAAATTTTGCTATTTGGAATGATGTGGATTGAACTAGAAATAAATCAGAGAAAGACAAATACCATATGGTTTCACTTATATGTGGAATTTAGGAAATAGAACAGATGAACTCGGGGGAAAAAGAGAGACAAACCATGAAACGGACTCTTAACAACAGAGAACAAACTGAGGGCTGTGGGAGGGGGATGGGCTAGATGTGTGATGGGCATAAAGGACAGCACTCATTGAGATGAGCCCTGGGTATTGTACAGAAGTGATGAACCACTGAATTCTACTCCTGAAACTGATATTACACTGTATGTTAACTAACTGGCATTTAAATAAAAACTTGAAACAAAAAAATACATAATCTACGGTAAAAAAAAAAAAAAAAAATGGATGCGAGGGTGATCTGGCTACGACCTCTGTCACCCCATTGATCACCAGGGTTGGTTTGGCTGATCTAGCCGGCGAGGCGGGTGTCCCCTTCCTCCCTCACTGCTCCAGGTGTGTCCCTCCGAAAGCTTCGCTCAGTCCAAGAAAATGACCTTCCCTGACAGAGGAGGATCATTCTTTAGTCAAGGGTATACGAGTGGCTGCAATTCCCTGCTAGAAACTCCAAACAAGTTCTCAAGGCACATAAAATAAATAAAGTAAAAATGGAATAGAATAAATAAAATAAAATGGAATAAAATAAATAAAATAAGATGGAATAAAATAAATAAAATAGAATAAAATAAATAAAATAAAATGGGATAAATAAAACAAAATAAATAAAATAGAATAAAATAAATAAAATAAAATGGGATAGATAAAACAAAATAAATAAAATAGAATAAAATAAACAAACTAAAATGGGATAAATAAAACAAAATAAATGAAATAGAATAAAATAAATAAAATAAAATGGAATAAAATAAAATAAGATGGAATAAAATAAATAAAATAGAATAAAATAAATAAAATAAAATGGGATAAATAAAACAAAATAAATAAAATAGAATAAAATAAATAAAATAAAATGGGATAGATAAAACAAAATAAATAAAATAGAATAAAATAAATAAAATAAAATGGGATAAATAAAACAAAATAAATGAAATAGAATAAAATAAATAAAATAAAATGGAATAAAATAAAATAAGATGGAATAAAATAAATAAAATAGAATAAAATAAATAAAATAAAATGGGATAAATAAAACAAAATAAATAAAATAGAATAAAGTAAAATGGAATAAAATAAGTAAAATAAAATAAATAAAATAGAATAAAATAAATAAAATAAAATGGAATAAATAAAACAAAATAAATAGAATAAAATAAAATGGAATAAAATAAGTAAAATAAAATGGAATAAAATAAAATAAAATAAATAAAATAGAATAAAGTAAAATAGAATAAAATAAATAAAATGGAATAAAATAAATAAAATAAAATGAATAAAATAGAATAAAATAAAATGGAATAAAATATACAGAATAAAATAAATATAATAAGATGGAATAAAATAAATAAAATAGAATAAAATAAAGAAAATAAAATGGAATAAATTAAATAAAATAAAATGAATAAAATAGAATAAAATAAAATCGAATAAAATATACAGAATAAAATAAAATAAGATGGAATAAAATAAATAAAATAGAATAAAATAAAATAAAATGGAATAAAATAAATAAAATAAAAATAGAATAAATAAAATAAAATGGAATAAATAAAATAAAATAAAACAAAACAAAACAAAATAATAAAATAAGTAGAGGTAGATTGTCTCCGCGCTGAGTGCTACCTCAGGAAGTCATGAGACGCCATCCCAGGGTACTGTGTCAGCAAAGACTGGAAAGTCGTCTGGCGGAAAAGCCTTAGGAGCGACTTCTGCCTTCTGTAGAGGAGACTTGGTTCCTACCTCCATGTCCACTCCCAACTTTCAGCTGCACGAAATCACATGACTCTGTGCGAATTAAAGTAATATCACATCATTAAAATGTTAATTTGTACCTTTGTGCCTGGCCCACAATTAAGTTTTCAGGAAGCCGATTACATTTCCTTCTATGGATTCAGGAAACCATTAGTCCCCCTGATCTAATTTATTGAACATATTTTGGCCCTTGCAGCCGTCCATCAGTCATCCCTAAACACACTTAGTGCAAATGAATAAGATGGTTAATGTTAATGACCATCACTTCCTAGAGGAAGAACGATGCTGGTGCTGTGGGTGTGGTAGGAAGACAGTGGTCACTACTGCAGGACCTCGTGGTCCTCTGCTGGGGAAAGTCAGAGCTCATTGGAAGTGTTTTACCTGCTGTGAATATAAATAATGGCGTTAGGATGAATTTTGGCGTTGATACGAATGTTGGTGTTAATATTTTTCTTCGTGCTGCTTCCTTAGTTCCTTCTAACTTTTAAACTTAAAAGAATCTTTGGAACTAAATAAGCTGAAAATCTCTCTTAAAAATAAGAAACACATTTAGATTCTGGTGCACAGCAAATTCCCTGTGAAGAGAAGTTCCAAATTTGTGATGCTATTTGCATCTCCATAAACACAGAGTATCTTTGTCTGAGCTTATTATGTGACAAATAACAGTGTTAGAAACGGGGTGTTTTAAGACTCTCATTATGCACATGCTCCCATTCTCTTTAGTGCGTTTACAATGTGAAGCAATACAAAATTTGTACTTTTGGCTCAAGAGCTTTGTTCTTAAAACTGACATTTTAATGATTTTTCACTAGCATTGGCCTCGTTTAGTGTAACTAAAATATTCAAAACAAGTTTTAAAAATGCAAAGGTGCCCCGGCTCCCCAGGAACAGGTCTGAGATGGAGGGGAGCATGCGGGGTGCCTGTGAGCGGGAGGGAAGGGGCCAGGAGCAGGAAAGGGGAAAACCGAGCTGCCGTGGAGGCCTGACAAAGACCTCAGCCGACGCCCAGCGAGCTCTGCGGCTGACAAGGTCCTCTAGAGTTGTCCTGAGTCAGGCTTGGGGAGCAACCTTCGACCCCACAGTGATCAGAGAGAGTGGAACACAGGCTCCGGGTTCTCATACGTCCATAAGAGTACCAGGTCCCAGGCACGTCAAGGGAGCAGCAGAGAGTTCCGGAACCGAAAAGGCCACAGAGTCAAGGACTACAGGTGAATTAGGGGTAACTGGTGTGGATGGACGTCCTTCACCCCGAAGAAGAATCAGAAGCCCCTATGCATTTGGGGCTCACTGTAATCATGTTCCCTTCCCTCTGGCTTGGGCAGTTAAAATTACTTCAATTTAAATAAAATCAAACCTTCAGTAGCTCAGGTGCACTAACCACGTCTCAAATGTTCAGGAGCCCCATGTCGGACAGCACAGAACACTTCCATCGTTGCAGAAGATTCTAGTGGACACTATGCTCTCTCTGCACAACCGCGTCTCCCAGAGATGCTTCGGTCTCCCTCAGACACTGCAGGAGGAAGGTGCCAGTTCCCAACACCCTAACATCTATGGCCTCTCTCTGCTCCCCTTGACTGGAGATGTCTGTTTAGCCCCCTCGTATCGATCTTTTCCTTCGTCTTTGATATTAATATGGTTTAACAAGCCAGAACTGGACTCAACAGCACCTAAAAAGTGTTTCCGTCTCGTTAAGGATGGGCCAGGAAGGAGGGGGAAATATTTGAATCCATCACACTAATTCTGTTAAAGAAAAGGACAAAAACCAGTTAAGTTTTTGTATTCAAAGAGTGTTAACATTCATACCTTACCGTCGTTAACCTCCGAAAATACAGCATCAGTCATTAGCCGGCGAGAAATGCCCGGAAAACAAAATTATGACATTAATATATTTTAAAACATAGCAAAGAAAACATTTTAGGATTAACCTCCTCCCCCCAAAACCTGTGTTTGACGATGATAGAATCTGCTTCATTGGGCAGACCTTTCCATGAATTACCTCCTTTAAGTATTCAGTAAATATCGCACTGGTGGCTTGAGTTGCTGATTCCCCCACAGTATTCTACAAGTTTGTGTTCTGCCGACTACCCCTCATTCGTCTGTGGTCCTTGACTGTGTGGCCTCTTCGGTTCTGGAACTCTCTCTTTGAAAATGTCTCCGGACAAACTCTTCTGGACCTGAAATTTAGCGTCTTTAGTACGCGCAGTGTCCATTGTTCCTTCCTCCCAGAGTCTCAGCAAAAGTCTGGCCATTGCACACGCCATTTGTGGTACTTAAAGGTATTTTTCCTGGTCGGGTGTCCAGTACATAGGTTGAAATGTGTCATTTCGGCAGATCTTTCCCTTCTGCGTTGCACACGGGCCCTCCCGTGAGGTCTATGGGAAGGGAAAGGCAAGCCTGTGTGCGTGTTCCTCTGTGTAAGGGAGTGGAACAAAATCACACATACAAACACGGATTGAATTGTTGTCAAATGTGATAGATAAATATACTCTGCACTATCTAAAACACTGGTTCTTAGGGGCACCTGGGTGGCTCAGTCAGTTGAGCATCCGACTTGGGCTCAGGTCATGATCTTGTGGCTTGTGAGTTCGAGCCCCACATTGGGCTTGCTGCTGTCCCCTCAAGAGCCTGCTTCAGATCTTCTGTCCTCCTCTCTCTCTCTCTCTCTCTCTCTCTCTCTGCCCCTAATGGGAAACCGACGACCCGGTCTATTAATTTGGTTAATTGGCCAGCACCCTGATGCAGAAGTTGGGTAAAGATTGGATTGGAGAATCTGGTTTAGAATTGAGGCTACCTCGGGGCTTCCGATTCGCTTCCCAAACGGAGATGGTGAGTGCAGCCTGCCCGAGCCAGCAGGTGGGGGTAGGAGTGGTGACCAGACCCTCACAGCCCAAGCCTAGTCTGTGTCCTCATGGATCCTCTCGCTGCTGGGCAGCAAGTGAAGTCTCCGGCCCAACAGAGGAAGGGCAGCAGGCGTCCCTCACCTGCAGGGGAATGACCCTGCCCACCGGTGAGATGGGGCCAGTCAACGAAGCACTTCCTCCCCAAAGAAAGGGAAATGATTAGGATGATTAGGATGGAGAGAGGAATGTACACGCTCCAGATCTTTCTCCTCCCTGGAAATAAAAGGCCGGAGCGCCTGGGTGACTCAGTGAAACATTGGACTTGAGCTCAGGTCATGATCTCTCCCCATTCATGAGTTTGAGCCCCGCATCGGGCTCTGTGCTGACAGCTCAGAACCTGCAGCCTGCTTCTGATTCTGTGTCTCCCTCTCTCTCTCTGCACACCCCCTCCACCCCGCCCCGGCTCATGCTCTGCCTCTTGTAAAAAAAAAAAAAAAAAAAAAAAAGGACGAAGAAGAAAGAAAGGAGAGAAAAGGCAGAAGCCCCCATCCTGATCAGCAGACCAAAACAACATGAGGAGAGTTCCTTCTCTCTGCCTATAAATAATCCTTGTCTTATAGTTATACTGGGAGGTGGGGGTGAAATAAAACACATGAACTGCCTAGGATAGGCAGGCATGTGTCCAGCATGGTGTCGGGGTCTAGTAAGTGGCCACCTGTTCTCTTCCGCCCCCATAGTCTTAGATCTTTGAGCTTTCTAGTAGGAGGTGCTGGGTGCGAATAATCTTCATTGAATCATATCAGTCAGTTTTATTTATTGAGACCTCAACACGCTTAGCACTGAGCTTATTTGGCTTAGAAGAAGTGGAAGAAGGAGCGCCTGGGCGGCTCAGTCGATCGAGCGTCCGACTCTTGATTTCAGCTCAGGTCACGATCTCACAGGTTCACGAGTTCTAGCCCCGCCTCGGGCTCTGCACTGACAGCGTGAGGTCTGCTTGGGATTCTCTCTCTCCCTCTCTCTCTGCCCCTCCCCCCCAATAAATAAATAAACTTGAAACAAAAAAGTGGAAGAATTACAGAACTTTTCATACCCAAAGGGGCCTTTGAGCTCATATCTCATCCCTTCATTTTATGAAGGATGACCTGGGGGTCCAGTGTGCTGGGAAGGGAGGGATTCGAACCTCCAGCTCAGCCTGCTTTCCACTGCAACACATGCCAGGTGGAGGTGGAGGAGGGGAGCTGTTCAGAGGCAGTGTCTCAACCACGCCTAAATCCCCACCACCCCAAGCAGTGTTTGGCAGGTTTCTGGCTCTCAGAAAATATCTGTTATGTGAATTAATTCACCATATCCCCCCTGCTTGGCCTTTGGCAAATGAAGGATAGCTTGTGGCTTTGCAAGACAGATCCAGTCTGTGATATAACTTTCTCATACCGCATGCAGGGGCTTACAGTTAGACTCTTTCATGGCGTACGTAGCAAAACTTAAAATGTTGTATATTTTTGAGGATATGTCCAAGACTAATGCACCACTCAGTGTGTGTTATATTTTTATTTTAGGTAGACGAAGTCATCACAGGTTGGCGACAAACGTCAGAGTCTGGGACGAGTCCCTCGGACAGCAGCAGAGAGCACACAAACCAAAGGTACCACCTCCCCAGCCATCGGAAGCTTCCTTATAGTTCTCTTCATTGTCATTTGGTGGCTAGAATGCACCTTCCTCAAAGATACAGTTATTTAGCATTTACAGATGATTCACGCTGTGAATGTTCATGTCTATTCCCAAAACTTAGACTCTGGATTTATAGGGCTCTTGATCCCTAAAAAACAAATCTGTGGGCATACAGGCCCCAATTTCTTGTGTCAATAATGGTGAGAATGGTGAGGTCAACACCAACGACTGCTAACATCTACTGAGCACTTACTATGTATCAGGCAGTATCGTGTGTACTTCACCCATAGTAACACACTTAATCCTCACCATTTTTATCCTCGGTTTACAGATGGGCAAAATGAGGGAGAGAAGTTTAGAATGTCTGAAGGTCTGGGGGCGCCTGACTGGCTCAGTCGGTTAAACGTCCAACTTCGGCTTCAGGTCATGATCTCGCGGTTCGTGGGTTCGAGCCCCGCGTGAGGCTCTGTGCTGCCAGCTTAGAGCCTGGAGCCTGCTTGGGAGTCTGTGCCTCCCTGTCTCTCTCTGCCCCTCCCCTGCTCGTGCTCTGTCACTCCCTCTGAAAAATAAGTAAACATTAAAAAAAATTAGAATGCCTGAAGGTCAGGTAGTCTTGACACGTTGGGACAGCCCTGCTGAGCCCTCGTCGAATGCTGCTCACGCTACCCTTTCATGGCTCGGATGTCACTTCATAGCTTCTAAAGCTCTCAGGGTTGCCAGGACCAAGAGTCCCCACCATGTGCCCTCCCGCCCACCTCCTACCCCCAGATCATCTGCGAGCCTCTGGTTCAGCTTCTTCCACACCAGGACCCCTCCCGCTGTCCGTACTCCCCCGGTGACAGGAAGCCTCTCCTCATTCCTAACTGAAGATCCCGGCGGTGCCTCCTGAATGCCCTCAGAACGAAGCTCAGCACCCGTGACCAGTGGCATCCCTTCAAGCATTTGGGACAAAGCTCTCGTTCTTTCAGTGCGTCCTTCGAATGCACAATCCCGGGCCTTTCGACTTTCCTTCCACTTGTCGTGATTTCCAGACTGTTACCGTCCAGATGGCAAAATCTATTTTGAACCCAGGCAAACTATCTTTGTGATACAAATGTCTATGCTGAAATTATCATTACAAAAATACCTGAACGAGAGCTATATTTACGTCTTGCATAATAGAAGCCGTCAGGCATTCACAACATCCCGAGTCAACTGTGGAAGTTTTGCGGACTTTCGAACGTGGGCTTTGTTTGAACGACGGGTACGGAGTTGAATTCCTTCTGAAAGCTGGGTTGCTGGTTTTAACCTTGGAGACCAGTTGGTCTCCTATTTCCCAGATTAGTGTAATTTACAGAGGTTCAAGGGTATTCTGCTAGCATGAATATTCATGGTCATAATTACCCCCCAGCAGCATCCACACATGAAAGGAGTGTGACTCCCGTTTGTGAAGGATCAGGGAGGGGCAGCCAGTGTGGAAGCTGGTCTTTAGACCCCGGGAAAATCCCCATTACGGTGATGACATTTGAGGACTAGAGATGTCTTAGCACAATTCTTTATGGTAGTACTTCCTACGGTCTGTTTGCAAAGCCGTTTTCATTTTTGAATTTTTTTTTAATGTTTATTCCTGAGACAGAGAGAGAGACAGAGCATGAGCGGGGGAGGGGCAGAGAGAGAGGGAGACACGGAATCTGAAACAGGCTCCAGGCTCCGAGCTGTCGGCACAGAGCCCGACGCGGGGCTCGAACTCATGGACCATGAGATCGTGACCTGAGCTGAAGTCGGACGCTTAACCGACTGAGCCACCCAGGCGCCCCGTAAAGCTGTTTTCATTTTTGTTACTGAGAAGTAATCACCTTGCAGCCACACTTAACATGTCTGTGTGAAGGTTGTTTGCGTGCTCCTTAGTCATTGACGGACTTGGACCATCCACACCACCTCAGCCTCTGGCTGGGCGATCCCGTGAACTAAGAAGGCCGCACGTGGGAATGAGGTCAGGCAGGTTGTCAGTTTGAGGGACGGGAAGACGGTAGGCACAGTGATACGCCGGGAGGGCCAGAAGAGGCCCATCGATCCTTTCGTAGCCAGAGCGGCCCTTTCCTCATGCTGTGGAGACAGAGTGACCGGAGGGGAAGATCAGTGGAGTAAGGTTCCGTTCCTTGGGACCGGAGGAGATCGTGTTTTGTGGGGCAGGTCACCGATGCCGTGAACTCTTGTGGTCCTGTGACACTGTATGTATGATCAAGGAGGGACACATACCTCACTCGGGATGGGTTTGTTGAGTGCCGAGTGCCTCCTCTGTGCTACATGATACTATCCATCACCTATCTTTCATCTTCAAAATAACCACAAGAGAAATCCTCTTATTCCTAATGGACTGAGTCTCAAAGAAATTAATCTGCCCAAGATCATAAAGCAGAGCCAGAGTGATAAATTTGGGCCCATTCTTTGGCTCATCTTCCTCCTCTCTTCACGAGGTCTTTTTTTTTTTTTTAGTAGACTTTCTTCTTTAAAGCAATTTTAGGGTCACAGAAAACTTGAACGAAAAGCACAGGAATTTTCCATATATCCACTGCCCCCACTCATACACAGTCTCCCCCATTATCCCCATCCCCCCATGAAGGTGGCACATTTATTACAACTGATAAATCTACATTGACACACGTCGTTATCACCCAACGTTCATAGTGGGCATTAGCGTTCAAAGTTGGTGTTATTCATTCCCTGGACTTGGACAAATGCATTTCCGTGACGACACATGGTCTGGAGCCTCTTTCCGTTCGTGTATTTGCCATCTGCACATCTTCCCTGGTGACGTGTCTGTGAAGATCCTTGGCCCTTCTTTCAATCACACGGCTTTCTTATCGTTGCATTCGAAGAGGGTTTTTTGGTATGTTTTGGATAACAGCTGTTCATCGGATGTTTTCTCCCAGTTTGTGGCTTGTCTTGTCATTCTCCCAAAATTGTCTTTCATGGAGCAGAAGTTTGTAAATTTAACGAAATCCAGCTCGCCGACGACTTCTTTCAGGGCTCGTGCCTTTGCTGCTGTATCTAAAACGGCATCGCCCGCCCCCAGGGTCAGTCAGCTCTTTTCCTGTGCTCCCTTCTGTGAGTTTTGCAGTCTTGCCTTTTGTGTTTAGGCCAGTGATCCATTTTGAGTTACTTCTTGTGAAGGCCGCAGGTTTATGTCTAAATTCATTTAAAATATACACATACTGGCGGGGCGCCTGGGTGGCTCAGTCGGTTGAGCATCCGACTTCAGCTCAGGTCACGATCTCACGGTTCGTGAGTTCGAGCCCCGCGTCAGGCTCTGGGCTGATGGCTCAGAGCCTGGAGCCTGCTTCCGATTCTGTGTCTCCCTCTCTCTCTGCCCCTCCCCCATTCATGCTCTGTCTCTCTCTGTCTCAAAAATAAACATTAAAAAAAAATTTAAAAAAAAAAAATAAATAAAATAAAATATACACATACTGGGGACACCCGGGTGGCTCAGTCGGTTAAGCGTCCGACTTCAGCTCAGGTCATGATCTTGCGGTTCATGAGTTCGAGCCCCATATCAGGCTCTGTGCTGACAGCTCAGAGCCTGGAGCCTGCTTCGGATTCTGTGTCTTCCCTCTCTCTCTCTCTGCCCCTCCCCCACTTGTGCTCCCCCTCCCTCCCTCTCTCTTCTCTCTCTCTCTCTCACAAATAAACACTAAAAAAATTTTTTTTAATATACACATACTGTATTACTTTTCTTAGGTGTGTGATATTTTGATGCTATCATAACTATGCTTTTGTTGCTAGGATATAGATTTGCAATGAATTTTTTACCGTGGTAAAATACATATTGCATCAAATTCATCGTCTCGAGTATTAAAAAGTGTACAACTTTTTTTGGGGGCGCCTGGGTGGTTCAGTCGGTTAAGCGTCTGACTTCAGCTCAGGTCACGATCTCATGGTCCGTGAGTTCGAGCCCCGCGTCGGGCTCTGGGCTGATGGCTCAGAGCCTGGAGCCTGCTTCCCATTCTGTGTCTCCCTCTCTCTCTGCCCCTCCCCCGTTCATGCTCTGTCTCTGTCTCAAAAATAAATAAACGTTAAAAAAAAAATTAAAAACAATGTACAACTTTTTAATGGGATTCAGTATATTCACAGTATTTGTATCACCCCCACCACGTAACTCACTTTTGTGTTTGATTTTGTACCCAGCAGCCTTGCTGATCTCTCTTACTATTTTATTCATTTGTTAGTTGTTTTGGATTTTCTGTCTACCTACAGAGAATGTGGAGTTTCTTTCTCCCTAATCCTGTTCCTTTTGTTTTCCTGCCTTAGTGCATAGGGAAAGGCACCAGGACGGAGTGGGAGGGAGGTGACAGCAACCGTCTCTGTCTTCTTGCCGATCCCAGAGGAAAAGTTCAACATTATAGTATTAAGTCTGAAGCATTTCCTTGGTTTCATAATCCGTGCTGTCGTATTCAAAATCTGAAGTTTCTCATCTCTATTCGCGTTCTTGTTGCTTCTGCCGGTTCTCACGCTAAGTGCCCTTTTTCCTTGAGTGCTTGTTCGTTTTTCCTACAAGCTGCCCGAATTGCCTTAGAAGATAGTCTAGGGGCTTCTCAGAGGCCCGAAAAGTGCTCACCCGGGGAGCGTTGGCCTGCGCTCTGGGGCAGACGCTACCTGAGGACCCTGCCCGTTCGGAACCACTTTACGCTAAATTCAAGGTGGCTGGGTTTTAACTGTGGCCGCTATAAACCCGTGGAAACCCCAGCTGTGGTGACAGCCCAGCCCTTCTGTGTCCTACTTCCCTCACAGTGCCTGCGGGGGCAGGCACAGCGGGTTTACTGTTCATTCACTCTTACGTGAGAGCGAAGCCTTCTAGGGGAGAGGGCGTCCCATCACTGTGCACCTGGCATGCTCAGGACCTTGACCTCTGTTCCCAGATTCCGCAAGGCCAGCAAGACCAAAGCACCACTTTAGGGGCTCAGCAAATGCCCTCAGGCCAAAGGTGGCTTCAGGGACCCACTTCCTCTCTGGTCCCTCCTTTTACTGAATCCTGCCCTCATGGTTCCTTATCATCTTATCACATCTTTCCTGATCTCCCGAGGGTTTTCAGTGGGAGGTGGGAATCTTTGGTCCATGTATGCTAGCCCACCATATTACCAGAAGAAAGTTCTTTCCTTGTGTTCTTTAGTAGAAGGACTCAATCTCTGATGTGTTATGCCTGGTGATTATAGTCTTTTTTTTTTTTTTCTTTCTTCCACCGTTGATGAAAATATTCATTTTGCCCAACCAGTCATTCTGACTAGACTCTAGAGGTTCTGGCCCTGACAGACAGGTGGTGGGTAAAACAGTCACGTCGGGTGCCTGACATTAAGGGAGGAAACAGTAGGGGAGAAAAGGCCCTCTCCTCTTTATTTTGGGATTAGTGTGATCCTTTGGGGCTTCTGGCCTTATGGGCTCACTGTTTATTACCCAGAGACTCATGACCGATTCAAGTCCTGCGTGCAAATTACTCCTCACAACATCTGAAGTGGGTGAGCCACGGAGAACTGCATCTGGGCTGAGTTCACTCTTTATTACGAAGATCCAGACATTATGGCCTGAGAGATACATGCCTGGACTTCCAGGCATGAGGAGAGACGCTGCTTCTCCTCAAAGTCAACATAATTATAACAGTTGAGTTTCGCTATTTACTTGATTAAGCCATAGATATGGCAGCCTTTTAAACAAGAGCACAGTAATTAAAAAGCAGAGCCATATTTAATAATGACTGTAATATAGGTCTTCAAAAACTAGAATTTCCTTCAGAGTTTACAGTGTACTATCTGGGTCTTCGGAAAATTTACACTTTATACTCTTTGTATACATGATACTTTCCTTCAGCGGGTCCATGTGCATTAGTCAAAATTCTGAGAAGAATTGAAACCTCAAGTGCCTTCAAGGGCTAAGTGGCTGACAGAAAGGAGGGGGGATGGGCCGTAAGAACAACAGAGGGTTCACACTTCCCAGAGAAAGTCGGACCCCCCCCTCCTCCCAATACCTTGTGTATGTTGCCTAAATTTGGTCTCAGGACATCAGTGTGGGACTCCCGGATGAGACCGACCGTGATTCTCTTTGGGTCAGAGACAGTTTCTGATTTAATTTCATGATTGCACCATAGTAGAGTATTTTTTTTCGTTATTTAACAAGTATTCACAAATGCTATATGCCAAAGATGAAAAAGACAATATAATTGCTTCAAGAATGCTGGTTCTAATGGGGAGAACAGATCAGTAATGAGACGATTACATGATAATGTGATAAATGTTCTATTCGAGCTCTCTGCTGCACTGTTAGATGTCACCAGGAAACGTCCTATTTGCACAGACCATGGGATTTCTGGTGTCTAGAATCTGGGAGGCACTTAATGTATTCCGTTGAATGCCTGGCCGGGTGACCAGGGCAGTGATTCCAAAATAATTTGACTAATTATCAGTATCCCTGGGGGATAGGTGGGGGGGGGGGGGGGGGGGGGGCTTTATATAAATGCAAAGTACTGGGCCCCATCCCCAGGCCTACAGATCAAAATTGACAGGGCGGCAGCCCAATGACCCATATTATCTAGAATTTTCTAATGACGGCAATACGGGAATCTTTCTTGTTCTGTTTCCACATAGCCATTGCCGAAAGAACTGGGTGCCGACAGCAGGGGTGGGATCTTGTGGGGGAAACTGGTGGGCGGAGATTTCTAGGCACCTGAATTTATACAAACGCCCCTGCAAAAGCACACAGGCTGGATTGTCTGCATCACCAGGAGGCTGATTAGCTACATTGAGCCTACATAAGACCTGCCTACAGGGATTCTACTGTTGACCCTGGCTGCGGGGATTGCCTGCTGTAGCACCATTTAAGGATTCTCAGGTGCAAGGCACCTGGCTGGCTAGTAGAGCACGCATTGCTTGATCATAGGGTTGTAAGTTCAAGCCCCACATGGGGTGTAGGGATTACTTAAAAATCTTGAAAAAAAAATATTCTCAGGTGAACAGAGCCTCTCAGCCGACCTCCCCTCCAGCTGCCCATGCATCAGCACTTTACTTCCCCACAGGTCAGACTCTTGCTTCCACAAGGTTCCGAGCTACTTGAAACCCGGGACAGTCTCTTACTATTATCTCCATACTCTAAGGAGAGCACTTGCCCATGTTTGCTGAATGAATGAATGAATGAATGAATGAATGAATGAACGAGTTGAGTCTACTTGAAATTTAATTTAAAATGACATCTCTCAATTTCCTCTTGCTTTTTTTTTTTTTTTTCTGTTGTAGAAGCAAGCGAATTGAGAAATTAGAAGTAGATCCTAGCAAGCGTTCCTTCCCTGATGTGGCTAACATAGTTCGAGAGAAAAACCCCACGCCCCGAAGAGTTCGATCTGAACCCAAAATTATACCAAGTGAGGAAGATCCAGACTTTGAAGATAACCCTGAAGTGCCCCCGTTGATCTGAAACATCAGGCCAGGTGGACGGACCCACCCGATCCCGTTTCCTCAGTGCACAGTGTGTAGTATGCCACGTTTGGGGTAAACACAGAGTTATTTGTCACCATCACTACTCCAGTGTCTCACTTCTACTTTATGCAGTAATATTCTTACACCAGTTTGACGTTCAAGTGCATACCTTAACATGCTACAGCTCATTTGCCTATAATAAAATGTTGGCTAGGGCAAACGTTCAGTAAATCATAGAACTCTTACATTAAGACGCTGATTTTTAATCACAGAACTGCTTGCTAATGCAGAGAGACGAAGTCGGAGATAAAAGGACCGATTATTAAATCGGTGCTTCAGCAAATTGGTCAAGCTCAGAAGTTAAAACTGTAATTTCAGATCAAATCGGAATGCTCTAATATGATTTTAGCGGTGTTTCAATTTTCTTCTCGTGATTACTGGTGGTAATGCCTGGGGTGAGGAGGAGGAGAGCTGGCAGGAGTAGGAAGCGAAAGCCGTTAAGGCTGTAGGTACGGGCTTGACATCTGCAAAACGAGAGGGAAGCAGGTGGAAGTCTCGTGGGCTAAATGGAGCCTGGGAAGGCAGCACACAGCTCGGAGAAGACAGGCGCTCTAGTGCAGGATTGTCCACAGAGGACGAGCCCGTTGGGTCAAGACGGTCGAGCCCAGCTACCCCCCGGCCACACTCAGTCCTTGGCTGGGAGCCACCTGCCCAGAGAGTGGTGGCCGCAGTGGGAGACTTGGGGTGCTCTGCGCACGTCGTGCGGGTTCTCTCTTGGGGACAGCCGAGCAGGGTGCCTCTATCGGCCAGAAGAAGGTCACAGCAGCTCTACCAGCCTTGAGGAGGTTGCCATGAGGGCTCATGAGAAAGAGGAAGGTGCTCTTCGGTGCTGGAGGAAAGGAGACCCACCTTACCTAGGGGAAGAGAGTTTAGCAAAGCTGTTGCCCGGGGTAACATGGAAACATTGTAAGTGTACCCACTGCCCTCATAGGTTTAGGGAAGGAGATTTCCATGTAGAATGCCAAAGTCTCCACTAGTGCCTTTAGCCGCAAGGCAAAAGACACAAATAATTCGTCCATTTTTAAGCAGCGTTTAGAGAAAGTATAAAGGCACTAAATTGGCTAGGTTCAAAATAAAACTTTCCCCTCCCAGTCTCTCCCCAGCCGAAATACAAACAGCCTCACCCTGACCGTGGACCACATTGCTGTTCTGGGTCTCCAAGGAATTACCATCCGTTCAGAGTTAGTGTCCCTGAAATGCCTGAAAACTCTGTTTGTTAATGCACAGTCATCTGGGGTGAGCGCAAGGCCCCTTTGCAGCAGGCCAGGTGGGAGATGCACAGTATAAAATCTGGACAGTGTGGCAGGGATCGCCAGTGAGATCCAAGCATGAGACAGTGAGCCTTGTGGAATCCTGGGGGAGGAGTGTCCTAAAAACCTAGAACAGCGAGTGCAAGGGCCTGGGATGGCACGAGGTTTCGGGAACAGCCAGAAAGCCAGTGGGACTGGAGCAGGCTGAACAAGGCAGAGTATCAGAGAAGGGAGAGCCAGTGGAGAGCCGGGCCCAACCATGCTTGACCTAAAAAGACACGCCTACAGCTGGGAAATTCGCACCGCTCCCGAGAGAGCATCTTTGGATTTCATAGTGTTGCGTTTTTGGTCTTTTGCCCAATGTTTCCCTAGACTCATTTCATTTCCGATCTTCAGAGAAATCCTCTCAACTAAGCATTTGCTCATTCTTCGTTCAGTAGGCATGTGCCTCCCGTGGACCAAGTGTGGGGAGAATAATGGTGGACCAAAGGAAACAGGCCTTGGGTTTCACTGAGCGTATTTTTCCGTGATGCAGACAAATGTGAATCGATTGCACGAGCAAACTAAGCTAACTCTTCTGAACTCACTCTCGCATTTTAGGACTGAGGCCCCTAAACACCAGGTGGCTTGCCCTAAGATGGCTTAACAGTATGTTAGAATGGGATCGTCTCTAGGTCACTTTGGACTCAGTGTCCCCCTTGGAAGGCTTTTCCCTCCCCAAGCAAATGGGACTATTCACATGCCGATGTTTTCAAAGAAGATAGATGCAAACCAACTTCGTGAATCTTTTTTTTTTTTTTTTTAATTTTTTTTTCAACGTTTTTTATTTATTTATGGGACAGACAGAGACAGAGCATGAACGGGGGAGGGGCAGAGAGAGAGGGAGACACAGAATCGGAAACAGGCTCCAGGCTCCGAGCCATCCGCCCAGAGCCTGACGCGGGGCTCGAACTCCCGGACCGTGAGATCGTGACCTGGCTGAAGTCGGACGCTTAACCGACTGCGCCACCCAGGCGCCCCCAACTTCGTGAATCTTAAAGCTACTCACTCCCTTGGGAAATATGCAAAGAGGTGTGAGGGTAGAAAGGCTTTGTGGCGGATGCTGTCTTTGGGGGTCATGAGCTCTAAGACCCTTGGGCAGGGCCCGTGCCGTGTCCTCACTTGGATCCTGCTGAGTGTGGCTTCCAGGGGGACTTTGGGGTGAAGAAGGACGAACACATGTCTTTGGAGGGAGCTGTTACCTTTCTGTGAGCTCTGCCTCCGACTCGGCGTTCCTCCTTTGTAGCCCAAACTTCGTGAGATGACCTTCACAGGATTGCACCAGGGAGCTTTGAAGAGTGTTTCCTGAAGCTGGGGACACGCAGGCTGGTGCCCGACTCGTGCCTGAGAAACCTGAAGCCCACGATGGGCCGGAGTCCCATCCTGCCGGGAGAATCACCCCTGGGCGCAGAGAAAAGCTGTGCCACAGGAGTGGGGAATGTGGCCCTCTCCCAAGGCTGGCTGGGGGCAGGACGCCCGAGCCTTTGCTAAGGACCAGATGTGGGGTGTCGTGGGTGCTGTCCATGTGGGCTGCCCCGAGGGGTGAGGAGCCCAGGCAGGAGGCTGGAGGCCTGCTGCTGTGTGCGGGGCTGAGGAAAGAAGCTGGGAGGACTGGCCAGAATCCGGGTCATAGGAGAAGGGCAACCCGGGAGCCTCTGCAGAGTCCATGAAAAGGCCTCAAGAGGCAGAAACGTCCGCTTCACCTATCCCCTCGGCTGGCAGGGCAGGAAGCCTGACCGAGCTGTGTGATGACCATCTTACCTGCACCTGGCAGCTCCTGACCTTGGACTTGAATGGGTAAAGAGAGGGAGTGGCCACCTGGCCACAGAGAGACAGCCAAGGACAGGGACGAGCTGGGGGAATAATGCCTTAACCTTACTTTCCTCCTTCCCTCCAATCTCTTGCTAGGGTCTCCCACCGGCCAAACACAACCAGAGGCAAGGAGCAAGGGGGCCTGTCAGTGTGGCCCTTAGAGGTCCCGTTCCCAGGGTCCACCCTGTGGTAGAGGGTGCAATGAACTGAGCTGACACACTCCCTCTCGCCTCTCTGCCCTCACCCGCCCCTGCCCTCCGGGACTCAGGGACGGAGCAGGAGAGCCAGGAGTCCGGCTGAGAAGCAGGGGAGCAGGGTGAGAGGACGGCCACACGTCCCCTCTTCTTCAGCTGTGGTTTCCAACCTAAGCAGCCGGGGACCCTGGCAGGGGAGGGAGAGGAGTGGAAAACGTTCATGCCAGGTAGGGGACTGTCACGGGGGACAGTCTCATTACCGAGTAGGGACTGAGCGCCAAAGGGTCATCTGTTCCCCCTGAGCAGGAGGAAACACCCTAGGACCTGCCTGCATGTTCCTCCAGGGCAGGTGAGGGCCGCGGAGGAAGGAAGGAAGGGGAAAGGCAGAGCGGGAGGTGTGAATGCGTTGTCTCGATCACTGCTGCGAGGTGAGGTGAGCATTCAGTGTTAGGTTCGTGCGAGTGATGGCCCGCACTTCCAGGGTGGGTGCTCTGGTTCCCTGCAGATTCTCCCTGTGCCCATTTCTTTTTTTATAATTTTTTAAATGTTTATTTTTGAGAGAGAGAGAGAGAGAGACACAGAGCATGAGTGAGGGAGGGGCAGCGAGAGAGGGAGACAGAATCAGAAGCAGGCTCCAGGCTCTGAGCTGTCAGCACAGAGCCCGACGCGGGGCTCGAACCCGTGAATGGCGAGATCATGACCTGAGCCGCAGTCAGACGCCCAGCCGACTGAGCCACGCAGGCGCCCTCCCTGCGCCATTTCTACCTTGGGAAGGCTCATGGCTATGCACCCACATCAGTTTCTGCAGGGCCAGGACGGGCCCCAGGAGAGAGGAAACCTTGCCCCCCCAACCCGGTGGGGGGCCAGCTTCGGGTCCCGATGCCCAGATGCTCTCCAGTCCACGAACTCTTCCTCCTGCTTCTCTTTTTAGGTGTCACTGAGCAGCAAGAACTGTCCCTTCTCCACCATCATGTCCCACCGTCCCCTGCACGGCTGTCCCCGTCTCTGCCTCCTGCTCCCCTCAGCAGGTCCCCCCGCAAACGAGTGGCCCGTGAATGGCCGGAGGCTGCTGACCGTGGCCGTCACGGGGGGCGGGGTGGTGAGCACTGCTCCGGCCGCAGGGTCTGGGCGACAGCGCCCTCCTTCCCCTCGCACGGGCGGCTGCCCTCCGCGTGACAGCTGGGGCTGCACCGCGGCGTGTGTCTGTCACCATTTCGCAGTCTGTCACAGCTTGCCTGACACATTTGGATGGAAAGTGCTAGCCCGTCTCCAGTTGACGCCTGTCAGGCCAACGTGTCTGGCACTCCTGGAGCAGACCTTTGCCAAAAGCAGCTGTTCTTTTCCAAGTTCGCTCCCTAACTTTTGCGCCTCTCATTTGGTCTGGCGCTTTCCTCGTGTTAGAGATCAGCCTTGGTCGGCCCTTCGCTCGGCGGACATTTACGAAGCACCTGCTAGGTGCAAGGAGCCATACCGGGTGCCAGGGAAAGTTCTCTTCTGAGAGCCCACTCTCCCGGTTCTCCGTCCAGTCATCGCATGAGGCTGCTACCCGGGGGACCCCTTCGGCCCCATCCTCTTCCCCGTGTGTCTGTCCCACCCCGTCCTGGGACGCTTGGGCCCATTCCTGTGGCTTCCATGCCAGCTCCAGGCTGACGCTCCTGAAATCCCCCTTCCAGGCCCTCGACGCCTTCCTGAAGGTCACCCGACTCCTCCTGCTCCAACGCTCGCCCGTCCATCATCTTCTCGCACCTTGTCCGGCCTCCCGCCCTCTGGCTTTTGTTTTACGCCCTCGCTTCCCACTCACCCAGACTGGAAAACACCATCACTGCGTCCTGTGTTCATCGTGCAAGTGGCGACTCACTCCTGTCAATTCTGCCTCAAAAAGAGCTTCTCGTGTCTCCTCCAAATCCATTTCCACAACTCACATGCACTCTCCTGCCATCTGTTTGTCGACGTGACTCCCGCTTCACCCCTCCTCGACTTAAGTACCCCCTTTGTTGCCTGGAGGACAAGACCTGGGCCCCATCCTGCTGAGAGGCCGCATCTCCCAACACCGCCCCCCCTCCCGCCCCCGCCGCCCCGGCACCTCGAACCCACTACACCAAGGTCGTCACCATTCGGGGGGTTACGTGTGCATTGGCCCTCTGTCAGCGGCATCACTGAGCTGAGCTTGGCGATGTGCTGAATCTGAGGGCACAGGTGAGCCCTCTCAGGGCTGCCCAGAAGTCGGATGATGTTGCCGAGGTCCGGGGACAGCGTAGAGGCCCTGAGAAGGCAGGAGCCAACACACAGGCACCCGTTACTTGACCAGAGCATCAATTGTGGAGATAATTATACACAAATGGGGCCCTTTTCGGGGACAAATTAAGACCAACTTGATGGGCCATCATCTTGCATCTGCGAGATGCACCTGCCCGTCGTGCACCTGCCCATGGTCTGTTGAAGGGAGAACTCTCTGACCAGAGTGACCCAGGGACTCCCGGATAGCACTCAGGGTTATGGAGAACCAGGTTACTGGCTCTGCTCACCTCCACCACCAAAGGGAAAAGTTAGAATGCCCGTTCTGGTTACATTGGCCACATAACACACATTCCACACTTAGTGACAAAGAACAACCACTTTACTATACTCCCAGTTTCTGTAGGTCAGAGATACAGACGGTGGAGCCAGCTTCTCTCTCTTATTCCCAGGATCACTTGAAATCTGGATGCTGGAATCACCTGGAGGTGTCTTCACTCACACGCTTGACAGCTGATGTTGGCTTTTGACCAGGACTTCAGCCGGGCTGATGGCCAGAACACCGACACGTGTCCACGAAGGCTGGTCTAGCCTTCCCCAGAGCCCGATGGATAGGCTCCAAGAGCGAGCATCCCAGAAGAACGAGGAAGTGCGTGGCCTTTTGATGACCTAGCCTTGGAAGTGACACAGCTTACTTCTGTCATACCCTGATCCAGCTTCAAGGGGAGAGGACTCAGTCCCTACATCTTGCTGGAGGAGTGGCTAGCTTCCGGAAGAACGTGTAGGACAAGAGACATTGTCAGGAGAACACAGGCCATCTCAGCGCCTCTCATCCTCCACGAAACCCCAGTTTAGGCAACATTCCCTGCTCCCAAAGAAAACACGAAGTGGTTCCTCTCCTGTTGGTGTATGAATAAAAGATACGGCCAATGGTGGGGGGAGGGGACCATCGGCTGCTTCCCCTTCCTATGACGGGCTCTATAAATCAAAATAGTTACCACAATGCATGGCCAAATAAAGATCGCTGGATGCCATCTAGAAGGGTTGTTCAGAGTTATGAATTAGATCCCATTTAATGTTCCTGAGGTCACGCAGATAAAGCTAAAAAAGAGGTTTTTTTGGTTTGTTTAGTTTTTTTTTTTAAATGTCCTTTGGTCATATTTCTCTGGGAGCAGCAGTGAACTGTGATACTGTACTGAGCTGTTCACAAGTGAACTATTTTTCTGGCCTTACCTTTCCGTGCTATCTGACGTAGCCCGGGCTTCCCGAGGGCTCCAGACTCGGGCTCATCTCAGTGTGAGCTCCCTGTCAAGCATCATAGGTCAAAATCTGAAGGATGAAGCTAAAGCAATGCTTAGAAGAAAATCTATAGCTTTTGTTAAAAAAAAAAAAACAAAACCATTTTTTTAAATAGGTAAATTTATAACTCCCCCGTGGGTATAAATAAATAAATAGCAAAGATTGTATTTAACTCACTAATGAGTGAGCCAGTAGGATGTTACCACTGGTCCCGAGGGGAACTTGTGAGTCGCTAGCATAGAGGCAGGAGGGATTGCTGTCATGAATTCACAGACAGACACAGCTCTGTCTGTCCACAGGGCGGCGACTGACACACCTGACACACCTGACACAATCCGCAGGATTCCCAACTTTTGACAGCTGGTCCTGTTGTGAATCAGAGGATGGAAGGCGGAAGTAACACAGGAAGTTGTGCGGGCAGGCCACCCAGTCAGTGGTCTGTATCTGTCCATTCCAGAGCATTCCTCAGTTTTTCTTGACACTTCAAGTGCATTTATCAAAAATATATATATATATATCAAAGACTGAAACAAACTCGGGATTTATCTCTGGAAGCTAGAAAACATACTATAAATGTACCCAACAATGAAGAGAAATCAATCGTGAAAATAAGGCACGAATCCACGAATTCGTGAATAACAATAGAAGCAAATAATAAAGAAAACTGTTCATTTGGAAAGACTGGTCAAGAGAAACAGGAAGATGATGCAAAATGAACAAAATAGAGAACAAAAAAGGGAAAGGAGGGAAATCCATGACCTATATGATAGAAATTTAAAATTTTCAATAAAATACTAAGGAAACTAGACACTGATACATTGGAAATTTCTGAAACACTGAAACATTTTAATGACAAAAACCCCTTAAAAAATAGAAAACTTGGGGTGCTGGGTGGCTCAGTCGGTTGAGCGTCCGACTTCCGCTCAGGTCATGATCTTGCGGTTCGGGAGTTTGAGCCCCGCGTTGGGCTCTGTGCTGAAAGCTCGGAGCCTGGAGCCTGCTTCCAAGTCTGTGTCTCCTTCTCTCTTTGCTCCTCCCCCACTCATTCTCTCTCTCTCTCTCTCTCTCTTTCAAAAATAAACATAAAAAAATTAAAAATAGAAAACTTGACCTAATCAATAGCTGTTAAAATCTTGAAAATTTTCCAAGTTTCACTTAATGCAAAAACTTCCCTCCTCAGCCTCCTTCCCCCACCACCAAATTTCTGAGGCTCTAGCAGTTTTATAAGAATTCTATAAAATTTTCAAAGGACAAAATAGTCTAGACCATCTAAGTTGGTCCCCCTGCAAACAAAAGATGAAAATATTGCTTATTAAGATGCCATCTAGAATAATCTTCGTACTAAACCAGATAAAGACAGTTCATGAAAAAAAATATGGAGCCATTTCATTTGTGAACAATGATATGAAACTCTTAAATACAGTATCAATCAATTAATAAAAATTACACACCACTAGCAAGTAATCTTTACTTCAGGAATGCAGGGATGGTTTAACCATCATGAAATCTATCCATTTAATGCACATTAATCGATATAAAGGAGGACTGTATCATATCATCATCTCAGTAGATGCAGCAAAGTTTTGCTAAAGTTTAATAGTTATTTATGATTTTCAAAGGGGAAATTTAAAAAAAATAATAAAGGGAAAAACTCTTAGAACAATGGGCATTAAGAAAAATAATTTCTTTAACCCGCTAAGATTTTTCTTCCTCCAAAAACCTATAGCGAGCATGACGCTTCGTGAAGTTCACTTATTTGTAGGCACTTCCTTAAGCTCGGGACAAAAAAGGGTGTTTTCCACCTCTCTTCTGGGTCAGCATGCTACTGCGTGTTCTGATGGGAAAGCAAAACAAAACAAAACATAAAAACAACCAAGTAAGAAATAAGAAGTATTGGGATGACCTTGCTTTCAAATAATGTGATTATGTTCCCAGGAAGCCTAAGAGAAAAAGACAAGTTGTTAGAACAACTGAGTTCAGTAGATTTTCCCAGTTGTGAGATCAGTATGCAAAAACATTAATAGTGTCCCTCTACATCAGTGACAGTGAATTAAAAGTAGGATAGGATACAGGCTGCTATTCACAAACAAGTTTGCCATCTGTCAGCAAAAGCTATCAAGTACCTAAGAATTATCCTAAACATGCAAAAATATTGAGACAAAAACAGCTTCTATCTAATGGACATGAAAAAAGCCCTTACTCAAGTGTCTATGCACTATTGTGCAGGGAAGGGGTGATGAAACATTAAAAATGTGTCAGAACTTCAATAGTTAATTCGATTCACTTCCAATAAAAACAGCAGCAGAACTTGGGGGTCAGCAAATGGCTAAGACAAATCGTAAAATAAAAGCCAAAACGGGGTGCCTGGATGACTCAGTCGGTTAAGCATCTGACTTCAGCTCCATTCATGATCTTACAGTTCATGGGTTTGAGCCCCTCATCAGGCTCTCTGCTGTCAGTACTGAGCCCGCTTCAGATCCTCTGTCCCCCTCTCTCTTCCTGTCCCCTGCTTGTTCTCTCTCTCTCAGAATAAATCAACTAAACAAAACAAAATGAAACAAAATGAATTGCAGACTCACCTTGCGACATACCAAGAGGTTCCCTTAATCCATAACCATAAATGCATATTAAACAATACAAATAAAAGTATTGTGATTTTGACAAAGGAATAGAAACAAAGGAAAGAAATGAAAAATAGACCCTGGGAACATGATGTGTGACAGCAGTGGAATCACAAATAAATTATCACAAACAAATGGATGAAAGCTGGATTATTTAGTAAATAGTGTTGGGAAGGAAAAAAAGTAGGAACCTCTGCTTCCAAATCCCAAACGGAATGAAGAAGTGAATGCAAAATACCAATCTATAAATGTGATAGAAAAAAATGTAGGTGAATATATTTTGGATCTCAGCATAGGGGAAGGACGTCTTCAACACGACCTCTTATATCCAAAGTTATTTGAAAGTCTCAAACCATAAGAAGTTAGTGTCTAAATCACATGAGAAACTTAGATCGGGAAAAAAAAAGGACTAGGAAGTGGACAGACGGCAAAATCTAAACGCTAACAAGCACACGTGACCAGCAATCAGAAGAGACCAATTAAACAAGGAGATAGAAAAACTTGTCATTATCAAGTGTTGGGAAGAGGTGGAGAAAGGGGAACGCTCGCTCTCCTCTGGAAACCTGTCTGCAGCTCTTGGTGCCGGGAGGGTGGCGGTCAAATCAGGTAACAAGTGGCGCCCAGTGGGCAATACACCCTCAGCAGGCGCCTGGCCAATCAACGCCAACCATTCTTGCAACGCGTATCCCGGCAAGACTCGCGTCTAGGTCCGCGGGGAAGTGTGGTTTATTGCAGCACAGAGTTGGAGGGGCCCGACATCCAGGGGAATGGATGAATATAATGATATCTATGCTTCGGATGTCCTTCTTTTCAGTTGTCAGGGGCTGCGAGCTAGATGTACATGCAGAAACATAGATCTTGAAAGCACATAGTATAATCTTTGTATTTTTTTAGACTACACACTTGCTGAAACACAAAATGTTTTTGAGAGAGAGGGCGCAAGTGAACGAGGGGTGGAGAGAGGGAGAGAGAGAGAGAGAATCCCCCAAGGGGAAGGGGAGATGAGGAGAAAATAAAGTGGAATAATTCAGAGGTCGCTGCCTAGCTAAGGCTAGAGGTAAAAACCTAAATCAGTAAGTCTTAACGAAGAGGGGGACAAGGAATCTCATAAGAATGTATGCTGTTAGACTTTGTGCGGGTTTCACGAGGCAGGAGTAGTCGTGGCAGGTTACATATTCCCGCACGCTATCTGCGATGCTTGGCATCTTCTCCAACCTTCTGAAATAACACGGATCGCCTGCCTCTTTGTCTCCCTGTCTCCCTCGATTTCCTTCCCTCGACAGCCATTTCAAGGGTTCATAGTACGAATCAGGCACTGAGGGACGTAAGTGAAAAAAGCAGGTCTTAATCGTAACAGGCTTGTTGTTTAATGAGGGACATAAAAGTTCTTGCCTCTTAATGCCCTCCCCATCCTAAGGCCAGGCCTGGAGCGCAGCTCTGAATGGGGACAGTTAGTTTGAGAGATTTTACAACTTCCTGTCCACTAGAACATCAGGTTCTGTTCACAGAATGAGCTCCTATAGGTCACTGGTGGCCCCAAGGGCTTGGAACAGTGCTTGCTAATACTAAGGATTCCTCATATTTAGTGGAAAAAGATTTAAGTGACTACCAATCTAGATTCCTCTGTTTCCAGTTGGCTGAATTATTCCTCAGATTTCCTAACAGCACTATAGAAATGAGGAATGAATATTGATTTATTGATTCACCTTCCCTTCTCCCCTAGGATCTAAGCTTTCTGAAGACAGTCAATCATGTTCTTCAGCTCATTACAGGTCATAATTAATTAATGCAAAGCCTCTATGTGGTGTGTTTCATGTCTGTATGCATGCATGTGTCTTAATTATTTTCTCTGTAATCCCACGTCCCCACACCCATTCTATTCCTCCATGGCATCCAATCCAGTCTATTTAGTTTATGCCTTTCAAACTCTCTCCCTTGCATTTATTTTGGTACACATGCGTCCTTTTAAAAATTGTGTTTCGGGGCACCTGGGTGGCTCAGTTGGTTAAGCATTGGGCTCCAGCTCAGGCTGTCCGCTCACGATTCGTGAGTTCGAGCCCCGCATTGGGCAAGCCTGAGCCTCGCTTTGGGTGAGCCCCACTTCTTTCTCTCTCTCTCTCTCTCTCCACCCCCCTTCCCCTTGGGGGATTCTCTCTCTCTCTCCCTCTCTCCGCCCCTCGTTCACTTGCACCCTCTCTCTCAAAAAAATTAGGAGTGGTTCTCAAGAATCTGCACAGAGCTTGGCTCAAAATCAGCTATTTGAACGACTCCCCCGTGCTGCCCTCAGAGTTTCTACCTTTCGTCTCACTGCCCTCCCCCAAAACCTCCAGGGGCTGGATATTCTGGACTTGAAAGCCTGGTTCTTATGTGGACCAGCTGACCCTGAGCCGGTTCAGACACTCAGGTGAGCTCGCGATGGACAGCATCTCTCCACCTACACCCAGCAGGCTTCTCGAGTCTGATCCAGCCAATTCCTGGTACAGGAAGGTAATGAGTGGAGTGGTATGTCCAAAAAACTCTGGATTCATAGAATCCACTTCAAGAATGCTTCTACTAGTTTGGAACATTATCATATTTGACGATCATTGATAAACGATTTATAAAGTGCCTGCTAGGGGGCCAACGCAACACTAAGCGCATCGTCAACAGCAGTCTCCAATCAGAATAACCCTGCCGCGTTGGAAGTCTTAGCCCCGTTTTACAGATGAGGACTGTGAAGTTCATGGAGCTTGAATGACTTCCAGCTGTTTTAGGAAGAACAGAGTCTGGATTGAAACTCAGATCTATCTTACTTCAAATCCATGCCGTTCCCACTGCACATGCTTGCTTTATACTATTCTATACTGATTTGTAAGAAAAATATACAAAATTCTATATTTGTATATTAATAAGATCATAATCTTACCTACGCATATAAAGAATCCCAAACTCTCTCCTTGTATCAGAACATTTGCAGTGACTTTTTAATATTGCATTGCAATGTCTCTTTAAATCAACTCCTTATTCTTTCCTTTTCTCCCCCTATTAATTAGCCAGGTTGCTAAGCTGGCACAGTGAAGTGGTGTTAAAGTGTCCCCAAATTAATAGTGCCTCATCAGCACTGAGGCAGGGCGTGAAATTACCTTCTGAAGTGTTACCTGAATGCAGTTAGCACCCCTTTTGCTGCTGACTTCAGACAGGAATGAGAACTCAGCAGAAACGTCAGCAGGTCTGCATTAGCCATCAGCAGAATCCTAGGGTCAGAGAAGTGAAGCCGTCCTTGCCCACCAGTGTCCTTCCGATCACCCTGCTCCCACAGGTGCGCTATCCCCAGCACGCAGGGCACAGGGCTTCCAGAGCTGGTTGTTCCCAATTGGAATCATTCTGTCCCTGGCTCACCCCTTAAACAGAGCACATTGCGTCTCCAAGCAACTAGATCAATTGTGAGTTGTGTTAATGGACAGGTCAGGGCAACTCCCTGGCACCATGGAAACACTAGCCCTGCCTTCAGTGCCGGGTCTAAGCTGCCAGGAGCCCCATGCTGGATGGGAGAGATGCTGGGGGTGTAGCAGAACAAAGCGGGGCTCAGTGGGGGACTCCAAGTGGAACTCTCTCCAGGTAGGTCTTTAGGCAGCCGAGCCTGGATTGCGAATTTCCTCCCCAGCATAAACTCCAGTGATTCCCAACGTGGCCAATATCAGTCCTTAGAAGTCTTATAAGGTTTAAAAATCTGATTTGAAATGAAAATGTACTCATTCAGCTGTTCATAGAAAAGAACAAACTCAGGCCAGATCCATCTGTCCAATGATCGGAAACAATTGCCTCCAGGCTAGAGAGGGACCACAAAATTCACGGGAAGGTTGCAGCTGAGGGAGGGATGATGGTACAGTAGAAACCCCTGGCAGACGTGGGTTCTTACAAAGATGGGGCAGATCCTTGCTGAGACACTTAGTAGCTGTATGATCTTGGAAATACCACCCACCTCTCTTGAGCCTTGGTTTCTTCTTCTGTAAGATCCGGTGTATAATAATGCTGATCTCATGGAGTTGTTGTGAGGATAAAATGCATATAAAGCTACTGGCATATAGTAAGCATCTTAGTAACTGTTAGTTATCAAAATAATGATGGCGGTGGTGATGATGGCGATGGTGATGGTGATTATAATAGTGATGGTGATGATGGTGGTGGTGACGATGATGATGATGGTGATGGTGGTGACAATGGTGATGATGATGGTGGTGATGATGGTGATGATGGTGGTGATGATGGTGACGATGATGGTGATGATGATGGGGGTGATCGCAGTGATGGTGATGATGATGGTGATGGCGGTGACAATGGTGATGATGGTGGTGATGATGGTGATGGTGATGATGATGGTGGTGATGATGGTGATGATGATGGTGATGATGATGGGGGTGATGATGGTGATGATGGTGATGATTGCGGTGATGGTGATGATGATGGTGATGGTGATGGTGGTGACGATGGTGATGATGATGGTGGTGATGATGGTGATGGTGATGATTGTGATGATGATGGGGGTGATGATGGTGATGATGGTGATGATGGTGATGATCGCGGTGATGGTGATGATGATGGTGATGGTGATGGTGGTGACAATGGTGATGATGGTGGTGACGATGGTGATGATGGTGGCGATGATAGTGATGATGGTGATGATGGTGATGATCGCAGTGATAGTGATGATGATGGTGGTGATGATGGTGATGGTGATGATTGTGATGGTGATGATGGTGATGATGGTGATGATGGTGATGATCGCGGTGATGGTGATGATCACGGTGATGGTGATGATGATGGTGATGGTGATGGTGGTGACAATGATGATGATGGTGGTGACAATGGTGATGATGGTGGCGATGATAGTGATGATGGTGATGATGGTGATGATCGCAGTGATGGTGATGATGATGGTGGTGATGATGGGGGTGATGAAGGTGATGATGGTGATCACGGTGATGGTGATGGTGATGGTGGTGACGATGATGATGATGGTGATGGTGATGGTGGTGACAATGGTGATGATGGTGGTGACGATGGTGATGATGGTGGTGATGATGGTGACGATGATGGTGATGATGATGGGGGTGATGATGGTGATGATCGCAGTGATGGTGATGATGATGGTGATGGCGGTGACAATGGTGATGATGATGGTGGTGATGATGGTGATGGTGATGATGATGGTGGTGATGATGGGGGTGATGATGGTGATGATGGTGATGATCGCGGTGATGGTGATGATGGTGATGGTGATGGTGGTGACAATGGTGATGATGGTGGTGATGATGGTGACAATGATGGTGATGATGATGGGGGTGATGATGGTGATGATCGCAGTGATGGTGATGTTGATGGTGATGGTGGTGACGGTGGTGATGATGATGGTGGTGATGATGGTGATGGTGATGATGGTGATGATGGTGGTGATGGTGATGATCGCGGTGATGGTGATGATGATGGTGATGGTGATGGTGGTGACAATGGTGATGATGGTGGTGACGATGGTGATGATGGTGGTGATGATAGTGATGATGGTGATGATGGTGATGATCGCAGTGATGGTGATGATGATGGTGGTGATGATGGGGGTGATGAAGGTGATGATGGTGATGATCACGGTGATGGTGATGGTGATTGTGATGGTGATGGTGATGGTGATGATGCAATCAGGAGGTCAGCCATTGCAGCACATGAACACTTCCAGCCTCTGCCTATATCTAAAAGGAGAAACCAAACTTCTTAGAAGGTGAGTGAGCAGTGCTCCCTTGGTCTGTATTCTCCACTATTCTGTCCCTCCATAAGATTTGTTAGGAGCTCCAGAGAGGAGAGAGCAGAGACGGCGCTTGCTGGCAAGGGCCAAAGAGCTGCCGTTGTTTTTTCATTAGATCTGAGGAAGGTCATTCTGTGAGTTGGGGGTGTTAAGTAAGCAAGTAAAAGTCATTTTAGTCAGTCCCTATTTTTAGAGAAGAGTTGTTTTGTAAAATATAATTTTAAATGTGTTCTTTCATCAACAATGACTTAATTCATGTTAAACCAGAAAATTAGGCTCAACCGCACATCCTTCACATGACATACTTGGTTAAGTGAAGCTAATCTAATATTGTAAAAATGAGAATAATAATAACTAACATTTATTAAGTGTCTGCTGTGCGCCCTTCACTTTATTCAAGCAAATATTGATTGAACGCTTGTTGTGTTCCAGGCTAAGGACACAGCAATAAAAAAAAAAAAAATGGGCAAAAATCTCCAACCTTATGGAGTTTACATTTGACTGAAGGGAAACAGAAAACAAACAAATAAATAAACAAGCCAACCATATGGTATAAGAGAAATGGAGCGGAATAAATAAGAGAGAGGCCTAGAGGGTACCACGGGGGCTGCCATTTAAAATAATGTGGTCACGAGGACGGCATTTGGGCAAAGAATAAACTGACTTGTCAGACTCAGAATGGACTTCTTGGTCAAGGGGGTTCCAAGTAGATTTAGCAGTAACTGCAAAGGCCCTGGGGTAGGAATGATCGGAGTTCCGTGGAGGAGTGACCAGAGCGGCTGCATGGCTGGAAACCTCCAGGGGGAGATGCCGTCAGGGAGTTAATGGGGCCAGATTACAGGGCACCTCAGAGGACTCTGCCGGCTCTACTTTTGTTCTGAGACAGAAGTGGGCGGGGAGGACGCTGAAGGGTGGGAGCGAGTGTAAGACTTTCCCAAAGGCCCGCCCTAGCTGCTCTGCAGGGGCAATGGGAAAAGCCATTGGCCTGTTAGAAGTGGTGGTGACGACCCAGAGGGAGACCGTGCTGGCTTAGATGACGGGGTGGTGGAAGGGGTTGGGAGACGTTAACTGCATTTTGTGCATGTTTTCAGGAGAGACACATCAGGATTTGCAGATGGAGTGTGTGTTCTTGAGAGAGAGGAGTCGAGAGTGACTTTGAAGTGTTTGAGAAACGGGGAGGAGGAGTCGACTTAAACCGAGGTCTGGAAGAGTTAGGAGGGGATCGTGGTCGTGCGGGGGGATGTGGCCTTGGCCTTGGGTGTGCTGAGCTGCCAACACCTTTTGGATACCTGAGGAGGGTTGTGTGGGCAGGTGGAGTCTGGAATTCAGGGGAGAGGGCAGGGTGGGAGGTATGCTTCCTCATGCTTCGGCAACACTTAGAGGTGTTACTCACCTCGCTGTGCAGTGAAGGAAACTCAGTTACCGAGGTAAACGATGAGATTCATCCAGCTAATGAGTCAGGATTTGAACCCAGTTCGGAAACCACCCCTGAGTGCCAAGTGCCTTCCTGCTCTGTTGGAGGTTTTAGATGTAAAGAGAAAACCCTTGTGTGAGTCTCTCGTTTTTTTTTTTTTTTCAAAAAATCTTCGTAGCTCAGATCCAGAGCCAACTGGCCTCCCACTCACTTGAAAACACTGCAAAATCCCCTTTTCTGAGAGCCTTTCATTGGCTTTTTAAACACAGTCATGCTTCACAGTCCACCCAACAGGGAATCGTTTTTGGCAGGAACACCAAGAGATGATGTCACTCTCCGAGGACAGGGAAAATCCGTGCGCCCCCGATTCCTCTTTAAAATGGCCACAGGGGCTTCTCCTGCCTGGTGCTGGAGCTGAGTCAGCGGCTGTAACCTCTTTTTGAAAGGGCATTTCCACGATGTGGCAAGAATATTAAGTCCGTTTATGCCCTATGACCTCAGAGTTCTAACTCTGATCATCTAACGAGCCAAGGGAAAGAGGGGCCGAGAGAATGGCTCATAAAAACTGGTGAGAGCCAGCAAGAAGGAGAGGCTGATTCCTCAGTGAAATTTCTGCTTGGCCAACACACTGTGGTCTATCCCTACATCACCAATAGAAGGACAAGAGCACCTGGTGGGGACATGTCAAACAGAGGAGGGCCCGTCTTGAATCCAGGTTTCCCGAGACAGACATGAAACGGGCCCAGAAGGGCACGCTGGCCTAGGAGCTGTTCTCAGCGGTCAACGGAAGAGGGATGAGTCCAGCCCCCGATGGGCGGAGTGTGAGAATCTGTGGCCATCTCTACGACAGTCCAACTTCCGGTCATAAAGTATTTCCCCACGTGCAAAATGCACTCACCCCTTCCCAAGATCCCCCCAAATCCTGTACCATTACAGTCTCAGCTGTGAGATCGGAATCCCATCACCTAAATTGGGTCCGGGTGCTGACGAGTCTCACGGGGTGCGCTTCCTTGAATATGGCTCTTCTCAGATGGAAGATCCATAAACTGAACGGGCAAGTTAACTTCCCCACGCCCCCAGCATGCGATGCATAACCAACACCAAATAACCTCACCGGACATTCCGATGTACACGGGGCTTTGGGGGGATGTCAGCTGAGTGGTCTGGTGGCTTTTCAAGGTCTGCCCGGCTGGTCTGAACGCCTTTATGTCCCCGGCACTGGGAGGCCTCCAGAATCTCCATCCAGCTCACTCCTCCGCTATAGTTATTTTCTGCTGGGCTGTGTAGAATCCCGCTCTGCATGCACACGTTAGTATTTGGTCAGACTTAAGTTAACCCTGTGCCTAATTCCGGAGTTCCTTATATGTATGGCTCCCTCCTTCTCTGCGGTACCCCCTTCTAAAAACTCCACCCCTGATAGCAGCTCCAGAGCACAGAGACGTCTGCATTCTTTTTGGATTTCATCTCCCTCTGCAATATTCTAGAAACTTCCCCAAGGCAGAAAACTGGAACAATCCTGGGCTCATCTCACATACTTCCTGTCTCTCAGGAATCATAGCATGCGATGTCCCTTGTCCGCGTTGCCCAGTTCTTCATAAACAATGTATGTCGCTCAATAAAGACGCCAGACACAAGCTGATATTAATGGAAGACAAAACAGGCAATGGAAACAAACCATAGGTGATATAAATAATGGAGTTATAAAATAAAGATGCATCAGCCAGAAGATAAAAAATAGGATTGAGAATTTTGGCAACGAATCAGAAACTATCAAATAATTAAAATCTTAGAACTGAAAAAAAATATAGTAACTAAAATTACACATTATGGGCTTCTTGAACAGATTAAGCCCAGCCCAGAAGAGAACTTGTAAATTGAAAGATACCGAGAATCAAATGAGAAGAGAAGAGACAGACAAATACAGAAGAGAGGGTAACAGAGCCCCTAAGGACAGAGGGTCCAGAATGGGGCAGCAGCAATTTTTAAAGAGATAATGGTGGGAAGTTTATAAATCTGACGAAGGACATCAAGCTAGAGATTTCAGAATGTCTACAAATCCCAAATGGGATAAATGAAAAGCAAAATTACGGCGAAGCACATCATAGGAAAACTGCCAAAAACCGAAGGAGAAACAGCCTCTTAGAAACAACCAGGGCAAAGAACAACAGTAACAGAGAGGAGGGGTTTACCCTGCAGGGGGGAGGGCAGGGAGTCAGGCAAGAGTCTGGCTCCACCTAGGAGGCGAGACGTAAGCTGGGCCTTGAAAGATGGCCATGGTTTGGACGAAGGGTCTTCAAGGTGGAGGAATGATCAACAAAGACCCGGAGAATTGGAAGTTCAGGACACGGGCTTCTGTAGGAACACAGTGCGCTTAGATCCTGGAATGGTAGGTTGGGTACGGACTGGGAGTGAGCCACAATGCCTCTCCAGGAGCGTGAACTTCCTTTCTGAAGGTCGTGGGGCACCACTGACAATTTTGAATGAGGGCATTGACTAAAGAAGCAACAGGCAGTGAGGCATCTGGGTGGCTCCAGTTGGGTAAAGCATCTGACTCTTGGTTTCAGCTCAGGTCACGATCTCATGGTTTTGTGAGTTCAAGCCCCGCATTGGGCTCTGTGCTGACAGCACAGAGCCTGCTTGGGATTCTCTCTCTCTCTCCCTCTCTCTCTGCTTCTCCCCAACTCATACTGTGTCTGTCTCTCTCAAAATAAATAAATAAACTTAAAAAAATTAAAAAAAAAAAAAAAAAAAAAAAGAAGCAAGAGGCAGGCACTGGGGAGAAAAGACCCAGGTCTCCTTGCCCAACATTTATCGAGAAAATATGAAAACGGCCCTCGTCCCTGACCTCAACCACAGAACAGAGTTTGACCTGGGGAGGGAGGCATGGGGATGAGCATTTACTCTGTGCTTCCTTTATGCCATTAGTAATAAAGGCACCGTAATAACGATACACGTTGACAAAGACACCAGGGTGTTGGCTTTCGTTGTGATCTCCTTGGGAGGCCATTCATTTCCTTCATGTTTTTTTTGTCGTGGCAAGCTCTTTTCCTGTCTTTGTACTTTCCCAGGCTTCTGGGAACAGCACACTCCTGCTTTTGGGGCCTGGCTAACGTCGAATCATCCTTTAGGGTCTCCGTCCCACCTCCCTCCATTATTCTGAAAATATTTCCATTATAGCCATTATTTCAGCACTGGTAACGCACTCCCCTCGGGCACTCTGCACCAGCCCACGAGCATCTCCAAGGCTGTACCCACGTTACCATCTTGTGTTCTCAGCACCCAGCAAAGAATCCAGGCCACTGTCAGAGTAGCCATGACCTTGGCTACTGCTGGTCTTACGGGGTTGAGTCAAAGAGCGTGTGGCCAGTGGCACCCTGGCCCCTAAAGCTTTGACCCAGAAATGACATATCAGTTTTGCTTTGTTTTGTTTTTATTTTTTTTTAATGTTTATTTATTTTAGAGAGAGACAGAGCACAAGCAGGGGAGGGGTAGAGAGACAGACGGAGACACAGAATCCGTAGCAAGCTCCAGGCTCTGAGCTGTCAGCACAGAGTCCGCCGCGGGGCTTGCACCCACGAACCATGAGATCGTGACCTGAGCTGATGTCCGACGCTTCGCCGACTGCGCCACCCCGGCGCCCCTCGGTTTTGTTGTCTTGGCCAAAGCAAGTCACGTGGCTTCACCTAACTTTATAGGGGCAGGGAGAACTGAGAATTTCCGTGAATCAATGACTTTGACAAGCCTTCAGCAACTAATGGGATAACATCGTAAGTTTTAAGGGTCGATAATGTATGTGTGAAATACCTAGAAAGCGGAAATACTGCCCAGATATTATTTCTAAGTTATCAGAGAACTACACTGTTGTGGATGTTTGGATAAGGGGAATATTAAATCCAGCGTGAGAGGCTGGGGGAAGACTTCATGGCGACAGTGGCGATCGAAAGACAATGGGGATTTGGCCGTGTGGATGGAGCAGAGCAGGCATTCTGGGGGGAGGGAACAGCTAAGGTCTGGAGACAGGACAGCAAAGGGCACACTGGACAAAGGGCATCGTCCACCGCTGCTTGAGAAGGCGTCCGCGGCAAGAATCATTTCTACGGGGAAGAGCTGCCAATGGCCAGCTGGGAAAGAAAATGCCAGCTGAGCTATCTTCAGAAGCAAAGGTGCCCGTCTGCGAGAACCCGGATGCCACGGATACGCAGAAGGCAGCCCAACCCCAAGACCACGGTCACGGTAGCAATCAGATGAGCTCATCGTCCTCCCGAGAGCTCGTTACGCAGCCCTGGCGTGTGAGATGTCTGTGCCACTCATACCCACCCAGACGGAGCTACAGAGATGAGCTCATCACCATCTTTACAAAAAAACAAAACTCACCATTGAAACAGCCGAAATGCTTGGCCTCATGCTGTCAGGAAAGCTGTCACCATGGAAAAGAGAAAGAGAAAGTCCCCCAAATTAGCGTTGAATCTCTTCCAAGAACTGTCAATATTTTTGGAAGCCCCCAGAGAACAAATGTTTTCCTGAGCCTGGCAGGGGAGGCAGTGTGGAAAAGACATCGACTCCAGGCCGACTGAGGGTGGCCAGTCGGTGCCCGTTCAGGGGGTGACACCTAAGCCGGGCAGTCAGCAGCGCGGAAGGAGACAACAATGCCCCATCTATATAGGCTGCTGAGAACGCAGGCAAAACTCTTTCCAAAACCTCAGGGCAGCATACAGATCGCAGGCCTGTGTTTCTGTTTGTAACCCGAGTTTTGCCCGTTTTATGCTAACCTGCTAAATTCAAAACGTGCCTCCCCCAGAGCGTTGGCCTGGGTGTCTCCGAGGATGTGCTGGTCTTACCGGCCGTTGTGTCAGTCAGAGCCTGGGTGCTCTCCAATGACGGTAAGCCCAAGAAGGGCTTCTTCAGAGGACTATCTACTCATAAAGGCAGGGGAAAGCCGTGGGAGAATTGCGAAGGACTAGTTGAACGCAGGGGCGGGGCGGGGGGGTCACCGTCTCACTTGGTCACTAGCTGCCCTAGGAGGGGCGTGACCTTGGGGAGGCAGCTCAGGCAAACCCCGAAGGAGCAAGCTAGAGGAGGGTTTGTGCTGCCCGCACCCTCGTAACGGGCCGCCAGCTCTTCCCGGGAAAAGCAGCTGGGCAGCACATCTACACGTATACCCCGGTCCTCCCGATGCCCTGCTCGCATCCACGTCGCATGCACGCTTGGGGACTCGGGCCTCCAGCGTCCTGGAGGGCTTCTCTCCCAAGGGGACTCTTAGAATGGAGGGAGGTTAGTAGGACCCAGTAACCTTCAGCTACACAAACAAGTAACCTTCAGCGGCCAGATCGCGGTCACTCGTCCTCGATGTCTTCTGCTGGTGCCGGCCGAGTACTGCCGTCGTCCCCTGTCCGCTTCGCCCCTGAGGATGCCCCATTGTCGTCACCGTCTCCACAGTCCTCTGGGCGTCAGGCCCTCCTGCTCAACCCTTGGAATAGTTGCAACCCCCTAGTTTCTGATGGCTAAGTGCTGCCAGCTGGCCCCCACTGTTTGGGGGGGGGGGGGTCCCTTCATCCGCAGGGCTATTTGCAAGCCAAGCTCTTTCATAGCTTCCCCTGCGTTGGTCCTGGCCCACAGAGGCGCTCCCCGACTTCTCGTGACGCAGGTGCCCTCCTAACAGCTTTCTTCGTTTGCGGCCAATGGTCTGGGCTCTGAGCCCTCACGAGAATCACCCGGTGGGCCTTCCGCAATGTAGGAACCTGTTCCGGGATGCCCCCTGCCCCGAGCCTTCCCCACCCGCCGTGGCAATTCTAGCATCTCAACTCTGCTCAGCGTAAGGCATTGCTTTCTCGGTGCTTCCAGAATCACCTGGAGTCCCGTGGCAGGATGTTAGGTTCCGTTAAGCTCAGAAGAGCGCCCCCGAGTCCGTGAACGCTATCCAATTTCACATCCTGTGTGACCCCCTAGGTCAAGGACCCGTCAGGACTCGCTCCATGCACACGCCCTGGCTTCAGGTGGGAAGCGATGGATGGCTAGTCTAAGTCGTGTCTTCTCTTTGTCAGGGAGCCATTTGCACCTCATTCTGTGCCCCTCGTCCTATTTTATTGTATTTTTTTTGTGTTACAAATGCCGTTAACTAATATTGCCGCTAATGAAATGCATGATGCTGTGGATGAGGCAGTATTTTCTGTGATCTGGAAGATTTCTCTTTCTCGAGAGACAAAGAAGGCCCAAGGGACCCTGGTCTGCAGTCATGATCACAGGATGGTGATTCAGTGATGAACCCAGAGGACAGGGCAAGGGGTGGGGACCGAACCAGGAGAAGCTGAGGCAAGACTGGCTTCCTGGAGGAGGTGGCCAGTCGTGTCTCCTAGCTTTACTGGTTTTACACTGACCTGCCAAGTACAACAGGACTTCAAAACATGCCGCTCCCAAACCATTTCTTTGGGCATCTCCACGGCTGTACCTGTCTTCTCCGTCATTGTCTCCATGACCACGTACACGAGTACTGGAAAAGCCTCAGGAGGTGGCAAGCAGGAGGATGACAGTGACCCGCACGAGACCTGGCAGAGGGGCCGAGGTGGCGGAGGCAGCTCGCGGCCGTCCTATATGCGAGCTACCCCCTGCCTCTCCCCCGCTCATTCTGTTGGAGTGCAACACAGAGCCAGCAGAGAGAAGGTTTTCTCTGCCAAAGGGGACCGCGTGCCATTGGATGACTCAACGTGGAAGCAATTTGTCCCCTCCTCTGAATTCTCATGTGCCTTTTCTGTATCCCCCTGGATCACTTTCAGTATTAGATCGTTGATATTTGCATGCAGGTTTCAGTATCTCTCTTTCCCTAAATCGTGAGCTTTATGAAAGCAGAGACTATATTATTTACTCCCGTGATACCCCAGGGTCCAGCACAGGGCCTCGCACCCGTTAAACGTCCGATAAGCATTTGTTCCGTGAATGAATGAAGCAGGGTAAATGCGTGAATGAGAGGGGAGGGATTCTCCCTTACATGAGAGGCTTTTTATTAAATATACTTTAATGAATATACATACTAAATCAGCATAAATGTACGGAGGGGGTCAAGAGGAAACAATATTAAATATGAAAGAGAACTATCTATGCAAAAGGGTTTCTTAAGGTGCTTTGGAAGGGAAGCCTAGACAATGAAGACATTCCCCCCTCCTCGTTATGTCTTATTTTTTCATGAAGCCTCCCAAATTTCTATTTAAATGTTGTTAACGTGTCTACTAAAATGACCTGTTGATTGACATAATAAGGCAACATCTCAGACTTCATGCCGCAAAACCAGCTTGCTAGCTTCTTTTCACACTTAACAGCTAATTTCGGAGGTGAGACTAAGTACGCAGGTCTGTGGTTATTTGAGATTTTTAAAATTATCCCAGGTCCCCAGGCAACACCCGCCATGTGGTTCGCATGTGTCAATGTTTTGTGTCTTAGTTTTCCCAAGACCCAGTGAGATATGAATAATAATACTTGCTTTAAAAATGAGACTTTCAATGACCGAGATGAGATTTTTGACTCAAGGCCACGTGGTCATTAACTCTGAGTGTCAGTGTCAGAGCCTAGCCTGTCTGATTCAGAGCACAGCTCTGGGATGGGGGTGGGGGGGGGGAGGAAACTTCACAGACACGACCCCGCAGAGCAGTTCACTCTTGGTGACAACAAATTTCTTGGACATTGTGTGTGCCAGGCACTGTTCTAGGCACCGGGATACAACGGGGAGTGAGGGAGAGAGAAATAGCATCTACCCTCTGGGGGCTTCCAAGTGTGGCAGGGCGGAGGGCAGGAGGCGGACAGATCATGAACATAAGTAAGTAAAATTATGATAGAAATGGAAAATTAAAGCAGGGAATAGTAATGGGAAGAGACGGGGGAGGTTGCCTTGAGATGGGGTTCCCCGGGGATAATGTCTGGAAGGAGGTGGTTATCTGACAAAGAAGCATCCCAGGTAGAGAGAAAGGCGAGTGCAAAGGCCCTGAGGCAGGACTGCACCGAGCTGAAGCCTAGCAGGAGGGCAGGTGTGGCTCGATCCAGGTGAGCATGGGGGAGTTGGAAGTAAGATCAGAAAGAGGGGAGTGGGCAGGGCTAGGCTGTAGAGGGCCGTAGAGGTCCTCATAAAGACATGGCTTCTGTCCAAGGTAAAACAGACCAGTGGAAGGTCAGAGGCAAGAAGAGACATGAACTGACTTGCATTTTAACAGGCACACAATCGGGGCGGCTGGGGAGGTGAGCTGACTCATTTGTTTTCCCTCCTCACTGGGACCTTTGCTCCCAGCTCCCAGGATCTCCCCAGAAGCATCCTTAGAACTCAGACCTCGCTTGGCCATTACGTGTCCTGCTCCAGGAAGAAGGAGAGAGGCGAGGGTGTTTGGAGGTGTTCCAGGGCAACACGGATCCCCGGCCTGCATCAGCGGCCGCTTCACTGGCCAGAGCTTCGTTCTCTGAGACGCGCCCTGTGCTGCCTGCCGCGTCCCCGAACAGGGCCAGAGGACCTGGGGGCCGAGTTGTGACTTTGCCACTACCTGGCTGTGGAAACTCAGGAAAGTCACTTGGCCTCTCTGTGCCCCGAGCACAGAAGAAGAATCAGCAGGGGGACCAGACTGGTGGGGACACAGCCATGTACCCAGATTGCCTGGCTCCACCCCTCCCCCACCTACCCCGCGGGGCACTGGGGAAATAGCTGATGTCCCTGAGTTTTCATGTCTGCCTCTGCGTCCGTCCCACGCAGACAAGCCGAGAACCGAATGGTGCAGGATAGGGAAGCCCGGCTCCTCGAGTCGGGACAGACTCTCTGCGGACTCCCTCATACCCCAGCGTTTCCTGCACGAGCAGGCTGGAGACTTGACCTGAAATGGCAGCCCCCCCGCCCCCCCGCCCCAGGACTCTTTTCCAGATCCCTGTTCTGCCTCCCCTGCTCCTTTACCAGGTGGTCCTGCAAACATGTCCTCGAAATTCATCTGCACCCGAATCCTGGCGTCAGTGTCTGCTTCCGGGACAGCTAGTCTAAGTTGCTGTCGTTGGGGGGAAAGTGCATTGACCCAAAGGAAGGCTCTGGGCCTTAAGGGGCCCTCCCTAGACTCTGCAGAGGTCCCAGCTCAGGCGGTGTGGGTCTGAGCTAGAACCCAGAGGGGTGGAGGGGTGCCAGAGGGGTGGAGGTGAGGGGCGGGCACACGAAAGGGGTGACAGGGGGGGGATGGAGGCAGCGGGAAGGAGGGCAGGCAGGAGCCCAGGATGCCTCCACATTGGTGGCTTGTGCGATCAGGTGGACGGAGAAAGAAAGAAGAAAGAAAAAGAAAGGGAAAGAAAGAATGAACTTTTAGAAGAAACGAGTGGGTTTCTGAAGCCTACAATGATGGCTCAAACCTGAATTCTTATTTCATTTTTATTTTTTTTAATGTTTATTTGTTTTTGAGAGAGAAAGAAACAGTACAAGCAGGGGAGGAGCAGAGGCACAGAATCCAAAGCAGGCTCCTGGCTCCGAGCTGGCAGCACGGAGCCCAACACGGGGCTCGAACCCACAAACCGTGAGATCATGACCCAAGCCAAAATCAAGAGTCAGATGCTTAACTGGCTGAGCCAGCCAGGTGCCCCTCAAGTCTGAATTTTTAACTTGATCAAGCTGTCCCCCCCAACATGATGTTGCCGATGAACCATGGGCTTGGTAAAATTTGGGGTGGCTGGAAGGGGTGGGGGAGTTCAGGAAGTAGCTTACCCGTGGAGACTGAGGTAATCGGGGTGGGGGGGGGGAGGTGAAGAGGTGAAGAAGAGACAGAGGCCCGGAAAGGGAAAGCCACACATCACTTCTTTCACACATTGGTTTTCTACAAGGCCAGAACGTTCTCCTACTTTCCATATACACAGAAATGTGTGTGGCCATTCCTTGGGGACACATGGACAACCGTGAGAGTGTTCTGAGTTCTGCTCTTTCACTGTCACTTTCCCTAACACGTTTGTCGGGACAAAGAGCTCCCCGAGCTAGCTGTGGAAATCATTGAGGGGCACACAGCTGTTTGCTAAGGGGTGCCTTAGCTTTTTGTTTTCGCATGCTCCGTGTTTACACAGTACCTGGTAAATAGAATGTTCGGGTCAGTTGGTGGGTGGTGAGTGACTGAATGAATGAATGGACAGGGACATTCATTATCCCCAAGACGATGACAATCCATTGAACAGGGAAGAGTACACCCTTGGAGACAAGACAGAGGAAAACCCGGGGCACATCCTCTGGTGCATCAGTCTGTACTTGAGGCAGAAACACTGCCAAGGTGAACCACCTGTCGGCCAGGGCTTCAGACACTTCGACTACAAATTAGATCTGCGTTTCATATTTATTCTGTGGTGCGTTTTGCATTCCAGACAACACCGGCAATACTCTGAAAACGGTTTGTTAATATTAAATTAGAATCCTTCGGGGCGCCTGGGCGGCTCAATCGGTTAAACATCCGACTTCGGCTCAGGTCATGATCTCACGGTTTGTGGGTTCGAGCCCCGCGTTGGGCTCTGTGCTGACAGCTCAGAGCCTGGAGCCTGTTTCAGAGTCTGTGTCTCCCTCTCTCTCTGCCCCTCCCCTGTTCATGCTCTGTCTCTCTCTGTCTCAAAAATAAACATTAAAAAAAAAAATTTTTTTTTTTTTTTTAATTAGAATCTCAGCATGTCCAAGCTGGAGAGCGCTGGATTTCTTGCAGCTGTTGCAAATGACCTCAGAAAGCGCTTTGGTCAAAGGGAATAACTTCAGAATTCAGGGGAGTTTGAAGAACTTTTAGTCCGTTCTTAAAGATGAGGAAACTGAGGCCCCGAGAGGGGAGGTGGTTTGGTCAAGGCCTGTGGAACACCTGCGTAACACATTAGTTGGTAGAGGCCATGCCCACCTAGCTGTAGGACGCTGGCCAGAGGCTAGTTAGCTCCCCTTCCTGAGAAGTCCGTTGAGTCTCATACTCTGGGTCACCACAGCCACCCAGACTATCAGGCACAGCCCGATGCCCCAGAGCCCACCAAACTAGCCAGTCTGGAGCCCGCTTGCCCTGCCTTCGCATGTCCCTACCCAAGGAGACCACAATAAAAAGTGCCTGCCCACCGATCTCTCCTCCCTTTCTGCCTCGTGGCTGACCCCACCACATCCAGAGTGACCCCATGTGGCATGAGGTGATGTCCCCAGGGAGCTGGGAGTCTGCTCCTTGCAGTTTGATTCTCTTTTTTGAACTGCACCTGGCCTCGCCATGCCTCACCCAAGGTAATATGATTAAAGCAGGCCCACGGAAAACTGGGGCCAAGACCGAGGCTGGGTGCAGAATTGAGCTGGAACACGGGTCGCCTGTCTCACTCCAAAGACCCTTTCTCTGCTATAGATGCAGGTTTTGTAATTTCTCCCTTAAATGTACTAAAATTTTGCTTCGGGAAACCTACTCTTCGTTCTGCAGATGCTGTGTGACCTCCTAGGTTAGAAGCCAACCATGTTCTCTAGCACAAACCCCACAGAAGCGAAAATCCACACTCGGCTCTTAGGAGAGCTTTTGCCCATCCAGCAAGTGCTGTGGAAGTTGACAGAAAGTCCTACTTTGTGGCTGATGTAACTTCTGCCTCTGTTTCTTTCAGCTCCTCAGTGGGGTTGGAAAATGCCCCATGACGAATTTTTCCTTCCTTCAGACTTGGGCGTGTTGTGTGTTTCACTTTAGCAAAAGTCTAAAGTTCAGGACCACATAAGTGACATTTGCGTGGCCTGACCAAATGGATTCTTTTTTTGAATTCTTAAATTAATGTCGGTTACAAATATGTAGACAATTGAATTACTAAGCGCAGTTTCCTTTCCTCTTCTTTTTTTTTTAAATGGGCATGCCCTTAGATATTTTTTCAACAATCCATTATTCTCGGTAACATGATAAATCACACACAAAGAAATCACATTGTTGCTAAAAGCTTGCTTACTTTTCCTCTTTTGTACAATAATGTCAGCTCAAGGTGAATGCTTACTTAGCATTTGGAAGCTGGTCTGGAAGGGAGGTAAATGTCATCTGACCTGATTTCTCCTATCTGATATTTGAATCCACTGAAACTGTGCTTCTCAAATCTTTCAAGAATTAAAGGTCACTTGTAGAGTCAAAAAACCTCTCAGATCCCCACAAAATAGTAGTTGTATTGTTAGTTTCCATTGATCTAGAAACTATGCTGCTACAAGTCCAGTAACCCTTTTAAATAAAGTTTTACTTTATGAATCACAGTGGCATTTCTGTACATTTCACGATATATATTCGCGAGAGGGGTGGCCAGGGAGGAAGCCTATGGATTCAGACTCTGCAATTACTTTTAACAGCCCTTTGATGCCGCTAACACTCTCTCCAGACTCCCATAACCCCTGATGGTATTCTCGAACATTTCTGTAATTCTGGTGTCTGCTTGTATGCTCCCTGTGTTGGGCATCTCACTACTTCAAAAAGAAGTCCGCTGTATCTTTGAGCTGCTCTTCCCAATATGGGAAGCTTCCTCTTAATAGTGAGCTGCAATCTGTCTCTCTGTGGTTTTCAGCCCATGGGCCTGTTTCACATGGCAGTCCCTCTTAAGGTCACACTCATGTCCTTTACCCCTAGTAGGGCCAGGCTGAAGCAGGCCCAGAATGGCTGCTGTGCGGAAAATGTGAGAGGTTAAAAGCTGTCAGAAAGATAAGAGGACTGTCCTGTGGGCCCCAAGTTCAAAGTACCAGCCTATGGACATCAGGGATGGAAGAATGCAAGTCAAGAGCCCAGAGCGACCACGAAGAAGCAGAGAGATGGAAACCGCAAAGCTGACGATGGGGAACCCGGGGATTCCAGGCTGATAATTACGACAGGGAATTTATTAACCCAATGGCAAGAGGTGGCCAAAGGCAGGTGCAAGGAAGTCTTTGAACCACCATCTCAACGTAGTGGGAAAAGCACTGACAGGAAAGGCGACACATTTAAAGGAGATTATTACGGAGGACCTCCTCTTGTGACCTCCAGAGGTTCGCACACGTGATTCTAGCGATCTGCAACCTTAGGCGAGGGCGCATGCGCGCGCACGCCCGCTCCCTTCTCAGTGTTTCCTTTAGTAACGGAGCACGTGACCGCTCAGGGGGACTATAGTGCCCTGGAGACTCCCATTTCTTCCCTCCCACTCTTCCTGTCTCCCCCTTTTCCGTGTAAACATACCCAGCTCCCTGAAAGTTCTCAGGACCCCTCATCCTGAGTTTCTCTAAATATGTTCCCCGCGTCACAGTGTGGTACTGAGCGTTTGGCCCACGACGCCATGTGTGGACTGGACGATGGGGAATAAGATGGGACCATCAGCTTTATGGCTCACTGCGTCTTCTACACGGGGTGTGCACTGCACCCCAGGGTTGACACCCACCCCCTGAGGAACAAGTGCCCTGGACTCAAAACTCACCCCCCCCAACCCCCCCCCCACCCCCCCGGCTGGACACTGGGCTGCTTCTCTCCCTCTAACTGGGTGAGTCAGTCTGTCTCCCTTCCACCCCAACATCTACCCCTGAACAATATTATTCAGGGCAGGACTTTGTTGAAGTTTTGCAAAAAGACTCCTGGTTTTTAGTCATTCCAGCACCTTCCGTTTGTCAGTGCATCCCACAAATATTCTCTGGGCGCCTCCAACGTGCCCGGCACTGTTTGAGACGGTGATGATGCCGTGATGAACAAGACAGGGTCCATCACATGCAAGTTTCAGACTGTCCAGGGTGAACCGGCCTGGTCAGCGAGGACACCTGTGTCTCCCAGAAGGAGGGGCTGGCCTCACCCTGGGGTCGGAGAACCACGGAGGCTGCAGCGACCTTTGGAGGTCACACCCCAACCAGGCGAAATGGAGAGGAGAAGACCTGGTCCTCCAGGACCTCATTTTGAGGGGGCAGCAGGCCATTTCCCAGGAGTCACACGGCGTCTCGGTTCCTAGAACCGGGTCAGATATTGGTTTCTGAGCCCGTCACCGGCAGGGAGGATGGAAACACGGGATTAGAGTGGACTGTTCCCTAGGGCACCAGCAGTGCCTTCCTTATATACCTGTTTCTCACCACGCTCGGCACCTTAGAGGCAGGTAGAGTCCTCAAACTAAAATACTTATTAGGACATGCAAGCCTGTGACAGCGTTTAAATGTATCCGTTTTTCAGACACGCGCATGCGGTATGTTGCGATGGGCAGGAGCACAGCCAGACCTGGCACAGGGTCTTGTCTGGCCCTCAAGACCTCGCTGACCTGGGGCATGTGCTTGGCGTCTTGAAGTATCTATTTGCAGGTCAGAAAGTTGATGGAAACCATAGGAATAATCCTACGTCATGGGATTGTTGTGAGATGGAACTAGGTAATGGCACAGAGCCACACAAAGTAACTACTCAGCCCTCAGCCGCTTGCAGGGTGGGACTTGGGTGGGTCAAAGGAGATGCCTGGGGGCTCATGTCCCTGCTGCCCCCCCTCCCACTCCCATTATTCATCAAACGCGATTGACCTTCTCTTTGTGCAAGCCATGAGGTCAACCCTCTCCGGCAAAGGCACCACCCCCAGAGTTAAACAAATTGTGTATATTACTCATTGCAGCGAGGTCTAGGTCTGGGGGGTTGTTCGGAGATTTGGGGCTGGTCTGCAGAAGCAGGGATCAGCTCTCGTTTGGATGCAGTCGGAAAGGGGGTGCAGTTCTACAGCTGGACATCTCACTAATTCTTACCGGGGGGACGGTGGGCAGAGCAGAGCGAGGACGACTGACTGGTAAAGAAGTCACGGTAACACCTTTCAGCCAAGAGAGGGGGACGTCTGCCCCCACCCCCGAGTCTCAGAGTAGCCTTGTCTGACCTTGGGATTCTGTGAGATTGTTGCCGTGCAACAGGAGAATGAAATGGCCCCTCCGTGAGTGCCCGGTGGGTTTGGCTTGCTAGTGCTGGACCCCCGCCCCCCTACCCCCCCCCCCCCCAGATCAAAGTCCCTGCCCTCAAGCGGTTCCAGAAAAGGACGGCACTAATGGAGGTGGTGTATCTAGAGAAAGCAGGGCTCATCAGAAGGACCTTCAGGGAGAGCTTCACAAAGGAGGGTGCATTTGATCTGGGACAAAGGATGGGGGGGGGGAGGGAGGGAGAGAATGACCGAGTGAGGAAATCCTTTCTGTGTGTGGCCGGCTGCGTGTTCCAAATTATAAATTCAATTCAAGCCCCGGCAACTTTGCCACTGTGGCCGTTTGCTTCTCTTTCTTTCCAGGAAGAAAAATAGCCTTTCTATTTTCATCACCCAGATTGCCATTTGTCATTCTCAAGGTGCCTCGGTGCCTTTGTCTCTGCCGTCAGCTGGCAGCAACCGTTGCTAAAAATAGCTGGCGGAGGGAACCGCTCTACGCTCAACATTAAAAATAGAAAGGGAAGCACTGGTGTGAATAATGAATGGGAGAGAATCCTGCTCCCGCTGCTCTCTGGCTCCTCGGGGGCCTGGCCGCTGGGCAGAGCCCCACAGGGCAAGGCAAGATTAAGGCTTTTTTTCTTTTCTTTTCTTTTTTTTTTTTTTTTTTTTTTTTTTTTTTTTTTGCTCGTCCTTCAGTGAAAGGGCAGCCCGCAAATTGCACTTTGCACCCCACCTGCCTCGGGTGGGGAAGGCTGAGGAGACGTGGAGGCTTGGACCAGCATTCTGGAATGCAAATCAGGTGTCTAATTTGCAGGCACACACTCAAAAGCCATCTGGTCCCAGACAAAGGAGGGAGGCGCCCATGGCAAGGCGGTGAGGGCATTGCCCTCTGTAAGGGCAGCTTGTTGTTGGTTTGGGCTTTGGTTTCGAAGACGCAGTGGCGGCTAATCACAACCGGTGCGAGAGGCAAATTGGGCCCTTCTGAAGCCATGGGATTATGATCTCTGCACAATTGGAGAGATGGGCGGGGCGGGGCGGGGTGCCTGTGGCTTAAGCATCCGACTCTTGATCGGGGCTCAGGTCCTGATCTCACAGTCTGCGAGTTTGAGCCCCGCACTGATAGCAAGGAACCTGCTTGGGATCCTCTTTCTCCCTCTCTCTGCCCTTCCCCCGCTCACTCTCTGTCCGTCTCTCTGTCTCTCAAAATAAATAAACTTAAAAAAAAAAAAAAAGGAACTGGTCAAAGTTATTATTACATCAGCCAGAGGGGAGCTCTCCCCACGTCCAGGAAAATCAAAGGCTCCTGTCAATACTGTCGAATAGCCAAATGCTCTTAGAAGGACGCAAAAACTGCATTTTGCACTGACTCATTCCCCGTGACCAGAGGCTGGTTGTGTTGCTGGCTGTCCCAGACTCTCGGGGCCGAAAGAACCCAGAGCTTAGAGGGTGAATTGGAGGGTGCTGAGGCCCAGAGGAGGGGAGAAAGCGGTCTCAGGTCACACAGCACCCCAGTCAGAGGCCTGGCCTCCCCCCGGCCACTGACTTGGCCTCCCCGGAGGTTCCCTGCTGCGTCACCTCTTCAAATCATCGCTGGAATGGGAACCTTGTCCCCCAAAGCGTTCTCCCTCTGCTCCTCTGAGCCTTGAGGTGGGTGGGGTTTATCCTCCCGAACCAGCCTACACCTCCCCGCATGCAGTGCCCTCCGGGCCCTGAGCTGTGGGGCTAGAGCCGCAGCCCGGCGCTGCCCCCCCGGGATAGAAGGCCTCCTCGTCGTGCATCTAGGGAGCCAGAGTGCGATTTGGCCGGACTGCCACTCTCCTTACCTAATCACGTCTTCCCAACTCTCTGGAGAGAATCGTGGCTCTACTAGGAAAGAGACAGCCTCCCGTTCCTTAGCACCGGGGACCTCATTCTCAGCCCATGTCAGCACCTTCGTCCAAAGGCTGGGAACACAGCTTTGGAGGCACCTCGGGCTCAAATCCAGTGGTGCTCCACTCGGAGCAGTGGGCCTCATGTCTCGGGTCCCAGCTGCCTGCTCCTGTCGGGGGACCCGTTATGCTGATCTGGTAGAGCTATTCCAAAGCTACGACCTCCAGGGGGGAAATGCTGAGAGCAGTGACCTCACATTACCGGCACTCAGCAGATGGGTGTCCCTCCCCTTCCCCCGAGGACCCCGCCTTCCTGTCTGCTGCAAACCTCCCCAGACTCCAGACAGGAGCTGGGTTTGAATCCCAGCATGCGACACACTCCCTGGGGTACCCAGCGCCTGGGGTTCCCTCCCTTGTGAGCAAGAGATCAAAGCTCCCTTGCAGGGCCGAAGAGCCCTTTAGTAAGCTCAGGCAGGGAGCCCATCACAGGGGAGTGGCCCAGTAGGGGACACTTATCCCCCAGGACCCAGGTAGGCAAACCGTCTTCCTTGTAGGGGCCGTAGGTCCTGCACGGAATGTGCCAAGTCACCCTCCTCTCCCTGCCTTTCCCCCACAGTTCACTTTCTCAGCCATCATTGTACTCATCCAGCATTATTCCTGAATGCATTTACTAATGCATTTGTCAGACCCCCAAATATAGACTCGGGGCTACATCCTCTGAGTGTGTTCGCAGAGAGGAGTGAGTTGTGCTTCCTGACTTTGCTGGGGTCCCTCCGGCTCACGTTCATCAAGAGACCTGGAGATTCCACGAGCGTCTCCTGCACTCTTCCTATTTTGCTTCGGTCCTAGGAGTGGCAGACTGATTAATGTCCCCCCCACATGACCAGCTTTAATCCTTGGAATCTGTGGATGTCACTTCATATGGCAGGAGGGATTTGGCAGCTGTGGTTAAGCTGAGCATCTTGAGGCGGAGAGAGAATCCTGGATGATTGGGATGGACCCTGAGTGTAACCACAAGTGTGCCTAAAAGAGGGACACAGAGGGAAACGTGACGTCAGAGGAGGGGCAGGTGCTGTGATTCAAGGAGGTAGGGACCGGAAGAGCGAGGGAATGACGTGGGCAAGGGTGCCAGCAGCATGACCAGCTGGGAGATACAAGCAATGCATTCTCCCCTGGAGCCTCCAACAGGAGCCACCTTATTTTAGTCTGAGAAGTCTTCTTTTGGACCTCTTACACCAGAAATGTAAGCCAATCCATTTGTGTAGTGTTAAGCCACTAAACTTGTGGCGATTTGTGACAGTGAGAACGGGAAACAGATACAGTGGCCATCCGTGTTTTCTCCCTAGTTTACAGAGCAGGGAGCTGAGATTTGGAAGGCTTATCCCATGGCTTAGTCAATATCAAACAAATAGTAAGTAAATTCTTCCACCAACTCATTGTCTCTGTTGATGAGTTAATTTTACTCCGAGTGGAAAAAACAAATCCACACTCAGTCTTAACCCCTCCTTAAATATATGATTGCCCGATCTTTCTCCTGGTAAATTAAAGAAAGGAGAAATGACGGAGGTAAGGAATGAGCAGCCTTTTCAGTATCTTGGACCTGGTTGTGCTTCCGGGTCAGAATATGCACGTTTTCACCACGCTTTGTCCTGTTCTGTGGACAAGAGGGGAGCCCTTGAGGCTTGAAAGGAATGAAATTGGAATAAGTGCAGATGATCTCACTGTGTCTGTAGGTTGAGTTCAGTTGTGAGTTATAACTGATCCTACCACAGTGACTTTCAAAAGAAAGGGACTTATTTTTCTCATGTTTCAAAGGTCCAAAAGTAAGTGCAGTGGCTCAAAGATGCTGTGAAACAATCAGTTTCCTTCTACCTGGCTATTCTGCCTTCTTCTAACATGTGGCTTTTATTCTCATTGGTTTACAAGGGTTGCTATACATCTAGCATCATATGCATCCTGCATCCCAGGCAAGAAGAAGGAGGAGGTGTCAAGGACATAGGGCTTTCTGCAGAAGGCAGAAAGAGAGAGAGAACCTCAGTGACCCTCTCCGAGGTTTGTGTGCACATGTGCGCGCGCGCACACACACACACACACACACACACACATATGTATCTGAGCTATTCTTACCAGTTTGCAGAAATGGAGAGAGCACTAAACACCCATTCCTTACTCAAAATGAACCTTTGAGGACAATTTAATCGGATATCAGATACAGTGAGAACAGGGTCAGTGATCAGTCCCACGGTATCAGAGGAAACAGAACATCTGCCCAGAGCTGGCCCTGCACTGGCCAAATGGAAATGAATGACACAGTGACTAAGCAAACCCAGCACAGAAGAAATAAATATACTTACAAAATGATCACGGCCTGCAGAAGTCAGACACAGACCCCAACCTGTAAGAAAACATGACTCATAGAAGGGAAGGACGTGTGTCCTAATTCTCCTGCTATAGAATAACTTAGTATGAACGTTAATGTCAAATGTAAAAGCTCAAACAGAAATTGATAAAACAACAGAACAGCCTGAGATGAACAAAGACGGTTTAGACTTAGGGTCCCTATAGAAAACAGAAGGCACTTAAGCCAGGATTTTGAAGAGAATTGAATCAAGGTCCAAGTACAGAAGTCTGTTCAGGATAAAGGATACCACTGAGGAATGTTGAGACACCCAAACACTGGTGACAGTAAGAAGCTGTTACCAATCCTCGGCTTCTAAGAACAAGAAGAACCCATGTTACCAGAAGCATGGGAGGAGGGCCATCCAATTGGCACAGAGGGCTCCGGCCACTGCTAAAATCAGAGCAACAGTCAGGGAGACAGAGGCAGAGAAATCCTCCACAACTCTTTGCTCTATTTTCTGATCCCCTGCTGGTGTCTCCCACTGACTGAATCCAACCAGCAGAGACAGGGAAAGAGAGAAAGAGTAATTCAGTCCTCGGGGCACAGAGCAGAGAGAAGCAAAGAATAAATGGGGTTCTGGGGAAACAGATGCAGAACAGCTAACGCATGGGTACCACCAATCCAGGACATGCGACGCTTTAGGCCTCTTGTGGCTTTCTGTCTCCAGGAGACCTATAACTCACGCCACCGTCATGTTGTGAAGCCAGTGGGGCGACAGTTCCATATCCTAACACTGCCATTAGGGCAGCCTCCTCTCAGGACTGGCCTCAAAGGAACCGTTCCTCCGCCATCTTGATGGAAGCCAACTAGACCCATCCTAACTCTGGTTTCCCCAGTGGACGCCCATGGGAGCCAAAAGCCACTAATCAAATGTTTAGGTATGTTGATGCCATTATGCGATGGATTTTGGTCAGAGAGGAGCAGAAGCCCACAAAAAAAAAAAAAAAAAAAAAAAAAAAAAATCCCTGTCCTTCCTCCCCTTGATGCAGTGATTCCATACAGCCTCTCCAGAGATACCGCACACGACCAAGCCGCCAACGAGAAGCTATGGCCCAAATGCACTTCCTCCCTTTTCTTCCCTGCCTCTTGTTTCTTCTCCTGGGGTTGCACCCCATTCAGTTAAGCTCAGTCTAAGTCTTTGCTTTTGAGGAAATCCAGGCTAAGACGGTGGGGTCCAGAAGTGATCCAAGGCAACAGACCCTCTAGATGAGGTTTTGGAGTCGAATTTCCCACGAGTCAGAAGGCAATAGGAACCCCACTGCTTTTGGTAGGTACGGTAATACCGTCCCACACAAAATGGCATCAGCACTACTCAAGTTTCACGTAGCATTAATTGAATCGAGGTGCGGTGCAAAGCTTAAGAAGTCAGACAGCAGTCGCGCTTGACCGGTGTGGGGGCAATGATGATTGTGAGAAGTTCGGTACGGGGTGATCTCTTTTCATGGCATTCACGTCTTCAAAAATGAGGAAGAGAAGATAAGAGTGCTTAATTGCCAACAAAAGCTGCCATCAAAGCCAGACTACTGTAGGGCCGTTTTATAAGGGAGCGTCTCGTCTCCAACAGTCGCGGGCAGGGTGTGCTGAAGATAAACTCCAGCATCTGAGTAGTTGCCAAGGCAGGGTGTCAAAGAAGGGAGATGTAATCCAGACCGCTGTCCTATGTTAGAGTCCAGACCATGACAGGGAAAGAGGGGGACCGTGAGACCCGACATCGGGACATTTGGGCAGGTGCAATGGAGAACTTCTTTTTTAAAAATTTTTTTTTTCAACGTTTATTTATTTTTGGGACAGAGAGAGACAGAGCATGAACGGGGGAGGGGCAGAGAGAGAGGGAGACACAGAATCTGAAACAGGCTCCAGGCTCCGAGCCATCAGCCCAGAGCCTGACGCGGGGCTCGAACTCACGGAGCGCGAGATCGTGACCTGGCTGAAGTCGGACGCTTAACCGACTGCGCCACCCAGGTGCCCCAACAATGGGGAACTTCTAACTCCATGTTCTCCTAAACCCTGGGGCTAAGAGGACAGAAAGAGAGAATTCCCCCTGAAAGAGAGAATAAAGCCTCCTCTTCCATGGAGATACTATAAAGACCTCACCTTTAAGTGGAGGCCTCACCGGAAGCGGACGCCTCTCAAGATCTGACCCCTCCGTCACCTTTAGGGTGACAACCAGGGTCAGTTTTCACCTCCGCCTAAACCAGGAGGCGCAAGTCTTACCCCAGAACGAAAGACTTCGTACAAAGACACAGAAGACTTCCCTCCTGTCAAACGACTTAGACCCACCATTAACCTTCCCTTCTTCACTGGCCAGCCATTCCTCTCCAGCAAAGTTCTCCAGCACTCTTCAGTCAGAACACACATTACAGACACCGACTCATGCTTCATCTTGGTGGTGGAGAACCGTCTAAACCGAAAACCGAGAGAGTTGCCATTCCAGGAGGGAAAAGAAGACCCTTCGGTTTGAAAGCTGCTTAACAGAAAGCGGATCTAATTTCCGCTGTTTCGCCAATTGCACACCCGCGTACCTGCACACATGTATCCCTTTATGCAAACAGTTCGTGGATTATCAACGAAAAGTAAGTCATCTGTATATAACACGTACAACAGAAAAACTCAAAGAGCGGTAGTTTTACAAAATGTTTATTTCCCTCTCACACAGAGATGCCGGGAGCAGGCAATCCAGGGATGAAATGAGAGGTTCACGCTTTCCGACTGTTTGGATCCAACTGCTCATCTCTCTGATCCGCCTTCTTCAATGAGCGGCTTCCATGCGAAGGGCGAGGTGAAGGGAGAAGTAAAGAGGACAAACAGGACGCAGACCCTGATATTCAGGGTCTCACAGTCTGATGGCGGAGACAGATGTGTAATAAGTGAGTTTATTCCGGTGACCGCTGCCCCCGGGGAAAGATGTATAAGGGAGACAGGTGATACGAAGGGCGGTGTTACCAGTTGAGCTTGAGGTTTGGCGGAGACACGTCTCTTGAAGGGAGTGAACCTTAAACACGTGGAGACTTTCTCTAGGAACTGGAGGCGTGGAAGCAAAGGTAGACGGCGAGAAATGGGATCCCATGTCTGGGAGCAGCAAGTCTAGAGCTTGGCAGGGACAGAGGAGGGGAGGGGAGACCGGAGAGGGGGCGACGGACACACCGGGAAGGGCTCGAAGGCCACACCCAGCTGTTCCAATGTCCCAATGGATGGAGGGGACCCATCGAGCAGAGGTGCCATCATGGCCAGCCCCTGTCCCCCCCTGACCAGCGGTCTTCCTCCTGCTTTCCCAGAATAGCATGAGAGTACCCCCTGTAGGGAACACTTGTCCTTTATTACCAGCTCAAATGGTTTAGGTGAGTTTCCCCCCTCCCCATCCCATGGCTCACGGGTAGACAAGAGATCAAGGTCTGTTCAACCATTGTAGTCCTTTCCCCCGGCCAAAGAAGGTGACCCGAGTTAGTCCAATGGGATTCGTCCTTGCGGTTTTGTTGAAACTGTGTGTGTTGGGCGTGATTTCTGCTGGGGTCACCAGGTGAGGAGAATAAAAGCCTGGACAGAGCTCCACTGACGGCAAAAGTAATATGGAAGAAGGCTGAGCTGAGAGGTGGAAAGGAGCGAGGGCTTGCTCGCAGCGTTCGAGTCCTGGGTTCCACTGCTCCGGGAACTCCCGAGCTCCGCAGCTCCGTGACCCTATGAAGCCTCTTTTGTTTGAGCCAGCTGAGTGTGGCACTTGCCACACGAGTTTTGAATGATATGGTAGTTGTATAGAACAAGCCCTGTAAAGAAAAAAACCATCTATGCAGCAGGTAATACCGCTAGGAGGCCCTGAAAAGTCGAGTGACCAATCGCCTGGTGTGCTGGGACCATCCAGGTTTTAGCCTTGGAAGTCCCCCAGGCTCAGTCCCTGCACTTGGTGGCTGTCAGGTAACATTCATGTTTTCTGTGGCACAGAGGAGACTAAGGGGGAAGTGAAGGCTGTCTTCAAATATCTGGAGGGTTCTCACATGTAAGAGAAAAAGAGATGATTCCGTGTGGCCCCAAGGAGTAGAGGCAGAATAACTCAGCAGAGGCCATGGAAGCAAGACTATTAAAAAAGGCAGATTGTCTTCATTATAAGGACGATCTTTCTAAATATCAGAACTGTCACAGGGTGGAATTGGTTTGGATGGAAGGGGAACCCAGGAGAGGGGTTATGTGGTCTAGCCTTGGATAGGCAGAGCTGGGCACGAACCCCGGCCCCGCCCCTCGCCAGCTGCGTGGTTTGGGCAAGTCAGTTAATCTGGCTAATCCTGCCTCCACATCTGTGAAAAGGTAGTCACATAGTACCTACTTCACTGGGACGTTGTAGGGATTAAATGAAATGAAGCCAGGTTAAGTCCTCAGTGGGTTTTAGTCGCTAAACATTGAGAGGCTAGGAGCTGCCCTGTCGGTCATAAAGGCTGGACGATCCCTTGGTGCAGATGTTCTAGAAGGAGTCGAGGACTGATTCCTCCAAATGAGGAGTCTTGGGATGTCGTTGAAATTTTCTTTCTAGGCAACGATTCTGTTTTGCTTTGATTTTGTATAAAAGATGTTGCTGATAGGGCCATTTCAGAGACGGGTGCCGGCGATAATTTTTGACAGACTCTCCCCGTAAAGCTCTTTCGGGCTTCCCTAAAATACATTTTGCTGAGCTTTAAAATGAGTAGCATCTATTTGCTCCCAGCTGTCTGGACTTGGGGTTATTTCTGCCCTCAGCCACTTTAATGAAGCTGTTAAGAGTGACAAAGTGTGTCACCAGCCACGGCTCCGGAAGGGGGCTTGGGTCAGGGAGACGCTTTCCAGCAGGTGCCCGGAGACGAAGCCATCAGCCACAGGGACCATCTGGCTCCCCCACCTCCCACCGGACCCAGCTCCAGGGGGGAGACCAGAGCAGTGTAGACCAGCGCCACACCATGGCTAAAAGGATTAAGTACCATCTTTTAATTTCCTTTAAACGTTCGGCTTTAAAAAACAAAAACAAAACAACTCACTTTCATACAGAAGGGAACACATCTTTAACGTACATCTTGACGTTTTTCTAGATGTATACCCCCTTGTGACCATTGAAAACTCCAGCCAGTGAACATTTTCACCAACTGGAAGAGTCCCTTGGGTGCTAATTACACCCATCCATCGGAGGAAGCCACTGTTCTCGGTTCTAAAACCATACACTGGTTTTTCCCATTTTTGTTCTTTGCACCAACGGGATTGTCAGGTATGCACTCTTTTGTGTTTGACTCCTTTTCATCAACGTGCAATCTGTGAGAATCAGAATGAGCCTCAATTCATTGATCCATTTGCTTGTTGATGAGTATTTGAATTCTTCGCAGGTTGGAGTTGAGAGTGAAGCTACTATGAGTGTTCCTTGACGTGTCTTTTTGTGGACACACGCATTTGCTTCTCTCGAGTGTATCTATGCGGGAGAGGAAGTGCGGCTTCATAGAAATTCCTTCCGTCTCTTTAGTAAATGCTGCCCAAGGGTTCTCTATGGTTGCCCAACCACCGTAAGCCTCCCCAGGTATGCACGGCAACCCCAAGCATTTGGTCTCCTTCTTTGCTGAAATTTGGTGGCATCAGACTTTTTCACCTGAGCCATTCGTTGGGTTATGCAGGTACCATCGGGTTTTATCACCCAAGTCACGATTATTTTTTTAATATTTTTTTAATGTTTTATTTTCTTTTTGAGAGAGACAGCGAGTGTGAGTGGGGGAGGTGCAGAGAGAGAGGGGACAGAGGCTCTGAAGCGAGCTCCACGCTGACAGCCATGAGCCCGATGAGGGGCTCGAACTCACAAAGAATGAGATCATGACCCCGACCAAAGTCAGATGCTCAACAGACTGAGCCACCCAGGCACCCCAGTCAGGATTATTTTTATTTCCGTGTGCGTTAACAACTACCCCGGGGCTGCTCACTCAAAGTGTGGATTCAGAGTTCACGGCCCATCCGCAGAAGTCTTGATGTGGTGGTTGTGGGTCGAACTCAAAAATCTACATTATTAACAAGTACTTTATTACTGAGCAAGCTTCCTGAGAAATGCCGGCTTAAGTGGCTCTGTACGGTGTATCTGTGGGCTGTTGCTTTTGGTTCCTTGAGAGCGTGTCCTGACAGGAGAGAGGGTGAGAACCCACACGGATCCCAGACTTCCGGACGGGGGCTAATGATGGCAGCCACGTGTCATCTCAGTTTTCAAAACAACCCCCCAAACTGAAACTCGGATTTCCCATCTTGCAAACGAGGGCACTGACTTCTAAGGGTAGGCAAAGAAAGAGAGGTAAGGGAATTTGCCTAAGAACTCATGACAGAGGATCAAGGCTTAGAAGCAAGGATTGTTCTATCCCCTGTGAATGATTTGTCTAATATACCAAGGCTTGGGGAGCTTTTTTGTTATTTTTAAGTTGTATTTATTTATTTTGAAAGAGAGAGAGCGCATGCACTCAAGCAGTGGGGGGCACAGAGAGAGAGAGAGAGAGAGAGAGAGAGAATTCCAACTCGGGGCTTGAATTCATGAACTGTGAGATCATGACCTGAGCTAAAATCAAGAGTCGGACGCTTAACTGTGTGAGCCACCCAGGTGTCCCTTGTTTGTTATTTTTACACACAGACGCTTCTTCTCTCCGAGATGAAGGTTTAGGTAAAATCCCCATGTATGAAACAGATCATAGTTAAGCTGCTTGGGTAGCCACCAGGGCCGGGAGCACAGCGCCTTGCCTGTGTGACCTCCCTGAGCCCCAATGTCCTCCTATTTCACCTGCTATGGGCCTGTGACCCTCCCTGGGTCCTAGGACGAGGGCTTCCAAACCACAGGACCCAGCACGTCCCCAACAGGCCCTGCGCACAGATGTTCCATTTTTGTTTATTGAAGGAAACATCCTTTCCTACGATCTGGATTCTCTTTTACTCACACCTAAATTTAACCTGAGAGCAAAATACAACCTGGGGAGCAGGGAGCATGTTGTTTGGAAAGGCAGCAACTTTTGTAGGATGGCAACTGGGTGGCCCAGGAAGTGAAACTGGGAGTCCCAGCAGCAGTGAAGGCTCTTGGGGCTTCATTACTAAAAGCAGGAAGCGGAGGGCAGAAATACTACTCGGAAGAGAACTCCCCTCCCAATACCCAGATAGATCAATTTTGAGCCCTGGCGCTCTCTCCTCCTCGGGTGGCAAGCTATTCTAATTAAAGTTAGAGACCCCGGGGCGCCTGGGTGGCTCAGTTGGTTGAGCGTCCGACTTCAGTTCAGGTCATGATCTCACGGTTCTTGAGTTCGAGCCCCGTGTCGGGCTCTGTGCTGCCAGCTCGGAGCCTGGAGCCCGCTTCGGATTCTGGGTCTCCCTCTCTCTGCCCCTGCCCCGTTCATGCTCCGTCTCTGTCTCTCTCAAGAATAAATACACGTTAAAAAAAAAAAAAAAAAGTTAGAGATCTCTTTGGGCATGCATTCCTTGCCACCTTAGTGTTTCACTGTCCAGATGTGTGACCTTGAACCAATCATTTCACATCCCTCATCCTTGGTCTTAGCGTCTGTGCAACTGTATCCAGAGCTCTGGACCCCAGAGAGCGGAATGAGGATTAGGTGCCTTGTGCCAGGAGAGGGCCAGCCCACGGGGTGGCTCTGTAAGGACCCGGCTCCTGCCTCGGCCCCTGCTGAGCCGAGTGTGTGCCCTGCAGACCCACCAGCCGTCCAGATCGCGTTTGGTAACGGGGTTGTGACTTTCCTCCGCTCTCCTGCTGGGACTGGGATGAGTCCCACCATGCTGTGCACCAGGCGAGGGGAGGGGAGGGCGATGACAACATCAGTAGGAGGGACTGGAGAGAAACACATTGGGGCAGTCGATTCGATCAAGACGGGAGGGAGGATGAGATCATCATGCTGGCTATTTCAGGAGCAGCACGGTGGCCCAGCTACATCCAGGCTGGGGAGCTGGAAAGCTGCAATTTTAGCTGACCTGGAATAACAGTCACTACCATTTATTGAGCTCTCAGTGCATGCCCGGCATTGTGCGAAGCCGCTGGTGCACGCGATCTCATGTATCCTCCCGACAACCCTGTAGCACAGGTGCTTTTGCTGTCGTAAAAGCTGGTGCTGGGGGACCTTCCCCTGGCCACTCAGCCAGGAAGCAGTGCGGCCGTGCCCTCCTGGGCTTGTGAGACCATGCCAGCTGGGGTACCGTTTGGGTGGCTGTCAGAGGTTCGAGAACGGGCTTAAACAAGCCACAAGTTCATTTTTCTCTCGCGTCGCTCTTTTTATTATTATTATTAATTTACATCCAAGTTAGTTAGCCTTTAGTGCAATAACGATTTCAAGAGTCGATTCCAGTGATTCATCGCCTACATGTAGCACCCAGTGTCTCCCCCGGCAGTCTTAACGCAAGCTGTCAGGGACCAGGCCCTTGGATCTTATCACCCAGCCTCTCATCTGCATGGCGCCTGAGGACTCAGCATCAAATCCTCATCCCCAGGGGCAGGAAGTGGGGAGGGGGAGGAGAAGCACGTGGCGTCACTTCTGCTCTTACAGCCTTGGTGAGGTCTTGTCTGGCAACAAGAGAGCCTGCAAATGCCCGTGTTAGGTTAAGATGTACTGTTGTTACTAAGGTTAAAGAAGGGATTATCAGTGGCCAGCTGGCACTCCGTGCCTAAATGACCCCATTACTGGACCTCATGCCGTGAGGTAGTGGACAGAGCGTGACCGGGACGCCGACCACTGAGACAAAACAGAAGCTCACGGGCACCGACCATGTTCAGGGAAATATGTGAGAAGCCTTGGATATATGACTTAGGAGCCATAACCCTGCAGACAAGAGGAGAGCATGAATTGAGTGCCTACCACCTACGTGGACCTGGCCTGCGGGCTTCCTGGGCGACATGTCCTACGAGTGCTGTGCTGAGACGTGAGGACACTGAGGCTCAGAGGGGTGAAATGACCTGCCTCAAGTCACGTGTCTGGCAAGTGGTCAGGTCAAGATTCAAAGTCCCAGCAGTGCGACCCTGGGCAGGTGACTTTCACTTCGCTGTGCCTTTGACCTCCCCATCTTAACGTGGAGACAATAGTACCTACCCCACAGGGCTGCAGCAGGCTGTGGGTGCTTTGATGTAGCTAGAACACTGGGGAGAAGCCCGGCCCGCAGCAAGCCCTCAGGACTGGTTAGACATTAGTATTGTTGTTAAATTATTGCTTGTTTTATCTCCGCCCCCCCCCCCCAGCCCCATCCCACCCCTCATCCAGTCCTAATCCCAGCGTGACAAGTGCCGTATTAGGAATACAGGAGGCTGGGAATGTCCAGAAAGGGGGCAGAATACTTTTGACCTGAAAACATAGAAAAGTCTCATAAAGAAAAGGCCTTTGCTGCATATTGAAAGAAGGGTAGGATTGTAACAGGCAGAGAGAGGGGTGAGGCTGGATGAAGAAGGAAGGCATTCTGGGGAAGAGGTCAGCCTGGAAAAAAGGCATCCGGGAAGGAGGAGGCAAAGCGTGTCGCGGGACAGCGAAATGGCGAAGGTGAGCGGGAGACCAACGCCAGGAGCTAATTGAAGGAGCCTGGCCTTTTACCTGAAGGCCACGGGGAGCCCTGGAAGGTTTTGATCATCGCTGTGCCAGGGGCAAATTGCCATGGCAACAGCTCTGGGGAAGGAAGGGAGTTGGAGAGGCCGGCTCAGCAGCTGGTGGCATGGTTTAGGTAAGAGGTAATGAGAACCTGCATTACAGCTCTGGCTTTGGGAAAAGCCAGGAGGGGACCGAATAAGCACAGTGCGTGGCTTTGTGTAGGGAAGGAAAGGCCGATGGAGGAGTGAAGCAGGAACGCTTAGCCCACTGTCTGAAGCATAATCTCCGAAGAATGTTGAGCCTCGTAGCATGTCACGCTATCTGCCTATGGAGACAAATTAGGTTTTATTTTTTTCCAGCTGGCTCTGCTTAGACCCTGAACTATTCCTTCCTTCACTTGCTCACTCGTCAAGCCGTGTGCTCTGAGTCTATAGTAAGCAAGTTCACTTGGTACAGAGATCGTATCTCCTTTAGACGACCATTTATATGAGTGAGGTATAGGGTTGGGTGCTGTAACAAAGGAGCCCTGCTGTAGACCATTGTAGAATATTTGTGTCCTCCCCAAATTCACATGGTGAAACCTAATCCCTGAGGTGATGGTATTGGGAGGTGGGGCCTTTGGGATGTGATTAGGTCAGAGGGTAGAGCCTTGGTGATGGAATTAGTGCCCTCATAAAGGAGACCCCAGAGACCTCCATATGAGCACACAGTAAGAAGACGGCTGTGTATGAACCAGGAAGTGGCCTCACCAGACACCGAATCTGCCCATGCCTTGATCTTGGACTTCCCAGCCTCCATGACTGTGAGAAATACATTTCTGCTGTTTATAAGCGACCCAGTCCATGTTATTTTGTTATAGCAGCCAAAACGGACTGACAGCCCCCCAAATACGCTGTTATAAACAAGCCGGAAGCTAATTTCTCTTTCTCCTATAAGGTTGGAGGCAGCTCAATGATGGTGAGGGAGCCTGAAAGGCAAAGGGAAGCTAGCCTACTGCTAATTCATGTCCTGCCGCCTCAGCACGTAGCTTCCATCTCATGACCCTAAATGGCTGCCCCAGCTCCTGCCATCATATCGACATTCAAACCAGCAAAAAAAGGGGAAGGGGAAGGAGAGCTGCCTTTCCCTTTCAGATCATGACGCAGAAGGGGTGCACATCACTTCTGTTCACATCCCATTAGTTAGAACTTGTTCCCATGACCACATCACTGCAAGGGAGGCTGACGAGTGGCCTCCTTAGTTGGGTGTCCACGTACGGAGATTAACAACCTACCACCGCGGACGAAAGGGGTATTGGCGAAGGAGTAGAGTCTCTGCCACTCTACCCTACCCGCCAAGTGCCTAAAAAAGTGCAGGGAACTTAGAAGGCACTTGATGAATTTGAATCATGAGTTAATGAACATGTTGAGAGGTACTGGGGATACTGAGACATAATCGACAGACCCTCGGTCTTGAAGGAACTTTTGGTCTATTCTGGAGCCTAGACAAGTCAAGAAATAAATACAGTGAATCGCTGTATGCCACAAGGGTAGCAGCCTTGTAGGGCACAGCTTAAACAGTCACAGAGGAGAAAGGCAGCCAAAACCAGCCGGGGTGAGAGAGGTCAGAAGAGACTCCACAGAGGATGATGTTCAGCTGAGTCTGGAAAGATGAGTAGATGTTTGCCTGGAGAGCCAGGTGAGGAGGGCTGCTCAAGGGTAAAACAAGAGCAGAAGCAAAGACAGGAAGGTTGAGATACCACCTGACATACTCAGGGTCGGGCAGGCAGGAACAGAAGGCGCCCCACTAATAGGGTCAAGTTTCACAGCCTCAACAGAGACCTTTCTAGACTCCCAGTCTTCACGATCTTTCTGGAGCATGGCTTCTGGAATGATGCCCCACTAGGCTTCTTGCGATTCTAAATTTCCACGATTTGTAGGGTTTGCCAAAAGTATTTCGTGGCCATTTCTCTGCTAATGCTTATCACACCAGTAATAAACGCACTGAAGTTAACATCCACCCATCCTTTTGTCTGCTTAATGAGAATTTTCTGGTCTCATTACAGGCTTTCTAAGCAGCACTCTGAAGGACGCCTAGTCCTCCAACCGCATAGTGCTGGACATCATGGTAACTTCCAGCTTTTTATTTAAAAAATTTTTTTTTAACATTTATTTATTATTGAGATACAGAGACAGACAGAGCATGAGCAAGGGAGGGGCAGAGAGACAGGGGGAGACACAGAATCCGAAGCAGGCTCCGGGCTCTGAGCTGTCAGCCCAGAGCCCGACGCGGGGCTCGAACTCACACACCGGGAGATCATGACCTGAGCCGAAGTCGGACGCTCAACCGACTGAGCCACCCAGGCTCCCCGAACTTTTTTTTTTTTTTAAGTTTATCTATTTCTTTTGAGAGAGACAGAGAGGGCGTGAGCAGGGGAGGGGCAGAGAGAGAGGGAGAATCCCAAGCAGGCTCCCTGATATCAGTGCAGAGCCTGACACGGGGCTTGAACTCACGAAACTGTGAGACCATGACCTGAGCCTCAAACAAGAGTCAGACGCGTAACCAACTGACTGAGCCACCCAGGCGCCCCCTCGTTTTTGACTTAAAAATAATGCAGTAAAGAACTTGCTTGAAGCTTGGTGGGCATCTCTGGCTATTGTTCTGGAATAATTAGGACAGATTCTAGATGGGGAATACTCTAGAGAATGCCTGTTATACCTTCACAGTTAACATGCCAAGATATAACCTTGACTTCCTACCACCTCAACACCACACACACACACACACACACACACACACACACACCCCTCTTCTTCTTAATCTTACTTATCAGTAAATGACACCACATTATGCTCAATTACTTGCATCAAAAGCCTACTAGTTGTCTTCAGTCTCCTTTCTATTCCTCCTTATCCAGCCCACTGAACGTCTCACATCTCCACCTGCCATGTTGTACCCCTAAATCTGTCTATACTGCTTCATCTCCAGTATCACCACCATGGTCCAAGCCACCAGCAGCCCTCCTGCACCTGAGATGGCCCCTCACTCCTTCCTTCCATCGAACCCTGGGCTTGGATATTCCATTCTCTATATGACAGCTAGAACAACAGGAAAGCGTTAATCAGTTCATGCCATAAAATTCCATAATGTTCATCACAGAGATTAAGAACAAATAAAGGGGGGACGGTGTCTTCCTTCTTCAATACGGCCCCCCCCCCAGCACCTAACACAGGAGCTAGCACACCGCAAGCATCCAGTAATGTGTGCCGAGTAAGTGAACGTACAGACTTGAGTCTGAGTTCAACTGCTTTGAGCTCCACCTGAAGTCCTTCACCATGACGGTATATGGGCCCTCGAAGTGTTGGGTGGTTTGAAAAATAGCCATCAGTTCTTTCACAGTCCTTCCATGGACTCAATGACCAAATCTGAGGGGCTTTTGACTCCTTCAACTGGTGGAGCACATTGTTAAGTGACGCTGCGTGGCTTCTGAGGCTGGGTCACAAAAGGCCATGTGGCTTCTGCCTCGTCCGCTGGAAGGCTTGCTGCCCTCTGAGAAGTCCAACTTTCCTGGGGTGGCCACAGCAGAGGGGCCGTGGGCAGGTGCTCTGGCCCGCGTTTGGGGAGCAGAAGCAGGCCATCCCCGTCCTGCCCTGTTGGAGTTCCCGACCCACAGGATCCACGAGAGTGATGAACGGGCTGTGGCTTGGCACCAGTGGGAGTGGGGAGGTTGGCTCCACGGCAGTAGCTAACTGGAACGTGAAGTAAGATCTCGTGCTCACAATCACCCGTTTGTCATGTCTATCGTTAGTCTCCATGCCCGAAGGGAAGCTTTCTGAGTGCACAATCGTTGCCTCTTCTGTTTACAGCGTTTCTTGGCACCTAACAGAGGACACGGCCTAGAGGAGTTGTTGCTCAGTAAATATTTATGAAACGAATGAATGAGTTTTTAAACGTAGGCACAGAAATAGAGGACCAGGAAGAATCGGTCCTCAGCCTTCTTCCGGCCAAAGCAAAGAGGAAAATGTGAGTCTCACACGATTCCCAGGGACGGCGAGATCAAAACCACAGCGAAGCTCTGGAAAAGCCTAGATGTTTCTGGCACGATTGGCTGCAGTCATTTTTTTCTCTTGTCTTATCCTTTTCCATCATCTTCCTAGATGGTGAGAGATGTTCCACGGTTTAGGTTAGGTCTTACCTCGTTCCTTGCCAAACCTAGAAGATCCTGGAAACTCTTACGTGCTCCAAAAATATTTAGTGAATGAGACCTCCTTGCATCCAAAGCCACAGGGCCAAGTTGTATGCCCGCGCAAGTAATACGAAACTGAGCCTTAATTTGGAAAGGAAAGGATCAGCTAATTAATATGCAATGTCAGCAGCCTTATGTAGTTTATGGTTCAAAACAAAACTGCATGTCCTTTAGCCCAGTCGATTTCCTGTTTGTTATCACATTAGGCCTAGTCCAAGGCAGATGGAAAATTTGAAGGACATCTCCAGCCATTAAGACGGGCATAAATCTTTCAGAACGGCATATAAATACGTAATCCTTCCCATTAACATTTTTTGGAATTAGGGTTCACACAATTTCTTGATTGAGCAGGAGCTCTTTGGCATAGTTCTATTCCTTTCAGCTGATTATAGGACCCCCCTCCCCCCTCCAAATCTATAGTCCCGGGCCTGAATCCCTGGTGATGTTGATTTTGCTTTCAAGGCAGGTTCTGTTCAAAATCCCATACAAAGATCTTTGTTGGTGCTGTCCTTGACCTTCACTCTGTCTGTGTGTTTTTGTCGTCAGCTCGCGACAAAGAACAATGCTTCTAGCACCTGGGTTGCAGCCCTCTGTGCTCAGAACACCTGTGGTCTTCAGGGTAGCACCAAGCAGTGTCACCAGCATATCTACCTCATACACAGAAGAATGAAGGCACAGGACGATTGAACCCGCCTAAGGTCACAGCAAGAAAGTGGCAGAGCCAGGAGCTGAACCTTGGGCTGCTTTGGCCCCAAGGCAGTATTCTTCTGGCCCTGCTGGAAGGCGCGGAAGGCAAGCTGGCATTTTGTAGAGCTGCTCCTATGTGCCGGGCACTACACTGGACCCCATACGTCTCTTTTGTCATTTTATAGCCACAGTATAGAGGACACATTTGTATCCCCACACCACATATTGGAAAACTGAGGCTCAGCGATGGTTAGCACTTGGCCCGAAGTCAAGCAGCTGCCAAACAGGGTGTGTGAATCTTGAAGCCAAGATTCAGGTTCGGTCTGCAAGACTTTACACACTGTTCTTTTCTCTAAGCAAGAGTTTAACATCGGCTCATGAAAGCTTTTTATCTGTGCAGCTGGTGGTTCCTTTGGTGTGGTCTAACAGATGGTGGACTCCATGGGAGGCCAGAGGTGTCCTGGGACCTTGAGGTCATACTTAAACCTCTCTGACTCTCAGCATCTCTGACTGTAAAATGGATTTATGGCATTCTCCTTCCCTTACCCACCCCCAAGACCTTGGGAGGACCAGCTTTTGGCCTGAATAAAAAAAACTATCTGTCCCAAACCCTCACTTTACAGATGAAGATACTGAGGCTTGGATAGGCTGCTTAGCTTCTCCAAGTTGCTCAATGAATTGATGACCGAAACTGTATTAGAACCCTGGAGTGTCAGTCAGCTAATGCTTTGTAACAACTGCTGAGGTTCATTGTAATGTTACGGACCTAACTCTCATGCACACACGACGAATATATGTCAAAGATTTTTTTTTCACACAACTCATTAAGTAATGAGAGTGATTGATGTTGAGACCAGCTCAGAGGAGATTTTCAAGAACAGAGGGATATACAGACAGTCAGGAATGCTGCAATGAATTCTCTAAAAGATGCACAGCAGGTTACCATTCAAAAGACCATAAAACATAAGGTTTGGGGTTATCTTTTCTATAGCGCACAAATCCATTGTGTCTCTCCAGCACAAAACCCATTTGCATTGCTATCCGTTTTCTCTGAGTTAACTTTTGTCCCTAAGGAGTGGTAAAGTAGCATCCTCCGTAGATCGTCAGCCAAAGGTGCAGATATCTATAGGTCAGAAGATCCCCAGGGGGCTTTCAGTGCTCTACCAAAAGGGCTCTAAAGAATCTCTTTTGCTGATTTCTAAGTTTCCTGATATAGAAAACCACAGAAATTTCAATAGCTTTCAATCCTAAGCATTTATTCATCCATCACAGGTCAGGAGGCAGAGGCAGTGGGAGGGCTCTGCTCCCCTCCGTCTCATTCTGGGGGCCTAGGCCGGAGGGGGCAGCGGCTGTCTGGAGCACGTTCTTGTCAGAGTGGGGGCCAGGGCTCCCAAAGAAGCACAACCACGTGATGCTTCTTAAGGCCTCGCCTGGGAAATGGTACATTGTTACTTCCGCCCATATTCCACTAGCTAAAGCAGGTGACAGGAACCAGCCCAACATTAGTGGGAAGTACGGTGCTCCCATGGCTGTGGGGGATGGATATTTGCTGAGCAGTGGTAAGCATGTCGAGTTGTGCGAAGACTTGCAAAACCCACGTGGACACAGAGGCACTGTGTAAACATACGGGAGCAAGCGGGTTTTAAGTGTAGAGATCAGTTGTGACCACTGCCCCCCACCCCCTTTCCAGAAGTGAAAGAAAGTAGGGTTGGCCAGCCGAAGGTTAAGTTTGGAAATGAGCTCGCTCTGATGCTTGCTTTCGTGACATAATCTTCTTTTTTTTATTTTCTTTTTTTTTGAACGTTTATTTATTTTTGGGACAGAGAGAGACAGAGCATGAACGGGGGAGGGGCAGAGAGAGAGGGAGACACAGAATCGGAAACAGGCTCCAGGCTCTGAGCCATCAGCCCAGAGCCCGACGCGGGGCTCGAACTCCCGGACCGCGAGATCGTGACCTGGCTGAAGTCAGACGCTTAACCGACTGCGCCACCCAGGCGCCCCTAGGAACACGTTTCTTAAGTAGGGGGACGTCTAGCTCTTAAGTCTGCAGAACCGTGCCCGGGGCGGATGCAGAATGCCAAGATACTCATGGCCACGAGAGGGGGTTTTCCTGGAAGAACTTTGAGAAATATTTGAAGTTAGAAGAAGGCAACAGCTGTAATAAGGCACTTGCAACGGATACATGGTATATAATATTTAATGAATTCATTTTTTTAAGTGCATTTATTTATTTTGAGGCAAAGAGAGCATGAGCAGGGGTGCGGCAGCGAAAGAGAGAGAAAGAGAGAGAGAGAGAGAGAGAGAGAATCCCAAGCGGGCTCAAACTGTCAGCGCAGAGCCCGACGCAGGGCTCGAACCCACAAATCATGAGATCATGACCTGAGCCCAAATCAAGGGTCGGACGTTGGACTGACTGAGTCACTCAGGCGACCCTTCATAAATTACTTTAATGTGTTGCTCTATTTTTAAGTTTGTCAGAAATAACTAGCAGAAAAAACACCTCATGGCCAACAACCAAAGATGAAGTTGGGGTGTCACCCACGGGGAAGCCTGAGACCAGGGTGGGAATCGCAGAATCACAGAACCTGGAACTTCTTCCTAGAGCAGGGCTGCATCCAAGTGCGGCCTCGATGAAGCTGAGGAGATGGGGAACAGGCTGGGGGAGCACGGTTTCCCCAGAAGTGGGGGCCCAAAGTCTCCTCCTCCTCTTAATTCCATTTTTCTTCTTCTTCCTCCTCACCTGGTCCCGGTCCCGCTGGCTGCTACCATTTAAGAATTGCTCCCCCTGGTGTCAGGTGCTGTGCACTACACTTCACAGAAGCCCCACGGCTTTATGCCACCTGCCGAGTCAAACCCTGGCTGGAACTTCCACCCATGAAGTCCGCGTGAGGCGGTTTCAGAAAATTTACAAACGAGCACCCACTTCAAAGGGAGACCTAAGTCAATACACTAGGCTGCTCTGCCTTTGAGGAAGAAGGCTGAGATGTTCTTTGCGTCTTTGCCTTCATCTATTTGTAGCATCAAAGGAAAAGTCAAAACGATGAAATTCTACCTAACGTGATGTTGTGCAGATATTACATGAGCTCATCTTTCTGTGACCTCCTGAGGAAGTTATTATTATGGCCATAATACTTAATATGTATGTCATACAGAGATAATAGAAATGGAAAATCAGGTTCAAAGAGATTAATGACAGGTCAGATGGCAAGAATAACGTAGCCCCCAAATCTACCTGTAATGCAACATTAAACCTTCTGGGTTAGAGTGAGTTTCAAACCTCACCACCACCGGGTGAGGAAAATAGAGCTCTTAAGTTTGCAGAACCGTGCCTGGGGCGGATACAGAATGACATCTCCATTTTCCTGAAGGGGAAACTGAGTCTGAGAGATTCGACATGCCTTCCCCGAGGCCGCTTAGCCAGTGTGCCAGTGTCGGGACCGAAACCTAGATCCTCCCACGTTTAACCCTGTGTTATCACTGCCTTCCTCTGAAACACCGGAATGATAGCGTCTTTTGTGAGTTTCACATTCCCTGAGGAAAATTTTGTCTTGTCATGAAGACCTTCCCAATAATAGGGACACCACCTTCTGGGCATTAAAGAAAAATCTAGGTCTGAGTTTTTGCTCAACCACTGCTCTTTGATTTACATAGATTCCACATATATCCCTACAGTTAATATTCGGACAACCCGCATACATTCTCTTTTTTTCATTAAAATTTTTTTAAATGTTTATTTTTGAGAGAGAGAGAGAGAGAGAGAGACAGAGCATGAGTGGGGAGGGGCAGAGAGAGAGGGAGACGCAGGATCCGAAACAGGCTCCAGGTCCCGAGCTGTCAGCACAGAGCCCGACGCGGGGCTCGAACTCACGGACCGCGAGATCATGACCTGAGCCGGAGTCGACGCTTAACCCACTGAGCTGCCCCAGGCGCCCCAATGCACAGACATTCTTAAAGGTGCATTTGTGCGGAACCTACATCATTGGACGGTGGTGGGAACTGAATGAGGTGGAAAAGGAAAGGTGCTTGGCACGGGGCCCGCCACAGAGCAGGCGCTCGGCAGGTGGTTGGGGTGCCGGTTACACAGCCGTGGGATTCCTGGGAAGGCAGCTGGCTGGAGATCTTCAAGCAGAGACCAAAGAATGCGGCTACAGATGGGAACTGATTAACATTTTATAGGCCGGGGTCACGATCCCTTAGTGGAATGTGAAGTCCTTGGAGTGGGTTCATGTTACCGCCGAATTGTGTTGTCTCCCCGCCCCCGCCCTGCCCACCAAGTTCGTTGGTTGACTCTCTAACCTCCAGTGCTTCAAGACGTGACTGTCTTTGGAGACAGGGCTTTTAAACAGGTGCATAGGTTAACGGAGGTGGCTAGGGTGACCCTCATCCAATCTGACTGGTGTCCCTGAAGAGGAGAGTTGGACGAATAGACGCCAGGGTGTACACACACAGGAAAGAACCACGTGAAGCCGGGCAAGACGTAAGCCAAGGAGAGCGGCCACGGAAGAAACCAGCCCTGCCTGGCACTTGGTGTTGGACTTCCAACGTCCAGGGTGGTGAGAACATAATTTTGTGCTGCTTAAGTCCCCCAGCCTGTGGCGTTTTGTGACGGCAGTGCTGGCAAGGTCATACAGGCTGTGACATCAGTGTTTCATAAAATGCGGAATAGCAAATATCACAGGGTATCATCGCATCAGGATAGCACTGTTTCAGTTGTTTCTACGTCGATCGGATTACGTGGGCTGGGCTGTGATATAAAATGCGTCACCAAAGACGGAACAGCACCGGACTTGACACCCCAAACTTCTCTCCTAATTTGGATATCATATTAATTATTATTATTATAATGAACATGTTCGTATTCACAGTATGTCAGTTAGTATGTATTAAGTGCCTCTAAGTGCCAAAGGTTTATAAATGTGAACTCCCCTACTCTGGAAACATCCCTTCGAGGTAATTATTATTCCTATTTTACAGGTGAAGCTGAGACTTGGTTATTTAAACTGTCCAGGGTCAAACACCAAGCATTTTTCAGAGCCATGATTCTTGCCCAAAGCAGGCTATCTCAAAATAGGCTTTCCCTATTCAGCATCATTGTGCAGCTACCCATAATCCTCTGCCCAGTTACTTAGCACCCAGGCATCAGCTTCCCCTCTGCAAAGAATTCAGTGATGGAAATTAGGAAGACCTTGGACTTAATAGGCTCTGTGCATGCGATTGGCTAAGGGTACAATGGGCCTTTGATGATTGCGGTAAGAACACGGAGCGCGTCTCCAGTTGGCATGGAGCTTTTCTTCTTGTCGCTAAGGTAAACGGAGCATCGTGATGTCTGTGGGGGCGGGTAATGAGGCACAAAGGTCTGGTCCATCAGGACTGGAAGGAGGTGAGAAAATGGCCCTGACACTCCTTGTCTGAAGACACTGTGAATAGAGTCTTTGCCCACAGTATCCAGCCCTCCTGTGCAAGCAGGCTCCCGGCCAGACGCTCTTGAAAGCAGGTACATGGGCTCATTAGCAGGGAACTGGCAGTGGGTAATCGGAATATGTAAATGGCATGGGCAAACAGGGTGTTTTAACAATCAAGACCCGGAGAGAAGGAGCTTAATTTGGTAGAGAGAAAGGAACAGACTGCCCAGGGAGCCAATTACTGGAGCCAGAGGCTAGATGCTCAGCTTAGGGAACCCACAGTCAGAGCACAGAGAGGCTGGGACACTGGGTGAATTTGTTTCCACCTCTAAAATGCCGAATGACCCACGACCCTGCTTTTTTCCAGATACCAATTCATACGGACTCTCCTTCCTAAATCCCTCATCCTTCCCTCGTCTCAGGGATCTGCCAGCACTTTCCTTCCGGACCTCAGCATCTCAGCTGGGCACCACAGTAGTCCCGCAGCTGTTTTCATGGGATTCGTTTCTCCCACTCTCAATCTGTCCTCTATGGAATCATCAGAAAGCCCTTTCTGAAACCACCTGGGACACATCACTCCATCCTTAAAGCACCTCAAGGTCCCCAAATTCATAAGCCTGGCATGTAGGCAAGCCTGCCCCACGGGGCCCCTGCTCCATTCACACTTCCAGACATCTTGCCCTGGAAATTCCATGCATTGTCTTGACTTCCAGCCTTTGCATATGCTGAGCCTTCTGCCAGGAACAGCATTCTCAGACAGTACATCTCAGTAGCTAAAAGCACAGACTCCAGATAACCTTGGCCCAAACCCTGGGGCCATCAGCTCTTAGCCACGTGACCTTGAGCAGGGTACTTAAGCCCTCCAAGTGTCATTTCATCATGGTTAACACAGAGAACAATAACCGTGATTCCTACCTCATAACTTTGCTGCTAGGATAGATGAGATCATCCGTATAAAGCTTAGCCCAGTGTCAGGCACACAGTAAGCACTCAATGTAAGTAACGATGATGATGGATAAACATGTACCATGAGTCAGGTCATCAAGATGTGATGATGATACAGAAATGAGTAAAATTGATTTGCATTGTTGATCTCATCTTCTCAACTAAATATGGAATTAGATACTCAATTTTCTTTTTCTTTTCCCTCCTGTTACCCACAGAGAGCCATTCATGAAACAGGAAATCAGTAAATGCCCACTGGAAGGATTAATGAATGAATTCATTAATGGATGAAGTGAATATCTTAACCCAATACAGGTTTCCCCCGCTATCTGCAAGGAGACCTTTCCTACCAAACCTTTCCTAAGCCCAAATGGCATAAAGCAAAGAAGCAATTAATCTAGAATTTTTTTTTTTTTAATAGCGTTTCCAGACCCTGAAGAAAACCTCTCTTCGGCTTTTCTGATACCTTAGGACACATTTTGCTAACGGCTGCACAAAATAAATGGAGATGAACCACAGATGTTCCCAGATACAGTTCAGCGCCCCGGCAGTTGGAAGGCGTGATGCTGAATGCAGTTCCCGGTGAAGGAGCTGGGTGGCACTACCTTCCCCGCTGGGGAGGAGTGCTGTCTCTGAAATGGCTCACGGCAGAGCATACCTCGAAAGCTGTCACTTTCTGCCTTTTTGTTGTGGTTGCTGTTGCCGATTTCGTAAAAGCGAAAGCCTTTTAAGATTTCTTTCAGTTAGTAAACACAGGTAGGTCTTTCGTAAAAATCAAGCGGCATAACGTAAACTTTCGCAAAGCTGGGGATACCTGTATATTTAAAAGGAGAAGAAAAGAAACGATATTAAGAAACGCCCAAAATAAATGTAAAGGTGAATGTAAGACCTGCAAATACAAGGCAGGGAAAAGAAACTCTTTCTCCAATTGAGAACAATCTACGCGAAGTCCTTTAATTATTGCCATCTCGAGTGAAGGTGAGCGCCATTTGGCTTGGAGCTCATTCGTTTGCCATCCCGCCTGGCTTGAGCTGCCTTCCACAGTCCTATGTCCAGACTCCTTCGAGTAATTTAGTAAATGTGCCCGGTACATCACGGGCTCTCGGTCTAGCTCAAAATGGAGTCCGAGGTAGGGAGGTTGGGAAATTATCCCACTTTATAGATGAGGAGACAGGCTGGGTAGGAGTCCAACAACTTGCCCAAGGCCACAAAGCTCAAAGTCACAGAGTCAGGGCTAGAATTCGAATCAGGGTCTAAATTCCATACCGTAAGCTGCCCTCATCTTCTGGGTGCCTTTTGCCTTTCTCCTGATTCATTCCCAGAAAGCTTCCTCCCCTGCAAGGGACCGAGAGTTCACGCGCCCTAATGTAGAGTGATATGACATCCAGGAAAAGGAAAACAAAGCAAAAACATGGAGTGAGGAAAGAGGACAGCACCTTTGACGGTTTGCTGTGGTTGAGTTTTCAAAAGTAAAGAATACACAGAGGGAAGCCTTTGGCCTGGACTGTGACAAGACCCAAAATTGGGGAGTTTGCCTGGTCTCCTCCGAAAAGGCAATGGGTGTCTGTCTCCTTAGGAGATGCAAAGACCTGTCTCACTGGCTCCTCCCAGAGGTAGATTTATAACCAGGTGCAGAGCAAGCATTTTGGGGACACTGTTACTCAGTTAGCAGCAGTTCTATGGAATCCTATGATAGTGAGGCATCCTTAAGCCCACGGATGGTGAAACCGGCAGAAGCATGATGGGCAGGAAAGACGATTTTGTATCCAGGAGATGTGTCTGTTCTACCGGAGACACATCTTCCCCCAACCACGACTGGAAGGTCCAATGTAATCAATCTGCCACCAGGTGGCTGGCTGAACCATCGGAGAAGGTGCCGTCCTGGAGGCTGAGTGTTGGTCCCCTCTGTTTGCGGGTCAGGCAAAGTGCAGTAGTGTTGGCAATGGTCGCCCCCAGAATATTAACAGAGGGTACTTCTGGGCAACCAGACGACAAATCATGCATGCTTGCTGCCTTTTTGCTGGTTGGTATGTCATACTTTCCCTACAACGACTAGGCATTTCTTGTGCAACAAATAATAGAAGTAAATTTAAACGTGGTCTAAAACAGGGGCGCATGGGTGGCTCAGTCAGTTAAGGATCTGACTCTCGGTTTGGGCTCAAGTGATGCTCTCGGTTCATGCGATCGAGCCCCGCTTGGGGCTCTGTGCTGACAGTACGGAGCTTGCTTGAGATTCTCTCTCTCCCTCCCTCTCTGTCCCTCCTCCCCCTTTGAAAATAAATAAGCTTTAAAAAAAAATGTTCTAAAACAGTCATTTCATGTGTTTAGGGAACCAGGTGACAGGGTAGGCAGGGCCCCCATTAGCTTGTGCCCGTGAACCTGAGATTCTGTCCTGCTCATTTGATTACAGAAATAGTCACTGGAATGTCATGTCTCCGTAAGCATGTTTCTGTCCATCTGGTCACTCGAGGCTGACAGCCCTGGGAAGCAGGACATACAGGGAGAGGAACCGAGGCTCGGAGAAGGTCTTTTGACCTCTCTCTCCTTACACATTCCCAAGAAGCCTCCCTGTCTGCAGGAGAGGAGTTCATTGGCCCTCACGCACAAGATGAAGGCCAGGAAAAGGGAAAACAAAACCAAATCAAAGGCATAGGGGAGGGATATCAGTTGGCAAGTCTGAAGACTAGGAATCGGTCCGGTTTTCAAGGTCACACACTGAGGTCGTGCAGAACTGGGACGAAAAGCCACCAGCGGAATGCCTTGTTTGTACCGTGGCCCCCAGCCTGCCTTTCTGGATTCTGTGTTCCTGAGCTCTGTCCTGGTAGCCATACCCAGTTGGTACCTGGGGCTCTCAGGGACTTTAAGCCTCAAAGAAGATTCCTTTCAATGGAATATAGTCATTTGATTTTGGTTAGCTGGAATCCGTGCTAGAGGCTGTTGAGATTACATAGTCCCCCAGACGACACTGCGAGTGCATCCTGTTTTTCGTGACATTTCCAAACCTCCTACCTGAACAACACCGCACTGGATTATAAAACCATTGAGCAAATCAATTTCCAAACTACATGGCAGTTTCCCTATCACCGGATTTAAGTGGATCAGGGTTATGAATTTGATATTGACTTGACCTCATGCTTTATGGGAGGCACGAACACAGCCCCTGCAGTTGATCTTAAAACATTAATATTTGACAGTCTGGGGCTCTCGTCAAAATAGAAGTGTCTTCACGGGCCCAAGGATCCAAATTGTGATTCCGAAAATCTGAACTTTCGACTAATTGCACCGTAACGACGTCTTCTTTCTACGGGGTCCTTGACTAGTCTCCTTTTGTGCTTATCTGGAGAGTCTTTGTGTTTTAAGTTCTGTCACAATGTTTTTGTCACCATGTTCCTTAAGTCATGGTGAATACTAAGACTCTAAGAATAAAGACTTTCACATCAGTAAAAGGCAAAACCCAAAATCTCATACACAAACACACAGCAAACGCTTGTGAGCCAGGCATTGTTCTGGGGCTTTACCTTCCGCATTCAGTATTCATCACTGGTTCATGAGCCTGCAGCACACCAGACATCCTTCTAGGCTTCAAGGGTAGGACTCTTGAGGCCCCGCTCCCGCCTGGTGAGATAATAGTGACCAAGTCAACAAAATGCAAACAGGATCGTTTTGGGCAGTGATAAAGGTAACAAAACAGGACGGGGTTGAGGGCAACTTTAGAGAAGGCGGGTGCTCCCACATGCAGACAGAACTGTTCCCTAGGCATCGGGATTGCACTGGGATGGGAAGCTGGTGCAGGCACTGGTGGGCCGGGGATGAGCACAGGTGGCTGAGCTTCCCTTTGGAGCGCCTCTCTCTTAGGCTCCTCCCTTTCTCTGCACTTTTCCTCCTTCCAGAGTTTCCACTGACTGGTTCCTGACCAGCCCCCGGCTCCTGGCTGAGCATCAGTCTCTTCCTAAACGTGTGTGGGGTCCCACTGTGCGCGGTCACATTTCCATCAGCCAGTCCACGCGGTCTGCGCCAAGTCCGTCCCGCAGCCCATTGACCCACGGATGATCGTTCTCAGTCGGGTTGTGGCTCTTATTTTCCATTAGGTTTCCATATGAGAGTCACTTTCTGGGCAAACTCTTCAGTGGCATTAAGCGGTTTATTTGTTTGTGCCAATACAACACTGTTGAATGATTTCAGCCTGTGTACAGTTTAACTCCTTTCTTAAAGCTACCCTTATTGGTTCCGAGATTTCTAAGGTTCTCCCCTCTGGCATTCATTCATATAGATCCTCTACCTTCTTTCCTTATGCCCACACCCACACTTCCTCTCCCCTCCCCACCCCTCTCCACCCCTCCCCTCTCCTCTGCCTACCCCTTCCCTCTCCCCTCCCCTCTCCCCTGCTCACCTCCTCCCCTCTCCTTTCCCCACCCTTTCCCCACCTCCACCCCTCTCCCTCCCACTCCCTGCTCACCCCCTCCCCTCTCCACCCTCCCTCACCTCCTCCCCATCCCCTCCCTGTCCCCTACCCATCTTTTCTCTCCATACCTGTCCCCTCCCCCATCCCCTCTCCTCCTGGCTCCTCCCCTTCTCTCTCTTTTTCTCCTTGGCAAACTCTCTCAGGCAATCCAGAGCTGGCAGTCCTTTGCAGGCCTTCTGATGGCTCTTCTCTTATGCACTAGGGATAGCTCCTTGACTTGGCCTTGCTCTCCGCTCCTCCCCTCCCCACCCTGTCCAAGCCAGCCAGGGAGCCTGGAGAGAGTGGGAAAGGCAAGGAGGCACCAGGTACCAGGGGACAGCAGGAATGAAAGCGGTGGCCCTGTGGGAGGGAGGGAGCGGGGGTTATGTTCAAAGTGCTGGACCCTCACTGTCCTCTGCCAGTGACTTAACAAGATCTAGTCCCCGCCCAACAGCGGCCTCACCTCCCTCTGCTCTCCCCTGCACTCACTGCGCCCCAGCCACACCTAGGCACTTGGGGTTCTGCTGCCTGGAAGGCTCTTCCTGACATTTCCTTAGTTGCCCCTGATTGCCGCTTGGGTCTCACCTCAAAATGTCACCTCACAATGAGGCCTTCCAGGACCAGCCAATGTAAGGAAGCTTCCCACTTCTAACAACAGCAGGCTAATTTGTTTCCTCATAGCACTGGCCGCTGCTGGAAATCACACTATGTTTGTTTTCTGGTACTGTCTTCCACCTTTCTAGAATGCACTCTTGGAGCGCAGGGATCTGCTGTGTCCCGGTGGGAGAACATGGCCCCTCTTAGCTGAAGCTCCCTCCCTTGGGGTTTAGTAACTGAATGAATGAACAGAGACTCGGGCAAGAGAGGGAATGCCTTGCTGGAGCCCACGTTAGGAGCCAAGCCAATTCCACGAGTTCTCGCTCTTCAACCCTCTGCTCCACCGAGCGGTCAAGGGCCAAGGGCCAAGGGCCAAGGGAGGTGAGGGCAGCACTAGCCACCGTGAACCAGAAACCAAACAGGGCGCCGCCCAGGGTCGGTGGGCTCGCGCCGCGCTGGGCCTCGGCCAACCCGGCAACTTGGATGTTACTTCCAAAGCCAAGCGGCAGGACTGGGAGGCGAAAGGAAAACGTAAAGCTGCCGATGCCGCAGGCCGACCGACGAATCCCCCCGCCCCACGCCCGGCACCCCGGGCCCGCCTCCCCTTCCCCTCTTGGCCCCCGCGCCCCGCCCAGGGGAAAGTCCCAACGCCCCGGGGAGCGCGGGCAGCCCCGCGCGGGCGACCGCAGCGCAGACGGGCCCGCAGGGCCCGCAGGACACGCAGGGGTGGGGGGCGGCGGGAGGGGGAGGCGGGGCCCCGCGGGGGCCTCCCGCCGCGACGGGGCGGGACAATGGGGCCCCACCCCGGCGAGGGAGGGGGGGGGGGGCGCGGCGTGCGCTCGGCCCGCGGCGCGCTGGCTCGCGGCGGCGGCTGCGGGGCTGAGGCTGGAGCGGGCGGGGAGGGGCGCGGCGGGGGGAGCGCGGGGGAGGGCGGAGGCGGCGGCGGCGCGTGTGGCTGGCGGGCGGGCGGGCGGTTGGCACCGGGCTTGTAAATAAACTGCGATGCTGTCTCGGGCTCGCCGGCCCGGGTGCCGCCGCCGCCGCCGCCGCCCCGGAGCGCCGGTGCCAGGCTCCCGCCGCCGCGCGCCCTAGCGCCTCCGCGCCAGCCTCGCGCGCCCTCGCCCGCTGCCCGCAGTGCCCGGCCCGCGCCCCTCGGGGTCCCGCGGCTGACCCGCGCGGGATGTGACCCCCTTCCCGCTGCCCGGCCTCCCCAGCCCCCCGGGGGGCCCGCCGTTGCTTGCTTTTGGAGGGGGGGGGTGGGTGGGGAGCGGCGCGCGGATCATGGCATTGGAGTTCCCGGGCTTGCAGCCGCCGCCGCCGCCTCATCCACGCACCCCGAGCGCCCCTTCTTCCCGGAGCAGCAGCGGAGAAGGCGAAGCGGCCGGCGGGGGCGAGGCAGATGGGGCTCAAGGCGCGCAGGGCGGCGGGGGCGGCTGGCGGCGGCGGCGACGGGGGCGGCGGCGGCGGGGCCGCTAACCCGGCCGGAGGGGACGCGGCGGCGGCCGGCGACGAGGAGCGGAAAGTGGGGCTGGCGCCCGGCGACGTGGATCAAGTCACCTTGGCGCTCGGGGCCGGAGCCGACAAAGACGGGACCCTGCTGCTGGAGGGCGGCGGCCGCGACGAGGGGCTGCGGAGGACCCCGCAGGGCATCGGGCTCCTGGCCAAGACCCCCCTGAGCCGCCCGGTCAAGAGGAACAACGCCAAGTACCGACGCATCCAAACTTTGATCTACGACGCCCTCGAGAGACCGCGGGGCTGGGCGCTGCTCTACCACGCGCTCGTGTGAGTACCCAGCCGCTCGGCGGCGCAGGTTGGGCCCGGGGGCGGGGGCCGGAGCCGAGAGGGCTCCGGGGCTTCGAAGCCCAGGGGCGCCCGTCTGCCGAGGGGGAACACCGGTCTGTCCTCAGTGTTTCTCCGCTGTGCGTGTCCGTGTGTCTGTGAGCCACTCTCTGGGTGTTGGACACCAGGGCTTGAAAGATGCAAGCGTGATTACCCAGCTAATTTGGAGATTGGATTGGCATGTCTGTGGGCGCGCGGGTGCGCATTTATGGCACCTTCTCCGGATGTTGGTATCGAAGCTTAAAAGAATGATGTGGTTTTTCCAATTAACGTGGAGGTTGAACAGCATAAAGCGGATCCTCCCCTATGCTCTGTTTCTGCTTGGGGTGGGTCCCTTCTCCTGGGATCGCTACGGAGTTTAGATGATGCATCTTGGAGTTGGGGATGGGAGTGGAACACTGCCCATAGTGGGGTGTGTGTGTGTGTGTGTGTGTGTGTGTGTGTGTGTGCGCGTGTGCGTGCGTGTGCATGGGCGCGGGTATCAGTTGCTTGCTTGTGCTGCCCTTCCTAGGGCTCCATCCTGGTGTAGAACCTGGTGTTGCTCTAACTGGGAGCTGGGACTGGTCAAAATGCGTGTCTTTGGGTTATTTTTACGGGAGTTAATGAACGCGAGAGCGAGAGTACGAGAGAATGAGAATATCTCAGGATCAAACCTGGAGAGCTGGGGCTTAACGGTGCCAAAAGATGAGGGCCGCAATTTATTTTGGCTGAATACCTGCATGATTTGGCCCTGATATTCCCTCCACCTCAGCTGCTGCCCCTAGCCTGGCCTTGGCTGGACAGGGGTGCGGGCCATGGGAAGGGGCCTGGGCTGGAGGTTCGACCCGAGGCACCCTTCCCCTAGAAAGAGCCTCCTTGCTAGTCAGGATGAAAATGCGTTGCCGGAGAAGGAAGATGGAACTCCCTTCTGCACCTGACACTTGGGACAGAAAATCTTATACTTGGGGAGAGAGAGAGAGGATGTAAATGGTGACTTTCCACCCAAGGGAGGAAATCAGAACTGTCCGCACACCCCAGGGCTGGCAGGGCATTTCCAGTTACCCCTTGCCTCCTGTCTGTGGCTTAGTCATTCTGATGGCTGCTTCTTGGGAAGCTGTACGTTACCAGCATTTTCGCGGAGAATTGGTCATAAGTTTGGCCCCTCCTGTGCCTTCAGTGGTGGATATTCCTCTGTGTCCTCCTGCATTTGAGCCATGACGGATGTGGTCCCAGGGAGTTCAGGGAGCCTTGGAGTTGCTGCCTGCCAATCATCCTTGGTTGAATTGCTTTTCCAGATTTGGCCACCAGGTGGGGGCGTCTGCACAGGACCTCAGACTTGGCAACAGGTTTCTTTGGAGAGGTTGCAGAAGCCTGGAGAGGATGCCTCCCTGAAACTGGCAGGAGGGAGGGGGGGCATCCGGCCAGGAACATGGATTTTGGATGGTCCAGACTCCAGCATCCTCTTCTGCATGAATTTGCAGGTGTTAGTGGCTGGAGAGAAGGGTTACCAGAATCTTCTACTTGCTTTCTTCAGGTGGTAAAAAGCGATTGAAAATACATTCATTTCTGTTTCTAGCACTGTATTTAGTTAAACTGAACTGAAGGGGGTTCAGTTAAATTGGCTAATTAGTTAAATTAATACTGGAATGTGATAACGAAAAAAGGCACTACAATGATTTGAATGCACACAAACATACCTACCCAGACTCGACCTGCCTTTTGCATGTAAGTGGCGCTCACCATTTATTGGCTGACTTCCAACCCTGGGGTCCCACGGCAGCTTGTGGGGTACCTCTTTCTTTCTTCTCCTCCCACCATTCTCAGCTAGCACCCCTGCGCTGCCTTGTTTAGCCTGGAGGAGGCATAGCTAAGGCCTGTTACTGACAGAGTCTCAATTTTATCCTTCTTTCAAATTATTCCATCACGCGGAAGCAGGTTTGAGACTGCCAAAGCCCGTAGCCTCAGTTTCCCCGAGAGGGCCAGGAAAATCTGAGAGTGTGGGATGAGGAAGAGGTGAATGCCCAACCAGATGCTTTCAGACATGCAGATCATTTATTTCATTGAACTCTCTCCAGGATCTTATGAGGTGGGAATTACTATCTACGCTTTATAGATGAGAGTAAGAATACTTCAATGGGACCACTTGTCCAGGATCACACAGCTACTGCTCTGGATGCTCACATCCGAATGCAGTGAATCAACTCCTGTTTTGGGAGCCTGGGTCCCAGTTCTGACCCTCTGCCAACAATTTGGGGGCTCTGGGTATTTCACTAGGCATCCCTGGGTGCCCCTCACCCCATTGGTAACACAGGGCTCTTAGGAACGCCTCTGCCCTCACTTGCTGGCTCCCGGCTGGTGATGGCTAGAAATGGAATTTGGAATCAAAATGGGCTAGTCGGAACCCAGGAAGCACAGTGGCAGGAAAGCGTGGAGGGGGGCTAAGGTGCTGGTGGGAATGCAGGTTCTGATGGACCGGGAATCGCATACCTAGTTAGTGGGTGCATCGTACGCCCCTCCTCCAGCTCAGAAGGAAGTGCAGTCAAGTGGACAAATTGAACTTTTCATTGATGATTCAGGGTTTTGCAAGGCACTGAAATTTGTGCTCCGAAGCATCCATTATCCTGTTCTGGGCTGTAGCTAATGGCATGAGGGGGGCCAGGAAATTGGGCTGACCACGGGTTCACACGCTAGCACAAGCTTTTCTTTATATTTTAAATGAACCAGTTCTGTGAGATGCACTTCTCTCCCTTCTGTCCTAAATAGAGACGATACAGCAGATGCGGAAGCCAAAGACCCTCACCCCCAGTCTTCTCCCTTTGCCTTAAATGACCATCCCTGGTTTCTCCTGGCTACTCACTTTCACTCTTGGCCCAGCTCTGGTGTCGTTTCCTCCAGGAAGCTTTCGGCTGACCCGGCCGTCCCCACCCCACGTTGAGCTAGAGTTGCCCTCCTCTGCAGTGCCCCCAGCTTTGGGATTTTGCACATTGCATTGGGTCGATCTGCCTGCTCGTCTCTGCCGTTGAACTGAGGGCTACTCGAGAGTTGGGCCGTGGCGTTCTCTGGCTTCGTTCTCAGTTTCCCGCGGGCTGCGGGGTCTGTGGTGGTTACTCTGTGAGCATTTATTTTATTTTATTTTTTTTTTCAACGTTTATTTATTTTTGGGACAGAGAGAGACAGAGCATGAACGGGGGAGGGGCAGAGAGAGAGGGAGACACAGAATGGGAAATAGGCTCCAGGCTCCGAGCCATCAGCCCAGAGCCTGATGCGGGGCTCGAACTCACGGACCGCGAGATCGTGACCTGGCTGAAGTCGGACGCTTAACCGACTGCGCCACCCAGGCGCCCCTCGGTGAGCATTTAGTATACGGGTGAGCGGAAGAATACTCTCGGGTGAACCCAAACTGTGCTCTGTACGGCTTTCCTGCTGTCACCACCATTGTCACCACAACACATAGGCACAGTCAACATTATAGGACGTTAGTGATAAGAATAGCTCGCAGAAGTCTTAAAATGGACTGAGGGGAGGAGGGGGAAAGGGTGGGAGACCAGGCTTTGACCCCAGTGTGGCCCGTCCCTTCTCTGCATCCCGAGCCTGAAAAGGATTCTGCTGTTGCAGAGAAAGTGCTGGACTTGGAGCTCCCGTCCGGACTGACTGAAGTCTCTGTGACTTCACACGACCTGCACGTTGGGGATGACAACGCTCTGCTGTCATCTGAGTGAAATTAGCCCAACGTCAGGCCCTCAGGATTCATTGGTTGATTATGAATAAGGTCTCCTTAAAAGCACATACCGGGGCACCCGGGTGGCTCAGTCGGTTAAGCGTCCGACTTCAGCTCAGGTCATGATGTCGCGGTCCGTGGGTTCAAGCCCTGCGTTGGGCTCTGTGCCGACAGCTCGGACCCTGGAGCCTGTTTCCGATTCTGTGTCTTCCTCTCTCTCCGCCCCTCCCCCGCTTGCACTCTGTCTCTGAAAAATGAATAAGCCTTAAAAAAAAAAAAAAAAAAAGCACACACCACTGTTTGTTCTGGCACCTTCCGGGGACTCCCCCTTCCTAGCCTGACAGTATAGAGATGCTGTCTTCATCTTGCTGGATTGACACTGCACTCGCTTCCTGCTGCCCTCACCACCCCCCTGCAGCCAGCCGGGTATGATCACTCGCTCACCCGTTGACAGAGCGAGGGCAAATGGTCACAAGAAATACCCCGTGTTTGCATTCCCCAGCCCTAACCTCAACCCTAAACCTAACCTTAACCCTGAGGTGGGCTGAGCCCCGGGACATCATGAGAGGTGGGGCCCGAGGACCCAGCAGCTGCTCTGGAAAGGAAAAGCCCGGCTGGTGGACTTATTAGCATGTTGACTAAAGATCCCTCTTTTTAAAAGCCCATCAGGATTCCAGGTGCTTTTTTTTTTTTTTTTTTAGTATGAAATTTATTGTCAAATTTAATATGGAATTTATTGTCCGGGTTCTTTATCCATTCATCTGTCGATGGACATTTAGTTCCTTTCTATGTCTTGGCTGTTGTGAATAGTAGTTCAGTAAACATGGAAGTGCTAATACCCCTCTGAGACCCTAATTTCAATTCTTCTGGATAACGATTCGGAGGTGGGATGGCTGGGTCGTAGGGTCGTACTGTTTTTCGTTTTTGCGGGACCTCCGTATTGTTTTCCACAGTGGTGGCACCAGTATTATGTTTCCACCAACAGTGTGCTAGGCCTGAAGTTTCTCCTCATCCTCACCAGCATTTGTTTCTCTGTTTTTTTTGTTTTGTTTTGATCATAGCTATCCTGAAAGGCATGAGGCGTGCTATCATTGGGTCATCCTTTCTTGGGTTGTGAGAGCCTGGTCTTTGGAGTCAGACTTGGGTTTTTTTTAGTTTTTTTTTTTTTTTTATTTTTTTCAAATTTATTTTTAAGACAGAGAGAGACAGAGCATGAGTTGGGATGGGGCAGAGCGAGAGGGAGACACAGAATCCGAAGCAGGCTCCAGGCTCCGAGCTGTCGGCACAGAGCCCGACGTGGGGCTCGAACTCATGAACTGTGAGATTGGGACCTGAGCCGAAGTTGGACGCTTAACCCACGGAGCCACCCAGGCGCCCCCATGGAGTCAGACCTGGGTGTAATGCAGCTCTGCCATTTCCTAGCTGTGGGACCTGGGGCAGTTTGCTCACTTTCCTGGATTGTAGTTTCTTTGTTTCTGATCCAGAGAGAATCATGCGAACCTCCCAGGGTTGACATTCAGTTGAGGTGATGATATATAACACCTAAACATGACGCTGTGCTGGTTTGCAACCTTGGGCGTTCCCGGGGTTAAATCTGAGACTGGCCCCGTGTGCAGAGGGCAGGGAGAGACCAAAGAGAGAGGCGGGACACTCCAGATCCATAGGCCGGCAGGTTTAATAAGCAAGGGAACTTATCTGCGAGGCTTGTCGTGGGTGCTGGAAGCTGAGCAGATCTCCCCGCCCGCCCTCCAGAATCTTAAAGGTTTTCAGAGAGTCCTTAATGGGATTCAGTCCCATACGCAGTACAGCCGTCTGAGCAACACCTTACTCTCAAGGCTGCGTCTTTGGCTCAGCTCCCACTGTGGGAACCGTGGACAGTGCGCACATTCCAAGGTCGAGGGAGGCGGTGAGGTCCAGCTCGCGGGTCACCCGGCGGTCACGTCCTCTCGGTGACCTCCTCCAACGCACTGCAGATACTCAGTAAACATTGTTTCCTTTTTTGCTCCTGCTCTCAGTCGGTTCAATCTGCCTTCCCCTGGCCCCCCTCATAGGATCCACGCCCCTCACCCCTCTCCCCTCTCTAATAACCTCATGTTATTTTCTTGTGGTTTTCTGAATGCCTTGCCTTCCTTCTGCCTTTCCTTTTTTTATGCTATTTTTTTATGATACCAACCACCGGAGTCGAATGAAGACGTCGAGGAAGGGGTTGACCGCAACAGCCCTCAGTGTCAGGTCTCTGGGCCCCCGTGAGGCCGGGTGCTGGGCGGGCCTGTGACCACAGGTGCCCGGTGTCTCACTGTCCAGGAGCCAGGCTCACGTCAGGTGGCCTCAGCACTGGAAGGGAGACTACGGGGTCTCCCCTTTACAGGTGGAAACAGGTTCTGAGAACCTGCATGATTTGCTCAGACTCTTGGAGCGACCTGAGCGGCAGAACGGGGATCCCGCAGGGGTGTCCCGCCTGGGTCACAGGGCTGTCTGCACCGTGTCACTGTTGTCCCCAACGGAAGATGATGCGGAAGACAGGTAACAGGGAGAGACTGAAACTCTGCCTTCCTGGGAGAGGCGCCTTGTACAGCTGTGTTTCTGAAAAGTCCCCAAGGAAGGGGCGCTTGGCCAGCTTAGTCAGTAGAGCATATGACTCTTGATCTCCGTGTCCGTGAGTTCGAGCACCACACTGGGCGTAGGGCTTCCTTTAAAAAAAAAAAAAAGTTCCTAGGGGAAGGCAGTGTGGCTGGTCTACAGACTACACACTGAGGCACAAGGCTTTTCAAACTGTGACATGCGTGTGACCCACCTAGGCGAGAAGGTACCTTAAGAAAAACCTGGCAGACTTTTCTCGAACCGGTCATCAATTTGTGAATCAAACGGACTCTACCCTCCTCCCAAATAATACAGTGGAAATGAACAACATACCTGCCGTGGGGCCTAAAACGACCGGAGTCCAATCATGAAGAAATAATAAACAAATTCACATTGTGCGAAGTCTTGCAATTTGTCTGGCACGGACTCTTCCAAAGGTCCCTGATGTAAAAACAAAGAGACCTGTCTCGGTTAAAGGAGCTGAGGGGCGCCTGGGTGGCTCGGTCGGTTGAGCGTCCGACTTCGGCCCAGGTCACGATCTCGCGGTCCGGGAGTTCGAGCCCCGCGTCGGGCTCTGGGCTGATGGCTCGGAACCTGGAGCCTGCTTCGGATTCTGTGTCTCCCCCTCTCTCTGCCCCCCGCTCCCCGGCTCACACTCTGTCTTTCTCTCTCTCTCAAAAATAAATATTACAAAAAAAAATAAAGAATGTGAACCTCTATGGACATTGCAGTATTATTTATAACAGTCAAGACAAGGGAACAGTCTTCGTGTCCAATGGGTGGGTGAATGGATAAAGAAAATGTGGTTAAGTATGCACAATGGAATACTGTTCAGCCATAAAAAAGGAGACCATACCATTTGCAACAACATGGATGAGCCTTGAGGGCCCTTCACGGTGAAGAGAGTATATGTGGGTATTATACTCCTCTTAACTTTTTAAGTTAAATTAAAAAAATAAAAAGTTAAAAATACTTTTTTTTTTTTTTAAAGGGCCCTTGGGTGGCTCAGTCAGTTAAGCGTCCAACTAAGTCAGGCAGAGAAAGGCAAAACTTATATGTGGAATCTTAAAAAACTGAACTTAGAAACAGATCGCGTTGATGGTCGCCAGTGGCCAGGAGTAGGGGGGAAATGGGTGAAGATAATCAAAAGGTACAGACTTCTGTTTGTAAGATGAGTGAGTTCTGGGGACCTACGGGACAGCGTGGTGACTATAGTTAATACTGTATTGTATATTTGAAAGTCGCTGAGAGAGTAGATCTCAGAAGTTCTCATCACACGCGCACATAAACACACAGAGGTAACAACGTGACGTGTTAGATGTGTTTATGAACCTTCTGTGGTAATCATTTCCTAAAATATATGTATCGCAAATCACGTGGTACGTCTTAAACTTACTGATGTTACATGCCAATTACATTGCAGTAAAGCTGGAAGAAACGCAAATGAAATTCATGATTCTTCATTGGACCCCAGATGGGAAAAATAAACAATAATAAAGGCTATGTTATAGGGACAGTTAAGAAAATTTGAACATGGGCTCCATATTAGATAACATCACTATGTCAAAATTTAATTTCTTGAGTGTGGTAATTGCATCGTGGCTATGTAGGTGAATATTCTATTTTTTTTTTTTTTTTACACAAGGTGCATGGTGCAGTCTTTAGTGGTGAAGTGTCACAATATCTCAACGTATGTTCAAATGTTCAGCACACATACAGACTATATGCAAGCATACTTACGTGTACAAAGTACACACAGATAGGAAGAGAGAGAAAGGCACGTGAGGCAAAAATGTTAACAGATGGAAAATCACGGTGAAGAGAGAATATGTGGGTATTATACTCCTCTTAACTTTTTAAGTTAAATTAAAAAAATAAAAAGTTAAAAATACTTTTTTTTTTTTTTTTTTTTTTTTTAAAGGGCCCTTGGGTGGCTCAGTCAGTTAAGCGTCCAACTCCTGATTTTGGCTCAGGTCATGATCTCACGGTTACGGTTCGTGGGTTCGAGCCCCGCATCCGGCTCTGTGCTGGCCGTGCGGAGCCTGCTTGGGATTCTCTCTCCCTCTCTCCCTCTGCCCCTCCCCACCACTCGCGCTGTCTCTGTCTCTCTCAAAATAAGGAAATAAAAACTTAAAAAAAATTTTTTTTCTAAAAACCACTGAACTTGCACAAACAGCACAGAGCACATACATGGATACAGAACCAGGCCCCTCCCCAGAAATTGATACCGTTGGTCTCTGGGGATCCAGGCATGGTCCTTAGGTGATTTCAGATGAAGCCAGGCCTGAAAACCGTTGGCCAAGCTGGACAGGCTCTCTTAGATTCCTGGATGCTGTAAAGAACGTGCCTCAAGTTTCTCTCCACCTGGGGCTTGTGCCCGGGTAATGACACACACACAGTGCAGGGGTGCAACGTAGCGTGCTAAAGTCATTCGTTTCAAGACCACACATGCTGATTCAGGTGCCACGCTGGAGGCAGATGAGCCATAATTCTCCTCTGGAAAGAGGGACCTGAGCAACTAAATTTGGTGGTCTAGCAATGCAGCGAGAGAATGCAGATGAGGAACCAGTCATGCACGAAGGCCGCGCTCTGTTGAGCCTCCTGTGTTGGGTGAAGGGAGCTTTCTCCAAAGGAGGTTTACGGGGCTGGAGAGAAGAGGAAGGTCCTCCTGTGTATCCAGCTGAGGACTAAGTTTCCTTTCCTGCTTGAAGAACCAAAAGCTACATGCAGTTAACTTGAATACTACCATTCCATCCACGTGGCCACAAAAGGCCAGATTTCCTTCTTTCTCGTTGCCAAGTAGTGTTCCATTGTGTATACAGACCACAACTTCTTTATCCATTTGTCAGTTGATGGACATGGAGGCTCTTTCCATAGTTTGGCTGTTGTTGAAAGTGCTGCTATAAACATTGCTAAGTGAAATAAGTGATACAGAGAAAGACAGATACCATATGTTTTCACTCTTATGTGGATCCTGAGAAACTTAACAGAAGACTGTGGGGGAGGGGAAGGAAAAAAAAAAGAGAGGGAGGGAGCCAAACCATAAGAGACTCTTAAAAACTGAGAACAAACTGAGGGTTGATGGGGGGTGGGTGATGGGTATTGAGGAGGGCACCTGTTGGGATGAGCCCTGGGTGCTGTATGGAAACCCATCGTGTATTTCACAATAAATTTCATATTAAAGTAATAATAAAAAAAACTTGAATACTACCTTCTTATTCTTGCATGGTTAGGAAGCTCCCCCTTTCAACTTGGTGTTCATGAAAAATAATTCCCTTGGCGTTTAAAAGGCGTTTAAAAGTTTCATAGATCGGCCGGGATTCTGCGGTATTTTCCAAAGAATCAAGAGGCCCCGCGCTCTCTATTTTGTCTGCGCCTTCAAGTGTTGACAGAATGAAAACAAAATTTGTCGCCTCTCTTTCAAACGGGGCAACGTGAAGAGAAGCCAGGGAAAGGTCTTCGAATGGGGATTGACTAAGACCCCCTTGCAGACATGGTGCCATGTGGTTCTGGTTTGGGGTGGCCCAAGACAGGTGTCGGTTTGTCAGAAGTGCACTGGGGTGGGGACACTAGGGTGGCTCAGCCGGGTAAGCGTCTGACTCTTGACTTCGGCTCAGGTCGCCATCTCAAGGATCGTGAGTTCGAGCTCCACAGCAGGCTCTGCGCGGAAGGTGTGGAGTTCTGCTTGGGATTTTCTCTCTCTCCTTGTCTCTCTGCCCCTTCCCCACTTGTGCACTCTCTCTCTCTCTCTTAAAGCAAATAAATAAATACATAAACTTAACAAAAAAGCACATTGGATGCTCCATTAGGAGAACAGCATTAACTGTGTGGTTCGGACACCTCACTAGTCCCACAGTCTGCAAATACCCGCCGCATGGCATCGATGTGAGAATCCCTTGAGACGATGTGGGTGGGAGTATTCTGGAAGCTATGGTCGTGTAACACCCGGAGGTAGCGTTTCCTTAAAGCCGTAGAAGGATCAGAGGAGCCCATGGTTGGGACCTTTCTGTCTGGAGCATCTGCTCACGCACGGATTTGCCTCACTGCTGTCTGTGCTGCATTACCCGATACCAGGAACCCATTAACTAACTGACTAGATTAACTAGATTAACTAACCAGATGTACTAACCTAGCCCGTACATCTACAGGGGTGTCAGCTTCCCTAAGATGGTCACCTTTGGGGAGACTGATGAGGACAAGGTTTGCAGGTGACAAGGTGATGTCAGTACCGAGGTTTCAGGCCACCTCGGGTTTTCAGGTGTCATCAGGTGCCATCCACACTGTGGCCTTGTTGGGCGGGACTTTTCATTCTGCCACGGAGGAGTAGAAGAGTTTGTTTGAAATGTTCTCTTGGGAGAACAAACTGGGAAGGAATTCAGGAAGAAGATTGCTTCTTGCACAGAGTTGAGGAAGAATAAAGGTGTGTGTGGCTCGCAGAGCGTCCCGTACATCAGCTGTTCTTGGATTCCTCCTGTGGTGGGCTTCCCTCCATGCTGAAGACCTGGGCTAGGGTCTCCTTCTCCTCTTCTCCATCCTCCCGTCCTTCTAGAGACCTTTAAAATCGCCTGGACCCTGTAAGAGTGTTACGGTTGAGTTGGGGGCCTATAAATCCAGCGTATCAATTATAACCAATGTTTCCTGCATCATTTCATAGTTTATTATATTCCCTCCTTGGGCAACATTAATGAGATTCCTGCTTTATATGTGTTAGTAACAATAACTCTTACAGCAAGTCCTTTCTTACGAATTGCTAAATCTGGCTTTCCTGAGGAGCGGGCAGCCTGACAGAGCATTTCTGGGCCATTGGCCCTTAGATTCTTTGCCAGCTTGCTTTAGAGGCACCTGAGTGGCTCAGTCGGTTGGGTGTCCGGCTCTTGATTTCGGCTCAGGTCATGGTCTCACGGTTCATGGGTTCGAGCCCCGCATTGGGTTCTACGCTGATAATGTGGAACCTGCTTGGGACTCTGTCTCCTCTCTCTCTCTCTGCCCCTCCTGCCACTTGCTCTCTGTCTCTCTGTCTCTCAAAATAAATAAAAAATAAACTTAAAAAAAAAACTTGCTTTAGCAGTTCAAGCCCATTTCTGCCTTTGTGGGTGTCTTTTTGAAGGGATGGGATGAAATATTACCTAACGTGACTCGGAAACACTTTGCTAGGGGAATGCGTTCATCCAGTCCGGGCCATCTGTACTAATGGAAAATCACTTAGCACTATCACGCTGTTTATCTCCCTCCTCCTACCCTTTCTTAGAATCCCAGCCTTTGCTTTGGCCCACCCCACATGTGTCAGTCATGGATGCTTCTCCACCTGCTGGTGTCGGTCCAGAAAATGAAACCGGAAGGGCTTCGTAATCAGCAAGTCCAATGAAACTGACCAGCTGTAGTTACGTGACAGCGATGTATGGGATTTATGGACCCGGCACTGAGAGAGGCACTTGGTCAATTATAGACCCCAGAGGCCTTCAGAGCTGGAAGGAACTGTAGAGAAGAGGAAACTGAGGCCCAGAGCAGTTAGAAACGTGCCTCCAGTCACACTGCTGGCAAAGGGAAGACTTGAACTCAGACCTTCTTCCAAGGCCAGCTGCCATTCGCTTCTGCTCCTGACCTTCCAACAGCTGTATACCAATGGAACAGCTTTGCTACAACAGAATTCCTCTGGGTTGCACTGGCTTAGGGTCTGGATCAAATGAACAGAAGAGTCGAGCCAGGGGGCAGGCTGATCAGGCGTCCATACACAGGCTCCAGGTGGCCTCTTGCCGAGGAGGGTTTCTCCTCTGCTGAAATTCCCAGGGCCCAGAGCACCTTTTCTCCACCCCACCCCTCCCCACCTCCTGTCCTCTCAAGTGTTGTGTCAAGGAGTCTCTGATTTCCGTTGAGCTCAACATTGAGGTGGGGCTTTCAAAACCATCATCTTGTAACTGATGTTATAATCCATTTGGGTTGTTTATAATGTCACCTATGGCTGGGCCACCTGGGTGGCTCGGTCGGTTAAGCATCCGACTCTTGGTTTCGGCTCAGGTCGCGATCTCACGGTTCGGGAGTTCGAGCCCCGCGTCGGGCTCCATGCTGATGGTGAGGAGACTGCTTGGGATTCTCTCTCCCTCTCCCTTCCCCTCCATTGCTTGCACTCTCTCTCAAGATAAATAAACTTAAAAAAAAAATTTTAAAATGAGGTCATGTGGGACAGCACCACTTCTTAGTCCATTCACAGAAACCTGATTTATTTTCATGAACTGACATTTATAGAGTCATTTCCCTGTGCCACGTTGGGGTTAACACTCAAGATGGTCCTAAGGTGTGGCTGAGAGTTCAGCCACCAGGGGTCCGGAGTTCTCACCCTGGGTCTTAGGCTGATTTGCCGTGTAGTTTTCAAAACGTCACTTTACCCCCAATCTGATAAAAATGGACCTAACGCTCCCTGCCTTCCAGGTTGTTGAATGGATTACATGAAGTGATTCATCCAAGTACTCAGCAGAGTGCTAACATTGGACCTTCGCCTGCGTTCTTCCAGAAGCTCCCGGGGCCAAGGAGCCCAGTGCAAGTGGTTTATTCGACACGGGATTATTTAATCTTACTTTCACGATCTCTTCTGTGAGCAGTCTTTTAAGACACTTTTTTTCCATAATTGCCCCCACCATGACATTTTCATACTGCAGATACACTGCATGTTTCTTTCTGTACTGTATGTATATCTATATAAAAAGAACAAGATTTTTTTTTTTTCCCCAGCCATTCCCCTAAGAACTGATTTTTTCCCCCTTGGAGGCAAGACCATCCCTGTTGAGGATGCACGATTTAGGAGAGAATTCCAAAAAAAAAAAAAAGGAAAAAAAAAAAAGAAATGAGAGAAATAAGTAAAATTGGGGAAAAGCAAGGAAATCCAACAGGAAGGAGAAAAGGGCCATGGATGCATTTTCACGCAGGTTACCATGGGGACCCTTGAAGCTCAGCCCCCGGGGCCCCCGGACTGCAGTGTGGAACGATACAGAATTGTCCTCAAACGCCATCCATCCCTGGCTCGGGGTTATTACCTCTCAGAGAAATCCCTTAGACAGAAGTGTGGGCTGTTCACCTAAGGTATTTATCAAAGGCCACGTCTGACAGGTGCTGCCCGTGGGTTCTGGGGAAGTATGGGAGGGGACCGGCCGTGACTGCCACGCGTCGTGTCCTTCCTAAGCGAAGGAAATATTGTGACTTAAGCTCACAAGTGTTTCTGTGTTTCCTCAGTAGTTCTTAAGTGAAGGAAGTCTTTGTGGCCTAAGGGTCATGGCAGTTCTATAGTGTTTTTTCTCCCTCATTAATTTTTCATTTAGGACAAGCCATTCAAGAAGAAAAAAATCTGAATTAAAAGTACGTGTAAATAGGTCAGTTCAGTGCCCGGTATGTAGTGATAGCTAACCTTTCTGAGCTCTTACCATATGCCGCGATTGTAGAGTTCTCGAATGTGCAGTGAAACCTGGCCATTGTCTGCGTTTTCTTTTGGGGGAAGGAGCCATTTCCTTGTTGAGATTACTGTGTGTTCACAGTTTAGTAATTTTCATGAAATGAAAAGAGAGAGTTACTTAATTAGTTTTTTCAAATGTTTGTTTATTTTGAGAGAGAGAGAGAGCAGCGGAGGGGCAGAGAGAGAAAGGGAGAAAGAGAATCTCAAGCAGGCTCCATGCTGCCAGTGTAGAGCCCCATTCAGGGCTCGAACTCACGAACTGTGAGATCGTGACCTGAGCCGAAATCGAGAGTCGGACGCTTAACCTACTGAGCCACCCAGGCGCCCCGGAAGGGAGAATTACTTTAAATAAGGATGGAGAACTTTGGTCTTGCCGACAGTATAATTCTGAGTGGTTTTTGCGATACTTTCAAAGAATGAAGAATCTTACTAATTTATAACGTGAGAAACATTAGCATTTTCAAAAACAAGATTAAAATAGATATTCCCGTTCTCACAAACACGTCTTTTGTTGAGAAAATGGGAGGCTCTTGGTTGTGAAGTGGGGTCCTGTGAATTCCACCCTTTGGCTCCGTTGTGGCTTCCTGGGGGAAATAATTAACTTTCACCTTCAGGATCCTGGAATGTTAGAGGGAATGTTAAGATTTCTTCTTGAACTCCTCTTTTTGTGCCATGATTTTAACACCTTATATGGTTGGGAAGATAGTTCTTGGGAAAATCTTAATCCTTTAGGAGTAACATACATGCGTCCAAGCATCTGCTCATGGGACTGAAGGAACTCTCATGGATTATTCAGCAGACGTTGATTTCAGGCCTTATAAATGCCAGGCTTTGGGCTAGCGATAGGCGATACATCTGCCTTCGTTGGGCTCCCGAATGAGTAGGTAAATAAATAATCATATAGTGGCGTGGTACCCACTCCAGTGTATACATTTACCGAGTCTCCTGGGGGTTCAGGAAAAGTTGTCAACATGGTTTAAATGAATCAGGGAAGATTGCCATCAGCAAGGAGTAGATTTCAACATACATGCAGGGTTAAAGACCATTTTTCCTTTTATACGTTTCCCTCCGTATGGCCGTGACCATGACTGCGTCACACATTTAGAAACCAAAGGTCTGATTGATTCTCACACTGAAGGAATGGTGCTGAAATAGAGGCAAGAGAAAGTGAGACCATGAAACGTACATTTGGATGAACCTTGGGTTGGGCTATTTAAAGAGGTTGAAGGCTGGCCTTCTCACTGCCCATTTCTTATGTGCCAATATCTATTCTCTGCAGCCCAGAGCCTAGTGCCCCACCGGGCACAACCAGATACTCAGTGCTGGGTAAAAGGGGCACAGTGCCAGCCCCAAGAGGTGCACAGTTTAAGTGATAGAAGCAGAAACAGGTAACAGTTAGGGTGGCTTTGAATCCTGGCCCTGCTGTTTTTTTCAGCTGAGTAACCTTGAGCAAACTGCTTAAGCCTAAACCTGTTTCCTCCTCTGTAGCGTGGACCATGCTTGTGCCCCTAGTTGGTGGAAGGAGGAAAAGAAGTGACCGTCACACAGTCCAAAACCTGGTTTTGGCTCATGGTCAGTGTCTGATAAATGGCTGTTCTTTTGCAGTCCTGCTAAGATAAACATGTCCGTGAAGAAAAGTAACGTTGAAGTCGGTATCGTAATTTCTACCTGGAAGTTGTCGCCCTGAACATGAAATTCTGCTAGAATTCGTGACTTGCATTTTGCTACAAGGAAGGAACTGGCATTGGGGGTGGGTTAAGAGGAGTGTGGAGAAGGGGGTTCTGCAGCCTGACTCAGGTTTCCTAAGGAAGCAGGGGTGCCGAGAAAAACGCCTGTCTCATTACCGAATACCCGATGCATGCTCCTCAGAACGGTCAAGGTCATCTGAAACGCGGGAAGACCCAGAGACCGTCAGAGCCAAGAGGAGCCGGTGCAGACACGGAAACTAAATGCAAAGTGGCACGCTGGATGTGATTCTGGAACAGAAAAAGGACACCGGGTAAAAACTAAGGAAATCCGAATAAGGTCCTGACTTCAGTTAATAAGAACGCATCAGCGTTGGCTCGTCCGTTGTCACAAGCGTACCAGACTAGTCTGAGATGTCAGTAATGAGGGAAACTGAGTGCATGTTATACGCGAACTCTCTGTGCCATCGTCCCAATGTTTCCGTAAGTCGAAAACTCTTCTAAAGAAGGCAGTCGATTTTAAAGGAAACTGGAGGACTCTGAAGCGAGGCATTGCACGCATGTGAACCCTCCAACCTGGCAGGGAGGTATGGAAGTTCGGCCTTACCAGGTTGCAGTCGTGGCTCCCGCGGGTCACTGTTAAGACTTGAAATTTGGACCCAGGTCATGCACTTTCAAGTCCAGGGGGGTTTTCGCTATTTCTCTTTACCCCACCCCCGTTGTACTCACCGGTGTCCGTGCAATGATGATGTCGCTGAGGGATGGCGTTCAGGTCCTACCCATGTGCCATCATCCGGATGGATCCGCCAGAGCCAGGCGTCCGCTGACTGATTCCTTGGGCACGGGAGGAGGGGACGGTACGCTTTTCTTCATGTATCACTGACCAGAACTGGGTCACCTGCTCCCCTTCCACGGACCGATGGGCTAAAGGCCAAGGGAACCACCATCAATGGCTCTGACCCATTCCGATTCACCCACTGGGGTCCGGCACATCCGGCTGGGCAAAACGGGGTTCTGTTAAGAGGGGCAGGGGGAGGAGTGGCTTCCAGGGAGACACCAACATGCCTGCTGTACGTTGTCACCGGGAGCCCATAACAGATGCCCACTGTCATCAGTGACTTCCTGTCATGTCAGTCCTCGGGCTCTGCTCGAATGGCTACCAGGCCTGGCCCTCTGCGGAGAGGGGCGTCCACCACTGTCTTTCCCACGCAGAGTGGTTAAGGGCACGGGACATGGTTCTGGAAGCCCTGGACACCCTGATGGGCCTTGCTGTTGCCGCCTCCCAAGCAGACTTGCTGAGCCAGAAAGAAGTGACAGGATATTAATCCCTGTCTGATCGGAGCTACTGTGTTTTAACTATAGTTGGTTGTTGGGGGTGGAGTAGGAAGTGGGAAACCGGAGAAGACTTCTCGCTGTGTGGCCCTGTTCCCGACTCGCCTTCTACCTGGAGGGAGGTCATGTTGGGCCAGAGATGGCCCGATGGAGTGAATGGGCCCTGGCCCAGGGGACAGGGTAGCAGGGCTCTTGTTCTGGGCTCTTTGACATCATTGATGCAGGCTTCACCATGAGGTAAAGGTGGATGGATTTGACGAAGCTCCTGCCTTTAAAGACCTCCCTGTCCAGACAGAAGTGAGATGTGCACATGACCGTGGGGGGGAGGGTGGCCTCTTGGTCGGTGCTTCCAATGTGGGAGCAAATCTTTATTTTGCCGTCTGCGTGACCTCCAGAAAGTTGCTTATCTTCCCTGGGTCTCAAGTATTTCATCGGTAGAATGGCGAAATAGGACCTGCCCCATCAGACCAGTGGCCGTAGGCCTGGCATAATGGCTGTAAAGCACCTGGTTTCATACTGTTGATGTCAACGGTAACCAGACGCATACAGAGGCAGATTGGCACACAGGCTGGAAGACAAAATAAAGGCAGACTGCTGTGGGCTGGTTCTGAGATAGGACTCTGGCAGGCTTCCTGGAGGAGGCAGCCTTTGAACTAGGCATAGAACGATGCAGTGGTGTCAGGGTCCGGGTTAGGGCTGAGGGCAGAGGGGGTAACGTTGGCAGAGCCTCGGAAGTGAGAACGGTAGATGGTGAGTCAGGTGTGACCATTTCTCAGTGGCTGCGGCTGGGGACTGTGGATGGGTGGGGCGGTGGGGGGGCGGGTAGCTGAGCCGTAAGAAGATGAATTAGGTGTGGCTGGAGGGGTCAGGCTTTTTCTAAGCTTGGAATTGCTGTGCACCTTTGGGCAAGAAACTGCCATGTCTCTGTGCCTTTCCTTCTTTCCCTGAAAAATGAGGTCCTTGGATACTTTTTGGGGTTTCTTGGTGGAGGAACCAGGAGCATCATGGTGGAACTCTTCCTCCCTGGGCAGCCGTGTCTCACATTTCACAGGATTTTCAGCATCCCGGGTCCTGCCTACAAGACGCCGTTAGAACCCCCAGGTGTGATCAACCAGGCCGTTCCCAGGCTTTCCCAGAGGCTCTGATGGGGGCTGTAGTGCCCTTGGCTGAGCACCACTAGCCCCCAAAGGCCGTCCCTCTGTGGCTGATGTCTCTGGCCTCAGAGTCCCGGCATTCACGCTGTCAGAGATGAGTCGAAGCAAAGATATATGGAGGAAGCTGGAGAATTTATCGTGCTTGTGGGGTTCATACGGTGTTTTTACGACTTCGGGAAAGCCTGAACTGCTTTTTGAGCTGCAACGGTTTGGCTCGGGTAAAATCCCCACATCCATCATTTTCAAAAGTTGGGGAGGGGCGCCTGGGTGACTCAGTCGGTTAAGCGGCCGACTTCGGCTCAGCTCATGATCTCGCGGTCTGTGGGTTCGAGCCCCGCGTCGGGCTCTGTGCTGACAGCTCAGAGCCTGGAGCCTGTTTCAGATTCTGTGTCTCCCTCTCTCTCTGACCCTCCCCTGTTCATGCTCTGTTTCTCCCTGTCTCAAAAATAAATAAAACGTTAAAAAAAAAAAAAAAGCTGGGGAAAATGAGTTACCTGGATACAAACCACATGCTGCCCAAACGCGCACACACACACGCACGCACACACGCACAGACATATACCTCAATTCCTCAGCCTCAGCTTTTGGAACATTAATTAGTGTCACTGCGTGAAACAAATTAAGCTGGGGACCTTGTTGCTTCCATCTGGAAAAAAAAAATAGCACTGGGAAATGCTGACGTTGGAAATAGCAGAGCCGTGCACGTTTACTGGGGTATCACCAAGGCACAGAGCTGCCCCTTGTGATGGAGCTCACTACCCCAGAAGCCTGGGCACTTCAGCGGGATGGGAAGGTGGGGTGCGGGTGACCTCGTGGCTTGCGTTTCCGGTGAGGAGGGTGTACTGGAACAGAGGGGCTCAGCTGGGCTGCAGGGGTCCGATCCCAGATTTGTAACCTCAGGCAAACTGCATGTCCCTTCTCTGCCTCTCAGTTCCATTTATAAAATGGGGGTTTCATAGGACCCACCTCAAAGGGTGGTTGCAAGGATTATGTGCCTGCATAGACATAAACCACGGAGAAAAAGACCCCTGGGCCCAGCGCCCACGGGGCTGTGTGTATCTGCTATTCTGCTGATGATTTGTCGAGGCCTCTAGGATTCTAGCTGTAAAACACAGTAGGTGCTCCAAAAACACCAGCTGAAAAAAGAAATAAAACCAAATCAGGGTCCAGGCAGTCATAGCAGGCCACCTCAGTGGGAGAGGGGCCGCCTTCTTTTCCCATATCGAGTCTTTCAGTTCTAGTAAACTACACGTGATGTAAAATACACCGTTTCAACCATAAGAGTACAGCTCAGTGCGTTCGTATGCCCACCTTGTCAGGCAGCTGTCCCCACCGTCCATCCGTAGGACCTTTTTCATCCTGCAGAACTGAAACTCTGCCCTCACTGATGTCAGTCCGTTAAGGCTGCTATAACAAACACCATCAGCGGGGTGGATTAAACAACAACACTTTCTGTCTCACGGTTCTGGGGTCCGGGAAGTCCGAGATCAAGGTGCTGGCTGATTTGGTGGCTGATGAGAGCCCACTTCCTGGCTCACAGCCAGCCAGCTCCTTGCTGTGTCCCCACGTGGTGGAAAGACAAGGGCACTCTCTGGGGGTGTCTTTTTTTTTTAATGTTTGTTTTTGTGAAAAAGAGAGAGAGAGAGAGAGAGAGAGAGAGGGAGTGTGCGAGTGAGCGGAGGGGAGGCGGAGAGCAAGGGAGACACAGAATCTGCAGCAGGCTCCAGGCTCTGAGCGGTCAGCACAGAGCCTGACCTGGGGATCAAACCCACAAGCCGCGAGATCATGACCTGAGCCGAAGTGGGACGCGTAACCCACTGAGCCACCCAGGCGCCCCTCTGGGGTGTCTTTAATAAGTCAGTGATCCCATCGATGAGGGCGCTACCCTCATGACCTCCCAGAGGCCTCACCTCCTGCCACCATCACATTCACCTTGTGGGGGGACACAGACGTTCAAGCCACAGCCCCTTTAAACACTAACTCGCCATTCCTCATTCCCCGCCCCCCCCTGCCCCCAGATCCTGGCTGTCACCATCCTACTTTCTGTCTCTATGGATTTGACTGCTCTAGGTTCCTCGTAGAATGGAGTCATACAGTATTTGTCCCTTTGGGACATTAGCATAATGTCCTCAGGGTTGGTGTTGAAGGGCGTGTCAGAATCCCCTTCCTTGTTCAGGCTGGAGGATACTCCACTGTCTGGAGAGACCCCGTGTTGTGTGTCCAAGTGACCCCAGGACACTTGTGTTGCTTCTGTCCTTTGGGGACTGTGAATGATGCTGCCGTGGGCGTGGGCGTGCAAAGCCACGTTAACGCTTTACCCTGGACCAGGTCCCCTTTGTGTTTCTCTGGCGTCTCCAGCCCATTCCACGCACCGCTCCATGGGAGCAAGGGGGAAGAAGGACGGTGCGCGCAGTGGGGGGTGGGCGCTAAAGTGATCGCTGGCTGGCTAGGTGACTTTGGGCAATTCTTTCATTCCTCTAGGTCTCCACTTCCCCGTCTGCAGAATGGGGGTCCCCATGTTTCCTTCCCAGAGTGTTGAGAGAATAAAGCGAGTCAGCATATACAGCGCTTGGAAGAGCGCTGACACGCGATAAACACTGTCAAGGGGGAACTGCTGTTGTTCATAGAACATCTGGATCTGGGCACATTGGCCGTGAGTTTAATCTCACCGTGACCCCATGTGGACGTGAGGACGTGGAGGCCCAGAGAGGTTAGGTGACTTACCCGGCGGCACACAGCTGGCCGCTGTGGGGCTGGACGGGAGCTCGGAGGGTCCTGAAGACAAGCCCGTGCTTTCCCTCCGAGCGCCTTCCCGGTCTTTCTCCCCGAGCTCCAGCAGACCTGGCACCCCTTCCAGCCTTCAGTAATCTCTGCCTTGGCGAGGTTTGCCATGAGTACCCCGACCAGATCATGGCTCTGTTGCAGGCCAGAGCCATGCGTGATATATTTTCTTTTCACTAGCAGTGCCAGGCATGATGCTGGGCACGGGGTCCGTGTTTAACAAACACGGTCGACTAATCCCCTTGGCCGTGCAGCGCCTAAGCTGAGTTCCAAACAAAACCCAGATCTGAACGCGGGCATCAAAAGCTGAGGTTGGAAAGCTGAACGCGGCTGACTTCCGTGGGGATTACACACACACACACACACACACACACACACACACACACACACCAGGAGCTCGGCAGCCTGTGGAGAAGCTTCTGTGCTCTGGTCGGGGCCGGGGCCGCTCTCCTGCAATTTCCTCAAAACGATCCTGGCCCATTAGCGGGACTCAGCCAGAGTCTGTTGTGTGTGGATGCTAGTCCAGTTTTGAGGCAGTGGTTGTCTGTGCTCAGAGATGACGGTAAACAGATCAGTGGGGACTGATCAGTTAGGGACCAGCCTTGTGGAAGGGGGGGTGTCCGTGGGTTGGAGCGAACCGGGATAGAGCTGACTGGCCTCTGAGCCCAGGGGCTGGGGGCTCCATGAGCCTACAGGGCCCCTCAGGGGTATGGCCCCTGGTCCTGAGCCCCAGGCTCTGGTATAATAGCTGAGGATACCATGCTCACTAGTCCCAAGGCGCCCCATCTGATGACTGTGGCAGCCCAGCATCTCTGGCCTCAACCCTACAACGCCCCGACTTGGCTTCTGGCTTCTGCCCTGGCCCCCCTCCTTCCATTGCCCACCATGAAGCCAGGGTTGTCCTCTTCCCATGTGAGTTAGATCATGCCCTTGCAGCTCAGAGCCCCTCAGCTCTGCTAACCTTGGCACAAAACCCACTCCCCTTGCTGAGGTTCACGGGCCAGAGGGACCCAGCCCTTGCCCTCTCACCACCTCCGCCAGGCTGCTCCCCGGTGGCCTCCCCGGGGCACATCAGGTCCTGCCTCCCCTCGGCAAGGGCCTCTGCTCCTAACCATTGTCTCTGCCTGGGAGACCCTCCCTCAGCTCGTGTAAGATGCCTTCTGCAGTCTCTGGGTGGGGCCTCTCTGATCAGCCCCTCCACATCTGTCCTCGCCGTGTTCCTATCCTTCGAAGCACCTGTCATAAGCTGCGGTGACCACAGGTTCTAAGTTACGCATTTATTTACTCATTTGTCTGTCTCCGCCGCGTTGTGAGCTCCAGGTGGGCAGAACCCGTGTCAAGTTCACCTGGGTGCCCCGGGCCCAGCTTGGGGCCAGCCCGTAGCATGTGTTTCTTGACGGACAGACTGGCCAAGACAGACAGACTCACTGGAGTGTGTCTAGAGGGGGATGAGCTGGATGACCAGAGGTGAACCTGAACCCCCTGCCTTGCTTGGTAGATCCGGGTATCTCTAGCTTGGAGGGAGGAGGGGAGGAGGGCCGTGACCCTCACTTCCAGACATCCCAAGTTCAGTGTTGTGAGTGAGGACTGACCTCCTACCAGCAGGTAGAAGCAACAGCAGAACCGCCTCCTGACGAACCCAAGAACTCGGTACCGGCTGCGCCCGACTGCAGAGGGCTGGCTGTCTTGGAAGGAAGGGAGTGATTCATCTCTGCTGGTCCATTCCAGCGGAGGTGATGAAACAGCACTTGGATGGAATATTATTCGCCCATAAAAAAGAAGGAAACCCTGACACGTGCTACAACAACCTTAACGAACCTGAGGACATTGTGCCCAATGAAAGAAGCCGGACACAGAGGGACAAATATTTTGTGATACCACGTATATGAGGCGCCCAGACAGTCCAAATCACAGAGACAGAAAGGAGAATGGGGGTTGCTGGGGGCCGGGGAGTGGCGAAGGGACGCTTTCTGTTTACCGGGGGGCAGAGTCTCCTTCTGGGAGGATGGAACGTTCTGCAGATGGATGGTGCTGGCCATTGCATAACGATGCGACAGCCACCGAACTGTGTGCTTAAAAGTGGTTGAACTGGTGAATTTTACATCGTGTATACTTTTCCGCAATTAAAAAAAAAAAAAAAACTGCACTTGGCTGTGGTGTGAGAAACGAGGTACAGCTGTGGGTGTTTGGACCCCCCCTGTGGTTTTAGAGGTCCTCCCAACTCCGGGGTGTTTCGTTCTGTATCCAATGAACTTTATTTGAGGGGCACCTGGGTGGCTCAGGCAGTTCAGCGTCCGACTTCGGCTCAGGTCACGATCTCGCGGTTTGTGGGTTCGAAGCCCGCGTCGGGCTCTGTGCTGACCTCTTGCTCAGAGCCTGGAGCCGGCTTCGGATTCTGTGTCTCCCCCTCTCTCTGCCCCTCCCATGCTCATTCTCTGTCTCTCTGTCTCTCAATAATAAATAAACGTTAAAAAAAAATTTTTTTTTTAAATGAACTTTATTTGAGGGGCACCTGGGTGGCTCAGTTAGTTGAGCATTCAACTTGGACTCAGGTCATGATCTCATGGTTTGTGAGTTCTAGCCCTGCATTGGGCTCTCTGCTGGCAGCACGGAGCCTGCTTGGGATCGTCTGTCTTCCCCCCCCCCCCCCCCGACCTCTTCCCCACGTGCACGCTCTCTCTCTCTCAAAAATAAATAAATCTTTAAAAAAAAAGAACTTGATTTGAAAATGTTCCGTTTTTCCGTTTTCCTGCTTCGGGTGAGCCCCTCAACACTCCAAGCAGGTGGATACTTGTGCTTGTTCTCTTCTCACGGTCTTTCTGCGGGATACGTGGGGTCTTCGCACTGGGGGACCGAGGACATCAGAGCTCATCTCATCAAGGCATTGGAGAAAACGGCACAGGTTAAATATTTTCAACAGTTACCACTTCTGCCATGACTCTTGGCCAAGTCCTATTCCTCACGGCTCCAGGGTTGGGGCACTGTGCCAAGCGGCACCCCCTTTGGTCAGATCTTTGCCTGTGTGTCTGTTTATCCATGACTGAGTCTTATTCTCCCCTGAGCCCCGGACATGGCCGTGGCCTTCTCCCTCATTAACTAATTCATTCGACATTTATCGAGCACTGGCTGATTCCCTGTCCCTGGGATTGGAGCTGTGAGGACAGTCCTACGTGGAATGTAATGTGTCCCCAGCCTAGTGGGCACACAGAAGGGATGGATGAAGGCCGCCTGGGCCCGGGGGGTGCGTCAGGGAGGTTTTCTCAAAGGAAATTCTTGAGTCTCATCTTGAGAGCTGAAGAGAAGTTCAGAAAGCCCCACAACAAAGGGCATCAGCCAGATGGTTTCTGGAGGGTTTAATTCCATCTTTCTCTGGAAAGAACTTTCTACAGCAACCCTTTCTTCCGTCCTTTATGACCCTTTGCAACTCTGCTTTCCTTCTTTCTTCCCACCCACCCGCTCCCTGTTTCTTGCCCTTGGAGGGGCAGAGACAAAAGGAAGGAGACGATGAACGCGGAGGAGCTTGGAGTCGTGAGACTCTTCTGGAAGGAGAAAGCACGAAGGCTCCTTCTTCCCCCTCAGCTTTGCCGCCCTGCCCCCACTCTGTGGTCTTTGCCTGTGGGAGGCAGTGTGAAGTCAACCCCTCTGAGCCCAGTGGTCAGACACAAAAAACCATGTGAGGCTGAATGAGAACATTCCTTCTTGGAGGCCAACAGTGGGGGAAGCCGGTGTGAGGGGAGGATGGGGATTTGGACACGGATGTGTAGACGGTGAACATTTTAGTCTGACCCTAAGACCTCTGAGTTCCCAGCAGGGCATGGCGTGATCGGATTTAGGTTTTGTAAGGAGGACTTTGCTGCTGGGTGGGGAAGAGATGGTGGAGAGATACACGCGATAGTTAGCTTTTCCAAGATGGTGGCTCCAGTTCAGAGTGGGGCCATTTGTTGAGCTCCTGTCTTGGGCTAGGAGGTACACGTGGTAGTCTAACCCATCAAATCGCTGCAGCAGCTCAGCTACACTGAAATGGCGTTGTCCCCATATTGTCCTTAAGGAAACATCCTCAGAGAGGCACCTGGGTGGCTCAGTCGGTTAAGCGTTAGACTTGGGCTCATGTCATGATCTCACAGGTTTGTGAGTTCAGGCCCCTCATCGGGCTCTGTGCTGACAGTGCAGAGCCTGCTTGGGATTCTCTGTCCCTCTCCTTCTCTCTCTGCCCCTCCCCTGCTTGCTCTCTCTCTCTTTCTCTCAAAATAAAGAAGTAAACTTAAAAAAAAAAAAGAGGGAGAAAACATGCTCAGAGAGGTCCAGTATCTCACTTAGGGTCACACAGCCAGATGCAGCCGAGAAGAATCCAGGCCAAAACCCCCCCCACTGCATCAGTGACACCACACTTCACTCTCCCACCAGTGGGGGCCCTTCTTTCTTTCACCCTCTCCCTGCAGCCTTCGGGAACCTTCAGGGCCACGGTTGACATTTGTGTGCAAGATAATTTCCTTCCTGCTCACCATAAATGTCAAACTGAATGATGGAAGTGATTCAGCAAGAAATAGAATTTGAGGGGGGGCGGGTGGAAAAAGAGCTGTGTAAAAACATTTGCAAATGGATTAAAAATTTGAGCCCACCAGCTCATGCCAACACACTTGGAAGTTTGCGAGATATTTTTAGACGTCGAAATCCAAATGGCACAGATCGTGGGCTGGGAGGATGGAAATGGAAAGAATAGTTGGGTAGCTTTGACCAGAGATTGCTTCGCTGAGTTTCTCCTGAGCTATAAAACAGCAGCATCCCAAATGCAGAATCCCCTAGAAGCAGCTCTTCCTCCTCTGTTCTTTTTCTTTTCCTTCCTCATCTTTTCCCCTTGTACAGCAGGAACCCCGGGGCTCTGCACCTGTTCTAGGAGACCCCTGGAGAGATCAACACGCTGCTGCCCTTTCGTGCTTTTGGAGGCCAGCAAAGGAAGCCCCGCAGGAACCAGCTGAGGAGTCCTGGAGAGCTTGTTGGCTCGTGGACCTCAAGGGAACCCCGGGCAGGATCAGGAGAGGGGAGCGGGGCTTACCTGGGGCCGGAACCCCCGGAGCCAGGGGCCAGAGGGCCGGCCAGACACGTGCTCTCATCTCTGCTTCTCTCTGCGGACCCCCCCACCTGGTGGGGACCCTGTCCCTCTCTCTGCCCCTGGGGAAGGAGTGCGCTTGATTCTTCGGTTCCCAGGTTAGGGACTCGGGTGCCCGCTGCTGGATCCCCCTTCCCAACCTGTGTCCTTGGGGGTGAGTGAGGGTCATGAGAGAGCATGACAGCAGCTGCGGAACGGGGGACCGAGCAGCTCCCCAGAAGAGGGAGGGGTGTTTGTCAGTATCTGTGCCGTCTATCTCACGGGTGCTGTTCACCCGATTTCATTAACAAAGCACCAGGCGCTTTCCCAGATGCCCTGTTAACTCTTTTAATCCTCACAATGATGGCACGGAGTAGGTGAAGTGAAACGAAAAATACAAAGAGGATAGGATTGCCCTGTGGCGTTATTGGGACAGGGAACCAGAGAGCACTTAGAAGTTGCTGAGGGCGATGTCCGGTGTGTAGGGCTTACTCGGTGTTAACTTTGTTTTCCATCTCTTTAACAGGTTCTCAGTTACTTTGATTTATTTTTAATTTTTTTTAACGTTCATTTATTTTTGAGTGAGTGAGAGAGAGAGGGGCAGAGAGAGGGAGAGGGAATCCCAAGTAGGCTCCATGCTGTCAGAGCCCCACGCGGGGCTCGAACTCCCGAACCGCGAGATCATGACCCGAGCTGAAGTCGGACGCTTAACTGACTGAGCCCCCCAGGTGCCCCTCGGCTACTTTTATTTTCATCGAAGGAATACGTGTATTCGATTCAAACCCCAAACTGAAAAGCCCCCAGGCCAGGGCCACCCTCGCCCAGTCCCGAGCCCCTCCCAGAGGCAACCACTTCTCTTTCGTCTGTTCTCAGACCTCCTGGTGCTTCTGGCCCGGCTCTAAATCGTGGGTTCGGCTGCTGTCTCTTGATGAATCAACTCTAGGCATTTTTATTGATTTCCTGTTCTATCTCGACTCCTTATGGTTTATATTCTCCTTTCCTCTTTTCTCTGCCCCCACTGCTCTGTTTCCTGTACTTCCTCGGTCTCAGATATGTCTCTTTCCTCCATTCTCCCTTCCTTTCCTTGTCCCCCGCCCCCCGCACTGTGCTGTCTGTCCTTCCTCCTGTGCCTAGAGGCTCCTCCTCACCTTCGCTCAGGTCTCTTCCTCTTCTGCTTTTTTTTTTTTTTTTTTTAAGTTTATGTATTTATTTTGAAAGCGATGGAGACATCACAAGTGGCGGAGGGGCAGAGAGAGAGGGAGACACAGAATCCCACGCCGCCAGTGCAGAGCCTGATGTGGGACTGGAACTCATGAAACCGTGAGATCATGACCTGAGCCGAAACCAAGAGTCAGACGCTTAACTGACTGAGCCACTCAGGCTCCCCCTTCCCCCCACCTCTTCTACTTTCTCACAGGGACTTCTCTGTGCCCTCTCCTGGAAGCTTTTAGCAACTTTTATCTATTTTTTTGGTGGAAGGTGTACCTTTATTATGAATCTTTCTGCCCATTTTGTTCTGTGTTAGAGTTATTTATAACCAGGTTATCACTGACTTTTTTTAGTTTTTATTTTTTTTAATTTTTAAAAATTTTTGTAATGTTTATTTTTATTTTTGAGACAGAGAGAGACAGAGCATGAATGGGGGAGGGTCAGAGAGAGAGGGAGACACAGACTCTGAAACAGGCTCCAGGCTCTGAGCTGTCAGCACAGAGCCTGACGCGGGGCTCGAATTCATGGACCGTGAGATCATGACCTGAGCCGAAGTCGGCCGCTTAACCAACTGAGCCACCCAGGCGCCTCATCACGGACTTTTTTTAAAGTTTATTTATTTTGAGAGAGAGCGTGAGCAGGGGAGGGGCAAAGAGAGAGGGAGAGAGAGAATCCCAAGCAGGCTCCACGCTGTGGGCACAGAGCCCGATGTGGGGCTTGAACCCACCAGCCATGAGATCATGACCTGATCCGAGATCAAGAGACGCTCAGCCAGCAGAACCACCCAGGCCTCCCATCACTGATGTTTAGAACCCTTTGTCTTGCATGCGTTGCCTTATGATGTCTTCAGAACGCTCCGTGACAGGAGATTGGGGGTTCTCACTTTGTGGAAGAGAGAAGCATCCACGGGGTTCTGAGATGACTCAACGTCACATGGGGGAGGGAGAGTGCCACACATATAAGTGTGTTCAGGGCCGGGTCCCCTGTGAGTCACCCTGTTTCCCTCCAGCAGGGTGCCTGCTCCCGGGAGGGGGGCTCAGGCAGTGCTGGTTGATTGGCGTCAGAGAGAAGTCACGTTCATCGTCACCAGCTGCATCGGCCATGCCCTTGGGCTATTTGAGGCCACGCACATACACACATTCTCCCACACATACCCCTCGCACACGTTTCTGGCTCTACATTTTTTATAGCTTTCTATAAATCCTGATTTCTGTTTGGGAGGCAGCCTGCTTGTACAAGCCGTGGGTACTTTGTGTCCTCCTGATACCCCGGATAATTTATGGGCTTGGAGATAGAGAACTTGCCTCTTGCGCTGACAGTATTGAATATACATTGCTTCCTTGCAAAATAGCTTTCAGAGTTGTAGTAAATCCTCTGGAAATAAGCTGGAGTTAACTATGGGTTGGTTAAGTGCCAGTAATTACGCGTTCCCTGGGAATTTCTGCTGACATGTGGATGCGTGGCTTTAATGGGGTCCCAGAGTCATAGAATTTTGGAGCTGGAAGAGGCCTTTGGGATGGAGAGCCTGATCCCACAGAGGGGAGGGGGGGGTTGCCTGAGGACACACAGCTTATTAGTGGCGAAAGAGGCCAGTGCCTGGGTCTTTTGAGCTTGGTTTAGCCCCTTCGTTCTGTCTCTTTCCAGGTAGGGCACCCTTAGGTCAAGCTAACGTGAGGCCTGTTGTGGTTTGCCAAGCTGTTTCGCACAGCGCTTCCCAAATTAGTTATTTGTTGGGCACTAATCTCGTTGGCCGCAGTTAAAGCATTGCATCGACAGGAGCTTAGGGTGGGTGGATCGATGTCGAGATGGGAATTGGGAGCCACCACGGGGCTGTCGGGAATAAACACGTAGCAGAACGTTATCTGGTGCTTTTCCGGCCCTAAGAGGGAACCGGTAACCTGGCTTGTCCCTCCTGGGCCCTTGTCTGTAAAGAGCCCAGCGTTCGAACAGACACAGGCGATTAAGTATCCTTCAACTCTGGCCAAGTCCAAGGAGCACGGTGGTCTGTGTTCGGCATCGGGCAGGGTCCCTGGGCCGCAGGCACATGAAGGACAGACATCTTGCCTGGAGATTCATGGAATGTTTTACAGGCAGACAGAAAGGGAGTGGAAAAAATTGGCCAAGTTCTGGCCTCCAAACAGAGCCTTGGGATTAAGTCAAGCATTTATTAACTGTGTGACTTGCGGCCAGGCACGCAACCTCTCCTCTAAAAGTGGGGTAGTTGTCACGTGTAAATGTGCTTGGTGCGGACTCATCGGTGAGTTTGTTTTGGTGGACTGGGCAAGACGTCTCCGTGGCCTGACTGCTTAGGGGACCCTTTCTCTTACTTCTTCTTAGCGTGATCTTCGTGCCCCAGTTGGGTCGGTCCTGCTCACTCGGGAGCGTTTGCGTGGGGTGCCGTGCAAGGTGCGCAGAAGGGGAAGCTCCTGCGTCTCTGCCTCAGGGCACTCAGTCTGCCGGGGACACAGGGAGGTCAGGAAGAGGCGCTGCCGTGGGGCTGGGCATAGAGCGCCAGGCACCCCTGCCCCTGCCCGCTCTCCCCTCCGTGCCTCTCGTCTGCCTGCCTGGCAGCCGGACTCCTCCTCTCTGAAAGGCCAGCTCTTGGCTCCCCCCCCCTCCACCCCCAGAGTGACAGTGACACCACGATGAGGCACTTTTGGGACCTGAGTCTGAATGTCTGCTTTACGAGTTCCCATGACACCCTGCCATCCGTCCACCTTTCCGAGCCTCAGTTTCCCAGTCGGTAAAGTGGGCGGGAAGCAGTGAGAATTTCGAGATGGTGTGGATTGAGCGTGGGGTGTGTTATCTGGAGACACGTTGAAGGTGGTAGTCTGTACGTAGAAGTCTAGGGTGGCTCAGTCGGTTGAGGGTCTGACTTCGACTCAGGTTATGATCTCAAGGTTCCCGGGTTCGAGTCCCGCGTCCACGTTCTTTGCCGTCCGTGTGGAGCCTCCTTCGGGTCCTCTGTCCCCCTCTCTTTGTGCCCTTCTCCCTCTTGTGCGTGCTTTCTCTCTCTCTCTCAGGAAATAAACAAACATTGAAAAAAAAAAGAAGAAGAAGAAGTCCAAGGGCCCCTTACGGTTTCTCGCCAGGCCGTCTGTTCTAAGAATAAAGCTCAGTTTCTAAATTGCTTTGTAATTTCCATGCCACTTGCGCACTCACTGTGTTGCATTGAATCCGCGTAACTGGGGGAAATGGGCAGGAGTTATTTTCTCCATTTACAGAAAAGGAACAGGCGTGGAGTTGGGACCTGTGTGACGCCACCAACCCCGTGGCCTCTGTGGCCCTCCTGGCATTCTGCAGAGTGGCCGGTGGAGTGGCACGGCCCTGTGCTGGCTGCGTTTCACCAGCACTAACACCTCACCCTGCCCCCCCCCCACACACACACACTCCCCGTCTCCATTTGCACAACCCCGTGAGGCAGGTTTGATGATCCCATTCCCTTATCTTTACACATCAGGAAACCGAGGCACAGAAAGGTAACATGACTTGCCCAAGTTCAAACCCGGGCTGTGGGCCTGCAGAGCCCTTGCTCACATCCTGTACACAAGGCCACCCTTTTATTAGGAATCGAGGCCTATCTGGAATAATGGCAATGACTCCGTTTATGTTGGGCGTAGGGGCTCTCTGCGTGGGGCGGACACAGGCTGTGCTTGTAGCGGGAAAACACACCATTGTACCACCTTGCACACACGGAGCTGAATGCCAGGAATGCGAGCGGGTGGCGAGGTGAGGGCGGAAGGGACAGCACAAGAGGCGGATGAGAAGGTGCCAGAAGGGGCACAGGCTGAACCAAAAAGAGAAACGCTGTATCATCTCCGAGGTTGGGCTCCAGAGCCAGACTGCTTGGGTTTGGATCCCAGCTCTGGAACTTACCTGCTGTGTCACGTTGGGCAAGTTCCTTAACCTCTCTGTGCCTCAGGTTTCTGATCTGAAGAAAGGGGTCACAGGGGCTTGTCTCACTTGTCAAGCTTGGCTTGCTGTGACGATTAAATTACTTGGTGTTTATAAAGCACTGAGAGTATGGGCTGGCACTTAGCTCTGAAAATACGCGTGAAGTAAATAAAGAAAACAAACAGATGGGGAGAAGAGTCTCCAAGGGGCAGGGTGACTTTGACACTGGGGTCCTGAGCACCCGAACCCAGGACTCCTGGAACCCGCTCCGTACAGAGCCAGACTGCCGCCCTTACATCTCACTGCTTGCTGCAAAACTGAGAAAGTGAATCAAGGTAGTGTAACCACCGTGCGCAGTTGTGGGTGGTTCCATCAGGGTGTGGGTGTCTGGGCCTGGGCCCGGGGCCGGGGTGGAGAGCAGGGGAAGGGTGTTGGGGGACACATGGAGGTGTTGGCCAGGTGGTGGTGACGATCTTCGGCTGAGCCCTTTTCTCCACGCGCCTTCTGAGAACCCAGGTGCTCGCTCATCTGTGACACGTGGGCATCTCTGTCCCGGCCCCTTTTCACGTCACTTTGATTCTCAGTAATGCTGTTTTTCAATTAAATTATTCTTAGCCCTTGAATCTCTGCAATTAAAGAAGCAATTTTCTGTCCTTTCCCTGAAAGAGATTGCTTACCTGGTTTGGTGGCACCTTTAAGCAGAGAACAAAGCAGGAGCGAATACCCCAGGGCCACCGGCTTTAATTGGTGCTGCTGGGGGGGGGGGGGGCAGTTTCCGCTGGGGGGTGAATTTCTGCAAAAGCTAACCGATGAGGAAGGAGGCCCATCAAATGCTAGTCCTCCCCACCCCCCTCCACCCCAACCACCTTTATTTCCAAAGGTTATGCTTAAGCGGGTCTTAGTGATAGCTCCAATTTGTAATTCTAATTTCCTTGGAAATAGGGCTAAACAGAGCATTTGTCATTCCTCTCCCGATGGATTACCAGCCACAGATGAGGATTTATGGCCTGAGCCTCTCTCTGAGACAGAGATGGGTGTTGGGGGTTAAGGGTGGGGGCTGGGTGGACTCCGTTAAAAATATCTCAAAGTCATTTTTTTTTCCTGTAAGTCTGGCAGAGAGAGAAACAGCCTCTACAAAAGCTTCAGGTTGCCTGGTTATATTCCGAATAAAATATGAAGCAGGAATACGATATTTATTTATTTTTAACAGTATTGCCTTAAAAAATAAATTTTTATTTATTTACTTTATGATATTTATTTATTTATTTTATTTAAATTTATTTTTGAGAGAGAGAGAGAGAGCACACAGGGGAGAGGCAGAGAGGGGAAGAGAGAGAGTCCCAACCAGCCTCTGCACGTTGAGTGCACGGAGCCCGAGGCAGGGCTTGAACCCATGAAGTGGGAGATCATGACCTAAGCCGAAATCAAGAGTCGGATGCTCCCCTGACGGAGCCACCCAGGCGCCCCAGGAACATGATATTTAAAGAAGCGAAATGCTTTCAGCACTGCAGGATTGGTCTTCTACCTGGATATTTATTTGAGGAAGGAGAAGGTCCTGACTTCAGAGGGTCAGTTGAACACCAGCAGGACCCGTGAGGAGCCCACGCGGGCCCCCTGCCCCAGGCTGACACCTGGGGCAGGCTTTCCAGGTGGCTTGTGGCGGGACTGAATGGAGAGGGAAACCGGGGCTCATCTTGGTTGAAGCCACAGGTGTTTGAGAAGTTTGGTGTTGGCAGTTAGAACCTGGTCTTGTAGCCATTTACGCACTCCGTGAGTATATTTAGCACCTACTGTGTGCCAGGCTTAGCGCTCAGCATTGGGGGGAGACAATGTTGAACCCAAACCAAAAGGTCCTCTGATTCCACGGAGCTTACAGCCAGTGGGGAAAACAGACATCGTTCAAGGAACCAAAACATGACTGTCAAATCACTACCGAGGGTAATGCAGAGAAAGAGTGCCTGGTGCACAGAGCTCCTTGGAGAACTCAATGGGCTTTGCCGACATACTTGGAGCCACAATCGTCTCATCTGTGGAATGGGGCTAATGAGACCCGCTTCTCGGCGGTGGCGTGGGTGTGAGGGACGAGCCAGCAGGTGGATCTGGCAGGCCAGAAGCCTTTAACAAACGGGGACACAGAATTCCTAGTTCTTCACGGCAGTGTGGTGTCAACTGGGAGCAGAAAATCACTCGGGGTCCCGCACACAGAGTCGCTCTGGATTTAGGGCTTGGAAGGGCCGGGCCCTGTAATTTACAGGCTCCCACTCACTTTAATGTCCTGTGAGGGCGCAGTCCCCCAGCAAGGAGTGAGGCAGGAAGGCAGGATAATCGTCCAGGGTCCTGGGTTACTAACTGGCAGGGATGGCGTGTGATCCCAGACTGAGAAAGTGCAGAGTGGACATATTTTTTTTTCTCATGCCCTGCTGCCTCCCTGGTGCGGGGAGAAGGTCATGTAACTTTGAGCCCCGACTTCTTCAAGAGTGAGGCAGGAAGTGAACCTGGCGAGGGGTCGTGGGCAACAAGGTCATGCATTCATTAGTTACTTCCCGTGCATTTTTCTGTGCCCAGGAAGGCTCTAGGCACAAGGACACAGGGGCCAGGGAGGACTCAAAGACTTCTGTCAGGAAGCTTGCATTGCAGTGCAGACAGGAGGCTGAGATGAGCAAATGAGTCACCTGGGCCAAGGCCGAGGTAAGAAGTTCCAGGAAGGAAGGCAGCAGGGAAAGGGTGGAGGGTGTGTGTGTGTTGAGGGAGGGGTTGCTTCCAAGAAGTTCTCTGTTTTTTGTTTTTTTAAGTTTATTTATTTTGAGAGAGAGAGAGAGAGAGGCAATCCCAAGCAGGTTCCACATCGTCAGCACAGTGCCTGACACAGGGCTCGAACTCACGAACTGTGAGATCATGACCTGAGCCGAAATCAAGAGTCGGATGCTTAACCGAGCCACCCAGAGCCCCAGTGTTTTAAGGTGACTCTGAGCAGAGACTTGATTGAAGAGAAGAAAACACATGTATTCGTTCCCGACGGCCTCCTGTAACAAATTGCCCAAAACGTAGTGGCTTAACACAGATGTGTTACAACATGGAGGGCAGGAGTTTGAAATGGGCCGCACTGAGCTCAGACAAGCCGTTGGCAGGGCTGCGTGCCTTCCGGAAGAAGAACCTGTTTCCTTGCTCTCTCCAGCTTCCAGAGGCCACCTGCAGTCTCTTACGCCACCTTTAAAGCCGGCAACAGGGGCTTCTTCCTGTCTCTTTTCTCCCGTCCTTCTTCCACTTTAGGGGACCCTTGTGATTACCTTGGGTCCCCTTAGGTAACTCAGGATAACGTCCTCGTCGGAAGGTCAGATGATTAGCCACCTTGATTCCCCTTTGTCTCGGAACGTCAATGCTCACAGGCGCTGGGGATTGAGACAGGGGCAACCAGGGCCTTAATGGAGGAAGCTTCTGGGTAAGAACTGCCAGGAGACTCTGGCCAATCACTCATCTCCTTGGGCCTCACTTCTCCATCTTTAAAATGGGTGTAGTAATATCCATGCATCATCCGTCTTCACAATGCTCTGGTGCAGTGTTTTAAGGCACCAGATCTACCCGTGGTGACGGTTAGCAGTAGGGGAGGCTGGAAATCTTTCCTTCTGACTCAGAAGGTGTTTTCCTCCGGCCCCGGTCTGTGTCAGGCCCTATGGGGGAACCTGATGATACTGAAAATTTTAAAAGCCATGTTGAGCAGAATGTAAAATCCATTTTAAATTTGTGCTGGACACAGAAGTGTGGTGTGAACTTTCAGTTCCCAATTCATCTTAACCGTGTAATACAAAAAAAAAAAAAAAAATCTACGTTTGGCTGTTTTACTTTTAAAAGGTTTGAGATTGCGTTTAGAAGTTGAGAGAAACAAAATCAAAACTGAGTCTGGAATACACAACAAAAATGACATTCCGACCGAGTAAATTATAAGGAAACAGAACCAAGGAGACAAAAATGTTGGCCTGGCTCAAAGAAGGTTCGTGTGCAAATAACTCCCACACTTATTTCTGTAGAGGCTGCACTTCGGTTTGTTATAAATCAGGGCGTGATATTGTCTGAAGAGAGATTTGCACAAGGGTGGCGACCTACTGCTGTTTTCAGGGTTTTGTGTTTTTGTTTTTTTCCCATCGTACGCTGGAAAGCAGATTTGAAAACAGAACTGAGGGTATCCCGCGTAGATCTAATACTGTTTAGGAAATGCTGAAAATTTGTCTTACTGGACGGTGACCTGTCGATCGAGTTAAAATATCTCACAATGTCATCTGTAGTCACAGTTTATCTTCTGTGACCCCTTCCGGTGTTTGAATGTGGTAATGTGAAAATCAGAGCTCGATTGCAAATCTAAGGATTGCTCTAAAGAATTTTATTGATAATTCCACTTGCTGCTGCCTCAGGCACGCTCAGCAGAGTGAGGTGTCTCCAAATTACACTTAATTAAAAACTATCAAGGGCGCCTGGGTGGCGCGGTCGGTTAAGCATCCGACTTCGGCTCAGGTCATGATCTTACAGTTCAAGCCTTGCATCAGGCTCTGTGCTCACAGCTCGGAGCCTGGAGCCTGCCTCGGATTCTGTGTCTCCCTCTCTGTCTCTGCCTCTCCCCCACTAATGCTCTGTTTCTCTGTCTCTCAAGAATGAAAAAGCGTTAAAAAAATTAAAAAAAAACTATCTAACAACTACATAGACTCAAGAAAGGTTGTGTTATTTGGCATTTTGTTGATAGAGTGCATCGTATGTGAAAACTTATATTATAAAACACAATTCATGCATTGGGTGGAATGAAGGCAAAGAAATTTTGTGGCATAAATATATGATGATTATGAATTGCCTTTTAAAAAAGCCATTTAATAAGTGTTGACCCTGCCCCTTTTACAGGAACCAACTGGTGGGGACATCAGAATTGACTATCAGGCCAGTGGTGAGAAAAAGCTGAGGGCTTGGGGGCTGGACGGAGCCTGGGGAACTTTCCTTGAAAACATTGTCTCTACTTGCTTCCCTCTACTGCCTTGGGCTCCTGTTCGTTACTCAGTCTGGGTTTGGGTCCAGTTTGATTTGGGGCATGTTGCTGTCAAGTCCCTTATTGATAAAGCAAGGATAACAGAAGTTTCCCCAGAGTTGCTGTGAAGACAGAAGGAGCTGAAGGTAGCCTGCGGGGGGTGGGGGCTGAGGTTGCGTCAACTTGGGCCGGCGTCCCGCCCAGTTCCTGTCCTTGTGCAGTGGTCACCTAAGCTCCCCGAGCTTTAGCACTTCCTCTGTAAGGAGAGTCATGGCTGCCTCTGCCTTATTTGTGAGGATTAAAGTCACCTGACACGGTGGTGACCCTGAGCCTCTCTTCCATCATCTGAAGAGCCCCATCCTACCTGTGTCTGCGTTCATTTGTTCATTCAGTTTCATTTCCTAGAACGTTCGAGCGTCTATTCTGTGCCGAAAATGTTAACACACTGACAAATTAAAGAATCGATTAACGCTCACAATGAAATACATCAAATCAGATCAAATCAAAGAAATGACATCATAATTACCAGTGGAAGCATTGGGTCGGTGGTCCGGAATGCCCTGTGCGTGGCTCCTGGGGCTTCTCACACCCTCGTAACTATGGGCTCATGGGCCTGTGTTCTCCACCAGGCCCCACGTGTGTCCCCCAGCATGGGGACTGTACCTCTGGTACCAGTGTGTGATCAGTAAATATTTATGGGAAGAATGAATCCCATTCACGTCAGGCCGGAGGTTCTGAGAACTCAGCTTTGGGGCCAGAAACTTTGTAGACCTAGAAAAGCTTGCAGAAAGAGGTTCATATAGATTCCAAGTGGGATTGACCCTTCTCTAGACTCCAGGGGCTTCCGGCTGGCTCCTGGTCCCCTCTTTTCTGAAGCCTCCTCTGTTCCCATGGCGCAGTGTTTCGCTTTCCCTTCGCCTCTTCCAGCAGCTTACATCGATACTGGGCATTGTTTGGTCTCGTCCATGCATGCGCAGTCCTTCCCGTCAAAGTATTGCCCCCACAAGGATCCTCATCTTACATGAATTGGCTTCTAGAACTTTCCTGCATTCATATTATTTCAGTTTGACTTAAAAAAAAAAAATCTCGGTTGATTAATAGTAAGCCACATTTTAGTTTGAAAGATCCCTGGATAATCTCAAAGTACAATATAGCTTCTCTAGGCCTTAATTTTCTCTTTGACATAACGGGGTTACAAAAATCCACCCTTGAAGGTTGTGGTAACCGCATGAGCAGATTGGTTCTTCGGCAATATTTATCCAACATCTACTAGGTGCAGGTTCTGTTCTAGGTGCTTAGAATATATGAGTGAGCAGAAAAGGAAAATAACCTTTGCCTTCATGGAATGAGCTTTCTAGATGGAGAGGTGGCTGATAGATGCAACAGCTAAAAAACCTGTATAGTATGTTAAATATATTATAAAGAAGCATGCCGTAGATAAGAACTATGGCACGTCCATTATACCTCCATAAAGATATTAACTAATTTTGAAAAAAAAAAAAAAGAACTATGGAGAAAAATAGAGCAGAAAAAGGGGGATGGAAAGATCGAACACAATTTGGCAACTTTGAGATACTGTGCAGATGTTAGTTTGCTTTGTTCAGTATGTACTAACAAAAATAAGGCAATTCAACAAACTTTGATCAGCTTCCCTCCGCTTCCAGAAACTTCCAGAAAGGCAGAATCCTGCCCTTCCATGTGCATCTATCTTAAGTTCTGGTAATTTTCAGAAAATTAGAATGCTGTCTCTGTGGTCAGATCACTCTTGCTGACTTGAAAAGAAAGCTGACCCAAAGGACATGAAGGAGGATTAAGCTGTTTCTGTTGAGTTAGAACTAGGGCACATGTCGATGGGGCGTTCTTTTCCACAAATGGGTGGCCAGGGGAACTTTTCATTGAATTGGGAGCCAGGAGGGGTTGGGGATCCATATGAATGGTGCCGGCTTTTTTGACATCCCATTCACGGAGAGTTCAGGATGCCTGCTCAGATTCTTCTCCCATGGACTCTGGACGCTGGAAAAGCCAAAGGAACCCCGAATGGGGACTCTTCTTCCACCGTGGAGAAAAGACTAATGTTTTATCTCACCCAGAATCTGGGGTCATGCAGTTGCTGTACCTGTTTGGGTGTTTTCTTCTTTTCAAGGGGAAGGCAGATTATTCTCAGCGAGAACGGGGCCATCAGTTCAAGAAAGAGTCCTTGAGTGCTCTACCTGTGCCCGGCACCATGACAGCCACTGGGGATCAAGCAAGAGGGACACTAATTCATGCCCTCCTGAAGCTTTGGGTCTAGTGGGGAAGACAGGCATTTAAATGAGCAACTACAGTAAATTGTGACTCAGGGCAGTATGTCTGGTATGGAGGACAGGGAGGGAAAGATAGGGGCAGTGGTTAGATTACAGATGGAGAAAAGGGGATGAGTGAGTGATTTAAGCAGTTGAGTGAGTGATTGGATTTACATTAGAAGGGGATCACCCTAACTTTAGTGCCCAATATGGAACGGAGGGGCAAGTCCCTGGAGGTAGGAGACCAGTCAGGAGTCTGGCAAAGACATAATTGGAATAACATTACAATGTAGGAAATTGAGGATGCCTTTCAACCTAGTTGTAGTGTTTGACTTTAATGCATTTGAATAAATTCTTGATTGATTTAAACTCTGGACTTGAAAACAATGTGCAGTGTTTCGACAGACTGCCGCTTTGTTATGTCTCGGGTTTTGCCATGTTCGTTCATTGCTCTCGGCCCTAGATGTCTTAGCTGGTCACATCTCTACCACTGGAAAGCTGGGTTGCCATGGATTCTTACCCCAACCCCAATTAATTCAATTCCAGCTCACTCTGCTAACATTCACTGAGGGCCTGCCCAGTGTCCGTCTTGTCTCAGGTGCTGCCGACGTAAAGATAAAGAACATATGGTCCCTTGGGAACATGAATTTCCATTTTGGGTCGATAGAGCATTAACAGGAAATCTTTGGGCATGGATCAGGTTGAGTTAAGTGAAATCAATAAGTGTTTTGCCTATGGTTCTCCATGGTTCCTCACGGCAACCCTGTGGAAGCAGATTTTGTTAAACTCGCTTTAGGGAAAGTGAGACTGATGTCTGGAGACACAAAGTCACTTGCCCAAGGTTGCACAATGAGTGAGGAACAGCCAGGAGATGTGAGTCCAGGCCTCTGGCTCTGCTTAAAGAGCCACAGATGGACAGGGTTGAGAGAACATGATGATCTCTATGTGAGGCGGGGTGCTCCCCAGGCCGCTGTCTGGCCCCAGCAAGAATGATGCAGATATGTCCCAATAGGGCCACAAAGATGAGGCATCCGTGGAGGCGCCCTGAAAGCCAGCCTTATTCCCTCTCCTCCCACTCTGGGGACCGTGGAGCCGCCCGTAAGGACAACAGCCAACACACCTCCGTCCTCATGTCTGATTAGGCCTCTCTGAGGTGAAGCAGCCTCCATCGTCCTGGGAGACAGAAGAGGCTGGGTCCCGTGGGAGAACATCTGTCTTGGTGAGATATGTCCACGGTGGGCTCCAAGGGGAACCAGACCAGGCGATGCACGGGGTCTGTGGACTCCCCAGAGATCAGAGCTGGCCAGGACGGGTCGCTCCCCTGACCGAGGAGACAGAACTTGGATGAGCATTTGGCAGGACTGTGGTAGCAGGATGGAGACCCTGGACGTAGATGACTGACCATATCGTCCCCAGTCCCTTCAGATTCTGGGAGGATGTGATTCTCGCGTGAGCAGCAGTAGATGTGGGAGCCTCTCCCAGTCCATGTACGTGGTCAGGACATGACTCTCTCAGGGCTCGTAGGACGGAAGAATCCTGCGGTACTTGGGTTTCCGGGGATGCGAGCGGCCTCTGGGAGGCTGAGATGATCTGGATGTGCCACTACCTGGGGGCAGCCTGAGGAAGAAGGTTCTAGAGCCCAAGCCGGTCGGAGGTGGAGCATAAGGAGTGGTGGGCAAGGCATAGGGGCCTCAGCCAGGGGGTCACCACTCTGCTGTGTATTCAGGACTCAGGGGCAGTGGAAGCGGTGTGAGCCCCAAGGCTGGCGGCCAGGGGAGGACTGGGGGGACATTCAAGGAACTGGTAGGGCCGAGCACCCCCTGCTGAGCCCTTCTTCCCGCTGCTACCGTGCGGAGCAGTGCTCCAAGATTAACAGATACTTTCTTTCCCAAACTCATTGTTTTGCAGACAGGAAAACCTTGGTTTGAGAGCATGATTCGTTCCAGAAACGTGCTTGTAATCCAAAGCACTTGTCTATCAAAGCAAATAAAGGAAACCCAGATGATTCGTTCCACAACCCAAAACTATTCATATCAAGATGATTACAGCACGGTAATATAGCACCAAATAGTAAAGAAAATACAAAATATGAAGAAAAATAAAGAAACGAACTGCACTTACCTTTGAAAACCGTCGTGGCTGGTGTGAGGGAGACAAGAGAGAGGAGGGTTATTGCGTAGGACGATTTTCCCTATCACTACTGGAATCACTGCTATCTTTTGGCTCAGTGGAATTTTCTTCTGCATGGGGGCCATTGCATACGCTTGCACGGATGTTGACTACGGTACTGTGTTGATAAACTCTTGTCATCCACTGTATTTCGTGTACCTGGAAACAAGGCAGCAGAGGAAAGGGTCTGTATCTGCAGGCAGCCCGACCTAGAGCCCAGCATTCCTAAGCTCACTCTTGTCTGGAAAAGCGAAGGACTGTCCATAGTGGCTTTGAAGTGGCAAAAAAATACACCAGCGCCAGTTGTGGGCACCTTCCAGCCTTCCGAAAAATCACCGACGTCTGCCAGATACCATGGCTTGAGACTGAGCATCCGAGCATGGGAGACTGTCGCCCACGATCCCACAGTGAGAGAGAGAGAGAGGGGGAGAGAGAGAAGAACCATTGGCTCAGTTGGGATCATGTCACGCTCAGCATCGCATACTACTCGTGTTGCAAGACATCGCTCGTTTATCAAGTTAAAATGTATTACAAATGTTTCTTTGTCTCGCGGAACACTCGCAGAACAAGTCACTTGCTATCGAGGGTTTTACTGTATACAGGGAGGAGCTGGTGGTGACAGTCCCCCACTGGTGTCCTCAAGGCTCCAGGTGCTTGTCACCTGGAGTGGAGGAGGGGGTTCTACAATAGCTAGAGCTTCTGTAGGCACACACACTGTGACGGTTGGAAAGGCCCGCAGACCCCCCTAATTTGGATCCTTGATTTCACTCAAAAGCAAACTCCCCAAGTCTAGAGACGAGGGGTGACCTACCCAAAGTCCCATGGGAGGTTGGTGGAAGACCCAGGGCTGGCACTGAAGAATTTCAGCTCGATTCAGTGACGTGTCGACATGGCACGTTGAAAGGATGCTATGGAAACACACAGTCCAGCAGTTCCTAATGGGGCCTGCTCACTTTTGAATTTCTGTGACCGTATCCTGCTCCACACAGAGATTCTGGTTTATTTGCTCTGATGTGGAGACTGAGATTGGTCTTTGTTTGTTATTTCTGGGGGGGGGGTGATTCTTATGCGTAGCCTGTGGCTCAGTTGAACTAACTCCAAATGATGCTTATAAAGGAAGGTCCGGGTGGACCTCTAACCAAAGCACACGTTGAACATGATCTCCAAGAAGTGGCTCATGAAAGAAGCAAGAAATGCCTCTGGTTGAGATCGTCTCGGAATGATGGTCAGCTGCTCAGGGCACAGCACGTCCCTTACTGTCTGTGTTCGGTTCTTGGCACAAGTCATGGCAGGGAGTAGAGCATCGGTAACTGCTTGCTGAGTGAGTGAACGAATGAATGGGAGAACTTGTCTCTAGATCCAATCTAAGGCCGTGAGCGGAGGAACTGGACAGGGTGTCTGGAAAAGTCCCATTCTTAGGACTTTTTCTGCTTGTGTTTCATGACCCGACATGGAGACACAACCTTTGAGGGTGGACCTCAAAATACGTGTCCTTTGGAATAAGAAAACAGTCAGTGTTTGAGAGAATAGGATATGGGGTCGAGTGGATGGAGTCTCATGGTAGATGACAACACTTCTCTTCTTAGAAGGTCTTTTCATTAGCTGGATGACCGCAGCCTTGGGATTACCTTTACTGTCTTAGTCTCATCATCTGTCAAATAAGGATGTGATGCCTCCACTTCCTGCCTCACCTAGATATTCGTTCAACACACACGTTCGGGAAGTCTGTTGGGAGCCGGCGTGGGCTTGGTGCTGAGGCTGCAAAGGTAATAAGGCGAGATGCCCGCTCTCCCAGAGCTGTTCGTGCAGCCACTCCTCTGGTTTTCACTGATGCACGGTAAGGAGGGCCGGCATGTGCCCAGCACTGTGCTTGCAAGGATCAAAACAGAGGGATCTGGAGGGATGTGCTCTTAGACGATGTTTTGAAAAATGTAAAGCTTTACTCCAGATGCCAAGGTCACCCCCCTATTTCTGGGCATGAAGTGGCTAACACATCATTTAAGAAATAAGCTTAGAAGTCGCCGTCTGGGTCCTCCTGACTTGCGTCCGGTGTCCCTTCTATTACGGACTTTATCACATCATACAGTACTGTTCCATTTGGAGGTCTGTCTCCTCCCACAGGGTGCAAGTACCTTTATAGGGGAGGGCTGGTCTCCTGTTCACAACGTCAGTTCCCAGAACACAATGAGTACTTAACATCTGCTTGTTTACCTGAATGAATATAGCTTTGTGCCAGTGGGAAAGGTGTTCTAAAATGCATATGAGGGGCGCCTGGGTGGCTCATGCTGTTAAGCATCCAACTCTTGGTTTCAGCTCCGGTCATGATCTCACGGTTCGTGGGTTTGAGCCCCACATTGGGCTCTGCGCTGACATTCCGGAGCCTGCTTGGGATTCTGTCTCTCCCTGTCTCCGCCCCTCTCAATCTTGTTCGCTCTCTCTCAAAATAAATAAATAAACTTAAAAAAAATGCACGTAAGTCATGTTCCTGGCAAGATATGTGCTCCGTATTTTTTTTAAAGTTTATTTAATTCTGAGAGAGAGAGAGAGCACGTGCATGTGTGAGAGGGGGAAGGGAAGAGAGAGGGAGAGGGAGGATCCCAAACAGACTTCGCGCATCAGCCCAGAGCCCAGTGCAGGGCTCTATCTCATGAACCGCACGGTGAGACCGTGACCTGAGCCGAAATCAAGAGTGGGACGCTTAACTGACTGAGCCACCCAGGCACCCACTCCATATTTTTTATAAAAACATAAATTTACGTGTTCAACTTAAGATGGGTGTATCTCGCCCTGTATTTTCCATTTTTAAGATGCATTAAAGGAAATCACAAGCCTGGTAGCATTTTAAGGGTTAATCGCTTTTAGTGAACTGTAGGAAGCTGTGTGTGTGTGTGTGTGTGTTCTGTGAGTTGGTGGGCAAGAAGGGAACACTGACATGTTTCTAGGTGCTGGTTTTCGGGGACCAGAGGCTGTGGTTGCTATTTTAAATTGTTTGTGTTAATTATTGCAATAATGTTTTGTAAATAAGTTGCCTTCTGCAAGAGTAGCTTAGCGGGTATGTTTCCAAGGAATTTTGGACCTCGCTGTGCAGGCATTCCGAGCTGGAAGAGCTTCTCTGAAGAATGAAGGGAGCGTGTAGGTAGCAGAGGGACTGTCTCTGCCTTAGAGGAAGGGAGAGGCTCCCAGAGAGGAGGGGGAGGAGGGAGAGCCACATGGAGGCCTGGAGGAGGAGGAGGACGAGGAAGCACCAGCAAGGTAACAGACCTGCCCAGAGCCGAGATGCAGAGATGGAGACAGATGTGAGAGACCGGGCTGCAGAAGGACAGACAAAGGGGACACAGAGGCAGACGCTCACAGCCGGGGAGAGACTGGGAGACAGATCGAGGCCAGGGAGCATCCCCGGGTGGAGGCACAGGAGGACGTGGGCATGACTGAGAGATAGATCGTGGCTAGGAAGCATTGCCTAGAATTGGTCCATGGGGAACTTGTTATAAAATCTTTACAGCGATTAAAGACCATTTTATTGAAAAGAGATCTGGGCCTCTTTGGGGAAGAGAGAGCCCGGCCTGGGCCATTTTCTCCCCAGTGCTCGTCTGCTATTTCAGGCCATGGACTGTGAGCATGGGGCTGGGAGACTTGGGTTTGCTGCCTCTTTTCTTCCTGCCTGAGCCAGAAGGTGATTCTGGAGGCAGTGCTCACAGGGCCCAGCAAGGGCCGGCCGCCCACTTCCCAGGTCTTGCCTGGGACGAGGGTGCACTTACATTTGGACTTGCTGGTTCACACAGCAGATACGGTCTGTAGCAATTCCTTTCCTTCAGAGGCTTCCTTTGGAATCAGATCTGGTCAGGTTTTAAGGGCTCATCAAGAAGTAGGACAATTACCCAAGAGAGGGGTCAGAGTGGTTTCCTTCTCTCCCTTCCTGAGATCACTGACCTCATCCTGGCCTCTCACCGTGATGTGATTAATTAGATTAAAGGAGCCAGAACAAGGAAGAGGAGGTGAGACCCCAGGGATCACCTAGTTGGGTCCTTTTGTTTATACATACAGAGACTGAGGCCCTGAGGGGTGGACTGACCAGAAGCCCAGGGCTCAGTGAACCAGGCCGGTGGTCTTTCTCCTGCTGAGGGAGGGAGGGCACCTCAGCCAACAACCTGCTGCCTGCCTGACCCACTGCTGTTCCCGTGGCAGGCATCACTAGTCAATCACGAGCATCGCCAATCAGTCATGATCTGCTGCTTGCAGAGCCTTCTCCAGCAGGGCCTGGGGATGCCAGGAGTCATGTCGATTCTGCCTCTGCGGAACAGGATGAGTTCTCTTTACTGCCCCTGCAGTATACAGGGCTTTCCTCCTGCTCTTCTGCGGATAGCTTTATAGTTTCAATCTGTGGTCCGCTATCCACTGATGTGATGGATCATCACACGTGTGATATTGGAGGTAAAAGGAATAATCCATCCTTTCTCTGGAATCCAGGTGTCGCTGATCATGTGTGAAAGCTGGGCAGCAAGACAGAATGGATAGTCCGGTCCCAGGGGTAATTTATGTCCTTGATTTTTTGCTTATTTTATTAGAGGGGGGCAAGAAAGCCCTTACAGTTAGCGTTTGAGTTTCGGTCCCTTGTAGGGAAGGTTTTATCATCCCTTGGAAGGTGAGGAAGCCATGAGTCAGAGAGTTTGGCCAAGCTCACCCAGTTGGAGTTTTAATCACCATGCTGGTGAGGTGGGGAGTCCGGACCTAGGGCTTTGGGAATAGCTGAGCTCACAACCCCACACTGGGCAGGTGAGATCGACGGTACTTTATTATCAGACATGCTCAGAGACCAAGGGAGAAGGACACCACACACCCCACGGGGCCCCGTGGGGGCTGCACTCATGACCAAGGAGGGGGCAGGCTTTGTCGTATCAAGAGGGTGGGATGCCCCCAGTTCCCGAGGGACGACGTGATGGGCTTGTTCCAATAACTCTGGGTTGGCAGGAAACTGAGGCAGCCACTGTGCCTGGTCCCTCTGAGAGGCCGGGGACCTTGTTCACAGGAGCAGAACAGGGAGGGGAAGTTGACATCAGGGCCGTGCAAGGTCCTCCCAATGTCACCCGGTGTCACGGCAGCCCATCATGTTGAGCCTTTCCCCCCCAGCTGGGAAAAGCAGGGCTGAGGACGCTCAAGGCTGAGGCCTCTCCCATCCACCCAGAGCTTGCGGTGGGATCACAAAGGGAGCATGGGTTTCTTCCCATCTCCTGCTCTCGTCAGTCACTCTCTATATTTCGTCACAGCTGAGCACTGTTTCATCGTGGAGTTCATTCCCTTCTTAATTCCTCTTTGTGTTTGTCATGTTGTGATGGTTGGGAAAACCCAGACACCCTACGTGAATGCGGGCATCATCTAAGAATCAGAGCGAAGTAAGCGCCCAGGCTGGGACGGGGATTCGTGGACCTTCAGGCGTCGCGTGAGTCATCGGACGTGACCGTGCATGCAACAGTTCATGCCCATGCTGCGGAGGGTGCTGAGCCTTTACAGACAGAGTCCCCCATGGGCTCCTTGAAGCAACACTCTCGATGGCACATCTCCAAGGACATAACTACTACTCACACCCCATGGAGGGTTGGGGGTCACGGCTGTTAGGAAGGGAGATGTAGCACTGAGTTTCATAAAATCCTCTGCAGACACTGAATGAAGACGTGGGTAGTGATGGTGGTGATAAAGGGCCCAGGGATGACAGCATGTATGAAGTGTCCCTGTTGCTGGACGTTTCCCTTATTACGCCTTCCCCTTTACCTTCCTGAGGACCTCTCCAGGAAGTTCGTATCATTACCATTAATAAATATTTTTATTTTTAATAACATTTTAATTTATAAAAATAATATTTCATTTATAAAAATATTAATATTTTAATTTAATTAATATTTTAAAAATATTTATCTATTTTGGGGGAGGGTGGAGGGGCAGAGAGAGAGAGAGAGAGAGAGAGAGAAAGAGAATCCCAAGCGGGCTCTGCACCGTCAGCACGAACTGTGAGATCGTGACCTGAGCCGAAATCGAGAGTCGGACGCTTGACCGACTGACCCGCCCAGGCGCCTCTGTGTTATTACCGTTTTTAAGATGAGGAAACTGAGGCCCAGATCATCTTAAGTGTTTGAAATCACCCAGCTAACAAGCGATGGAGTTTCCATACTTCTTCCCTTACATGGAGGTCGTAGGACGAAGGAGAGCGCGTAGAACAATTTAGCGCAGTGCCCGGGATGCAGCGAGCCTTCCACGCGGTCAGCCGATCTCGTTGTCCTGACGTTGTGTGTCATGAGACTTTCGGTGACTGTACGGCAGGGTGTGCTGGGATCCGTTGGAGGGCAGGTTCCTTCTGCAGAACCATGTGCTACTCTGCCTTGTGGACAGATGTAAATTGGATCGGAGGGTCTTTACCCACAGCTGGGCTCACCAGTCCTGCTTTCCAAAGGTGCCTGGAGTCCCTGAGTACAAGTTCATTGTAGTGGGTTGAATGGTGGTCCCATGAAGATATGTCCTAACCCCCAGCCACTGGTGGATTTGAACTTATTTGGAAAAAGGGTCTTTGCAGATGTGATTAAGTTAAAGATCTTGAGATGTGATCATCCTGGATTACCTGGGTGGGCTCTAAGCCCAATGACAGGTGTCTTCATAAGAGACTTTCAGGGGAGAGACGCATGGAGGGAGGAAGAAAGGGCCATGAAGGATGAAAGCAGGGAGTGGGGGGGGGACGTGGCCACAAGCCAAGGAACATCTGGAGACCAGAAGTTGGAAGAGGCAAGGAAGGATCTCCCCTAGAGCCTTCAGAGGGAACGAGGCCATGCCATGCCAACATCTTGATTTTGAACTTCTGGCCCCCATGAATGAACCTATTTGCTTTCATTCTCCACGTTCGTGGTCTTCTGTTACAGCAGCCCCAGGAAACTAAAATACCCATGGTATCTCAAGGGCCCCTTCTGCTGGTGGGGTTGAAAGATGACCAGCCCGGGTGCCCCCCAGCCCTGGGCACTTACTCTGCTCTCCCACTAAGGGGCTGTGGGCCTTGGGACAATCTGTTTTACTTTCTGGGCCTCAGTTTCCTCATTTGTGAAGTGAAGGGTGGGGATGGGGATTATGAAATAACAGAGGAAGGTGGCCTGAGCTCAAAGGCACCTCCCTGGAGACATGAGGCTCCGTTGTCATATACATGGCACCCTTCAGGAGGGGGTGGGGGCTGGGGTGCAGTGGAACATGGGGAGGAAGGGTGCGGGGCAGGGGGCACGTCTTCTCTGGGGAATGCACGGTAGAACCAGGAGTGGGGGTGGGAAATCAGCAGCCCAGACTGCCTCTCCACTTCTCTGGGCCTGGAGCCAGCTAGCTGGGGTAGGGGGGGCGGGTGGGGGGTGGGGGTGGGGGCGGGGGCTCACTGCCGTCAGGAACAGGGATTTGACACAGCGGGAAAGAAAAGGAATAATAACAAGCTCTCCATTTGAGATCATGTGTCTGCAAATGATGGGAGGCACAGTTAGGATATTCCTGCAGATTTTTTTTTTTTAAATCCCAGAAATAATTCTTTTGACCTAGTTTTGGTCGTGCTCAAGATACAGTTCTAGTTAACTGAGCTGATGTCCAATATGCTTTTTCAACGTCCCCGGGTGACCTTCAGGGCTGCTGGTCTGCATGGGTCTCAGCGCTGGATGGACCGGGTGGGTCAGGCCAGGACCAGCAACGGGTCCGTGTGGCTCAGAGGGTCAGGACGTGGGCTCTGGAATGAGACTGTGGCTCTGTAAGTTACTTAGCTCTCTGAACACGTTTATTCAGCTGTAAAATGGGGATACATTTGCCTTCCTCGAAGGGAGTCCCTCATTTGACCTTCACAACGGCCCTGGCAGTCAGGAGTCCTTACTGAACTGCATTTGTTAGAGCTGAGGATGTGGTGTCATGGGGAGGTTGGGTAACTTAACTCTCATGGTCATGTGTCATGGCCATAGAATGCCCAAGCTAAGAGTCTGGCTCCAGTGCACGCTCTTAACCACCGTCCCTCTCTGCCTTTCCTGATGGGTGTTCAGTAGCGAGCCCCATTTGGTGGAAGGAGCTAAGCCTTGCACGCTCTGGGGGTCCAGAGAGGAGCGAGGTGGCTGGACAGTGGGCCTGACTCGGTGAAATTGGGGTAAAGTCCTGGAACGCCCGTGCATGTAGTCAAGTGGACAGAGGGTAAAGCTGGTCCATCCTGGCAGCTTCGGTGGCCCCCTGAGGGCACACACAGTACGTTTTCCTGCTCCACACAGACAGCAGAGAGGGGCATATGGCAGTACTCCATTTTTTAGGACACATCAGAATCCTGGCCTGTCCGTGCCCCTGGAGAAGGGGCTGGCATCTTAGCAATGCGGTGGATGGAGTGTGTGAGTCCGGGGAAGGGGCTCCCACTGTGAGCAGGCGAGGCCTCCTGGGCCCCCGTCTCCCTCCCACCCTCCTCTGAGACCTGCTCCTTCCCGGCAGGTGCTGCTTCATGACTGTGCTGTTTGCTCACGCTGTTCCTTCTACCTGAATTCCCTTCCCTCTGTCCCTCCACCGTCTACCCCTGGGTTCCTTTGTGTCCTCAGACCTTGGCTTAAAGATCCATCGCTTCCTCTCCCAGGCAGCCGAGATTCTATTGCAGAGACCTACAGACGAACAAGTCAATGAACGAACAGTGAGGCATGATGGCTTGGAGACAGAGACGAGCGAGACGGAGGGAGGGGGGGAGGAGGCAGCCCTGGGATGGAGCTGTCGTGCCCAGCGCTGGTGTGTGGGCACAGCGGCTGGTGGCAGAGAACCTGGTTCTCAGAGGGAGCCGTGTCCCGAAGCCCCGAGGTGGGAACGCCAGTGTGTTCCAGAAACTCGGAGGAGCTGGGGTATCATGGAGGAAGCGGAGAAGGAAGAGGTGAGTTTGGAGCAGACCTGCAGGACGGGGAGATCAGACCAAATGTAAATGCAAAGGGGCGCATGGGTGGCTCAGTCGGTTAAGCCTCTGACTCGACTCTGGATTCCTGCTCCGCTGATGATCTCACGGTTCCTGGGATGGAGCCCCACATCCGGCTCTGGGCTGACAGCGTGGGGAGCCTGCTTGGGGTTCTCCCTCTCTCTCTCTCTCCCTCCCTCTCTCTCTCTGCCCCTCCCCCCTTGCACATGCGCTCTCTCTCTCTCTCTCTCAAAATAAATAAACACTAAAATAATTAAAAAATAAATGCAAATGCAAAATGGATCCTGTGGCGCGATCCTTTTGGCTGTTGTTTTGAGAACTGACTGGGTGGGGAGCGGGGGGGGGCATTTCAGTGATGCAGGTGGGAGGGGATGGTAGGTTGGACCAGGGTGTAGAAGTGAAGGGGGCTCAGAGCTTTCTGGGTTCATTCGGGGAGTGGAAGTGGTAAAGGAGGAAGGGTCTGGACTGCCTGTGGATCTCTGGCTGGGCTGAACAGAGGTACCGTTCCTTGACAAGAGCCCAGTTTGGAGGGGAAGCCCAGAGCCTGGTTTGGACATGGTGGGTGTTTGTTGTCTGTGGGTGTCAGATGGCGGAGGCACTGAAGAGGCAGCTGGGTGGGGGAGGCAGCCGCTCTGAGTGGAGGTTAATGACCTTCCTCTTTCCTGCTGTTGGTGGTGCAGCCCAGACTATGGAGCTAACCGTCCTACCGGAAGATGGGTCATAGGCACCTGTAGGATGATGTCAACCTGGGCCCGTCCTGACTCTTCCTCTGCAAAATGGGGCTGGCATCTGCCCGTTGTCAGAATCCAGACATCTCCCTCATTCCCTGTTTTGAGAGACAAATTTCGTTTGAGATTCTGCAGTCAGATCTAGGGGAGAGGGTCTGTCTGGGCCAGCGTCTCACATCGTGGTATTACCTTTTCTGTGTTCCAGTGTGTTCCTCATTTTCCAGCCTGGGAAACATTCTTTTTTTTTTTTTTTTTAATTTTTTTTTTTTTAACATTTATTCATTATTGAGAGAGAGAGAGAGAGAGAGAGAGAGAGAGACAGGGCACGAGCAGGGGAGGGGCAGAGAGAGGGGGAGACACAGAATCGGAAGCAGGCTCCAGGCTCCGAGCCATCAGCACAGAGCCCGATGCGGGGCTCGAACCCACGAACTGTGAGATCATGACCTGAGCCGAAGTCGGACGCCCAAATGACTGAGCCACCCAGGCCCCCCTGGGAAACATTCTTTTTGTTGAAGACAGAATTACCAACAGAGGCAAAAAAGGTGGCTTTCTGTCTTTCATCTGTTGCCGACTGCCATTGGTGCTAAGCAAAACACCAGTTTGTTTTCCATCCTCCTCCTTAGGCAACACGGTTCTTTCTGGTCACCCTGGTGTCTTTCTTCTGCTCCTTCTGGGTTTGCATTGTTCTCCTGTTCTTCCTACAGATTTGAAACATTTTTAACTATGTTGCCTGTGTCTCAGTCTCTGGGTCCTTTTGCTCACCTGCCCTTCTGTAATTGGTGGTTATCGGAGAGCATTCGCCGGCTCCCAGCATCCGTTTCTCGAGACTTCTTGTCGAACAATGTGTGACTAAGTTATCAGGATTTCATTTTCTTAGAGCTTTTCTTGGACCAGAGCTTAAGCTATCATTACTCTGGGAGCTTCCTTCCACACACCAATTACGTGCGTGCATATATTTGTCGTCAAATACCTTACAATCCATGTTTTTAAATTTATTTGTTTTTTAGAGTAAGAGTATGAGTCGGGGAGAGGGGCAGAGCGGGAGAGAAAATCTGAAGCATGCTCCATGCTCGGCCTGACCTTGGGCTTGATCCCACGACCTGGGAGCATGACCCGAGCCGAAATCAAGAGTCGGACACTTGACCAACAGACTGAGCCACCGAGGTGCCCCTTAAATCCATTATTGTCGATATCTACAGATAAGGTGAGCACAGTATTGTATATTGCACCCGTGCGTATACATACATTTAATCAGAACATTTAGAAAATCCAGCAAGGCTCTCCTCAGTACACACGTGAACTCTATATAAGCCTTTGAATCGTTCACCTTTGTTGTCTGTTGCCCAAACTTCCCCTTGGAACATTCTGGTCTTGCCTTCTAGTTTGCCTTCCAAACATCGTATTTACCGTTTGGATTAAAGTTTAAATGTATTCCGTGTTAACCTCAGCAGCACTTGTGTTGAGCACCTACGATGTGCTAGCCTGGGTCGCAGAGTTCTAAAGGGAAAGGAGGCACGGTTCTTGCCCTGGAGAAACAGGGGGGCTTCTGCACTATGCTGGGAGCATCTGAGACCTCATCGGAGAAGCAGGCATTCTCCTTGCAGCCTTGAGGAATACAGGCCACACCGAAAGCTCCAAAACACAATGCTTGTGCAGCCTCATTTGTCAACCCATCTCGAGCACGCTGTGGTTTGGTACGAGCTGTTCATCAAGGCATGAAGCAGTTAAGTAAACACTTGTGCTTGTCTAGAGAATTCTTCCCTCTGTGAGTCTGTTCTGACCACAGTGACCTCTCTTGTGCTGCCTGGGACCTGGTTAATCTCTGTCTTCTTCTGAGTAAAGCACACAGCCCACACACTTCCGCCTGTCAGCCCAGGAGACATCCAGTCCTGGCGCTGGGTGCCTGCAGCTCAAGGGCAAGGGACGGCCGCGGATGTCACCACGTTGGCCTCCTGACTGCGACCGCCCTGAGGGCTGGCAGACGACCCATGTCTGTGCCCAGGACGCTGCAGTGACGAGATGATGTTTTCTTAGACACATCAGAATTTATCCAGCCAAATTTTCGTCCCCTGGAGTGGGTGCCCCCAGATTCCAACAGGGAAGCTCTGTTGGTTTATCTTTGAAGGAAGAGAATGGCATATTGAGAAGAGCACAGTCAGACATCACAGAGCTGAGACGCAGGCCTCATCAGTTGCTGTTACTGGTATGTTCCTCGGTTGCCTTAAGGGCTTTTGGACCTCCCTTTTTTCCATCTGTGAAATGGGCTGTTAACATTGACCATCCTGGAGGATTAGAAACAAATCTCGTGGGGCACCTGGGTGGCTCAGTTGGTTAAGCACCCGACTCTTGGTTTTGGCTCAGGTCACGGTCTCACGGTCCATGAGTTCAAGCCCTGCATCGGGCTCTGCGCTGACAGCACGGAGCCTGCCTGGGATTCTCCATCTCCTTCTCTCTCTGCCCCTCCTCTGCTCTCTCTGTCTCTCAAAATAAATAAACAAAAAAAAAAAAAAAGAAAGCTCGTACCGCACCTACAATAGTTCCCTGCACATACTAGCCAAGAGCAGAAAATAGCTTGTCCCTTTCTCACTGGCCGAGAGAACTCTCTTTGGGCACAGGCAGCTAGAGCGGTGGAGGTAGGTGTGGGCATGGCCATCTTGCCTCTGGCTGCCACGACGGTGTTCTTGGTGAGGACGGGGGTACTCACCAGTTATCCGCAGTTTTGTTTTCCATGGTCTCGGTTTCCCCACGGTCAATCACATTCCAAAAGCAGACGATCCTCCTTCTGATACAGCGTCCGAAAGAAGGTCAGCGGTAGCCTCACGCTCTGTCCCAATGCCCACATCATTCCCGTTACACCATGTCGTCGCGGAGGCATTGGTTCATCATGACAAGGAGGGTGAGTACAGCTCAGCAAGGTGTTTTGAGAGAGACCGCATTCACATAACGTTTACCACAGTATATTGCTATAATTGTATTTTATCATTGTTGTTGATCTCTTACTGTGCCTCATTTATACGTTACACTTTACCATAGATGTGTGTGTGTAGGAAAAAAACCACAGTCTGCACAAGGTCTGGTACTTTCTGCATGTTCAGGCATCCCTTGGAGGTCTTGGAACGTATTCCCTGCAGATAAAGGGGGGCGCTGTGCTTTGAAAAGGGCCTTCTGTCTGGTCCCAGGAGCCCAGCACTCAAGCTGCTGAACTTCCCCTGTGACCTTGGGCATCAGCGAAATTGCAGTGGCAATGCAGAAGGAGGTAATGCTCTTAAAAGCAATATTCAGATGAAAACTATTACACTTTTTAAATTTTACTCAGGTGGCTCTGTCTTCAAGTATGGCTGGAACCAGTTGATTCAGTATCAAGGATGTTGTACCGCTGAAAAATGAGATCAAAGATGCCTGACCGAGGCTTAGGTGAGAGCCTTCTGTCTGGCTAGAGCTTGTGACAGGAAGGGATTGCCTCTTTCAAAGGAGCACCGCCATGCCTTAGATCCCAGAGCCTCCAGTGTTGACAAGGTCTCCAATATAGACCTTTCTAGACTGAGCCCCGCTCAGTTATGCTGAGTTTTCTTCCTGTGTTTCTGCTGTGTGTCCGCCTTGATCTCTCTTAGCCCTCAGGCTCTGAGGTAGGTGCCAGGACACCCATTTTGCAGATGAGAAAGCTGAGGTTTTGAGACTGACTTGCCTTATGCCACATGACTTTGAAAGGTTGGATTCGGACTTGAACCGAGGTCTGACTGCAGAGCCCTCCCCACCACGGAGGTACCATTTCCTCACCTGCCCCCGCCCCCCGCCCACAGGCATCTTCATTTTTAATCTAGCAAATGAGGAGGCTAAAACTCCTCGTGGAGAATAAATGACTTCCCCTAAACTCGCAGCCAGTTGGAAGCGGAACCAGGTTGGGACGCAGGACTGACTCCCATGCCTGCTTTTTATCCTGCTCCCCTCCTCGCCTCCCCGAAGTACATCTCGTTAAACCCACCCGGATGACAGATCTCTTCCTTCCAGATGCCCGTTGATGCTGGCCTTGTCCAGAACGCCGTTGATCTGAACTCATGTGTGTCTTGTCCTCGGGCATCAAAGTAATTGTTTCCTCCTCGTTTTCCTGTGGGACACTCAATGTGGGTAATAATGCTCTTGCGCAGAGAAAGCCCAAAAGCGGATTTCTTATTCCAAACCACCAGCTGCCAGTGGTGCTCCTGCTCCTGTGTGCACGAACATTCCCTAGAGGTCAAGATGCCTGTCTGCCGCCTGGCTGGCTGCAGGAAGTGCCCCCCGAAGATGAGGCAGGACGGCTCAGTGGAGAGGGGTCTCTGTGCCAAGCCTCCCTGGTTTCTTCCTCTTGCTGCTTGGGCACACAGGAGGCGACTCCTCTTTGCTGTGGCCAATCCCAGGGGGCTTTGCCCGCCCTCGAGATGTCCCGGAGCCCTGCCTCACCTTTGCAAACGGTCCCTTGATAAAAGTGTCCCCCAATTTCCGTGTTTCGCTATGCGATAACCTGGACTCCGTAGCCCTCCGTGTTCACCAGGGATTTCTCCTCTGGGCAAAAGGAGCATTAAACAGTGGTGGTGGCTCCTCCGGGAGGACTGTCAGCGTCTCGGACCCCCACACTCCTGCACACTCACACCCTGCTTCTATAGGTCGGCCCCCTGGGCAAAGGTTCTCTTCTCTGTCTCACGCAACAGAGAGCTCCCGCTCTGTGAAGCTTCTCTCCTTGTGCCAAGGCTTCTGTGCCTCCCTCTCTCTTTTTGTGCCTTGCAGGTTCCCGAGTGGGCCCAGCCCCGGTCTTACCCCTCACTGGCCCCTCAGAGCTTCGGGCTCAGGAGATGCTCCCTTAACACCTCTCCTGAGTGACTTTGGGAATCTGTAAGCACTGGTGAGTTTGGAATCCCGAGGAGAAGGCCAGTTTTGGAATTCCAATGAGCCGTCCAGTTTGCAATTTGAAAGCGAGGGCAGATGAATACTTACAGATCTCTCTTTACCAGGAAAATCCTTTCTTGTTTAGAAACATCAAATTCAAAAACGAAAGCAAGCCGAGCGCCTCGAGACATCTCATTCCCGGGGATGGAAGGCGTCTCGAGGCACAACCAGCACCCCCAGGCCTGAGTCCTATTTCCGCTCTGCCACTGTGGTCTCGGAGGGGTCATTCGACCTCCCTGGGCCCTGGGCCCTCTTCTGAGAAATGAGACATGTGGCCGGGAGGTCTCTGGCAGGTGCACTGTCAGATCTGCGAATAGCTCGGATCTGTGTTTCTCAGCCTTTTGTTCCTTATCGCGGCCCCCCCCCCACCCGCCCCCGCTGCAATGAGCCTATAGACCTTTTCCCCCTAATCAGATGAGATTTTAATCCTATAGATATACTACCCCCGTGCTGTAGCCCTTTGAAGGGCCATGGACCATGGTTAGAGCTAAGGTGTTTTCTGCCCACACCCCCCACCCCGAACCAGCTTGGGCCCCATCGAGAGGGCGTAGTTTCAGTGACTTCTCTTTGGTGGCCGGCAGGACTCTGCCCAGACCATGGGCCCAGCCCTGCTCTTGAGAGGTTCACGGTCTCAGAGGAGTGCAGACAGAAATGGAATCCCATCGGAGGCTGTGGTGTGCTAGGGAGGGGGCCCTGTGCTCCGTCCCTGCCCGACCGGGGGCTGGATGTGCCGTGATGTGGTTCAGCAGCTGGGGACCGGGGGAACTCACAGACTCAGGGAGACAGAGGAGCAGACAACAGGGGCCGGCATTCCTGGGCCGCGTGGAAGATGCCCGGGACGGGGCTCACAGTATGGGGGTGCCTGTGACAATCCTCTGGCGGCAGATCTCACGCTCACTGCACGGGCCAGGCTGGACTGCAGGCTGTGGGGCCCGCTATCCTCAGTCTGGCAAGAAACTCGGGCTGTTGGGGACGGGGGGTGGGGAGGGTGGAAAGGAAGGACAGGGTGGGCTCAGCCTGGAGTCCAGGTCCCTGCAGTATGTGGTTCAGGGGGATGCTGAGAGTCCTCCCAGGGGTTTCTGCACCTGCTCTAGCTTTGGGGACCTTTAACCCCGTTTGTGCTGGTGAGGTGTCACAGCCCAGCCAGAGAACAGCAGCGTGGCTCTGTGGCCCTGCCAGGTAGGTGTCTTTAACAGCACCGCCTGCAGCCTCTCCCGGGCAGTGGCTGGGGGCTCGGAGCCCGAGCTGGGCCCGCCGTGCATCAGATTTCATCTTTCCACTCGTCTTTTCCTTGCTTATTTCTGTTTTGCCATCGCCTGTGGAATCGTGTAAGTGACTCTGGAAGGCTCATACGTTCCCAACAAGCAAAGTGTCTGCTTTTTCCCTCAATGTATTTCTGTGCTTCTGGCCCACTTGACCGTCCTCTCCTAAAAGGATCATCATGGTCATTGTCTCTTCTCCTTTGCCGCCCTCGGTCTGTGGGGTTGGACATTCACAGCCGTGTCGAGGCGTTTGAGCTTCTAGAGATCGCCCTCCCTCTCTGTCCTCCCCAGCCACCCTACCTAACCGTCCTCCAGAATCACCGATTCAGCCACATCAGATGTGACAGGGCTTCTCCCGCAAAGAAGCTGCTGGAAATCAGCTGCATTTGACAGGGCTGGGGCCAGGGAGGGCTCAGAGTCAGCCACCTGCCGGTAGGAGTCTGAATGTTAAATCCAGAGGGGGACCTGGGAAGGCAGGCATTCCCCAGCTCGGCTGGAGGGGATCCCTCCCTGGGCTTTCCCCAGGCTTCCGCTCTTTCCCTGATGCTCCTCCCTCTTCCTGGGGAAGCATCCCTTCTGGAGACCCTGGGAAACCTGGAGCACCCGGGGCTGGCTACTTTACCCCCTCTGCAGTGCGGATTTCTTATCTGTAAGCGGGGATGATGCCATCTTCTACCCTGCAGGGCTGTTGTGAAAATTAATAATTTAGGTTAAGCTCCCAACAGGGCGTGCTGTAGGAACTCAGGACGAGGTGGATGCTCCTGTTATTGTTAATTATTATTATTTTGTGTAGCGGGACCCGAGCCCGGTCGTCACGGGGGTGCGTCTGCGGGCTGGACCCGCTCTGGGAGGCTGGGGCCAGCGGCTTCTCGGCATGAATAATTCATCGCCGGTCTCCTTTGCTCCTGAAGCAGCGGCTCCTGGCAAACACTGCAGACGGATTCATTTGTCGTGGGTGGGCGTGCATGCGAGAACAGATGGGATTCCCCAGTCACGTGCTCCTGCAGACGGCGCGTGACACACAGACGCGCCGAGGAAGCCCTGCTTCTTGGAGGAGACAGGCAGGAAGCTCAGCCTCTGAAAACAGAGGTGGCGAATCTGCCCACCGCCCCCCTCCCCCGGGGTGGGGGGGGTGGGCATGGGTGGCAAAAGCTTTGTTCTGTTCTGCAAGAGAGGAAGGTATTTTCCATCCCACGGTGACCTTGACAACGTCTGATGATGTTTGTTAACCACTGGGGCGGGGGGTGGGAGGTGGGGTGAGGGGAAAAAAAAAAAAAAAAGCACATGCGTCTCCTGAGAATTACAGGATCAACTCCAGAGCCATTCGCTTCATTTGTACTGGCTTCCAGGCCCTGTGTTAGGTGGGAGAGGACAGAGGTGGATGGAGAGCCACCCAGAATGTTATGGAAACGCAAAGAAGGGGGTTGGTGACGTACAGGAGGTATTTAATAACCCGCTGCTAGATTAATAAATAACTGCTGGCTGAAAGCTACTTCATCCAGCCTGTGGCAGTCAGGGGAGGCTTCCTGGAGGAGGTGGCCATTCAACTGCTACTTGGAGGGTGAGCTGAGGGCGAGCTGGGGTTTCTGGATGACGGAGGATTTTGAGGACCATGTGAGAAAGCGTGGTGTTTTCAGAATACTGAATAAATGAGGGGCACCTGGGTGGTTCAGTTGGTTAAGCATCTGACTCTTGGTTTCAGCTCAAGTCATGATCTCTCGGATTTGAGTTCGAGCCCTGTGTCGGGCTCTGCACTGGCAGCATGGAGCCTGCTTGGGATTCTCTCTCTCCCTCCTTCTCTTCCCCTCCTCCCTGTGCTGACATGGGAGAACAGGAGCCCCAAGGCTGCCTGTCAGGCCAAATCAGTATTACTTTGCTTTATTTATTTTTCTTTTTTTTAATGTTTATTTTTGAGAGAGAGAGACAGACAGAGTGTGAGCAGGGGAGGGGCAGAGAGAGAGAGCGAGGGAGACACAGAATCCGAAGCAGGCTCCAGGCCCTCAGCTGTTAGCACAGAGCCCAACGTGGGGCTCAAACTTATGGACCGCGAGATCGTGACCTGAGCCGAAGTCGGACGCTCAACCGACTGAGCCACCCAGGCGCCCCAGTATTACTTTGCTTTAGATAAATAGGGTCAACAGAGCTCAGTGCTTGGTCTGATTGGAGGACCCTGTTTTGAGAGACATGACATGCAGCCCAGGTATGCTGCTGGGTAGCAACCAACCAGCGGTCCCCTACCTGCTGCCCTGAGGCAGGGGAGGTGGCCATGCTGTGCTCCCGTGGCCCCCAGGATCCATCTGGAGCATGGCCACGGCCTCCCCCTTGTTCTGTGAGCTTTCTGGGCGTCCGGGCTGACAGCTGGACTGTGCCGTGCCAAATGCACACGCCTCTCTCACCTTCACATTGCTCAGGTGGCCAGTGGTGTTCACACCAGGGTTTCTGCTCCGTGCCTGAAACGTTGCCAGGATGCTGGGGTCCCGGGTGGAGATGGCGTGGCACTCCTTCGGGGCAGAAATGACCCATCTGCCTCCTCCTCTTGTGATGTCCTCCATGGGCATATTTTCCTGGACAAGTGTGCTTTGTGGATTACCTGAATCGGAATCACCTGGGACGAAGGTTAAAGGGCAGCTTCCTTACTGAACGAGAATTTCCGGTGGTGGGGGCAGGGAGTTCGCATTCTTACATCACTACCCCTGGTGATTCCGAACTCCTTCACGTCTGAGAAGCACCACTGTAAAGCACAAAGCTTTTTTTTTTTTTTTTTTTTTTTTCTGGAATCAGCCAGGGGCTATTTGAGCAGCTGCTGTGTCCCAAGCGCTGTGCCGGGTGTCACGCAATGGGCTATTTCGTCCTCGTTCTGGGTCTGGGGGCCGGTGGAGTGAGTCCATTTTTTTACTCAGTTAGTAGGGAGCGAGGCTGGGGTTTATACCCCAGTTGCCTAAGGCCTGTAAGGTCTTCATCCGATGCTGGCACTGAGTTGGTGCCGCGGACCACTGGACAGTAGGGGTGCCCGGGGCACCAGCAGCAGCTGCATCGTCGTCCCCCTGTGCCCGCTTCACCCCCACCCCCTTGGGAGCTCCGGGCTCCTTTCTAGGCCATGGCTTCTCTGCTGGCTCGGAGAGAAGAGCATCCTGCTGTCCCCTGGAGTCTCAGCGTGCAGAGCCCAGGGGCTGCCTCTGGCTCCTGTGGGTGGAACAGCAGAGGAAGGGAGGGGGCGGATCAGGAGGCCTCTTGTGGCGATGCTGATGTTTCTGTTTATTTGTCTTGGGCTGGGGCAGGTACCCGACTCTCCTGCCTCCTCTCCTGGGCCTTTCCCTGGTTCCTGGGAGCTTCCCTCCTAAAGCCTTTTCCACCTCCCACGGGGCCTCTCCTGGGAGCCCCCCTCCCCTCTGCAGCCCAGGGCCACCTCCGGTCTCTCTCTTCCGAGAGCGCCTTTCCAGCGGGCAGAAGGCAGCCTTTCTCCTGGGACATTCCTACCTCCCTGGCCCCACGCCAGGGGTCACCACGCCCCCACCAGGAATCAAGCCCCCTGGACCACTCACTATTGTTACTCTGCTAAGGCCCGCCCACTCTTGCCCAGCTCCTCCGCGGTGTCCTTTCCCTCCTGGGTCCCCTAAGTCAGGGGACACATGTACCCCCAGGTGGTCTCAAGTCCTTTTCACAAGGCAGGTGCTGGTGGATGAAGCAAGCCCAGTCCCCCACCCAAGAGGGTATTGAATTCACAAGAGATTTCTTTGTTAAAAAAAACATTTCCTTGTGTCTTCACCTTCTCAGGAAAAATGCCCATTCGCATTTACAGCAGGTAATGGGCTCGGGCCTCACAGCAGCTGTCTGTGCAGCCCCGCTTAGCTGTACTGGCACCTGTCCCTGGAATCCTGTTCCTTCAGCTGGGCATCACATACAGTTTTATAGCCACGGGGCTCCTCGGGCCCCTCCCGCACCTACGAGTCAGAAGCTGCTGGAACGAGATACCCAGGTGCTCTGTATGCACAGCAAGGTCAGAGAAACGCTGCTCTGTGCCTCACCTTGAAGAACAGGGAGCAGGTGGTAGCTGTTGTATGAGGACCTGGCCGAGACCAAGGCTGGAGTCCCGTTCTGCCATCTGTCACCCTCCCTATAAATTAGCTAAGCGGTCTCCAAAAATACCTCTCTGCGTAACGACCTGACCTTGGCATCCATGAGGTTCCGTGTATCCCAAACTCTTGTTGGGAAAATATGACTGAATTTGTGCAGAGATGCCGTTAAAGGTCATGTGGCACCTACTGTCCAGTTTGCTCTTTAAGGACGTGTGTCAGGCACTGTGACAATACACACAGTGCCGCTTCACCTGGGATTCTCCCATGAGCCTCTGCCCCGAGGACAGGTGTCGCCCTCCAGGTGGATGGGCGGCTTCTTTGCATCGGGCAGCAACAGTAGAAAGCCCGGTGTCTTTCCCTCTTTGTCCTCTTTGACCTCTTTTGTTTTCTGGAGGCTCAGGGATGATGGTAACCGAGACTCCTGGCCTGCCTCTCTTCTCCTTCCCATAAATGAAATGCTTCCTTTTTGAAAATCTTGAGTTTCGCTGTCAGATTTCTCTGTGTATTTAAGCTGCCTTATATCCTTTCAAAATTAGTGGTGGTTGTCAGAATGGCTAAATTAACAACTCAGGAAGCAACAGGTGTTGGCGAGGATGTGGAGAAAGGGGAACCCTCTCGCACGGCTGCTGGGTGTGCAAACCGGTGCAGCCACGCTGGAAAACAGTATGGAGGTTTGTCAAAAAGTTAAAAATAGAACTGCCCGACGACCCAGCGGTTGCATTACTAGGTATTTATCCAACGGATACAAAGATGCTGATTCAAAGAGGGGACATGCACCCCCATGTTTATAGCAGCGCTGTCAGCAATAGCCAAAGTATGGAAAGAGCCCACATGGCCATCGACGGATGAATGGGCAAAGAAGATGTCCATTTATATACATACAATGGAATATTACTCAGTGATCAAAACGAATGCAATCTTGCCCTTTGCAACAGTGTGGACGGAACTAGAGTGTTTTATGCCAAGCAAAATAAGTCTGTCAGAGAAAGACCGATAATCATGTGATTTCACTCATATGTGGAATTTAAGAAAGAAAACAGATGAACCTAAGGGAAGGGAAGGAAAACTCAGATGAACAAAGAGAGAGAGGCAAACCATAAGAGACTCTTAAATCCAGAGAACAGACTGAGGGTTGCTGGAGGGAAGGTAGGTAGGGGGATGGGCTAGATGGGTGATGGGGATTAAGGAGGGCACTTGTTGGGATGAGCCCTGTGTTGTTATATGTAAGTGATGAATCTACTCAGGAAATTCTACTCCTGAAACCGATACCACACTATATGCTAACGAACTCGATGTCAAGAATATGTTAAGCATTTTCCCCACTTTAAAAAATTTTTTTTTCAACGTTTATTTATTTTTGGGACAGAGATAGACAGAGCATGAACGGGCGAGGGGCAGAGAGAGAGGGAGACACAGAATCGGAAACAGGCTCCAGGCTCTGAGCCATCAGCCCAGAGCCCGACGCGGGGCTCGAACTCACGGACCGCGAGATCGCGACCTGGCTGAAGTCGGACGCTTAACTGACTGCGCCACCCAGGCGCCCCAACATTTCCCCACTTTAAAATGACTCGTTAGGGGTGCCTGGGTGGCTCAGCCGGTCATGTGTCCAACTCTTGATTTTCAGCTCAGGTCGTGATCTCACGGTTCATAGATTCAAGCCCTGCATATAGTGCAGAGCCTGCTTGGGATTCTCTCTCTCCCTCTGTCTCTCTGCCCCTTCACTGCTGAAGTGTATTCTCTCTCTCTCTCTCTCTCAAAATGAATAAATAAACTAAAAAAAAAAGAAAAGAAAATGGCCCGTTATAGTCATCTCTTAAAGAAACAGCACCCCCAGCACTTTTAAAATGTGGCTTGACTTACGCATCTTACGCATAGCACTTCTGAAACTGACCTGTGTGAGCAAAAGTGGTCTGGCTGGTTGGGGTCATCAGCCAAGACCGTCTGGAAATGCAGATTGTTTCAGGGCCTGAGGTATTTTCTCACCTTGACCCACACGGACCTCTAGAATAGGAATTGTCTTGAGAGCTGGGTGGGAAGGGGACGCAAGGGTGATTTAGATGAGATGCTCATTTATTCAACCAGTATTTCCTGAGCCTCTTCTGCATCTCAGGCACTGGGTTCTGTAGATAGTTCTGGAGATGTACATCCCAGACAGATGCACGGAGGAACCGGGAAGTGGAAAGCAGAGGCATGAAGCTTGCCCTGGAGATGCTGAGCACAGAACTCTTTATTTTGGTGGGGTATCTAGGAAGTGGAATCTAGGAGGTGGCATTTAAACTCAGTGTTGGGGATCCGCAGGTGGCACAAAGTAGGGAAAGGACTTATTTGGCCAGGAATTCTAGGCCCGAGGATCAGGAACTGTCGCTGAGTCACCTTGGGTCCCCAGGGTCTAGCACGGCTCAGGGACAGAACGGGAGCTCCACACGTTTGTAGATTCCATGGATGCTTGGATGGAATTAGAGATAAGTGGGAAAAATCTTTGGAAGGCAAGCGGGGTGCAACTTTTTCAAAAGTGGTAAAGCTATGAATGGGTCTAACCTTGGAAACAATATAACATAGCAATTGATGACTCTTGTTCTTCATCCCTGGGTGTCTGTGAGTTCCTCTGGGGAGGGATCCTGTTAGCTTTTCTGTTGCTGCATAACAGATGACGCGCATTTAGCAGCTTCAGACACCCATTTACTATCTCGAAGACCCTGCAGTTTGTAGCCCTGACATGCTGTGGTTGTATTCTCCACGCAGGATCTCAGGGCAGAAGTCAGGGTGCTGGCCAGGGCCATATTCTCATCTGAGGCTCCGGTCTTCTTCCAAGGTCACTGTTACTGGCAGAATTCACTTCCATGTGGTCGTAGGACGGAGGCTCTGCTCTTGCTGGCTGTCAATTAGATTTCGTCCCCAGCTTCTAGATGCCAGTCACTGTCCCTCCTACTGAGCCTTCTCTGTTACATGGTGACTTCCTGCTCTTCGTCTCGGTCATGGGCTCACCGGATTGGGTCAGGCCCGCCGAAGCTAATCTCCCTTTTGATGAACTCCAGTCAATGGGGACCTTAATTACATCTGTAAAATCCCTTCTGCCATACGAGGTAAAATCACCATCAGAGTGCCATCCTGTCTTATTCACGAATCCTGCACATGTTCAAGGAGAGGGGATTATACAAGACATGCACGTCCAGGGCTGGGGACTGGGGCCATCTTGGAAGCCTGCCTACCGCAGGGCTCATGTTTGATCCATCCCTGGATTCCCTGTGCCTGGCAGATACCAGCATCATTGTAGGTCAGGGCACACCCGGAGGACCAGAGCAGGGCACACGGAGGATTCCAGTACACCCAGAAGTTAGAAGCAGAAGATTCAAATGCAGCGCACCAGTATTTGGCAAATAGCCTGGGGATATTGCCGGATTCTTGAAAGTATCTTCAAAGAGTATTATGCCAGAGTTTTCCTGGGGGGAGTTTTGGGGAAGCCATTCTACACTGAATCTTTAAGAAGCAGCCTACTGAGTTTGGTCCATGACGATTTACAAGAAAGAAAAAAACACAACGCTACCTGGCATGTGTAGTCTGCTCAACACTTTTTATAGCCCTTTGGCACCGAGCTTGATTAATTAAGTGGATGGGTGGGTGATAGAGAAGGTGGATAAGTTCCTTGTTACTGAGTTAATTTATTTACTTACTCCTATCTGTCCCCTTCCCGCCCAGCAACTTCCGCCAGCCAGTGTGCAACATCTCTTTATTGAAAGGCCTCCCCCGCCCCTCCCCGTGCTGTGCTGGGCACTGATGCTCTGAAACCTTGACAGTCCTGACTCTTCTTTTGCCCACAGTTGCTCGAGGTATGCTCTGGGGTTGCTTGAGCCTCCGTTACCTAGGGAACAGGTAGAAAATGCAGATTCCTGGGCTCTGCTACTGACCGGCTGAGTTATACTATCTGGGGGTGGCACCAAGAATATGCACTTTTCATAAGCAGCCCGGGTGGTTGGTGGCAGTGGCAGCCTGACACCCGCCAGCCTGGTGGCGGTGGGGGGGGAGGGGGAGACAGGCCAGCAAGTAGGCACGTTCAGTACATGATGGAGGGAGGCAGTGGGGACAGGAGGTGGGGACAGGAGGTGAGATGTTGCTCCGGGGACAAGGAGTGACACCACAGAAGGCCAAGGAAGAGAGAAAATGGAGATGGGCAGGAATTAACATATGGCGCCATCTTGATTCTGGGATTGAGGTGAAGGCGGTCTGAAGGACCCCCCCCCCCAGGTCTTAGTTACAAGAAGGGCTACTTACGTTGATTTCTTCTGAATCTAGTTTCATCTGGCTAACCCCAGCTGAATCGAACTCTAAACCCCCACTTTCCAGGGTGGAGAGAAAAATCAGCGAATGATTTTTTTGGGGGGGGGGAGTCCATTCTCTTTCCCCATCAGAAGTAGTCCCAGAGCTTGGGTATGCAGGAAAGGACATCAGCTGCTCAAAGGGCCAGATGTGTGAGACCACCAGTCCGTTGGATGGTCTTCTTTTCTGTGGGTTTAGAAGTTGTTGCCCCAAGTTGCCGAGTCCTTGAGTCCCTTTTCTTACCCCACCCCCCCCCCAAGATTTCTATTCCCAGCACCACTTGACTCAGCAAATAAATAAATAAATAAATGAAGTGTTAGCACCTGGCACCCATTGTTCCCCTCACCAAGGCCACTCGCTGCTCTGATTGCTAAGTGTCCAGGCGGTACCTGGGGTTAGATATTTTGAAGCAGCACTCTTCCCTCAGCTAAAAGATTTATTCCCCCCTGTAACCTGGTGAAATTGGAAAATTTGCACAGAGAATTCAAGCCGCCCACACACGGCCGCCCACCTGGGACATTTCTGCCTGGTTTCTTGTTCTCCGTGTCTCACTCTTCAGTTCTCTGTGGCCGTTCCCGACCCGCAGGCTGTAGGGAAGTGACGCTTTCAGAAGACGCAGTTATATTTCAAGGGGGGGGGGGAGCTGTTCCTTTGAAGACCCCTTCCTCTGCGGTGCCTTTTGAGAGTCCCCGGTTCCATCTTTGTTGTGACGTCATATCCCTGCCACAGGCTAGAAAAGCACAGAATCGAGGCATTGGTGCATGAGGAGACGTGACACGAAGAAATGACGGGGCCCTGCTGCAGTGTTGCTCTTGTCTTGAGCCAGCCAGGTGGCTTTGAATCTGTCGGTTTCCACTGTGAGGTTCAAACTCCTGGAAGGTGGGACACTGTCTGCTCCCTTTGGCACCCCACCTTGCTGGCCCAGCACAGCCCCTGGCCCCGAGTGGGTGCTTTATCAGAGTTGTTTGATGGCCACGGGATAATCACTGGTCAACCGCGTCTGGAGGGTCACCTTCCAGATAGTGGGGAGGTGAGCCTCAGCAGCTCTCTTACCCTGAACCCATGTGCGAGAAGGGCTTCTCCAAAGCAAGAAGCAATCTGTGATCTCCCATGCGTGGGGAGGCTGGGTGCTAGAGGGAGAGCGGGATGGGGACCGCATGACTTGGGGGTCTCTGTTCCCCGGGAACAGAGGGAAATGGCCCTTTCTTGCAACAGGGCATCTTCCCCTGCACAGTGTGGACTGAGGGTTCAAGGGTGGGGTCCGTCTCCTTCTCACGCCCAGGGCAGCTCCATGGCAAACTTCTGAAGAATGGAGAATGTCTCATCTGCTACAGTGTTCCCAGCCACCTGCATCTTGCCCTCTCGCCTCCCCTGACCTCACCCTGGCCCTCGGTGTGGCGGGAAAGTACAGACTTAGCGGTCACGGAGATACGTGTTCAAAGCTCATGCGTTCTGTAACCGGGATTGTGGGTGAGGCACTTGGCAGTCTTCACTTTTTCCTCATCTGGAAAAGCAGGACAGTGGGATTATTGCAAAAATTAAGATCAGTGCTTGTCATGTACAGATTGCCTGACCTTCATGGGAAATGCTTGATGAATATTCTCTTCCTCGCCTTGTCCGCCAAGAATGTCCCGTGGTGGAGTGACCACCCAGAATTTTAGTTCTTGTCTCGGTCGGGGTTCAGCCACAGAAGCAGACCCAGCGGGAGATACTTATTAAGAGATTTATTGCAAGGAGTTGGCTTGTGTGACAGTGGGGGCTGGCCAGGCAGTTCTGAAATCCTCAGGGGAGGCTGTCGGGACAGCCAGGCTGGAACTTCCCGCACAGACTGAAGCTTCTGTCTGCAGGTGAGATTTGCTCTTTATCAGGGAAGCCTTACCTTATGCTCAGTAAGGCCTTTCAACTGATCCGGTCAGACCCACCCAGGTTATCTAGACTGGTCTCCCTTATTGAAAATTAACTGATTAGGGACTTGACTCACATCTGCAAAATACCTTCATGGGAAACACTTAGTGTTTGAATTACCCTTTTGGTTTGAGCGGATACGTTACAATCCCAGGTCCTAACCAGGGGAGGAGGGAGAAGGGAATGGGGCATCAGGAGAACATTCTCAAGTGACAGAGCCCTCCTTCCCCTGGAGACTTTGGTACGTGACCTTTCTTCCCATCAAGAACCACTGATCGTCAGAGCCCATTGTGACCTACTTCCTTCTGCCCTAATCAGAACTCCCATGTTCCCCCGTTTGCCCTGAATTTATGGGAGATTAGGGGAAACGGGGCCAGTCTGAGCTGTGTTGGCCAACTCAAGGCACAGGTCAGCTGAGGAGTACCTGGTGGCATTGGCATCAGATGAGAATTGAGGAGAAGAGATCAAGAGTGGCCCTGGGGAGAGGACAGTATCACACTCACCCTATGGCCCTGACCCCGTGGTGAGGTCTTAGCAGCTGAGCCCAGCTGCAGGACATTTTCTGAGATGTCCAAAGGATGGACAAATCCAGGTCCCTATTCTCTGCGGGGTGTCCCAAGCTGAAGAGAAGACAGAGGCATGGTTCTCCCCAGTAGGGTAAGCGCAGCTGCTCTGGGAACACAGCAAGAGAAAGTCACGAGCCCCAGGTTATATGGGTCAGCAGAAACTTCCAGGGGAGATGACTCCCCACTTTAGTTCTGAAAGAGTCATACACACTGGCCGGTGGAAAAGGGATTCTGATGCTTTTATCCTGGGGGCTTCTGAAGTTCGCCATTGACACGGTTTGGGTGGATCACTGGCGTTCCTTGTAAAGTAGTGTTTCTGAGGCATGGCAGGGAGGCCAGATTCATGCTGCTTAAACACCCTAACTGCTAATTAATGAACCCAAAGCCGCTGTTGCTCAAATGTGCCAGGCACGGCATTTGGAGCAGCCAGCTCCCTGGAGAGCAGAATGGGCCGCGGTCCGTACAGAAGGCTCTGGCTGGAGTGACCAGAGAGGCTGTCCAACTCCAGAGTCTGGGGGCAGCTCAGAGCAGCCCCGGGGCCTCCTCAGACCCAAGGGGCCTCCAGGACCAGAGGAGGGCACCGGGTCATGGCTCTCTTGGTGACAGGTCCTCCTTTGAACATTTTCTGGGTTTGGGAAAAAAGTTTTTTTTTCCTTTACATTAATAAGCTTTATTTTTTAATGCAGTTTTAGGTCTATAGAGAAAGTGAGCAGAGGGTGCAGAAAGTTCCTGCATGTTGCCTTCCCTGCTCCACACACGTTCCCGTTATTAACATCGTGCATGGCAGGGGTGGGGCACCAATGCTGAAAAGTTATCATTCACATCAAGTCCAGGGTTTCCTCTAAGATTCACTCTTGCAGGTCTGTGCGTCTTGCCAAATGCGTAATGTCCTGTATCCAGCATTACAGTATCACACGGGACGGTTTCACTGCCCCCCCAAGTCCTCTGTGCTCCACCTCTTGGATCTCCGGTGGAAGCATGCATGGAACAGCATGCGAGGCCTTTAAATGAGCCCATTTGTAAATAACCTGTTAGGTCACACTGGACTGTGACGGCAGAAAGACCAGATCCCGTCACAGCAGCCGTTAGTGCCTTTCGGAATTAAGATGTGCTAGAGGTTTGTGTTTGGCGGTGATCAGGCATGTTTCAGAGGGAATTAAGGGAACTCAGTCTAAGAGCTCACCGAGCAGACGTTGGCCACCAGACGACATGCAGTTTGGGATGGTGCTCAGCTCGGGGGTCGATTCTCAAGCCGGGCTCCTTAAGCCAGGGGGAAAGTTGATGTTCAACAGACAGCGGGAAGAAGTTAAGAGCAGAATGGATGGATGGCCCCATCACTGGACGATTCACTCACACCACACCCTCCTTCTCCCCGCATGCCTGCACGCCCTGGGCAAGGGGAGGGCTTTCGATGATTCTCCACAGTTCTGGATGGAGCGATCTCTGGGGTTCATATTCCAGAGCCTCGGCCCCGCCTGTCTCCCACACCACCCTCTTCCAGCGGCCCACATGCCCGCCTGGCTTCCAGAGGAAACAGACATAGTCAGCTCTTCCTCCGGGGGTGCCATGTGCTGAGGGTTTCAGCCTCTGGATTCTCCGAGGTCCCGCTGACCAAATCTAGGTGGCCCCTGTCCCTCCCCTCTCAGGCCAGCACTAGTGAAAGCATTGCAGGGTTGGCTGTAGGCCTCAAGCATTTGCTTCCCGTTAGCGCTGACATTCGGAGGAGGGAGGGCTGGGCAGAGTCCGGAGTGAAAAGAAGAGATGCTTTGATTGCTTTCCACTTGCACATTGATTTGTTAGAACCAAACGTGTTTCCTCCTTCCCAGTTCTTGGCATCGTCAGGATCATATTCATGCCGTTAAAAGGGACACAGGACATTGTGGTGGCAGGATCTGCTTATCCAACTTTCTTATGGAATCGGGGCCTCTCTTTCTGTGATCCTCGGAAGCCCCGAGCTGGGAGGATTCCCACGTTCGTGGCTCCCCGTTCCCAGCTGCATCCCTGGCTCCTGTTAAAGAACAAATGTTCAGTGCCACTTGTCAAAGGTAGTAAGGCACTTTGTTCAGGACAGTCGCTCTAGCTGTAGGGACCACCGCAATGGGATTTTACCTCGGCGGGCAGAGATTGGGTGCAACTCTGCATGCGGCGTGGGCAGGTGGGAATTTTTAGCCAAGGGGCAGGGCAGACGTCAGCGGACCGGAAATTGCTAAGAGGAAACAGCAGGGGTAATGGTGAGGGGGGCGGTTCCAATTAACCAAACCCTAACAGGAAACTCGCTGAAGACAGGCAAGGTGGTCAGAGGTCACCTGGAGGGTGGAGGAGGACAAGGAACCCGAGGTCCAAAGTGATCAGGTGTAGAGAGCGGGGGTTCTGGTTAAACTGACCAAGCAGGGTGCTTGGTGAAGCCCGATTTTACAAGGAAGTACACAGGTGGGCCTGGGAGAAGGTTCTGGTACAGGTGTTCCTCTGCTGACTCCCTTTGGCCTTACTGCCCTTCCCCCTGCCGCCCTGGCCCCAGCCTTTTCACGCTAATTTTGTGAAGCTGAGCGGAGGGTTTCCCAGCTCGCCTATGCTGAGTGCTGGCTGCGGCCTCCGGCTGAGGATGCACGGAGCTCTGCGATCACGTCGGGGGCCTGGGTGACGTGTTGGAGTCACAGTTCTGCGGGCCACCGTCTGCTTCTCACGGTCCTGGTGGACCAGCCAGTGTGACCGTGTAAAGACGTGGGAGGGACAGGACCGCAGTTCAGTGCCGTCGTGTCCAGATGCGAAGAGACAGCATCCAGACCCCTGGAGAGCCTCACCGTGCTGTCTGTCCATGCCCCCCCCCCCCCCCCCCCCCCCGCTGTCTCTGCCCATGTGGACGAGGCTCTGTGATCGCTTTCCTTATGGACGGGACACGAAAGAGCTGGGCCCTGCAGCCCAGCACATCGGCCGGCTTCCTTAACGGCCAGAGTCAGAGCTGGGGTGGGACCGTGGTGCTGGGACCCATGGTGGCATCTCCAGGCCAGGTGGCTGGCTCTGCTTCCGTGTAGCCAGCGCCCCTGGCGGCCGTCCTACCGAGAGCCAGCTCGTCTAATGGTATCACATGTCACTTTCAGGTTATTGTACGAGATGCATACCTGCACACAAGGCCGTGGGGTCCGACTCTGTGCCTGCAAATCAGACCATGACCACGTGAGCCACGACCAGCCCCGTGCTGAGGCCAATGGGATAACGTGAGAGGTGCCTGTGCGTGCACCTTCCCTTAGCATCTATCTCTCCTCGTTGTCTTTGCCTGTTTACATGCTTGTCTCCACTCTAAGTGCCTGGACGGCAGGGGCGATGCCCCACGATTCTGTCTCCAGCTGTGCCCAGCTCACAGTGTAGACAGCAGACTGCTTGCCAAGAGAATGAGCGAATGAACAAATGGATGATTGGGTAGTTGAAGGCAAACTGGGCTAAGAGGCAAAATCTGAAGGTTGGAGAGTTATTTTCAGTGAACCTAGAAGACATAGAAGGCATGATTAGGTTGTGGATCCTTGATGACTTACCAGGGGGAAGAATGAGGAACAGCACCAAACAAAATAGGACCGAGGGCTAAATTATATGATAAAGTCTGGGGGTAGCATATGCCTTCTGCTCCCTGCCTTGAAACTAGCTCTGAAATTGGGATAGTTGTTCATTTGCTCTTCAGCAAATATTAATTGAGCAGCTAGTAGACCTTGAGCTGGAAACTCAGCACGAGATAGTGTCCCGCCCTAATGGAGCTAAAACCTAGAGTGGGGAGGTCACTGAATCGATTTAGCAAATATGAAAGGAAATAGAGTAACACCTTAGTCGCCGGGGTGAGCGGCTTTTTAGATAGGATAGGCAGAAAAGGACTTTCTGAGGAGTTGATATTTGGGCCAAATCTTATGTCAGGGAATCAGGTGTCCTTGTGGGTAGAGAGAACAGTCAGTGCAAAGGTCCTGAGACAGGAAGGGGGTTGGCTTGTTGGAGGGACTCATTAAAAGGCAATGGGTTGGAACCAGGTGGTGGATGGAGAGAGTGCCGTGGGATGTGGCCAGAGGACCTGTTGTTCAAACAGAGAGAAAAATAGAAGCGCAGGGGCACCTGGGGGGCTCCAGTCGCTTAAATGTCCGGCTTTGGCTCAGGTCATGATCTCGTGGTTTGTGAGTTCGAGCCCCGCGTCAGGCTCTCTGCTGTCAGCATAAGGCCCTTCGGATCCTCTGTCCCCGCCCCTCTCTCTGCCCCTCCTTCACTTGCTCGTGCTCTCGCTCTCAAAATAAATAAAGAAATAATAAACAATAAACATTAAAAAGAATCGAGGCTGGGGTAGCACTTGGGAGGCTCCTTCAGGGCTCCAGACGAGAGGTGATGGGATTGAAATCACAGGGGAGGAGGGGAAGCATTCAAGGTAATACCAGCTAATCCTTCCTGAGCGTATATTCTGGAGTGACTCTTGGAGTGACTCTTGTGACACTCTCAGCGGCCTTATTGGATGGGTCCTATTACTGTCCCCAGTACCCAGATGGGCGAGCTGGGGCTTAGAGAAGTCACTTGCCCGAGAGCACAGAGCTGGGAGGAGCATCGAGGATGCTGTTCCCCATCATCCGTGTGGATCCATATGGGTTTCAGGGTAGAACAGACACGTCTCGCTGCTGGGCTGGCTGTGCGGAGGTTGGGAAGAGAATGTCCCAAGTATTTGTGGACAGGAACCCAGAGTTCTTTTCCGGACTTTTTTTTTTTACCCCTTCAGCTCAGGCCCTTGTTCCTCGTCCCCAAGGCCTTTGCACTGGTCTCCTCCCCATCTGCCACCTCTACAGACACGTAAGCACATACCGCTGTCAGCCCAGCGACATCGTGCTGTCTCCCTCCTATGTAAGGCCGTGCCATCCCTCCCTTGGGGTCTGCATTGGCTGTTCCATCAGCCAGCGCGACTATCATACCCAGTGGGATCCTACAGTGATCTTCCCCACTCTTCCTCCCTCACTGTAGCTGAAACCATGTGGTCCTCCCCGAAAACAGACTCTGCCTCCAAAGTCCGCTCAGCTCTGAGCACAGGGCAGGACACAAGGTAGATGGTCGGTACAAGATGCCTGAACAGATCACGAGAGATTCTCTGTTCTCCTGTCTCGCCCCCTTGGTGCATGCTGGTCCCCGAGCCAGATGTGCCTCCCTGACCTGTGTTCCCCGCTGTCCTCCAAAGCCGGTTCCGGAAGCTTCTGCTGTTCCCGGAAGCTTTCTCAGACGGCTTCCTTCCTCCTCATAGTGAGGTCGTCCAGTGCAGAGGCCGTGCTGGCTTCTGTCACTGTCGCCTCTAGGAGAGAGCTTCTGGCATTCGTCTCCCCTCAGCTACTCTGAGCAGGTGAGGAGGCAGGTTAAGGAAGCAGAAAGGACCTCCCGAGAAGTGCCGACTCGTCCCCTGCTCTCTGCTCTCTGTCCCCTGATTCGTGCTCCATGGAGTGCTGGTCTACTCTTGTCTGAGATAACCCTTCATTCCGCAGACAGTGATGAGGCACCGGTTGGCGCTGGGCAGTGTTGGACGTACCGTGAGGCAGAGGTCAGCAAAGCAGACAAAAAATTCCCGCCCTGGCAGAGTTCGTGTTTCGGTTAGGGTCACGGGCAAGACGGCGAGTGAGCACGTGAATATGTGGTGGGGGACCGAGTGGTCCTCCTGCTGTGGAGTCAAGCAGCGAGGGCAGGGGGCGGGAGGGTGGTTTGCTGTGATGCGCTGGGTGGCGGGGAGGCCCTGTCCGAAGGACCCCTGGAGCAGAGAGCACGAGGAAGGGAGGGAAGAGAACACCGAGCACATGAGGCTGAGGGATGAAGCGGGCTTGGAGGGCACTAGGAGCAAGGAGACCAGCGAGGGCAAAAGCAGGATGTGAGGTTAGAGAGGTAGGAGGCCAGGAGTAGAGACCACCAGGGCCCCGAGGGCCACCGTAAAGCCTGGACCTTCACTCTGCGGAATCCAGAAGCTCCTGGAGACTTTTGAGAGGTACTATGAGCCGACTTGGTTCCCAGTAGCATCTCGCCAGCTCCCGTGCAGATAATAGACCGGAGTGGTCCCATTTTACAGAAAAGAACACTGAGGCTCATAGAAAGTTTATTTAATGGCAAAAAACTGGTAAAGGGGCAGGCCCTGGTCTGGTCACTGAGGACCTCGAGGTGGGCAGGATTCTGGTGGCACATAGGTGCATCGTGGTCATGACTCTGATAGAAACACCCAGAAAGTGCCTCCATCTTCATGGTATTCTGGACACTGTAAATGGGTATTGAAATATCAGGGTTTTTGGGGGGATCCCTTCTCTCTCCCCTCCCCTAGCCCTGTGGGTCTCAGGTATAAATGACCAGTGAGGGCCAGGATGACAAGGCTGGGGTAAGAGGCAGTAGAAAGCGGGTGCTTCAGGAGAGATGATCTTCCTGCTTGTTGCCTACCTGCGAATAGAACAGCCTCCCAGGAGAGCTGCAAAAATGTTCAAACGCACTGGAAGGAAGAGTCACCCCCCGCCCACAAGCTGAGTCCCAGGCTGCTGTGTGAGCCCACGGAGGCGAGAGCTCTTTCTGCACATCCTTAGAGTTTTTACTGCAACGATGTTAACCACCGAAGCAGGTTGATTCTACCGCACACACAGAGCCATGGCTTACGAATAAATGTCTCAACCACGCGGCATATTGTGTCATTGGTAGGTGCTCCGGCATTTTGGGGACACCTTCCGTTGTTTGGGCAGAGGTCTGGGGAAGCCTTCCCCTTTCGTTGGGAGATTCCTAAGGCGGCCCGGCTCAAAGGGCACCTGACGTGGGGCTGCGCTGGTGAGTCCCTATGTGTGTGGAGGCACGGTGGCTTCACTCTGGGGTCAGAGGTGGGGTGTGCCCAGGCCGTCTGGGGGCGCAAGACGACGTTCGGCTCCTTTCCTTTGGGGCAGACCCAGCATGACCTGGGGTCCCCAGGAAGCTCAGTGAATGCATCTGACATGCTGCATAGTTTATCCGCTTCCTTCCTTCTCTCCTTTCGCTCCTGGATCATCCTCCCTCCCCGTCTTGCTCCTTCCTCCCTTTACGCCCTCCAGTTCCACCCACCTCTCCACTTCTAGCATCATCCAGTCTCTTCCTGTCTCTCTGTAATCCAGCCACTTAACCTGTAATATTTACACAATCTGTACATCTCCGGCAAAATTAAAATAGCATTTTTAATAGGGGGAAAGGCTTATGCAAGTAACCTTTAATAAAACGTTGAGTTTGGGGGGACACCCCCAAAGAGATTCTGACATTTGAGACTTTTTTTTTTTGGCAAAGCACATAGAGAACTTAGGAAATGTGAGTGAGCACATCATTTTGGAGAATGCCATTTAAAAAATAAAAGCCACTGTAATCTGGTTTCTTCCCATTCTATTTGACTATAACACTTTTTTTTTAAGGCATAAAATGCAAAAATGAAACCAAGACGCTCCAAAATTTTGGGAGACTGTATTACACAAAAAATGAAAATAAAAATTAGCTAGCATGTCAAATAGCGCACCTGCAGCCCATCGGACCTGTGCTCCCGTTTAGCAGAAGCTTCTTGTAGAGAGTCAAGATGGGACCCCGGGACTTGGGCTTGCCTTTGAAGACACACTGATTTCCCTAGAGACTTGGTGACTTTCTTTTTTTAATTGATGTGGGATTTGCTGTAACTCCAGGGTTGGATACTCAGCGTGTGCCTCTGACACTGTCTGCCTCCTCCAGCCATCTCTGAGTAACCACCCAAATACAGCACACAAATAACCTTGTGAGGCTTTTGCACAGAGTAAATGTCTTACAAGTTTGATTTTTTTCACAGTAGATCTATTTTTTTAGAAGATAGTCTTAGGACTCAAAGTAGGAAGGGAGGGCGGGGGAAGGAAGAAAGGAGAGAAGGAAGGAAGGAAGGAAAGAAGGAAGGAAAGAAAGAAGGAAGGAAGGGAGGGAGGGAGGAAGGAAGGATAGGAAGGAAGAAGGAAGGAAGGGGGAGGGAAGAAGAGAGGGAGGAAGGGAGGGAAGGACAGGAGGAGAGAGGGATGGAAGGAAGAGGGAAGGCAGACAGGCAGAAGACAGGTGGGTAGGTGGCTGACATTTAGCTGAATACGAAGAAAACAAATTCTTGAACTTGGAGTTAGGTGATAATAATTTGAGTCCTGTATCTTATTTGCATCTTTGAGCAAGTTACTTGTTTGGGAATTATTTTGTAACTTTTTTAAAACTTGTTTTATTTTTCATTAAAAGTTTTTTAAATATTTATTTTTGAGAGAGGGAGAGACAGAGCACGAGCAGGGGAGGGGCAGAGAGCAAGAGTGAGACAAAGAATCTGAAGTAGGCTCCAGGCTCTGTGCTGACAGCCCGACGTGGGGATGGAACCCACGAACCATGAGATCATGACCTGAGCCGAAGTCGGATGCTCAACCTACTGAGCCACCCAGGCGCCCCTAACCTTTTGAAATAATTATTAAATGAAAAAGAAAAAGCTTTTCAAGCTAAATGTTCCACAAGCCAAGGAGGTTCACTGGATCACCTGTGTAACCCCCTGTTAGGCATGATTTATTGAACACTTGCCTTAAATTCTCAGCTGATGGGCTCTGGAGAACCTGTCCCAGGCCCTTAGAGATCACTGTTGGAAAACAGCATTTCATGACAAAGCTTCTACTTTGTACTGGGCACTCCCTGTGTGAGATTTTACATGATTCCTCCCCTCAGTCTACCTGGTGTCCATGTTCTTGTTCTGGTTTTCTGTTCCTGAGGAGGCAGCTGAGTCCCAGGGAGGTTAAACATGGCCAGGTCACCAGGCGGGGAGGAGCAGGGGGCTAGAGAATAACCTAGTACTTTGCTCTGGAGCCGGGCCCCAGTCCAGCTCATCGTGTGTTGAAAGGGAGTACTGCAGTTGGGCGGGATGGCGGATGATGGTCGACATCACGCAAGGCGGTCACGTGGGGGACACAGTGAGCCCCACTCAGCCCCCCAGACTGAGTACTGAAGTTTCAGGGAGTGATTTGGTAAAATGAGACTTCAGCCCATTAAGCCACCGTCCAACTGGATCAATTGGATTTGATGTGTCTGTGGCAGTGGGGCTTTTTATGAAAAGTGCAGTGATAATAAGAAGCCACTTGGGAAATAGATGGGCTCCAATGTCGGAGCATGGCACGCATAACCAAGCTGTAGTCATCCCCGAGGCATAACCACACACGGGAATAACAGTAAACACGGGGCGAAACTCTAGGTGTCATCACGGACACTGGGGTAATCTCTCCATCTTTTTTTTTAATGGTTCTTTGTTTTTGTTTTTTTTTTTTTTTTGAGAAAGAGTGAGTGGGGGAGGGGCAGAGGGGGGGGCACAGAACTCCAAGTGGGGTCCAGGCTCCGTGCTGTCAGCACAGAGTCCGACCAGGGGCTCGAACTCACGAACTGGGAGATCCTGACCTGAGCCAAGGTCTGATGCCCAACTGACTGAGCCACCCAGGCGCCCCAGTAATCACTGGTTTTTACATACGCTCTGGATCAGCTCTTGGTTGCAGAGCCCTACTGCTCGGTGTAGGTCGCGGCTGGAGAACTGATCTCCCTGGAAACTGAACCCGGACACCCCCGTGTGTGTTACCCTCATCTGCAAAGTGGGGGGAGTAGCGGTTCCTTATGGAGATTAAGGAGGCAACCGGTGCAGTGCGCCCAGCAGGGCGCCCGGCTCAGCAGGAAAAGTGACAATGGCGAGTGCCGGGGCTCCTCACGTATGATCTCCTGTGACTGTTACGACCAGCTGGGCTACCAGATCCAGCTCCGTTTAGTGGATGGGAACCCTGGAATCAGGACTGCGTAAGGCACTCATCCAGACGGATGGTAGACAGAGGTGGGGCCGAGCTCAGGTCTGCGGCCCCAGCCTGGGCCTAGCGTCTGGGGGACGCATCGGCGAACACCCTGGCACGTTGTAGAAGCTCCGTAATGTGTGGTGAATCCGAAAGCTCCTGAGGATGAGATGCTGGTTGAGCACCTGGTGTTATCGCTTTGTGATTAAAAGGCTCTCCACTTTCCTGAGTTTGTTTTTACGTTTCTGAATTGCCTTGAGCGAAGATGCTGGGGCAGGTTAAAAAAAGGGCTACGTTTTGGTTGCAAAAGCTGTACTTTTTTTTAATGTTTATTTTTTTGATAGAGCATGAGCAGGGGAGGGGCAGAGAGAGAGGGAGACAGAATCCGAAGCAGGCTCCAGGCTCTGAGCTGTCAGCACAGAGCCCACCGCGGGGCTTGAACCCACGAACTGTGAGATCATGACCTGAGCTGAAGTCAGATGCTTAACTTACTGAGCCACCCAGGCACCCCACAAAAGCTGTATTGAACGGAGCAGGGAACCACTTTGATCTGAGCTGTGGTATGTGAAACGGGCTTCAAGCCATCTCTTTGCTACTGAGACCCTCCTGATGCCTCTTTCAGGTCATGGCGTGCATGGAGGGTTCCAGATAAAACAGCAGGGCTGCGAGGGGATCTTCGGAAGCACCTAGGAGCCCTGTGCCCGGTCTGTGAGCTCTTCGTGACTGTCGCTGGGGCTGGCTAATTGAGCTTCATGGCTGGTTGCCAGGGATGCAGGCCCGTTCCCAGCAGGCCTCAGCTCGCTTTCGCACCCTGTGCATTTGGAGCTGGTCCTCGGGTGTGGGTTAAGTTGCATCTCTGGGCAGAAGCACACGTTGTCTTCCCAGGCCGTCCAGACAGCCCTGGCCAAGCTGCATTTAGCACCTCTTAGCAGCAGACGGAATCTGTCTGTGGTGCTCAGTGCTGGTTAAATAAGCAAATGATCCAATCTGAGGGCTTTCCAGCTTTGGGCTGTGCAATTACCAGGGGCCTGAGGATCAGGGCAGCCCCAAGGCTTTTCCAGCCTGCACTCCTCACACATGCTGAGCCCTGCTCCGGCCTTCCGGGGCCCCATTTAATCAGGATGATGAGGGTAACAGTTGTGGCCACATTTTAGGTACTTACTCTGGATCAGGAAGTCATTTTTCAAAGATTAACCCATTAATCTTTTTTATTTTATTTTTTTTTCAATGTTTATTTATTTTTGGGACAGAGAGAGACAGAGCATGAACGGGGGAGGGTCAGAGAGAGAGGGAGACACAGAATCGGAAACAGGCTCCAGGCTCTGAGCCATCAGCCCAGAGCCCGACGCGGGGCTCGAACTCACGGACCGCGAGATCGTGACCTGGCTGAAGTCGGACGCTTAACTGACTGCGCCACCCAGGCGCCCCCCCATTAATCTTTTTTAAATGTTTATTTACTTTGAGAGAGAGGGAGAGCACACACACATGCACAGGAACTGGGGAGGGGCAGAGAGAGAGGGAGGGAGAGAGAGAGAGAGAGAGAGAGGGAGAGAGGGAGAGAATCTCAAGCAGGCTCCACACTGTCAGCACAGAGCCTGACGTGGGGCTCGAACTCGTGAACCTTGAGATCATTGAGCCGAAATAAAGAGCCGGATGCTTAACCGACCGAGCTACCCGGGTGCCCCAACCCATTAAATTTTCTAACAAAAATTTTGGGGCATGGGGGTTGTACTAGTTTTATCACTGTTTTCTGAGACATCGAGACACTGAGTCAGGGGCTTGAGGTCTCCATAAGCGCTTAACGGGCAAGAATAGAAATTGGTCCCAGGTCTGATGACCCCAAACCCACGGCTTAACGGTGGCCTTTTGCTAAAACCTTCCCTGAGCCCCAGGGTGGAAGTCTGCTCTCTCTTCAACCTCCCCAGCCTCTGTCTGGAATTTCTGGTGGGTGCCCCTGACCTCCTCCTGGCGCGGCAGGGAAGGATGCTGCACCCTGCCCCGCACACAGAAGGCCCTCAGAGTGCTTGCACTTCTGGCCTTTCCTCCTGACGCCAGGCCCTCTGTCAGAGTCAGGGTCTGTAACGGCCACGCCGGGCCCGTGGCCTACATTTGCTGCCTGGTGGGTAGTTCCTTTGCTGGAACGTAGACCTGAGTCTGACTGAGTTTTGTATGACACGGAGCAAATCAAGGGACATGGCAGGTACTGGGCACACCCTGGCCAGACGGATGAGGACAGAATATCTCCGTGGTGGGTGGTGAAAGATTATAACCTTACCTTCAGCGTGCCTTGGCATTTTCATGGAACGTGTCCCCGGCATGAAAGGCACGTGTCTAGTGGTGGGGTGAGCGGCGGCCTGGAACACTTGGGTCCCCACTGTGTCACTTAATCAGGACCTTAGGAAGAACCACAGGGCCACCCTCGTCTGTCCTTTGGCTCATAAGCCCTCCGTCTGATGGGTTGTCCTGTGGCTAAAAGGAGATGTTTGGAAGAAAGCCCAAGCGCGGTGCTCCCCCGAGAACAGGCACCTGGAGACATTATTCCATTCACTCGTATGTTCAGCAAGCGTTTATTGAACACCTACTATGTGCCTGGCCCTGTTACAGAGTGGAGGACGCTCAACAAAGTGTGGCCTGCCGGCTAAATCTGGCCCGCGATCCAGTTGTGTAAATAAGGTAAATAAGCCGTGCTCATTATTTATGTAGTGTCTACGGCACTTTGTGTGTTACAAGGCAGAGGTGAGTAGTTGAGACAAAACCAAAAACCAAAAAACAATACAAAACCCCTCTATTGGATTATAAGGTGAAAAGTGCCATGGTAAAAATGGAGGAGCCTAAAGGGGTGACCGCAGCGGGGTGGTGGAGAACGTCGCAGTTTTTTGACCGTAGAGGCTGCCCAAGCAGACCAAGGGGCATCAGCGTAGGCATCGTCGGGAAGGTGACATTTGAACAAAGAGTCGAGGGAGATGAAGGAGTGAGTCAGGCTGCCTGTGGGCTAAGAAACTCGAGGGCCAGGGGAGCAGCGAGTGCAAAGGCCCTGGGGTGGAAATGTGCCTGGCATTTCCGAGGAACAGCAAGGAGGCTAGTTTAGCTGGAGCGGCGTTAGGAAGATGCTGAGTGGTAGCAGCGGAGATCGGTAGGTGAGGGGCCGTGGACAGGGCTGGAAGGACAGCCGAATGGCTCTGTTTTGAAGGTCCCGGCAAAAGTGGTAAATTCTCCCCTGGAAAGTTGTAACCCAACTCGGGAACCAACGATGACTTCCGGAGGGTTTCTTTTGGAGACAAGCCAATACAGTGGACCCAGGAGCTGAAGAGCCACTGTTCTCCTTGAACACAGAGGGACTCGGTGTGGGTCTTAGGGGTGACACTGTAACCAGGCATGTTTCTCCAGGGGGAAGCCGAGTGCCGAAGGCATTCAGACCGTCTGGCTTGGAGCTTCTGGGTAATCAAAGTCCATGACGGTCTCGGACGGCCGCAGGTGCACACAGGAGTGGGCGTGCACGTCGTAGGTGCGACCTGGGGACACAGAGGCCTTGCGCTACGTATCCCGGTCGGCTCTCAGTGGGGGCTTTAGAATGGGTCCTTACTGTTCTTTTTCTGGCTCACGGAGCACCCCGTGTCCACACACAGCCTCTCCTGCTCCGGAGGCAGTTTCCAAGACAGCAGCTCCCTGGGCAATGTGACATCTGTATGCACAGCAGTTACAGCCATTTTCGACACTGGTGGCCACAGAACGGTGCCCCCACCCCACGGTGTGGGATGTGGTGCAGGAGGCTGGCTGGCACTTGCTGAGAATAAGCCTCGAGCGGGTCAGAAAGTTGAGAAATGGGGTAGCTGTGTGGAGTCTCCTGCTGCGGGGAACGGGATGTTTTCTCTCCTGCTTGCCACAGGCCGGGAGGGAGGATGTTTCTGACTCCGTGTTCCCTTGGTGAGCACTGTGTACCCAGGGGCAGCCTTACAAAGCGGTTTGGTGCTGTTTGTTTTAGCTGGACAGGCTTCTAAAATCCAGATCAGCCTACGGATTTGCTTGCATGGGTGTCATTCTCTAGCTACCCGCCAGGCGTGGGGGCGTGAAGCGTTTTGTAGCTGAGCACATGTTGTGTGTTGGGGGCTTTTGTGTCCCTTATCTTGGTACAGCCTCCCCCAAACATCAAGGACACGTGAGAGCTGCCTTTGTCCTCCTCTTCCTCTTGCAGGTGCAGATGCAGAGGCTTGCGGAGGTTATGTGCCTGCCCTAGCCCCCCACCCAGTAAACGGGGGCGGGAGTGCTGTTGAAGATCTGGCCTTCTGATACCCCGATCTGGAGGGCTAGTTTCTGAGCCGTGGACTAAACGAGCCTCAGTCCGGCCAGCCGTCAGCCCCCATCACCGCTCAGAGTACACGGTAGCCGCTGTCGGCCGAATCTAGAAACGAAGGATCATGGGCACCTGGGCGGCTCAGTCGGTTAAGCGTCCGACTCCGGCTCAGGTCACGATCTCGCGGTTCATGAGTTCGAGCCCCGCGTCGGGCTCTGTGCTGACAGTTCGGAGCCTGGAGCTGTTTCGGATTCTGTGTCTCCCTCTCTCTCTCTGCCCCTTCCCCGCTCGTGCTCTCTCTCTCTCTTTCTCTCACAAATAAATAAACATGAAAAGGGAGAAAAGTAAAGAAGGAGCCAGGCTTCGTCTCTGGGGAATTAACAAACTTTAATTTGGAGGATGCATCCCAGGTGGACGCATCCACTTAACTCCACAACTAGGTCATCTCTCTGTATTCTGAATGATATTTCACTCGTTTCGGAAGTGGAATCCGCCCCTGTTCCCAGCCCCCGACTGAGGGCAATCCCAGTTTGTCCCGAGATTACGGAAACCAAACATTCCATAGTAATAACATTTGTAAGGGCCTACTGAATGTTTGGCATTCTCTCGACCCCTTTGTCCCTATTACCTCATTTAAACAATAACACGTACTCCTATTTTATTATTATTAACACGCCAGCCTAATGCTTACTGAGCACTTAAAATGTGCCAGGTAATGTTCTAAAACCTTTGCGGGTATTGGCATTTGTAATCCTTACAGCATACCTTGAAATACCGCTATGGCACCCATGTTTTACCGAAGAGGAAACGGAGGCACAGGAAGGGGCTCAGGGTCGTAGAGCTGAGGTGAGACGGAAGGGACAGTTGACTTTAGACACAGACGGGAGGTACGACTTTCTCGCATGCGTTGCATCGGTGCTAGGTGGCCCTCGGGCTGCAAGAGAATCACCTTGGGGGGTGTCTGAAAATGCAGAAGTGGTGCCTTCCCCTCACATTCTGTTTCAGTACCTTGGGGCGGGGGCCCCCACATCAGTATTTTTGTTGTTGTTGCTTCAGTACCTCTCTCTCTCTTTTTTTTTAAGTTTATTTATTATTTTGAGAGAGAGAGAGAGAAAGCACAAGTGGCAAAGGGGCAGAGAGAGAGAGAGAGAGAGAGAGAATCCCAGGCAGGCTCCCTGCTGCCATTGCAGAGCCTGATGCAGGGCTTGAACTCACAAACCGTGAGAGCATGACCTGAGCCAAAGCCAAGTGCCAGAGGCTTCACCGGCTGAGCCACCCAGGCACCCCTCAGTATCTCTTTTGATTGTGATTATGACACCCATGACGAAATGTGCATAACGGGAATGTACAGTTTCGGGAATTCACGGAGAGGGGACAGCTTGGTCATCACCACCCATGTAAGAACGTTGACACCTCCTACACTGTCCTTTTCCATTGTCACTACTGTGCTGACTTTTGCAACAATCACTTTCTTTTCTTTGTACAGTAAAACCTTGGTTTGTGAGCATCGTTTGTTCTGGAAGCGTGCTTGTAACCCAAAGCACTTGCATATCAAAGCGAATTTCCCCATAAGAAGTAAGGGAAACTCAGATGATTCCTTCCACAACCCAAAACTATTCATATAAAAATGATTACAATACTGTAATATAATACAAAATAATAAAGAAAACACAAAATGTGAAGAAAAGTAAACAAATGAACCTGCATTTACTTTTTTTATAAAATTTTTTAACATTTATTTATCTTAGAAAGAGAGAGACAGAGCATGAGTGGGGGAGGGGCAGAGACACGGGGGGACACAGAATCCGAAGCGGGCTCCAGGCTCTGAGTTGTCAGCACAGAGCCCGACGCGGTGTTCGAACCCGTGAATGGTGAGATCATGACCTGAGCCAAAGTCGGACGCTCAACCGACTGAGCCCCCCGGGCGCCCCAACCTGCACTTACTTTCGAAAACCTTTGTAGCTGGTGTGAGGGAGACCAGAGAGAGAAGGTTTATTATGTAGGATGACTTTCACTATCACTAATGGATGTTGACTACGGTACCGTGTTGATAAACTCTTGTCATCCACTGTATTTCATGTACCTGGCAACAAGGCAGCAGAGGAAAGGGTCTGTATCTGCAGGCAGCCCGACCTAGAGCCCAGCATTCCTAAGCTCACTCTTGTCTGGAAAAGCGAAGGACTGTCCATAGTGGCTTTGAAGTGACAAAAAAATACACCAGCGCCAGTTGTGGGCACCTTCCAGCCTTCCGAAAAATCACCGACGTCTGCCAGATACCACGGCTTGAGACTGAGCATCCGAGCATGGGAGACGGTCGCCCACGATCCCACAGTGAGAGAGAGAGAGAGAGAGAGAGAGGGAGAACCATTGGCTCAGTTGGGATCATGTGACGCTCAGCATCGCATACTACTCGTGTTGCAAGACATCGCTTGTTTATCAAGTTAAAATGTATTACAAATGTTTCTTTGTCTCGCGGAACACTCGCAGAACAAGTCACTTGCCATCCAGGGTTTTACTGTACTTTCGTGATGTGAGTGTTCATTCCGAACACTGTATAGTCAGCCTCTGCCTGTTTGGGGACTTTATGTTATTGGACCCATGTAGTAGGTGCCATTTTGCATCTGGTTTCTTTCATTCAGCCTTATGTGGGTGAAATCTATCCGTGTTAGTGAATGTTGCTGTGTCTCATTCATTTCCATTGCCGTACAGAATGCCATTGTATGTCCCCACCACCTGTCACCATGGATGGACATTTGGACTGGTTGCCATATTGGATTATTACAAATTATGCTGTTTGGAACTTTCTTGTGTATGCTTTTTGATGCATATATATACATGTTTTTGCAAGGTCTGTGTTAGGAGTTGAATTGTTGCTCTCGAGGGTATGTTTATCTTCAAATACGGAATATAATATAATATTAGGAAACTAATGTGGCTGTATGAGTCCGTACTAGTAACAGTACAGAAGAGTTCTCCACACCATAGCTCAATGACCCTCATGTTGCAGCCGTTTCAAGTTCAGCCATTCTGATGGGCATGTGGAAATATCTCCTTGTGGCTTTGATTTGCATTTGCCCCATGGCTGATGAGATTTTTCTCACTTTTCATTTGGTTAAACGCCATCTGGAGGGGCGCCTGGGTGGCTCAGTCGGTTGAGTGTCCAACTCTGGCTCGGGTCATGGTCTTGCGGTCGTAGGTTCGGGCCCCGCATCAGGCTCTGGGCTGACAGCTGGGAGCCTGGAGCCTGCTTCGGCTTCTGTGTCTCCCTCTCTCTCTGCCCCTCCCCTGTTCATGCTCTGTCTCTCTCTCTCAAAAATAAATAAACATTAAAAGAAATGTTTTAAAAAAGCCACTCGGAGATCCTTTTTAATGAAGTGATTGCTCCGATCTCCACGTCGTTTTCACTTTTCTCTTTCTTAATGGTGTTGGTGCTATTATTTTCTTTTATGACCAATGATTCTTAATTTTAATGCAGTGAAATTGGTAAACTATTTCCTTTATGAAAAAGGCCGTGGAGATCACCTACATTGTTTTCTTCTAGAAAATTTATTGTCTTATCTTCCATGGAGACATCTATCAGGCTGGGACTGATTTTTGTGTATAGTGGGAGGGAGAGGTCAAGTTTTGCTTTTATTTTTTTCCAGTTGATAGCAAATTTTCTCAGGAACATCTTTCGAAAACTATTTTATCAGCTGAGATGTTAATGTTTGTTGAAGCTTCATGGTGAAGACCAAATTATAGCCTAGAATGAGAACTACTCAACTCTGTTGAAATCACATTTCATACAGAACATACAGGGAAAAGCACAGAATCTCAGAAGAAGAACAGGAAAACCACTGCCAGTCCCAGCACCCAGAAAGAGGTCCATTCATTTATTTCATGAAGACCAGCATCTAGGCTATTTTACGTGACAGTCCCCAGACCCACGCCCGGCACTTTGTAGATGCTTGATATGTTTTGAAAGAATGAAAACTTTCATTTATCTGCTTCCATCCCTGTTGGTCTTTGTGTATTTTCACAAATTCCGGTCATGTTCTACATGCGATTGGCAACACGATTTCTTCCCTTAACAACAAAACTTCCCTGTTTTCCAATAGTAACTTCTACGTGATAACTTTTACTGGTTACACGTAGAATGTTTTTACGCAGTGCCTTGCTGTTGAACTTGTACATTATTTTCCAGTTTTTAACGAGTGTAAATAACATCTTCTGTCCTGGGGTCCTCACATGCTCTCAAGTGTATTTCTTCAGAATACATTCCTACAGGTGGATCAAGGTATGGGTATTTATGAATATTTTAAAACTTATTTCCAGATTTCTTGCCAAAAACTTTCGAATCAATTTCAATTTCTCCAAGCAAATGATAATAGTGCCTCTTACCCAGAATCTTCAAAATTACTTGCGTCATCATTTTTTAAAATTTATTTTAATTACTTTATTTTATTTATTTTAAGTTATTTTATTTATTTTTCATATCTTATTTTATATTTTCAATTTATTTACTTCAAGGGTATCTTTTATTATTTAAAAACATTTTTAAATGTTTATTTATTTATTTATTTATTTATTTTTTCTTTATTTTTTTTATTTTTTATTTTTTTAATTTTTTTTTTTTTAACGTTTATTTATTTTTTTGGGACAGAGAGAGACAGAGCATGAACGGGGGAGGGGCAGAGAGAGAGGGAGACACAGAATCGGAAACAGGCTCCAGGCTCGGAGCCATCAGCCCAGAGCCCGACGCGGGGCTCGAACTCCCGGACCGCGAGATCGTGACCTGGCTGAAGTCGGATGCTTAACCAACTGCGCCACCCAGGCGCCCCAAATGTTTATTTATTTATAAGAGAGAGAACGTGAGCAGGGGAGGAGCAGAGAGAGAGGGAGACACAGAATTTGAAGCAGGCTCCAGGCTCTGAGCTGTCTGCACAGAGCCCGATGTGGAGCTTGAACTCATGAACCCCGAGATCATGACCTGAGCCAGAGTCGGGTACTCAACCGATGAGTCACCCAGGTGCCCCTTAAGCGAATTTTTAAATTTTTTTTTCAACGTTTATTTATTTTTGGGACAGAGAGAGACAGAGCATGAACGGGGGAGGGGCAGAGAGAGAGGGAGACACAGAATCGGAAACAGGCTCCAGGCTCTGAGCCATCAGCCCAGAGCCCGACGCGGGGCTCGAACTCCTGGACCGCGAGATCGTGACCTGGCTGAAGTCGGACGCTCAACCGACTGCGCCACCCAGGCGCCCCGAATTTTTAAATTATATATACATATTTAACTCTTTATGTTTCTTCTTTCTTAACTTGCTGAGATCTTGTAAGAGTTCTTTATTAAGGACAGTAACATTGTGATTAGATATACTGCAAATACATTTTCCAAATTGTCACTGTCTTTGAAGTTCATTGTTTTTCTTTTCTTTGAAAGTTTCACGTCATTATGTACAAGATCTACACTGTGAAACTTTCGTTTGATGTAGTTTTATCTTTGAGTTTCTCCTTCTTCAAGCCCTCTCTGCATTGTCCCAGTGAGATTATCTCTAGTTTTCTGAATTGAGATGTTTCTTATTGGTTTTAAACAGTTTTTCTCATAGTGAAGAATTCTTTCAGGGCTACTAATTTTAAAATGCCAGGAACAGAGGCACCTGGGTGGCTCAGTCGGTTGAGTGTCCAACTCTTGATTTTCTCTCAGGTCATGATCTCAGGGTCCAGAGATCAAGCCCTGCATCGGGCTGTGTGCTGAGCGTGGAACCTGCTTAAGATTCTCTTTCTCCCTCTGCCCCTCCCCCACTTGCATGGGCTCTCTCCTTCTCTCAAAAAAAAAAAAATCACATTTGATCAATTGCCATCGGTCACTTATTAAGATGATTATATTGATTTTTTTCCTTTGACTTATTAATGTAATGACTCCCACTAATAACCTTTCTAATGATAGACTGTCTTCTTTTCCTGGTGTAAAAACTTTATTATTTTTGGCATTAACAAACATAATGTCCTCTTTGGATGTAATAAGCTTTGTTTTCTTAATGTGCCATTTGATTCTTCTACTAGGATTTGATTTAGAATTTTTGAACTAGAACTATTTGATGGAATGATTTTTCAGTGTTTAAAATTCTGTTTTGGTTAGTTTTTCAATATGATGCTTTCCTCCTCAAAATGGATTGGGAGAATGTCTGCTTTTCCTGAGAGCCAGAGGAATGATTCATGATGCATTCCTTGATGGTTTAAATGAACTCGTAACTTTTTATTGTATCTCTCTGCTGTGTTGAGTTTTAGTTTCAGTTTCAGTTTTTCTTGGTACTGACTTTAGTAATTCAGATTTTCCTTTAAAATCATCTATTTCATCAACATTTAACAAGATAACAGCACAGAACCAGCTATAACACACAGTTTTGTGATTTAAAAATGTATCTATTTCTGCGCTTATAAAAGCTTCTTATATTAAAATTGTGTTTGCTTATGTTTAACCGGCTTTAGTTTATTTTTCAATTTTACTCTTAATGTATGCTTTTATATTTTTAATTCCATTAAGATGTTCCATGATTTTTTTTAATTATTCAATTGAAACCTCACTCCATTTATTTTAATCTAGACTTCTCCAATACTGCCAGCCTTGAAGGCTATGTATTTTCCTCTGAAAACAGTAGTGGACAGCACCTTTACATTCTGATATGAGATGTGCTCATTACGATTTTCTTTTTACTCAGGAGAGTATGCTCTCTTAGGAAGGAAGGTAGATATCAAAATCACCTACAGGGTCTTTCCAGATAATATAAGTGATCTCAGAAAGTCTAATATCTTCCCTGCCTGCCATCTCATCCCTTATTTTATTTTTTCCTTTTACTTTGTCACTTTGTTTTAGGTGTGTTGCTAATAGATAGAGAAAAATATTAGATTTGATTTTTTTTTTTACCCTCTCAGTGTGTTTTAAGGAAATTTGATCCTATTTGCTTTTACCATCCACTTGATCATCTGTCATCATCATGTTTTATCTTAAGCATCTATGAGTCGTATTTCCTTGCAATTCCTTGGTCTCCTATGTTTTGGGATAGGTCTGCTTCTGCACTTCTTTTGTTCCAAGGTGGATCCCTTGGTCTGATGGGATGTTCTGTGAGATCCAGTGCTTGTCAGCCAAAGAAGTTCTTAGATCATGGTGCTGTCTGAGGTCCAGGAGGCAGGAAAGACCAGGAAGTGTATCTATTCTTCCAAATGGAATGGCTGCCCATTCTGGATGGAGGGGCTGCCATATCCACCTTGCTTCCCAGTGGCTGGTTGGTCTTCTCAAGTGACCGTGCTGTATGGGATCTCTGTGTTGGTCTCCTGCCTGGCAGGTTGGGTTCCCCAGAAAGCAAACTCCGAGGACATTAGCCTGCAGGATGTTTGTTAGAACTTAGCACTTGTGGGAAGGAAGAGGAATCAGCACTGAGCATAGCAAGAAGTTGGGTGTGGTGCGGTCTCTACATGGGCCTCAGCCAGCTCCACTGGGATCTTCGGAGCTGGGATGATCATTCATAAGATTGTCCCAAGTTGGAGCAAGGGGGCTAGGCCTCTGTCCCCCCGTGTTGGTTAGTCGTTGGCTGTGGGCCACCTCTGGAAAGAAGCATGGTCTTGGGCGAGGAGTTTTCTTCAGCCAAGGCCATCTCCTCAAGGCTGGTTGCTGGATGTGCTGGTAGCATTGCAGCATCTGCAGGGGGGGGAGGAGAGTCCTTTGTTCCGGAAGGGGCACTTGGGTGGCACATGACAGCATCCACAGAGGTCTCCTGGGTGCCAGTCACAGGACCACATGCTGTATATGCATTATCCAGTTCAACTCCCTCTCACGGGAGCTCCGTGAAGTCGGCACTGCCAGTGTTCCCATTTTACAGATGGTAAAGTGAGGCACCACGAGGTAAAAGAACCCACCCCTGGTCACCAGGCAGCAGAATTGGTACTCAATCTGACTTGAATACCCTGCTTCCGTACTTCTATACTGATACGGAAAGTGTAAATCCTGTTCTCCATTTTCCTAGCAGTTACTTTTGGTATTAAAAAAAAAAAGATCCTTGAACCTGTATTTCCCCACTGGCTCTCTGGTTATGGCTCCATGTTGCTGTTACACTTCAGTGACCAGCTGACGGGTAGGAATTCTTGGGTTTGCAGCCTTTTCCCATTAACCTCTGCATGGACGTTCTACCACTTTCTAAGGTTTAATGCACTGTGCTGAGCAGTCTTAGGGCCCTGATTCTTTAATATTCCATTATTCATGGCCTGTCCGTTTCTGTTTGTATGCTTGTAGGAGTCTGTTTCCATCCCAGAATTTCAAATACGCCAACACGTTTCATGTTTTCTTTTGTTCTCTCTGCCCTCCTCTTGGGGAGATCACTCATTCGTTCTTTCGTTTGTTCACCTTTTGAAATGTGTTGGCCTTCCTTCCCTGCCAGCTGGGCGATGGGTACACACAGAGGTAAGTCAGCCAGAGTAGCCCACGGGGACGAGGACACAGAAGGTCGAACACAGCGCGTCGGGGCTGGCGAGTGCCGGGGGAGACAGACCCAGCAAAGGCTTGCTGAGTCTGGGGAGGAGTCTTTAGGGAAGAGAAGCCTTCTTTTAGAAGGGGAGCTCTGACTTGGGATTTGAAGGATGCACAGGAGTTTTTCAGATGACAAACGAAAGGTCTCGCATTGACTCCCAGTCTCCCCAGTGAGGCTTTTCTTCTCAGAGGAGGTCTGACAACGTTCATCACGGCTCATTGTAGCTACCGCTTCACACGGAAACCATCTAGATGCTCTTCCTCTGTTTAGTTATGAGATCTGTATTTTTTCAGAGGAGAGACTAGAGCCCAGAGAGGTTACACAGCTGGCCCAAAGTCACACAGCCGGGAATCGGCAGAAGCACAGCTTGGTCCCCCGCCTTGTGGTGCTCAGAGGGAAAGGCAGGAAGGATCAGAGACTCAAAGGCCGACCTGGCCCTCGCTGGGAAACAGGAAGAGCTGCCTCTACATTCTTCTTCCACTAGGAGGCCCTCCGTTCCCTACTTCACCATGCCCCCATCCACCAGAGCCCCTCTCCGGACACCCTGCATGAGTTGTATCGGCCCTGCTTTAGGGGCAGAGTGGGGGTGGTTGTGTGAAACCAGGGTGCCGCTGATGGAAAATCACTGTGCCGAGAGGTGAAGGGGGGGGGTGGTCCTCGCTAAACTAGCCTACCAGGGCTCTTGCTAAGGGCAGATGGGGACTCAGACACTGTGGGGCTGAGGAACCCGATCAGCTATCCAGGGTGGTCACAGGTGTCACACGGGAGATGCTCTCTCTAAACAGACCCGGCAGCATTATTTGGCAAGACTGAGCTGAGCCGGGCCAAAGCCAGGACAGGGGCCAAGGTCAAGGCCGAGTCAGAAAGAGGGCTCAGAGGAGCCTGACAATAGTCTGCTCAAGGAGAGGGTCTCTGTCCCCAGCCGACGTTCTACAACACAGGGCCCAGCAAGGTCTGTTGAGTGGGTGAACGCACACACGCTGGGCCATCTCGGCCCTAAAGCGAGTGGGCCTGGCTGTAATCCCCAGCTCCCCCCTTCCCTCATCACCTCTCTAGCAGCCTGAGGCTCTGTCTGACCTTTGCTGGGCTCCCAGCATCCCCACCCCGCTGCCTGCAGGCTGGCGGTGCCCCCCCCGGGCCCCCGCCTGGCCCCTCACCAGCATGACCCTGCCCTTTACGGATGGGACACACTGTGCGTGGAAGATGTGCGTGATTTCCCGGCCCCTGCAAGCCGCCTTGCCTCTGCGGCAGCTGGAGGCATTCCTCTGTGACGCCACCCCACCCCTGCAGCATCTCTCCCCACCTCGCCTACCCTGTGTCCTCATGGAGCAGGTGGACAGCGGTCTTCAGAGGAAAGTTGCTGGCTGTGGGGGGAAAGAAGACAGAATGGTTCGGGGGTGGGGTGTTTTCAGCTGTGGGCTCTTAGAAGACATGGGGCCGGATTTTTGTCTGTTTGCCACGAGAGAAGTTTCGGGAGAACTAGACGCTTCTCATGATGATGCTCGGGCTGGGTTCTTTGGGGACCCTGTCCCATTCGGTCTTCCCCCAAACTCTCTGAGGCAAGTACTTCCCTTCACTCCATTTCAGAGATGGCAACACTGAGGTTCAGAGGGTCGGTATCTTAGGCAAGTGGTGCTGAGCTGAGAAGTGGCAGAGCCAGTATCTGGGTGCGGGCCGTAGGGCCCCTTGGCCCCTACCTTGTCCACAGTATCAACCTGTGAAGGACAGCAGGCCCCCGCCACACCCTCCCTCTATCCTGTCCCCAGCTCCTCGGCAGCTTGGGCCTGCGTCTAAAAGCATCTTGAGGCTAAAAGCATCTCTCCTGTCCCTTGTTTCCCTGCCTCACTTCTCAGAAGCCTGACCCTCACAGCGAGGTGGCACAAAGCCCCGTTAAAATATCATGGCAGGTGAATTCTATCTCAATAAAATTGCTATTTAAAAAAAAAATGGGCAGAGATTCCAAACTTTGTATTAGGGCCCTCCACCCCCAACTCCCCTTTCTCCCTTCGGCTTCCCGGAAATGTATTCCTCCTTTGGTTGTTATTTATGTGACTGAGCCAAGTTCTCTGCCCAGTTAGTGCCTTGGAGCCCAGGACAGGGAGCTCCCCCAGCGTGGGCCTCAGGCTTGCGGTGAAATACTGTTGGGCTGCCCAGCTTAGCAGGTTTCCAGTCACGTGGCCGGATGTCCTCACCCCAGTTCTGACTCCAGGATCAGCCCGGCCACAGTCAGGCCTGCCCGGGCCTCTCTGGTCCTCCGTTGTACCCAGAGGAGCTGAGCCAGAGTGAAGGGACCCCATCCCCGTGAGAGCCAGGCTGCTGGGCCTCCCGGACACTGGTGTTTATTCCTTCTGCAGCCACTGCTAGGATGTCAGCCAACTTTTGCCATTTGGTTCACTGACGTATCCCAAGCACGAGAGCAGTGCCCAGCACGTAGCAGATGCTGGGTAAATATTTGTTGAGCGACTAAACTCCCGTTGCAGGCTGACGGTGACGTAAGTAGGAGTTAGCTCGCCAAGGAATCTTCCACGTGTAGCAAAGTCCTCTCCTCTTCCTTGCAGAGTAACACCACTGGCAATCCTTAAACACTGGGGGGGTCTTATGGCCTGGGAACCCTTGCACCCTCTCTAGGACGTGGTAGTAAACGCATCAGGGCCCTGCTGGGAAGGACTGTCACTGCTCAGGAGAAGCCTGCATCCAGGCTCTGTCCAGAGGTGCCTTCTTCCTTCTAATTAGCACCTCCTGCTTCCGTAGTAAGAAGACTGACTCTCCAGGAATCAAGCTGGATGTCTTAAGTTTGGTGAATGTGGCTCAAATTCCTGTAACCGTGTGTGTGTGTGTGTGTGTGTGTGTGTGTGTGTGTGTGTGTGTGTTGGCCAGGTAGCTGTGTCAGGGGAAAGACCCCGGGCGTGCCCAGGCAGAGGGCAGGCAGGAGAGTTTCTGGCCTGGGCAGCTTGGGAAGTGGGCCAGGCAGAGAGGCAGACTTCTGAGTCTCGAGGGGCTGTCGTGTGTGGGCACTGGCACCTTCTTCACCTGGCTTGTGATGCGTCACTTGGACCACCAAAGTTGGGAGAATCGCCTCCTGCCTGTGAAGGTGACCGTATGTATACGGGAGGAGTTGAGATGTTTGCCTCACTCTCATAGGACCTGTTGTGAGGCTGGAGGGGCCACTGTGTCCATGGGAGCTGGATGAGAGCCCAGGCTTTGGGCTTACACTGGCCTGAGCTCAAAACTTCCTTCTTCTGATGCCCCTGCTGAGCGCCTGGTAGGAACCCGTGGTTTTACTTCTCGACTCTTCCATTCTCATCCGAGGGGATGATAGAGTCCCATAAGTAGTTCTTGAATAAGAAGGAGGGAACGGGGTGAATTTTCTCATGTGTCCAGCCCAGTACTTGGCCCACAGAAGGTATTCAGTAAATATCATGTGTGTGTTTTCCTCTTAGATGGAGGCAAACACGACTGTGTATCTTTACATTGTCTTAATTACTGTTATCATCCTGGTAATAATACAGCTCCAGGATTTGTTGGCCTTTATATCATCACAGGTAGGCTAAGCCAAAACAAAAAATATTTTTTTTAAAGATGCCAAGATTTCCTCAGGAGCTCCTGGAAGGGAAATCGGGAAGGTCGCACAGCAACTAGCAAATACTTAATTTGTTGCGATATGTTCCCTGTCTTTGCCTCTTGAACAATTAGCCGGATGAAAAAATAGCTGTCTGCCCTCAGAAACAGAACATAATATGCAATTAAAATTAAGGACTTGCTATTTGAGGGGACCTGTTACATGCAATTAGAGGAGGAAGCGACCAGGGAATATTACTGTTTCGCATCTTTAGGAATCGGGCTCATTGCAAGAGAGCAAAGAGGGAGGGCCAGCTGGACGGGGCTGCGCAGGGGAGGAGGGAGAAGGGCCCCGCCTCGCTGGGCGTGGCCACTGCCGGGGGTAGTTGGGTTACATACAGAAAATGGGGTGTCTTGCAGCTGTTGTCAATGATGGGGTGAATCCTGGGGGCTGTGGTTATGGGGAGAAACTTAGACTATCTAGAATGGCCCAGGTTTACATTCTGGCCCCTCCGTTTAGTTGTCGTGTTATTCTTCCCTTCTAAACTTTGGTTTTCTTTTCATCTGAAAAACAAGATAATCTTTCTGACCACAGAGATTTGTCGTGGAATTAAAAATGAGACAATGCTTGGGGGCGCCTGGGTGGCTTAGTCGGTTAAGCGTCTGGCTTCGGCTCAGGTCATGATCTCACGGTTGGTGACTTTGAGCCCCGCATCGGGCTCTGTGCTGACAGCTCAGAGCCTGCAGCCTGATTCAGACTCTGTGTCTCCCTCTCTCTCTCTGCTCCTCCCATGCTCATTCTCTCTCTTTCTCTGTCTCTCTCTCTCTCTCAAAAATTAATAAAAACATTTAAAAATTTTTTTTAAAAATGAGATGGTACTTATAATATGCTTCCTAAAATATTGCAAGTAGTAAGTCTTCAACAGACATTAATTTTTATTATTCTGTTTGTAAATGTGCAGAGATGTCCACGTATGGTGGAGAAGGTGGAAAGCAAACACATAAACCAGGTTACAGATAGTACCTGATCGCGAGGATGCCTCTGGCCGCAGGTAAAAGAGAACCCAGCTGAAGGGGACTTGTACAGTAGGGGCATTTATTATCCCACAGAACAGGAAGTCCTGGCTTGGTTAAGTTAACTGTCAATGACTGGATGGTTGCCATTAGTAGGTGGAAACAGGGAGTTCCCAATCAATGGGCATAAAGCTTCAGTTCCACAAGATGAGTAAGTTCTAGAGATCTGCTCACAACATTGTACCTATGGACAGCAATACTGTATTATTATACACTTAAAAATTCATTAAGAAGGTAGATTCCGTACTAAATGTTCTTACCACTGTAAAATAAAACTAAAATTAAAAATGAAGGAAGTTACCTAAGGGGGCCAACTCCCCCCCCCCCCAAAACAAAACAATAACAACAATAAAAAGCCAATAGCAATAACAACAAAAACCCAAAGGGCTTGGGCGTCTCTGGCATCTGGACAGTCACATCTACAAAAGTAATGTTTTTTTTCCAGATCATGTGATTCCAGACTAGCTATACCTTCTCCCTTTGTCAGTTCTGAGCAGTTAAGTTTCTGTGCCTGAAATGCTTCCATTCCTTTCTCCCTGCCCCCCAGCAAGTTAATGAGACCGTGTGGGAACATTGGGTGGGGTATGGAAGCCCACAGGTAAAGGCACAGTTGTGAATTACCAGCATCGCATTTGGAGCGGAGGAATTATATTGACAAAAAGTAAAATGCTGCTGATTGGAAGATAGACCGTCAAGTTAGCCACAGCTTTTTGAGACGAGAAAGCAGAAACATTAAATGTACACATCAATTTAAGACATCCTGATCTCAGAAATATAATAATGCGAGAAGGAAGTGCATCTTTTAGAATTGGAGAATTAGAATAAAAACCGTGGGGAATTGGAGAATTAGAATAAAAACCGTGGGGATGGGAATTTGGACAGATGAGAGAGGAAATGAACTCGGCATGCTAGGCAGGGTCAGTGAGATAAAGCACACTGATTGACACAAAGGTTCCATGAGGTTCTAACACTAGCCGGGCCTCGGGCTCCGCACTGAGTCATACCCTGCCCTCAAAGAGCTCACAGTCCGGAAGTGATAGTGATTCCTTACCTGGAAAACCTATTCCAACCTGGTGAGTGCTGGGATGAGGTATGCAAAGAGTGCTAGGTGAGCTCAGGTGAGCACTTACCTGGCGTGGGGGTGGGAGGGGGCGAGGAGAATTCCTAAAGGAAGGGGTACCTGTGGCGCATCTCCAAGGTTAAGAGGTGGACCAGGAGGAGAAACTGGGCCGGTATTGCGGAGAGGAGGACTGATCCAGCCAAAGGCTCACAGGCGGGAATGTGGCTGTTCATTCTTTCCAGGGAGGGCCATGGAGAGGGGGGCAGTGCCCCCACCACAGGCTGTTGGACAGGGGAACTGGGGCCGTACTTACCCTGAAAGCAATGAGAACCGACAGACAACAGACCGGCAGGGAACCTCATCACTTGACAGCCAGGGTGCAAAGAATGGGTGCAAAGCAGCTATTCTCAAAGTGGGGTCTGGGGACCCTGTGGGCTCCCGAGACCCTTCCAGGGAGTCTGAAAGGTCAAAAGTATTTTCTTCATAATACTCAGAATTTATTTGCCTTTTCCAGTCTCATTGTCTCAGGAGCGTACGTTTCAAGCTACATTAGGACACGCTGAATGCAGAAGCAGGAGTGAGCGTCCGGCTGTCTTCTGTTAAGACAGACGTCAAAGAGAGTAAGCAGAGAGGCAAAACGGTGCCCTTTTCTGCTTTGTGAAATATAGCTATTTTCAAAAAAGATACGTATGCTAAAATGTCATACGTTTATTATTTTTAAATGAATTAAGCTTATGTTAAAATATCTCAGTTTTAGTGTAGAAGAGAGTGAATATTGGTAGATATGATCCAATGAACGAAAAGCACCTCTATAAGAATGTCAGACTTTGAGAACCACTAGATGAAAGGTTAGCTTTCTGGGAGAGCCAGTTCTGGCGGGTGCCAGCAGGGGGAGGTGTCGGGTCCAGGCCCTTTGGGCCCAAGGGTGGGAGAAAGGCGGCAGGAGGGAGAGGAGGAGGGCCCAGCAGCCCAGGACACAACTTCGTTCGATAGTTTCTCCACTCTGTGTTCTAGACGTTAACAGGGACCGTTTCCTGCAGCCCGTGGCGCTGAATCTGACATTTGTGTTTTTCATCTCGCTGATCTTGGCAACATCACAAGGAAGGTGCCGGCAGGGTTCGGATTTTACAAATGAGGCAACTGAGGCCCAGAGAGGGAAAGTGGCCTCCCCCAGGATGCACAGCGAGGCAGCACACAGGGCCGGGCTTCAAGCCCAGGTCTCTCTGACTCCGTGGTTTGTGCGGGTCTCTCCCACAACCTGTCACCTTCATTGCTGGGTGGGTGTTGGAGGCCCCAGTCCCTGAGAGCTGTTCCAGGGCTGTGGGCCCCTGTCCCCCGGCTTCCTGCGGGGCGGTCTCAGATGGCGTCTGGAGAGCACCCTGACCACGGTTGGTGGCAGACTGTGGACGCTGGATCTGGCAAAGAGGCTCTTAGCCTCAGGAGGTTTTTGCCACTCGCGGGGGCTTCTGGGAGGAGATGTGCCGCCAGTGATGAGCTCATCCTTGGGCAGAACTAGCTGGCAGATGGGGGGGGGAGACTCGGCTTCAAGGCAGGCTGTCTGCTTTCAGCACATGGTGGAGCCCACCGCGCGTCTGTTACCTGCCAGGTGCTGACCTTGGTCCACCGACAGAGCACCGAAGAGGAGAGAAAGAACACCGAAGATTCATCCACCTTGTACGGTGCGGGCAGCACGCAAAGGTCGAAACTGCACTGGGCCTGTGGGGGGCTCTCCACCCAGAGGCCTGACCTGCCACTTGTCAGCCGTGTTACCTTGAGCGTGTGGCTTAACCCCTCTGTGCCTCAGTTTCCTGGGAGTAAAGTAGAGATGCAAGAACTCACCTTGTAGGGTTGGCGTGAAAATCAGGTGAGTCAGTACCCGTACAGCACTTAGGTCCTGGCCTGACGGCTAGAAAATACTGGACAAATTCACTTCCAACATTCGATTAAAGCACACAACATACGAAGATCAGTGTGTCTCATGAGAGCGCGTTAGCTGCTTAAGGCACGTCTTGCCACATCATTTTACCCGGAGGCCTGCGTGTTAGGTGTTTTATTATCGCCCCGGTGATTTTGAAACGTAAACTGAGGCTCAGAGAGGCCCAGTGACCTGTTCCAGGTGTAGCTGTCCAAGGCCATCTCTCCTATCAATTCCGACTGTAGGTAGCTAACTTTTCAAGGCCCGCTTCTGCGGCCGCCGTGACTTTGAACTTGCATTCTCCTTGCACGGAGAGGAGCTTCTTTGATGGAAGAGGCCTGCATGGAGTCGTGGTGGGCAGGGGGGTGGGGGAGGGAATCTTGTGAGAAAGTGGGAATTCGCTGACCTCGTCTTCGGGGACAAGCAAGAGGGGTCTGGAGGGGAGGCTCTTCACCTCAACGAGAGGCCCAAGATCCCAACCAGAGACGGCGGCCACGGCAATTCTGAGATTCCGCGGCTCCGCTCATTTTCCGGGGCTTTCTTTTCAGTGTCTCCCTGCTCTTCCTGCTCCTGAATAACCACGGTTAATTTCGCGGAGCCCCTCCTTCCGGGAGCAGGGCCCTGCAGTTTGCCTGTATTTCTGCGGAGCAGGGCCCTGCAGTTTGCCTGTATTTCTGCCGCAAGGAACCCAGGAGGTCATGCTAAGGAGAGTGCTCTATGCCCCCCTGAGCCCACCCTGCCAGGCCCCCTGTTCCAAGTGTCCTCACTCGCTCCAATCTCAGAAGAGCCTTGAGGGGTGGGAACTGTTAGGGTGCCCATCTTACAGATGAGGAGCTCCAGGCTTGGAGACAGGTGGGACGGTGCCCAAAACACCTAGCCGGCGAGCGTCAGTGACAGAACAGCGTCAGAGACAAGATCTATTTCTGGACCCCGCCATTAAGGTACAGGCTGGGACAGAAAAGCCCTTTCGCCTTCCCTCAGTGGGAACAGTTTTGCTACAACAGAATTCCTCTGGGGTGGAGGGCCCTGGGGGCTGGGGCAGGAGCCGGTAGGGTGGCAACTCACCCGCGGCTTTGTGCCTCCCTGTGCAGAACAAGGACGTCTTAAGTGGTGACAAGCCACCCTCGGTGGGCCTCGAGACTGGATCACAGGCCAGAGCTGAAGGCGGGTGTTCGCCAAAGGGCACGGGCATCAGTGTGTTTGCTGTGTGCAGAGGGGACATTGAAGGAACACAAGGCTTCCTCGGCTGGTATTTACTCTGGAATTATTGACTGTTGACTTTGGAGCCAAGGCTTGCGAGGCTCCAGCTGTGCTCCTAGACTCTTAAAGGGATAGGAGGGGTTTTTTCTTCGTGATGGAGGTAGGGGGTAGAGTGTTGGCGTGTGTGTGCCTGCTTGTGCTGACTGCGCAGGAAGACGGGCACCTTCCGTGCCTCTGGAAGATACTGCCTCCTGCTTTAAACAGGGCACACCTTCAGAGGGGGCTTAACGTTAACCAACCCCATTGCTCTGGGGACCAGTGTGTTGAAAATGGCCAGAAGCACACTCCTGCCAGCCGTTTCCACCTCCTCCCTCCCGTCTCAGCTCAGGTGTGCCCTCCTCCAGGAAGTCTTCTCCAATGGCCTAGGCCAGGTGGAGGCTTCCCTCCTACGTTTTGCTGCACCCTGCGTGGCCGAGTTCTCACCCTCGCTGTACTTTATTGAAGCCTTTGGTTTACACGGCTGCCTCCCGCAGGCTTCTCAGACCAGGGACTCAGAGCTCAATAAATATTTGCGGCCTAAATTTGACAACCCGAGGAGGTAGGCTATTAGTCCCATTGAGAGCAAGGAGAGAGCTTCTGAGAATAAGTCACTCACCCAAGTTATTAAGTGTTTGCGTTGAGACTCGGACTCATTTCCAGTAGGTCACATTGGCTAAAGGCTCCAGAGGAACAAGGAAGCCCAGCAAGTGGCCTGTGACACGGCCGGTCAGCAAGTGTGACTTGGGTGCCTACTGAGAGCCCTTGTGTCCTGAGCGAGACAAGGAGGGTGCTTCCTGCCCTCAAGGAGAGTCCGACTGAAGAGAAGGCTCGGGTGTGAGCTGACCTTGCAGGGCAGTGGTGGGGAGTAGCCGGGGTCGGGCACGGAAAGTGCTCTGTGTGGCTCCTGGCACGTTAAGTGTTCCAGAAATGCTGCCTCTTATTACTAACACAGTTATCATTTCTAGCGGTACCAGTAAGAAGGGCATTCCCGGCAGTGGGCTTTGCTCCTCGGCGTCCGCCCCGACTCGGAGTGGGTGGTTCCCCACCTTGCCAGCTGTGTAACCGGATCCCCTATTGCTGTGCCGCTGAATTCGGCCAAGCACCCTTGCTCTCCTCTTCCTATTGATTGGGGCTGTTTGAGGCCAAAGAGAAAGCACAGGGCTCTAATGGCAGAGAGAGCTTGCCAGAGGGAGCAGGCTAGCGGCTTACAGACAACTGCCCCTCCCACGGAGGGGCCATGGGCCCACGGGAGTCACTGGGGACGCACTGCTCCAGGTAGGCATCAGGAGAGCATTGCAGGACACCCTTACTGGCGTCTGCTTCTTCTTCGGGGTCAGGTTTCTGCAAGACTCATTCATTCACTCATTCACCCATCTGTTCATTCATTCATGCACGCATGCGTGCTGTGAGTTATTTATTAAGTGCCTACTGTGTGTAGCTCATTGAAGCTTGGTGAGCTTGGAGGTCCAAACCACTGGCGATCATGAATAGTGGAGGGTGCCCATGTGGAGCGCTGGCAGAGTCAGGAGCACAGACTCAGCCAGGAGTCAGACGAGACTTCAGCAGGGCCCAGAATGGGGGAGCGGGCGGTGATGGGCTGGGTCGGCCGAGGAAACAGAGCAGCTCAGGGAAGGCCTGCGGTTGGGAAAGCACAGAGCCATGCTAGGGTGAGGGAGGTGATAATAGTGACGATGGCAACAGTGAACATTGATCGAGAGCCTGGTCATACTTCCCGCCTTCCTGAACACCGTGTGCGTGGCATCTCAAGGAGTGTCAAGTGCTGTGTGTGGATATGATTATAGGAGCTCGTTTCTAGGGTTGAGACGTCTGGGTGTGAGTCCTAGCCCCACCCCTGTTCGCTGTGGGATCATGGACAAGTGACTGAGCCTTACTGAGCCACAGTTCCCTCGTCTTTGAAAACTGACAATACAGTCGTGTATCTATGTCAGAATGGACTCATATATATTTTATACTTCGGGTTATAGTCTTATTCTTCATTATTTATTTTGTTGCTCAGATTGCCACAGCTTTGGCCAGTTTCCAGGTGGGTCCTGTGTCCCTCTGACATACTTCCATTGATGTGTGTGTGTGTGTGTGTGTGCGCGCGCGCGCACGTCTTTACTTTCTAGTGCTAGGTGTTTCTCCAGACTCATCCCATATAGTCGCTGCCACAGGCTTAGAATCAGCCATTTTTCAAAAGATCTCTGGTTTCTTTTACTGGACAATGGTATTCACAATCAAAATCTGGCTGGTGCTGAGCTCATTATTATTGGGGTATTGTTGCTTCTGGACAAATCTCCAGAGCAGAACAACTCCAAGTAATCTACCCAGAGAATCCTCTTCCAGGAGGTAGAGCCCTGCTCCCCACCCCCAAAGTGTGGGCTGCACACAGTGACTTCCTTCCAATTAGTCCAGTATGTAAAGAGGGAAAGCGAGGGCCGGATTTTCAGTGGCAAAACGTGACACACATGATCTCAGCCAGGTGGTCAAGACCAACACGTGATATTGGCAGTGTATACCCTTGATAGGATGTGATGAGAATGGCCCTCTACCTGCGCCCCAAAACCCGTGACTCCAGTCTGCTCAAGAGAAGAACACCTTAGAAACCCCAAATGGGAGACACTCAACAAAATAGCTGACCGGTTACCCCCTCAAAACTGCCAAGGGCATCAACAACAAGCAAAGCCTGATAAACTGTCACAGTCCAGAGAAGCCTAAGGAACATAATAAAATACGATGTGGTATTCTGAATGGGATCCCGAGGCAACAACCCCCAAAAAGGACAGTGTGGGGGGGGAAATGGTGATACCTGAATTAAATAGGACTTATTTAATTAGGAATGTATCAATATGAGTTCATTACTTGTGATAAGAGCACCATGGTGACATAGGATGTCAACAATATGGAGATTGGCTGTGGGTCTGTAGGCTCTCTACTCTTTTCACGACCTTTCTGCAAATCTAAGTTTCCTAAACTAAAAAAATTATTTTAAAATGTAGGTAATGTTGTTATTACCAAGTAAGGGTCTTGTGAAAAAGAAATGAGACACTATAAACCCAACACGGAGTAACCCGTCTGTTCATGTGTGTTTTTAGCGTCATTATTGCCACTCAGTCCTTGCTAATCCCTGATGAAGGTGGCCGATGCCTCATGATGACCCTTTGAAAGAGGTGGTACCCCATATTCCTTATGCAAACTCAAGGTTCACGTACTTGAATGTCCCTATTTTTCAAGATGCACCTACTGTGTACCTAGCAGTGTGCTCTCTTTCTCTGGGAGTGGCACATTCTGATTCTTAAATACGTCTTGGAGGGGCAGAGCTGCTGGGAACCATGTCGTTGCGACAGAACATGGTGACGTGTGTGTATATTTCCTTCTGACAAGTGATCTGGGGAAGACATGTTGGCAGAAGGTACAAGGTGACCCCACAGCACGAGGTCTACCAGAAATAGTTGTGAAACTCAGAGACTGCACTGCCTCCAACTAATCCCAGTGATGCTTCTTGTTTGTTTGATGTTATCATTGAGTTTTGGCCGTCAGGCACTAGAGGTTGAAGAAACATACGTGGCAGAAATTGTTTTCGAGTTGAAAAAAAAAAATCCACCCAGTAGCTTAACTGTGCAAAATTAGGACAAAGCCATCCTTGTTCCTTTTTTCTAGGTTTGGAGGTCTTGAGTGGAGACGCTGTATCTGATTTTTTCAGGTATTGCCAACAGGCTTAATAAATGTTGAGTGAATGAATGACTAAATAAATGTGAAAATGACTTCATTTATTAGTCCAGCTCTTTAAACACCAGTGTGCTGTTGGAGTTTAATTTAAGAGCTTATTCTCCGGGGTAAATGGAGGGTCTCGTAATCTTTCCGGAGAAGGAAAAAAATACCAATACAGGAAATAATTGCAGATGAGTGTGCAGGAGAAAATAATGATATGAAGTTGCCTCTCAACCTTAGAGGTTGATTGGGAGGATAAGTCTGCAGGCTTTTGTGGCCTCAGGCTCAGAGTTCTCTGCATGTATAATGTTTGATGTTGGTTTCTTATGATTGTGCCTTTGATGTACTGCTTCCTTTTTTTTTTTTTTTTTTTATCCTCACAACATCTTCCCCTGGACTAATTCCTAGTCATCCTTTAGGATGTTCAGTTCCGAAAGAAAAAGGAGGAGAACTTCCAAATTCTTTTTATAAAGCAGTCATAACAACGGTGCCAAAACATATTGAAGGCTGCATAGAAACAGAAAACTGTAGGCCAAATTCCACTTACGAATATCAAGCAAATATTCTAAATAAAATATCAGCAGAGTTCAGCAGTACATTAAGAGATCCCATGATCAAGTGGAATTTGTTCTGGGATGTAACATTAAGAAATCTATAACAGTTTTCATTGTAGCAAATTGATCTGAGGAGAACAGGCAGAGGATCATCTTGATAGATGCTGAAAATGCATTTGGCAAAATTCAACATACATTTCCTGAAAACTTTCTTAGTAAAATTAGAATTGATGTATTTTTTTTTTTTTACCTGATAAAAAAGACCTATCTTAATTCAAAAAGCTAGCATTACACCTACTGAGAAAACATTGGAACGTTCAGAGTCATGACATGTGAAGGCAAGAACATTCACTGTTAATGCTGTTATTTAACATTGTACTAGAGACTCTAGCCAATGTGATTAGACAAGAGAAAGGAATTGGAAGTATGAAAATTTTTTTTAAAAAGGTAAAATTATTGCTATTTTCAGATAACATGATTAATACCTGAAACATGAAAGAATAAAGTTAAATATGCTACAAGAGATTCAGTAAGGTGGGAGGGCAAAAATTAATACACGGAAATCAATATGAAAATGAAAATGAGACCACAAACCTATGTACCATAGCAATAAAAAAAAAAGATAAAATATCTAAGGATAAACTTAACAAGGAACGTGCAAGAGTTACATGAAAAGAACTTTACTCTGAAGGTAATCAACAAAAGCCCCAAACAAATGGGAGGGTTTGGCATGCTTTGGAATTAAAAAGCCTTTACATAAAGATGTCAATTTTGCCTGTGTTCATCTATAAAATTAACTTAATCTCAATGTAAATATTTTGTTCTTAATTCTGTTTACATGTTTTACTAGCATTTACTTTCTTAATCCAATAACAAACCATGACACAAAGAACGTCATTACCAACATGTCTATTCTATAGCTGAGGAAACTGAGTCACATAGAGGTTGAGTAACGTGCTCAAGGTCATACTCAGCTATAAAATGGTAGAGCCAGCCTGAAAACCCAGGGAGTTCACCTCTGGCTCTCCCCCACTTCAACCATGGTGCTACATCATGAAATGATAGGAAACAAATACTGTGATTGGAAAAGCACACACGAGCACCCAACTCATTGTCTTTCTTTTTTTTTTCAACGTTTATTTATTTTTGGGACAGAGAGAGACAGAGCATGAATGGGGGAGGGGCAGAGAGAGAGGGAGACACAGAATCAGAAACAGACTCCAGGCTCTGAGCCATCAGCCCAGAGCCCGACGCGGGGCTCGAACTCACAGACCGCGAGATCGTGACCTGGCTGAAGTCGGACGCTTAACCGACTGCGCCACCCAGGCGCCCCTCATTGTCTTTGTTTACTGGGTAAAATACAGGAAAAATGCCTGCCTCATAGGATTGTTTTTTTTTTTTTTTAATTTTTTTATTTTTTATAATTTACATCCAAATTAGCATATAGTGCAAAAATGATTTCAGGAGTAGATTCCTCAGTGCCCCTTACCCATTTAGCCCATCCCCCCTCCCACAACCCCTCCAGTAACCCTCAGTTTGTTCTCCATATTTATGAGTCTCTTCTGTTTTGTCCCCCTCCCTGTTTTCATATTATTTTCATTTCCCTTCCCTTATGTTCATCTGTTTTGTCTCTTAAAGTCCTCATATGAGTGAAGTCATATGATTTTTGTCTTTCTCTGACTAATTTCACTTAGCATAATACCCTCCAGTTCCATCCATGTAGTTGCAAATGGCAAGATTTCATTCTTTTTGATTGCCAACTAATACTCCAGTGTGTGTGTGTGTGTGTGTGTGTGTGTGTGTGTATAATACCACATCTTCTTTATCCATTCAACCATCGATAGACATTTGGGCTCTTTCCATACTTTGGCTATTGTTGATAGTGCTGCTATAAACATGGGGGTGCATGTGTCCCTTCGAAACAGCACACCTGTATCCCATGGATAAATGTCTAGTAGTGCAATTGCTGGGTAGTTCTATTTTTAGTTTTTTGAGGAACCTCCATACTGTTTTCCAGAGTGGCTGCACCAGCTTGCATTACCACCAACAATGCAAAAGAGATCCTCTTTCTCCTCATCCTTGCCAACATCTGTTGTTGCCTGAGTTGTTAATGTTAGCCATTCTGACAGGTGTCAGGTGGTATCTCATTGTGGTTTTGATTTGTATTTCCCTGATGATGAGTGATGTTGAGCATTTTTTCACGTGTCTGCCAGCCATCTGGATGTCTTCTTTGGAGAAGTGTCTATTCATGTCTTTTGCCCATTTCTTCACTGGATTATTTGTTTTTTGGGTGTTGAGTTTGATAAGTTCTTTATAGATATGGATACTAACCCTTTATCTGATATGTCATTTGCAAATATGTTCTCCCATTCCATTGGTTGCCTTTTAGTTTTGCTGATTGTTTCCTTCACTGTGCAGAAGCTTTTTATTTTGATGAGGTCCAAATACTTCATTTTTGCTTTTGTTTCCCTTGCCTCCAGAGACATGTTACATAAGAAGTTGCTGCGGCTGAGGTTAAATATATTTTTGCCTGCTTTCTCATCTAGGATTTCGATGGCTTCCTGTCATACATTTAGGTCTTTCATCCATTTTGAGTTTATTTTTGTGTCTGGTGTAAGAAAGTGGTCCAGGTTCATTCTTCTGCATGTCGCTGTCCAGTTTTCCCAGCACCACTTGCTGAGGAGACTGTCTTTATTCCACTGGATATTCTTTTCTGCTTTGTCAAAGATTAGTTGGCCATACGTTTGTGGGTCCATTTCTGGGTTCTCTATTCTGTTTCATTGATCTGAGTGTCTGTTCTTGTGCCAGTACCATACTGTCTTGATTACAGCTTTGTAGTATAGCTTGAAGTCCGGGATTGTGATGCCTCCTGCTTTGGTTTTCTTTTTCAAGATTGCTTTGGCTATTAGGGGTCTTTTCTGGTTCCATAAAAATTTTAGGATTATTTGTTCTAGCTCTGTGAAGAATGCTGGTGTTATTTTGATAGGGGTTGCATTGAATATGTAGATTGCTTTGGGTAGTATCGACATTTTAACAATATTTGGTCGTCATATCCAGGAGCATGGAATCTTTTTCCATTTTTTTTGTGTCTTCTTCAATTTCTTTCATAAGCTTTCTATAGTTTTCAGCGTATAGATTTTCACCTCTTTGGTTAGATTTATTCCTGGGTATTTTATGTTTTTTTGTGCAACTGTAAATGGGATCTATTCCTTGATTTCTCTGTCACTTCATTGTTGGTGTATAGGAATGCAACCGATTTCTGTGCGTTGATTTTATACCCTGCAACTTTGCTGAATTCATGAATCAATTCTAGGAGTTTTTTGGTGGAATATTTTGGGTTTTCCATATAGAGTATCATATCACCTGCAAAGAGTGAAAGTTTGACCTCCTCCTGACCAATTTGGATGCCTTTTATTTCTTTGTGTTGTCTGATTGCAGAGGCTAAGACTTTCAATACTATGTTGAATAACATAGTGAGAGTGGACATCCCTGTTTTGTTCCTGACCTTAGGGGGAAAGCTGTCAGTTTTTCCCCATTGAGGATGATATTGGCGTTGGGTTATTCATATATGGCTTTTATGATCTTGAGGTATGCTCCTTCTATCCCTACTTTCTTGAGAGTTTTTATCAAGAAAGGATGCTGTATTTTGTCAAATGCTTTCTCTGCATCTGTTGAGAGGATCATATGGTTCTTGTCCTTTTTTTTTATTGATGTGATGAATCACATTAATTTTTTTGCAGATATTGAACCAGCCCTGCATCCCAGGTATAAATCCCACTTGGTCATGGTGAATAATTTTTTTAATGTATTGTTGGAGCTGGTTGGCTAATGTCTTGTTGAGGATTTTTGCATCCATGTTCATCAGGGAAATTTGTCTATAGTTCTTCTTTTTAGTGGGGTCTCTGTCTGGTTTTGGAATCAAGGTAATGCTGTCTTCATAGAATTTGGAAGTTTTCCTTCCATTTCTATTTTTGGAACACCTTCAAGAGAATAGGTGTTAACTCTTCCTTAAATGTTTGGTAGAATTCCCCTGGAAAGCCATCTGGCTCTGGACTCTTGTTTTTTGGGAGATTTTTGATTACTAATTCGATTTCCTTACTCGTTATGGGTCTGTTCAAATTTTCTATTTCTTCCTGTTTCAGTTTTGGTAGTGTTTGTCCATTTCTTCCAGATTGCCCATTTTATTAGCATATAATTGCTCATAATATTCTCTTATTATTGTTTTTATTTCTGCTGTGTTGGTTGTGATCTCTCCTCTTTCATTCTTGATTTTATTTATTTGGGTCCTTTCCTTTTTCTTTTTGATCAGACTGACTAGTCGTTTATCAATTTTGTTAATTCTTTCAAAGAACCAGCTTTTCATTTCATTGATCTGTTCTAATGTTTTTTTTGGTTTCGATAGCATTAATTTCTGCTCTAATCTTTGTTACTTCCTGTCTTCTGCTGGTTTGGGGTTTTATTTGCTATTCTTTTTCTAGCTCCTTAAGGCATAAGGTTAGGTTGTGTATCTGAGATCTTTTTTCCTTCTTTAGGAAGGCCTGGATTGCTATATACTTTCCTCTTATGACCGCCTTTGCTGCGTCCCAGAGGTTTTGGGTTGTGGTGCTATCATTTTCATTGACTCCCATATACTTTTTAATTTCTTCTTTAACTGTGTGGTTAGCCCATTCGTTCTTTAGTAGGATGTTCTTCAGTCTCCAAGTATTTGTTACCTTTCCAAATTTTTTTCTGGTGGTTGATTTTGAGTTTCATAGCGTTGTGGTCTGAAAACATGCACAGTATGATCTTGATCTTTTTTTACTTACTTAGGGCTGATTTGTGTCCCAGTATATGGTCTATTCTGGAGAACGTTCCATGTGCACTGGAGAAGAATGTATATTCTGCTGCTTTAGGATGAAATGTTCTGAATATATCTGTTAAGTCCATCTGGGTCAGTGTGTCATTCAAAGCCATTGTTTCCTTGTTGATTCTTTGATTAAATTATCTGTGCATTGCTGTGAGTGGGGTGTTGAAGTCTCTTACTATTATGGTAGTACTATTGATGAGTTTATGTTTGTGATTAATTGATTTATATATTTGGGTGCTTTCACGTTTGGCACCTAAATGTTTACAATTGTTAGGTCTTCTTGGTGGATAGACCCTTTGATTATGATATAATGCCCTTCTGCATCTCCTGATCCAGTCTTTATTTTAAAGTCTAGATCATCTGATATAAGTATGGCTACTCTGGCTTTCTTTTGTTGACCATTAGCATGATAGATGGTTCTCCATCCCCTTATTTTCAATCTGACGGTGTCTTTAGTTCTCAAGTGGGTCTCTTGTAAACAGCACATAGATGGATCTTGTTTTCTTATCCATTATGTTACTCTATGTCTTTTGATTGGAGCATTGAGTCCATTGGTGTTTAGAGTGAGGACTGAAAGATACAAATTTATTGTCATTATGATGCTTGTAGAGTTGGAGTTTCTGGTGGTGTTCTCTGGTCCTTTCTAATCTTTGTTTCTTTTGGTATGTATGTATGTATGTATGTATGTATGTGTGTATGTATGTATGTATGTATGTATTTATTTATTTATTTAGTTATCTTTTCTCCCCTCAGAGAGTCCCCCTTAAAATTTTTTGCAGGTTTGGTTTAGTGATCACAAACTCCTTTAATTTTTGTTTGTCTGGGAAACTTTTTATCTCTCCTTCTATTTTGAATGACAGCCTTGCTGGATAAAGAATTTTTGGCTGCGTATTTTTCTGACTCAGCACACTGAATATATCCCTCCACTCCTTTCTGGCCTTCCAAGTTTCTGTGGGTAGGTCTGCTGCAAACCTGATCTGTCTTCTCTTGTAGGTTAGGGACTTTTTTTCCCTTGCTGCTTTCCTGATTCTCGCCTTGCCTGAGTATTTTGTGAATTTGACTATGATATGCCTTGTTGATGGTCGGTTTTTGTTGAATCTAATGGGGGTCCTCTGTGCTTCCTGGATTTTGATGTCTGTGTCTGTCCCCAGGTTAGGAAAGTTTTCTGCTATGATTTGCTCACATAGCCCTTCTACCCCTATTTCTCTCTCTTCCTCTTCTGGGACCCCTATGATTCTGATGTTGTTCCTTTTTAATGAGTCACTGATTTCTCTAATTCTTAAATCGTGCTCTTTTGCCTTAATCTCCCTCTTTTTTTTTTTTTTTTTTTTGCTTCGTTATTCTCTATAAGTTTGTCCTCCATATCACTGATTCTCTGTTCTGCCTTGTCCATCGTTGTCACTGCAGCATCCATCCATGATTGCATCTCAGTTATAGCATTTTTAATTTCATTCTGGCTATGTTTTACTTCTTTTATCTCTGCATAAAGGGATTCTAATCTATTTTTGACTGCAGCTAGTATTCGTATTATCATGATTCTAAATTCTAGTTCAGACACCTTGCTTGTATCTGTGTTGGTTAAATCCCTGGCTGTCATTTCTTCGTGCTCTTTATTTTGGGGTGAATTCCTTCGTTTTGTCATTTTGAAGGGAGAAAAGGAATTAATGAGGTAGAAAAATTAAAATTAAAAAATATTAAAATTAAAAAATATTAAAATTAAAAAATTAAACACACACACACAAAAATCGAATAAGTGATGCTAGATTCTAGGTGTGTTTTGGTCTGGGTGTTGAAAGTGCTTTGACAGATTAGAGGGAAAAAAAGGAGGGCAAAGAAAAAAAAGGAAATCGTTTGAGAATTTGAAAAAATGAATACACTGAAGTAGACTAAAATGAGATGATGGGAGTAAAATAGAATTTGAAAAAATATACACAAAAGTAAAGAATATAGTAGAAAAAATTAAAGGGAAATATTTTTAATAAAAATTAAAAATAAATGTGAATTTTTTTCTGTATTCAAGAAAAAGAAAAGAAACAAAAAAGGGAAAAAAGATTAAAAAAAGGAAAAAAGGAAATCGTTTGAAATTTTGAAAACATGAATACACTGTAGTAGACTAAAATAAAATTATGGAAGTAAAATAGAATTTGAAAAAATGTACATAAAAGCAAAAAATACAGTAAAAAAATTAAAGAAAAATATTTTAATAGAAATTGAAAGTAAAAATGAAGTTTTTCTCTTTCTGTATTCAAGAAAAAGAAAAGAAACTAAAAAGAGGAAAAAAGAAAAAGAAAAAAGATCGTTTGAAAATTTGAAAAGGTGAATACACTGAAGTGTAGACTAAAATAAAATGATGGAAGTCAAATCAAATTTGAAAAAATTTACACAAAAGTAAAAAATATAGTAATAAAAATTAAAGAAAAATATTTTTATTAAAAATTGAAAATAAAAATGAGTTTTTTCTCTTTCTGTATTCAAGAAAAAGAAAAGTAGTGTACAAGAGAAAAAAAAGAAAATTGAATAGATGGACCTGCTAACAGATTGAAATAGGACTGAAATTACTTCGTTTTCCCCTAGAAGTCAGTCTATGTAGGGCTTTATCATCCGTAAATTAAGCCGTTGGTGAGATTTCTGTTCCTGAAGAGCGAGGTTGGCCCAGTTGGGCGGGGCTCAGTGTAAGGGCTCCGCTCTCCACTAGATGGCGCTGCTAGCCTCCTGGGGTGGAGTGCTGTGGGGCTCGTGGGTGCGCGTGCGCCTGCGCGGGAGCGGTGAAAAATGGCGCCACCCAGCCACCCAGTGTGTTCTCCCGGATCAGCAACCGCGCACCGGTCCTCCGTCTTCAGGTCTCGTCCACTCCCCACTTTTTCCCTCTCCGTGACCAGGCCCCGGGCAGTACCTCTCTCCCGAGTTTTGTCTCGGACTTGGCTGTTTTCCCCGGCCCCTTACTTCCGAAGGACTGCGGCTTTGACCCGCCCCGCCCCTCTGCGGGAGGGTCTCACCGAGCAGCGGCTGAATGAGCAATGGACGAATGCCGGCTGCACCCGGGAATGCCCGCTGGACCCTGTTGTTGCTGGTGCCGCGAGACTGTGGCCAGGTGCCAGCCCGTCCCAGAAAATGTTCACGAGACAGTGTAGAAGCAGCGTCTCAGGGATGGTGGAAAATCACAACGCACGTCTGGCACCGGGCTTCACCCTTAACGGCCTCGTTCCAGCACCAGCGAATGTGGCCTCCTTCCGGGGTCTGCCGGGACCGGGAGGCTGCCACAGTCTCCACCAACTGTCCTTCCAGCAGTGGAACCGCTTTTCCCCGTGTGGCCCGAGAACCTCCCGGACCCCACTCTGCTCCTGGGGATTCGCCCTTCCCACCAGAGCACCGCCAGGTAGGGAGCTGCGGGGTTGCAGCCTTTGCGCTCCCCTCGCTTATAGTCTTAATGGGATTTAAACCCTCTCCTTTCTCCTTTCTCCCTTTTTAGTTTAGTCCCTGCGGCAGTTTCCAATTTTCCGCTTTCTCTCCAGCTGCTTTTGGGGAGGGTGCTTTTCCCGTATTCTCCCCCTGCCCCAATCTCTGTCCTCTCTCCACCTGCAAAGGCGGCTCCCTGCCCACTTGTCGCTCCCCAAGTTCACCTCTCCGCGCCGCGTACCTGCTGAATTCTGTTGTTCAGGCTGTGCAGATTGTTGTGTTAATCCTCCAGTCGGTTTTCTAGGTGTGTGGGATGGTTTAGTGTTGGTCTGGCTGTATTTCATGGATGCAAGACATGCAAAAAGCTTCCATGCCATTCTGCCGTCTTGGCTCCTCCCCCCGGCCTCATAGGATTGTAAGAATTAAATGATTTTACACACATGATGCATCTACAGTGCCTGATGCAGAGTAGCTGTGCCATCAATGTCAAGCCCTCTTTACCTAAGAAGGAACCCAACAGAAAATAGGCTTCACGTTTATTCATTAATGTGTTCAGTACAGTCTTAATGCTTGGCTCTGATGTAAAACAAGAACAATTATAAAATGAATGAGTGGCGAAAAGAAACAAATGATAAAAAATGAAACACAAAACAGAATCAGTAGCAGGACTGATGGAACAGCATTTACCACCTTCTCACTGATATTCTTTCCCCATATTGAAATAGACATCGTCATTATGTTGCTATTCTTTATCGCCAGATAAAGGTGGAGAATGGGCAATAGCTATTTCCTAGCTATGTGATTTTGACCATGTGAAACTCCAAATCTTAGTGCATAACAGTATGCACTATATGGTGGAATAATCTCTACCAAAAAGTACCTAGGCAATTATCAGTGTTCACTATTCTATGGTTATTATTATTTGGAGTAGTTGTGTAGTAGTTTAGCCATGAGCTCATGCTGACCTTGGCATGCATGCCATTCATCCATCTGCCCATTTGTCCATCCATCCATCCATCCATCCATTTACTGAACTCATTTGTTAAGTATGTATCAAATACCTACTGTGTATCAGGTTTATGTGAGGTCCCACACACAATGATCAAACACTCCTGTATCTACTCTTCTGGAATTTGCAGTCAAGAGCAGTGATAGTCCTCCAGCCTGGGATCTCACCACCTTATTTCCTGAGCCCTCCCAGCATAATCAACAAGGCAAGCTCCCTCAATGATGGAGAAGTTTTTCATGGTAAAGAGGCATATTCAATGGAGAAGGCTTAGGGAATCCATTGTAGCTCCATAATATGAAGTCATCAACCCAGAGCTATCTGTTATATAGGTGCGTTGCCAACACTTAGATACCTATATTGGGGTGTTTTTTTTTCTTTTCCTCCTAAAGTAATTTCCTCCTTAAATGTTTTCAAATTACATCTGCTCCAGTGTTGCCTTGCGCAATGTTAACCACATCCTATGTCTAATCTGTATTCCACCTGCCCTGAAATGTTTTAATTCAATTTTTGCATTATGTCCGATGTGATGAATTAGAGCCAGAGAATCATTGACTAAGTGTCAGGAAAGATGGATCGAGGAGTTGAAACTAATGGCATTTGGGGACGATATTTTTCCGCAAATATCAGAGTCACAAATGAAGAGGTGAATTATGTTACAACCAAGAGCAGTACACAAACTTCAATGATACGCGCGGACTTTTTACAAGAGAGTGAATCGCATCTGAGTTTAGATTCTTTGAGAGATTCCGGTTTGAAATATAAGGTCAGCTAGGGATAAAGAGTGGAATCACCAGTCCCTGGCACTCAGAAAGTACAAAGGGTGGAAGAAAGGAGGGCTGGAAGAAGAGGGAACCAGGAGGGTTTGGAGGATGAGACGTGGAACTTGGTGTGGAAGGAATAGTAGTGAATGAAGGATGCACTCTGCAGCCTTTCGCTGGGGCTGCTGCTCTTGGCCCCGGGCTAAGTCTTCAGGCTAACAGAAGCCACTCAGGGTCGATGTGACAGAGCTGTCACCATCAGAAGGTCACCCTGGGTCAACACCTTCCGAGATGTGGATTTTTAGGGACACGTTGATGAGCCCTCCTTGACATGACGCATTCCAAATGCTCTTGGGTCTTTTTTTATGTGAATGTATATCTATATCAAACCACATTCTGTATGCACGCACACACACACACACACACACACACACACACAAAAAAAAAAAAAAAACATGACTTGGTAACATTGTCCAGAGTATGCTCCAAAGCATACCAAACAACTGTGGAAATAAAGTTTCAATAGCAACATAGTTTGGGAAGTGCTTATCCACCAAATGGAGTCATACTACACATGAGCTCCTTAAAGGCTCTGAGAAGTCCAGCACCGTCTAGCCTTTCCCAGAACCATTTGCCACGTGGCACCCTTCTGTGTTTGAGGATTTTATCCACCAATATCCTTCCGAATTCATGTTCCACTTAATACCCTTGAAGGGATTTGAATCAACACATCTCGTTAGCTCTGCCAGTGGCCAGGTTTTGCTGAAGAAAGGGCTTCCTTCTGAATCTGGCTTCTGACCCCGTGCTGTGCTTTTGTCTGACTTATTCATAGTATTTACTTACTGAGAGCACCTTCCCTTCACTGTTCAAATCATTGCCGGATGGGATTCCCTACCTCTTGCCCCCCGCCTCACGCTAGCCTCAAAACCCAGACCGACTCTGTGCGTCCCGACCGTGCTTCCAGACTCCTCTCTGCTAAGTCTCATTGACGTGGTCATAAACCCTGGCCTCCTCTTGTCTTTTCTCAGCTCATTACATCTGCTCTCGTGCTGGCTGTGAATATGAAGACCATGGGCCCTTCAAGCCCGCTTGCCTTTGCACTTGCTGAACGTCTTGTCACGCTCTCCCTTCTTCCCCTGACCGATCCCATAGCCCCTTCATAGGTTCTCACATGTCCTACTTCCAGGCATCAGGGGACCTCAGGGATTGTGCCGTCCAGCAGTGCCTTTGAGACTGCCTCAGAAGCGAGCGTCATCCGCCTTCGGGGGGGCATTTGCCTCATCGTGTCATCATCTCCTTTGTTTGTGTCCCCCAGCTGACCTGGACTTCTCAAGGGCAGACTTTGGCTGTTCCTCTCTGTTTCCACTGTTCCTTTATTCCTTTCTGTTTTCACTGGAGCTGAGAGGTGCTCAGTAGACGTTTACAAATGACTTGGCAAAGTGGAGTTTTAACAGGTCCTTAAAGCGTGCTTTGAATTTGACTCAGGGGTAAGGATTAAAGGGTGTCCGTGGGTAGAGATGTGGCATTCTTTTTTGTTTTTTAATTTTTTTTTTAAAGTTTTTTTATTTATTTTTGAGACAGAGAGAGACAGAGCATGAACGGGGGAGGGCCAGAGAGAGAGGGAGACACAGAATCGGAAACAGGCTCCAGGCTCTGAGCCATCAGCCCAGAGCCCGACGCGGGGCTCGAACTCACGGACCGCAAGATCGTGACCTGAGCTGAAGTCGGACGCTCAGCCTACTGAGCCACCCAGGCGCCCCGAGATGTGGCATTCTTAACAAATAACAGATCCTGCGTTTGGAACCTTCTGGTAGACCTAATTTAAGACATAGGAGGATTTTGTTATACGCTTTGGAGAGACGTTTTGAGGGCTTTAAAAAATTATGCTTATTTTTCTAGTATGGAATTAGTAGCAGTCTCTTTTGAAGTATTGGAAAACAAATAATTGATAAACGATTGATAAGGGAAAATTCACCCAAGCCACACACGAAAGATAAAACACTGATACTTTTTAGAGGGCTTCTTTTGGTTTCTCTTTGTTCAACTTTTCATCAGAGAATTCAAAATCCTACTGATTTCATGAAGTATCTTACAACATTCTTAATGTGGCCGACATTATTTTGTTCACATACTTTTAATTGCTGTGTAATATTTCTCCCCTTGGATTTTGTTTAAGGGGGTTATTATGTTCCATTATTGTGTCATTATAAGTAAGACTCAAAGACTTTACTGGACCTGTATCTCTAACTTGGTTTTAAACATGTAGGTGGGCAGTTTGCAAGCCTAAATACACTTTGCCTGGATTAATTTACAAGATGTAATTAATGTCATACTCGCTTTTAATCAGTAATTGAGAATTCTGTTTTACCGCCTTCACGACTTATTTTATGGGTGTGCAAGGAAGTTCACTTCATTTTCGTTTCTTTTGGTTACTATTAATATTGACCATTTTAGGTATTTGTCATGTCTTCAGGTCTCTTTTTTTAGGCATCAGAGAGATTTCCCACAAATAGAAGTTCCACAGGCTGATAAACAGAGTTGCTATTCTAAACAGTTAAAACAACCGTGATCCGGGTGTCAGCAGCTTGAAGAATTCAGAGGATAAAAAATAGTGATTTTTTTTAAAAGGTCAATACATAGGGTCGCCTGGGTGGCGCAGTCGGTTGGGGGTCCGACTTCATCTCAGGTCACGATCTCGCGATCCGTGAGTTCGAGCCCCGCGTCGGGCTCTGGGCTGATGGCTCAGAGCCTGGAGCCTGTTTCCGATTCTGTGTCTCCCTCTCTCTCTGCCCCTCCCCCGCTCATGCTCTGTCTCTCTCTGTCTCAAAAATAAATAAAAATGTTAAAAAAAATAAAAAAATAAAAGGTCAATACATAAAAGCCATGTTGGAAATAAAAAACCTTTGCCTGGGAGCTATCACGAGGCACGGACATCGGTGGGGAGTGTTGTTCAGGGAATCTGGGGGTGAGGGGCTGCGGAGGTTAGTCCAGAACAAATCCCACGTGAAGCCAAGAGGTCTGCTTTGGGCCAGGTGTTCCCGGCGCCAAAGTTCCATTCGTGGCCAAAGTGCTTATCTTCAGAGTGGCCCCTCGAGAGCGGCGGGAGAGTCCAGCATCCCAGCTTCTGGGCCCTGTGTCACGGAGCGGTGTGTTCATTGCTCAGTACTTCTGTGAAATGGGCTAACTGGCTGGGGGTGAGGACCAAAGACTACAGCAGTAGGCAACCTCTGACCACGAATGGCACACTGGTTGTTTCCTGACTTGGTTTCAGAACAGGCTTGCTCTGTTTCTTGAGCCATCCGTTGGTGAAGAGTCCCCCGCAATGGCCCCAGATTCCTCCGACGGTCCTGGAGTCACCGTAATGACTTGCGTCTTTAGAGGACTTTGCAGGTTGCAAAACACGTTCGTGTCTGTTGTTTTCCTCGGTCCCCACACTAACTCGTGAGGAAGGTGTCCATCATCGTGTCTTTTAATTCTTATTCTTGCATTTTCTAGCCGGGCGGCCTTGGGAACGGCAACGGCTCTCTGGGGCCTCAGTTCCTACTCGTTAATCCTGGCTGGTGCCCTCGGCACCCAGATTCAACACTCCTCTCCTGTGACACCACCTCCAACCCCCCAAACAGGCTGGGTCCCTCCATGGTCTTTTTATCCTTATGACACCAGCATCATGTCTTTTCCATTGCTTTCTAGCACAGCGGTTAATACGCACTTGATGAAAGAATTTGTGCTAGACAAAGATACCCAGCTGAGGATCGAATGGGCTGGTGTGTGCGAAAGGGCATTGGAGGTGTCCACTCATTGTTAACTGAATGCATGTGAATTCCTTCTCTCTGCCCTTGGGATTACAGGATTGGGCAAGACTTCACTGTTCTGTCATCAAATTTCCTAACCAAGGGCACCTGGGCGGCTCAGGCAGTTAAGCACCAGACTTTGGCTCAGGTCATGATCTCGCGGTTCATGAGTCCAAGCCCCGCGTCGGGCCCTGTGCTGACAGCTCAGGGCCTGGAGCCTGCTTCGGATTCTGTGTCTCCTGCTCTCTGCCCCTCTGCTGCTTACACTCTATGTCTCTCTCTCTCTCTCTAAAAAATAAATAAACATTAAAAAAAATTTTTTTTAATGTCACATCCAGTGCAAAAACCCTCCCACAGTCACTGGATTAATCAGTCATCCTGTTTCTCCCAAGGAGGCTGCTGTTGTGTAAGAGGTCTTGAGGTAGGGAATGTGGACTTCGCCACCCTGGAGAGCACAGCCATGACGGGACCTCCGACACAAGAGAAACAACAAAAACTGTCTTCTTCCGATTTTCCTGATGATAGCTCCTTTCCATAGACCATAAACACATCTAAGATAGTCAGGGTATGAGTGAGAAAACACGGAGGCAAGCCTTTGGGGTCTGGCATCACAGGGCCTGGACACAGCTCTTATAGGCTGTCAGGTATTAGGTTGGGTGATATTAATGCCTGTTGTCCAAACTGTCTTGGGTTAAGTAAGGCCTGGTAAGCCAACCATTGGCTGCGATTTGGGGCACTTGCATTGGGCGCTAAGTGAGGGAGTGGAATGAAAACCGGAGCGATAAGGGAAATCAGGAGAGTACACTCTGGGGGTGTCTGGGTGGCTCAGTCAGTGAAGCGTCCGACTTCGGCTCAGGTCATGATCTCACGGTTCGTGAGTCTGAGCCCCGCATAGGGTTGTCTGTTGTCAGCGCAGAGCCCCCTTCAGATCCTCTGTCTCCTTCGCTGTCCTCTCCTGCTTGGGCTCTCCCTCTGTCTCTCAAAAATAAACGAAAAAAAAAAAAAAAAAAGGAGAGGAGAGGAAAGGACACTCTGGACTTGAGCCCATAAGAAGAGCCAAGCGGAAGCCCGATAGAAGCATCACCTGAAGGGCCTGGGCAGCGAGGCTGAAGCCAGGTTACCCTTCTTCCCCACCTTCTTTTCTGGCACAGTCCCTTTTATAAATGACCGCTGTGCGCCCAGCACTGTCCTGGACCGCAGGGACACCAAACAAGCTTCATGACCTTCACGTCTAAAGAGTGAGACAAAGAGTGAAGGGGAGAATAAAGGCATAAGCCAGGGAAGATGAAAATAAATTGAGGTGATGCCCCAGGGAGGCAGGAGGTGAGGGAGCAGGAGGGGTAGGTGTCGGGAGAGCCTGGTCTGCAGGGCAGAGGTACCAGTGCCTGAGGGCCGCCCCGGGCGCCGTCTGAGTGGAAGGCCTCGGCCAGCAGTCCGGAGGGATACGATCGGGGCTGACCCCTCTTTCAAAGACGGTTCTTTTCTGTGAGGTGCAAAGCGTGATCCTTCACGCGTTCTGCCAGCGGTTCCTGAGCATCTACTATGTGCCGGGGACTGTTCCAGTGATCGGCAGAAGCGATGAACAGAACAAGGTCTCAGCCCTCACAGAGCTGTCATCCTGGCTGGAGGAGACACACAATCAGTAGGGAGGCCCGGTGTCGTAGGTCAGGTGGGCAAGATGGCCATGAAGCAGAAGAAAATGGGATGTGGGACAGAGTGAAGGAGGTGGGGCATGAGGGAGGGAGGTACAGAGAAATCTAGACCGCTGGGTTGCTTGGCTAATTCCAGGAACGGCAAGGGAGCCAGCATGTGCTGGTGGGAGGGGGGGCAGGAGACAACACCACAAGCTCTGAGAGATGAGAACTTCGCTGGCCACAGCAAAGGGCTTTGTCATGTGGTTGGTATCCCAGTCAGGGGCCCTAGAATCTTAAGAACTGAGGCCGTGTTAGGCAGTAATAACCGGGAGAATCTAGAACGGAAGTTAAGGGCAGATGGTGTCAGAAAGACAGAGCTGTCCAGATCTGGGCCCGAGAAACTAAATTAGTATCAGATCCAAGGGGCTAGTGCAGGCCCAGGAGAGTAGATGGGAGTCAGAGGCTGGGTAAACACAGGAAGGGAGTAGGAGGGAAGCCGGAGAAAGTTCTGGGAGGGTTGGCAGAGATTGGGCCTGGGCTTCCTATGAATGCGATCCTAGTCACCTGCCTGGTGGGCACCTTGACTCAGGCTTGCCAAAGTAGAACCTTTAAATGACCATCAGGGTGCTTTGGAAACTCCCATCGAATCATTTGTTATGTCGGTGGCATCATCACTAGTTTCTCTAATGGTCACTAATATGATCAGGAAGCACTACTCAACTCTCTCACCTGGTCACACGGGGGTAGCTGGATTTGTCTCAAGGTCTTTTTCCAGAGTATGTGCTCAGATTCAATTAGTTGCTCTCTTCCTGATGCAGAAATCCAGCATTCCACTGCCCACGGACTTCTAACCCGCTAGCTTTTGTCCAAAGACCCTGGTGTCCGAGGTGCACGGTGAAGCCGCGTAGCGAAGGTGTTACCGCTGGCTTGACCCAAGCAGAGGAGGCTGAGAGAATGATACACCCCTTCCCCAGAGCTCCCAGCAGGACAGAGCCTGGAAGGGCTCCCGGAATATGAGCCCATCCGAGATGCAGACAATGAATGGTGCTCTAAGCCAGAAGCAGTTCCAACAATTAGAAAGTATTCGGTTAGAAAGGAACAGGTTGTCTAGCAGGATAAACTTGACCTGAATCACAGATGAGACATTTTTCCCTCTTAGGCTTAAACCAACGAGCGAGAGGTTTCCTGCTCTTTTAAATGGTGGGTAGCGTGGTTGAGGGCCCACTACGATCCAACTGGCATGTTATGTGACGTTTTCTCATCCTACTTGACCCTCACAATTATAGTGTGCTGTTCCCAACTGACAGATGGAGAAATGGGGGCATGGAAAGGCCAAGTACAGGACCAAGGTCAAAGAGATGGCAAGCATCAGGGGAGTTAGTGCGGAGAATTTGTTGATGAGCACACGGAAGGCAGAATTGCAGCGACAGACAGGGATGGCCCCGACCCGTTGTTCTCCGTCCTCTGTGAGCTGCTGGTGTGTGTGTGTTTTCTATGGAACCGTGAACTGCCAGTCTGGACCATCAGGGAGCCTTTGGGGGCTCACAGACCCCCTTTAAAATGTTTTGAAAGCAGTGAGTCCTTGTCCAGGAAAAGCGTGCATTCACACAAATTAGTATTTATCTCTGGGGTTCATACTCACCCACAAGCACATCCCTGGACATAAAATGAACATTCTCGAACCTGTCCAGTTCCCATATTGCAATTCCACATCGATGTCGTTAACCTCTGGCAGGGTTCCTCCATGCTCTCTCAACACCTCCACGTCATGGTTGCAAGCTCACTGCCTCCTCACCTCTGGAAAGCTCCGTCAGAACATTTCCCCCCGAATCAAATAAATAAGTCTGTCACGTTCTGTTTGGTCCAGAGTTGATGGTGCTGGTGGAATTCTTGAGCTAGAAGGAACCAGATGTCTCTAGGCTGACTGTGCCCAGGGTGCCTTCTTGATGTTCTCCTTCCTCCAGACGCTCTTGGGTTTCACAGGAAAAGCCTTCTGTGGCTGAACGAGTCTGGACATGGCCTCCTGAGACAGAGCTGGCCAGGATCCCCAGCAGAGCCACGGCGACTCCCAAAAGGGGGTCCGAGGAGGGGGCATCTCCCAAACCAAGTAGGCCTCAGCATGTGTTCTTTGGAGGCATCTTGAAGGTCTCGTGCTTCTCAGAAAACACTTGAGTCAACCCTGATTCAGCCCAGTCCCCTCCCTCGTTGTAAGTGGAGGAAACGGAGTCTGGAGGCATTAAAGCTGGTTTACAAGAGTCGTCCTCTCCTCCTGACAGAGTCACCGTCTGTCTCCTCCATGCCGGGTCCCACTCGGGGGATAAGACCTGGCCTCTGAGCTCAGGAGGCTCATTTTTTTGTGGCAACACGGACGGACGAATGATCGCTGGACTCCACAGACACAGCCATGAGGAAGCGGCTTCCACGGGGGGAGTGACGTTTCAGGTGGGCGTGGGGATGGGCGGAGTTTGGATGAAATGAACATAAAGGGCCTTCCAGACAGCGGGACCTTGGGGCCAGACCACAGACACCTTGAAGGAAGGGCCGTGTGGAAGCCCAGTACGAACTCCGCAAGCCATTTTGCGACATCGGCTGGGTGTCCCACGGTGTAACTCGATTCTGACACTGTCTACCTGCAGACAGCCTCAGATCTCCCAGGTTAAGGACTCGGTCCCACGACACTGTCCCCGCTTCAGGTGCCAGATGCAAATCCAGGTTGTCACCTGTGCCTCTGACCTACCGCCTATAACTCAGAGTTCCCAAATGCCCTCTTCAGATTCGATTCATTTGCTAGAACTCAGGAAGACAATTTATTTACTAGATTATTAGTTTATTATAAAAGGACATAATTCAGGAATAGCTAGCTGGAAGAGGTGCTTAAGGCAAGTCTCTAGGGGTCCCAAGTGCAGGAGCTCCTGTCCCCGCGGGTCTGGAGTGCATGACCCTCTCAGCAGGTGGATGTGTTCAGTAACAGGAAAGCTCGTCAGATCTTGTTCAAGAGTTTTTGTACGGCTTCATCTGTGGCCCACCCTCCCTTCCCCTCCCAGAGGTCAGTGGAATGGCTGTAAGTTCCAACCCTCTATCACTTGGTCCTTCTGGTGACCAGCCCTCTGCTGAGGGTACCTGGCTCCGCCCAAGATGCCTCATTGGCACAGACTCAGAATGAATGACAAAAGACCCTCCTGTCACTTAGGAATTTGCAAGAGTTTGAGGAGCCTTGTGCCAGGAACTGGGATAAAGACAAAATATATTAAATGTTACAGCAGTGCGAGGAGAGGCAGGTGACTCACCTTGCAAGAGGAGCTTGTCGCTGGAGAAGCAGCAGCCAGGGCTGAGATGAATCAGGGGGTGGGGGTGGGGGACCTCGCGAAAGGCTTCAAATGCAGCACTCCGGGGGTCCGGCTGGCCCTGGAGCCATGAGAGTGTGGAGCAGGCAGACTGTCTTACCAGGATCAGAGGGGCAACGGGCCTGAGACCAGCGTGAGGCGGGGCCGTGAGTTTGGGGCACTACAGACTCCACAGAGGGCAGGTGAGAGGCTTGACTTGGGGAGTTTGGGGCCGCAGCTGCCTCTGGTGATCGATGTCCCTCTCCCCTGTCTCCTTTCAGCGGTGGCTGCCCCGACAGCTCTGTGTGAGCTCACGCTTGCAGACTGACCTTGCACGGCCTGCGTGCATGCACGCTTAGTCCGCGGTGCAGGGCAGTGAACGATCCTGGCGTCCACTCAACCACTGGGGGGAGAGGAGACGTGGGCCAGTGTTCCAGCCTCCTGCCCTTCACGTGGATCCTTCTGGGAGACTCTGTGGGAGCTTCTTAGGTGGTGCTGGGGGAATGGACCCGCCGTTCTCCGCAGCACAGGCCCACGCTGGCTTTCCTCTCTGCCTCCCTCTCCCCACTCGCTCCCTCACTCTAGCTTCCTGGACTCACCTCCCCAGAGAACCGCCCACCCCAGGCCCTTTTCTCAGGCTTTCCTTTGGGGGAAACCCAAACTGAGGCAGGGACATAAAAGGAAGTGGGTGTTGTTTTTGTTTTAAGTCAAGTGAATCTCATGCCAGATGGCCTGACTGGGTGAGTAACGCGGTATTCTCTGGCTCACTCAAAAAAAGATGATTTTCAAGATGTTCGCGGTACTCCCTGGGTAAGTGACTCAACTTCCAGAATCCCAGGGCCTTTTATTACTATTATCATAAAAAATTTGTTTTGGATCTACTTCATTTTCTCCTAAGCCACAGGGCTGTAGAGCCTCCCACCCGACACATATTTAAAAAGCTATCTAATCTGATCCTAAACTCGTGCTTAAATTGCCTCTGTATCATTTCTGTTAGGGACCCTCTTCCCTTGTTTCTCTCCTCGTGATGGGAGAGCTCACTACCTTGCAGACCCTACCCCTTCCCAGGCAATCGGTCAACAAGTCAACCTCAACTGATATTTAGTTAGCATCTGCTAAGAGCTCGGTGTGGGGGTTTTTGAAAGCGTTCATCCCGGCTTACTTTCCTCCCAGTTGTAAAGCATGTGGGAAATAGAGCAGAAGTCTGATGGGGCCACATCTCAGCTTTGTTGCTGATAAGGATTCATTAGGAAATGGGGCTCTGTCCTGAGCCAAAAAAGCTTCCTAACAGACCATGGGACAATGGTCTGTTAACAAAAATACAGACCATGGGACATCCCTAAGGGGGAGAGGCAGGTCTGCAGAGTGGACGTACATCCGGCCAGCTCTGTGGAGGACTGGGGTCTAGCTGGTGGCTCTCGTGTACTGGGGAGCCAGGTCCCCAAAGTAGGAAGGTATCCATGGGTGGCCTCTGAAGCATCGTGCCTACCTTGTAGAGAAGTGGGCACCAAAGACCTGGCAGCCTGCCACCGTCTCCTGGGGGAGTGCTGGCCTCCCCTGGGACCAGAATGGGACTGTAAAGAAAGAGGTGACAGATGTCCTGCCATTCCCACCCCAGTCCCAGCGATTAGATGTGTTAGATGAAGGGACAGACTCCCTCTGACACTTGCCCCAGTGCACAGCCTGGGGAAGTCAGAGGGCAGTGCGAGAAGTTTGAGAAACGTGACTGTGACAGTGATGTTGAGCCCGGGGTGCTGGGGCCTTGGAGGTCATTTCAGCCAGCCGTTCTCCCCCGGGGTCAGTTCTGCTCCCCCCAGGGGACACTTGGCAATGTCTGAAGACACTCGTGATTGTCACAATGGGAGAGAAGTGCTACTGGCATCCAGGGAGCAAAGGCCAGGATGCCGCCAGATATCCCACAACACGAAGGGACAGCCCCCGCCACAAGGACTTAGCGGCGCCTGAATGTCAGCACTGCTGAGGTCACCACGCCCCGGTTGAACCCAGCCGTCTGTTTCCACGCACCAGATCTGGAAACTGGCCCTGACGTGTGACAAGACAGCCCGAGGCCGCACGGTGGGCCAGGGGAGGGGCAGGGGCCAGAATCAGAGTGCCCCTGCCTCCCAAACCAGGGCTCCCCCTGACTGCCATGCCACCCCCCGAGAAAACAGTGCCCAGGAGATGTGTGCTCAGGGGAGGAGGAAAGGACAAACCTAGGAACCCAAAGCTAGACCATCTGGTGCCACGCACATCTGGCTGGGTGCTCCCCAGTCCCTAGGACGACAGTACCGGTGAGGAGGGGCGGTGCAGGAAAGTGTGCTCAGGGCGGGAGCTTCCGTCTGAGGGAGGTTAGGGGGCCGGTGAGGCGGCTCTGTGCCCCTGCCGTCCAGGGCGGCCTTGCGTGAGCAGCGACAGTAGCTGTTCAGGGCGTCAGCACACTTAGGAGTAGGTGTGGAGAGAGAGAGTGTGTGCGTGTGTGTGTGTGTGTGTGTGTGTGTGTGTGTGTGTGTGTGCGCACGTGTGCATTACCATGGCAGTGGTTAAGACATAGGTTCCGGAGTCAGACTGGGAAGGAATCCTGGTTCCCCCCACTTGCTTCCGACTGAAACGTAAATAAACCACTTCGCCTCTCTTTGCCTCAGTTTACCTATCTACAAAAACGAGGAGAGTAAGTCCCTTCTTCACATGGCTGTGGTGAGGCTTAAAGGGGGCAATGGCCAGAAAGTGCTTAGGGACACATGAACTCTCAGTAACCACTGGGACTCACCACCTCACTTGTCCTGAAAAGCACAGCATTTGGGGCCGAAGGGACTTCGGGGGCACCCCAGCGCTCTGTTTACGAGGGATGAGGCTGTGGTTCAGAACGCAGGGCTCACCGTCTCACAACAGCCCGGGACAAGGCCTCTTGCCCCAACGCAGAAGTCTTCCCAGAACATTTATCTTGGAGAAACTTGGCTTTGAACGGACACTTACATTCCCCTCGCTGTGGTGCCAACCTGAGGGCTGGGGTGAGTGGCCTGAGGACAGAAGGCATGTCTTCTGCTGCTTTTTGACTAGCAGGGAACGTTTACGGGGCCTCCACTCAGTGCCTGGCACTGTGCTCAGAGTCTCATAAAATCCCCCATCACTCCTGTGATGGTCTCCCTCTTACACATGAGGAAACAGAGGCTCAGAGGGGAAGTGTGATTGCCTGAGGTATCACCTACGTAAGGGGCTGCGCTGACATTTGAAGTCGGTCTGCCCTCACAGCCCTGCTTACCTGACTTCCTGGAGCCCAGGCGATGCCTGCCTTTTGCCGTTCCACTCTTCCCTGAGCCCAGAGGGCCATCTGAGAGTCTGTGCCATCTTTGGTTTACGAAGGCAAATTGAGAACCGAGATAGTTAAGGGGATTTGGCTCAAGCATTTCTGGGGGTGAATGTGCCCCAGAATTGCAACGAGCCTGGACTCCCTGTTTGCAGGTGGCAGAACCCTCACCTGCACTAGTTCAAGTTCAGAGGGAAAGATCTTGGCTCGTGTCAACAGACCACGTGGTAGTCAGGCTTGGTTAAAACCAGACACGCTCAGAACCTGTCGGTGTTCTCTCTCACCCCGCTTCTCTCTGGTTGCCAGCTTTCTTTTCTCAGACCCGCTTTGCCACAAGAGTGGAATTCTGATTGCTGCCAGTTCAAAACTCACCTTCTAATTGCTTTGGGTTCTTCCTCTCCAACTCATTTGGAAATTCCAGGGAAAGGTTCTGATTGGCAGGCTCGTGGTCACATGTCAATCCCTGAGCCAATCGCTGTGGTAGAGAGGCGGGGCATTATGATTGCCCCTCCCACCACAGGTCAGGACCTTCCCGCCTGGACAAGTAAGTCGGGAGGGGTGTGGCCAGCATGACCGGGGTGACAGGAGTTCCCCAAGCAAGCAGGTGGTGGCACCTGGTGGTGCCAGGCCCTGGGGCTCTGGTGGGCACCTCGGTCGCTACTAGAAAAAGGAGCGCGCTCTTACTGGATGTGTGAGCCTTGCTCACCACAGGTAACAAATAGCCTCGAGATCTTTTTATAGCAATAATTTATGCTCACTGAACCCGCAGCTCTGCAGTAAGGTAAAGGGAGGCATTCTACATCCCGACCTCAATCTGGTTTCTAGAGGGGCTTTGTGACATTTCCACAAATAGACCAGTTCTTGATTAAGTAGCCTAAAGAACAGGCACATTGTCTCTTCACCTAGAGCTCCATGCTGTTGCTGCCCTGAGGACTGTTTGGGAACGGACACTCTTGCTGACTGTCCTCCAGGGTGGTGCCCCGGGGACAGCGCTGATACCCCAGGCAGGCTGCAGGGGTGCTGAAGCCCTGCACCCAGCCCTCCCCACGTCAGAGGCTGTTTGCTGGGAAGGGGAAAGAGCAGTGGCGACCAAGGGGTGCTGGGGGTGCCCGATCCACTCTGCAAGCCCTGCCGTAAGAGAAAGAAACGAGCTTAAGGAGGAGTTCAGCCCCCGGGAGAGGAGAGATGGGACCTGCGAGGCAGGATGTCCCTCCGTGCAGAGCAAGACCAGGCTGCCTTCTCAAAGAAGGTAGGAATATCTCTAACGAAAGAATTTGCCTACCGGAAGTGGGGTTGACCCACCACGGAAGTCTGGCTATGGAGAGTCGGAGGAGCAGGGAGGGAAGCGTCCCCTGAGCGTTGTCCAAGGGAGAGGTGGCACTGGCCCAGGAGCACGACCTGTCCGGTTTTAGTGGCCGCACATCCTTGTGGTGGAAGGTGGAAATGTCAGGCTGGCCAGAAGCTCAGCGCCAGGAAATACTCAAATATGTAATTAATGCCACGTGTTTTGTTTCCTGTCTGGCCCAGACAACTTCTGGTTTGCAGCTGGCCTGCAGGGAGAGACGGCCCTGAGCCAAGGAACTAACGTCTAGTATCCTTGGCAGTTGTTCTTGCTGTGCAGGGATTACTCGGCATGCTGGTTTATACATCAATCTTTCTGAATTGTGTTAATGTGAGTCTGCCTATGATAGGGGGAGACCCTGAAAACGGCAAAGACACTGATGCTAAGTTCCATCCTGTAAGGGTACGTGGCAGCCAGCTGCCTCTCGTATAAGTATCCATCCCTCTTAGCTTTTCTTCAGATTTCTACAGTGGCAATCCTGTGAGTGTTCAGCAAAAGTTGGGCACCAGGAGAAAAATCAAACAAGCTCCTACATCTGCCATAAGGTACACAGTTCAAGCCGCCTCTTTTTTTTTTTTTTAAGCCCCCTCTTATCTGCAGGGCATGAAAAGACAATATCGTCACAGTCCCCAAGGAGCTAAGTAGACAGATAAGGAACACACACATGTAACCACAAGGCAGTGAAAACCTCCACCTGTAGCCATTTTAGAGCTTACACTATTCTCTCTTGCCTGTGATCTCACCCTTTTGCTATTACAAATCCAAAGTCTGCGAAGGCAGGCAGTGCTAACTCAAATTACAGATGACGGAATGACACAGAAAGGTTGACCAGATCTGCCCAAGAGCCGATTTGGACACACGTTGGCCCGGCTCCCCAGTTTTGACCCTTTCTATGTGCCAATAGCTGCCCCGAGTTGTCTATCAATTTTTTTTTCTGGTAGTCCTTCTGCCTAGAAACCTCTCCCTCTCCTCCCTCCCCCTCCCCACCTTCCCTTCTTCCTGCCCCTGCATCCTCCCAGTCTCCCAGTCAGAATCCTACTGCCAACCCTTCTATAAATCCAAACCGTTTATCGGGGAATTTATCGGGCATCGCGCTAAGTGTGGAACTAGGGGGTCAGGACAGTGAGGAATAGGCACAGATTCCCCGAACCTCCCCACAGAGAGAAAATAATCCTTAACTGTGGGAACCATGATGGAGCTGTCAAAAACTCATGAAACCAGCTATGAAGTCATGACACATGAGTCACCGAGTGTTTCTGCCCTAACAGGTGACAATAGCATAATCTCCATCAGAAGGAAAAATAAAATCAAAGAGAAAAAAAAAAAAACAAAACAACAGAGGAGCGCCCTTGACAGAAAGGGAGTTATTGTTGTCACTTGCTGGCGCCATCTTGTGGCTAGAGCTGGTATTCCCAGTGCTAAGTAGCAACACCGCGCTCCCTGTGCCTTGCTTCCCCCAAACACCAAGGTGCCCCTGTGTCCAGGGCAGCATCCGACTTAATCACAGTGACTTTCCTATGTCAGTCTTGCTCTGCTTTCCTTAAGTTGCCGTGACTTTTCAGCCTCAGCACTCTTGATATTCCCAGCCTGAGGATTCTTTGCTATGGGGTCAGTCCTACGCATCGTGAGGTATTCAGCAGCATGCCTGGCCTCCAGCCGTTGGATGCTAACAGCATCCCTACCAGCCTTGTGGTCCGGTCCGATGGGGGAGCCTCCCGTGCAGGGGAGGACAGATGGATTCGCCAGGCTCTGGACCTGCGCGGTCCAGCGGGGTAGCCAGTAGCCCCGTGTGGCTATTCACATGTAAATTCATTAAAATTGGATACTATTAAATATTTACTGTCTCCATCACCCTAGCTGCGTTCCAAGGGCTCTATGGTGTCATTCAGTGAGTGACACCACATTGACAGCCCAGAGAGAGAACGTTTGCTTCTTCACCAGAAGTTCTGTCGGACACTGCAGCACTGGATTTCCCACACAGCATGGAGACCCTGAATTGTAGCCTTTGCTAGATTCGAGCGTAGGCATCCCCCAGGAAAACTTAACTTCCGCCGCTAGGCAAACCAGCAAACCTGCGGTGCGAATTTACACAGAGATATTTTCAGTGTTAAGTAACCACCTCTGAACGTGTTGATTCCAAATTAGGGCAGTTCATACGCTGGGTTATCATCCCCGAAGTGTTGGTTCCTGATTAGAAGCTGCAAATGGTAATTCACTTCTCCTAGGGTGTGAATTACAGTTAACTTGTAGGAACAGATCACAGTCTTTATAATGCAGTACTTAAAACAATTTTTGTTCATGTTTATTTTTTTTTGAGAGAGAGAGAGAGAGAGAGAGACAGAGCAGGAATGGGGTAGGAGCAGAGAGAGAGGGAGACACAGAATCCGAAACAGGCTCCAGGCTCTGAGCTGTCAGCACAGAGCGCAGCGTGGGGCTTGAACACATGAACGGGGAGATCATGACCTTGAGCCGAAGTCGGCCGCTTAACCAACTGAGCCACCCAGGCGCCGCTATAATGGACTATTTTAATGTGAGTGGCGCTGTGCGAAATGCAGCAGACGCTCTGAGAGGTGTCAAGTCCTGTCCTGCCTCTGAGCATCCTCTTGTGCTGGTCCTCTTACCTGGATAACTCTCTTTCTACCTGGCTGGCTAACTCTTACCTAATCCTTCCTGTCTTGACGTAAGCATCATTTCTCCAAAAACGACCCTCTTTGATGTGGCCATCTAATAACTAAGTTCACTCGTAGCTATTCTTCACTCTGAGGGTCCTGTCCTCTCACCTCACAGCACTTATCATTATGTGTTGGCTTGAGTGTTTGGCTCACCTTTTTCTCCTCCCCTCCCTCACTGGCAGATAATTCCACAAAATAGAACACAACCATGTGGTTCACTGCTGTGTTTCCAGCAGCAGGACATTAACTATCATGCAAGCAAAAAGCAAAGCCAACAAATAAGTTTTCACAATACTAAAAAATAGTCTGGGACGTCACCAGAGGGTACTTCCTAGGCTCGGGAAATATCGGATGGATAAAGGGAGGGCCGGGGACCTAGTGGGATCACACTGTTTATTGGTGGCCAAGTCAGGATTCGAATCCACACCTGTCGATGTGCAGGTGCTTCTTTCTGAGAACCACGGAGCCTAGGGGCAGAAGGGATCCTTAAAATCAGCCAGCCCAGGGTCTCCGGGAGCCAGGCTGATATGATATGTGGGTGGACCAGCCCACACAGGACGAGAGAGGACGGTGACAAAGCTGTCAGCGTCGCCAGTTAGAGCGAGCTCAGTTCAACTATGTAAAAACAAGACCAGCCAGTGATGTGGACTGCTGACCAAACTGTTTTGCACTTGATTCCTCCTCCCCAGCATCTCCGTAGGTGCTATCAGCTTCCATTCCTCAAAAAGCAGTGCCGTGTGTTTGGGGGCCTCTTTGCCCACAGGCCATCCCCCCAGAGAGCGCTGGGCTGGAGGGAACGGCTTCCTGTTCTCCCCACCCCCACCAGACTCTGGCCTGAAGTTTGGGTGAGGCTGGCCAGTGAGATACCCTGCTGCTTCTTGGGCACCTGTTTGCTTTCCAACCTGTACCTCCCGGGAGATTTTTCCAGGCGGATATCGAGGAATTTGCTCCATCGTTTTGGAGGACCATCGGTTGCAGCTCAGCTGTATAAATCATCCACATCCCCTCATTAGACTTGCTGGGGAAGGGGAAGGAGTGGTGAGTCAAGATTCTGAGCCGTGATGGAGAGTGGTGGAGAGAGCTCCAGTCTTCCCTGGTGCTAACAGCATCACCCTCCCAGATCACCCGAGGCTTCTCAGAGGACGGCTGAATCATCCTGACCTTTAGAGATGCTCCTGCCCCCGCCTCCCTAGGCTGTGCTCACCTCAAAGGCGCTGGCATTTTTCTCAGGGTGAGGTGATGCTTGCATGAGCAGAGGCCAGAAGAGGAAACGTGGCTGGAGAAAACCAGTGTGGAAATGCCAGTCTGCTCTTTCTGGAACCCAACAGCCAGAGCAAGGTGCCATATGGCTTCAAATTCCAGATTTACTTGTAAAGTAACCCCTGTGTGCCCTCTGTGGTGGGGAGGGGAGGGACCATCTGTGGTCCTGTCCTGGCCAGCATCACTATCACCATCCTCACCATCACCGTCACTGTCATTGTCACTGTTACTGTTATTATCGCCATCACATCATCACCATCGCCATAACCCTCACCCTCACCCTCACCATCACACCATTAACGTCACTACCATCACCACGGCCATCATCATTGTCATTGTCAATGTTGTTATAGCCCTGATGGATAATAAATAATAAGTATTTATCGAGCTCCTATTTTGTATCAAGTTCTGTGCCTATCCTCTCATTCTCCCATCATCTTATTCTCCAAAGCTCTTGCATTTTAGAAATAAGGGCCCTGAGACTAAGTGATTTAGGTAGTGGGGAGAGAAACCTCCCAATTGTAACGTGTCAGGGTAGGATTCAACCCAGACTGTGGCCCGTCCCAAATTGTGCGATCTCAGTGAACGTGAGAGTCTCCCTCAATAGTGTCTATCACAGCTGTACTCAAGGGATTATTCATGTGGTAATGGCCTTCCTGACCCGATGTAGGTTTCATGGGGGAGGACCGCGTTGTTCACTGCTACATCTGTAGTGCAAAGCCAGCCAGACCTGGCACGTTGTGGGTGCTCTGTACCTACTAGTTGCTTGAACAGGTTCTTGGAACATCGCACTCCTACAGTTTTACATATTCTGTGCAAACTCCAAGTGTATTCACCTTCATTGTATTTTTTTAGTCCTTCTAGGCAGATCTAAGGCAGGGAGGCAGGACGGGTATGCATGATCATATTCAACAAACTAGAGAAGCTGAGTGAATGCAGCTACTTTATAATTGAACCAGAACTCCAGTCCTTATTTCTGATCACCGATTCAGTGATACTCTACATTTCATCAGGGTCATAAGTGTCAGTATCTTGCATCACAGAGAGGAGTAGGGATTCACCCAAAGTCCCTCAGCAAATCAGAATTGCCACACCGTGACCCTTGATCAGCTCACCAAACGGGAACGTGGTCTCGCAAAACTGGTCCCGCAAAACCATTGGCCGTGTGGAGCTGTATGTTGCCAGCTTGAGACATTGATCACTTTATCATAGCTCCTTGCCCTCTTCTTCGGGTTACCACCCATCTTTTGTTTCCTGACGTCTTTTCACCCTTTTCTTCAAACCTTCAGGAACCCACCGCCAAGTTGCCCCACCCAAAGCACGCGGTCCCCTTTTCGGCACCGGACTCCACCCCTTGCTCTTCTCCCACCTCCCTTACTTCTCCACTGGCTTTGTCTTACCCATCATCTCTATGCACGTGCCCCCATCAGCTACCTGATGCCTGCACCTGTGGCCTGTGCTAGGTCTTTCCCAAGAATATAGACAAAGTCACTTACTATGTGTTAGTTACCTGGGCTCTGGACATTCAAATTCGGATTCCGACCCTGATGAATTATGTGATCCTTGGCACTGTTTTTAACTCTTCTGAGCCTCAGTTTTCTCATCTACATAGTGGGGTTATAACCACCACTACATAAGGTTTTCTTAAGGAGCCAGTGAGTCAATATGTGCAGAGTGTTCAGGACAGTGTTTGGTACCTGCAACAAACTCAGTAAATGTCTGTTTTATTCAGCTCTGAAAATGACGAGTACTCTGCACACACAAGCTCATTTCATCCACGTAACAGCTGTGCGAGAGCAGTACTATTATTTACAGTCAGATTAAATCTCTCTTCCTCTAGTGCCCATGTCTTTTTCCTCAAATTGAAAATGAACTCAGGGGCACCTGCGTGGCTCAGTCGGTTAAGCGTCCGTCCGACTTCGGCTCCGGTCATGATCTCATGGTTCGTGAGTTCGAGCCCCACGCTGGGCTCTGTGCTGACAGCTCAGAGCCTGGAGCCTGCTTTGGATTCTGTGTCTCCCTCTCTCTCTGCCCCTCCCCCGCTCACACTCTGTCTCTCTCAAAAATAAACATTAAAAAAATTTTTTTAATGAACTCATTCATTCATTTAAGACACCTTGTTCTTTTCTCCATATAATGTCATGATCCTATAAAATTTGTCTCTTTAGGGAGGCCTTTCAGGAGAGAGTCTATGGTCAAACGTTTTAGGCACCATTGCCTCCTAAGAGAGTAGATGCTTGTGGCAGACAGAGACAGGAAGGAAGACACTGCAGTTTCCCTCAAATGACACGAGGTAGGATGCTTCCCACTCAGCCCGTGCATGGATGTAGCTTTTTGGCAATGTCTTTGAATATGACACACTTATGAAACTACTGGCAAGGCTACGTGTTTAGCAAATGAGAGGGTTACTTCTAAATTTATGTTATTGGAGGATGGGATACTAATCCGACAATACTCTGTACGTAGTGGAACTGTCCTCCCTACCTGGATATCCTTGGATGGGGACACAGCGTATCACTGGAGAATCTTCCTTCCTCCCTGGGTGTATTTCATAATATACCTTCTCACTTACTGAAATCATGTCCCCAAAGAGGCTTGGATAATCCGTCCCCCCCACCCCTGCCAAAAGTACCTGTACACACAGGCCAATTATTGCCCAGCAACGGGCTTCATGTAAGCACAGAGGACATGTGCAGCTTCTCAGAATATTTGTCCTCTGTTCCGCCATAGTCTTCAAAATGGAAACATGAGTATCCTCTTGTCTGCAAATCTTATTCCATTTCCTGTCTTTGTCACTGAACAGATTCGACACAGATATGCCTTTCATTCCAGGGTAGGAAAGAAAATATATGTAATTGAGAAGTGCATACTGTAAAGGTTGGGAGAACCACATGCAAAGTCATTCAGGACCTCACATGGTGGTCCCCGCAGGAATGTCACCTCCGGCTTACCAAGTCAGGGTGGGAGTATCTCTTGGGCGGGAGGAGTAGCTGGAAAACCAGCTCCTCATTGGAAGGTCCCTGAGGAAACCGCATGCAGCACCTGGGTGGTCATGCTCTTCCTGCCTTCTGGAATGAACCATCATACCTCATCCCAGATGGCCCTGCATGAGGCAGGCTGGAGCCTTGAGGTTAATTCCTCTGAGGTCAGCGAGTTTCATCTTCTTCAGTCTCTGCCTGCTTTGTGTCCATAGGCCCAATCTAATTTCATAGCATTTCTGTGGCTTTCCTGGCCTTCCTGTCCCAGCTTGGTGCCTGGGACACAGATGGGTTTAGTCTGGGCTCTGGTTCCAATCCGTGGTGCGAAGACCTGCACACAGAAGAATGCACTGCAGGCCAGGCGGTGTGATGTTTACGCCATCGGAAGCATATCAGCAAAGTTACGTCTTGCCCCTGCCTAGCACAGGGTCTGGAACACAGGGTGCCCTCAGTGAAATCGTAGATAACCAAGGACTCAGTGAGTGATACGACGAATGAGTGAGTGACTGAATGAGAGAAATGGAGTGAGCAGTCCAACCCATTGAACACAATAGCCCACCGGGGGATTGGAGAGTCTTCAGGATGGAGAGGTGGCCAGGCAAGCAAGCCTTCTACAGGGTACATGTTAGAGCACGACCGGGTTAAGCCCTGCCCTTTGCTGTGGCCTTCGGGCACAGAGACAAGGCGCCAGCCTGTAGGAAGAGCTCACAGAGCTCAGCTCAGGGCCCTTGGGGAAGTGACCCTGTGCTTTCTTCTCCTCCCCTGCAGGAGATTTTTTTAAGGTATGGCGTGTAAGAAAATTGGTGACAAGGGAAGAAAGGCCCTGTCTCATGAGCGAGAACTACATATGATCCATGCTCCATGTGTTTGTTCAGTGATGTTTAGATTTTTGTGACCGTACCTCCAGAAGTATTGAAACACTTTTATTGTGAAGGAACCACGAGGGGAAAAAACAAATTATCATACATTTGAAGCTTTGTAGTCCAGAAGTTAGAAACCTAAATGTCCATAGGGGCCTGGCAAATATTACAAAAGAGTAACGTGCCCCACTGAGACAATAGGGATTCGTGGGGCTTGTGAGCAACTAGCAAGGGCTGGTTTCTCTAGAGGGAGAAACACTGGTTCCACTGACTGCCACCAAGTGGGAATGGAAGCCCAGTGTTACCAGATCTCATTTGTCACAAGAGAGGGCGAGTCTGGATTTTTGTGCTGATGATCTTCGGTCTAAAATACCTCATCAACTTAACAAAACAGATTCACAGGCCAAATTCTGCCTGCAGGCTGCCCGTGCCCTATTTGTCCCTCTATCCATTCTGAAACAACACCTGAGAAGGAAGGATTTGGGAAATTAGATGATGACTTGGGTAATGAGAGTAGGGGTGGTGAGTCCTTCTGGGAGAAGTGTCAGCAGATGAGAGAGAGAGAGAGAGAGAGAGAGAGAGAGAGAGAGAGAGAGAGATTGATTGATTTCTGGGTGAGTGGGAGGTGAAGGAATGGCCCGTCTTTGAAGAGATATGATGGCGAAAAGAAAGGGTCATGGTTTGGGTTTGAACGAGGGACAGTCAAGTGAGTTTAGGGCCTAGAGGAAGAGGCTAGGAGATCAGCATCACCTGTCTGAATTGATGGAAAACCAAGCATGGGCAACAGTGGATGTGAGATTGGGCAAGGGAGGGGTCAGTGATTGATGGATCAATAACCACTGGAGGTTATTGATTGGATCAAGGACACATGGAGAGAGTTCGTTCAATAAGCAGAAAGGACACTTCTCCAAGTCTAGAAGCAGCAGAAATAGGAAGAAGAAGGGGGGCTGGGTAGAAGAGTCAGGATGTTTTTGTGCATGCAAAGCCATCCCGTTTAGTGGAGAAGAAGTGGGACTCACGAGAGCTATTTTTATCTAGTGAAAAGTTCATGGTTGTGTGAGAGTCTTATACCAAGTGATTAGAGGTGGATAAGCCTCGTGTATCTCTTTTTCCATAGCTTTCTAAGATTAGAGAGATGATGGATAGGTTTACAACAGAGAAACCAGGACTGGATTAAACCCACAGTGGAATGGACCACTGTGTGTACTTTCATCCATTCACTTAGTCACTCATTTTTCACAGACTTGTTCATTTATTCAGTTATGAAATTGTGGTGCTGGGTCCTGAGGATAATGAAGGTCTCACAGCTGAAGAAGGGACCATAAGACATGTACATACACAATTGTGATCCGAGGTAGGCTGTCCGCAAAGGTAGGCCAGAGCAAAGAGATGAAAAGCTCAGGAGTTAGGGGCAGAAGCACCTGGGAAGTGGAGGCAACTGAGTTGAATGCCTCAGGATGGAGAGAACTTGTATCCTCGTGCATAGATGACACTCCTGGGAAAGTGTGAACGTGTCCGCTCTCCAACAGGCACCTCTGCCATTGAATTTCATCAGTGGCTCCTGCCCGTGAGGCACTCAGGCATTAATGTGGAGCTCAGGAGGACATTCCTACAACAGTGCTCGAAGCTTTGCCTCCCGGGCGGCATAGCTTTCTCTTCCCTCTCTCTTTGCTCCCTTTAGACCAGGGCTGTCCAGTAGAACTTTCTGTGATGGTGGACCTCTTCCGTATTTCCACTATCCAATATGGTAACCACTAGCCACGTGTGACTGTTGAGCACTTGAAGTTTGGCCGGTGCCACTAGGAAACTGAATTTTAAATTTGATTTCATTGTAATTAGTTGAAATTTAAATAACCACATGTCGCTAGTGGCTAGTGCATCGGATAGCACAGTTTGAGACTGAGGACTCCTTCCGGTTTTCCATATCCATGCAGCATCCAGCTCAGTGCTTGGTGCTTGGTCAGGTGCTCAGTATATGTGCAGTGAAGGAAACTATATCTTGCTGCTTAAAATCTAGACTGCTGCTCTAGAGGAGAAAATATCTGTTTTTAAAAATTTTTTGTTGTAATACCAGTACAGTTCAGATAGTGTCATATGAGTTTCAGGTGTACAATATAGTGATTCACCAATTCCGTACATTACACAGGGCTCATCATAGTAAGTGTGCTCTTAATCCCCATCCCCTGTTTCTCCCAACCCCCCACCCACCTGCCCTCTGGTCACCTTCGGTTTGTTCTCTAGAGTTAAGAGTCTGTTCTCTGGGTTGTCTCCTTTATCCTATTTGTTTTGTCTTGTCTATTTTTTGTCTTTTTTGTTGTTGTTTTGTGTGTTTTTGTGTTGTCTATCCTATTGTCTATTTGTTTTGTTTCTTAAAGTCCACATAGGAACGAAATTATATGGTGTTTGTCTTTCTCTGACTGACTTATTTTGCTTAGCGTTATACTCTAGCTCCATCCATGTCATTGCAAATGGCAAGCTTTCTTTCTTTTTTAGGACTGAATAATATTTCACTGTGTCTATGTATATACCACATGTTCTTTGTCCATTCATCTTTTGATGGACATTTGGGCGTCTTTCAAAATCTGGCTACTGTAAATAATGCTGCAATAAACACGGGGGTTCGTATACCCTTTTGAATTAGTGTGTCTGTATTTTGGGGGTAAATAGTAGTGAAATTACTGGAACCTCAGGTAGTTCTGTTTTTAACTTTTTGGGGAACCTCCACACGGTTTTCCACAGTGGCTGCACCAGTCTGCATTCCCACCAGCAGTGAAATAGGGTTCCTCTTTCTCTGCATCCTCGCCAACACCTGCTGTTTCTCGTGTTGTTGACTTTAGCCATTCTGACCGGTGTGAGGTGATATCTCATTGCAGCTTTGATTTGCATTTCCCTGATGATGAGCGATGAGGAGCCATCTTTTCATGTGTCTGTTGGCCATCTGTATATCTTCTTGGGGGAACTGTCCATATATTTTGCCCATTTTTAACCAGATTGTTTATTTTTGGATTTTTTGGATCTGGGGGTATTGAATTGTAAAAGTTCTTTATGGATTTTAGACACCAACCCTTTATGGGATATGTCATTTGCGAATACCTTCTCCCATTCCATAGGTTGCCTTTTCGTTTTGTTGATTGTTTCCTTTGCAGGGCAGAAGCTTTTCATCTTGATGTAGTCCCAGTCGTTCGTTTTTGCTTTTATTTCCCTTGCCTCAGGAAGACATGTCTAGAACAGCATTGCTATGACCAGTGTCAGAGATGTATTTCCTGTGCTGTAGAAGACAGAATATTTTTATAGAGAAGACCTTTTTACCCCTGAGCGTGTCCCCTCCTACGGATTTGGTTTTGTAAATTTGCCAGTAGAAGGTGCCTTATCTACATTCCCAAGGTCAGTGTGGAGCGTGAGGCCCAGGCTTTGAGGGAAGGGGAGGCTATTCTTCCCCAAGAGGCGGAAAAACTGGAGTTTGTGGTCAGGATAAGAGCACTGGGGAGACCAGACAGGGTGGAGCCGGAGACAGAGGCCATGTGCTTGTCACATCCCCATAACCTGCCCCCATCAATCTTAACGATCCCAACTGATAAAATGTTTTGTGTGAGTGGATATTTTGAAGAAACCAGTGAAGAGGCTGACTCTTGTCCCCCGGGGTGCAAAGCAAAACAGAGACCCCACCCAGCAGGAAGTCCTGGGATTAGCAGGTTCTTTTAGGCAGCAAAACAAAGCACTACAAACTGCATAGGTTATAAACAACAGAAAGTTATTTCTCCTAGTTTGGGGGCTGGAAGTTCAAGACCAGGGCGCCAGCATGGTGGGGAGAGGGCCCCCTTCCAATCCTCCCCCTTCTTGCCGTGTCCTCTCCTGGCACAAGGGAAGGACCAGGGAATGCTGCGGGGTCCCTTACAAAGACACCTGCTCCATCCATGAGGACTTCCCGCTCATGACCTGAGCGCCTCCCAAAGGCCCCACCTCTTAACATCCTCACATGTGGGTTAGGATTCCAACATGTGAATTCTGGGGGAACACAACCTCTCAGGCCATTACAGCGGGTATCCGAGGGAACGCACTGACCCCCCCCCCCAGGCATTTAGGATAGCTGAGGACACACTGGCTCTGTTTAGATTTTTGAGGGCTGAGGGGGTCTCTAGGTCCCCTGGTTTAAACTGGTGGGGTGGGATGGATGGATACAGGAGCAAATGTACGGAGGAAGGAAAAGAGTTAAGAGATAATAGACAACGTAGATTCTTGTTCTCCTGAAAAAGTCATCAGTCCTCGCTGCGAGGGCCCTGGTCCGGCTCTGGTCCAGCCCCTGCCTTGTTCACAGGAGGTGCCTGGGGCCCAGAAAGGGTAAAAGACTGGCCTGAGGCCACACAGCTGCCTGATGGACGGTAGGACAGGAGCTGGTTCCATGTCCCACATCTCTGATTCTGATGGCTTTTCCATCGTATTCCAGGTGCCCTTATGCTGTAGGAGATGGGATTTCTCAGTGTGCAGCTCCTTTAATGGGTTTGCTGAGGGTCTCTCCTCGGGCAGTGCACTGGCTTCTCCTGAGGTTTGCTGAGCCAGCCTCCCCCATGTTATATAAGCTCGATTAAGAGACAGACACCTTGGGGCGCCTGGGTGGCGCGGTCGGTTAAGCGTCCGACTTCAGCCAGGTCACGATCTCGCGGTCCGTGAGTTCGAGCCCCGCATCGGGCTCTGTGCTGACCGCTCAGGGCCTGGAGCCTGTTTCCGATTCTGTGTCCCTCTCTCTCTGCCCCTCCCCTGTTCATGCTCTGTCTCTCTCTGTCCCAAAAAAAAAAAAAAAAAAAGAGACAGACACCTTGAGGAGGGGGTGAAGAAAGCCTAGCTCTCATCGCTGGGAGGTCTCAGCATCCATTCTCCCCCCACCACCCTCTGCGTCTTCGCTCCCCCCCCCCCCCCCAGAGCCACTTTTCTGCCTGGCTGTGTCCTGCACAAAGCAGCTCGATTTTCTCTGTGTCAACATCTCTTCAACAGGAAAGGGCATTTGCTGACAAACAAGCAGCCTGTTCCTGAGAGAACAGATGGGACTTCTGGATGGGCGGGTGCCGTTTGGGGCTGATGATAGCGAGTGTCCCCTTCCACCCTCGGCTTCCCCCCGCACACCCCTGTCAGACCACCGACTTCCAAAGAGCAGTGACAAAAATAACAGCAGTAGTAGTGAAATGAACAGTCCCCAAGTGCGAGGCACTCTTCTGAACACTATCAGAGATTAACCATCCAGCAGCCCCCTGGGGTGGGTCCCACCATTATCCCCAGTTTACAGTCCCCAGAGAGGGCAGGAGGCTTGTCCAAACTCACCCAGTTAGGGAAGGGCAGAGCTGGGATCTGAACCCAGCCAGCCTGGCTCTCACTGATCCCCGAGTAGGGCCGAATAGGGGGGGAGCCGGGGAGCCCTGGTCCGGCTCTGCCTTGCACATTAGTGTGAGACCTTGGGACCACGCGGAAGCCCTGACCTTCAGGGTCTCCCAAGCGGGGTAACACCTGCTCTCACGACATCATTGTCGTGAGGACTAGAAGGAACAACGTTTGCATAGTGGTCCTTCCATACTCCGCCCAGCACCCCAAGGTTCTCAGCACATAGAGAAGGGAAAATTACAGAAGTCATCTGTCTCTCTAATGCCTTGACCATCTGAGGCTCGCCACTACATGTTCCGTTCCCTCTTACTCAGCTCACCCCTACATAGCCCCGATTGGTTCCCATTTTTCCTGTGTCAGGTTTACTTGGAGGAATAGCTGGATGATAGGAACATTTCGTGCATTTTATGGGGTTTCTCTCTTGGCCGGTGTTTTGCAGAGTTCATTTCTGTCCTGTCAGACTTCCAGGTTCAGTTTCGTAGCACAGAATCAACCCCCCAAAGGGCCAGGGGCAGGGGAGAGTATAGGGTATACTGAGTGTTTATTATATGCCAGGCATAGGCTGAGGCACATTGGTTTTTATGCTCGCACTGAGTCCAAATGCATTTACCCATAGCTACGATTTCTGCATCATGATTCCTCCATGCAGAGCCCACAGCTTCGGGGGTTGTGCTGAGCCCTTGACACTCTGTGAATTCTGTGTCTACAGAGTGTGTTTGGAGTCCCAAGCTATTGACCAGCACAGAGCATGCTGGTACCAGCCCATGATTCATAAGTGGGAGCTGACTCTGTGTCACTTGACCTGAGGAACAGTTATGTTGCTGATCAGTCCATGGACAGGCTTCAGGGCCTCTGCTCCCCTTGAATTATATGTGGCCATGGCCAATGCCAGCTCATAAAGGAGCTTTATACAAATTAGAAAAAGGTGGATCCCAACATCTTCAGGAGGAATAATTGCAAAAGGGGCCTCCTCCTTGGGCAGGCTCATTGCCAAAATGGAATTCCTGCTCCAGGAGACTCGGAGGCTCGGGGCTTGCTTAGTGGCGTTTCAGCCCGTCCTGGAGGACTTTTGTGCCCTTGTGCAGTGCACAACCTGAACAACCCTACAGGGTTGTTGCCTGTGAATTGTTGCCTGTGCATATGATCATTTTGGAGAGACGGTTTTGCATTGGGGCATCTCTGATCCAAAAAAGATTTGATAATCAGGAGTGATAAGATGAAGGGTGCTTAATACTGAGAATAACTATGAGGAGGAAGAAGGACAGCTGGGAGGAAGGGGTGACAGGTCAAGTTCAGGGAGGATTTGGCCAAGCAGAGAAGAGGTTGGGGATGCAGCGTTTGGGCTCAGGACCCAGAGGAAGAGGGCTGCCAGGTTTCAGATCCTCATATCCTCCTGGGCATGCTCCTTAATCGTTATTTGTAAAGCGGTGATGATAAATCCTAGCTCCCAGAGTGTTTCTGAGATTTAAACAAAGGAGAAGGAGTAGCAAGTTGGGCCAAAGAGGACAAGGGGAGTTCCAGGTGGAGGGTACATCTTGAGCCAAGGCTTGTTGGCCGGGAACAGGACGGCGTAAACCTCTTAGTATTAAAGCAACGTAAGTGGATGCTGGGAGCAGGAGAGCCGAGGATAGAGAGGGATTCAGCAGGAAACCCTGGTTCAGAGGAACCAGCAGGGAGACATGGCCTAGAGCAAAGTCACAGGGGAGTAAGGAAAGCCTCTACGAGATCACTACTTCAGACCGGTGAGGGGCTGGCACAGTGAGGGGGCTGCTTCATTGTGTCCCAGCAGAGAGAAGCCCAGCCCAAGGGTGGGGATACCACATGCCCTGGCAGAGCTGTCCAGCCATGGCCGGGTGCCCCGAAGGCAGGAGCGTGGCACCTCCAGACACCATAATATACCTGCCAGCTGGCCTCTCCAATGGGACTCTGTGGAGTTCTGGCCCGAGGTCCTGGCACGTCACCCTGGGGAAGCTGGGTGATCTTGGGTGAGCCCCACCAACCTCTCTGAGCTCGGTCTCTCACCGTTGAGAAAATTGGCCCAATCACAGTGCCTGCCTCACAGAACTTGGTAGGCTGTGAGGCATGTCCATAGCCATCGGCTCACTGAATCTTCAGATGATCCCGGGAAAGAGCCAGGCATCATTTCCCCTCCACGTGTGTGGAAAGTGAGGCTCAGAAAAGTTAAGCAACTTGTCCAACTTCCATAGCTAAGTAGCAGCTGGAGAGAATATCCTTATTAGTCCTCCCACTTCCTCTCCCATGCTGACCTTGGCCTCAACTTGTTTGTGCTGAGAAGATTATTTCAGGGCATTAGCCAGGTGGGCAGTAGGCAGTAGGAAAGATGGGAATGCAAACCAGTGACTATGTCAGTGCCACTCTGACCTGCATTTGTTACCTATATTATGTTCTGCTGTTGAACAAATAATTCCGAGATTTAGTAGTTTAAAACAAAAAGTATTAATTGCCTTACAGTTTGTCTGGGTCAGGAACCTGGCTGTGGTTTAGCTGCAGGTCTCTGATTCAAGATCTCTTATGCATTGCTGTCAGGCTGTCTGGTGGGGCTGCATTCTCATCTGACGGCTAGTGTGGGGAAGGTCTGCTTCCAGGCTCACCCTCGTGACCAACTTTGGCAGGCCTCAGTCCCTCCCCACGTGAGCCTCTTCATGGGCTGCCTTATGACAGCTTCCCCCAGGGCTAGTGATGCAATCGAGAGTGACAGAATTCATGAGAGGGTCTTCAAGAAGGATGTCACAGTCTTCTTACCATCTCATCTCAGAAGTGACGTCCCATCGCTTCTGCCCTATAATGTGCCTTCGGAGCAAGTCACTAAGTCCAGGTGACACCCGCAGAGAGGAGTCTGTACGAGTGTGTGATTACCAGGAGGCAGGGACGGTGGAGGCATCTTAAAGACTGCCTCCCGCATGATCGCTGACCTGCCTGCCCCGACCATGTGGAGATCTCTTGAGACATCTGGACACCTCGGCAGAAGGCGGCTGGTGAATACGGCACATCCTCCGGTGCTTTGTCAATGGGCCACCGATCTGACTGTGGCACAGGAGTTGTTCTGCACAGCCAGTCTGATCTCCTTTCTCTCTTTTACCATGTTAACTTCTTTGTCACCACAGGGCCTTTGCCCTCGGTATGCCATCTGCCCGGATCCCAGAGAATTTGTTTGGGGTCAACCTCTCTAAAGCACTGCCCCCCTCCTTCCCACCTGGCCCAGCTGGCTGGCTGTACTCTATGGTAACTACATATATGATTTCTTTATTAGTAACTTGAGTAATGATATATTATTTGCTTTTATTATTAACTTAATGTATAATAATATATTACACATTGTTATGCATTTACTGTTACTCTTCACCCCCAGCAGAATGCAGGGACTTAATTTCCCTTGCTGGCTACCATCCCTTAGCAAATCCTAACTGAGAACCTACTGTGTTCTGGGTTTGGGGGTGTGGCTTTTAGCTCTTACCTGCCCACAAGCTCACCAACTAATGAGGAAACAGACCATCTAAAACCGGCTACAAGGAAGGCTCACATCTTCTCCTTTCTCTTGGGGTGAGCCATTCATTGGTTCCCAGGGGTGGGTAAATCAAATAGATTCCATGGCTTTGCTTTAACTAGAGCCAGGGGAATTGGATTTTTTAATCCCCTAAATGGAAACAAGCCCAATTTCAAGAAATTCAGGGTTATTATCCCCATTTACAGATGAGGAGAGTGAGGCCCAGAAAAGTCAAATATTGCCCCAACGTTCATAATTAATTAGAGTAAGTGGTGGAATGGAATTTTGAACCCAGGTCAACAAAGTCTGTGGCTGTCCTACCGCCATGGGCCCACCCCCACCCACAGACTCACCCCACCCCCACCCTCAACAGTTCCAGATCACTTTACTTACTGGATGTTACCTGTTTCCTCCTCTTACCTGTCCTTTCTCTTGACTCTTCTTGTTTGCAACATTTTTAAAAAATTGGACACGTTTCCAGGGATTAAAAATTCTAGTTCCCCCGGATCTTTTTAAGGCAAAGATGGGGAATCTGTTCTTTTTGCCAACCCGTGGAAATCAGTCAACACTTCGTACTGAAGAGATGAGTCGCCTAGGTTTGTAGGGATTTCTCTCTAAAGAAAAGGACGTAAAAATCCCGAAGATGTTTGAATCGTTAAAATTTCATTCCCTGCAAAGTGGCTGGAAAGGAAAATCAGAGTTCTGACTTCAAGTCAGAAAGCCGAAAGAAGGGGGTAATGACAGAGAGCCCAAAAACCCACCGTCCAGACCCATCCATCCAGCGTATTTCCCTCCTGACATTTTCCTGTGGAGTTTGACGTCCTCATCAACACTTTATGTTACTTTGAAATCACCAGATTTTGATTAAAATGTGGAATATAAAGTTTTATTTAAGAGACGGAGCAAACATTTTTTAAAGGTCTCTTAGTTACAGGGAAGGCACAAGGCAGGAATGAGGGAGGGAGACAGACATCTGGACAGAACCGCCAGCCTGCAGAGAGGGGAGGGTTCGGTCCTCCCTCACGCAGCATCAGGGTCCCGTTGCCCCCGCTGTCCACTCCCAGGCACCACGACTATGACGCCAGGCTGGTGCCAACCACCCCCCCAGGGCAGGAGGCTGGGTGGGCTGAAAGGGCAGGTGGCAGGGCGTGGGGGTAAAGGACAAGCCTGTGTCTCATGTCACTTCCCCTTCTGGGCGTTTGCTTTGGTCCTATAGATTCATTCTCCCGGCCTTCTGAAATCAACCCTTTCCCTCCCTGGTGCAGGTGAGCATGAGAAGTCAAACCCCATTTGTCCTGCAGAAGCTTCCACAGCAAGCATCCTGCTCTCCCCACCCCCCACCAGTCTGGCTCTTGGTGCGGTTAGGGTGTCCTCATGGGACACAGCCTGGAGATTAAGGACCCGGGCCCGGAGTCCCACAGACAGACCTACCCCTCGCCCCCAGCATTTGTGAGGCAGGGCTGCGGTAGAAATGAGCCCCTCCAGACCGTGGGCTTCCTGCTTCCGTCCCCGCTCCCCCGCCTCACCATCAGGGGCTTTGTGTGCGTGCATGTCTGTGGACCCCCAGCTCACAAGTCCACGCTCCGCCACTGCCTGTCCCCTCCATTTAGCATTCCCTCCAACACCCCCCCCCCGCCACCTCCTCGTCTCTGCACAGGCCTGGGCTGCCCCGGAGCCAAGAGGAGGCTCACCCAGCCCCTGAAATGTGGGCAGAGGATTTGCACAGTCCTGGGTGCACAGCCGTGAAACAAAAGGGACGATGTGGACTCCAAACTGGCAAACGCCCTTGGTCTGAGAGAACCTTCTCCTTGCAGGGGCAGGGGACACAGCAGGAGGAGGACCCTAGGGGGGCCGCTAAGGTTAGAGCCAGGGCAGGTCTGGGTTCAAGCCCTGCTGCTCCCTATCATGCAGTTTAGAGCGAGCTACTGAATCTCTCTGAACCTCAGCGTTCTCCTCTATCACGGGGAGCTGTTATTATCAGCATGTAACTTCATAGAGACCACGGGGACCCACAGAAACAAGGTCTGGAAGGTCTTAGGGCACCTGGCACGCAGAAAGCCCCCGTATTAGGTCTTGCTATTTTCTCAGTTTCCTTCAGTTGGTGTGTTTCTTGTCCATAAAGACAAGGACCAGCTTTGCCGAATTCACCACTGTTCGCCCAGCACCTGCCTCGTGGCTGTGCACACAGTCCGGCTCAATAGTAATTTGCTGACTTTCTGGGTTCTGGGTAGGGCAGTGAATAAACCAGTAAAACAATCAAGTCCCCTTTGTCTGGTGCTTCCATGTTAGTGAGGGAGTTGGAAAAACAAATGAGCACCAAATATGGAATATGACCGGAGGGTATAGGTAAAACCTTGGGTAAAACCTAAGCAGGGAAAGGGGCCCGGGAGGTGTTATTTTAGAAGAGACAGTCAGGGAAGGCTCTTTGATGCGGTGAATGAATGAATGAGTGAATGAATGAACAAATGAATGAATGTTAACTGTCTAAGGGCAGGGACCGGGTCTTTTCTCTGCCGTGTCATTAGGCTCTTTCTTGCCTTCCGTCTGACACACGGTGCATGCTCCAAAGGGTTGTGCTAACGGTGGATACAGGTCTGTTGGTATAAACTTTGACCAGCGGTGGGGGTCTACACCGCTCTGCAAGTGGCCTGGGAGCCCTGCCTGTGTCCCCAGGCGTAGGAACCCCATGGTTCCACACACTGTGGAACCACACACTGTGGGGCAGCCATCTCCCTGCTGAGCAAGCTTTTGGATGTTATTTTATATGCTGCGCCAACTTCTCCCCCCCACAGCACTTCCTCCTTCAGCCGTGAGCCCTTGGCATCATCCCATCCCATCCAGTCTGAATACCCCCCAGAGATGAGAGGCTCACGATCCTGGGGAAGGTCACCCTCATGCTGACGTGACATTTCTCTCCCTGTGCTTCCATTCAGGGTCTGTGGGCCTGCTGCGGACTGAACGTTTGCGGCCCCCATCAGATTCCTTTGTTGAACCCTAACCCCCAATATGATGGCATGTGGAGGTTGGGCCTTTGGGAGGTGATGATGCCATGGGATTCATGCCCTTATGAGGAAAAGAACACTGGAAAGTGACCCTCTCCTTGCCATGTGAGGACAGAGCAAGAAGACGGTCACTTGCCAACTAGAAAGCGGCTCTCAGCAAGAACCGAATCTACCTTGATCTTGGACTCCCAGCCTCCAGAACCATGTGAAAGAAATGTTTGTTGTTTAAGCCACAGTCTTAACGGTGGTAGTTTTGTTATAGCAACTGGTACTAAGACCAGTTTCCTCCCATGGGGCCCAACCATGGTCGTCCATCTCGCATGGGACGTGTGATAGAAAGGTTGTGTTTCCCTGAGTCCTCTCTCCTCCAAACTAGATAGTCCCAGTTCCATATTCGGCTACCTTTTCTGGCCTTATAATCCTATTTTCCTTGATTGGGACCATGGTGTGAGCAGGTGCAGGGACTGAATGTCTGTTATGTCCAACTGTATTAGTCTCCTACAGCTGCCGTAACAAAGTACCACACACTGTGGGGCTTCAACATTAAACATTTATTTTCTTACCATTCCGGAGGCTAGAAATCCAATATCAAGGTTCCAGCAGGATTGGTTCCTTCTCTTCTTGGTTTATAGGTGGTCATTTCCTAGCTGTGTCTCCAGCTGGCTTCTCTCTGTATGTGTCTGTGCCCTAATTTCCTCTTCTTATAAGGTCATTAGTCATATTGGATTAGGTTCTACCCATATGACTTCATTTTAATTTAATTACCTCTGTAAAGACCCTGTATCCAAATAAGGTCACAATCTGAGATACCGGGGTTAGGACGTCAACATATGAATTTGAAGGGGGACACAGTTCATCCCGTATCAGCCCACCATCTCCTTTCTCAGATGGGGAGACTGAGTCCCTGAGTAGAGAAAGGTCTTGGCCAAGGGCCCAAGTCTGTGCTGGAGCCTAGAAGGGATCCAGTCCCCTCACTCCCAGCACACTGTTTATCTGTTCCATCCGTGTGACTGACGTTTTCTGAAACCCTCACAATTAGCTATCCCTCCCTTCATTGCTGTCAGAGTGCCCATCTCCCCACCCCCCATCCCTCCAGGGGCCTCAGGAAAAGGCAGGAGAAAGCCAGTCTGTCCCTGCGTGGGCGTTGATTCTGCCCACTCCCAGCTCCTACTGAGCCATGGTGTGGGGCAATCCTAGAAACAGCGGGATGAAGGCCAGGGAACACGCTGGCCTGATTTTTTTTTTTTTTAAGAAAAAAAAATTAACTAGGACAGTGAATACAAACATTATTCCCAATTTGTGCAGGCTGGGAAGCTTCGAACTTTGCTTCACAAAACAATGAAATAACGGTAGAGCTGAATCCCAGGAAAGTGGCAGGTTATAGCAGCCAAAGCTGGGTTCTGGAAGCATGGGTGCCGTCACCTGCCAGCTTAGAGACCCTCAGAAGGTCACTGACTGGCTCAGTTTTCTCATCCAATAAAATGGAGCTGATAACTCATCCTCCTTTTTCTGTCAACGTGATGATTTGAGGTAACCTGTATGTAAAGAGGTTGACATGACCTGTGGTACCTAGTAGGTGCTCAGAAAATGGCCCCTTAATAAATAAAAAGAAATTCATGTTAAACTGCGTTCACTTCCCTTTTCCTCCAGAATAGCCTTTCCTTAGAGAAGCAGTTAATGAGGTAAGGAAAGGGAAGTGAGGGTTGGAGACTGTCTACCTGCCTCCCTTCGTTCATTTGTGCGTTTGTTCACGTAATTCGAGTATCACGTATCTGCTGATTTCAAGACACTGTGTTTAGAGATTAGGGGTACAGAGATAAGTAAATAAAGTCCCTCCTCTCAAGAACTGTATGGATCGGCCGAGAAGAGACAATGCAGCGGAAGGCATTATCATGAAGTGAGGTGTGTGCCTACCATGCAGAGGGAGGGCTAACCGGACTGGCCATGCATTTGGGGCCATACCAAGACATCAGGGAGGGCTTCCTGGGGTTGTTGACCTTCGAACATGGCATTGAAAGGTGTGTAAGGTATTTCAGGTGGAAATGTCAAGGAGAGTGTGTTGCAGACTGCGGGAGTAGCACCAAGAGCCTAGATAGATACGGACGCGGGAAGCAGGACGACAGTTTCAGAGAAAGCACGAGCACAGTGTACTTGCCAGACTGTCTACGGTGACGCAGAAGCGGATGTGGGAGAGGGTGATGGAGAGCGTGTCCGGAATCGGATCGCGGGAGCCTCAGGGGCTGAGATCAGGAGTTTGGCTTCCTTGAGTAAGTGATGCGAGCATATTAAGTGTCAGGGAGGAAAGGACACAGTCGGATGTGTTTTAAATAGACTACTTCGGGGGCGCCTGGGTGGCTCCGTCGGATAAGCTTCCGACTTCAGCTCAGGTCGTGATCTCGCAGTTCGTGGGTTCGAGCCCCGCATCGGGCTCTGTGCTGTCAGCTCGGAGCCTGGAGCCTGCTTCCGGTCTGTGTCTCCCTCTCTCTCTGCCCTTCCCCTGCTCGCACTCTGTCTCTGTCTCTCTCAAAAATAAATAAAACATTAAAAAGTAAAAAAAAAAATAAACTACTTCCGCAGGGTGGTGGTCGAATTGCAGGTGGGCGGGGCTGAGAACCATGCTTATCTCCGTGGCTCAGCTGAGCATGTGATAGGAGTCAAGTCACCTAGTGCAGGGACATGGCGAAAAGGGGGAAAGACGAGAAACATGGAGGTGGAAGCAGTCGATGTAGAAACTTTACTGGAGGTGAGAGATGAGGGAGAGTTTGAAGAACAAACCCAAGTTTTGACTCAGATGGAAAACTCAGTGACGCTGCCATTTCCTAAAAAAGGGGGGCTAGGAGCAGGTTTGGTGGGGGTAAACAATAAAGTTTGGGATGTATCAGGTTTTGGGGGGGGTCTATGAGACCCCTAAGATTCCACAGAATGGAGAATCCAGGAGAAAAAAAAAAGGTGAGTCAGGTCTGGTGAGTTCAGGCGTGCACATGACCAGATTTGGTGCCCGTGGAATGTCTAGGTGGAGGAGTCTGGTAGGTGGTTGGATGCATGAGTGTGGAGTTCGGCAGAGTGATCAAAGCTAATGAGAGGGATTGGGAGCCATCAGTATAAGGAGGTGAAGGCATGGGAGAGAAGGAAGACGTTCAGGATCATGAAGTCTGAGAAGAGCACTCAGGAAACCCAGCTCCTTATGGTTCGTGGAGAATAAGAGAATCCTGGTCTTGGGTGATGATGTCCCTAGGCATCCATTCTGTGAGTGTGAGATGTTGCGAGGCCTGGGTCGGGTGGTACATATGGGGTACCGTGGTTACAGGCAGCCAGTTAGTCAAGTGCGGGACCCTTGCAGCATTTGCACCTTAGAAAGATGCCCCGCCTCCTGGGGCGGAGCCTGGCTCAAGCCAGTGTCAGGCCCTATCAGGCTGGGGTCATAGCAGATAGGTCAATGACAAGCGGGGGTAAGTAAATCCTTGGGGTAGGAGCCCCACAATTTAGGATCAGGAACATCACCACTAATGAGATGGCCCAAAGCTCATCTCAGACCCAAGGAAATAGGCAGCCAACAGACTCTCCGGTCTGATGGGCTGGGGACTCGGGTACTCAGTGTCCTGACTGGAATTGGATGGTGAGTTGGGGAGGACTGAGCCCACCGGGGAAACCAAGCACAGCTCCAGCCGAGTGGGCCTAGCCAAGGCGAGGTGCACACAATTCATCTGGGCCTTGGTGTCCCCATCAGAAGGTGAGGAGATTGGCCCAGGCCCACCCCAGGGACCCCTTGCAGCTCCAATTCTCAACAGACGGTGTTCTCTTTCCCTCAGGAGGTTGTGAGCATCGAGGGCAGGGGCGGTCTTGGGTACTTTTGTAACTCTACTGTTGATCCAAGCTTGAGTCCCGGCTTCAACTCTTGAAGCTGCGTGACTTTGGACAAATAACTCTGTTGTGGGGACAATAGTGCTTACCATTGGTCATTGTGAGGATTAAATGAGAAGTATCTGGATGTGCCCATAGCAGGATGTTTTTGGCGGACCGGAGGTCGGCTATCTTCTTCTCTAAAGGGCCAGCTAGTAAGTAAATACTTGAGGCTTTGTGGGCCACCAACAATTTCTGTCACAATTCCTCAACTCTGCCTTTGTAGCACGAAAGGAGCCACAGACAATCCGTAGATGAATGGGCATGGCTGTCTTCCGAGAACATATGTATTCTTTGCAAAACACGTGGCAGGCTGGATTTGCAGGATTTGACTCATGGGCTGCAGTTTACTGACCCCTGACTTAGATGCCTCAGCCTCGTGCCACCTCTCCAGAGGCCATGGGATCACTTCCCCACACTCCTCCCGCCTTTCTGTGAATAAACGCAGGACTTGGTTTGGGGGGGAAGAAGGCAGAAGGGGGCTGAAGAGTCAACCCACGTGTGAGGCTCAGTACCGGGCAGAGTCTGGTACAAATGGAAAATGCCTTCCTCGCTTCCTAGGGGAAGAGGAAGCCCCACCGAAGGCATGTCCAGGAGAGAGAGACCGGGAACACTGTGTGTCCTGCAAACACAATCACTGCTCCGAAGCAATGGGCCCAGGGTGCTCGACTCTGCACCAGCCTAATAAACCCGCAAGTGGCACGCTCTGTGCTTTTCCTCGGACCGCACGGAGAAATGTAATTATTTTGGGAAGCTCTGTTCCCCGCGATGGGTCATCACCAACTGTGTCCAAAGGCGTTCACACCTGTGTTTAACTGGTTGTGTGGAAGCTTGGAAGCCTGCACAGCTCAGAGCTGGCCTCGGAGGGGTGAAGAAGAAGTCACCTGCCCCAAGATTCCCATACACATGGATCTGAGCTGAACCAGTGAAGGCAGAAACCATTTGCCTGCTGTCTGAAGGCTTGGCCTGGCTGGGACTCGTGCTTTGGCATCTTCGAGTATTCATTGGGGTCACCCCATCTTCGAGATTTAGATGAAATGTAGGCCCGACCTACCTCTATTCCACATATGCAGGTATGTTGGGAACCCCCAATGAGCTATTCTTCTTCACTCTCCCAACATCCCTGCCACATGGTGGTGGGGGACAGGGTTTCCTTCTCCGTCTCAGTCTTGCCTTCTCCCCTCTGAGCTAACAGAGACGTCCGACTCAGCCCCTTGCTTTGACTTCTGTCCAGATTTCTCTCTGGAAGCATGTGTCTGTAGAGTTGACTTTGCTGAGAGCTCAGGATGTCAGCAGAGACAGGAGAAGCAAATTAAGCACCAAACAGCAAATAAAACTGTACATTAAAGATTTCTGCTCCTCAGTTAATGTGTCCCCAAGAATTGCCTGTTTGCCAGAATGTCTTTGTTAGCCCCACCCTCCCCAGGCCCATGGTGTGATTCTGACTTTCCATCCATCGTCCCTGTCTTCTGTCACTCCCCTCTGGGCTCTCTCACTCCCACCAAACCATGCCCTGAGGCCACATCCAGGCCATTTTCCAGAATATCTGCTTTAAAAAACCCTCTCTGTGTTGGTCCTCCACCCGCCATGTGGATGCAATAATAGTGCCCATCCCCCAGGGCTCGGGGGTGGGGGGGGGGGAGGTGCGGGGGACCACAAGCACAGGTGAGGAGTGGGCCAGTCAGAGGGCTACCTGCTCAGGACTCCTTTCATGAGGCTAGATTCTTTCTCCGTAAGGACCAGATTATAAAGAACAAGGAGGATTTTACCTGGCACACTGGTGGGGATGCGATTCTTAGTGAAAGGAACAGCCTGGACCAAACCACAGAGGTATGGTAGTGAACGATGTGTTCTAGAAATGGAACACAGAAGAGTTTGGCTCAGGTGTAAGTGACATGGGGAAGCCACAAAATAATGCGACTGGGAAACCGGGACAGTTGTGAAGGCCTTGCTGAGACTGTGAGTCGTGCTGAGAAGTTTGCATTTTATCCTGTAGGAATCCGAGTCCAGCCCGGAAGTGACACAGATTTTCTGCTTAGATGCATCCTTCTGTGTGTACGTAAAGGGGGAGCAAATGAAGGCAGGGAGACCCACAATGGCGGTACCACAGCCAACCAAGATGGCGGTACCACGGCCAACCAAGATGGCGGTACCACGGCCAACCAAGATGGTGGTGCCAGATCTGGGTTTTTGCTGGGCAAGATGGTGGTCCACGGACAGCGTTTTAGCAGAGCACAATGGTGGTGCCTAGGCAGATTTTCACAGGATGAAATGGAGGGCTCTACCCTGTCTTAGTAGTAGTAGTAGGGTGATAAGAACCTGGTGGGACCTGGGAGATGGGGGACAGTTTGTATGCATCGAGCATCGTGAGTTTCTGTGGCTGACTGACCCCTGACTGTCTCTACAACTCCACAAAATGGGACTTTATGTCGCAAGCCAACCAACTACTCAGTAACTATAACCTAGTTTGGTGGTTCTCACCCCCCAGCTGTGTGTTTTAATCACCTGAGAGCTTTAGAAATGCAAAGACCAGGTCCCACCTTAGACCACTTGAATCTGACGTCCCTTGCGGGTAGGTCTCGAGCACATGTGCTTTTTTATTATCTTTCACAGGCCACCTAGGTAATTCTAATATGCAGCCATGGTTGAGAACCACTTACGAGTGGAAATGTGGGTAAGAGGAAGTTCTCACGTTTGCAAGTGGATAGAGTGGCTTCAGCAGGTGTGGATGGAGGTGCTGATCAGTCGCAAATGTTTTGAAGCTTCACCGGGCACGAACATTCATTTGTTTTCTCATCTGCTGTGAATAACAGCAGCTCCTGGATTCATTAAGGCTTGCCTCTTCCACTTGGTGCTGAATATAATTTCAGGAACCCTGGCTCAGAGCGAGTGATGCTGTCGGGATGTATTTATTAGATTTCCGTCTGAGAGATCAAGCTCTGGCTTCTCCTCTGAGTCGAGCGTGAGTTGCTTCTTGCCCTCAGAATTAGGTGGGTTGAGAAGGTCAGAGAGATTTACCAGGATCATGAACAATTTGGGTACATTTCAGGCTGGAAGGGGGCTCAGGCTGGTGTTCAGTGGTGGGCTGGATGTCCTGGGTGACACTGTGACCTTGGGCGCGTCACATAGTCTCCCTGAGCCTCCGTCGCTTTGTCTCTAAAAAGGGCAGGTAATGCCATTGCCACTAGACAAGGCCAGCATTCCAATGAGACGGTGACACGGTACTCTTTACATATGTTTGTCTCAGGTGCTTTTTACATCAGCCCCATGCACATGGGTGCTATCATCCCCATTTTAATAGACGAATAAACCGAGGTCTGAGAGTCCAGTAACTTGTCCAAAGTCACGTTATCTGATAAATGATAATACCAAGAATATGACCTTGGCCTTCAGACTTCAGAGCCCATGGTGTTAATCCCCAGATAAAATGCTATGTGCTGTGGCACCTGGCAACTGTATAAACCCAACCATATATTAATTTTTTTAAGGGTGGTACTTTCAAGATTGACAGCTTTACTGTTTGTTAGAAGTAAAATCTTGTGGATTCGTTAGACATCGTGGTGGGCATCTATTCATGTTTTATTTCGTTCCTTCATTCAACACGTAGTTCAGGAAGGGAACTAAGTTTGTCCAAGGCTGGTCAGCACAGGTGCCGTGGGAATGAGGGGGCGGTCGTTTCTGAGGACCTGAGAAGGTAGGAAGGAGGTTGGCCTGAGTAAGCTCTTCATTTTGCTAAAAGTCTTCCATTGCAGAGTCCTGAACAGGCCCCGGTGTGCCCGTCTATGCAGTGATAAATCCACACTGACAGGCCAGACCATTAGAGCAACAGAAAGCCCGTTACATCATGCTGCGCCAGTGATCCAGGCGGTATAGATGAGTGTGCGAGCAAGCAGGAGCCCAGAGGGTCGTGTGGCTGCCATCCATCACCCCCAGGCGGTGCCGCTGCTTCGTGGCGGGTGCCCGGTGGCTCTTCAGTTCACGGACCCTGCGGCCTGGAGTCAGGCCCACCACGGGGCCAGTCTGGCTCCGATCAGTGAGGAGTCTGCCTCTGTTCTCTGTTCTGATCTCAGGCATGTTCTTAAGGCGCCTGTGTTGATTTATTCTTTTAAGTCACTCAACCAAAAAGTACTGAGCCTGCGGGGTGCTGGGAGGGACGATGAGTGAGACTGAGGCCCCTGTCCTCACAGAGGCCACGATTCAGGATGAAAAGGAGCCCGCCAGCAGACAGGCATCACTGTGCCGGCCGTGGCCTCATAGTTAGAGCTATGTTAAGGAGGACATCTCCCTGGTCGACTTGAGCGTCTCCTTAGTGGGGGGACCCAATCCCGTGACCTCACATTTTTAGTTTCCCAGGATTCTGGAGAAAAATATCTAGCAGACCCAGGCAGGCCCAGGGTCCAATTCCCATCACATCAGCTGTGGGATCTTGAACTTGAAAAACCTCCTCAATCTCTCGAGCCTCAGTTTCCCCAAAAGTCTGCAGTCTGTGCAATCGGATGTGTCTGGGCCTCTATAGTATTTCCTAACACTGGGATACATGAAGACATATCATCATCCTTTTAGCACGCCTTTCGCTCCCCCCAGCATGCCCTATCATTATTCTCCCTGGTTCTGGATTGCCTTGGTTTACCCCACTGCTTTGCATCTCAGGGGCATTTGGGGATCATAATATTGTTACAGCTCAGCCTTTCTGAAACCTTCCTCCCTTGCCTTTAATATTTATGTCTTTTTTGCATCTCCAGCCCCTTGGCAGCTTCCTGTGCTCACACCTTAATATTTCTCTGGCCAGTCCAAAGCACTTCTCCAAGGTCATGGGATCTAAGTATCCTTAAAGGCAAGGACCCAGGATTCCTTGGGGCAATGGATTCAGGCCCAGCTGACGCTTCTGTGGCACCCAGCAGTATCTCACATAGTACAGGCACTCAGAAAATAAGTTTCGTGACTGCCTGCATCACACCCATTCCCTCATTTTGCCGTTTCGAAATGGTTGTTGACAGATTCAGAGAGGGTGGACAGCTTACCCTAGGTCACACAGCTGAGTCTTCAGCAGAACTTGAGCTCAGGCTGCATGATGCCACGTGTACAGGATTGAGCATTTCCCCTGGGCTGGGGGAATTTCCCACCAGTGCTTCTCCAGGATCACACATCGTGCCTCACAATGGCCCACATGGAAGGACCTTCTGCTGTCCTCACTTTGCAAATGAGGAGTCTGAATCTTGGGGAGCTCAGGAGCTTGTCCCCAAATCACAGAGCTCGGGAGCTGGCAGAACTGGGGTTCAAACCAGGTCTGACTTCAGAGACTTTATTCTTCACTACTGTTTCTCCTCTCCTTCCTAATACCCAGTTCTGCCAGGTGGTGAGTAGTTGGTGGCAGTCAGAGTGATTCCGAAGAAGAGACAGAAAGTGTTCGAGGTGGACAAGGTGGGTGGAGCATTTAAATATGAGCTTTATATACATAGATAAGCAAATACATAAATAATAATAAATGAATAAATAAATAAATAAATAAATAAATGAATAAATAAATAAAGAGCTTTCAGGACCAGGATGGTGCTGAGGGTGTTTATGCCACAGCAAACCACTGAAATCATGGGAGTTTGGATAAAAGGGGCCCATTTAATGACTGCGTTTTATCTGGGGACAGATGGGGTCTTTTATAAAAGGACCACATTCGGGAAAAGAAAATAAGCAGAGACACAAACAGCAACTCATATGTTCAAAGCCTGAAGCAGATTTCCTGTCCCAGGGTCATTGTTAGTAAAAAATGTTTCTATGAAAGTTTCCAAAATTATAGATGCCTCAGAAATATTCACTGAGCTACATTCGGGCTATTTTAAGGCAGTCCCTTAAAATAAGGCAGTCCCACTGCCTCTAAAAGATTGAAACACATTCAGAAGCATGAATCATAGACCAATAACTTGTGATACAAGAGAGAGACTACTGATAGTTTATAATTCAATTTCGGCCTGAAATGAAGTTTAATAATACATAGAGCGGCCTCGTTTTCCTCTTATTAAAGTGAAGGATATGGCTTCAGGGAGAAATTAGCTAATCGAATAGAAATATTTCAGCTATAAGAAAAATAAAGGACACAGATTGCCCTCCTAAAAGGAAAAACAGGAACTGTGTAATCTTGAGAAGTAAATTATGTTTCAACTTGAAGAAAGTACTCACAGACGAAGGCCTGTATGACAACTCAAGTGACCCCAAAGAAGAATAAGCCAGGGAAAAACCCCAACATTTTTTAAAGGTAGACAAGGGAAAGTCAAACCTTGTGAGTGCGAGCTTTGACCTTTTCCTACCCCTGGAGTCATAGCTCCGCTCTCTCAGTCTTGTGTCACCTAGACGTGACCTGCACCTTACCACCCTCTTCCCTGTGTCCCCCTTGCCCTTCTCCCTGCCTTCCCATGTTCCACCTAGAGTCTTGCAGTGGCTTCCTCATTGTGTCCAGTTTTCTCCTCACTGTGTCCGGTGTCTCCTTCACATTGCCAGCTAAGTGATCTTACTAAAATGCCAGGGACGCTTGGGTGGCTCAGTCTGTTAAGCGTCCGACTTCAGCTCAGGTCATGATCTCACAGTTTGTGGGTTCGAGCCCTGCATTGGGAATCTCTCTCTCTCTCTCTCTCTCTCTCTCTCTCTCTCTCTCTCTCTCTCTTCTGTGTGTGTCCTTCCTTAGCTTGTGCTCTCTCTCTCTCTTTCTCAAAATAAATAAACTTGAAAATATGTATATATAGGAAAAGTTTTTTTTAATAAAATAAAATACTTAACCATGTCTCTGATTTTCTGAAAATTATTCTGCAGTTGGGTCTCGTCACTTGCAGGATTAAGTCTAAACTCATGATTTCAGTCCTATTTACCTTCATGGTCTGCTTTCCTTCTGCTCTCTATTGTGTTCCCTGAGGAACTCTGTCCTCCCTCTAATCAGTTTCTTGCAAATGTCGGAACACATTCTGCTCTTTTGTGCCTTCCGGTTGCCTATCTTCTCCGTCTGCTGTGAATGTCATTACCTTACTTGTTCATCTGATATGATCCTGCTTCTCTTGGATACTTCTCTCAAACATCATACTCTCTGTTAGGTGTTATTTTGGTGTTTGGATTAGAGGAAATATCGAATTTTGCTAACTGCTTGGGACAGTATTTCCTGGGCTGTTCTTGATCTCTTTGGTTTCTGACGCTGCTATCCCATAAACCAAACTTCACATTACCGGGGCCTCTTTTCATGTAATTTGCTCTGTTGCCTTCACATCATAATTCTGGCAACGTACTGTTTGGATTATTAAAGATACTTAATAACTATCATTTTCTTTTAGGACAAGGCCCCTGCCTTTACTCCTGTTTTTCAAAAAATTCTGGCATATTCTCCCATGTTACTTTGGAATCATTTAGTTTAACCGTGTGTCTATCCTCCACCAAAATCTTTGGGGTTTGGGAGGAATTATATTAAGCCTAATGAATTGGGAAATAATCAAAATCTTTACAGTAACATCTTTTCTTCCAGAAACACTTTTTTTTTCTGTATGTCTTCCTAGAGATCTGAACATTTGGTGTTAGGATTTTCTTTCCCTCATTATGTGGTTGGTGGAGTTATTATTGTTGGTTATGCTAATTTAAATGGAATTACTTTTTTAATTTTATTGTTTCTGTTTATGTGTAGGAAATGTATTGTTTGGGGCACGTGCATTTATTTTTATACCCAGCCACTTTGCACTCTTGTCTCTTGTTAGTTACAGTGCTTGGTTTGGTTGCTATTTTTTGTTTGTTTTGTTTTCAGTTGGTTTGCTTGGGAGGACTCCTTCAGAGGTGGATTTTACAGCCAACTCAGCTGGTTCCCTAGTGACTATGGTGTGATCTGGAGCAAATTAACCTCACGGTTTTTCAGTTTCCTTATCTGCTCATTGAGTCTACGATAGCACCTACCTCCTAGGGTTATTGTGGAGATTCACTTAGGAACTTTACCTAAAGTGTTAACCAATGTCAAGTCCTCATGAGGACTCCATAAACATTACCTCTTTCTATTTCTGGAGATAGACAGTCATGTTACTAAAAACAATGGTATATTGCTCTCCCTTTTTGCAAAATCCAGAACTCTTAGTTTTGATTTCTAATTCCTCTGATTTTTCCTTCTTAAATGAGACTATAAAATTACTTTGATGATAATACGGGTCCTTGTCTTGTCCATGATACTAGTTGGATCCCATGTCATAGCTCACAGTCAAAATATTTTCTCATGTGAACAAAACATTCTTCTGTTTTTAGTTTACAAGATTTTTTCCCCCAAGGAGGGATAATAAAGTGGATCACTTGTTCTGTTGCTATGAATAATTAAGTGACTTGCTGATTTTAAACCCTGTAGCATTTCTGCCATAAACCCTATTTGATGGTTGCAGGTTATCCCTTTCAATTGCTCTTCTGCAATCCATACACTAACATTTTGGAGGACTTTTGCACCCAGCTCCTTAATGTAGATATTTTCTCCCTTCTGTCAGGTTCTCTCCTTGTAAGACTCTATTCTTGTTTCACAGAGACCAGGTTCTCCCGAATCCTACTGCAAAAGCTTTTCTTGCTTTTTGAAAATGTTCTTCAGGCTCCCGGAGCACATCTCCGTCAGAGGTATCTTCTGGCTTTGAGACTTCAAGATAATGTTTTCCTCCACTCATATCACACTGCTCTGTTCCGTGCAGTAGATTCTGTGTTTCTCGTATTTTTCCCTTTTGGCATCTATAGATAAGGGGTTTCTTTCCAGCCCAGAGCTTGGCAGCAGGCAGACTTATGGGAACCACCTGTGGCCTCACTCACTGCCACGTTAGGGATGGTCACAGCCTTTTGCCAGGTATACATCGAGGAGATCGGTGGGCACCGTGCCTTCTGGCCCAGTCCCAGGGGCTTCCAGGCATTTGGTCTGTGCAGATGTGATGGACTGTGATGGGGTCTTCGGTTTTCCGGCAGTCAGTCCGGTTTTCCATCAGTCCACGGCACATGGAGGACCACTGCCCAAGCTCTTCCTGTCTCCAATCCAGTGGATGTTTCTCCTGCAGTGAGCCCATCCCCCCAGGACACAGCGTGTGCCCTGATGTTCTCTGCCTTGGCTTTTCCCTGGAGATGAAAAGACTGGAGGAAGGAAGTGACTGAACACAGTGTCGGCTGATTCATAAAGCAGTGCTCACAAGCAGAAAGAGGTCTGCTGACTTTTCTAGTGAGTACAGAGCCTGGTTCTCCGTCAGTAGAGAGAGGAGGGCAAATGCGTCCTGTATGAGTTCCCTACGGCCACCATAACAAAGTACCACAAACTGGATGGCTTAAAACAGCAGAAATTTATTCTCTCGCAGTTTGGGAGGCCAGAGGTCTAAAAGCAAAGGGTCTACCGGGCCACCTCTGAAGGCACAAAGGAAGACCCCTTCCTGGCTTCTCTCAGCTTCACTGAGCTGCTGGCCATGGTGGTGGCCTTCTTCCTTCCGGTCTCCACTTCTGTCTCACCTGGACTTCTTCCCTATGTCTATCTGTGTGTCTTCTCCTCTTCTTACAACGACATTAGTCATTGGATTTAGGACCCACTCTACTCCTGTATGACCTTGTCTTAACTAATGACATCTGCAGGTTCTTAGGTTCTAGAAGGACATATGTTTTGAGGGGACACTGTTCAACCCACTGTACAGCAGCACCTCTCAGCCTGGCTGGGCCTCTCTCTTCCAGAAGACAAAGTCTTCAGAGGTCACTTAGTCTTTCTTGAGTCTAGCTTCCCTGAGTTAAACTAATAACAGTTAACAATTACTTAGTATTTCCACGTGCCAGGCACTTTACATGTGTGAATACATCAAATAGAGGTGATGAAAATTCTTTCCAAATGCTGACATTAATTGACTTACCACTTTTGGGTTTTGGTATAGTTCTGAGTTAGGAAAGGCTGCCTTTTTCCTGAGTCATTGGTATTTTCATGAGGAGTAGGAAGAGTGTGGCCAAGGCTTCCTGGACAGATACCATCTTAACCTTTCTGTCTCTTTTTTTTTTTTTTTTTTCAACGTTTATTTATTTTTGGGACAGAGAGAGACAGAGCATGAACGGGGGAGGGGCAGAGAGAGAGGGAGACACAGAATCGGAAACAGGCTCCAGGCTCTGAGCCATCAGCCCAGAGCCCGACGCGGGGCTCGAACTCACAGACCGCGAGATCGTGACCTGGCTGAAGTCGGACGCCTAACCGACTGCGCCACCCAGGCGCCCCTTAACCTTTCTGTCTCTTGAAGGCTAAGGTTACTTTTATTTCTTTTATTTTTTTGCTTATTTTTAAAATCAATTAGTAACCAAAGGGCAGTCCTGTTTCTCAATTTCCAGATTCTTTGGTGGCCTCTTACTTTTGATCTCACGTAGTACCTGTGTAATGAATGTGCAGTGGCCTATATAGAGCACATAGCACGTAGCTTCTGGGGTCAGAAGCCTCATCACCGGGTCTTGCCTTTGGATGGGTTTACCAGACTCATTCTCCATGCGCCCCACCCCCACCCCCCACCGCCTGAGTCACCTCAAGCCCCAATGCAAAAATTGGGAAAGTTCCAACTTCCTAACCAGGATGTTTAGCTGTTTGCCTGTGATGCCCAGCACCCCCCATTGAGAGCCCTCCTCTTCTGCCTTCATGCAGGTTGGGGTGGGGGGGGGGTTGTTGAGGGACATGACCAAGCTTGCGTCAGTCAGTTACGGGAGCAAACACCCAACCCGAGCAGTGGGGCTCATCTCCTGGCACCCCATCACTCCTGCTCCTCAATGCTCCTCCTTTTCCCCAGGCCCTCACCATGGGGACCACAGTGGAATGCTATGCTCCCATCCCAGCAGTCCCCACGGAGAATGGAGAGAAAGGAGCCTTAAGAGGCACGAGCAACAGATCCTGCTCTGAGAGGGGTAGCCAGCACTGGAAGTGGACCCTGGGGGGTTTTAGGGTAAGGGGACCCGGGCCTGAGGGCTCACAGCAATACAGACGGACAAGGAGCTAGTAAGTGAGAAAGGGCAATCGCTAGGCAGCAGGAAAGCACTAGAAGGAATCCCGGGTGAGGACATGAAGTCTGCAGGCCCGTCCTGGCAAAGCAGCAGCAGCCCAGGGATCTGAGCAGCGTTTATTTCCAATCTTCTCCTCTGCATCCGCCCCCGAGACAGAGGGGACGTGCACATGTATTACCTCGGTTTTTAAATTGCTTTGAACTTAGCATTCTGGGGTCAGCACATTTATTCTAGTAACTCATTTATGCGAGGGGATCTGGCTTTCCTAGTAAAGGTTGTGATACAGACTTCCTGTTCTTAGGCTGTCATTGGATTTAAGTGGGGAAGAAAGTTGGTTTAAAAATACAAATAACAGTGCAGCTAGTCTCCCTGGGTAAGACAAAGACGGCGATAGGGGGTCTGACCAACGGACATGTGGGAAGGCCTGGGAGGGATCCAGGGCCCTTCAAATTTCAGTATTTCACCGCTCAGTGTTCTCCGTGAGACAGCTGGGATTCAAACTCCCAGAGAGGGACCTATTCAAAGGACTTGGTGATCAAAACGATGTACATTTGTCTTGCCTTCTTTTTTTTTTTTTTTTAATTTTTTAATGTTTATTTAATTTTGAGAGAGAAAGAGAGGCAGAGTGTGAGCAGGGGAGAGGCGAAGAGAGCGGGAGACACAGAATCCGAAGCAGGCTCCAGGCTCTGAGCTGCCAGCACAGAGCCCCACGCGGGGCTCGAACTCAGGAACGCGAGGTCACGACCCCAGCCGAAGTCCGACCCTTAAGTGGCTGAGCCACCCAGGCTCCCCTGCCCTGCCTTCTTAGACCGTTCTTCTGTTCACTCTTTTTGTTTGCAGAATCCTTATTATACAGGTACAGGTTCATTCCTTTATCTAGAATATGGTGAGAGTCGGATTTCTTGCATATGGTCCTTGCTACTCAATGCGGGTGATTTTTTTGGCAACAATGCTGGCACTGGCTTCATTTTCTGAGGCACGCCTGTCCATGCGGGCCCGTGTTCAGGGGTGCCAGTCCTGCCGGAGCGCTGAATGGGTCATTCGCACACACATCTCTTCCAATGCTCATGGTGCTCCATGTGGTAGCTGTGCACCTGCAGATCGGCCCCTAAATCAAATACCAAGAATCAATATCAGAAAACACAGAACAGTGCCTGGCATATAGTAGGTGCTTAATAAATATTCATGGACTGGATAAGCAGCAGGAGGTGATAATACTTAACGATCAGATAGACCTGGACCTTGGTTCCGCAACTTCCTAGAGGTGGGATCTTGAACTATTTACTCACCCTGTCTGAGCCTCAGTTTCTCTTCTCTGTAAAGTGGGGGTGACAGCATTCTTATGGCATGGGGGTATTGTGAGACTTCCCTGACTTCCATGAGCAAGCGAACCATGTCAGTCACTGGGCCTACCTCACTGCAAGCACTCTCATTGCTGATACTAATGATTATAAAAATAAATATAAGCGGTTCTGAATTACGGTGCCTGATTCCCACATCTGCCTTATGTATGGCTCTTGCATGCATCCTTAATGATTTAGCTTTGGGAACCCCATTTTTCTCCCTGCTGTTGTATTCTTTCTGGAAATGCCTTCCATCTTTGTCTGTGTCTCCAGACCCTCCAGAGCCAGGTCCCCTGTCTGGCCCTTCCCATTAGCTGACTGCTTCTCTCTGTGCTCCTGCAACCCTCCCTGTACCCTTCTCTCCAGGGGTGTTTGTCACTGTGGATGCTGAGTTGCCCTCTTTATCTGCTCTCCTCCTCACTGGACCAGCTTGTCCAAAGGCAGGATTGCAGCTGGAGATTCTGATGAGGAAGGAGGCCATGGAGGAAGAGAGGGACCCAGGCTGGAAGTCAAGCGCAGTCGCAGGGTCCAGCCCTATTTTTATTCAACCTAAAACCTGGGACTGCTTGTCTTGTGAGGCTCCTGGAGATGTCTTGCCTTTCTTTGTTCTTCAGCCTTCCTGCCTATGGCTCCCCGCAGGCCTGACACTGACAATTCTCAGGAAGCCCCAGGAAGCCTTAGTGCTTGTTTCTAGGACAGGAAGCATGCTTGTCATCCTCAGGGGGCCAGAGGAGGAGACGGGCTCTCATGGGAGGAAACCAGCTGGCCCGGGGAGAAAAGAAGCTGGTGGATGCATTTTTGTCACCGGGGAGCATAAAGAGAACCATAAGGGAGCTTTGTGACTCCTCAAGAGTCACATAACCTTTCTGATCTTCTGTTTCCGCAGCTCCAAGACTTAAAGCTTGATTACAAGAGCAGTTTTCCAACTGCGTTCAGCATCATGCAAAGCATTCTTCAGGCTGATTGGGCCCCCGTCTGGGAAGAAGGGGGAGGCCTGTGGCCAAGGCCCCTCCCTTTGTTCCCCTGCCAATCACAGAGGCCCCTCCCTCACATGTGCCACCAAGCACAGAGGCTCCGCCCTTCTCACACCCACCAATCAGAATAGCTCTGACCAAAGGGATTTACATATTGAGCCTTCCTCTGTGCTTTTCTTTTATATGATACCATTTTTTGGCTTTTAAAAGCTTAAAATGCCCCAGAACGAGATCGTTTGCACGTCTTTTTCCATGCCCAAGAATGTACGATACTAAAAATTACACTGAAGTTTGCAAAGACAAGAAGAAGGAAAAGGTGAAGTGATGGGCATTTATGGGCCTTCTTCTGTATACTCAGCGCTACTGTGAATCCTTCAGTGACCGGTATCCTGGCCCAAAGCTGACTCTTCTTTTGCACTTAGCTCAAGACTAAGTTTACTGAGGAACAGATCATGCTTGAGATCACTAATTCCGTTCAATTAAACAAGTATTTATGAGCCAGTGCTATCCCCTGGGCTCTGGGGATTCTGCATTAAAAAAAAATAACATTGGCCCTGTTGTTATGGAGCTTACAGTCCTCTGAGGAGTCCTAGATCTGGGAAAAGATGTGTGTTTGTTGTTTTTTTTTTTTTAATTTTTTAGTTTTTAGTTATTTTTTGAAAGAGAGAGAGAGAGAGAGCACGAGCAGGGGAGGGGCAAAAGAGAGAGGGAAACACAGAATCTGAAGGAGGCTCCAGGCTCTGAGCTCTAAGCACAGACGCGGGGCTCGAACCCATGAACCATGAGATCATGACCTGTGCCAAAGTCGGTCGCTGCTTAACCAACGGAGCCACCCAGGCACCCTTGGCAAAGGATGTTTTAAAGATAAGCTGATTAGGCCCAGAGCAGTGAAGTGATTTGGTCTGAGTCTCACACAGCAAGTGATATCCCTAGAACTAAGCTGTAGGTTTCCAGTGATTTCTATAAACTGCTTCACTTCTGCCTTCCCAGTTTATTACTTATTATTAGCAGGATGACTAGAAGCTGCCTCTTGAACTAGCCACAATCTCAAGCGGCTTACGTGGTCTGCAAAGGAGCCAGTCTTGCTCTTAATGGCCCCGGTGGGGGCGGAAAAAATAGGGAAATCTTCTCATTTCACTCTCACTATGGATTCTCACTGCCACATGGTGTCGCTGTTGAACACAGGTCCTGCACAGCCCAGTCGCTGCCTCTTCACCCTGCACAGGAGCTATTACTGGCCCCAATCCTACACTTGTTTGCAAGGTGCTGCAAACTTGGGTTCCAGGATTTCGCCTCTTGGATTCCATGCTTTTATGCTGAACCATTGGTTCATAAAGCATATTTTCATGGCTAGGTGGCTGGATCGGCTTTAGCTGCGTATAATCCTGGGATCAACCTTCCCCACAAATTCTGTGGTCCACGCGTTAAATCAGTGTTGCTGACCAAGACTTTCCCAACCTCTGAGCCATTTTTGTGTCCCGTCTTGTTTATTTCCGTGTATAATCCCATGGACCCTTTTTGCAGTCTTCTCCCGCTTCCCAGCTCAAGATATAAAGGGATGCTATGGAGGCTCTGTCTGTCTTTGTTAAGCCAGGTAATAGTCCATGATCCTCTTTCCGCGGAGCAATTTGTGTGTGTATATAATGAGGGCTATCACTCATGACACTTTGCCCTAAATAGCCGTCTTTCTAAGGTTACCTGGTCTCTCTCTCTACAAAGAGGTTGCTCTCTTTTATATTAACTTACAATTTGCACAACCTCTTGCTAGCTTGTCTGGTCCCTATAGTGATTTCTCTTTTTAATAAGTTCGGATGTGCATATATTGGTGTGATTTAGCTGTGTCACACCTATGCACACTCAGCTGGAAATGGGTTTGAGCCTCCGGGGTGAATCACTGCCCCTCTCTGAGAGTCACCATGTGGTCTCTGTGGCTGTGAAAGCTTAATGGCAAGTGCTTCCTGGGTGGGGAGTGAGAGAAAAACAAAAACAACTTCCAGGAGCCAAGAAAATATTCACCTGAGGGAAGGAGAAGGAGAGGCGTTTTTCAGACGCCCACACCTGGGCGGGGTGCAGGCTAATACAAAGGATGCAGACATTGGAATTGGAAGGGTGTGTGTTCCTGTACCGTGCTTTGATTGGCGTGGCCTTGGGTGAGTCACTCAACCTTATGAGTCCCTTTCCTCCTCTGTAAAGAGTTGAGTACCTACTGTGCAAATTTAAGGAGAAACAACCCAGGGGAGGGAGCTTAGCACATTGTCTGACAATAAGTAGAGCCTTGCACTGTCAGCAAGAAACAATCAGCCAGCAGTAAAGACTGTTCAGTGAAGGGATATTGTGCAGCTCGTGGGCGGGGCTGAGGCAAGGTAGGCTAGTGAAGTACCCAGAGGCTGGCAACTGCAGAAGCCATTACCACCCCCGGTTGAAGGGCCAGGAGGAAGAACTATACTGGAGTCACTGTGGCTGTCATTTATAAAGCGGGGGCCGCCAAACAGAGAAGCTTTCGTAGGGGGCATGGGGCGATACAACTACTGCCAGAATTTGTGCCGAAATTGGGTGGGGAGTGGGGGGGGCTCACCTTGCTCCCCAACCTCCTGGCTCCTGTCATTGGCTTGTGTTGCTGTCCCCGCCACCCGGGAGAGGTGGTTTAGTAAACACGATGAGCAAGGAAGACCAACCCAAGAATATCTCAAAGGAGTATCATTAGGGAACGTATTTGTCAGGTTGTGAGGCTCCTGGCGGGGGGGGGGGGGGGGGGTGTTAGGGCAGTAGTTAGTGAGCGTGGCCTGGACAGAGATTGGCCAGGAAACCAGGGAGGTCACGGGAGCAGTCAGCGGTCTTATCTCTGGAACTTGGGAGTTCATCCAGAGCTGTTGCTAAATCAGTTTGTGGTCTTAGGATCTTGGAACATACAGGACTGTGTGAGCTTAATTGGCATTGCATGCCATGATTCATTTGATCCCAACTGGTTTCTGTTTTGTCTCTCATTTCCATTAGCCAAACCCTATCAGAAGGTAGCCAGCAAGGGAGCCCAGACAAGATGGTCAGGAAAGGGAGAAATGGTCCTCGCTCCCTCTCCCACTGCTTCATTTCCCCACGGATACTAATTCTTCCTCATTTGCGTCACAGCAACGTGTCACTTTCCTCTTTTCGTTGTCACACTTTGAGAATTATTGCTCCAAGCCTTTGCAAATTATAATCATATATATTACGTAGATACAATTTAACATAATATAATATGCATAATACATAATATAATAATACGTAATAATAATACATAATATAATGTATTGAAAATATATTATGTTTTTGAACATTTTTATGTGCCAAACACTTATGCAAGGTGTCTTATGTACCCAGAAGTCTTATTTTCTACATCGGCACTGCCCAACGGAACTTTCTGGAGAAGTTTTATAATCCGTATTGGCAAATATGGTAGCCATTTGGCACATGTGACTACTGAGCATTGTTACTACCGCTCTTATACATAATAAGGAGCTAGGTTTTATAATTTCAGTTAATTTTAGTGAATTTGTATTTAAATGGCCACCAGCAGCCAGGGTCACTGTGTGAGACAGTGCCGTTCTAAATTGCCTCACAAGGGCTACTTTCATTATCTGCAGTATAGACATGAGAAAACCGAGTCCTGGTGAGATTACGTAACATGCCCACGGTGACCTGGCTGGTAAATGATGGAGCCAGGACCGGGGCTCAGTTCTCAGTGGCCCCCAAAACACTCAGCTCCGTGACATGACTGCCTCCTCTGCCTGGAGACCCTTCTTCTCCGCCTCTTGGCTAACTGCTACTCATCCTTCGTGATCCAGCTCCAGGGTCTCTTCATGAAGACTCTAGAGTCCTCAAGCCCAGTTTTCAATACACGTCGTCATCATATCCAGTAAATCTCACCCCATGTCCTTTTCAACTTGCATCGAAGTTGTTTGCTTAATCATGTACATTTCTTAGCAGAGTGTGAGGTCTTTCAGGAAAAGAACTGAGTCACTGTGGGAGGCACTCGGCAGGTACGAAGAAACAGTTTTGTAAACAAGTGTTTTATCATCATTGCTGCCTTCCACACACTGAAGTGGTAATGCTAGACCGCGGGCTTGTTGGTGCTAATTTCATCCATTTCCTTCATAGGTTTAAATTCTATAGATCAACAAGATCTCTGCTGAGAGAAAAATTCAGGCCTGCCTGCCTCCCTCTTGGGTTCCTTGTGCACTCCTGTCCTTGGGCGATCAATAGCTCTGGCTAGGAGTATTTTAAGCCTGCTGTCTTTTGACTTGAGACTTTCTTCTCCCAGCCATCACGCGTCTGCCAGCACGCCTCCCCAGCGGGGTGGCGGGTCAGCAGTGCCTGAAGATTGTGGTATAATGCAGCAGGTTCTCCTGAGCAGTGTGCAAAGGTGGCCAGCTGCCTTCTGGACGGATACATACATCTCTGGGTGCCCAGGATACCTGTGGGCCAAAGAACCACCCTGCTGAGGGGCCCTGGGAAGTGTGAATTTCCTGGTAAAACAGGGTAAAGGCGTTCTGACTCACAATCTGGGACACGGCATTGTTACAAATGGATTTGAGAGCGGAAGAGGGAGGACAGCTGAATCCTAAGAAAATGACTCTGTAGCCCAGAGAACATTCTGATGGCGTCTATTCAGGACTAGTCTGTGGTCAACCCTTCCGGGTGAAGGGACTCAAAGGAAACGACCCTGTCCCCGTGTCTTCATTGTGTTGTCCACCGTGACCGTTTGTGCTTCAGCCGCTTTGCATTGCCCTCGGAAATCAGTCCAAATTCCTTAGCGTTGTGTTCCAGCCGTGGCAATAGGTCAAGTCTCAGATGCCAGTGAGGGCCGGGTGGGTAAGATCAAGAGTGAAGCAACAGTTTGGGGGGTTTGACAAACTGGAAAGCCCATAGCTTTTCAAAGGGAGCAGCCACTGCTGCATCTGACCGTTGTCACATGGAAGAATGAAAAGCCCACGCTCTCCTTTTTCTTTCAGTAGAAGAGCGAAATCTAGATTTTGGTGTAAAATCGCTGATTTCTCACTTTGCGAGACCAAGTAAAGCACATCTCTGGGTCAGGCTTCGTCCAAGGGCTGTTATTTTGCAACCCCGTCATCTGCCCCAGTACCGTTGCCCTCAGTTCCCTCATGCGCTCTACTTTTCTGCCATTTTGACCATCTGGAGTTTTCTGTCCTTGTTTGTACCTCGGTACGTTTGCACGTGCTGTTCCTTCATCCCACAGATCTTTTCCTGCCCATTCATACATTAAGCCTATACTAGTCCTGCAAGGACCGGCTCAAGTGTCACCTTTTCTAGAAGATTCCCCACATACTCTGGCATTTGCTCCTTCCCCTGGGCTCTTGTAGCTCTGTTTCCACCTGGTCTATTGCATTTATTCTTCTACATGCTAATTTGTGAGCTCATCGTGGGTTTTCTCAATTTGACAGAGTGCTCTTGAGCTCCAGAACTGTACGATTTACAGAGTCAGCTTTCTGCTGAACCCCGCTCCTCCAAGTGTCCCAGTTGGAACTGATCTGCATCCCCCTCCCACCAGCATGATTCCATCCATATGTTACCATCTCACTGAATGGCAGCACCCCCATCCAGTTATGAGGCAGGAAGTTGGGGAGTCATCTTGGATGCCTTCCTTTCCCTCACCCCTGTAATCCTGTCAGTCACCAAGCAAGACCTCCTTTCGATTTCTCCATTTAGTTCCTATCCCCTGCAGTTGGCCCTTCCTGTCACTTAGTAGATGGTCAGTAAATAGTTCTTTCGTGAACTGTTTAATTGCGGGCTTATTCTCACGTAGGATTTCAGAGTCAATTGCACTCTGAAGGCTGCAGCCATCAGGGACGGCTCCCTGAGGAAAATGGAATGGAGTGGGACCTTGCTGGCCGGGTAGGCTGAGGGCAGGAAGGGGGCGAAAGAGTTGGACAGTCAGGGAGGGTGGAATGATGGCTGGAAGGAACAGGGGCCATTTTACAGCAAGAAGGGCGTGCTGGCCCGACTGGAGTGGAGTATCATGGGATGGATAGACGGAGGGGGATGAGGTGGGATGGGTGAGCCTCGCGGTCAGTTCCAAAGGGCCCGGAAGCCTGGAGAACACACCCGGAGTCTGTGCACTGGAAAACGAGGAGCCTTTGCTGGATTTTGAGCAGGAGATCTGTGCCTACATGCCCCAAGTAGGAAGGAGCAGAGCAAAATAAAAGCAAAGGATGATGACAGGGAAGCTGACCGCATGGGCCAAGGGCTTGGGGTTCCTGGGAAACTGGGGCGGCCATAAGACACCGGGCCACTGGGCTATGTGTGAGCAAGGGCAGCACTGGAGGGAGACCCTGTACATTGGAGGGGCATGGAGTATATATAGAGCAAGAGAGAGACCCAGGAAGCCCATCACCTCTTAGTCTGACTTGCTAAGCAGTGACGAATATGAGCCTTCTCTCTACCACAGTTGGAAGAAAAATGGCCAAGCTGGCCATGTCTCACTCTGCACTGGCTGGCGTAATCCCTTGTTAGGGCAGCAAGTTCACGAGGATACTTGCCACCATCGTGACGCTAGGGGACCGTTGCTAGTGCTTTCTGCAAGGTGCTTGTCCATGCAAGGTGCTTTCTGCAAGTAAAGTGCTTGTCCGTCGTCTTCTCTGGTTCCCACATGAAGCCTACCAGGTCATTGGTGGTGCCGGGCTTAACCTACTACAGATGAGGCTGCTGGGGTCCTGGAAGAGAATTAACACACCAGAGGTCGGGCGGGTGGAGGGAGTCCTGTTATGTGAGTGTTACTTGAGATTCAGTTTAAAACCTAGTTCCCCGGTGGGTGGGTGGGGGGGGGGAGGTTTCCTCCAAGATTCTGTTTTAGTGCATGTTGGGTTGGACTGAGGTTCCCAAGGTAGTTCTGGAAACCACAGTGCTTCCCCCCCACCCTGCCTGGCTCTGATATAACAGTCATGGGGTGACGGGGTCATAGTGCCAAGCGCTGATGTGTCCCCGAGTTGCAGACTTCCCAGTGCCATCTCCAGCCCCTGAAAGACCTTTGGGGCATCTCTCAGCAGGGACCTGTTTTTACAAACTGCCACTTTCTGACAGCCTGTGAACACCAGGGCGCGCCTGGCTTCCGCACCCCCTCCGAGCCAAGACAGAAATAGCCCTTCCTACAGGGAACAAAAATAGAGATCGTGAAACAAATCCGTGTATTCTTATCTCTGCACAGGGCACTCCTGTCATATGGGCAGCCGCTGCTTCAACATTCTGCCACGTGAAATGGCAGCAAAGGGCTTTCCCTGTCGGGAAGGGAAAATGCAGAAAATGCAGTAAATGTGTCACTTGCCATGATGGAATGATGATCCATGGTCTTGTCCTTTTCTTTTTCTCTTTCCCTCCCTCCCTTCCTCCCTCCCTTTCTTCCTTCCTCCCTCCCTTCCTTCCCCTCCCTCCCTTCCTTCCCCTCCCTCCCTTCCTCCCTTCCTTTCCTTTCTCCTTCCTTCCTTCCTTCCTTCCTTCCTTCCTTCCTTCCTTCCTTCCTTCCCATCCTCCCTTTCCTTCCCTTCCTTCCCTTCCTCCCCTTCCTCCCTTTCCTTCCCTTCCTTCCCTTCCTTCCCTTCCTTCCCTTCCTCCCTTTCCTTCCCTTCCTCCCCTTCCTTCCCTTCCTTCCCTTCCTTCCCTTCCTTCCCTTCCTTCCCTTCCTCCCCTTCCTCCCTTTCCTTCCCTTCCTTCCCTTCCTCCCTTTCCTTCCCTTCCTTCCCTTCCTTCCCTTCCTTCCCTTCCTTCCCTTCCTTCCCTTCCTTCCCTTCCCTTCCCTTCCCTTCCCTTCCCTTCCCTTCCCTTCCCTTCCCTTCCTCCCTCCCTCCCTCCCTTCCTCCTTCCCTTCCTTCCTTCCTCCCTCCCTTCCTTCCCCTCCCTCCCTTCCTTCCCCTCCCTCCCTTCCTTCCCTTCCTCCCTTCCCCTTCCTTCCTTCTTTCCTTCCTTCCTTCCTTCCTTCCTTCCTCTCCCCTCCCCTCCCCTCCCTTCCCCTCCCTCCCTTCCTTCCCTTCCTTCCTTCCCCTTCCTTCCTTCCTTCCTTCCTTCCTTCCTTCCTTCCCCTCCCCTCCCCTCCCCTCCCCCTTCCCTTCCCTTCCCTTCCCTTCCCTTCCCTTCCCTTCCCTTCCCTTCCCTTCCCTTCCCTTCCCTTCCCTTCCTTTCCCTTCCCTTCCCTTCCCTTCCCTTCCCTTCCCTTAATAGACACACTCTTTCAATCTGCCCTCATTGCAATTGCATTCAGGTTGCTGTGTGTGTTACTATCATACGTCAGAGGTATGTATAGTTGGATGAGATGTAATCCTTGCCCACACGGGGCTTCCCACTAGTCGGGGAAACAGATACATAATAGATATTGACAACCCAGGGCTACAGGTTCTGGAACAGGAGGATGCCCAGGGAGTTGTGAGAAGGCACAGACAAGGGCACGCAGCCTCTTTAGAAGCCAACGTCCCTCCGCCCACAGGAAAAGCATCTTCATCATTGCCCGGCCTTGGGCTCAGTTCTGTGACCTTAGAAACAGAATTTAAATTGCTTCATTTTTCAGAGAGGCAGGAAGGAATTACTTGTTGAGACTTTTAAAAAGTCATGTGCCCAATTCTGGAGGAAGTAATAGGACGTGTGGGCTGAGAGCCATGGGCACCTCCCTAATTATATTCCGTTTTCCGAAACGAGGACATGCCATTTCTCAGATCTTGGAGCAAGATGCCTCCAAGGGATTAAATATTAATAAGATCCTTCCTTCCTCTTTTTCCATCCTCATTGCATCTTAAAATGCATTTTCCCTTCTCTTACCTCATTCATTTATTCTCTTGATCCATCCAATTGGAACATGCCGTGAATGTTGCTGGCACAGGGGACACGCATTTAAAATAATGAGTTCCCCCCACGAGTCTTGACCCTGGACAACCATTGGAACGTCTCGAGAATCTAGCTTTCATATGACTACAAATGCTCTGGAACCACCTCCGGGTTAGATTTTTAAGCGATAAAAGCAAAAGCGTAGGAAAGTGTGTAGTCTGGTAACATTTGTGTGGGAAATGATTTGGGAGGGAAAAAACGTGCACGCATATTTTCTTCTGTCTGCACAGAATATGTCTGAAAGAATATATAAGAAGCTAGAGGCACTGGTTGCCTGTGGAAATGGGAACAGTTGTCTAAATAGAGAAGAAGGGAGACCTTATTCTGTAGCCTGTTGAACTCTGTGCCACATAGAATATGTTTCCGTTTGGAAATAATTTTAGTTCAAATAAAAAGTAAAGAAATAACAAACATTCTCTGCAGACCCCCAGCAAGCAGACATTCTGAATCCGTGTGTTAGGGTGCCCTCCACGTCCAGTTCTGCCTACCAGCCACCTTTAACTACTTGCAATTCTCCAAACGGCCCATGTTCCATCCGGCCTCTGTACATTGGCAGATGCAGTTCCCTCTGCCTGGTACACGCTTCCCCTCCAGCGACCCGTCTCCACGCCCTCGTTATTACCCGCCGCCCCCGCCCCCACTACCTTCTTCGAGAGGTGCCCCATCTCTGAAGACAACCCATGCTGTCCTGTGACGATGGCCCATTTACTTGTATGGAAGTGCCCATCAAACCCCGGAGAGAAGAGATCACCTGTAGCATATTCACACGGGAGCCCTGAACCCAGCCCCTACACTGAGGCAGGTGGTAAATGAAGATTGAATAAGGACAGACCAGTGAGCTCTGTAACGTGCCCACTGCTCCCAATCACGCACTATTGAAACGCCCTTGGCCTTTAAGAGTCCAGGAAAGGGGTTGCCAAACTGCAGCCTCCAGGCCACCAGCTTTTTGTGTAAACAAAGTTTTACTGGAACACAGCCATGCCCATGTGCTTATATATTATCTACGGGCAATTTCTTGCTACAGTAATAGATTTGAGTAATTGCGACAGAGACCATATGGCCCACAAAGCCCAAGATATTTTACTCTGTGGTCCGTTACAGGAAAGGTTTGCCGTTCCCTGGTCCGGGGTTTCTTTGGCTCCTGCTACAAGATTCCAATCCCAGCCGGCTTTGCCTTCTGGTTGACTGAGGTGGCTCTTATCCTAGGTTGGCCAAACCATCTCAGTTTGCTGAGGACCGTCCTGCTTTTTAACACCTAGGAATCTTATGTCTTGAGGTGCCTGGGTGGCTCAGTCGATTAAGTGACCAACTCTTGCTTTCAGCTCAGGTCCTGACCCCAGGATCATGAGATCAAGCCTCATGTTGGGCTCTGCTCTAGGTATGGAGCCTGCTTAAGATTCTTTCTCTCCCTCTGTCTGCGTCTCCCCTGCTTGTGCGCGCGCTCTCTCTCTCTCTCTCTCAAACAATTTAAAATGAAATGAAATGAAATAAGTTAAAAAAGAGTCTTATGTCTTAGGAAACTCCTCAGTCCTTCACAAACTGGGATGGCTGGTCACCCTATGCGTCCCCTATTAGCCAGTAGACTCCTTGTGGACCGAAACCACACTGCTTCCCAGACACATTCCCCCCTAACAGAGAGCTGAATAGACAACATGGCAGTCTGCATGCCCACAAGAACTCTTAGGGGAACAAGCGCATAAATGGTCATGATTTCAGAATCAGAACAACCCAAGCACTCTGACAACTAAAGTATACTCCAGGGTGGCCTGTGTCCAGCTTTGGCCAACGAAACGAGAATAACACTGACCCATCAGTTCTGTTTGGGAGTGTCAGGAGCCAGTGCGTCAGGGGAGCTGTGGGGGACCAGGTGATAGTATAGCATCCCTCAGGGTAGCTCACTGCCCAGACCCACATGGACTTGTGATGTGAGCGAGATGGAAATAAACTCTGATTTTGTAAAATTATTTACTTAGTTATTTAATATGAAGTTTCTTGTCAAATTGGTTTCCATACAACAGCCAGTGCTCATCCCCAACAGGTGGCCTCCCCGATGCCCATCCCCCACTGTCCCCTCCCTCCCACCCCCCGTCAACCCTCAGTTTATTCTCAGTGTTTAAGAGTCTCTTATGGTTTGCCTCCTTCCCTCTCTGTAACTTTTTTTCCCCTTCCCCTCCCCTCTGGTCTTCTGTTAAGTTTCTCAGGATTCACCTAAGAGTGAAAACCTATGGCATCTGTCTTTCTCTGTGTGACTTATTTCACTTAGCATGACACTCTCCAGTTCTATCCACGTTGCTACAAAAAAGCCAGATTTCATTCTTTCTCATTGCCAAGTAGTATTCCATCGTATATATAAACCACAACTTCTTTATCCATTCGTCAGTTGATGGACATGTAGGCTCTTTCCATCATTTGGCTATTGTTGAAAGTGCTGCTATAAACACTGGGGTACAAGTGCCCCTATGCATCAGCACTCCTGTATCCCTGGGGTAAATTCCTAGCTAAACTCCGATTACATGAAACCACAGAGATTCGGAGAGTGTGTGCTATTGCAGCATAAACAGTATCCTATCATACTGTTCTAAATCATTTAGAACATGTTTACAACATAAAGTTAGTTTGTATTTGGGCTGTAATGCAGAAGGCTCTAGGAAAAGCCAGGTTAAACCTCCTTGGACAAGGAAAATTATTGGTCAACAAATTGTCCATGAAATCAGAATTGTAGGTTGCATAAGGTCATAGAATAAAAATGAAGCTTTGGAATCAGAAAGACCGAAGTTCACATCCTGGCCTGGCTATCTGCACATTCTGTCTTGTAAGGCAAATGACTTGCTGTCCTCAGTCAGCACTGTCCAGTAGAATGTTCTGCAAGGTTGGAGGTGTGCTGTCCTTCACTGCCCAATATGGTATTTGCTAGCCACGTATGACGATTTCAGTTTAAATGAATTAAAGTTAATTAAATGAAATTTAAAATTCAAGTTCTCAGTCATCATAGCCACATTTCAAGTGCCCAGTAGCTTTAATGTGCAAAGAAAATATATATAAAAACACCCGACCTTGGGGCGCCTGGGTGGCTCAGTCGGTTGAGTGTCCGACTTCGGCTCAGGTCAAGATCTTGTGGCTTGTGAGTTCGAGCCCCTTGTCGGGCTCTGTGCTGGCAGCTCAGAGTCTGGAGCCTGCTTCCGATTCTGTGTCTCCCTCTCTCTCTGCTCCTCCCCTGTTCACGCTCTGTCTCTCAATAATAAATAAACGTTAAGAAAATAAAAAAAAAAAAATACCTGACCTAGAGTAGTTGCTCAATATGAAAATTCTTCCTCTTGCCAGCAGTTGACCTGTTCCACATTCCTACAGACAAGGGGGGTATAAATACACCACTCAGAGAGATAATGTTTGGTGAACAGCTGCCAGTGTGGTCAGCATGGGGCTGTAGGGTCAGCCATAAGTCTAGATGTCTACAGTTCAAGAAATACAAAGGATCTGATCATTCAGACATCCCACAAGTATTTATGAAGGTATTTCCCTGGGTTATGAAGTAAGTCTGAAAATCTTAAGAGTTTAGCCCCAGAATGAGAATTTCCCAATGGAGAGGGCAGATAGACCAAGAATCCTAACTTTCCAGTTTCAAACTTTTTCTTTCTGATTGTCCTTTTCATCCTCAGGTGGCTCCCACAGAAGCACTGTTTCCCACAGTAATGGCCCACAGAAGCATAAATCCCTTGTCCCCAAACCCTTTTAGCATCACTGAAATAAACTCATCTTTCAAAACTACCTTACTGAACTCCAAGGGAGAACATTAGAGGGATAATCTCAGAGCCTATGAGGAATTTACTTCCAGTAATGGCATTTATGAAGGAGAGAGTTCTGGTGCTTTCCAGAGAGAGTTCTAGTCCTTTCTAGAACTCATCATCTCTTTCCCAACTGGTATGACACTTGAAGGTAAGGACACCCTTGCATGAGTCTTATCACTCAGTCTCTGGAGCATTGCCCTACACAGCATGACTCTTTCATCATCAGGACCTAGAGAAATGGAACCCTCCTCCCCACCCAATGCCTTCTATTTCATTCCAATGTCCCAGTCTGAAGACCTAACCCTTCCATGGACTGACACCAAGAAGGACCTCCCTCTTCAGGTCTGACAAGTCCTCAAGCCCAACTGCATGACCATGAGCCTTTCAACATGGAACCCAGTCACCATGTAATAAGAGGTATAGCATTTCAGTAACTGGCCAATCATTTTCTCATGTGAAACTGGATTAAAATCATGCAAACATCAGTGTTAAATCACTAGTGATAGTCCTCTGGGAAGATCATGGTTTTTACTGAGACTAAGACAAATGACTAGCCATTTATCCAACTCTGCATGCATCAGTCCACCCACCCACCCACCCATCCTTCCTTCTATTGGTCCATCTCACTATCCATCTATTTATGCATTTGTCCAATCATCCCCACCTGTCCTGTGTCCCTCCCTTCCTCCCTTCCTTCCTTTTTTCTTCCCTCCCCACTTCCCCTCCTTCTTCCTTCCTTCCAACTGTATATCCACCTACCTGCCCATGAACATTTGTAATGTGATAGTCAACAACTTATTCTCTGGAGTCAAATTGAATGGGTTTGGATTACAGCTGTAAGTTATTGCCATGTGACTTGACCTCTCTAAACCTCCTTTTCCTCATTTCCATGGTGGAGGTGAATAATAATATTTACTACATGCTTCTTGGGTTGGATGAGAATTGCCTAAGATATTAAAGTCTCAGGAACACTTTGTGAGATACGTAGCTATTATTATTAATTACCTACTATAGATATTAAGGAAACCAAGACATGTAAGGTCTAGCCAACATGAACTCCTCACTACAGTGAGATTCAAACCTTTTCCGCTTTTTATGTAATTGATTATTTTAATATTTATCACTTAAAGTAGCAACAGGTCAGTCAAACATATCATTTGAAAATTACAACCCATGGGACACCTGCATGGCTCAGTCGGTTGAGCTCCCAACTCTTGATTTGGGCCCAGGTTATGTCCCAGGGCCGTGAGATCGAGCCCTGCATCAGGCTCTGCGCTGAGTGTGAAGCCTGGTTGGAATCCTCCCTCTGTCTTCCTCTGTACCTCTCCCCCACTCATTTGCACTCCCTCTCTAAAATAAAAAATAATTAATTAATTACTTAAAATGAGAAAAGGAAAGAAAGATGTCAGTATGTGAAAAGGAGACTCCAGAACCCTTAACTGGGTGCGTCATGAACAATCTTGGGCATTTGGACAGGACTAAGGTGGGGTGGGGCCTTTTGGGGGACAGTTGGTCCTACAATCTCCCCAGCAGCAGCCCCTGTTCTGTGTGTATCAGCCGGGCCCTAGACTGTCTGTACAAAGGATATTTCCTTTGTTATCTCTCTTCTGTTATCTGCCCATGGAGGCCAAGCTATCTGTCCTCATTTTGTCTTCTAAGACAGGCTTAATGTTGTTGTTGGCTTTTTAAAATTATTTTTTCCCTTAGGGTCCTCACCTGGTATCCAGACCTCAGTTATAGATGGTTTGAGTGAATGGATCACCCCAATAATTTGGAGATCTTGGCTCTGGGGTCCTCTCCTTAGATGGGGCTCAATACTTTGTTTTCATCCAATTATGCGTGGATAGCATCTTTCATACCTTTTGTTCAAGAAGCAAAAGCCTTTATTTTCCCCAGGTGAAGCCTCTTGTGGATTTTTAGTAAATAAAATAGACAACGTGAATCTTGTAAACAATCAGAGATACACTTTGGGGACAATATTATCTGAACTAAGTGTGGTTAGTTGTGATCGAGAAACATGTCTGAAAAGTCTAGTAGAAATGTAAAACTTAATTCACCTCAATTAATAAATTGCCTTTATCACGATATAATTTGGATGACCTGACTTTGGAAATGCCCTGGAAAACAACAACAATAATAAATGGCTCCTCTGTGCATATTTCACATCAGCAGGCTAAACTTTGGCGATGGAGAATTCTTTTTATTGGTCCTTTCCCAAGCTGTGAAAGGAACATTTGTGTTCATCTCTCTCAGTATCCAAAAGGGAAAGTCTATTTGTGTTCAGATGAGAAAGGCAAAGAAATTAACATTTATGGTGCACCTGCTAGGTGTTCGCGCTGTGCCGAGCGCTTGATAAGCATTACCAGCTCCGTGAATCCTTAATGCCATTCTCTGGATCTGCTGCCTCCGTTTCCTCCCCACGCACTCTGGCTTCTTTCTTCCACCATTCACCGAAATAGTTCTTGCCAAGGTCTCTAGTGTGGGACATTAAGTCCAGTGGACATTTTCCAGTCTTCATCATATTTGATACCTTAGCAGCATTCAGCACTTCTGGAAATCTCTTCCTTTATCTTCCATGAAACGATACATCCTGCTTTTCCTTCTCTCTCTCTCTCTCCCTCTCCCTCTCCCCCACCTTTTTCTCTCTGATTGTTTGTTCTCTGTTGTCTTGGAGGCCCCCATCTTTCCCAGGCAGAACACATCCCTGCCGAAATCTCACACGCAAGACCCCCCAGTCTCTTCCGTGCACATTCCACTCACAATTACATATCTGTATATCTGTTCTCAGTCAGAACATCTCCTTGCCTTCTTGTCGTCACCCCTCAGATAACTTCATCTTTTTCTCTAAAACCTTGTGGTTTCCCAGTATTTTCTCAGCTCTGTGGGTGACACTTCCATCCATTCTCCAATAGAAACTTACAAAACACCCTTGAAATCTCCCTCTTTCTCATCTTCCATATCCAACTGATCACCAAGCCTTCATGGCTCTACCTCCAAACTACCTCCTGAGGTCTCTCTCTTCTCTATTCTCCAATGCCACCCGTGGTTGTCATCCTTAGTTCAAGCTACCTGAATCTCAAGTCTGATCCTTGGCAGCTTCCAGAATGGCTCTCGTGCCAGACATTATTGCTGCAGCCGTTTGAATCTCGGCTAGAGGGATCCCTGTGAAAATGCAGGTCAGGTTGTGCCTCATCTATTTCCCCGCCTCCCCCCGCCCCCACCTCCAAATGAAACATACCAGTGCTTTCCATTGTTCTTAGAATGATCACAACATCCCGACCGAGATCCATGAGGACTTTCTGCCTGGGATAGCCTCAGTCTTCCTCTCCTGCCTCACCTCCTTTGTTTACTAGATGTAAGTCCTTGGCTGGGCAGAGAGGATGCTAAGATGAGTAACAGTACTTTAACTTTTTAATTTAATGACTAGTCAAGATAGTGGGCAGGAGTCCAGGTTGTGAATTTTCTACTTCTTACTAGGATTTTGGATTTGCTATCAAAAAGGAGGGGCTAATTCTCACAGATGAACTTTGAGCCTGGCTTCTACATTAGCTGAGTACATTAAAGTCTACTATATTACAAAACCATTTTTCTACAGGTGGGGAACAGGCCGTTTCTAAACAAGCAAGAAGGCTTCTATAAAAGAGAAGAGAGTCATGTCATCGCGACTTAGACATACTTGGAGATATTAGGATGTTTCTGCTTGCTACCGAGGATGAAGTCACAGGTGGAATAAGACAGTTGAGAGGGCAGGTCAGAGGACATTTGAGACTTTTGGAAAGTCTGTAACTTAACAAGGAGACAGAAGAGGAAGATCATATAAAAGCATTACAAAAAAAAATGGCAGATGTGATTAAGGATTTTGAAATCGGGAGATGGTCTCAGATTTTCCCAGTGGGCCCCTAGTACAATCACACGTGTCCTTGTAAGAGGATGGCATTAGAGATAGGACACAGGTAGAAGGGAAGGTGGCAACAGTGGGGCAACAAGGCAGAGATTGGGGCGATGGGGCTGCAAGCTAAGGAATGCCAGCAGCCATGGAGGCTGGAAGAGACAGGTAGTGGATTCTCCCCTGCAACCTACAGAGGGACGCAGCCCTGCTGACACTTCAGTTTCGGCCCAGTGATACTGATTTGGGACTTCTGGCCTCAAAAGCTCAGAGAGAATGAACTCCTGTCATTTTAGGCTGCCAAGACCCTGTAATCTGTTACAGAAGTGTCAGGAAACTCCACGCCCCGATATTGATAATGTAAATCATGCTGTGTGAGAAGCACTCACTGTTAGGATCTATGCATTTTTAATTAGCCTGCATATGATGACACAGACCACTCTTTCCCACTCCCAGCCTCCTCGATGCAGATTCTCGTTTCGTGAGGACCCAGCCATAGAGTATCCATATAACCTTGAAATGAGAACATATCTGAGCAATTTATTTTTCAACCCAGCTCTCGTATCCCATGTCTCTGCAGCTCAGCTGACATTTTTTCCTTTTCAAAATCATGTTAAAATCCACTTCAATCGTTTGAACCCTAGGCGTTCAAACCCTTGCCACTTTGAACTTCTGTCTTTTGCTTCCTGTCACAACTTGGAGAATTGTGTGTCGAGCACAAGGCCTTGCCACCCAAGAATGTGAATAAAGACACTATCCCTTCATGGGGAATGGTCCCTCAACATTCCAGCTGTGTCCCCATGTTGTGGAGATGTCCTGGGTCCATCCATAGACTGACAACGTTGTATGGAAGACCAGGTCGAGGACTGCGTGAGTGAGTTCAGTTCAGCTCAGAGATTCGTCAATATTAGTCCTGTACTGAAGGATCTCAAAATCCAGATAACAACACAGACACATAAGGACTCCCACACAATGTGCTGCCTGCTCAAGAGGTAGGACAAAGTACTCTGCAAGCAGAGATACAGACACAATACGGTGCCAGAGAGTCAGAGAGCTGTGGAGAAGTGCCACACAGGACTGATGAATTTGTAGGTAGTTGTAAGGCAAAAGAGGGTGGAAGGAAGGGCATTTTAAACAGTAGGAACAGCATGGGCCAAGGCAATGAGGATGATTTATGTGGACTTGGGGGTAAACAGGTGGTCCCAGAACAGGAGAGGAGGCCACATTTACACGGGAGAACTACCTGAACAGGAAGTTCTGAAGGAAGTTGATATGGTTTTTTTAAGACTGAAAGGGAGGGGTGCCTGAGTGGCTCAGTAGGTTGAGTGTCCGACTTCGGCTCAGGTCATGATTTCACAGTTCGAGAGTTGGAGCCCTGCGTCGGGCTCTGTGCTGATGGCTCAGAGTCTGGAGCCCACTTCAAGTTATGTGTCTCCCTATCTCTCTGCCCCTCCCCTGCTCATGCTCTGTCTCTGTCTGTCAAAAACAAATAAACATTAAAAATTAAAAAAAAAAAAAACAATTATAAGACTGAAGGGGAAGATGCTAGATACCTCATGTCCTGTAAATACAAGCAGTTTTTTGAAATGGTAAGTAACATGGGAATGCCAACATGGGTAGGATGAGAAGACCCCTCACGTACCACTCATGGGAGGCTGAGTTAACCCAACTTTGGTAGAGAACCACTTTGCTGTATGAAAATACCCATATATTTTATCCTGAGAATCCTGCCTCCAGAAATCTACCCTAAAGGGATAAGACAAACTATGGGAAGACTTCACGCACAAATAGATTCATTGCAGTCATATCTATAATGTGAAAAGCAGGAAATAACTGATATAATCAAGAAGAAGGAAGTAGCTAAATAAATCAGAATTTCCAGTGCTCACAAGGTAGCAGCCAGAGGGGCCAAACCAGAAACAGGCCTTTTTGTTACTTTTTTAAAAGTATGGAAAATTCTCATAAAAAACTAACCATTTTAAAGTGCACATTTCAGTGGTATTTAGTATTTACACGATGTTGGGGAGGCATAACCTTTATCTGGCTCCGGAACATTTTCATCTGCCCCGATGGAAACCCCAAACTCATAACTGGCCACTCCCCATCTTTACTCCCCCAGATCCCTGGAAACCATGAATCTGCTCTCTGTCTCTATGGATATCCTTCTTCTGGGTATTCCATGTACATGGGATTATACAAGATGTGACCTTTGGTATCTGGCTTCTTTCACTTAGCATTATGTGTTTTGAGGTGTGTCCATGTTATAGCAGATATCAGTACCTCATTTCTTTTCATGGCTGCATTATATTCCATTATATGGATATACCACATTCTGTTATCTACTCATGTATTTATGGCCGTTTGGGTTATTTCCAGCTTCAGGCTATTATGGCCAGTGATGCCCTTATGTACGTTTTTAAACAGTAGTAACTGCATACAAGTTTTTGTTTGAATACCCATTTGTAATTCTTTTGAGTGCATATGTAGAAGCAGAATTTCTGGGTTGTCAATTTTTTTTTTTTAAATGAACTTGAGTATGTTTAGTTAGGCCTTCATGACTCAACTTGGCTTTAGTTCCAGCCACTCCCTGTGGGTTTTTTTTAATGTTTTATTTATTTATTTTTGAGAGAGAGAGTGTGAGGTGGGGGGGGGGGGGGGAGGAGGAGCAGAGAGAGAGGGAGACACAGAAAATGAAGCAGAGTCCAGGCTCCGAGCTGTCAGCATAGAACCCGATGTGGAGCTTGAACCTATGAACCTCGAGATCATGACCTGAGGTGAAGTTGGATGCTCAACTGACTGAGCCACCCAGGCATCCCTCTCCCTGTGGTTTTATCCCCAACCCCTTTACACGCCATGTGAATCTCCTCCAGCCCCTTGAGGGCACCCTCGCTGGGGGTGTGGTCATTCTCACGCACTCTTTGGACTGTTACCTGGCCATGGAAAAAGACTCCATACAATTTTTTTTTTAATATTTATTTTTGAGACAGAGACAGAGCATGAACGGGGAGGGGCAGAGAGAGAGGGAAACACAGAATCTGAAACAGGCTCCAGGCCCTGAGCTGTCAGCACAGAGCCCGATGCAGGGCTCGAACCCACGAACTGTGAGATCATGACCTAAGCCGAAGTCGGATGCTTAACCGACTGAGCCACCCAGGTGCCCCAATCCATATAATTTTTAATAACATGGGAAATAGTTCTGGTAGAAAGCTAGAGAGGGTAACATCAGGTTGTCATATCTATGGTACTTTTTCATCAAAACAAAGTAATCCTAAGCCTAGTCAATAGGACTTGAACTTCTTTGCCATGGGAAGATGTTCATAAAAACCCTATGGAAAGTTGTCCACGCACAGCTCCCTTTTTCTCATCTCCAGGGGGCGCTCCTCTCAAAAGAAAACACACAGAGATCTGTAGAGCTTCAAAAGTTGACAGGTTGACCACTTCCAACATCACCTTGGACAGGCACTCGTGCATAGTACGTGTTAATAAATGGTTATTGCTATTATTGAATCATAATAGCCTGACGTTTTCTTGCTGTTCTTCCTTTGGAAATGTAACCTATGGTGCCAGGTACATTTACCTGCACGTCACTGGGCCAGGAATGCCTCCCTGTGCCTGAATGTCCTCCTCAGCCCCCAGACGCACTGCCGTGGAGAGACCCTCTGGCCCGCTTTTCATCAGAACACATCCTATAGCCCGTGGCCTCCTCTTTGCATGGCGTGTAATGCAGTTTGTAATTCTGTCTGCCCTCTCGGCTAACATGCATCTCCTCCTCTGACTCTGGGCCCCGTGAGGAAAGGGGCCCCGTCTGCATACCTAGTGTCTGGCGTAGAAATGGAGGCCTGACATATATGTGTTGGGATAGTGAGTAAGCATTTGAACATTGGGATTCTAGCCCGGATCCTACTGGTCTTGGGATCCTGCGCCTGCGTTTTCCTAACATCGTAAGGAACCGGGTCGCTGACAATGATGGCGGAGGTGCCCCAGCTCTGCTCTGACAGAGCCAAGTGGGTGACAGCTCGGTGATCACCTTCTGGGTGGGTATGTTTCTCAGTGCTTTCAGGCCACATTCAAACCAGCGTGATGTGTCCTCGGTGACTTTTCCCCAGTGGCCACCCTGGCATAGAGCGCAGGTGATGGGAAGTGGCTGTGACCTCTTGGGGGGTCAGCAGCCCACGGGCCACACCTATCACCGTTAACGACTCACGTGAAACCAGGAAGAAGTTCTTCCGCCCAGCACTGGGGTCCCCGCCAGCGAGACGCAGAAGAACATACGGAAAGGAATAAATCACTTTTGTTCGCTTCAACTGTTTGCTGGTCTGTCCTCCATGTGTGTGTTTTCTGCTGAGAGAAATGCAGGAAAATATAATGGGAAAAGAACGGGATTTGGAGTCAGACATGTTGAATCCATTAATGTATTCATTTTTTCGTGCGACAAGCACTGGATAGGACCTCCTTCTTCCTACCCTGATGCTGAGCTATCTGCTGGAGAGTCAAAGACAGATACTTGATCTTTTTGTCTCTCTGAGCCCCTGTTTCCTCCTCCAGACAATGAGAAGTAATAATAACACCTTAACTGGAGGAAAACCCCAGACGGATCCTTGGAAACAGTGGAGCAGATATTCGGCAAGAAAGGCTATAGCGAGCTTCCATAACGAAAAACACAGTTATTGAAAGTTTTGCTTCTGTCCCTTGCTCATTCCTTGCTCGTGCTCGGTTTCCCATCGGGACCCCCTCCCGGCCACTGCCCTCTCTTCTTCCCCCTCTGCCCAGGCTCCTCCTGGCTTCCCCAATGAGCCCCTTCCTTCCCTCACTCCCTCCGGCTGCCTGCCTCCCTCCTGCCAGCATTCCTTGCCCCCAGCCCTCTGCTGAGACCCTGTGGCCTCTGAGCATCCCTGTGGTCACCGGGCCAGGCTGCTGGCACCTAACGGGGAGGTTTGCCCATCAGGAGGGCGACCTGCTAAGTGGAGGTCACAAGGCAATTCTATTTTGGAAGCTTCAGGCCAGCAGAGCTCTTGACCTCCGATGCCGAGGGAAGGGAGGGCTTGGTGGCGCCTGCCCTGGAGCTAGAGATGGCCTGGCAGGCATCGCGGGGAGAGGGAGCCCTGGCAAAGCAGCCCTGGCAAAGCATGGATCTTAGAAATGGAATTCTCCTGGAGGGGAACAGGAGGGAGAATGCAACAGCAAAAGCTGCTTGGCGGGGGAGCAGGGGGGGAATGCGTATCGTGGGAGGGAGGAGGAGACCAACACCCCGCCTACTGTGCTCTTGAGAGGCAGCCGGGGAGACGGTGAGAGTGTGCCAGGAACAGACTTGTGTTCAGTCCCTCAAAACTGGGCAGGGGGACAGATGGGGCTGGGAACAGGATGGCAGCCTGCTCTCCCCGACTCCCTTCCTGAGCGAGTGCCGAGGTTCTCATTCTGTGAAAATTCGGGAGAAGCACATGGTCCTGCTTCTCCTGCTGGAGGACAGGATAAAGGGCTGGAAGATAAGGCTTTCGAGGACCTTCTCAGGCCCTGCTGTTAAGGACATCTCCCTTACATCCACTGGGGCAGATGTTTTTATTTTCTAAAACTGCGCTAGAAGCTGGGGAGGCAGAACCGGTCCCTGACCTCCTGGTGCCAACAGGGTGGATGTTTCCAGGGAGTCTTACGGGGTGCGTTGGGGATAGGGTGCTTTGGGGGCACACGACCTGGTGCCATCAGAGACAGCCTTGTGGTGCAGGTACATCTGAGCCACGGCTGGGAGGAGGGGTTGGAGAGAGATGGGTGAAGGGTACGAGGAAGGTGACTGAGACGGAGTGGGAGGCATAGGTAAGGAGCAGGGAAGAGAGGTCAAGAGGAAGTCCCCAGAGCTTCGGGACCATCAGTGACAGGAGTCAGACCGGAGGTGGGTCGTGGGAGCTCCTTGGCCTCGGAGTGAGCTGAGCCACCCTGTGGGCCATGAGAAGCCACGACAAGGCTCTGAGCGTGAGAAGGTCTACAAAGCCCTGCCTTGGGAAGTTCTCCCATGTAGCAGCGCATTGCTATTAAGTCACGGGTGAATGTCAGGGGCCAGGTGGGGCCACTGCGCTTGTCACCATGGACGGGTACACTAGGGAGTGAAGTAGATGAGGTATACGTATAAATACCCATGAATTGTAGGTACATATGTATGAATCATAGATACATAGGAGGAGGAGATTTGTATATGTGTATTTGTGTATAAATATATATATGAGGTAGATTTGGTAGGTTGGGGCATGGCTCTGGTGGGACGTCAGTGCTACTCTCCCGGAGTAAGTCAGCAAAGGAGGGACAGGTTCTTCTTGGGGACCAGAGCACCTCCTGGGGCTGCTGCACCCCGAGAATGGTGCACACAGCCAAGGTTTGCCTCCGAGGTCCCTCTCCTCTGTCTTTTCAGGACACGTGGCTGTCCTCATGGAAGGGCAGGTGGCATGAAGGGTCTAATCCGAGAGAGGCGCTCAGGCCCTGTCTCCGGGCCCGAGGCCGTCCACTGGAAAGACCGTGAGATCTCGCCCGCTGGGTTGCCTGACACTGAACAGAGCCGGTGCTGAGCGAATGGAGCTCCCTGCCCCGGCCTCCACTGCCCGTTCCAGACCCAACAGCCATCCTTGGCGCTCGCGCCCCTCTTGTCCCCCTGGAATCCAGACAATTAAAAAGGTCACATCACTTCTGCTTCTCCCGTTCAAAACCCTATAGCGCTTAACCCTGGCCCACAAGCCCGGCCAGGCTTCTCCATACCCGTTTCTACCCATGGCCCCCTTGCCAACTACACTGAAGAGACAGTGGCCTTTCTTCTTAAACGTGATGATAGCGGGGATCTCATTTGGACCTTCAAGTTTCTTCTTGAACGTGATGATCCCATTTGCACTCTCGGATCTTTGGAATGCTAGGGTATTCCGTCTTCCGTGATGTACTCCTTACAGACCTTCATGGCCAGCTCCCTGGACCTTCATCTCTCAGCTGAAATGTCACCTCCGCCGAAACGTCTTCTTTGACCCCCCGAGTGAACACGTCCCACCCTCTTCAGTCATGACTGTTTGGCACATCTTCTTCATAGAGCTTTTCTCTCTCAGAAATTATCTTCGGGATTTGCTCATCATTCATTGTCTGTCCTTCCCCTACTGAAGCCTAAGTTCTGTGGGGCTAGAGGCTTGGTTTTTCTTTTTCACTAAGTGGTGGTACCCTAGCACCCAGAACTGAGTCTGGTGTGACTTATATTGGGTGTTTGGTAAATTATGTTAAATAAGCAACTGAATGGCGGTCAGTACCCTTATCTTAATTGGTAATTCCGTGTGGAATTTGTCAAAGCTGGTCAAATCCATGACTGTCCTCGACAACCATATTTGTATGTATGTATGTGCATACGTGTATATATGTGTACATTTTGTACACACATGTATAGTCACATATAGATCTATGATTACACACACGTATGTATAGAGATGCATAGAGATTCATATGCAAGTATATATGGATGTGTGTATACAGTCGACTCTTGGACAACACAGGTTTGAACTGCTTTGGTCCACTTATATGCAAGTTTTTTATAGTGTAGCACTATAAATGCGTTTCCTCTTCCTTATGATTTTCTTAATAACGTTTCTTTTCTCTAGCTTACTTTATTGTAAGAATACGGTATATAATACATATAACATACAAAATATGTCCTAACTGACTTTATTTTATTTATTTATTTATTTTGATAGAGAGAGCATGTACATGCACAGGCATGGGGGAGGGGCAGAGAGAGGGAGAAAGAGAGAATCCCAAGCAGACTCCCCGCCGTCCACGCAGAGCCTGATGCAAGGCTTGACTCCATGAACGGTGAGATCATGACCTGAGTCAATATCAGGAGTTGGACACTTGACCGACCTGGCCACCCAGGTGGCCCTGTGCTAATTGACTTTATGTCATCAGTAAGTCTTCGAGTCAACCGTAGCCCATTACAGCTTGGTTTGGGGGGAGACAGAAATTACAGAAGGGTGTTTGCGTAGGGTGTCAGCACCCCTCACCCCTGCCTTGTTCTAGGATCTACTGCACATATTTATGTGTCTCAGCAGCAGCAGAACAGGTAGTGGTATCTCCACTTTGCAGATGTGAAAACAAGGCTCAGAGAAGAGTCCCCTATTTTGTCTGGGTTTAATGGGGGCAGATCAGAGGCATGCTTACACTCAGACTTGGGTGGGTTCCTCCCGGCCCCAGTTATTGGAAAGAAACAGAGACGATAAGCCGTTGATCCTTTAGGCTCTGAACAGCAAAATCCAGACCTGAAGTCTGGCCTCGCATCACTGTGGCCAGTGACCCTGTTGATGGGACATAACCAAGGGCCAAGAGGAGTCTGGGGGACCCATTGCCTCGTCTGTAAAATCACATTGCTGACGACGGCCCAGAGATGCGGAGAGGGACAGTGAGGTCATGGTCGTGACACTGATTTCATGAGAGCGATGCTTGTCTTCCCGTCCAAATCGAAATTGTCAGTTACGAGTCCTATTTCAGACTCTGCACCTTTCTTATCTATCTCTGCGGGGCTTCGGGAAGTGAAAAAGCGCTCAAGGAAAATGTTTCCAGAGTGCGATCTTCGGGAGCCAGTGTCTGCTGATCAGCATTGTTATGTGCCGTCTGCGAGGGACTTTTGGCAGCCAGCCCATGGCATTCTCAGGAAGATGTCTTCGGATGCATAAAATAAAATTAATAAGATTGCAAAAGCGGCCAATTATCCTGAAATACAGTTATCAAAATTCAAAACAAACCATTCTAAAAAATACGAACATATGTGCGTCTTTATTAATATGTTAGGAACAAGATCAGGCAAAAGGTCGAATAACGGCCATAATTACAAAGCAGTGGGAAGTGGAAATGCCTCTTTGAGATATCTGTCACACATGTGTCATATCAAAATGCCTTTGATTCTTACTAACGACAAGGGCTATTCTGTGGATGACTCTTAATGCTCCTGTATTAATAATCTGTTTACTCACGACGAAGGATATGGTAAAGTTCCATGAGGGCAGTGGTCAGTGAGCTGTTTTGTAAACTGCCAGAGCATAAATATTTCTGACTTTTCTTTTTTGTTATTTTTTTAATGTTTATTTACTTTTGAGAAAGAGAGACAGAGGCAGAGAGAGACAGAGCATGAGTGGAGGAGGGGCAGAGAGAGAAGGAGACACAGAATCGGAAGTAGGCTCCAGGCTCCGAGCTGTCAGCACAGAGCGTGACGCAGGGCTCGAACCCACGAACCATGAGATCATAACCTGAGCCGAAGTCGGACGCTCAACCTACTGAGCCACCCAGGCGCCCCATTGAGAAGCTTCTGTGATCCTTCTAGGAATCACACTTTGGAGATACTTATCTAAGTCAAATCCTGTAACAAACACAATACCCACTTTTTTTTTTTAATTTTTTTAATGTTTTTATTTATTTTTGAGAGAGAGAGAGACAAAGCATGAACAGGGGAGGAGCAGAGAGAGAGGGAGACAGAATCCGAAGCAGGCTCCAGGCTCCGAGCTATCAGCACAGAGCTGGACACGGGGCTCAAACTCACGAACCGCAAGATCATGACCTGAGATGAAGCTAGACGCTTACCTGACTGATGCCCCCACAATACCCACTTTATAGTTGAGAACTATATTAGTCCAGGTTCTCCAGAGCCACAGACAGAACCAATTGTGAGTGTGTGTGTATGTGTGTGTGTGTGTGCGTGTGTGTGTGTGTGTGTGTGTGTGTTTGTATAAAGAGCTTTGTTTTAAAGAATTATCTGTGATTAGGAGGCTGGAAAGTCCAAAATCTGCAGGAATTGCAAACAAGAAAGCAATTATGGAAAACAATCCGCTTTACTCTAAGCCCACCAATTCCAATGTTAATCTCACCTAAAAACACCCTCACAGAAACATCCAGGATCACGTTTGACTCCATATATGGGCACTGTGGCCCAGCCAGGTGGACACATAAAATTAACCTTTACCAGGACCCTGAGTCTGGAGGAAAAGTCACTGCTCTGAAGTCTCACGGTACTCATGTCACAGATGTCACTAGATTTCAGGTTTCTTCCCTTCAAGAACATTGGTCACTGGGATTTCATATTTCACAGAAGTGTGTTACATTGTTGGCATGTGAGTGGTGATGCTGAGCTATCTAGGTCTAAGGGGCTACTGGAACCTTCTGCAGGCCTAGTGATACTTAAAGGGTAAATATTCTAGAACTTGGCGTTGTGGAGGAAGACAGGCCTGGCTGACACTTAGAGTTGGATTGTGTCTCGAGGGCCGTGCAGAGAACCTCCAGCCCTCCTAAGCTTATCAGCCCTACTCAGAGGTCTGGAATGTACCCTCAGAGGCTAAGTGCTATGAGCCTCTGCTGATACAGAGAACAAGCCGGGAGCATACTAGCTGAATGAATTCATTGATTATTAGCAGCCTAACACGGGCACACTTACTGATTTTTTTTAATTTATTTTAATTTTTTTTGATGTTTATTTATTTTTGAGAGAGAGAGAGTAAGAGACAGAGCATGAGTGGGGGGGGGCGGGGGCGGGGGCAGAGAGAGAGGGAGACACAGAATCTGAAGCAGGCTCCAGGCTCCTCCGAGCTGTTGGCACAGAACCCGATGCGGGGCTTGAACTCACGGACTGTGAGATCATGACCTGAGCTGAAGTCGGATGCTCAACCGACTGAGCCACCCGGGTGCCCCGTTGAGAAGCTTCTATGATCCTTCTAGGAATCACACTTTGGAAAAACTTATCTAAGTCAAATCCTGTAACAAACACAATACCCACTTTTTAAAAAAATTTTTTTAATGTTTTTATTTATTTTTGAGAGAGAGAGACAGAGCATGAACAGGGGAGGAGCAGAGAGAGAGGGAGACAGAGTCCGAAGCAGGCTCCAGGCTCCGAGCTGTCGGCACAGAGCCCGACGCGGGCCTCGAACCCACAAACCGTGAGATCATGACCTGAGCTGAAGTCGGACACACTTATCCGACCGAGCCACCCAGGCGCCCCTGCACACTCATTTATTATTAAGGAACAGTCCATAACCTTTAAAAATCACCTACCGTGTGCCCGATGCTTTAGTCGGGGAGCCTCAATCTGGACTCAATCTGGGCTGCAAATGGTTCCATCTGTGGAACTTGAAAAACATTCGGAGGCTCAGTCCTCGTGTCCACAGATTCTCATTTAATTGGTGTGGAGTAGGAACCCCGGCTCTCACACAGTCTGTGTTAAATCTTGCTAAGTAGTTGGCCACCGACGTCTCAGCACGAGGCGCTCAGCAGGACCCGTTGGGCTCGGGTCCAGTGGTTCCCAGCCCGAGCTGCACGGTAGACTCACCGCGGGGAGAAGTCTTAGATCCTGGTGCCTGGGCCACACCCCAGACCAAATAAATCAGCATCTCTGGTGGTGGGACTCTAGTGTCTTTATTTTTTATAAAGCCCCTCCAGTGACACTAATGTGCAGCCAAGTTTGAGAACGAGGGGTCTAACTCTTTGGAATTCCTGGGAATCTGTATTTTCAGCAAACACCACAGTTCTTAAGGAAGACATACTCACAAGCCCTTGCCGTGGACATTAGTTCTTTTTTTTTTTCTTTTCATTAAAGTTTATTTATTTATTTGGAGGGGGAGGGACAGAGAGAGAGGAAGAGGGAGAGAGTAGGGGTGGGGCTGAGAGAGACAGAGAGGGAGAGAGAGCATCCCACGCAGGTTCCAATGCCGCCAGCACAGAGCCCGACGCGGGGCTCAATCCCACCCAGTATAAGATCATGACCTGAGCAGAAATCAGGAGCCGGATGCTTAACCACCTGAGCCAGCTAGGCGCTCCTGGGGAGCAGTATTTCTCAAATTTCAACACATACACATCAGCCATCCATCTCATCATAGTGCATGTTCTATTTCATGGGTCAGGAGGGGCCTGAGATCCTGCTTTTCTCCCGTCACCCCCGTGATGCTGATGTTGCTGGCCCTCAGGCCACGCTTTGAGTCAGCGAGAGAGTTCGTCTTCTCACTGCTCCAGGCCAGGCAGCCGGGAGTCCTGCATTTGGACCACATTGCCTTAGCCCCACCAGACTGTGCCCACCAGGCTGGCACGGGTGTTCCGATCCGGTCCCACCCAAAGAAACTGCCGAGGGGAGCTGGGAGTGACGGGTCTCCCTGCCCCTGAGCCACTGGCCCCACAGAAAGCTGCTTTTTCAGGCATAAGTTCCAGCAAACACGTGTCATCCTGGCATGGGTGGCACTTTTCCTCGTGGATGACGCTGGTTGCGTAATCTTATTTTTGTTATTTTTATTTGTTTGTTCGCTTTGGCCACGGGAAGCTCAGAACCGAAATGCAACCCAAATGTGGAAAGATCCTGAGATTTATGGCTCTGCTTCTGTATATAAATTTTACCTTCGATCCTATCATCCCATTTGCAAGGAACTTCCCTGACATCTCCGAGTTGCCATTTTCTGGAGCACGAAACAGAAATTCTCTAGTTACTTAGAGGCAGTGTGGTGCTGTGGAAATCTCGTGGTCTCTGAGGACAGATGGATTTGGGCGTGATTGTGTCCTGACGCATCTGACTTCCAGCTCTGTGGCCTTGAGTCAGTCCCCGCCTGTCACAGACGGGCGTGACCCCGACCCCACGAGGGCGAAAGTGAGGTCGTGGGACATCAAACGGAAAACGGAGAGACGCAGAGGAGAGGGGTAGGAGCGGACAGCAGAGGCAGAGGAACCTTCTAAGAAGCAAAAAGACCTTTGTCTGCCCTGGTTTCCAGAGAGCGAGACTGCAGCCCGGGCCGGCAGCCTGCAGGCTCCCGGGGAAGGTATCTAGCCCAGCCCAGCTCACAGCCGGCAGGGCAGGTGTGGGGATTCTGGGCCTGTCCTTTGGAGACTGTCAGCAGGGACTTTTCCAACTCCAACGTCTTTGAGTCTGCGAACTCACCCATCTGCTCGTTTGGGCTCCTTCTCAGCAGGGCGTTTTTACATGTGTTGACAAAAAAAATCTTTTGACATGTAGAAGGTTAGTAATTTTTAGATTTTGCGAAAAGACGCTCAAAAATCTGTCTCCCCAGCCGGTCTTCCCTTCCCTCCCCCTCTGTAGAGTCCTCCTTCGGACTAATTTGGCAGCCTCGCAGGTCCCTCCTCCAAGACTTTTCAGGATTTACTTTGCAAACCTGGGTATCCAGCTTCCCCGTGTATCTGCAGTGCCTGTATGATCCACATCTTTTCCAGAGTTGGGCAAACACTGGCAATAACCTTGGTTGGACAGACGTTGGAGTGGAAAGAAGACCGGTGGAGGGAAGAGAGCCAGATTCAGGTCAAGAGTCCTGCGTTTGAATTTGCTACTTAGAAGCTGTGTGACTTTGCGGGGCGCCTGGGTGGCTGAGCTGGTTGGGCGTCGAGCTTCAGCTCAGGTCATGATCTCACAGCTCATGAGTTTGAGCCCCATGTTGGGCTCTGTGCTGACAGCTCAGAGCCTGGAGCCTGCTTCATATTCTGTCTCTGTCTCTCTCTCTCTCTCTCTGCCCCTCCCTTGATGGCACACTGACTGTCACTCTCTCTCTCTCTCTCTTTCTCTCTCTGAAATATAAATAAACATTTAAAAAAATTGAAAAAAGGAAAAAGAAGCTGTGTGACTTCAGGCAAATTGCTCAGCATCTCTGAGTCCCAGACATTATCATCTGTGAAAGGAGGCTGATGACATTTACGTTATAGGCTGTAAACTTAGAATAGAAAACACAAAAGTGCTCACCATATTCTCTAGCACACAGTTTCGAGCAAGTTTTTGCCTTTCTTTAAAAAAAAATATTCTTTTTTGACATCTTCAAGCCAGTTCTGGTGCGTTTTCCTTCAGTGTGTTTTATTGACGTGACATGTTCACTCTGCGCTAAGGGGACCGAGGTGGAGGATGGTTGATTGAGTACCTACTCTGCTCCTGGCTCTGTGCACGCATAACAGCATCTTGGTCCCACAGCATTGCTTTGAGCCAGGCGTTGTCATCGGTGACCATTATCCCTGTTGTACAGACTCGTGGGAGCTGAGTGGCACAGTCGCCCAGCTCTGAATGGCGGAGTGGGGACTGCAGCCTGGCCTTGTCTGATTTTCTCTGGGGCACCTACTCGGCTCTGCATTCACAGTCTTGGGGTTGATGATGCCGACCGTGGGGAGCGTTTTGATATTTCGGAGGAAGGCAGAGCAGGATAGAAATGAGGCACAGAGCAGGATAGAAACGCCTGGTGGAAATGAGCGGAGACACCCATCTTGAGTCAACATAAGGGAACCGTTTGATACGCGGTCGAGTCTGGAGCCAGGATGGGCTGCCCTGTGGGGGGACGTGGGCTCCCCACCGCGGCAGGTGCTGCAGACAGGTGGGACGCTCCCTCGGCTCTGTCGACGGCTCTGCTGTTCCTCCTTGCGTGACCTTTCCCAAGTCCCTTCCACCTTAGCGTGTCCTCTTCTGTTAAGTTGGTAGAGGGCACCCACCCGCCGGCGTGGCTGTGAGCTTGAAGTGAGGTGATCCCGCAACAAGTGCCAAGAACCGTTTGCGACATGCAGGAAGATGCAATACATGTAGCCGCTAGGATTATTTGCATTTCCACAAATAAACTGTAGTTTGTTTGTTTTTTCTTTACGGTTTGGCTCATTTGCCTAAAAGGCCCCCGATTCAAAGGCACGTTAGGTGTTTCCCCACCCCCCAGGCTACTGCGTAGGCGAGATGACGTCATGCTGACAAGCCCTCAGTGCCCTGGTAGCCCCTGGAAGGTTCTCGGTAAGCTGTATAGACGGTGGTGGTAGTCGTTAGTGGTGGTAGTTAGTTTCACTGTTTGGGTCCAGTAGGAGGTGGTCCCAGAAGGTGGGCTCCAGAGGTCATCAGTGGGAGTGAGTGCACGTGGACACAGTCCACTGTAGCGCCCCCAGGTGGCCGTGCTGAGCTTGTAGGGTAGAACCTTCACAGCCTTCCGGCTCCCAGAGCCTGGGTGCCGAAAACCGGTCGGGCTTCCGTCCCTCCCAGGGGCAGGTCCTAGCTTCTCTTCCCCTCCCTGCCCCCCTCCCCGGATCTCACAGTGAAGTCACTGAGTTTGCTTTTAGTTGATCGGAAAGGGCCCGCAAGTGATCTTTAAGTAGTAGCATTCACCCATTCATGTGTATGATGCTTTGTAGCTTAGAAAGCGTTTCCCAAGCCCCCTTTTGTCTGTTTGCTGGCTCACTCATTCCCCAGATATTTATGGAATGACTGCTGTGTTAAGGATCCTGAGGGCCCTGGGGAAGCAAAGAAAACTTGGGTTCTTACCCTGTCCTTGAGAAATGCCATTTAATGTGGTCTTGGGTCCCGAAGCCACTTAAAACCTTCTAGTGACCCTCTTCCCCCCTCAGGGAAACCTGTACCTCTTACCTTGGCCAATCACCTGCATGGCGTGGACCCTGTCTCCCTCTCAGGCTCTGCTTCCTGTTCTTCTCTGGTCCACTCACTGCACCTAAATGGGCTTCTTTCCTTGACTAGCCCTGCCGTGGGCTCTCAGGGTTCAGGGCTGTCATGTGGGGACAGCCCCCAGGTCCCCTTTTCAATCTTTAGGTCCCTCTTACCTAAATCACCACTGCACAATGATGTCAGTTTCATGTCAAGGCTAAATAACAATGTCAATGACCACATAGGACCTCTGCCTTTGATAAACCCATGTCAGTGCCCTCTCCTCGTCAGGCACTGAACCAGGCCCTGGTGCATCGTTTCTAGGGGCTCCTGTAGACAAGGCTGGCTTCATGACAGCAGAGAAGTGGTCCAAGTTGTTCTTTCTGTATCTCCAGTGCCGAAAAGAGTTATTAGCCTTGCACATAATCGGGGCACAATACATGCCTATTGGCATGTGTGATCACTCTTCCTTATCTTTACTTGGTGTCTAAGTGTTTCATGAGAACAGGTCACAAATCACTGCAACACAACTGGGAACCAGAACTTCTCAAATTATAGTGTGTGGATGAATCTCTTGCTAAAATGAATAGTATTGGGTCCCATCTTAGAATTTCGAATTCAGTTTGAGTGAGTAAATGAATGAATGAACCTTCTCTTAAACCTTTATAATGGAAAGGATACAGACCATCACCTAGTCCAGGGGCTGGCAAATCTCTTCTACAAAGAAATATTCTATAAAAATATTCTATACAAACCATTCTGGCAAATGTTTCTGTAAAACTATACAAATATGAACTATTTCAGACACAGGGGGCCTCTGTTACAACTGATGAGTTCTGATTTTACATTGGGGAAGCAGCCACGGACGATACAGAATGAATGGGCGTGGCTGTGTTTCAATAAAACTTTATTTATAAAACCAGGCAATGGCTCGACTTGGCCCATAGGCTGTAGTTGCCAGTCCCTGAGTCCAAACCTCCTTATTTTACAAATGAGGAAACTGAGGACCAGACTCAACGCCTTGCCCACGATCAGAGTTAAGAGGGAGGTGGTGGGGGTTTTGCCTTCTGTTGCCCATAGTTCTTGGAAGGACAACCTCGGATGAGCGTGTTTGGAAAACAAAATGTGCCCGTTTCTGCAATGAAATGCTTACAAGCAGGACTCCCTGCATATGGAGATTCTCTTTCAAGTAGTTGGAAACTAGAGAAATCTTGACTTGGTATTTTTAGAAAAACGGCCTTTTCTCAACCATCAGTTTTCAATCTAGCGCTGTCAATATGCGTTGCCAGAGTTTTAATTGAAACACCAAATTAAAGTTTTCTCTGATTACTTTAGCAAAGCTGAATACTCACGTCCGCTTAAATTTTTTTTTTTCAGAAAATCATAAAGCTTTGAGATCCTAGGGAAGCTGAGGCATTCAATAAGGAAGTTGGAAGTTTGGAGAAAGGGGTCCCATAAATAAGGAGCCCCTTAGAAAGTACTTGGCCAGATTATCCACTCACTTATTCCAGAATTATCAGACGTCGTCATCCAACTGTAAATTCTCTGTTCGGGTCGGTGTGGGCAAGTAGGAAACCACGTTCTTTTACCCTGCATGCCCTGCCCCACCTTGCTGTTGCCTGAATACACAAAGACAGAAATCTCACTTAAGGGGTATCTTCTGAACCCCTGCTCTGCATGAGGCCTTGGATTAGGTCCAGCTTTGAGGCGGAGAGGACAGGAGTTAGGAAAAGGAGAGAAATACGCACGGGGCACCGTATTCAGAAGGCTCACGGTCTGGCGGGGAAGGCAAAATGTATGCATCGCATAAGAGAATTCTAGCTGCTAGAACAAGTCTTTAACCAAAAGGATAGTTTCTTTCTGATATAAAGTCCAGTGGCAACAGGGAGTAGGGGGTTGGTTGTGTTAATGCCACGAGTAACAATAAATTAGTGTTTTAAAAAGCAGTGTTTTTCAAAGTACGGTTCTTAGAGCATTTGCACCAGAATCACCGAGAGAACTTGTCAAAACTTCAGCTTCCTGGGCTCCGTCCCCCGCTGTTTTCATTAAGGAGGGTCAAACATCCTCCTGGGAGTGCTGATGTATGCCAACATTTAGGAATTACTGATGCCGGCTGTAATAAGGGTTGAGGATTGACAAGGAGCCATGTGTGAGATTCTGGAGAGAATTTCAAGTCCTGCTAAGGAGTTTAGACTTTGCTCTGTAGGCTGTCGAGAGGGCCTGAAGGTTTGGATCAGGGGAGTGACGTGTTCAAAGCATGGCTCTGAAAGGGTTGATCTGCCAGCTGTGAGTTAAAAAGCCATGGTCCACGTCCAGGAAGAACGTGCCAGGGTTGAGTGTGAAAATACATGCAGAGAATTTAAATAGTGCCCTGCACAGAAGAAATGGACAGCACATTCCAGTTTCAGTCTTGACCCCTGAGCTGAGCTCAGGCAATGAGAAGTGAGAGGAAGCAGCATGGCTGAATTCCAGTAACAAAGATGGAACACAATCAGGGACCCTGGTTAGGTGGGCGATTTTGTGTCTTTGCTTGTGTCCCCCAGAGCTGAATACAGCCACTTCTTCATATTCGGTGGGATTGGAAGGTGGCTCTTGGCATCAGGCCTGAAGTCCACAGAGAGCGTATTGGAGCTTACTCCCGAAGTATCTGAGATGGTCACATCTGGGTGTGAATCCCAGGGCTCCACACTCCCCATCTGCCAGCTTTTGTTGCCTGCAAAACTATCCATTTCCCCACGGACACAGTCTTTTTCTTTTGCCTTTATGTCTAGTGTCCTTCTAGCAGCTGTAATAGATAAGCCCTCAAATTTCAGATACATAACACAAAATTTCAAGTATTAACCAGAGGGATAGTTTCCTCCATATGGTGATTCAGAACAGACATTCTCAAAGTGTGGCACTAAACCAACAGCCTCATCTGGGAGTTTGTTAGAAAGGCAAGTTGTCCGGGGGCCTGGGTAGCTCAGTCAGTTAAGGGTCTGACTCTTGATTTTGGCTCAGGTCATGATTTCACAGTTCCTGGGTTCTGTGCTGTCAGTACAGAGCCTGCTAGGGATTTTCTGTCCCACTGTCTCCCTGCCCCTCCCTTAGTCATGCTCATGCTCTCTCTATCTCATTCTCTCTCTCTTTCTCTCTAAAAATAAATAAATAAACATTAAAAAAAGAAGAAGAAAGGCAAAGTCTCAGGCCTTACCCCAGACCTACTGAATCAAAAACTCAGGTGGGGCCCAGAAATCTGGGCTTCCACACACCTTCCAGGGGTTCTGAAGCAGCTCAAGTTTGAGAACCACTCCTACAGACCTCTGGAACATTCTGCTTCCTGCCTGAAGGGGCAGGGTGGGGAGGCAGATGCCACAGGCTTGATGCACCTGCTCACTCTCCGCCCACTCCACTGGCCACACCCACTGCAAGGCAGGCTGGGATTTGTAGTCCAAACATCCAAAAGAATTAAAAAAACAAACAAACAGGTGTAATGAAGAATTTGCAGCACGGCCCCTATTTTCCTATCCATAAAATAGGCACAATAATGCACGGTCACAGAGACACCATGAGGATTATTTGATAAAATGCAATCTCAGCTCCTGGCTCAGAAGAGATGCTCAGTAAATGTTAGTCCCCTATTCATCCTGCTCTTGAGCCCCCAACATAGTCCAGAGACGATTGGTCTTCCATCATTTATGCTCCTGGGGAACTTTTCTGTTCTGCCTCTGTAAAGAACACATCCAGAGAGATCTGTCCACCAATCAGCTCAGTCAGCAAATGCTTTCACTCTGTACATAATGAGGCAGCACTGAACGAGGTCTTATTATCTGAAAGACACTTTATTTTTTTTATGTTTATTTATTTATTTATTTTAAGAGAGAGAGAGAGTGCGTGAGCAGGGGAAGGGCAGAGAGAGAGGGAGAGAGAGAAAATCCCAAGCAGGCTCCATGCTGGCAGCACAGAGCGTGACTCAGGGCTCGAACTCACAAACCGTGAGATCACGACCTGAGCTGAGATCAAGAGTCAGACACTTAACCGACTGAGCCACCCAGGCGCCCCTGCAAGGCACTTTAGATAAATAGTATCATTCATTCCCAACTACACTTTGGGAGGTGCGACATCAAACTCCCTTTTTTACAGAGGAGAAACCCAGGGCTCTGAGACATAAACTGGCTAGCAAAGGTCTCCAGCTGGCATGTGACAACTGAGCCAGGCTGCCCGACTCTTTCTGCCCCACCTGGCTGGCCTCCTTGGAGCTATAGAAGAGACAGGAAAATAAAGGGTGAAGCCCGAAGCCCAAGGAGCTCACAGTTTAGATGATGACAGCGGAGAGAGACAGAAAAAGACACTGACGTTAAAAGCATGTGTATGTGTCTCCTCACCTTGTTCTAGGGAGGGAAAAAAAAACCCCAGAGATTTAAGACAAACGGACTCGCATGACGCCATTAAAAAGCCAGATGAGCTAAGCTCTCCATGAGCCATAGACGCGGAGGTCGTGGTGTGCTCTGACGTCAGTTTGGATTTGCGTGTGTCACAGCTAAAATCTGCTGATGCACAGTGTGTGACACACGAGCCTAGGAAAAGCCCTGTCTCCATGGCAATTGGCTGTGCGTCTCAGGCATCGTCTGGGGGCTAGGAAGGCCAGCTAGAGGCCCTGAAGACAGCCGACCCTGTCGGAACAGCGAGGCCTGGGAGGAATGCAAAGCCCCCTTGCCCTTGCCCTTCCCCTTGCCCTACAATTCAGTGTCCTGGGAGAGCCCGGAAGTACAGATGGGCTCATTGCCAAGGAGATACAGTTGCACCACTAACACCCACCTCCTGAGATTCTAAGAATACTGGTTGACACAGGGTGGCCTTGCTTTGCAAGCAAATACAGATTTTCTGGTTGGAAATACAGAGGAACGAGTTCATCCAGAGAAAGAGAATAAATGGCCAGTAACATCCCCAAACCATCAGATTCAGTAGAAATTGGCTAAGTGTCCTTAGTCTAGAATACCTTAAGAATAGCTGTGATTTGTTGAGCGTTTACTGTGTGCTGGGCACTTGACTGGGCCCCATGCTTTTCTTACAGCCAGCCCTTTCAACAGCCCTGCAAGGCAGCTATTCCCGTTTTACAAACAGGACTACTGTGGCTCAGAGAAGCTAAGTGCCACGCCCAAAGTCACACAGCTCACAGGTCTAAGCCCAAGCATGGGTTCCTTTGTCTCCATCTGTCTCTGGCATTTAAGGTAATGGGCCAGCGAAACCAGCCCCAGCCCCAGGAGGTATCTTAGCAGCAACTTGCTGGGCCAGTGCCTATGGGAGTGGAACATGGCACCTCCCCAGGAAACTGGACAGCAGTGGGGACACAGAGTAGAGCAAACAGCATCAGATCAGCCTCTTTATGGGAAGCAGGGCTCTGGGCCCGGAGATGGGGTTCCAGCCCCAGGAAGTCAGCCCTTGGGAGAGCACACAGAACTGCCGACACGTGGGTGGGTTGCCAAGCAGATGCCAGGCCCAGGACTGAGCTGTAAGAGCTGGACGAGCCCAGCCAAGTTGTCCTCCATCACCATCCAAGCTAGAGGTGAGGTCAGCACCAGACCAGCAGGATGAGGGCGTGTGATGCCAGCTCAATCCTGCCTCAGTAGGAGATAGTTACACGATGCAGGGCGCATTGGCCTTAGGGTCAGATAGAAGATTAACCCCAGTTCCACTTTCTACTTGGTGCAGAATCTCAGGCAAGTTACTCAGACCTCAGCACCTCCTGTCCCTGGACTAAAATGGGGACACTGATTGTACCCACTTATATAGATAGTCATTGGTCGAATTAAATGAGCCCGTTCATTCAAAGGACTTAGCCGGTGGTCTGTCACACAGATAGAACTTCATAAATGGTGTTGGTATTTCAGTGTGTAAAACATAAAACCTAGGTAACAAAACAGAACCGTTTCTTTTTCCCTCATGTACGCGAAGTCTGGAAATAGCCTGTCCAAGGCTGCTGGGGCAGCTCTATGGTGGCAGAGGGGGCCCGGAGCACCTTGTGTTTTTGCCCCACCCTCCTACGCGTATGTCTTCATCCTTAACAGCATAATTGGTGCAAGGCGCATGGCCCGGATGCAGATATTTAAAAAGTTTAATGAATCAATTCTTTCTAATATTAAAATAAAAAAGAACCATGAGGAGTATAGAATACAATACACACCCAAGAACCTACCACCTAACTGGAGAAATAAAATACTACAAATACAGAAGGAGAAGCCCCTCGAGGATCCCTTCTTCAGGCTGTAATCCCTTTGCAGAGGTAACTATAATACACGTGAATTGGCTACACAGGGTGGGGGTGAGGGGAAGGTGAGTGCAGGCCAGTCATGTGAAGTGCAGGGTCAGATCCTGTCATTTAATCATGGGGTTTTTACATTAATTTTGACTTTTTCAATATGGTATTGAATATCTTGGTTGCTGAGGGGCGTCTGGGTGGCTCAGTCGATTAAATGTCCGACTGCAGCTCAGGTCATGATCTCAGAGTAGGTGGGTTCTAGCCCCGTATGGGGCTCTCTGCTGTCAGGGCAGGGCCCACTTCAGATACTCTCTCCCTCTCTCTCTCCCTCTGTCTCTCTCTTTCTCTCTCTGTCTCTGTCTCTCTCTCTCTCTCTCTCTGTTTCTCTCCTGCTCTCTCTCTTTCTCAAAAATAAATAAACTCAAAAAAATATCTTCGTTGCCGAGATTTGTGGCATCTCCTTAAATTTGTTCTTGTAACAGCTTTATTGAGATCAAATTCACATACCATACAGTTCACTCATTTAAAGTGTCCATTTCCGTGGTTTCTGGAATGCTCACGGAGTTGGACAACCTTCATCAAAATGAGCTGTAGAACATTTTATCAGCCCCAAAAGAAACCTTATGCCCATTAGCAGTCACTCTCCATTATTCCTTCTCCCCAGACCGTGATAGCCACTCATAGACTTCTCTTTCTGTAGAGTTGCCTATTCTGGACCTTCCCTACTTCCCAGATGTATACCTGTGTCCAGCTCCTTTCCCTTACCATGCTATTTCCAAGATTCCTCCATATTGTAGCACGTGTCAGTATTTCCTTCCTTGTTGTTGCCACAGAGGACTCCACCGTATGGGTAGACCACATTTTGTTCATCCACCCGTCAGTGGATGGACATCTGGATCATATCCACTTGTGGCAATTACCAGTAATGCTGCTGTGACTGTTCGTGCATGAGATGAGTGTCTCGCTCACTTCCCCTTCGTCCGTGCCCTGACACTCCATGTAAAGAGCTTTATTGTGTGGCCGAAAGAGCAACCTGATTCCCTGACCCTAGTGTCGACATGGCCTCTGGCGACTGTGCGGATGATGGCTGGAAACAGTGGGAGTGGCCAGGTCACCCCCCAGGCCCCCCGAAACTATCTCCGCTGCACTCTCCTGTTCTCCAAGTCACATCTGCTCCTGCAGCTGGACCCCCATGGCGCCTGCTATTCACACATTCTGCCGCTTGCCTCTTCTACAGAAAGTGGAGGGAAGACCTGCCTATGACCCTTCTCTTCCAAGCTTCCAAACAATCGCCACCATTTGGGAAGCCCGCTGCAGAGCCGAGGATGAGGATCTGGGCCAGTCGCAGAACCAAAGAATGCCTGCAGGAGCATGGGCTGCACGTGCGTAGAGTGGTGCAGGGCCGTTTCCCAAAATGGAGCCTGGTGGGGCGGAGAGGCAGGTGTATGTGAAGGTGGCTGTTCTGGGAAGCGTGAGGGTAAGAAGGAGGAGGCAGCTCAGTCTTCAGGGAGAAAACCAATACATCAGCATGGATTGATGACTTCGGGACCACCGCACCCCCTACTTTTCTCAACCCACTCCAGATACAGAGCCAAATTGCATGCCTGTTCCTAGGCCCCAGCGTCTCTTTTGCCTCTGGCCTCCCTCAGAGAGATTTAAGTTTTAGGGCTATTGGGAATGATGGATTGGTATGAGTTTGGTATGTTCTAGCAATAGGTAGTGGTAATTTACTTTGTGAATTTACTAAAACCCAACGAATTGTACACTTTAGAGAGTGATTTTGATGGTATGTGAATTATGTCTCAATAATAAGAGACTGGAAGACTGAATGGGATGGTAAAATGTGATCGGACTGATGGATGAAGGGTTGGATGATTCAAAGCAGGAACAGATTCCTGAACAACTGTGGAGGCTCCAAACAGATACCATTTGATTTTGGCTTTTTTTTTTTTTTTTTTTTTTTTTAACCAAGGATGGGAGTAAGGTGGAAAGCATTTCATGGTAAGAAGCAAGACAGTCTCAGGATCAAAAGTTCCCTTCATTCTTAGAAGCTGTCTTCCAGATAGCACCACCCCAACCACCCACTCCCAAGCATTCTTTACGCCCCCACAGACATTCTCCCCCTTTCCCTTTTATCTGGCTAAATTTTTCTCCATAGCACTTATAGATATCTGATATAATATGCATTTATTTTTCATTTTTTAATTGTCTATATTCCCACTGGAATGTAAGCTCCTTGAGAGGAGGGAATTTCTTCCTGCTCTCTGTTCATGCATGTATGGGTGTATATACATGGCTGTATACTCCATAGAACAATTACACATAGTATGTCTTCAGTAATAATCAAGTGAATGAATAAATATCCTTATTTCTTCTGGAAAAGAAGAACAGAACACTTCTATCCCCACAATTCAGACAGAAAAGAAGAAATAGAACATACTATGCATTTTGTGCAACCTCCTTATTATATTTGGAACCCACCTGCATAATTGGAGAAGGAGAATTGGAAATACAGGTCAAATTGGAACCCAGTGATCTCAACTTGTTAATTTCTGCAAAAAGACAGCTGGAAATTTGACAGGGATTGCATTGAGTCTATAGATCAATTTGGGGAGTATTTTCATCTTAACGATATTGTCTATTCCATAAACAAAGAGGTCTTAACATTTAGTTAAACTTTAAAAAGTAATTTAAAAAATTTCAACAGCGTGTTGTAGTTTTCAGTGTATAAGTGTCGCACTTTTGTTGTTAAATGTATTCCTAAGTAATTTATTCTTTTCGATGTCACGATAAATGGAATTGTGTTCTCAATTTAATTTTCCGATTGTTCATTGATTTTGTGTATAAGAATGCAATTGATATTTGCATATTGATCTTGTATCCTGTGACTTTGATGAACTCATTTGACAGTTCTATTAGTTTTTCAGTGGATTCCCTGGAATTTTCTATATGCAAGATCATGTTCATTTGCAAATAGAGATAGCTTAATTCTTCCTCTGCAATGTGGCCACTTTTTATTTCTTTTTCTCACCTAACTGTCCCAGGTAGAACCTCCATCCAGTACAATGTTGATAGAAGTAGGGAGACATCCTTATCTTGCTCCTGATTTGGGGAAGGGAATATTCATCTTTTATCATATATTAAGTATGGTGTTAGCTGTAGGTTTGCAAATGCCTTTTATCAGATTCTATTCTAAGTTTTGAGTGTTTTTTCCCATGAAAGGTGTTAGATTTTGTCAAATGGTTTTTCTGTGTCCAGTGAGATAATGATGTGGGTTTTTTTGTCCTTTATTTTATTAATGTGATGTATTCCATTGACTGATTACATATGTGGAAACAACTTTGTGTTACTGGGATAATGACACCAGGTCATAATGTATTTTTTTTTTCATTTGTTACTGGATTCAGCTGCTAGTATCTTGTTGAGGTATTTTGCATCTATATTGATAATATATATTGATCTGTAGTTTTCATGTGAGGTCTTTTTCTGGTTCGGGTATCAAGGCAATAGAATGAATGGGTAAGAGTTCTCTCCTCTTCTGGTTTTTATTAGAGTTCATGAAATAGTGGTGTTGATTCTTTTATTAGTGTTTGGTGGAAGTCACCATTGAAGGCATCTGGTTCTGGACTTTGTTGTTGGGGGAGGATGTTTTACGGTTACTCATTCAATCTCTTTACCTGTTAACATCTATTCATATTTTCTATTTCTTCTTGTGTCAGTTTTGGTAGTTTGTGTTTTTCTAGCAACTTGTCCATTTTATCTGAGTTTGCTCCATTCTTTCCCCCTTCCTTTGTGCTACCATTGATTGACCTACCAATTACATTTCTATACATCGTATGCCCATGGACACAGATTTATAATTATTGCTTTACGCATTGCCTTTTAGGTCTTTTAAATCAAATACAGAAAAAAAGCTACACATAAAAATACATCTGTAAAGTCTGTTATCTTTAACCTATGTAGTTATTTTTATTGCTGCTGTTATTTCTTCATGTAGATTTGAATTACTACTGTCTGACGTTCTTTTATTCCAGCTTGAAAGACTTCTTTTAGCATTTTTTTTAAGTTTATTTATTTTGAGAGTGAAAGAAAGCATGAGTGGGAGACGGGAAGAGAGGGAGAAGGAGAATCCCAAGCAGGCTCCACACTGGGAGTGCAGAGCCCCACATGGGGCTCAAACCCACAAACCGCAAGATCATGATCTGAGCAGAAGTCAGGCACTTAACTGACTGATCTACCCAGGCGCCCCTCTTTTAGCATTTCTTGTAGGGCAGGACTACTAGCAACAAATTCTCTCAGTTTTTGTTTATCTGGGATTGTCTCAATTTCTCTTTTATTTTTGAAGACAGTTCTGCTGAATATAGAATTCTTGGTTTACAATATTTTTCTTCTAGCACTTTTAATATGCCTTTCACTTTGCTGGCCTCAATAGTTTCTGATGAGAAATCAGCTGTGATTCTTCTTGCGGATGACTTTTGCATGATGAGTTGCTTCTCTTGTGAAGCTTTCAAATTTTTTTCTTTGTCTCGGGCTGCTGAAAGTTTGATTAGGAGATGTCTGGGAGTGATTTGCTGAGTTTATCATACTTAGACTTCATTCAGCTTCTTAGATGTGTAGGTAAATATTTTTCATCAAATTTGGGAAGTTTTCAGTCATATTTCTTCAAATATTTTTTCTGCCTTTTTCTCTCTTTCTTCTCTAAGACTCCCATTTTGCATACATTGATACGCTTGAGGGTACCCTGCAGGTCTCTATTCATTTTTCTTTTCTTTCTGTTCCTCAGACTGAATAATCTCAATTGGCCTACCTTCAAGTTGACTTATTCTTTCTCAGATTTGATGTGGACTTCTTCTAGTGAATATTTCATTCCATTTAATGTCCTTTTCTGTTTTTTTCTTTTATATATATAAACATATAGATAGACAGATAGATATCCTATCTCTTTATTGATATTCTCTACTTGGCAAGACATCATTCTCAAACTTTCCTTTAGTTCTTTATACATGGTTTCCACCAGTTATTTGAACATTTAAAATATGAGACTTAACATCTTTGTCTAGTAAGTCCTATAGCGAGGCTTCCACGGGGACAGTTTCTACTCTTTTTTTCTTCTATGTATGAGCAATACTTACCTGTTTCTTTGCATGGTTCATATTCTTTATTAGAAAGTGGACGTTTCAAATAATAAAATGTGTCAACTCTAGAAATCAGATATCCCTGGGGTTTGTTCTTGGTGCTGGTGTTTATTCAGTGAGTTTCCTGAATTAATTCTGTAAAATCTGTATTCTTTTTCAGGTATGAACATTGGCTTAGTCAAAAACTAGTGACTGAACAGGGATTTCCTTAAATTCATAGGGCCAAAAGTTCTCTTATGAATTTCCTTAAATTCATAGGGCCATAAGTTCCCTCTTATTCATAGGGAAGTTCTGTCTGCGTTCGATGAGGGATTCTGCATGCATGCTGGGGAATGCCTTCAGTGTTCAGGCAGGCAGTTTATAATTCCACCTTAGCCTTCACTTCCTGCTTGTGCAGAGCCTCAAAATCAACCAGAAGTGAGAGCTTAGGGCCTTATCAGGTTTTTCCTAGCCGTGCACAAAGCCCTGGACTTGTGCACAGCACTAAAAATGTGCCTGGTCTTCTATGTTTGCAGGACTATGCAGGAGCCTCTGTGACCCAGATTTTTCCTTCAAGGTTTTTGGTTAGTGCATTGTTTTCCCCAACTGTCATTGCCACCTCAACCAGATGCAGTGTTTAACAATTTCCATGGATTGTTTTCAGCAAAATCCTCTTAGGCAAAAGCTGTTCTCGTTGTGTAAGCCCTGAGTTAGGTCAAATATAGATTTGATTCTGCAAGTCAGATTCTTCAGGAAACTACCAGAAAGGTCAAGTAATGGCAGCTATCTGCTAATTGGGCTTTGCAGGTACTGTAACCCCACTTTGTCCCCTCCGGAGGCAAGTTTTTACTTTGACTTGTGGGTCTCTTGGTTTTTAAGGCTCTCATTGGGCTGGAAAGGGGGAAATGGGACTAAGGACGTTCAAATGCAAAAGCTTGCTATTTCTACCGAGGTTCAGCTGTTTTCCTTGAATAAATACTCCTGGATTGTTTCAAGCCTTTGGTTAATTTACAGAGTTCTGAAAAAGCTGATGTTAGTTTTCCCGTCCTTTAACGGAGGAGAAGACTTTCGGACGTTCTTATTTTGCCATTCCTTAACAGTCTTTTCCATTCATTTATTCTTAAAACCTGCCCTGTTAGTCTTTGGAAATGCAAAGAGAAATAAGTTATACTTTTTGCCCTCAGAGAGCTCACAGTCTGAAGGACACAGGCACCTGTAATGAAAATATGATGTGACAAAGGCATTAATGGAAGCATATACTGTGATGATGTATCCAGTAGTTCTGTGATCATGGTAGCGTCCTCAGGAGTTAGACTGGTACACCTCACTATGTTAGTATTAGTTATATGTTATATTAGTATATGTTAGATTACTATCCCTAATCTGTCTATATAAGTGGTTTCTTTGCATTGTTAATTTGTTCCTTAAATGTCCCTATGATTTCTGGGGCGCCTGGGTGGCTCAGTCAGTTGAGCATCCAACTTCAGCTCAGGTCGTGATCTCACACTTGGTGGGTTCGAGTCCCGCGTTGGGCTCCGTGCTGACAGCTCTGAGCTTGGAGCCTGCTACAGATTCTGTGTCTCCCCCTCTCTCGCTGCCCCTCCCCCACTCATGCTCTGTCCCTCTCTCTCTCTCAAAAATAAATAAACATAAAAAAAAAAAAAGTCCCTGTAATTTCTAGATTGCTTGGTTACCGGTCATTGGCTTAAAATGGAGTGCCTCTACTCCCCACCCCCAGGCAGTGGAAAGGGAAGACGGCCATTCTCCGGCTCATTCCATTCCTTTCCCCTCTCCTCATAGCTGCACTCCTTACCTGTCAGTGGGTGTGTGAATCCGATTGAAACGCAGATTCTGATTCAGTAGGTCTGAGGTCAGTCCTGAGACTCTGCATTTCAACAGATTCTCAGGTAATGCTGGTCTGTGGGCCCCTCTTTGAGAAGCAAGAGCTGAAAGATTTAGCAGATTTGGTTGGCCCAAAGCCCGCCCCCTCCGTCTTCTTGATAGAAAATAGCTCCCATCTGCTTTCTCCACCTGGGCTATTTATGCACTTGAACTTTAGAATGTAGGTCACAGAAGAAGCCTGTGGGATTTTCTTCAGGGCTCCAAGTGGAGGAGAAGCTCATCTTCTACAGTGAATTCTTGTAAGGTTCTGCCCAAAGGCCAGGACTAGATGGAGGGGTTTCCAGGTCACTGTGAAATCAATCATGGTTGAGTACTTTGGATGCTGTGCATTATCAGTACTGGCAAAGGGAAAGCCCGGACAAGACTGGATAGTGACAAAACATGTCAGGTGGCTCTTATACACCTTTTCTCTAGGCCCACTGAGGAAAGGAGAGAAGAAAAAAGATTATAAAGCAGGAGGGGAGGAAAAAGAATGCCAACACATGGACTTGAGGGCCACTGTGTTTCAGGGGCTGCAGGAGAACATATTGCTTCCGGAGTCACACGACCTGAAGGAGCTTACGTTTATCGGTAGCAAGGCTTTGGGCCTGTTTCTTCTGTGCCTCAGTTTCTTCTTTTGTAAGATGGGGATCACATCAGTACCTGCATTCAACCACCTGTCACACAGTTGGTGCTTCGTGATGTTAGTGCTTGTTGCCATATCACGAGGCATTTTGCTCGGCCCTTGTCATCTGTGATGTCACTAAATCCTTCTAACTTCTTGAGGGAGGCGTTGTGGCCCCAGTTTATAGCCTAGGTCACAAAAGCCCAGAGAGGGTGATCTGTCTGAGGCTGGCAGCTGGAATCAGAGCCAGGAGCGGAGCCCACATCTCACTTCCAACTCCCGAGTCTTTGCTTCTTGGGAGTGACCCCTGCATTACGCCAGAATGCAAGCATCTTGGGAGGCTTATCCCAACAGCACAGTGTCTGCACACAGAATACCCTTCATAAATACGTGCTCTTGCTTGATCAGACGAGTGGGCAAATTCTTGAAAGAGAAGTGTAGAAGCTCTTGGGACATCTTTGTCTGAAGACGTCAAAAGGTGCTTTTCCAGGTGGTTTAAGTATTTTACTGATGAGGATGGCAAAATGGAGTGGCTGGAGTCTTAAAAACCAGTGACAAAGGCAAAAGCAAGAAGGAGGTGTTTTACCTGGAGCAGTGTCACTCTCTAACTGCTTATGGCCTGGGATTAAAATAAAGCTATTAGGATCTGTCAGATTGGGACACACTTAGGATCCCCAGGGACCTCGAGGCAGATAGCAGATAATGCCAACTGGGATCCTGTGTTTTCGCCATGGTCCTTTCCATCAGGGGGAAAAAGAAAAAACCACCAGTGTGTACTCCTTGCCACCAGACCATTCAATGAAAACAGATTTTTGGAGACAAATACATGTCTTCATAAGGATCTTGTCCGGTCTCAGGATTGACTTTAGAATATCTGGGGCAGTTGATAAACTGGGCTTCACAAAACCCTCCCTCGATTAAGTTTCCCGCTGCCAAAATGTTGGTAGTTAGTGTGTAGGGATGAGTTTGAGGCCACCTTCCGGAGTATGCGAAGGGAAGCTCTTGCATTCGGCCAGGGAGGGGCCGCAGGTGTAAGGAATGCCCTGATCTGAGAGGAAAGCCAGTGACCTTCTTCGAGGTAGCAAGTGTCTTGAAGGACTTGGGCCCAACTTGAGGCCCACCCACTCCTCTTGGAGTTGGGGAAATGGTCCGTGGATAGGCCAATTGTCCTCTCAGAGATTGTTTTTATAATCTGCTCATGTTCATATGCAGCTAGGCCATTGAGGCCCTCAATCCTCCAGTCCCAATTTTAAGGTAGGTGTCATCCAATTTAAGCCCACTTCGGAAACGTAGGACTTTGTGAAATATCTTAACATATACCGTGTCCCGCTCTGTGTAGTGATAACCGCAGGCTCATTAGGTAGTTAGTTAACTGAGGCCAAAACACAGGTCATATTCACAGACTCTATTCCACAGGGTCAGCCTTTCTATTCTTCCATAAAGAATTGCTGAAGATCCTTCCAGCCAGGCAGAGTCGAAGGGTTCAGATGGTGTTGTCAGGAATCTCTGTTTCTCCGCTCTGCTTTTCTCCATGTGGGCTCTATCCTCTGTCAGATTCTTCCCTCCTGGAGGCAAGACTGCCCCCCGCAGCTCCAGGAATGATGTCCCAGCAGTGAGCCATCCCAGCAGAGAGATACCTCTTTTCTTGTAGTTCCAGCAAATATCCATCCCACACTTCCCCTGATTGAGCTAACTTGAGATCACCGTGGCAGGATGGGGAAGGAATCTGCTGCTTGCCCGGATCCAGGGTCTGTGCCCACCCCTGGTGGGGGTATGGAGAGGCAGCCCCCCATGAATCACACGGACTGACTACACGGGGGTGTAAGAATAAGCAAAAATTATAGAGGCATGGTTATTAGAAGAAAATCCCCAACAGAAGTTGTTGGAATCTGAGCCTTCCCTTCGCTTTGGCCCTGGAGTTGCGTTGAGTTCCAGAGGGGCAGAGAGCGTCATGAGCTCCTCCTAGAGGCCAATATGAAAGAATCTGTGCTCTAGCCACTTTCTGGTTTTAATTGGGGAGGTGAGGTTGGAGACCTAACATGAACAGGATTGACAGTGTTCTCTTTTTCCAAGTAAACACATAAATAAGCATATGAGTGTATGAGTGTGTGTGTGTGTGTGTGTGTGTGTGTGTGTGTATATGGGTTAGATATTAAGCATATGAGTGTATGTGTGTGTGTGTGTGTGTGTATATATATATATATATGGGTTAGATATTAATGAGTCTATAAGCATATTCATATGCTTATTTGTGTGCTTACTTAGAAAAAGAACACTGCCAATCCTGTGTAATATCTTTATCTCTGTATGGAAGTTTATAGACTGGAAAGGGTCTGTGGACCAGCCTTCGGGAGCCACGAAAGGTGGATTCTGGTATCAGGAGAGCAGGAAGTGCTGCCATATACGGGCTGTGTAGCCTTTGGTAAATTGTTCAATGTCTCAAGGCCCACCTCCGTGGACAGGGGTCATGATAGTACCTGCCACTAGGATTTGGGTTAGGGTGAATGAGTTAACGTTTGTGACCTGCTGAGACCAGTGCCTGGCACCTGCTAAATAGTGTATTTCTTGTTATTTTCATTTTTCCCTCCTTGTTCCAAATGATCATGCAGAATGAAACGTTCTCGGCCTTTAACAGTCATTTCCCTTATCTGTTTAGCAAACCAGGCGTTAGGGTGGCTAATGCGATTTAACAGACGGCGATAGGGTTGTGCCACCGGCTTGGATTTCGCCTTACCTGGGGAACCCTGGTGAAGTCCCTCAGACCCTTCGAACCTCATTTTCTCTTCTGTCCAAACAAAACAGAAAACATACATGGTGTAACCCCTAGGTTTATTATGCTGGCAAAATAAGAGGAGAGGAAACGTTTATACATGGAAAAGGGTAGAATTCGGTTGGAGTTCACAGAGGCGGGGAAGTCTAGGACCACAGCGCAGTGTTAACAAGAGCCACAACCAGTGATAAAAGTCTAATGACAATTATTATTACAATGACTATAATTTCCTAGGCAGTGGCTATTGGCACATATTTTATAGACATCTCATTACCTACATGAACTTTATGGGGTAGATGTCAACATTCCCCTCTTTTATAAACTATAAACGTGAGACTCTGTGTTTAAAGCACATGCACAGAATGGCACCTGTGTAGCCTGTGCTTAGATATAAGCGATATACTTCTTCAAGGTGCTGAGTACTTTCTGGGGGAGGTAATGCTTGGGCTGAGACCTGAGGGCTCAGTTGAGTGGGTTGGGAAAAACAGCAGTAAAATGTGACATTCCAGGCGGAAGGGACGGCACGAATAAAGGCAGGGAAGTAAGAGAGAACACACTGTCTCAACTCTGAAATGGAACACCCCATTAAATAATCTGATGTAATGCCCTGCCATGGGAAATGCACAGACTGGAACAATCTATCAAATATTTCCAGCTTCTTGGGGAGGGAGAACAAATGAACAAGGGGGCATTATCAGGGCAGGGATCAGGCTTGCCGAACCAAAGAAATTGTTCCCCTCTTGCTAAATAATGACTTAAAGTGTTTATATTTCCAACTTCATGACTGCCTCATAAAAGAAACCAACACCCCAGCCATCCCCCTGGTGATGGGATGCTAAACCAGCACATTTCTCTGCAAACCTCCTATTTCTGTTAACTTTATAGCTTCTTCATAAATTTGCTGCTTTGGGCATTTTTTTTTCTCCCACGTTCCTTCTCTCCTGTAGAGAAATGGTTTATTGGAAATATCCCATTTGGCTATTTTGAAGCAATGATTTATTTATTTCCTGGTTTTATTTAAATTCCCTTTGCCTGTGCCCAAAGGGCTCTGGGCATTTGCACAAAAATTGGAAAATGGGACAGGCAGTCTGTTACTGTAAGCAGCTGGGCTCCCCTAAAATAATTGAAGGCCTCCAGCCATGTCCCATGTGGAAAACAGCCCATGCTCTGATTCCTCAAGGTCAGTGTATTGAGAAGGAAAAACCAAGAAAGCCTTCTCATTTCTGTTTTTTTTTTTTAAGTATATTTATTTTATTTTGAGAGAGACAGAGACAGCACAAGTGGGGGAGGGCCAGAGAGAGAGGGAGGGAGAGAGAGAGAGATTCTCAAGCAGGCTCCGCACTGCCAGTGCAGAACCCGATGTGGGGCTTGAACCCACAAAGCTGTGTTATCATGACCTGAGCTGAAACCAAGAGTCAGATGCTCAACTCACTGAGCCACCCAGGTGCCCCAAGAAAGCCTTCTCATTTCTATGTCTGGATTCCGGAGGGATCCTTTGATTTTCTCATTCATTCACTCACTCATTCATTCATTCATTGACCAATTTGAGCACTTCTTATGTAACAGACACTCTACTAAGTTAAGAGGCTACTGAGGTAAATAAGATGTAGACACTATTCCCAAGAGGCTCACAGGCTAATAGTGTCAATGAGCAAATAGTCGTAACTGCCCGGGAAAACATGTTCAAGGCCACAATAACATATATGTTGGGGAATAGCTAAATAAATTGTAACAAGCTTATGCCATGGACTCCTGTGCAGCAGTTAGAAAGCATGAGGAAGTCTGCATGTTTTAATATGCTTAAATATCTAAGACATGCTGACTAGGAAAATGCTACATTGAGTATGATACAGGTACGTAAGAGACATCTTAACCGATGTCACGTAAATGATTAATTTGCAAGATGACTGAAGGAAACAATAGTTATTTTCTTATTCTGTTGGTAGGGAGAAGGGTGGTTTCAAAACTCCAGAATTTGTTGACCATATCTGTCTGGTTTAAAAGCCATAAATGTAGTCCATTTATGTATCAGGAGTTCAATTGCTAAATGTAACATTTGATGCACATATAGGCTACAGACACAAGAAGAAAGAGTTTCAGGAAGAAGGGAAGCTTTTCTGTGGGAGAGCACATCTGACAAGGGCTTTGATGCATGAATAGAAGTTTTCTGGAATGATAATCCTAAGCAACACGCTTACAAATAGGAACAAACTGCAAGGGCTCTACCTGAAAAAGGCAGGTGCAGATTCGGTCCTGCAGGCCCAGGGATGCCCACAGGGAAGGGAGTGCTGACAGTCTTTGAATAGGAACTCAATCCAGCTTTCAGAAGTCAGCCTTGGGTCCCTGCACAGCCACTGAGATCTGACCAGTTCCAGCTTTGGCACAGGTAAGATAAACTGAGTCAGAATACGACAGGAGGAACTTGCATAGAGCACATTCTACGTGAAAGTCCCTGTTCTAAGTATTCCCCGTATATCGTCCCATTGAACCCTCACCACTGCCCTGTGAACAAGTGCGCTAACATTACCCCCACTTTGCAAATGAGGAAACTAAGGGACAGACAACACCTGAAAACCATCCCAGAGGAAGCTCACTTCTTTCCCCAGGCTTTCGATACGGACAGGCATGATTTCAAACTTGAGGTGACACCTTACATGCCGTAAGAGATGTGACAAGACCGTTCAAGATGCTAAAAAAAATGCATATTCTGATCGCAACTATTACGTAAATGCATAAAAGAAATGCCAACAGAAAAGACGCCAATGTGGTAAGTTAGCAGGACGTGGGTAGCTTTTTCATCCTTCCTTTCCATTGGTTAACTCCAGTGCTGTGGTCATGTTCCTCTTACAATAAAGACTGTGCTTCTATAAATAATGAAAAGACATTTACCTCAATGCTCCAGTGTTGCCAATAAACAATGACGGGATGACATGGGCAGAAATGAGAGAGGCTTCTCTGCCGACTGGGAAAGGGAGCAGAGGACATCAAGCTCATTTCTATGCGGGGGGACTTGAATTCAAGATCCTGAGACCAGGACCTCAGTCTCCCGTGTGCACAGTTAGGGGCTAGGCCCGTATTCTCTCCAAGACGGATTTTCTCCATGAGATGTATTTAAAAAGTAAGTGGAGAAACAGGAAGCCAGATGAAATGGAGTCACAGTGTAAGAATTTTTACCCTATTGTTCTTTCAGTCTTTCTGGTTAAAAAGAGAATGTCTCATTTTGGTGACAGTATATTTTTAACACCTCTCTATCCCCTACTGCCTCTCTCCCTGCCTCTCTCCACTGTTCTCCCTCCTTCCTTCTTTTCTTCCTCTTTTTCTCTCTTTCTTTCTTAAGCAAAAAAAATAAATAAATAGAGAGAGAGGGAGAGGGAGAGAGAGAAAGAGAGAGAATTCCTGGCCTCAGAACATTAACCAGACAACAGTATCTGGTTGTAATTTAGTCAGTCTTGTTTATTTCATTGCACCTCTTTTTACAGTTTTCTCCTATTTGTAGTAAGTAATAATACAGTTTCCTTTTTAAAATAAATGTAAAAGTACCTTTTATGTTAAACCATGAAGCCCAAGAAAAATAAGGAGTTAATGGTACCAGTAGCATAAACATGGAGAATCCGGAAAGCTTGAGAAGCCTGCACCATCTGGTATCTTTGGGCCTAGCCAGTCTTGGGATTCTGGGGTACCAAGTACCTCGGTCCCTCATCGGACCCTCATTGGTGTTTGAATCTGCACAATGACATCCGGGACACCTGCCTTTTCTGCTCAGCTGCGGCTTTCCTTTCAGCAGCGAAGTTTCCGGAAAGCCTTTTGCCACTGATCTCCCCTCAGATTTTCAGTGAAGCATAGACTTATATGCACAGTTCGACAATGGGAATACCTGAATTGTGGGGTCGATATATTATCCTAAGAGTGTAGAACCGGGAAACAAGGATGATTGTTGGGCGTTTCCATTCTTACAGGTTCACTAAAAGGAAGGAATAATCGGAAGTGAACAGTTATTGAGCACTTACTGTGTACATCGAACCGTTAGCAACTTGACCTTGCTATGAAATTGAGGCTCAGGGAGTTTAAGTAATTTACTCAGGGACCCACAGCCATTAAGATGGGAATCAGGATGTGAGACCAACTCTGCATCCAAAGCGATTGTTGTTTTCCTGAAGCAACTCTTGTCTTACTTGATGAGGATCCCAATACAATCTCCACAGATGGGTGAGAAAAGGAATCACTGTTTATTTACTACTTTTTACTCTGCTTCCCATCTGGCTGAAACCCATCAGAGCTCTACATGTGTTTCCTCCCCCCTCCCCCCACTTCCAGACCTTTCCAGTTTTCCTGCCTGAAATTCCCTCCCTACTCCCTTTTCACCTGCTCTGCTTTGCCAACCAAAGCCACTGTCACCTCCTCCAGGAAGCCATTGGGCATGATTTCAGATCATATTGTTCTCTCTCCTTTTGAGAGTTCCAGTGTGGGACTAGAGACGCATCATGAGACTGGCGAGGTTGTATCGTATCTGGTATGTGGGGATTCAGCCCTGCTGTACCACGTGTAGCCTCGTGAGTTTGGGCAAGCCATTTAACCTTACTAAGCCTCAGGCTGCTTGTCTGTAGAAAGGGCTCACTCAGCATTAAGAAAGAAACCTCATGGCACGTATCACGTTTGGACTGGCATGTTAATCACACGGCTCTTCTCTTTTTCCCGTCTAGTGTCTTCCTGTCCTGATACTTTTTATCCACTACTGCTGAGTTCCTCATACAACAGGGGTTTATCTTATAATTCCTCAGAAGCATTCAGAGTCTGCCACTCTTTCCTTGTGTACAATATTATGGTAGGACCAAGGTGGCATCCCAGTGTCACTGCAGAAGAGTCATTTGTTCAGGGCAAGTTCCTATTCTCTCTGAGATTTATGTTCTTATCTGGAAACTGGGAAAGTCTGTTCCACAGGATTGGGGTAAACAAATGCTTATACATCAGTATAAACGGTGTTTCGTCCCCCTGCCCAAATGCAGTGTCAGATGTTATGATAAACTCAGGAAATTCTATTACAGAAACTGACTCAATTATTCACTCCTTCAGGAACTATGCATGTTGTAACCTGCTATGTGTGCGGCGCTATCCTAGGTGCTGGAGAGCCAGCAGTAAATGAATAGCCATGGAATTTACATTTTTAGCATATTTATCAACTTGAGTTTCTTACTGGTTATCTTGTCAGGAGCAGAAACAAGGAAATAGATCTTTCTTAAACTAGATGCTCTGCTGTTGAAGGTGGTGTAATATAGAGGTTAAATTTGCAGCTCTGGAATCGGAGAAGTCTTGATTCAAATCCCAGCCCTTCCACTTACCAACTGTGTGGCCTTGGGTAGGTCCCTTGACATCTCTAAGCATAAACAGGGCCAGTATTATGAGGTTGTTCTGGTGGTCAGAGGAGACCAGGGGTGCAGGTCGCCAGTGCATCATAGGGGAGTGCCATGGATGTCATCACCCTTCCTAGTTCTTACAAGGGTGGGAATGTCTTCCACTCACCCCTTCCCATAATTCTTTGCACAGTGACCTACACATAATGGGTGTTCAGTAAGTGCTTGTTGATTGAATACTAAAAAGTTACTGGACAGAAACAAGCAGATGCATTAACCGACCACCTCTCAGGTCAGCAACTCTTGACTTACCCACATTGGAGGTATCTGCCAATCTACATGGCTCAAAGAGACATTTCTTTCCCACTAATGCATGGGGGAGAAAATGAGCTGAGCTTACTTCCTGCTTCAGAAGGAACTTGATGTTGTTGTAAAGTGGTTGTGCAGAGAAGACTAAGTTCCTGAGCAAATTAAAATATCCTTGATCTATCCAGATGCCCTTGGCTGTGTAATATTTGATACTGTCTTGAGTAAGTTGGTTTAATTCCCGCTCCGCTTTTCACTTCTGTGACAAATGGGATTAAGCTTTTGCCTTCTACCATTCAGTGCTTTTCTAAGGCCCAAAGGAGGCGATGGATAACGATTATAATAACAAAATAATTATTTAAAACGGTATCGTTGCCTAATGTTGTTATGAAGTAGGAAGAATTTTACCCTGCACTTAGAAGCAGATAAGCGCAGTGATGAGGGCTTTGGCAGTTTTCCAGCTGCGTGACCTGGGGCAACTTATTTAACATCTATTTCCTCATCCATGGAATGTTTATAATAATTATGGTTATTTCATAGGGTTGTCATGAGAACTGAGGGAGTTGCTACATGTGAAGCACCTAATATAGCATCTGGCACATACCAGACCCTCACTAACTCATTTATTCAGTCAACAAACACTCATTGAGAGTCTACCATGTGCCAGGCACAAAGCGAGATGCTAGACGCGTCCATGAAGACAACAGTCTCTGCCCCGATGGCAAGGTAGTGCCGAGACGCCGTTACTAGTCAAGAGCCCATGGGCTTCCTGTGACAGCCCAGGCATCAGGGTTGGTATCGGTTGCCCGTTTGGAGGACAGTATGCTCTATTTTCTGGGTTAAATACCGAATGAAGGTGAACACGGTGGAGGAGGGAGTGGCTGCTGGGTCCCTTCTCTCAATCTGTGTTTCAACACTTATTGGCACGAGCTGCTGGTAGTGAAGACAAAGTTCCTGCCGTGTCTCCCGGCCCATCTGGAAATGGCGCATTAGACTTGAGCTGAAAAATACCCTTTAGACACAGAACATTTCCAGGACAATAAACTAAGTGGCAGAGCCAGGATTTGAAGAACTGGTCTGAGGCCATGATTTGAAGGGAAATGGGAGATGAGAAAGCTGGCATATATTTAATGAGCTCTTCCTGTCAAAGATCGTTCTTTATGTTATCACACCAGACCTTTAAATATTCACAGCAACTCAGGTGTTGTTTTCTTGACATGGAAACTGAGACTCGGAGTGTTTAAGTGGCCGGGATCATTCATCAATGACAATGTAGAGCTCAAGATTCAAATTCAGGAATTGCCTTATTATCTTTCACTGAGTTTTTCTGTGATCGATTGATCATTGGCCATCTGTAGGGTCTCCTTCAATCACTTGAGACTGTCCTAAATTTCACATTTCACTAGAATCATTGCAAGGGTCACCCATGGCATGGCACTTTGCAGCACCGGCTGTGGTCTTCCGGCTTTCACTGCCTGCCAGTTTCAACATTCATATCCACTATCCTTGCTCCGGGACCCACAGGGTCCTTCCAGCCTCCTCCTCTCTAATTACTTGGAGTGTCATTGTGTCATCCCCTATGTCACCAGCTTCCTAAGTCAGGGGCTTTCATGAAATGTGCTTTAATTCTCCAAGCAGTAACCATAGAGGTATGTACAGAGGTGTTAAATTCCCTCCATCTCTCACACGGCTTTTATTTATTCATGTGTTAAGACGTGGTTGATTATATCTTGTTGGATTTAGCAATGTGCCAAGAGCAGGGTGTATTTGTAGAAGCTATCAGCCCATGGGATCAAACCAAGTCAGAAGGAGGATGGGAGTGGGGCAGAGGGCAGCGGAAGTTCTTCCAGAATTCCCAAAATTTCAGGGTTGGACTGACTTATGGAGGAATAACTGATCTTCCAAAGAAAATGATTTAAGAGGCCCAGGGCTTTCTTTATAATGGGTTAGTCCCTTAATAATTAAGGCTCCACCAAGCCTTTCTATCCATCACTTAATTAGTCATTGGGTAAGCTCATCAGCCTGACACATAAGATATTTCATGAGTCCCCACCACATTCTTCTCCAGAGCCTTTTCTTGTCTTGCCCCATTGCTGTGTCCACCTATGGTTCTTTATTCAGCATCCCTTTATTAGGACTTTCCCTCTTCCTTCCCCATTCATGCCATAGAAGGTTCCGTATTAGGATCTGCGACCCCATGGAAATGGCTGATTGGGCTGGGGGTGGGGGGCCCTAACCCAAGCCGGGCCAGTGGATTCCCCCCACTGAGAATTCAGTCTTAGGCCCAAGAGGTGCTATCATTTTCTTTCTGGTAGCTTGGAATACGACACGTATTTGGGAAGCTGTTGATTCTGTTGCCTGAAGAATCCAGGGGGGAGGAGGGAATGTGGCAGGGGTGGGGGGAGAGAGGAGAAGAAGAAGAAGAGGGGAGGGGGAGGAAGAAAAGGAAGGGGAGGGGGAGGAAGAAAAGGAAGAGGAGGAAGGGGAGGAGGACACTGCACAAAATGAGGCAGAAAGGAAAGAGGGAGCATTTGAGCCTGGCTCTTGTAACGACTTCGACTTAGCTCAGCAATCCAAGGAGACACCCTAGTTTTTGTTTGGTTTTCATTTTTTGTCTTAACAATAAATCCCCTTTATTTCTTAGGTGCCTTTCAATCTGGCTTCTGCTATTTGCACTCAAGAAACCCTAGCCATTAGAGCACGAATCCAAACCATACCACCCAGCTTTCACTTCCACATTCCTCCCATCTCTGTACATCTCCGGGCCTGTGTTCACATGGCTCCACTGGCCTGGACCACCCCCCCAGCTACTCCCAGGTTGGGCCCCTTCCTGTTCTGTGAAGTCCTTGCCTGCTGCCCCTGCATGGGCCATGGGAGGTGGTGCCGTGTTCTGGTTAAGGGCCCAGAGCTGGGTCCAGACTGACCCCGAGTAGGAACCCGGCCTCTGCTCCAAGGGCAGAATCCGGAGCCAGTGCCATTAATGAGCTGGATGTTCGTGAGCTTCCTGAGCTGCAGACAAAGACGAAACACACTGGTTCCTACCTTGCAGGGTTCAGTGTGAGGATCAGCGGAGATGCTGTGTGCTCGGCCCTGAGCACAGAGTAAGTCTCGGTGGATGTTAGCTGAGCCGTTGTTGTGTGCCACTCCTCGCTGCGCCACGTGACTGCATGCGCTTTGTAAGGGTGCCGTGAGCGTGTTCGTTTTCCGTTGCTGTGAAACTAATTGCCACAGACCTAGTGGCTTAAGTGAGAACCTTTTACTAGCTGGCAGTTCTCTGGGACGGGACCCTGGGCGTGGTGTGGCTGGGCTGTCGCTCAGGGCATCACGAGGCTGACGTTCGGTGGTGGCCAGCTGATTCGCAGCTGGACCCTCTCCAAAGCCCATTCGGGTTGTCGGCAGAGTTCAGCTCTTGGGGTTGCAGGGTGGAGATCTCTGTCCCCTCACTAGCTGGCAGCCAAGGGCCATTCTCAGCAATCTGGGGCCACCCACATTCCTGGCCACGTGGCCCCCTTCCTCCTTTAAGCCAGCAGTGGGGAATCTCATGCTCCAAAACTCTGACTTCGTCTGGCCCCTCGTCTCAGATTTAAAGGGCTCATATAATTAGGTCTGGCCCACCCAACAACTTCCCTAAAAGTCAGCCGTGCCATATAAGATAGCCTGATCACAGGGATGGAGGCCATCAATCACATTCAGTCCCAAGAATTATGCTGGGGCTGGGGAATCCTGGAGGTCACCTCAAACTCTGCCTGTCATCAAGGACCTTTAGCGAATAACACATGGGGCGTCTGGGTGGCTCAGTCAGTTAAGCGTCCAACTCTTGATTTCGGCTCGGGTCATGATCTCATGCTTGGGATTCTCCCTCTCCCTCTCTCTGTCCCTACCCTGCTTGCTCTCTCTCTTTTTTTCTCTCAAGATAAATATCTTTAAAAAGGAAATAAATAAACTTTAAAAAGGTAAAAAGAATGACACAAATTGGCCTCTCACGTGTTACTTTGCACATAGCAAATGCTCACCGAGTGGTGGCCATGGTTATTTTGTTGTTTTCATTTTGTTCACATTAGTCTCAGCCTTGTTCTCAGTCAGGCTTCTGTGTTCTGAGGGTCAACACTGCCTTCTATTTATTTTTAACTCACAAGAAAAAGATACTGGAATCTCTGCAAGCTTCAAAGATTTGTTGGTTGTTTTGTGTGTTTGGATTGAATCACCCGATGGAGGTCAAGGTTAAGCCGGAATCATTTGGGAAACAATTGTCTCTTGGGAAAGGATTTCCGAAGTATTTACTCCCAGGTAGAATCAAATATTTTCTAAATGAAAACCATTTGCCCTTTGCAATTGTACTTCTGTACCTGGGCTCTGAAAACCCTTGCCAGGACTGATGAGTTAAATAGAGCCCAGTGGGTAACTCTACTGTCTTTCTAGTTTTGCCCAATTCCACTGTCACATTAGCATAGGCGGCAGCACCGAGGAGAATTGGGCATTTCTGATGGATTCATCCAAAGAAGAATCCCATTTGTCCAGCATGGACCCATTCACACGGAGCACATGCCAAGTGGGTTGGGCTGACAACGACATGTAAACCCATACATTGGACGATTTCGGACAAGGCTGAGTGCCATCAAGTAGTGAATAGCATGATGCCATTGCGAATGGCTTGGGGACGTGCTAGCTCATTTTATTTGAGGAGACAGTGGGGAGGTGTCTCCAGGGAATGACTGAGATCCAAATAAGGTGAAGAAGCAGTCCCATAGAGATGCGTGGCACATTCCAGACCCAGTGTCAAGTAAATGCAAATGTCCTGAACCTGGAGTTTATACAGTGTGTCCAAGGAATAACTGGTACAGAGTGAGTCAAGCAGGTGGATGACGGGGGAGGTGAGTGCGATCTCTTAGAGTTTCATAGGACACCAGGTGCCGTGGGTTACTCCAAATGCAGTGCACTGGTGAGGGTTAAGCAGGAGAACGGTGGGGTATGACTTACTTTTTATTTTAATTTTATAGCTTGTTATTTCATTGGTGGCCCAGTGTCCTTTTTTTTAATGATACAAGTTACATACCACAAAATCGACCACTTTATAAAGTATACAATTCATAGATTTTTAGTATATTCACAAGGCAGCACGCCCAGCACCACTAGAGCTGATTTGCTATTGGAAATGGTGGTTCTGGCCACTGTGTGGAGCATGGACTGAATGGGGGAGGCAAGGAAGCTCCCGGAGTGGTCTAGGCGGGGTGGATGGCGGGTGGGAGCGGGGCAGCAGTGGTGATGGAGAGAAGCAGGGGTTCCTGGGGCTTCCAGTGTTCCAGATCCGGTGACCTGATGTGACAAGTATGGGGATGGACAGCCTAGCTTTGGGTCTGCTACTGGTCAGCTGCCTGACCACAGGCAGGTCACTTAATTTACCCAAGCCTCAGTTTCCCAATGTGAAGATGACAAGCCACCTCATGTGTTAGCTATGACAACCAAACAAGGTGAAATACACACACGTCCCATCACCTCTTCCACAATGTAGGGTGTGCTCTGTAAGTATTTTTTCTGTTTCTAGAGCTCCTGGGTTAGATCTTCCTGTCCCCCAGCCCCCAGCCACTGTCCCCACCCACCCCCAGAAGGCAGCCCCACCTTGAGGTTGGCTTTCAGGAACTCAGTTCAGGCTTCCCCCTGCCATTACAGAGTTAATTTCCCAAACCTGGAATGGGAAAGCAGGTTGAGCTTCCAGCCACCAAGGAAAACACTTTTCACGGAGATGGGACAGTTGTGCACAGTTCTGACTTTATTGCCGCCAAGTTGTGTGGTCTTGGGAAAATCACAACCCTTCTGAGTCTCAGTGTCCCCTTTTACCAAAGGGAGATATTAACATCCGCCTTAGGAAGGTGATGACCTGGAAGGAAGAAAGACCAAGGGAGACCTAAATATGAGATGCCATAGGACCCACAAGGGCCTGTACAAATGCCCAGAGTCGTTTGTTTCATTTCATATCTGCAAGTCTGAGGTCATCTCCTCTGCGCACGTCTGTGATCCGCAATCAGCTATGCACACTTGGGAGAAAACTAAAGACAACCATCCTGATTTATAGGGAGACCACATGTCCTGGTTTGTCGAGGTCTGTTCTAGTTTACTGCTGCTGTCCCAGCACACTTATGAATAGCTCTACCTTTCACTGTCAAACGTGGTCTGGTTTGGACAATAAATTATTTGGTTACGCCATTTATTCGCTTCATCACTTTTCCAATGGGTCAAATTAGACCTTTTCCCTTATTGCTTCAGCTGAAATGGAAATGCGAGGTTCTGATGATTTGAGAGAAATTTCGGAGATCCTCGAGGTTCTTTTAAATTACTTGCTGTTGAAGGAATTTCTGCCCTTTTCTCTGCCTTTACAATCTAGTTGACATAAGATGCCCTTCCAGTGTATGTGCATAAGGGTCTAATTTATGTTATACATCTATATTAAGTGTCTATAAAATATTAATGAAGGCAAACATTTTTGTGGGTGTCCGCTGGCTGAACCAGAGGGAGATGAAGGGCCTTTGTAGATTGGCATCTCTCTCAAGCAGTGAAGAAGAGAGATGTATTCATGCGCGAGATAGACGGTGGAAGCAGGATGTTTTCTCTGCTTTCGCTCCCGTTGGCACCAGAAATCTAAGGGGAAAACCACGCTTCCATTGACGCTTTTAGACTGGGCTGTCCAGGTGATTTATTAGCTCTGAGTTCATGCTAATGTTGAGCCTGCAGCTCAAAGATAACCCGGAATGCATCCTACACGCACCAGGCTCCCCACACACCCTGGCGGCATATCGAGGTTGAACTGGCGGCTGTGGGGCAAACGTAGGATTTAGCATTTTCTCATACCAGCATCCAAGTTGAAGTTATTTTAGGAAATGGACTAATAGAGCCTGGATGAGAAAAGCGAAGGGAAAATGAAAACAGGACGGAAGATTTGCTTCTGGGAGAATCCAAACCAAGTCGTGGACCGTGCTGCAGGTTGTTATTTGGCTGGAATTGATTTTGAAACCAGGAGTTTTTAATGTCTGATGTGGTTTGGCTTCTTGGTTTTGAATAGCCCACTCTTACCTCCGCTGGTGCCATGATTGAATGTCCTCTCCCAGGAAGGGGTCGTGGTGTTTGGGAACCCTTCAGGCAGTGGTACAGGTCACCAATAAGATTGGCTTATGGGAGAGGATTTTGTTTCTCTCACAGAACAGGGAATAAGAGGCAGGCAGATGCTGACGTTTGCTCAGCAGCTCAACGATGCCAGAGCCATTGTTTGAATGATCATGTTCGCTTTTCCCTCACCCTAGTTGTCGCGTTGTCATAAAACGCTGCATCGACGGGCGTTAAACCCACGTGTAAGATGGAAGGAAGACACGGGAGGCCTTTTATAAGGAAAGCCAAAAGCCTTGCTGTCCCATCTCATTGGCCAGATCTGTCACATGACCACCCAATGCACAGGGAAGCTGAGGGTGTTAGTGTTTGGGCTGTTCTTATAGAAATTGGGTATCCGTTAGTAGTGAAGAGAAGAAAGAGTGCGCGCTACTAGTTGGCTGAGAACATCTGTTGCAGGGGTGGCAGTAATGCTTTTGTTACTTGAGTGCTGTACTTTCGAAGTTAGGAATGTAAGCATTTGTTGACCAATCGCTATGTGCCCACTATGTTGTCTGAACAAAGGAAGATAAGTCAGCATAGTAGCCAATGGCCTAACGGAATTTAAAATTAAGTTCTTGATTCTTTTTTGTGTCCACATTACCTAGCACAGTGCTGGAAGCGTGGCAGACAGCAAAGGCGTGTGGTGAATTCATCCACAGGACAATTAAAAACAAAAGCGGGGAACTGTTTGCTCTGGAGTCCGTTGGGGTAAATCCTCACCAGGCAAAGCATGGTACAGAGGCCAGCATCATGTGGGAGCTTGTCAGAAATGCAGTCTCTCAGGCCCCACCCCAAACCTACTGAATCAGAATCTGCTGTTCAACAAAATCTCCCAGTGATTCCTGTTGCATATTGAATGTTGCAAAGCTCTGCTGTTACCGTAATGCTTGAAGTAGCTTGATCACGTTTGCAGAAACAGGAATACGGACTTGGACAAGAACAAGGGTAGCTCTTCCTGTGGTAGAGGGGGATGAGCGTATGCTCCAGAGTCCTTTGCCTGTGATCTAAATCCATGTGTCTCTACCTCCTGGTTGGGTGACCTTCACCGACTACCCTGTGCTGGACATTATCAAGAAGATTGTCTTTGTTGTCCACAGGGAGGTGGTGAGGGACAGGGCGTCCAAGGCATTGAGCACCTTGCCTGGCATGCTGTGGGAGCTCAATCAACGCAAATTTCCTTTCTGGGAATATCCAACATTGGAAGTGTCGTGCCACCTTCAGGGCCGTCATTGCTAAGAACAGGAGGAAAGAGCTAAAGGGCGTGATGATGCGGAGCCATCATGCAAAGTACAAGCGTGGCCTGGAACCTGCCAGAGGAGGGAAGGCTTAAAGGCACCCGCGGAGACTCAGCCATTTCTATGCCTTTGTTTCCTACGGCTGCCATGAGCTGGGTGCAAAACAACAGACACTTTTTCCCTCATGGGCTGGAGACCAGAAGTCCGAAAACAAGGTGGTGGGCAGGGCCGTGCTCTCTTTGCCAGCTCTGGGGAAGAATGCTTCCTTGCTTCTTCTGGTGTTTCCTGGCAATTCTTGGCGTTCCGTGGCTTGTAGATACACCACTTCGGTCACACGGCCATCTGCTCCCTGTTACAGCTTCACGTTGCTTCTCTCTGTGCGTGCCTATCTCTCTATCCAGATTCCCCGTATAAGGACACCGGTCATACTGGATTAATGACCTCGTTTTGACTTGATTATCTCTAGAAAGACCCTGTTTCCAAATAAGGTCACGTTCTGAGGTAGTGGGGGTTAGGAGCTCAACATACCTTTTGTGTGGGTGGGTGGGAGGGGACAAAATTCCACCCATCCCACTAAGCAAGTGTTCTTGGTGAGAAGCAGGCGTGATTCTGGAGGGATAGGGGCGGTTGATATGGAGAACAGCCTAATGTATATATGGCCCCAGCAAAATGTTAAAAAAAAAAAAAAAAAAAGAGGTTTGGAAACAACCAGTGAGAAAGAGTGCTTTCTTTCCAAAAATTAGTGTGGGCATGACTTTTAAGAACTATGCCTTCCCTTTGCCCCATTGCATGTGGATTGGGATAGATTCTCACCTCCCTGCTCTCTGTAGAAACTTTCAAAATAATGTCACAGGGACCTTCCTGAGTGAGAAGCAGGGAGACACTGTAAGAAAATTGCTGTGACTTAATATGGTGAGGGTTTGGAGGTTGTTTTTTTTTTTTTTTTTTTTTTTTTTACTTCTCTTTTTTTTCTCTTTCTGCCTGTGCTGGCAATAGCAGCTGTCTCTTTCTCGGCAGTGACAGGCTGAGAAAATGGAAGATGAATTTCGGCTGGGCGTGGGTGTGATTTCTCTTTTCTCTAGCGGGGGCTTCATCTTGGAAGGCACGGAGCTGTTTTTATCCTGGCCTGGGAAACTGAAGAAGTAACTGTCGGTGTGCAAATGAGGACTTTGCAGCCTCCAGGGGCACTTCCTGCGGGAGCCTTGGCAGGGTTACAGACTAGAGTGCTGATTGGATCTCCCCCCCCGCCCCACCCAAGGAGGCAGCGTCAGGGGAGACGCTGGGAGGGGTGTTTGGTCCTGTCACCTGTAAACAGGTGAGCTAGGTTGAACATGGCCCTGAGGCAGAGAAACAAACATGGTTTTGACAGAGCTGGCTTCCCAGATGGAAGGTGAACGATCAAACCCCGGCCTGCCCTTCCCAAAGCCAGTGGCAGTTCGGTGCTGCTGGAATGTTCTGTGAAAGATGCCAATTATATGGGTTGATATATTTGCCCGTGCCCTCCTCGCCCCCGATCTCCTTGTAGGAGAATCGCGGCACATCCTTAGTCCTAATGCGTTCAGCCTGGGGCTTCACTCTGTCCTGCCATGTTCCATCCTGGGGCGATGTTGTGTTTGCTTCCTTGCTCAGCGACAAGAATGCACCTCATGGAAGGCCCGAGAGTGTCCTGCCACCACCCCCTGCTCTTGAATGCCCTGAGTGATCCTGTCCGTTCTCACAATTTAACCAACCACCTGTTAGCTCACGACTTCCAAACCTCTAGCTCTAGGTAAGCTCTCTTAGGAGCTCTAGCCCGTGTTTGCTCACTCACTATCACCTCCTGGAAGCCACCTCACAGGCACCGTGGACACAACCTTCAAACTTCAACTCACCAGCTTTCTTCCGCACCTGCTTCTGTACCAAAAGTCAGTGAACGGCAGCTCCTAGCCACACCGTCCTCCAACCTCTATTGTTTTCTGCTCTCTATCCTCCTCACTAAAGTCGTGAAGTCAATTAACTGTAAGTCTTCCAAGGATTTTGAGTCAGGCTCCTCCTGCTGTCCCGGGCCACTAGCTTGGTTGAGTCCCCCATCCCAATCGTCTCCCTGGAAAGCTATGCTAGCAGCACCATTCATGTCCTTCTTCGCTACACATCCGGAAAGATCTTTAGGAAACACAGATACAATCAGGGCTGCATGCCCTCCCCCTGCTTAAAATCCTTTGTCAGGGAGGAAAAATTTTCCCCTACCCTTTTAGATTCTGTCAGTGGGACATGCAAATTAAACTGACAAAAGACAGATTAACAGGAGAAAAGGCAAACTCTATCCATGTATGCAGATGGCAGAAAATATGGCTCAAAGAAGCCATTAGAATTTGGAGTTTAAGAGGCGAAGGGGAGGGGGAGGAAGGGCACCTCTGGAAAGAGGAATGACTTTTGGAAAGATAGATGGGTCCCAGGGGAATAGACGGGCATTAGATAGTTTTGTGACTGTTTGTCGATGCGATTTCTCATCCCAGTAGGGACTTCTAGTTTGCTGTGATAAAATTCAGTCTTCCCCGGTATAGTAAGCTTCCCTTGAAGGGGGGTTTATGACAGCTGAATTGTTTGGGAAGGATCTGCTTTTCGGCAGATGGGGGTGAGGGTGGAGTTCAGACATAGCCCTTTTCTGTACCTTTTGATTCTTAAGTGCCTTTAGCTCAAAATAATTTCTAATGCCACAGTGATATATTCTGGATGCCTGCACCTTCAGTGTCTCCCTGTTATCTGCAAGATAAATGCTCTGTTCCTTACCGTGACATATGAAGCTATTTAGGATTTGGCCTCTATCTTCTGGGCTTCACCTCCTAGAAATTTTTTCCTTTCTTCTTTGTCTACCTCTCCTTTCCTTCTAAGAATCAGCCAGGTGGATAACCCCGGGGGGAGACTTCCAGATACCCCCTGGCTGGGATAGCTAACTCTTTGCACCTTTATCCCAAGATTACCCTTATCCTACACTTTGACCACCATGTATTGAAAACGTTTTCTTGTCTCAGTCTCGACCAGATAGCAATAAAAATAAGGACTGCACTTTTTTGAGTGTTCACTATGTTGTACACACTTTTCTAAGCATTTCTATGAAGTAATTTAAAATTCGCATCTCTCCGAGATCGGTACTAGATTGGGAGCTCCTTAAAACAAGGAACTGTTTGGGGTGCCTGGGTGACTCAGTTGGTTGAGCGTCCAACTTTGGCTCAGGTCGTGATCTCGCGGTCCGTGAGTTCGAGCCCCGCGTCGGGCTCTGTGCTGACAGCTCGGAGCCTGGAGCCTGCTTCTGATTCTGTGTCTCCCTCACTCTCTGCTCCTCCCCCATTCATGCCTGTCTCTCTCTCTCTCTCTCTCTGTCTCTCTCTCTCTCTGTCAAAAAATAAACATTTAAAAAAGTATTTAAAAACAAAGAACTGTTTCTTTTACAGTCGTGTATTCTCCATGCCTAATTCTTTTCCAGATTCATAGTAAGTGCTCAGTAAATATTTTCTTTAATAAATGAGTGAACAGATGGATAGATAAGAGAATTATTTAGTATAATATAGTACCCCCTGTCCATATGACTCAAGAAAATTATTCACTTGCCGCTTCGAGGCCTGAAAATTTTGGGTTCTCGAAAAAGCCCGCTAGTTGAGAATTCACGTGGACTCGACTGGCGTAAATCAAAAAAGTTTACCCAGAGGCGGAACTGCCTGAATCTTGAGTAAATGTGTGTGACAAGTTAATAGGTGCTCCCTCTGGCTAATTTCAGTAGCTTTGACTTTGTCGACACGATTTTGCACAAGCAGGGGGGTTTTTCATCAAATGCAGCTTCTTCGCTCTTGAGGGAACCAAACACAATCCCGCCGGCTTTGGCTTTATGGTTTTTAACTTCCGCGCAAACTCAGTCGTGCTTTCGACCTCCCTCGCTTCTGAGTCTGAGTCTGAGCTGAATCTACGGTTCGTGAGGCAAGGGCGGTATTGCAAGACCCAGGCAACGGGAGGTGAGTTTGTGATTTTCCTACAGGCGAGCGAGAGTAGAAATGGTGATAGAACTTACCATGGGCTTGGGGAAAAGAGGAACTCCCTTCTAATCTCACGGAGGGCTGAGATTTCAGTATCGGTCGTCACGACCGGAGGGAGAAAACCGACATTTATTGAAGACTGACTGTGTGCCAGACACCGGGTGGGGGACTTCGGGATATTTCATCGCATTTTCCCATCGCTCGTTTATTCGTTGACTGCCTGTGGCATGGCAGGCACAGTGAACGGAGGTAAGCAGAAACAGAGTTAGTTGTGCATCCTCAAATACTGAACGTATTTAAAATTGGTAAACGCTATGGGCCCGAGAGGTTAGGAGAAGGCCTGCTTCTCTCAAAGGCTCGATGCCTGGTAATGAGACACAAGTGCGAAAACGTGGAGTGACGTCAGCCAGACTCCACATGAGAACAAAACTTGTGCTTGGTAGGAGAGCTACAGAAAGGCCAGGGAGCCGGCAACTGTGATGAGGGTGTGTTTACTGCAACCCGAAGACAGGGGAGGTGGACGAACCACCACGTTACAGGAGAAAATACATGAGGAATCAGACATGAACTGCGTCCGCCTCCTCAGAGTGCTGGAAAAGTGTCAGCGACCACCTTAGCTTAGACCTCCTTAGAGATGCCCTTAGCACAGGGCCATTGGGCCTGATCATTGTCACCCTGCAGTGGGTTCAGGTTACCACAAAGCACTGGCCGACAGGTCCCTGTATGAGCTTGCTCGGGCTGCCATAACAAAATAGAGAGACTGGGCAGCTTAAACAACAGAAATGCATCCTGTCCTAGCTCAGGAGGCTGGAGGTCCAAGATCAAGGTGTCAGCATGGCTGGTTTCTCCTGAGGCCTCTCTCCTTGGTGTGGAGACAGCCACCTCCTCTCTGTGTCCTCACGTGGACTTTCCTCTGTATGAACAAGCCCCTGGTGTCTCTTTCTGTGTCCACATCCCCTCTTTTTACACGGACACCATCAGATTGGCTTAGGAGCCCACCGAGGGTCTCATTTAACATAATCAGTCTTTAAAGACCCTGTCCCCAAGTTCATTCATGTTCTGAGGTCCTGGGAGTTAGGGAGTATATGAATTTGAGGACACAATTAAGCCCGTAACAACCTCCAAACAGCTCTGTCCCTAAGGGTAAAACTGGGGTCTCAGTAAAAGGAAGACAGAGGGCAAGAAGGAATCCGTCTCTCTTGGGAAGTGTAAGGGAGACGTCATGGAGGAGGGAAGAGTTAAGCTCAATTTTGAATGTATGACTGACAGAGAATGGGAAGAGGGGATCTAGAACAGGGAAAATGGCACATATGAAGTCACAGCACTTTGAAAATATCTTAGATGCGAGAGTGCGGTGCGACCAGAGGCTGGAAAGCGATGAGCAAAGTAGGACATCGCACTTGAGTCCCGATACCCCATCCTCAACTCTGAGTCAACTATGAGAGTATGGATCTTTCTCGGGGGAAGAAACAAGAGCCATCATTTGGGTCCACTGGGACTCATATGCATTAAGCACTCGATTACGTACTGACTTGTGTGGGTCACTTCTCTCTCTGCCACCGTGGACAAGGGACAACCTCCCTGAGAGTTTGTCTTCTGATAAATGAAATCAATGACACTTTCCTCTAAGGTTGCTGTGATGCTTCAGTGGGATGATGGATGTGAAATTCTCAAGATCCTGGTATGAATGTTAGTTACTCTTATTTTTATCACGCAGAGAGTGTTGCCAAAATGTGGGCACGGAATGATATCCTCCTCACCCAGTTCGTGTTCATTGATTCGGTCTTGGCGGGATCCGCAATGAAACCTGTTGTCCTCTGCTTGTCGTGGCGCGCAGCTCCAGGAGCCCATTGATACCTGATACCCCCTCTGTCTTCCCAGGATGACCTTGCAGTAGCCTCGAGATGCCTCTCTTTATACTTCTGCAAAATGGCACAGTCCTTAATAGCTACAACTCGGGTTTATTTTTAAGAACACCATGCCTAGTGTGTAAAATAATGGCATTCTGGCTCTGTATTTCTTGGAAGTTATTCCAATTTGGGCCTTGGCCACTTGTCAATTCTTTGGTTTATTTTAGATAAACCGCTAAACCATGATTCTCCGGACCTGCCTCCAGGTTCTTGCGCGGATGCGTGTGCACACGTGCGTGCGTGCACACACACGCACACACGCACACACACACACCTCCTTTTCCACCAGGAATGGATAAAAACACTCCATAGTTGGTATTTAATTTTCATATGTATGTTATCAGCACTGCAGTCTTAAATCCTTCCATGACTATTTCTAGCACAGGAACGCAGACTCTCAGGGGAGGGAGTGGTTCCTGATCATTTGTTCCATGCCCCAGTGTGCTAGTTGGGTCTCCTTGCTGACACCGCGTAAGGGGAAATGCATTACTTCCAAAGAAGCAATCCTACCCCAGTACAGCTGTGGTTCTATATCCCTGGTTCCACGCAGGTCTTGTGGGCTGTTAGCCTGGACCCCATAACCAGTGGAATGCTGCGAAATATGGGATAACTTCTCTTAAAGAAAAGCCCTGGTTTGCAGCATTTGCTACTTCCTGTGGTAGATGTGTTCCCACTGTGGCCAGTTTCAAGCTATCAGTGTAAAGTGAGTGAAATCAGAGTCAGGAAGAGGTGCTCATTATTGGCTCCTGCCAGATGGTGTGAGCAAGCTCCAGGACATCCCTGTCACCCAGTTGGCGTCACATGGGTAAAGCCTCTTATAACATCGCTGGTCTTCCATCTGAAGCCCACGTCCTCACCCACCCTGTCTTCTCTGTCCTGGGTTGCACTGGGTCCTACCTACTCCTGAAGAGTTTTTAGCAGAAGTGGAGACTCTGCACTCCTTCCCCAGCCACTGTTACCCCCTCAATCCCAGAAAATGAGTCCAGTGATCTTTCTAGATTGAGTATCTGACTTCCTCTGGAATGCATTGAATTGTGGCTACAATCTCAGTGCCCTCTGCCTTCACAAAGGGACGCAGCACTAGCTACTTTTATATTCGCCTCATACCATCTCAATTAGAGGTGTGAAAATATTTTATAAAGTCTTTTCTCGGGGGAGCAATATTCCTCAAGGTTCTTCCTACCAACAGAGTGCAGTTTTTTTTTCTCTTGGGGCTCACGCAGAACAAGCCTTGCTGGGGATCTCTTCCAGATCACTTCCTGATCCTCAAACAGGGGACATACTGGTGGGTTTCTTCTGTCTCAACTCTTTCATAAATACTTGATTAATGCAGCCTCTCCCTTTAAATTGTAAACCTGGAGAGGGCAGGGACCCTGTCTGCTCTGTCCATCATCGTATTAGTGTCTCACATAATGCTTGGGACACAGTAGATGCTGAATAATGAGACCTGACCTTTCCTTCATGCATTTACGCATTAATTTCTAACTAACTTCCTTCCTTCATTTCGCTCCTTTTTCTGACAACTGAATTACCATTATGTAGCTTGTGTTAGGAACAGGGGGTTCTAATGAGCAGAATGGAAAGTTAGGACAAAGGGTTGAGAGCTCAAAAAGTCTCCACATCAAGGTATTTGGAGTTGACCATGGTCTAGGTATTGCCTCATTTTTCAGCCACTTAGAATAAAGGTTGTCCTATTCCCTTTGACTCAAGTAGCTACAATGAATCTAATTTTAACACTTTTTGGAGATAGAGGGAATGGCAAAATGAGAAAGCACGCCTTGGGTGTTTGGTTCTTGAGGGTACGTTATCTTCCTGCTGATGGAAGCTGGTGCATCAGACCCCTTTAACTGTGACCAGTTAGTAGGGAGACAGGTCAGAATTGGGGAGGAGCGAGGCAGAATGTCCTTCAAAAGAATGATTCCTCACTTTCAAGGGCATATAGACACGCAGAGTCTCCACTGCCAGAAGGGGGGCCCAACAACTATCAGCCTGAGCCTGGGCTAATCAATCCACAAAATTAAGTTTTAAAAAGCAATTAATTCTGTTTTTGCTTTTGTGTGAGACTGAATTTTAACTCTGGGCTATCTCCATTACATTCAACAAGGATATAAGCGTAAATTTTAGATCAACAAATTAAATCCATTTGAAAACAAAATATTATTCTGGAGCTTAGGTATGTTATTGGATTTTAATAATTTATTATTTTTTACATTTATCGAACATTTATTCAACACTTGCTATATGCAAGCCACTGTGCCCAATACTGAGGAGTCAAAAGTAAATAAAATCCCCACCTTCTCTAAGTTAGTCTTTCAACATAGGTACCTACTGCATCAGGATCTCCTGGGGTTTTATGTCAAATTTCAGATTAACCCAACCACATCCCATGCATACTGTATCAGAGCCTGTAGGGAAGAGTCCCAAAATGTGCACTTTTTTTAAGTGGTCATTGTGGAAAACATAATAGTAATGACTTGCATTTATGCTTTTTCAGTGATTGTGGTATCTTGGGATGCACGCCCTAGAATCCTTAAACACCTTACTTGTGAGCCCCGTCTGGCAAAAAGTGCTAAACTCAAATACCACCACCTCTGCAAACTACCCCTACTTTAATGACTTCAGCATGTTTTTGTGCTTTGCACACATTTCCATGAAAATACTTCTTACGGGCACCTGGGTGGCTCAGTTAAGGGTCCGACTCTTGGTTTTTGGTTCAGGGCATGATCTCACGGTTCCTGGGTTCGACCCCACCTGGGGCTCCACCCTGGCAGCGGAGGCTGTTTGGGATTCTCTCCCCCTCTCTCCCTGTCCCTCCCCCACTAACACACGTACACTCTCTCTCTCTCTTTCTCTCAAAAATAAATAAACTCAAAAAAAATTTTTTTAAAGAAAATACCTCTTACATGGGATTACAGTTATTTCTGTAACTGCCTACCTCCCTCCTGGACAGAAAACTGTGTCTTGTTCCTGTCTGAATCCCCAGGCTACCACACTGATTCTTAGTGGGTCCAGAAAAATCCTTCCTTCTTTTCCTTCCTTCCTTCCTTCTTTCCTGCCTCCCTCTCTCCCTTCCTCCCTCCCTCCTTTCCTTCCTTCCTTTTTTCCTCCTTTGTCTCAGAATTTATTCATCATTGTCTATAGTATCTAATTTAATCTGTTGAATATGTAAATTTACACATTTGTGAAGGAACAGAATTTACAAAGCGCTTTCACACACAGCGTATGCTTTGATGAGACAACCAATAGCGATCGTTGATACATAGCTTTAGCCAAGTGTTTGTCAGTTGTCAACCACTCCTGTTCACCTTCATGATTTTTGTCACAACCAGGTTGGTATTGATTTAATATTTTTCTCTTTAAGGAAACTCAGTGGTTCTTACTCCATAAATTTAATCCTAAGCAAGACTATCTGTGAAGTCATGTATCTGATGTGCTAAATTATGTTCTTTCAAATCCGCTTTAAACATACAACTATACTTGCACTACTAAAAGTTCCCTGAATGCCAACCAGGCATACATTCCACATCGTATGAAAGACACTGTCCTAAGCCTACCTGTGGCTGACTGTGCTAGACAGAATTCTTGGTTCATATTTCAAGATGTCCTGCTTGTGACTCGTAGGTTTCTCCTCCCTCCTGACACCGTCTTACTATATCTAGCAAAAGAGACACACATCTGTACCTCCAGACTTTCCTCCTCCTGAATGTTCTCTTCTCCCTAACCCAAAGCCCACCTAGAATACCTTCTCTTGCTCTAAGCCCACCCTGAGCTCTCCCTTCTCTGGACCTAACTTGACCATTCAACGAAAGCAAGCAATTATATACCAAGTGTCTGTTATTTCCCTGCAAATAGTGGGTTTTCCCATGTGCGTAGTCACTCAAGGAATATGTCTTAACTCCACTTGTCTAACCATTTGCCCTGGATGGTTTTGAGATCAGTGGACCGATGTGGGAATTAACCATTTTTCAGAATCCTGGTTTGCTTTATGGATTTGGTAAACAGAGGCTCTTTTTGGTGTACTTTGTGATTAAATGGGGGCATTCCCTTCATCCAGAATATTCTTGACATTTTTTAAAAGAATGATGCTTTAGGGGGAAAAAATTCCATCAGCTCAGAGCCCAAAGTACTAATTTCAATCAGCTTCTGCACTCACTTTATCATGTCCTGAAAATCAGCTTACCTTGGCCATGGTACCTCCTGGTAAATCTTCCTCCAATTTTGGAAGGGAGGTGGTGGCTGGGGTCATTGTTGCTTATTTATTCCCAACCGTCTCCAAGCTTAGGATCTCAGAGTCTGCACTCTTTCTGCTTTTCTTCATGCTTGGAATCGCAAGAGGCAGATTTGGAGATGTGAGGATATTGCACTCAGCCGATAAAGGACCTCACTTAATGGATCTTAGGAAAGTAATATCTGAGGGGGAAAAAATAGAAAAAAAAAAAAAAAGGAGTGTGGTGTACTGGGAAGAGAACCAGAAAACCAAAGAAAATATCAGCAGGGTTTTAGGATTCATGCCAGCTCCACAAGTATCTTCCTGGGGGACCTCAGGAAAGGAGCTGGACCTCTCTGGGACTCATCCTCCTCTGTGAAATGGTAGAAATAGATCGGATTAGCCAGGGGTATTCTCACATTTCTTTAGCAGCAAAATCTTTTCTTTTTAGTGTAATCTTGCGTTGAACCACAATATTCACAGAAGATGAAAACTGAGGTGCCCTGTTGAAAGAGGATATGGGGCAGGGCAGCAGGGCTGGTGCCTTTCCCTTTCGGGAGGGAGCCTGAGCACTAGCATGACAACTAGATTTATGTTTTAAAAGCTCACAATGACTGTTTTATGGAAAATGGATTCAAAGGGCCAAGACTACAGGCTCAGAGACCACTTTCAGAGGTAGTTGTTGGGTGTGCGGGAGATGAGTGAGGAAAAGGAAGCTGTGGGGCCCTGGGGTAAACAGCGCTTTGGTACAGACACAGAGGGGAGATAAGGAGAGGTAGCCCCCCAGGCACCAGTGGGGCGGATGGCTTCTCCCAGCCATGTCAGGTCCCCCGTGTGGTCCGTGAACTGGAGAAAGAACAGAGAACTGACCCTGCACGACCAACAAGCTCTATGAAACTGACCTTGACCTTGGGACCTGCTCATCAGATGTGACCTGAGACCATGGCATCACCTGGGAGCTTATCAGGCCTCACCCCGGATCTACTGGGTCAAAATCTGCATTTAGGAAGGCCCCCACGCAATGCCCGTGCACACTGGAGTTTCAGAGAAACGTTAGCAGAAAAACGCCTTCGAAACAGATGATGAGTCCGCACTAGATTCCTCGATGAATTTGCTGGGATTGACCTTGGGCAAATCACTTCCCTTTTCTGAATTTTCTACTCCACACCATGGAAACCATACTGTTCACCTCACAGACTGTTGGGCCACAGATGCTGTAAGTAGAGTTTAATACTGAGCTCACTGTTGAAACAAAAGCTGATGTTCAAGAAAATAAAGGAATAAAGGAAAACAGTATTCACACACACACACACACACACACACACACACACACACACCATTCCTCTGTGGACAAGGAAACAGGAAAGAAAGTGAGGAAAAAGTGCTAGGCCACCACTGTGATTCTGGTGTGAATTTTTGGTTTTCTGTCTTCTCCAGTGAGGGACATCTATCATATTTTCTGTGGGGCAGGGGAAAAGTTTTCTCTCCAAATTGAGTATTTCCAGGAAAACTGTCACCATTTCATAGTGCATACAAAGAACATGGATTTTAAATTGAAACAGACGAGATTTTGACCTCCCTCTGTACTTCCTAACCTGTGAGGCGCTGGCTGGCTGGATTAACTTTAGTTTTTCCCATCCGTACAATGAAGATAATAAAACCTTCCAGATGTTTTGTAAGGATTAAATGAGATACTATATGGAAAGAGTCTCTTTTGATAAACCCCCCTTCCTCCTTCCTCTTCTGTGACTGCTTTTTGTCTGCCATTATTGGAAGAACCTTTTTCTCCAAAACTGGGGTTCGAATTATGGCATAAGAGCATTCATTCATTCAACAGAAATTTACTGGATGCCCACCATGTTCCAGGTGCTATTCTAGGTGCCAGATTTACAATATGGCCAGGTTTGTTCATTCTTCTATTACATCCCCCAAGCTGTGGGTTACACCGATTCTGGGTACTGTCCTAGGTGCTAGGCATGCAGCGTCCTGGAGTTTGTTCATTTTTAAATTTCATTTCCCATCCTATACGTTACAGCAGGGCTACCTGACCTGCATGGGGCACAGATCTGTTCTTGGGATACAGTTGTGGTGATTTTGTGGTCATTTTCATGGGATTCAGAAAACTTGCCTCATTTAGGTTTCAAGGATAAGGCTCATTTTGCAAGGTCTTTGCATCCTCTATTAAAAATGCACCCACAACCACACACTTGGCTAAGCAAATTAATAACACAAACAAGACTGGAAATATTTAACCTCCTTAGGAGAACAAACTGTTTTTCAAGGAGTCTGGCAGGGCCATTTGCATGCAAACACTTAACGGGCTGCTTTTAAATGATCCTTATCTATTTATTGAAGCAGGTCTGGCTAGACCCCTCCTTGGCAGTTCTTTGTTAGCTATTAGTTGGAGCCACTGTTGCACGTGAGCTGGAAAAAGTCATCAAAATGCATTTATTGAAAGATGCTCAATCGTTTGGCTTCCAGTGTTTTGCATGGGCCTCTGCTCAATTAGCTAGGCCAGTCAGCTTTGACTGAGCCTGCTGTTACAGCCAGCCACGAAGAAATTATGACTCCATGTACCTCGCACATAGTAGGTGATCTGTAAGCAGTGTTGAATGAGTGAATGAATGAATGAATGACGTTGTCTGACTTATTTCCTCTGCACCCTGCCAGGACACTTCATTAGGACTCTTCTCCAGAGGGGTACTAGTAAGCAGTCAACAACCAGCTCAGAGTAGGGAGGAAGGAAGAGCCCTGATTTGCAGTGTTTGCTGATTTCTCTGGTATGAATAATCCCACCGTGGTAAACTTGAAACTACCAAGGCGACCCCACTGAGCAAGAGGAAGAGAGAGGCACCATTATATAACATTTCTGTCATACTGAAAACAAAAGGCATCACCCCAGGGGCACAGATAACAGCGAAATGTAAAAAATTAGGCAGTGATGAATTTTGAGCTTGTATTGCCTTTGTTTTTAATATAATATAGTTCACTGGTTCCTAATAACAGTTGTGTTTAACTATGGCTGAGAATGTAACAGTGGGCCCTCAGGAGACACCAAGTGATGAGGTGTGTTCTCTCCCCCCACGAGGCTTCACTAGCACCCTGCGTGCACCCCCTCAGTGGCATTTTTCACCTTTTCCTGTGTGTATTAAGAGCTACTTATGTACTTGTCCCTTCCCTGGGGTCTGTGCAGTCCCAAACTGTGAAACCCAGATGCCCAGTGAAGCTCCCTGTCCTTTGGGATCCAAGTGGAGTGCGTTCCAACGATACCGCACCACCAGTGGGAGGCTGCTCCCCTCTACCCAGTCCCCTTGAGCACCAGGCGGGAGCACGGCCATGTTTGCCTGTTGCCCTCTGGCTGGGAAATCTGCACAGATATCATCCAGTGAAGGAATGAGCACTTCGTTCCTGAGCTGCAGGGCCGTTGCAGGGCTGTGTTTTGGTATTGCTGCTGTTGCTGTTGTCATTGCTGTCTCATGTTCTCACGTGACTTGGTCCCCTTTTCTCCTTCAAGCTTCCACTCCTCCCTTTCTCTAGCCTCCGACCTACAACTCTTTCACAAGATGCAACTCCTCTGCTCCATGGGTCACGAGAACAGTTTATTATACAGAGAAATGTGGCTACTTATGCTTTTTTGCCTATTCCCAGTTTCATTACATTTACTGATAATCATGGGCCCTCAGTTCCAAATCTTACCTCAGGTTCCCCAGAACCCACTCTAAGCTACAGAATGCAAAGGGATGCTTTCGGCAAAGTCCCGTGGAGGAAAGCTTGAACCTGATCTCACAGGAAGCTCTGGAATATGAGTTGCAGCTCAGAACTTCCTGACCTGGGACCCACCCATCACTGGGTAACCCCCACCCTCATCTGGTGGGCACTTCCTGCCCTCTGCTCCCACCCACGGATTGAGCAGTTCCAGCAGTGCATGGCCTACTTCTTCCAAAGAAGGAGAGCAGATTTAGCTCGTTGAAGGCAGAAGCCTGAGGAGCAGCAAAAGATCTTTAGTCAGAGGATCATCCGCCACAATCGTTCAGAGCAAACTGCTCAAGGCTTTGGAAGACCTATCTTCCTCTCTTTTTCCCTAATTGTCTCTCTGAGGAGAAGAAAGCAGGATGGAGACTTCCCTCTGCTGTGAATGATGGCATGGCTCCTAGACAGCACGTTGCTGTTGCGTAGCAGGGAGAGGGGGGAATAGGCATACACCCAACCAACAGTCCCCATTTACAAGGTGATATTTGGAAAAGCGATCGTATGTTCCAAGAAAGAATCTCAGTGCCTGTGAACCAGCAGAGGTCAAAAGGACTAGGAGCCCTAGCCTTGGCAGGGATTGGTTGGAGAGGGTCAGCAGGCTGTGCTGCCATTCACTCGATAACTATTCCTGGACTATGCCCTCGGCACTGTCGCCAGGTACCTGGGCTACAGCAGTGATCTGGAAAGACATGTTCCACCTCTCATCTATCTGAGACAGTGTCCTCACCTATGGCGTGGATAAGTCATCCAGCCCAGCACATGGGTAGAGAACAAACGAGATAATGACAAGAAAGTGTTTTGTTAGCCCCCATGGGGTGGAGTCATTTTTGCTTTCCCAGGTAAAGCATTCATCAAAAGGAGGACAGACTCATTCAAATAAGGAAAGAGCCTAATTCAGTGCTCCACAAACGGCACATGTGTGATTGGAAGGAGGGGAGTGGAGGAGATGAGAGGTGTCAAGACAGGCAAGTGAGTAGGGCTCCCCTAATCCCTCCCCATAAAGCTGCTACACATTTTCTGTTGGAATTATTGGGCTCCTGCAGAAGATTTGCTTTTGAAGAAAGGATTCTGCTCCTAAAATAAGGAAGAAGGGAGGGAAATAGGGAGAAAAAGAGAAAGAAATATTGGCCTGGTTCATTAAAAATCAACTCCAGTTGGGGGGACGAAAGTCTACCCGTGTGTTTTCAGGAGCACATCTCTTGTTTAAATTGTGGACTGTGTGTTGGTATTAGAACTAGTTAAGGATCTACAGAAATTACCTAGCTGTTAGGAGGAATTGTAGCTCAGACAGGCAAAGGGACTTGGCCTAGGTCACCAAGGTAGCTTGGGGCAGAGCCAGGACTAGAACCCAGATCCCTTGACTCCAGTCCGGGGTCTTTCACTGCCCCTCCCTCCATGCCTTGCTTTATAGTGAAGACAAGTATATATATACAATGCATTTGCTGGGCACCTCAGTTCTGAGTCATTCTGCATATTTTTCTTCTCTTTGTGTGTGTTTTTTTCCTTGTCCTCATTTCAAGGAGAAAACTTAGTGTCCTCATCTCCAAAGAGAGAGAGAGAGAAATCCCATTTGAAATGCTGCACTCATGACACATTGCCCATGCAGCCCCATAACTCGGCCTCCAGAAGCATTGATTACTCAGTCCCCATTAGAGCCCCATGAGGTCACAGGGACCTTGATAAATGGATCTGGGGTCTTCTCTGCTGTGGCTGGGATGGTTTTCAAACCAGAGCTTGCAATAGTCTACCGAAGCGATAGCTGGCCTTCAGACCTGCCCACTCAGAAAGCTCTCTCTCTCCACATCCTCTGAGCCTGTGGCCTGTCAGTAAGAGAGGGACAGACCAAGGACAACCTTTGCCACTCTCTCAGGGCTGGAGGGGATGATGTGTGAGGAACTGAGTGTCACTGGTGTCGGTTTGGGACTTTGAGCCCCCATTCTATCTGTCGCCACTCTCAGATAATGGAGAGGTGAAAACTGTCAAGCTGTCTGAGAGATGGGCTCTGGGAGACAGAGGGAGGGTGAGAAACCTAAGCCAGAATCCTTCTTTCCCCTGAGAGGGCTTGGCTAGAGAAGGGTGAGGGAGTCATAGAAAGCTGTAGAAGAAGAGTGGCTCCTTCATTAGTGAAGTCCACTGTGCCACTGGGAAGACTGTCATTCAGATGGCAAAGCTGAGGTGGACATTGAATGCTCCAGCAACAGAACAGAGTTTCCAAAATGATTGCAGTGGCTAGAGATACGGCAGGGCCTAAGAAGAAGAAATTGAGGAAAGATAAAGATAAGAGGACTTAGGTCCAAGAGGTAGTCAGTTCCACAAGCAATGGTAAATGGTCCAAGCTTTCATAATAACAACTGGGGGTGGGGGGGAGACAAAGCCTGTATTTCTATAAGTTCACTTTGAAAGGTCAACCGTGTCATTCATGTGCCCCAAACTCCAGTGAATTCAGAAGCTGTCCGAATAGGCTGCGGTGGGACCTGAAGGAGAACCCCTCTTCTGTCCACAGCACCAGGCAGTCCATTGGCGACTGCCTGCAAGGCTGTGCACGGAGAAGAGCATCCCAGGAAGGTTGAGGCGAGGAGAGTCACCGCAAGTAGTTTATGCCTATGTGGAGAAAAGCCAGCATCACAGCCCCGGGGGTGGGGGGTGGGGTGAATGGTGACGTCATTGGAGGCAAATCAGAGTGACATGAGAAGAACCCGTCTGCAGGAAGAGCACGGGGTCTGCAACTGGAAGTCTGGAGGACTAAAGCCTGACAAGGCACCGGATGTGAGACCCTACCCAAGAAGAACCTTCTTCCTAAAGTCACTCTGCCTGGACCTACGGAAGGGGAACCTTTCCCTCGACGCAGTCAGACCGCCTTGTGTGTGGATCTAAAGATCACTCATTAAGTGAACATGGAAGTGTCTCAAGGAGAATGAACAGAATGGCAAAGATGGCAAAGGTCTATCACAGGAGGCTGGGTTTACGGACCCTGCTTCGGAAAGAGAGGAGACTTGGGGCCTTCAGTGACACCTTCCAATGCTTGAGGAGCCACTTGTGGAAGAAAGGTGGTGTTATCTTCAGAAGGGAGAAACACAACAACTGGGCGGAATTTATGGGGAGACAGGTGTTGACTCCTTTAGAGGAAGGACTGACAGAGGCTCTTGGGACTGAAACCAATGGGAAGGGACTTCTGCAGGGATTTTTCAGGAATGGCCAGCATTAGGTTAACCCCTGGAGATGGGAAAGTGAGTGTGGGAGGTTCTGCTGTGTGTGTGTGATGAGTAAAGGAAGTCAGGCGACCAAATGGGCAAATAAGGCATCAGTGGGCATTTACCCTGTGTGCGGCATTATGGTATGAGGTCAAGAATGTGAGTTTTGGGGGCGCCTGGGTGGCTCATTCGGTTAAGCGTCCGACTTCAGCTCAGGTCATGATATCACGGTTCATGGGTTCGAGCCCTGGGTCAGGCTCTGTGCTGACAGCTCGGAGCCTAGAGCCTATTTCAGATTCTGTGTCTCCCTCTCTCTCTGCCCCTCCCCCACTTGCACTCTCTCTGTCTCAAAAATAAATAAACATTAAAAAAATTAAAAAAAAAAAAAAAAGAATGTGAGTTTTGATGGCCAGACAAACCTGGGTGGGTTTGAATGCTGGGTTTACCACTTAGTAGCCATGTGGCCTGGGAAATATAGGTAACCTTTGTTGAAAGATAATTTAAAAAAAAAAGTAAATTCATGATTCTCATACAGATATAAAATATATTTTAAGGATTTTCTTTAATTTATCAGTCATTGACATAACCAGACAAATGTTATAAAGGGCTCAAAAAGGAATCTGAAAAACAGACACATTTATGGATCAGGAATTTTTGAATTGAATGGGCAAGTGAGACAACATTGGTTTCCTTTTCATAAGACAAGAGAGAAAGAAATCAATTAAATCCTCATTAGACAGGACAGAATTTGCATTAGTTTGCATTGCTATCTGTTATTTACAATTTACAGGCATAAAGTAGCTCAGAGACAGGGAAAGACTAAAATCAATAAAGACCGTGAAAGACTTAAGATAAACTGGAAGAGTGTGATCTGAAGAAAGCAGTTTTCTACTGAAGCACAATTTCTTTACACCTTGTAGGGCCTCTGTTTGCCCATCTTGAAAATGGCCATGATGTGTGTCAGTAGTTTGCTGTGAGGATTAGAGAAAGTGATGCCTGTCTTGCATTTTGACCAGCAACTGACACACGGCAAGGCTTCAGCGAGGAGCCCAGCAGGCTTGGCGGGTGGGTGGAAGACAGTAGAATGTGTCACACCTGCCACAGGGCAGGTCTGTGCAGTGTGCTGTGGGGAGCCCAGAGCAGGACACCATGACCTCTGATGTGGGAAGCTGGAAGGCAGTGGCTTCTATGCAGGCTGTTGACGATAGCAGCATTCATTGAGTGGTCGTGTGCTTTTTTTTTTTTTTTTCAACGTTTATTTATTTTTGGGACAGAGAGAGACAGAGCATGAACGGGGGAGGGTCAGAGAGAGAGGGAGACACAGAATCGGAAACAGGCTCCAGGCTCTGAGCCGTCAGCCCAGAGCCTGACGCGGGGCTCGAACTCACGGACCGCGAGATTGTGACCTGGCTGAAGTCGGACGCTTAACCGACTGCGCCACCCAGGCGCCCCGGTCGTGTGCTTTTAATGGATTGTCTTGTTTAATTTTCACAATGACCCATTAGATATATATAATATCCCCAGTTTCTACATGAAAGTAGGGTAGTGAGTAGATTTTAAGGTGTACCCCTTGATGCCTTCTGATGTACATGATAACATAAAAGTACAGCACCATCTTGCTAGGCTCTATCCATCCATCCATCCATCCATCCATCCATCCATCTGTGTATCTCTTGCTGGCTTTGAAGCAAGCTGCCATCATGAATCCCTACAAACATAGGAAATAAATTCTGCTGCCAACCCAAGGTGGCTTGGCCACAGGTTCTTCCCCAGTCAAGCCTCTGATGAGAACCTAGCTCTGGCCCACACTCTGATTCCAGCCCAAAGCAGAAGCCCTATCTAAGCTGTGCCCAGACTGTTGAATCACAGATACTGTGAGATGATAAATGTGTGTCTTTTAAGCTGCTAGATTTGTAATAATTTGTTAGAAAATTTATATAAATAGTGAGGCTATAGATATCAAGTACTTGCCTGGTATGTCTTTACTAGAAAGCATTACAGATATGATTCAGAACCCCCTCCTTCTGACTGCAGAGACACAGCACTACCATGGCAGGCGCCCACTGAAGGTTCCTTCTTTGACTATACACCAGCTGGAGACAGGATCCACATCCATACAGTCTGACTCCAAAGCCCACAGTGTTAGCTGGTGATTTATTCTTTTCAGAAAGTGGTTCTCAATCGTGACTTCACAGTATTATCACATAAGGGAAGTTTAAAAACCAGACCAGCAGTGGCCCCACTCAGGACAACTAAATTAGGAGGTTCATGGGTTGAGGGAAGCCATTGGCTCTTGGGTTTTGTTTTTTTGTTTGTTTGTTTGTTTGTTTTTGTAAGATTGATAGGTGATTTTAATTTGCAATTTTACAAACCATTGTTCCAGGACAGAGTGATGCCTCGAAAACCCGTATCAGCACTACATCGGGGGAGAAGGTCCTTGCTGAAAGATAATTTTCAGGACGAAGCACACTCATAATTGACATCATAGCTTTCCATCGACACAAACATGTTTTCTATACCCAGCTCTTCTTGCCTAAGGAGGGCGAGGCTCCCATTCAGCCTGTGCTTAGCTGGCACCAGCCATTTTACCCAAGTACGCTGATAAATGCTGCTAGACAAGAAAAAGAAAAGACACAGAGGGTTGTGTGGGTTCAGAGAATGAGGAAGAACCTCACAGAGAGGTCAGAGAGTCACTGATGAATGAGAGAGGCAAGGACCAGTGAGTGCAAAATCCTACTGTCTGTCATCCTCAATGAAGAGGGGGCCTAATGGAATTACTCCCAGTGTGTCTGGATGCCTAAATGCCAACAAATGTTCCCCTTCCTACATAGGTAAATTGTTTTTAAGAAATGGCCTGCTTCCTGCCCTTCACCACTCCTCCATAATTGAACCCCAAGAGTCTGTTCTAAGCTTTCCTCTGTCTTGTTTACCTCCTCTCTGATAGCCTGAAGCCCAGAACACACCCTGCTGCACCTTCTAGACTCTGATGCAAATAAGCATCACAAACCTCTTCTAGATCCAGAAGGTGTCTTAGGAGAAGGAGATGTGGAATAAACCTGAGCTGAACCTGCTGTGTGTCAGGCACGACGCTAGAATTTTGAATGCTAGGATTTTGCATGCATTCTCTAACTGATTCTCCCAGCCTACCTCTTCCAGTGGCTCTAAGCAGTTAGACCCATCTTGCCGAAGAGGTCATTGAGGCTCACAGTCAACTTGCCCAAGATCTCCCAGGTAGTTGGTGGCAAAGACTTGAAATTAGTTTTTTGACCCTAGTATTCCTTCCCCATCCCTCATCTCCTACATGGAAAAGCACAGCAACTGGTGCCTTTTTCTCAGGGCACCCCCAGATAAATATCATACCTCAATTTATAGTGTGACACTTGTTCCAGATGTTGGGAGTAGTAGAGCCAAGTGAAACCAAGCTTGACAAAACTCCTAACACCCATGGCTAGTGAATGATCTTGCATTTTTCTCCAAGTGACTGATCTTAGAAATAGGTGAGAAGGGGATCTCAAAGTCCAGGATGCTGTGCAGTTTGGAAATTGTAGCTAACAGCTGGTAACCCCTGAGAACACATTAGGGTGCCCTTGACCATCCTCTGTCCCTGCAGAGTAGCACATTCCATATCCATTCTAATGGTGGTCACTTTCCAGTGGAATAAATTGGTTTCCTTATAATGCCATAAATATCTTAAGGGCAGACTTGAATCTTGGGTTACCTCTGGACCTTGACACAAGGCTCAGTACAGAGTAATTGCTCAATAAACATGTATTGAATGAAGGACTGAGTGAATGAATATAAAATCCAGGAACATTTAAAGATAAACGCAGAGCCCAATGAGGGAAGGAAATTGCTACAACAATCAGCCATGATGGCCATTGTTTCTGCAGTGCAGCTGGGCAGACAGATGTGTCTCCACCATGCTAATGCTAGCATGGGACACACTTCTTAAAAAATCTCTCATTTTGGAAACTTGAAGCCACTAAGTGTTTCCATTCTAATGAGATTTCCAAAAGGAGAGGGAAAAAAAATCTAGAATAATCAGAGCTGTGTCATGCTGGGGGAAAAACAGCATGGGACCCAGATCTTACTTTGTGTCTCTGTGTTTGGCTCTCAGAAGAACTGGTGGAGCCATTTGTAAGAAAGTGCTAATGGGATAAGAAAATATAAGATGTTTACACCTTTTGATTTGGGTCTGAGAGGACCATTTTTTACATCTGAATGAGAAAAGTCTCCAGGGCATGGTGAGAAAAGTAAGTAATACACCAATTACACATTGGCATTCTTCCCACTGTCTTCAGCCTGAAGGCAGTTGAAAAGGCTGGTGTCTGATTTGGCCACCATGTAGGTGGAGAAGGTAAATACCTACTTGGGAGAATTTCTGAGCTGCTGGGAAGGCTCGGTCCCTTTTCTCCAAAAACCTCTGTCCCTCAGCTGGCGGTCCCTTAAGAAGTACCTTAATCTTTAGGTACAAGACTTTATTCTCCTTTAAAATATAAATCCCAAGTGCTATTTTACACCTCTTAAACTAGCAAGTCCAGTAGCAAATGGTAATAACCATTACTGGTAAAACTGGGTGAAAATAGGGTCCTCATATGTTCCTAGGGACAATGTAAAGTCCTGTAACCTTCTAGAATAGTCTGGCAGAATATATCAAGAATTCATACACATGTTCAAAATCAAGATACACTGGGGATTTATTCCAAAGAATTAGTCCTCACCAAGGAAAATATACATGCACAAAGATATTTACTTTAGCATTATTTATAATAGCACAGAACTGGAAGCTATAAACCCAAATATCTATCAATAAGAGACTAGTTGTATATATTTCAGTGCGCTGATGTCATTGAATGCTGCTCTTTCATTAAACATGATGGTTTTGAATATTTTATAGCTAAGTGGAAGAATATTTATGCTTTAATAAGATAAAATGTAGAACATAATGTTGTGACAAAGCAATATGTAAAAATTGTATATGCCTGTGTCCTTGGGCTGGAAAGGGGACAAGGGTGGGTGGGGGGGGAGAAAAGAGTTGACTTGTTAGACTTAAAATTAAATATAATGATTTTTTAAGTTTATTTATTTATTTTGAGACAGAGCATGAGGGAGGGGCAGAGAGAGAGAGAGAGAGAGAGAGAGAGAGAGAGAGAGACAATCTCAAGCAGGCTCTGTGCTGTCAGCACAGAGCCCAATGTGGGGCTCGATCTCACAAACCGTGAGCTCATGCCCTGAGCCGAAATCAAAAGTCAGATGCTTTAACTGACTGAGCCACCCAGGGGCCCCTAACTATGATGATTCTTTTATTTTGGTCTCCATTGTCCTCTTTAGAAGGTCTTTTGTGAAATGCACAGGATGGAGGGATCTAACTGTAAGCAAGATAACCGAGAACAGATGAGAGGCTGGTGCCCTTTGCACCTGCAGTGAGAAATGCCAAAGGAAAAGCTGTTGGGTGGCAATGGAAGACTGGAAGCCCCTTGGAGCAGACGTGACACTGGAAGGAAAGGGGTGCCCTAGAGCACATGCTCTGGACTCTAGACTCTGGGCTCCATCGGAGACATGAGGAGGACTGAAGAAACAATGTTGGCATCTACTGTGAGCCTGGGACAGATATGCCCCTTAACTTCTGGAAGGTAGAGGGGTAAAGGGGAACCATACAACCTGTTTGCCATTCCCCCATCACCTTCTCACCTTCCACCCTCATAGACCAAAGACCCTCTCCATGCAAGCCTGGGGAAGACATCTGGGGAGCGAGCCTTCAATGGACCTTCCCAACCCTCTGGTGAGAGAGCAGTGACCCTACACTGAACATCTATAGGTATAGTTACTCTAGATAGTTTCTGCTCTGGCCTCCCTGGGAGAAGGTGCTGTGCCCAATACTTGCAGTCATGGCAACATTACCATTGAGCACATTTGGAACCTCCCACATACCAGAGTGTGCATCCGGAGACTTTGCATCCTTTATCACCAGTCTGTTCTATAGTCCTGCAAGGTGGACACTGGTGTTACCAATGCACCAATAAGGAAGCTAAGAGGAATTAAACAACTTCACCTGGGTCACAAAAATTTAAAAAGGAAGGGCCGGGGATTAAAGGCAGTCTCTGATGGCACACTCTCCCCACCATGGCATACTGCCTCTAGTGCTTCATACATATAGGTGCTTCAAAAATGCACATATAAGATCCCTGCACCCCTTTCTGTTTCATGGGGGGGGGGTCCTCATAGTACCAAGCAATTCTCTGTCACCATCTGGTATCCTACAATTTATCTCACTTCTGACACCATCTACCTGAAGATAGCATCCAATTCCATAATTTAAGAACTCAGTCCTACAAGAGTGGCCCCCTGGCCCCATTTTAGGCACCAATCAAAACTCCAAGTTGTTCTCTGTGCTAATGGCTATATAGATCAGAGATTCCAATGACCCCTTCATTGGGTTCCATTAATTTGCCAGATTAGTTCATAGAAACAGAAACATTTGACTAAGATTGCAGGTTTATATTTTTTTAAGTTTATTTATTTATTTTGAGGGAGAGAGAGCTCTCAGGAGGTGGGGAGGGGCAGAGCAAGAGAGAGGGGAAGGGAGAGAATCCAAAGCAGGCTCTGCACCAGTAGTGTGGGGCCCAAGAGGGCTCGAACTCATGAACCGTGAGATCATGACCTGAGCCAAAACCAAGAGTTGGATGCTTAACCAACTGAGTCACCCAGATGCCCTTAGATTACAGGTTTTTTATAAGAGGGTATAACTCAGGAGCAGCCATATGCAGAGATGTCCAGGGTGACATATGGGAAAGCCACAGAGTTTCTATGCCTTCTCCAGGCATGCTGCTTTCCTTGTGTTGGCCAACCCAGAAGTTCTCTGAACTGAGTCCTTTGAGGTTGTTATGGAGGCTTCATTACATAGGCATGCTTGATTAAATCATTGGTCATTGGTGATTGAACTCAATATCCAGCCCTTCTGCCCTACTCAGAGGTTGGTGGGGGAGGAGGGACCAAAAGTTCCAACCCTCTGATCACATGGTTCATTCTCCTGGCCACCAGCCCCCATCCATAGATGGGTCCAAAGTCACTTCATTAACATAGCAAAAGATCCCTTGGTTCCTCTCATCACTTAGGAAAATCCAAGGGTTTTAGGAGCTCTGTGCCAGAAACTAAGATGAAGACCACTTGTGTATATTTTATCATCAGTCCCAATATCACAGCATAGTAGGTGCTCTGCAGGTGTTTGTTAAATTAAACCTCCTCTTGAGGTTGTTCAGTATCATTCTTATGGCAGTGTAGATGTCTCTGGAAGGATGGATTCAGACCTCAAAAATACCAGCCATAGTGTGAAATGAAGAATATTTTGTTGACAATGTTGACTGGACTTCTAGTTGAAGCTTATGGATTTTTAATCCTGCCCTTGTTTTTCCACCCTGTAATGTCATGCAGACTCCTGCCACGAAGGAAAGTAAGCCCCTGAAGTTTCTCTTTTCTGATTTTTCAAGGTTTTCTTTCTTATCTCTTTTGAACCCCATCCAGCTCTCTGATACTATGTATCCTGTGATAAGGTCTTGAAGAAATTATGAAAAAGTCAATAAAAATGTTCCTGGTAAAGTGTCCTGAGTGGAAATGTAGATCTGCATTTTCTCTAGCCTTCCAGGATCCACTTTCCTAGATGGGCATACAAGAAATACTGCATTTTTTTTTCTGGGCATGTGCTGTACGTGCAGGAAAGTTCTGTAAGATGATACGACCCACTCAGCATGGTTGAAAGTTGGCAGAGAAAATGGATGGGGTCTGCAGTCCAGGCGCTGAGAATGGTGGGAAGGACTTTGTAAGTTATCAATGTTCATTGATAGTCACTCTTCACCTGCACTGGGATCACAGAGCCCTGGTAGGTGTTCCCACTCACGTTTTCCTAGCCTTATTGTACAAATTAGGATACTGAGGTTTTCAAAGGCGAGATAATGTGACCAAATGTACATGGCTGGAAACGTGATCCAGAATGCAAACCCAGATTTGCACCCCACCCCCGCCCCAGACCCTTCTCTAATAAACCAAGTTGCTCAGATGATGCTTGACTGTGTGTGTGTATGGAGGGTGGGGAGTGATGGATATAAGGCAGGGAAGGACAGCTCTGGTCCTCTCAGGAGGAACTGGAGGGGAAACAGTGGAGGGCTGCGGGAGTGCTTTCAGGAGACCCCTGGAGTGATTGGAGGGAAAAACGATGTAGCTTGACGAGGGCATTGGTCGAAGAGACAGAAAAGTAGAACAGATGTACGGTAGCACATCAGAGGAAGAATGGACATAATTTGCTGAAGGGTCAGGTATGCCTGCAGGGGGTGGGAGGGGTCAGAAGGGCGCTCAGCTAGCTTAGGTGAGCCCCGCAAATCTCATTCCATGAAAATATGGGAGCTCTGGTTCCAGCGAAATGTGTGGAGGTTCAGACAAACTCAGAGTAATGACAGCTGTGATAAAAATAGAAAGAAGGGCTTAGGCCACATAAACCACGGGCCCAGACTTTAATGCATGTGCCCCGCTAGCACTGGGGACATAGGATCTTCCTCCCGCCCCTCAGACACACCTGAGTTGTTTGTTAGCACCTCTTCCCGTCCAAAGGGTTTCTGAGGACTTGGTTATAAGGCAGTGTTACCTACGTCTGTTTTGTCAATTCTAACTATATGTCTTTCCCCATTTTAACATCTCTAAAATGAGGCTGTGAATTACAATCAATGGCTGTCATAATTTATTTGGCAGTTTCCTCTTTTTAGTAGTTTCTACAATTGTGTCTTACAATTAGTATCGTTGCTTAGTTTTACCCAAAAACGACATGTGTCTGATGAATTCCAAATGTAGTAACGTTTCCTCCCATTGAGAATTTATAAATTTCCCAGACATTGTGTTTTATGAATTAATAAAAATAACAATCATATTAATAATAATTGCTAACATGTATTAAGCACTAGCTTAACATTTTATTATCCCATTTAACAGATGGAGAAACTGAGGTGCTTCAGTCCTCACAGCAACTCTGCGAGGGGGTGAATAATCACCCCCACGAAGAACCTGAGGGATTGGAGGGCCAGACGGGTTAAGTTACTTACCCCCAGTCACACGCTGTTCAATAGCATAGTCAAAATTTAAACTTATTTCATGCCTGATTCCCAAATTTATGCTCCAATGATAAATATTTGGTAAATGAGCATAAATGTCAGCAAATTGGAGGGCGACTAGAAATTACCGCATTCCCACTGCCTGCTGTATGCATTTTATATCTGTTACCTCCTTGAACCCTCTTAGGTAGCCCGCACTACATTCTCACCCTACAAATGAGGAGCCTGAAGCCCAGTGGTAAGGTGACCTTGAGGGACTGATGTGTCTGGCTCCAGGGCCCACCCTCTTCCCTGACAGGAGGTCTCCGGAATACTTGGTCAGGTCTGGAGAAGTTTGCCCTGCAGTCCAACGTAGTGCAATTAGTTCCATCCACAGATATGCTCCTGGGGCAGCCATAGTAAGTTCAAACGGACTGTTGCCACTGTTAATAAGACAGGGGCGCCTGGGTGGCTCAGTGGGTTAAGCGTCCGACTTCAGCTCAGGTCGTGATCTCGCGGTTCCCCCATATTTTGTGTTCTTTTCCCAAAATGTGTATTTCTTTTCCTCCATAAACCTGCATTATGTTCCTACTGTATTCCTCTAATCATGTTAAATATTCTGGTATTGATCTCAACAAAGGGGTTTTTAAGATTAAATCCCTAACTTTTAAGTTTCAAAATAGTTTTGGGGCGCCTGGGTCGCTCAGTCAGCTAGCCATCTGACTTTGGCTCAGGTCATGATCTCACGGTCCGTGAGTTCGAGCCCCGCGTCAGGCTCTGTTCTGACAGCTCAGAGCCTGGAGCTGCTTCAGATTCTGTGCCTTCCTCTCTCTGTCTGCCCCTCCCCTGCTCATGCTCTGCCTCTGTCTCAAAAATAAATAAACACTAAAAAAAAATTTAGGTTTCAAAATAGTTCTTCTGCACCACATTGGATGTGGAATGTATCTTCAGGTGACACTGAGGGAGTTAAATTGCCCTTGGCTCTCAGTGTAGGTCAGGGGTTGGGAAACTTTTTCTTAAAGACCCAGATGGTAAATATTTCAGGCTTGCGGGCCAGTCTCTCCTGCAGCTATTCAACTCTGCAAGAGCAGCCACAGATAATACATAGACGAATAAGTATGACTGTGGTATTAAAAAAAAACTATTTACAAAAATAGGCAGCAAGCTGGATTTGACCCAAGGGCCATAGTTTGCTATCTCTTGGTTTAAATGGTCAAAATGTGCATCTACTGTATTACCCATCTGTGGGTCTGTTGGTCGGTGTGGATAGAGCATAGATAGATATAAACACAGATTTGTGTGCGGTTATTTGTGTATGATATTGTTACCTCATTTCAAGAACATGGAAGTTTTTAAAAACAAAGTGGTTTCTTTCTATATGTATTAAGGTCAATTTTTCGACTCCTCTCTATGAGCGTAAGATGAGAAGGAAGGTAAGAAAGCAGCACCTGCTGAATGCCTGATGTTTAACAGAATTCTAGGCAGTTCACATACATGAATCTCTTCTAACCGCCATGCCCATCCCATGAGGCAGGTTGAGAGAGTCCCTTTATTCCACAGTTAATGGAATTGGTGAAAATCTACAGAAAGGGAATCTGCTGAAAATGGAACCAAACTTCACACCAAATAGTGAAGAAGACATGTCACTAGACAATACAATTAAAATACAAAAATGTGTGTATTGTATCTCATCATTAACAAAACACAGGTTATAATTGCAGCTGTGCTCTAATTTGTAGAAGGAGCAAAGATGGAATTGAGTGTGGACTGAGGGTGTATTTTCTATGCTCAAATTATTTGCTAATACAATGTGACTTTGCATTTTATCTTCTCGACATTTGGGGGGGGGGAGGACTCTAAAAGGTTTTTAATGCTCTGAGGTATCAGCTGATTTGCCGTTAATTGTTGGAGTGAGAGTGTCGCTTGTTAATGGCTGTGCTGTATTTAGAACATCCCTCCATTGTCATGTCCGTCAACCTCACGAAATCCTGCATCTTTTGTAAGCTTTGCCTTGACACTGTGTACATGGTTCATGTTGTGCTGTTGGATGCGGTACGTGATGGGGAGGCAGGGACTGGCCTGTAGCACATCCTCAAGGTGGAGACTTCATCAGAGAAGTGGATTTTGGCTGTCACGATTTTTGCTGCCTTGCGTAATCTCTTAAAGGCTGGGATGAAGAAGGCAATAACAAAAATCCCTTGTGTTGTTACTCCTGCATTGTAGACGAGAAACTGAGGCTCAGGAAAATAAACCTATCTAAGGTCATTTCGATTCTAGGTGGTGATCCAGGATTCAGATCCTGGTTAGCCAGGACTGGTTATCTATTGCCGCATGACAAACTACCACAAGATTTAGCAGTTTAACACAATATATGTTTATTATCTCAGTTTCTGGGAGGCGGAGATCTGGGGACTTCTGCTTGGGGTTTCTCACAAAGACCACAATTAAGTTGTCGGCCGGGGCTGAGGTCTCATCTGAAGGTATGACTGGTGAAGAATCCTCTTCCAGGCTGCCTTTGGTGGTTGTTGGAAGAATTCGGTTCTTTGAGGGCTGTTGGACTGAGTGTCTCACTTCCTTGCTGGCCATTGATCGAAGACCACCTTTAGTTCTGTACCCCCTGGGCCTCTCTGCTTGCGTCATCAAAGCTGCAAGACAGAGGATCTCCCAGCAAGACGGCAGTCGCTGTGATTCTAAGAGGTTGTTGGGCTGACTCATAGGGAATCAGGAAATCCTTGGCACACAGTGGGTGCTTTACCTTTGGGGCATTTCAGCTGAAGATCGGTAGGATCCTGACATCGTCTGAGGGGTTGGATTCTCTGCTCAAGAGCAAGAACCAATTGTGCTGCTGAGGATGGGGACGTGTGGGCTTACTCTGGCACCCGCAACACCTGCTCCCTAGAGGAGTCAGTTCCGCCTCCACCTGGCCGGGGAGAGTGTTTCTACACGTCCCCACTTTGTGGCAGACAGACACGGATCGTAAGCAGGAGAGCCCGGTAGAGTCAGCTGCTGCCTTTCCCCCATCTAGGACCCTGGCCGAGCTCCAGGTGCTCTAGAAGCTGCCCGAGAGCAGCTGTAATTGGAGCGGGAGCCAGCTGGGACCTCAGGGAACTACCTGGAAATGCAACTGAGTGTCTCTGTTCCCAAGCTGGGAGACCGGAGGAGAAGGGCCGGGCCGTCAGCCCCCTCCCCCTCCCTGCCTGTTCCCGAAGATTTTCCCTCCAGGCCCCACGGTGGCTCTCAGCGCCGGTGGGTCCCCCCAGCAGCGCCGCCCCTCCTCCTATCATGACCCCATTGCCTGGGCCTGGAGGCTCCGTTCCTCATCTGTAAAGTGGGGATGCGAACATAACGGTGACAGTGACCCCACCTCGCAGGAGTAAACGAGAAAATGGTGAGCAAAAGAAGTTATCAGATAAATTCTGGAGTTCCGCCACCTGTTTGTCTCGCTGCGAGGGAAGCCGGGGCCGGGGAATACTTAGCTGTTAGGCCTCGTGTCTTGTTCCCAGAGGACCCAGCTTTTTTCCTGCGAGGGAGGCCAGGCCTGGCTGAGAAGAGGGCGCAGGAAACCCGGGTGCCACTGTGGGTCCTCAGTCGCTTTCTCTTGCCCTGCGGCCCAACCGAGGTTTGGTATTAAGGGGCCCGGACCGGAAGCTCTGGACCTTATGCTTGACACAGCACACGCAGGACCAAAGCAGCCTCCCTCTCGCCCTCGGCAAGCCCAGCTTGGCTGGAAGATGCAGAGGATTCGGGGGGAAGCATGTAGGAGGTGGTGTCTGATTTAAGGGCATGTCTGAGACCCTTGATCATGACCAGCCTTGCTGGCCAGGACAGCCGGACCCCGCAGACAGGAGGATGCTGTTGGCTCTCTCCCAGACACCAGCCACAAGCCCTGGCCCGACTTGCCGGCCCTGGGAGGAGGGAGAGGGGAGAGGAGAAGTCAGGGGAAAGTCGGGTAAAGGAGACAGTCACAGCTGCGGAGCAGGGATGTCAGTGGCGTGGCTAATATCGACAGTACAAGAGTCGCAAACACACACACACACACACACACACACACACACACACACACACACAAGAAGCAACAAGTGTTGGCAAAGATGTGGGGAAAAAAAGAAGGTTTGTGCACTGTTGGTGGGAATGCAACCTGGTGCAGCCACTGTGGGAAACAGTGTGGAGGTTCCTCAAAGAATTAAACTGAGGGGCGCCTGGGTGGCTCAGTTGGTTAAGCGTCTGACTGCAGCTGAGGTCATGATCTCGAGGTTTGTGAGTTCGAGCCCAGTGTTGGGCTCTGTGCTGACAGCCTGGAGCCTGCCTCAGATTCTGTGTCTCCCTCTCTCTCTCTGCCCCTCCCCGACTCATGCTGTGTGTGTCTTCTCTCTCTCAAAAGTAAATAAACACTTAAAAAAATTTTTTTTAATTAAACATAGAACTACCATATGATCCAGCAATCACACTGCTGGGTAGTTACCCCCAAAATACAAAACCACTAATTCAGAGGGATACATGCACCCCTGTGTTTATTGCAGCATTATTTATAATAGCCAAGATAGGTAAACAGCCCAAGTGTCCATCAGTACACAAATGGATAAAGATGTGGTGTGTGTGTGTGTGTGTGTGTGTGCGTGCGCGCGCGCCTGTGATGGAATATTATTCAGCCATAAAAAAGAATGAGATTTTTGCCACTTGCAACAGCATCAATAGAGCTAGAGGATGTTATGCTAAGTGAAATAAATCAGTCAGAAAAAGACAAATACCATATGATGCCACTCACGTGTGGGTTTAAGAAACAAAACAAACAAAGGAGGGAAAGAGAGACAAACAACAACAAAAAATAGACTCTTGAGAACAGACTGCTGGTTGCCAGAGGGGAGGTGGGTGGGGGAATGGGGGAAGGGGATTAAGGGCCACACTCGTCGTGACGAGCACCAGACGATGTAGGGAAGTGTTGAATCACTAGATTATTGCACACCTGAAATTAATACCACACTGTGAGTTACAGACACTGGAATTAAAATAACACACTTTTAAAAGTGACAGAGGAAGTAAAAGAGTCATCGGTGAGATGTGGGGGAGTGAGAGAGCCAGAACAGTAGGAGGGAAGACGGTGCCTGACCACAGACATCTGGTTTCCATGGTGAGACTGGTAATTGGGTCTGCGTGTCTGAAAGCAAGTGCATATCTTAAGAGTAAGTTGAAAAGTGTGAAATACCGAAGAGCATCTTCCCCTTCCCCGATTAAGGTGGGCTTCTTGATGCTCTTAGCTTTATCAATGGTTGTTCTCCAATCTCAGAAAGTAATTTCCTGAAGTTGCAGGTGCTTTGAATTCCTTGAGGTCTGAGAAAATGCTTGGTGTTTGCTGCTCCCTGCTGGCTACAGCCTGGGTCTGCACACTCCCTGCAGATGGGAGTCAGGCTGACGTTGCCTTTCCGCAGCGGGTTAAGGCCAAAGGATCCCCTTTGCTGGCTCTAAAACCACAGGCTGTAAGAGCTGAAAGGAACTTGGGTTTCCACCCTCAACCTTTCCCCTGAGCTTTAGGCTTGAATTTTGATCAGCCTGCTGGATATTTCCACTTGAACCTCAAACTCGGCACGACGTAGTTAATTTAATACGTTTTATTTCATATACAATGAAAACAAATGATTGCAAAATGATAATGGCTTATGCTCAGTCCTGGAATAGAAATGCAGCAGGGTGCTCCGGGACCCCAGGGGAGAGGCCACACAGGGGAACATGCAGAGAGCAGCTGAAGGCATAGAAGCCTCCAGAGGCAAGGCGTGACTGGTGCTACCAAGACGTCGGCAGGGGCATGAAAGGGTGCTGGGGGGGGGGGGGGATGGGCACAGAAGAAGAGCATCGAGACCGGCACACATACACTGAGGGAGTTTGAGGAAATGCTCTCATTCAGGATAGCTAGCCTGGGAGTGGGGAAGCAGCTAAAGATAAGGCTACGAGGACAGCAAGGTCAGATCACCAAAGGCCGACATCTCTTGCTCAAGGAGAAGATTGCACTGGGTTCTGTGTCCATGAACATTTGCACTCTGCACATGCCCATGTTGTTCCTGATGCCTCGGGGGGGCATGCTCCGGGTCGACATACCTAAAATAGGCAATGTCCTGGATAAACTGGGACATGCAGCCAACTCTAGCTAAGCCTCAGATATACTCCCAACCCCTTGGCCCTCGCTTCTTGGATGCTTTTGGTCTTGTGCTCCCGAAGCATGTGGTGGACACCCAGATCATAACCTCTATAACTGTTTGTCCTCTGTTTTCCCGCTGCACTGGGAGGTCCTTGAAAAGGAGGGCTAGGTTTTATGCATGTTTGTATCTTTAAAACCAGTGCTGTGCCTGGGACAGAAGAGGCACTCGATACATTGATGTTAAATCACCATAAAAATAATAGCTAACATTTAACGAAGACACTCTTCCAGGCACCTGACGTGGATTATCTCACTGAACAGTTGAGGACGTGGGCACCTTTATTGGGTTCATTTTATCGATGAGGAAACCAAGACACTGAGAAGTTGTGTAACTTGCCTAAGATGACACCACATAAAGGAGGAAGGGGATTCTAACCTAGGGCTTATCTCCAGAGCCTGTGAGTGAATCAAATAAAGCCTTGAGAGAACCAGAGTGTGGATTTGCAGCATCATCCGAGACCACGTGCCCCAGGGCCTGCTGGGGAACCAGCCAGTGACAAGTGCGTGAACGGGAGAGCACCAGGCCTCATTTGCGTGATCCTGTACAGTTGAGCAGATAACTCCCCATCCACTGTCTCCTGTGGCCCTCACAGCAGCAGGATCTCTAGGCTGATCTGTTATTCCCATCCTCTGAATGTGATCACCAAGGTTCCACAGGTCAATGAGCTACTCAAGATCACAGAGAAAGTGCAGAGCTTCCCTTTGAACCTGTGTCTTTGAACTCCAAACTCTGTGGTCATTTTACTGGCAACACGATTATCCAGATGGTAATGAATCCTTCTGATGAGTTTCTTCATCTCTCAAGTGGGAGTTCATGTCTACCTTGGGAGGTGGCTGTGAGGAAGGCCGCTGACAGTGGCCAGTGGTAGGTGATCACTAACAGGTGGTGTGGGGGCTGATGTTGTTACCGTCATCATCACCACCGGAGAAGATCTGGGATTCAGAGTAGGCAGATTCCAGGCATGGGTCCAGAACCGTAAGTTTGAAATAAAACGACCAAACGCAGGACGGAGTTGAAAAATCTTGTTTAGGTTCCTGGAAAGCTTGGAAATATCGATTCAGATCTGCCGATCACCAGGCTAATTGATCGGAAAATGTGATCCGGGTCACCAAGGGTCAGAGCCAGGACTCGGGTCCCCAGCCAAGGCCAGGAGCAGATGTCTCCAAACCTCCCAACGTCGTGGTCCTTTCCATCGTGGCATGAGACAGCTTTCTGATTGGCTGGACTGTGGGCTCAGGAGGACAGATCCAGCTTATTCATCATAAGCCTATGAAGCCTAGCTCTGTGTCCCCAGTGACTACCATATAAATATTGAATGAATGAATGAATGAATGAATGAATGCACAAGTGGGTACCCACATACACCAGCAAGCCACCAAAGCGTGGATGGGAACCCAGCAGAGTGGAATAGAGAGGAAGGACCAAGCCTCACCCATGGACCCTAAGGAACCTGGTGCTGAGCACTGAGCCAGAGAGTCTCCACCAAGGGGGAGGGAGAGCCATTTTTCTTTGCTGAAACAATGAAGCATGCACACACACACGCACACACTCTCCCTCTCCCCACCCTCCCCCACCACTGAATTCATGTAGATGATAATTTCAAAGGATTATTTGCAGTGTGCTCCTGCCTGAGGCAGGCGCATGAACAAGATGACCTCTCTGTGACTTTTCCAGGACCAGCATTCTGCATCATTCACTGGGGTGGCTCCTCTTTTTTCCATTAGGAAGAACACTTTGTAATTTCAAAAACAATTCTGAAGGTCCCCAAATGAGAGAGGTTGTTTCCTTTAGTAACTATGGTCTGTAAAAAGAATAATACTAAGACATGATCACGGAGGCCCTTGCTGAATTTATCAATCTTTGAAACGAATTTGTCACTTGTTTATACTAAGAATGTTTCATAGATTTGAAAACCATTGTCCTATATGTTCAAGAGACATTATTAATTCATTTATATTCCTGTTGCTTTGCCAAAGCTTTGTGGTAACTTGGTCTGAAAAATTCTGCAGCACCCCCCTGCCCCCCCGCAACTGGTTCCACTAACCAGCTGGTAAAGTAGAGCTGAACACACTGCTTACACTTTCTCAGATCTGTTTTCTTTCACTGAATGATAATTCCTACCTGCCACCCAGGTTTGCTGTGAGGTTAAGGGGGATAACAGAGAAAGCGCATGCCAACGTCTGATGGAAGTCATAGCTTCATCCTGTCTGACACCTTCCTCTGGAGCAAGCCAGGACTAGATGTTTCCTCCTTCCTCCCCTCCAGGTTCCTGATTGTCCTGGGATGCTTGATTCTGGCCGTGCTGACCACGTTCAGGGAGTACGAGACTGTTTCGGGAGACTGGCTGCTATTACTGGTGAGATCACGCACCTGCCATGGTGCTGTTCCGGGGCAGACACCTCTGGTCGGACTTTCACAGTGAAGGGCAAGGGGGCTGCCCTGGGGCACCACTGGTGTTGGCTTCCTGGAGCCTGTGACCAAGTCCAGGCCCAAGAGAAAGCAATGCCGGGGTCAGTTGGTCAGGTCTGCCACGGGTACAGGTGGAGGGGAATGACATTTGTTATCCTAGAGATGAGAGGGCACAAACAAGGTCAAAGCAAAAACCAAACATTAGTTGTATTACAAACCGTAGCTTCCTAACCTTCTGAAAGCTAACACAAACACATGCTCTGTTTTACAACCTGCCTCTGCTTTTTCTCCTTGAACCCGGAGGATCTCCGACTCCCTTCAAGGCCAAGTACCAAATCCCATTTGTGCATTAAAGTCTCCACGTCCTCCCCCCCACCCCCGGGCCCTCTGCCTGTTTTCTCTCTGTGTTCACCATCTGCACAGGAAAGGGATGCCAGCCCCCCAGTTAAGGTCCACAAAATGGCAGAACCTGCACCTTGCACTGAGAATGTCATTCGTGACACCAGATTCAGCAAATTCCTTCTCAGGTGATTTTAGTCCACACCGTCTCACGCTGAGACCTTAGCAGGTGCATCCTGGGAAGCCATCTAGCTCCAGGAGCTAAGTTTCGGGGATTATCACGGAGCGACAACTCCCCAAGGGTCCCAGGAGGTCACCAAAGAGAGGGGGGCAAAGGTGTCTGTGTCTGATCAACAAGGGAGGCGGGAAGGAAGGAGGAGGCCCTGGGTCCAGGGAGAGAGCACAGCGTGATGCTTATGCCCGTGGGCTCTGAGCCTCAGTGCCAGTCCAGGAGTCCTTCTTTGCCACTTTCTAGTCTGGAGAAATGTGTTTACTCCTTGGTTTCTCAAAACGTAATGAGGATAATGTTAGAGAACACTTGAGGCGGTGCCTGGCCCAGGAGCCGCGCTTAGTAACCGTTGGCCATGATTAGCAATGCCAGGGGCCAGGCACTGGGTGAGATTAGTAGACTGATACTTCTGTCTTCAGTTTAACTGCCCTTAAGGAGCTGGTAGTACAAGAAAAGAGACTTTGAAAAAAAATGGTCCGTTGGAACCAAAACAGAGAGAGGAAAGCAAGTGATCACTTTGCAAGGCTGATATTAGGGACAGTTAGCACGTGAGAGTGGACACGGGAGCTGTCCCAAACCGAATGGAGGTGATAACGTGCTCTCCTCCCCCGTCCACCACCAAAATGGCAACAACAGAAATCCTGTTCTCCAGAACCTCGGAACAGAAATCGCTCCTTGCAGACAACTGGGTCCTGGTTGATCAGTGTCTCTCCATATGTTCCTAACGCAGGAAACATTTGCTATTTTCATCTTTGGAGCCGAGTTTGCTTTGAGGATCTGGGCTGCCGGATGTTGCTGCCGATACAAAGGCTGGCGAGGAAGACTGAAGTTTGCCAGGAAGCCCCTGTGCATGCTGGGTAAGCCCTGACCCCCCCAGTCACCTGGGGACCCCCTGGTCCCCTGCTTTGGGTGCACCATTTCCCTGAGGGAATTTTAAGCAGCCGCTGTTCTCCTGGGAAATCACGTGGTATTCTGGAAGCCAGAAGAGCCTCCGACCCTACCTCGATGGGGAAGAGCTGCTCCAGTGTCCGGATGCCGAATTCCTTCCTCCGCGGCTTGCCCTAACGGCTCGACAGGGCAGGGATTCTCAGTGGGTCGGGGTGGGGGCCCCTCTTGGCATTGGGGCTGTGAAGAAGCAGCTCATTATAGGATGTTGGGCATCCCCAGTCGCGAAACTCGGTAGCCCCCAGTCACTGTGACAACCCAAACTGCCCGCAGCCTTCCAGACTGGCTTTAGTGGGCAGGGGAGGGGTGACGCCACTGCCGGTTGAGAACTCCTTCTGTAGGTCCACGTTATGCCCATTTTACAGAGGGGGAAGCCGAGGTTCACGGTGCTGAGTCATTTTCCAGTCACAACGGGTAGTAAGCAGCAGATTCCATCCTGACACCCAGGTCTGGAAGAATCTAACACCTGTGCCCTCCCTCCCTACCATGTTGCTGGGCCTTGACCCAAAAGTTGCTTTGGGGAGATGTCACTGACACCTTTCCCTCTGGGTGCAGGCGTTTTGACAGCGGAGAAGGTGATCACTTTCGTTTACCCCTGTTGGTGCAGCACGGACCCATATGTTCCCAACTGGAGATCCTACTAAAATCATATAGCGACAGGGACGGGGAGGAGGAGGAGTCTCAAATTCCTAGGTCATAGAACGCCAGGGCTCGGAAGGCCCTCCAAAGGCACTAAGTCCAACGTGCCACCCCGCCGGATGCTCCCGCCCCCTTTACAGCAGCCTTCAAGTGGTCACTTACTTGCATACCTCCAGTCCCGGGGCGCTCACCACCTTCCAAGGTATTTATGCCACCTTAAATCTTCTGACTGTCTTCAGATAATTGAGTTCCGTCATTCTGTTCCTCGTCTCCACTCCAGCAGTGGAAAAATGTGCTTCATGGCTTCAGCTACACCTGGTATCACGTGTTCTTGGAATCATCACCTCTTCTCTGAGCATGCTCACCGCCCTTTTAAAAAGCAACCCCCAGGACTGAACACAGCCCTTTGGGTATGGATGGCCAGCCCAGGGAAGAGGAGCTGGACCCCTCTTCGGTCCTAGGTGCCACACTTCTGTCCACGCAGCCAAGGGTGAGCTGCCTGGCGGCCACAGCTGGTGGCACCGCCCTGACCACGACTGAAACTGCTCTTCCTTCTGCCCGTCTGCTGCTGAGGTTGCATCCCTGAGGGTTTTGTTTCTGACTCGGAACTTTTAATGCAAGGAGAGGGCACGTGGGTGTACGTGTGTGTGCACACGCTCATGCACACGACTTTGGAGAACTTTGCAGTTACTGATTTTTTTTTTCGTACTTTTTTTAACCTTTCTTTCTTTGGCCTCCTCCCCTGTCTGCCCCTGTCTTTGTCCATTCAGGCAGCTAGAACAACGCCCCAGACTGGGGGCTTATGAACAAGAGACATGTCTTTCTCATGGTCCTGGAGGCCGAAGTCCAAGATCAGGGTGCCGGGCTCTGGGCGAGTCCCTCTTCTGGGTCCCAGGCTGTCCACTTCTTCTTGGTCTCCGTGCTGTGTCCTCACACCGTGGAAAGGGTGGGGAGCTCTCAGGAAGCTCTTTTATCAGGGCACTAATCCCACTTATGAGGGTTCCACCCTCATAACCTCATCACCGCCCAGGGGCCCCACCTCCTAAGACCGTCTCACTGGGGGGCAGGATCTCAGCATATGAATTTGGGGAGGACACAGACATTCAGACCATAGCAACCCCAGCTTGCCTTCCCTTTTTTTTTTTTTTTTTTTTTTTTTAACCTTCCTTTCAAGTCTTTTGCAAAGTGTTAAGCTGACTTCTTTTTCTTCTTTGGAGAGATCTATGTAAGTGCTGACCAGAAGTCGTGTGTGTGTGTGTGTGTGTGTGTGTTGGCAGGAGGTAGGGGAAGTGACTTTGTGCCCAAACTCAGAGGTTCCTACCCAGTTGGAGAACATCCTAGTGTTGTGTGGAGCCTGGACCCTTCCAGGACAAGCGCATTCCCCGTGGAGGAGTCTCCACGATTCTAAGAGGGGCTGATTTGACCGAGCTCCTAATGACACTGCACCTGCCAGCCTCCCCTGGAGAGCCGGGCCCCCACCCCCAGCATCCCCATCCTTGCTGGCTTCCTTTCTGGGGTGCCTGTGTTTTCTGCTCTCCTCATCTCAACTTCTCCCATAACATGGCTCTTGTGGGTAATGTTGCTTTTCTCTACGTGTTGGACATGAGAGTGCGTGTCCCGTCAGTGAACATCATGGCTTCCATATTCGAGGCAGCTTCAGACCCTGCCATTTCGGGTGCGAATGGATCCAACCGGGCCAGAATCTTCCATTCGCTCTGCGCATCATAGGCCTGACTCACATTTGCCACGCATCCAGGTTCTGTTGTGTTTTGCTTTCTACACACATTGTAAGTGGATAACTTCACACAGATAAACGGAGAAGCCTAGCCAAGGATACAGACATACTGGCATCCAGATGTTTGACACCAAGTTTTTCCCAAAAGTTAAGCGCGTTTAGGCAACACTTTGATATGGCAAACGTAGCCAGGTGTGAATTGAGGGACCTGTTCTGAGCCAAGAGACCAACACAGACAAAGGTATGGAGGTGTGAGAGAGTGCTGTGTGCTCAGCAAACCGCACCTGCTTCTGGAAGGCTCCTAAGGGCCAGGCCACAGGGTTTTCAGGAGCTTGGACTTTACCCAGCGGATAAACATTGCTTCCAGTGTGTTCCTTAGAACCGATGCTCTTGCAAAACAACAGTCCCATGGTCGAAATCTTTGGGGAAAGACTGTACTTCATTTGCATAACTGAGAGCCACCGTGCATACTCGCATATTGATGGTTCCTGGAAGTCCTAAAGCAGCAAAACCTTCTTAATGGATTTCTTTTCCCCAAATTGACTTGGCTATGGGGTCCTTTTTACCTGCTGGCCTCTGCAGTGGGGTAGGGAGATGGTCGGCATGAGTATTGCCTCCCTCGCCCCCAGGCTCCTCTGCCTCTCTGCTCTCAGTCACCAGCATCGCAACTCATGGGTGGACCTCATGTTTTACCTCAATCTACGCCAGGGCCTACCCTGAAGCCGAGGGAGACCACCAGGTGGCACAGCTCAGAAGTGTGGGGACATTCACCACCCCAGGGGTGACCGTCCACCAGCAGGGGGCAGGAGCCCCCAGACCGAAGTCCCAGCTCCCATCTTCCAGGGCGACAACCTTGGGAGGTGTTCCGCCTGCAGAACAGAGCCTGCTCACACCCATCTCACCTTGCCTTTCTCCTTCCCTGGCTCCCTCTCCCCTCTCCCCTCCCTTGTGCCTCTTGGGAGATTATCTCCCCACACGTCACCCACGGCCAAGGCCGCCTGGATTTGGTGCCGCTTTTAGGGGAAACCTGCCTTCAACAGCGTCTGAGCTTCAGGCTTCACCTCCACAAGCGGGGCAGCCCTGACCCCTCCTCTGGGGGCCGGGGTGGGGGGGGGTGCCCTTGGGGAACCGCTTCCCTGGGATTGAGAGTAAAGGCTCTGACAGTCCTGCCCCCAGTCCCCCGCTCGGCTTGGGAAGGCGCGCGCGCTCACTTCCCGTTTCTCCATCTGCCACAGGAGACTAAGCCTGCCTACCACGTGCGACTGGTGTCACGGTTTCACCCAGCGATGCCCGGCACGTGTGGGGCTGCAGGCAGCCAGTGGCTGCGACGGCTCCACTGCCTTGGCCTGACCTTCTTTTCCTTCTCCCCCCCCCCCCGCCCCCCCCCTCTGTCCCCGCTGCCAGACATCTTCGTGCTGATCGCCTCCGTGCCGGTGGTTGCCGTGGGAAACCAGGGCAATGTGCTGGCCACCTCGCTGCGCAGCCTGCGCTTCCTGCAGATCCTGCGCATGCTCCGCATGGACCGAAGGGGCGGCACGTGGAAGCTCCTGGGCTCCGCCATCTGCGCCCACAGCAAAGTAAGTGGCGCGGAGAAGCCGCCAGACCGCGTGGGCCTCTCGCCCCCCGGTGGTGCCTTGCGGGGCTTCCCCTCCCGCACGGTGTCCCCCCCGAGGGCGGTCGCGGTGCCACCACCGGTGATGAGGGGGAGGAGGAGGAGGAGGAAGAGAGGCACAAGCAGGGGTGCAACAGCAGCAAAAGCAGGCACATCCGGGTTCAAGCCCTCTCCCGCCCCTCCCTGTGTCCGAGGTGCTCAACTCTCCTTGTGCCTCGGGTTTCTCATTTCTAGAGGGAAGATGAGGATAGCTCTGCCTCCCGGTCGTCGAGGGGGTGAAATGAGCCAGCGCAAGGCAGCAGGGGATGGGAGGGAAAGGTTCAGGGCGCCCACAGACTGGGGGGAGTCCCAACTCTGTTGGCGTGACTGGCGTGACTGCGTAACCTCCTGGGTCTTGGTTCCTGCGTTTATAAAATGAGGATGGGGCGCCTCGGTGGCTCAGTGCCTTGAGCGGCTGGCTCTTGATCTCAGCTCAGGTCTTGATCTCCGGGTTGTGAGTTCAAGTCCCCTCCCCTCCCCCGGCTTCGGGCTCCCTGTTGGACTCTATGTTGGGCTGTGTGCTGGGTGTGAAGCTTACTTAAAAATAAAAAGGGGTACCTGGGGGGCTCAGTCAGCTAAGCTTCTGAGTATCGATTTCAGCTCAGGTCATGATCTCACAGTTCGTGGGTTTGAGCCCCACTTTGGGCTCTGCACCAAGCAGAGCCTGGTTGAGATTCTCTTCCTCTCTCTCTCTGCCCCTATGTCACTCTCTCTCTCTCTCAAAATAAATAAATAAATTTTTTTTTTTTTAATTTTTTTTTTCAACGTTTTTTATTTTTGGGACAGAGAGAGACAGAGCATGAACGGGGGAGGGGCAGAGAGAGAGGGAGACACAGAATTGGAAACAGGCTCCAGGCTCTGAGCCATCAGCCCAGAGCCCGACGCGGGGCTCGAACTCACGGACCGCGAGATCGTGACCTGGCTGAAGTCGGACGCTTAACCGACTGCGCCACCCAGGCGCCCCAATAAATAAATTTTTAAAAGAAGAAGGAGAAGGAGAAAGAGAAGGCGAAGGAGAAGGCGAAGGCGGAGGCGAAGGCGGCACCTGGGTAGCTCAGTTGACTAAGCGTCTGGCTCTTGATTTCCGTTCAGGTCATGATCTCATAGGTTATGAGATCAAGCCCCACATCAGGCTCCATGTTGACAGGGCAGAGCCTGCTTGGTATTCTCTCTCTCTCTCTCTCTCTCTGTCTCTGTCTCTCCCTCCCCCCCCAATCTGTGCTTCCCCCACTCACATTCTCTTTCTTTCTCTCTCTCAAAATAAATAAGCTTTAAAATAAATAAATAAATTTTATTTTTTAAGTATAAAATGAGGATGATAATGCACTCACCTCAAACGGTGAAAAGATTTAGAACATGCTGTTTTTATGAGCTTCCTCAGCAGTTGAAATGAGAATCCTAGCTGCTCGCGTGAGAAAAGATACATTTCAGCGCCTGGATAATAGTAGGTGGTCATTTATTGTTCCAAATATGCTTTTCTTCACAAACAATACAAATAAATATAGAAATAAAATGAAATACAAAGGTAGAAACACCTGGAGCCCTTCACCTCATGAAGTCATACATGCTTTATTCTGTCTCTGTTCCCTCTGACCCCAGACTCGGTGAGGTCTGAGCTTTCTTTCGAGATTTCTGTCCTCCACCTGACCTTTTACTCTCTTGTCAGGGGACATGCTAGCAATACCTAACCTTGTAGCCATGGAGCTGAGCTGATTCACGGCTCCGGCAGACATCAGGGCTGAAAATGGCTGGTTTCGATTCCTGTCCTGTGTTCCCTCGGATTGGAATAGAAGACTGTTGCATATTTCCCATGGAGTTCCTGGGAAGAGACAGATCCTCGCCACTGCCAGACCCCACAACTGAGGTCAGGTGGGCCGAACTTCAAGACAAAATGACATCTCCGTGGTGGGAGACCAAAGGCAGAAAAAGAAACTGCTTGTCAAGCCCTACGTGCCATTCTGCCCCTGACACGTCCCCGCTTTTAGCATTGTGCTGTTCCTAGGCCGCAGCGTGGCTGCTGGGCCGCCATTCACTTCCGGGTCAGGCGGTGCGTTTAGGAAGTGAGCACATGTCAGGATTCCAGCCCCGCTTCCCCATTTATTAACCTTACTCCCCCCTCTAAGCTTGGTGAAGGCGCACTTGTCAATTCTTCTCTTCATCCACTCATTCAAAACCTCTGTCCTCCAGGCCGGGCCCCACGACTCGCTCCTCTGGGTGTCGGCAACACAGAGTGGAGGCCCGTGTTGCACGGGGTGAGGATTTCAAGGTTAGGATAGGCCAGGCTGTGCTGCCAGGACAAAGAAGCCCGGAGTTTCTGCGACTTCGCGCAAAAATGCCGCTGTCTTCTCACTCACGTGGGGTCTGACGTGAGCCTGGAGCCCCCTGCGCGGTGGACTTCAGGAACAGGCAGGAAGCTGCTGCCGGCATTCCCCCCACATGGGCTCCACCCTAGTCCCCCAGTCCCAGTCTGATCGCAGGGTGGCTCAGGCACGGGCAGGAGTCTGTGGACAGAGGATGGGGGGTGGGGGGCAGCCACAGGCCGTGACCAGCAAAAAATCGTGTAAAGTCAGAATTACCTTGAAGAGCCTTCTGAATGACTGCAAAGCACAGAACTGGGACACATTTTCACTCCTTTTCAGTGCCCATTATGCTACTTCTTAATAATCCAACAAAACCAATTTTCCTGTGCGCTCATGAACAGACCGCAGTTTCCCCAGCTAAGCACCAGATGAAACTTCTGACTCGCACTTGGGGGCCGGAGGGTATGACAACACATAGGAACACGAGAGCCGTGCTCAACGAGGCGAGAAGCTCGTGCCCAGACAGTCACTGGGGAAGGACCATCCAGTTCACCTTTCTCTTCTTGAACCTGCCTGGCAGGGCCGACAGTCGCCAAAGGGAATGGCCGGCTGGCTGGGTTGCCTGCACCATTGAAACCTCTCTGGGCTGTAAAGTGAACTCACCAAAGGGCACTGTGCACGTGATGCTGTGGGGGAAGCCAGACCTAAGCAGTGAGCAGAATAAGTGTTACGGATTTGGAGAAGTCTACTTGGGACGTAGCGAAAGCATAAGGGAACTACAGATGAGCTCCGTCTCCTTGAGCAAGTGGATGTTTGGGAAACTTGCATCATGGAGGTGACGGGAATCTCAAGATGAGCCACTGCTCTTCATGGGGAAGGGCATTGTGGGCAGTGAGACCAGTGTGAGCAGCGGCACGAAGCACCCCTCTCAGCGAGATCTGACCCAGAAGGTCAGAGAGATGGGGCATATGGATATGACCCACTTTGTTCCCCGGGAAGACGTAGCAGGGGCGTCAGATGAAATCGGGATAGAATGAGAGAAATCGAAAGAGGCTTAGGGATCCTCTGGGTCAGGGTATTCGAAACTTCGGTGAGTGGCCGATCTTTGCCATATCCCTGCACCGTCCTTACTGTTTCTTAGCATTTTTCTCTTAATCAACTCACTTTTGTGCATTCACTCCTACGTCCCAGTCTATCATGTGATAATATGCACGAGATAATGGGTTTTATGGTCATTTGAATTTATGCTAATTTTTAATATAGTTTAAGTCAGTAAGTGACTCTTTAACATAAAAACTGCCTGTCTTCCTTCCATGAGGAGTACACGTGTCACTTTGAGGAACTGTGATCTGGTACTTCCATTTCGAAAATAAAGAAACGAAAGCTGGGGAGGGGGATAATTTGCCAGGATCACACAGGAAATCAGTGGCAGGACTGGGTTCCCTATGCCACGCTAGCGACCCCTGCTGTTGATTTCCCAGTAGCGCCGAGCTTTATCTTGGATCTGAGAAGTTCTGCCCGGAATCAAGTCTCCTGAGTCCTGGGCCTTGTCTCAGAGGCAGCTGTCAGTTTTTCCTGCCTCCCTACCTCCCTGTGAAGTCTCGGGAGCTGTGATATTGAGGATCCCTGAAGACAGAACTCTTCCTCTCCTCCTAGAGCTATACACTCATTCTGTTAATGATGGAAGGAAGGACCATATTATTACCACAAAGACAAGAAACAACAAGTGTTGGCGAGGATGTGGAGAAAAGGGAACCCTCATGCACTGTTGGTGGGAATGCAACTTGGTGCAGCTGCTGTGGAAAACTGTAGGAAGGATCCTCAAAAAAATTGAAACCAGAAATATCCTATGACCGAATAATTCCACTATTGGGTATTTACCCAAAGACAACAAAAACACTAATTCAAAAAGATATATGCACTTCTATGTTTATTGCAGCATTATTTATAATAGCCAAGACATGGAAGCAACCTAAGTATCTATCAATAGACAAAGGGATGAGGAAAATATGGTGTATATACACAATGGAATATTAGCCATAAAAAAGGACGAGATCCTGCCATTTGTGAGAACATGGATGGACCTAATGGATATCATGCTAAGTGAAACAAGTCGGCAGAAAGACAACTACCATACGATTCCACTCGTAAGTGGAATCTAAAAAAGACAACGAAGAGAGCCCAAATGTCCATCGACTGATGAATGGATAAAGAAGATGTGGTATATATATATACAATGGACTATTACTGAGCCATCAAAAAAGAATGAAATCTTGCCATTTGGAACAACATGGACAGAACTAGAATGTATTCCACTAAGCGAAATAAGTCAGAGAAAGACAAATACCGTATGATTTCACTCGTGTGGAATTTAAGAAACAAAACAGATGAACGTATGGGAGGGGGGGTAGAGAAGAGAGGGAGACAAACCGTAAGAGACTCTTAATGATAGAGAACAAACTGAGGGTTGATGGAGGGAGGTGGGTGGGAGATGGGCTAGATGGGTGATGGGGATTAAGGAGGGCACTTGTTGGGATGAGCACTGGGTGTTGTATGGAAGTGATGAATCACTGAATTCTACTCCTAAAACCAATATTGCACCATATGTTAACTAAAATTTAATTTTTTTTAATTCTAACAAATAAATAAAATAACAACTAACAAATGAGTTAAGCAAAAACCAGAATCAGACCTTTAAATACAGAGAACAGAGGCTCCTGGGTGGCTCAGTCAGTTAAGCATCTGACTCTTGATTTTGGCTTAGGTCATGATCTCACCGTTTGTGGGTTCAAGCCCCGCATTGGGTTCTGCACTGGTGGCTCGGAGCCTGCTTGGGATTCTCTCTCTCCCCCTCCCCACCCTTCCCCTCCCCTGCTCACACATGTGCGTTCTCTCTCTCTCTTTCTGTCTCTTTCTCTCAAAAATAAATAAATAAACATTTAAAAAAATACAGAGAACAAACTGATGGTTGCCAGAGGGAAGGAGGTAGAGGGTTGGACAAAATGGGTCAAGGGGAGTGGAAGATACAGGCTTCCAGTGACGGAATGAATAAGTCACAGGAATAAAAGACAGCATAAGGAATATGGCCGACGACATTGTAATAGAGCTATAGCGGGACAGATGATAGCTACACTTGGGGTGAGCATAATGTAATGTGTAACCTTGCGGAATCACTATGTTGCACACCTGAAACTAATGCAATGTGTCAGCTATACTCAAATTTAAAAACAGAAAGAAAGAAAAAGGAAAGAATGACCGTATTACTGATCCCCTTTCATGGTGACGGGAGGTGAGGCTCAGGGAGGTACGTAACCCACCCACAGTCACAATGTTCATAAGCCCGGACTCCACCTCCAGCGTATCTGCCTCCAGCATGCATCCAGAGACTTCTCAGTGACCACCGCCCTTGTCCACTGCTTGCTCTCCCAGGAGCTCATCACCGCCTGGTACATTGGGTTCCTGACCCTCATCCTTTCTTCATTTCTTGTCTACCTGGTTGAGAAAGACGTGCCCGAGGTGGATGCACAGGGAGAAGAGATGAAGGAGGAATTCGAGACCTATGCAGATGCCCTCTGGTGGGGCCTGGTGAGTCACCATCTTGAAGGCCCCCCATGGGGACTGACTGTTAGAGACAGAGAGGTGGAGGGCGCGGCATGGGTGTGCTCCTAGGTGGCAGCGGCGTGCACGCACAGGTGCATGTACGTGCAATGGGCTTTTCCTTAGTGCTTACAAATGATGAGAGTAGTCAGCGCCCATCATCACCCAGGGACCTTGCTTCATTAGTTGTAGGCTGTTATCAGCTGAGCCGTGCATGTGCAAACAGACGCAGTGGCAGGTGCACACACGTGCACTCAGACCTTCAAACGCACCTGGAGACCCACAGCCCCGTACCCACCAGGGACACTTGTTACGAACACTAGCAGTTTCCGAAGGCCTACTTTGCTCCAGAGCATTGCTCTAAAGTCCTTCCTTGTATTAACATATTTTAAACACAATTTCTATTTTGAGTCCCTTTTTTTAAGTGGGGAAACTGAGGGGGCGACTGGGTGGCTCAGTTGGTTAAGCGTCGGCTCAGGTCAAACCACTTCGGCTCAGGTCATGAGCTCGCAGTTTGTGGATTCAAGCCTCACGTCGGGCTCCGTGCTGACCGTTCAGAGCCTGGAGCCTGCGTTGGATTCTGTGTGTGTGTCTCTCTCTCTCTGCCCCTCCCCTTCCTCTCAAAAATAAAGATTAAAAAGAAATTAAAATAAAATGGGGAAATGGAGGCATGAAGCGGTTAAGTATGTAATGAAGCCAAGACAGATCCCTGAGCCAGTTAGTGGTGGAACCTGGGATTTAAACTCAGGCAGTCGGGCTCCAGAGGCCACATGCTTAACCGCTCTGCTTTCCCGTTCTCCATATTCATAAGTATGTGTGCATGGTCAACTACACTTGTAAACACACCCAGGACTATACAACACCCATCGGCACAGACAAGTGCATACATACACGATATGTATAAACGCACTCATAGGCACGCATACATTGGGAAACATGGCACTACCCAAAATCACGCATATGTAAATATGCCAAGAATGCACATGCATGTGTTTGCAATTATTTGAAATGTTTGTTGGCTGATCGACTATAGGTAGGAAATCCGTAACTTAGAAACAGGTGTGGTCTCCAGGCTCCCACGTACTTACTTGGCACTTGGTACCTGGTCTCCCATGGGGGAAACATCCCCAGGCAGCACAAAAGGCCGACAGGTGGAGCTCAGCTGACTTCCCTCTCCCCGCGAAGGCTCATGTCTGACTTCTTCTCTCTTCAGATCACACTGGCTACCATTGGCTACGGAGACAAGACGCCCAAAACGTGGGAGGGCCGCCTGATTGCAGCCACCTTTTCCTTAATCGGCGTCTCCTTTTTTGCCCTTCCAGCGGTAAGTACCTTCAGTGTTTACCCTAGAGTGACACGCGGGACCCCCTCCGCCGCCCACCCGGCCCCAGCTGAACCTCCTAGGTGGACGCTAGCCCCTTAGACCCCCTCAAGTCCACGCGCCGGGCTGTTTCAAGTCCAGTCCCCAGGCTGCCTTCTCTAAACTCAGTGAGTCCCTCCCTCCTCTGGGCCTGACTCTGCAAAGGCATCTCTGACCCCATGCTGCCTCCCCCCACCCACCCCCCCCCCCGACCGCAGACTGTGAGCTCCCTGGGGGCTGAGATTGTATCTCCCACCCACGTTTTCCCCAGCGCCTTGCACGTGGCAGGTCCTTCGTCAATGTGAGCTCCCTTCCATTGTCCTGTCATTTCGTGTCCTGGCTTATGTAAAAACAATTCATTTCCCGCCAGAGTGAGTCTTGACCCGTGATAGAATAACCCACCAAAGCCCGGCGCCCATGAGCGTAACAGTAGCAACAGTCCTAGAAAGCACTTGTCGGACTTACCCTGTGCTGGAATCGTGCCAAATGCTTTACCTACGTCATGTCATTGAATCTTCATGACAACATCGTGAGTTTGGTGCGGTGTCTGTCGCCATTTTCCAGATGAGAAAACTGAGGCCCAATTAGGTCAGTCACGTTTCCACAGTCACAAGGCTCTTGGGTTGTGGGTTCTGTCTCTTAATCGTGAGGCTGGAAAGAAACTTCTTAGGGAAAAATCGCCCTTCCTCACCCCCCCACCCCCCACCCCGGTTCATCTCCCAGCCTTCCTCTTTAGCAATAGCCCTACCTTGTCTGTTTTTCCTAAGCTCTCTGACCTTGAGCATATGACCTTTGTGAATCTCAGTCTCCTCATGTAGAATAGGTTGGGGGCTGTGGGGGTGCCACATGGTCTCCTCTAACTTGAAAAGGGTGTGGCTTCTATCCATGTAATCCACGTGTGAGGCCGACCTGGACACCAGAACAGGTCACAATTCTGGGAACTTCCGGTAGAAGTCAGTCTTAAGGGACAATTCCAGCACTAAAATATTTTTATTATTTCTTTAACATTTACTTATTTTGGAAAGAGAGAGAGAGAGAGAGAGTGAGCTCAAGGCGGGGGGGTGGCAGAAAGAGACGGAGACAGAGAATCCAAAGCAAGCTCCCTGCTATTAGCTCAGAGCCCATTTCGGGGCTCTAATCCACAAACCATGAGGTCATGACCTGAGCCAAAGGCAGATGCTTAACTGACCAAGCCCCCCAGGCGCCCCAAGCGGCTAAAATATTTTTAAATTCCACTCAACATTTACTGTGTCATACTTCTTCTTACTAAACAGCTCCTATACATGATTTCACTTTTTCCGTAACAAAATTAGGAGGAAGGTACTATTAGCCCACTTCCCGGTACAGGACGCCAAGGTGCAGTAGATAAGTGACTTGCCCAGGGATCTCACCACTAGAAAGCGGCAGAGTTGGGAACTGAAGCCAGGCCTTCCTGACACCGAGATTCCACTTAACCCAAAACCTACTCCCTGGCAGAGAAGAAGGGGGCCTTTGTGGCCCTGGGAGTGGGAGTGGGGCCCCCAGAGAGGCCAGCGGGGCTGACCCGGGCCTGACTTCTCCCTCCAGGGCATCCTGGGGTCGGGGCTGGCACTCAAGGTACAGGAGCAGCACCGGCAGAAGCACTTTGAGAAAAGAAGGAAGCCGGCCGCTGAACTCATTCAGGTCTGTCCTCCTGGGGATAAGCCGGGTCGGGACTGAGCTCAGGTCTGTGGGGGGGCCGGGGGGCTGTGTGTTCTTGCACCACAGTGGGCGTGCCTGGGACTGAGGACAGAGCCCAGGACCGTGCTTGCTTGTGGGCGGCTATGGGCGTCCTGTCTGTGTGGCACCAACGTGACAGTCCCAACATTCTCCCATCCACGTTTGAAGACAAGCGAGAAAGAGACATGGGACTCCGAGAGGGACCAAGGCATCAGCTGTTTTACTAACCGTATTGGAAAATTTGACTCTGGGTCCATACTAGGCTTCTCCTCCTCCTACTTCCCACCCCTCTCCTGACCTAGGGACCCACAGGGAAGAGCAGACCTAGAGTCCAAGGACTTAGCTCATCAGCTACAAGGAAATGTGGCCCCTCACATCTGCCAGTGAGGGAGAACCCGTGAGCCAAGACAGAAAGAGATGCCTTACGTGTGCCCAGTATGGGACAGCGGGCCGTTGGTCCTGCCCAGTAGACCATCATGCATCAGTGGATGTTGGACGCCTGCCAGATCCATCACTCCTGCCCTGTGGGCTGGATGTGGGGAGAATAGTGAGAGGTGGGGAGAAGGGTAGACGTGTTCCCGCTGAAACCTCAGAGGGAGATTCTGCTTCATGGTGTTGTGGGTTGTTGGGAGCACAGAGAAGAGGAGGGTGGAGTCCCCCGACTACAGCTACGTGGGACCGAACGTGTGCCTACCATGAACCTGTGTTACGGTGTACCCTCGTGTATGGATGGTCTCTGCAGGTCTGTGGGTCTGACACCAGATGGTACACGATGTTATTCTACGTAGTGAAGAGTCCAGGCCAGTCCCAGTCTCTAAGCGTCTGTTCCGTTACCCCCCAAGCCCCAAACCATCATGGTATTCCTGAAGTTCTAGTATATTCGAATCAAAACCTCATCTCCCAGGCCGTCTCTTGCACCCAAAGTGGCACAAAGATAGTGTGCACCCTCCTACCTGTTTGAGAAGTCTCAGGGAGTCTTGCAGCCAGAGTGAACCCTGCTCCTTCTGGGGATTTTATGCCCAGCCCCCTCCTCTCCTTCCTTCGCATTTCTCCACACCCCGATGGCCCCAGTTATGACTCCAAGATGGTGGGTCAGGGAAGGTTTTCTTCCCCAAGGAGCTACAAAAAGCCAGGAAGCCTGGCTTCTCTGGATATTACCTCAATTGCATATTTAAACTCTTAAGAGTCAGGGGCTTCACAAATGTTTTAATGCTGTGGGATTCTGTGTGAGTGTTTCAGTGCTGTCCGGTCATTCCAGCCCCTCCCTTCTCCTCCTCAGGCTGCCTGGAGGTATTATGCTACCAACCCAAACAGGATTGATCTTGTGGCAACGTGGAGGTTCTATGAATCAGTCGTCTCTTTTCCGTTCTTCAGGCAAGTGACCACCTATCTGAACGCTCAGGGTGTGACTGACCATCCCCGCCGTGGGTCTGTGTTTGTGCCTGTGGGCTCCGTAGTTTCTTGGAGAACAGGGCTTGGTTCCCAGACTGCGCCACACATTCGAATCACCTGGGAGCTCAAAAAACTCCCCCAGTTCACGGGCCACACCCCAGGCTATTTGATCAGAAATGCCAAGAGTGGAGTCCAGGGATCAGTACTTTCTTAATGTGTATTTATTTTTGAGAGAGAGAAAGAGAGAGTGCAAGGGGCAGAGGGAGAGGGAGAGAGAGGATCTGAAGCAGGCTCCGGGCTCTGCATTGATAGCAGAGAGCCTGATGCAGGGCTCGAACTCACAAACCGTGACATCATGACCTGAGCTGAAGTTGGATGCTTAACTGACTGAGCCACCCAGGGCCCCCCAACATCAGTAATTTTAAAGCTTCCCAGGTGGCCCCAGTGTGCCACCGGTGGTTACCAACTGGACAGTGTGGAGGGGCTGAGAAGAGAAGGTTCGATCATTGTTTGAGCAGGGCCGGGGTCTGAGGAAGTGGGAAGCCCGGGCAGTGGGCCTCGCTCACAGTTCTGGATGCTTCCCCTGCCTGGCCATGGCCTGTACACCCACAGACCGTTCTAGATGCTGGGAACAGGCAGGCGGAAAAAGCAGCAGGAGGAACCCTCCAATGACCCAGAGGTGTCGTTTTGTGTTCTTAGAGGCGGTAGATTAAATTAAAGGCCTCGGGGTGGGGGGGGGGGAATGAAAAGCGTTGCCCACAGCCAGCACCTGTAAAAAGGACGAGAGAGAAGTTAATAATCACTAGATATCCAGTCCATCCAAGGTATCCGAGTCCATACTTCAATCAGCCCTCCCAGGCAGCCTAGGAAGCAGGCCAGAGGATCCCAAATGTTAAGAGGCATTAAAATCCGTGGAGGGCGGATGTCTGGGTGATTCACTTGGTTGAGCATCTGCCTTCGGCTCAGGTCATGATCTCACAGTGCATGAGTTTGAGCCCACGTTGGGCTCTGTGCTGACAGCACAGGGCCTGTGTCTGGTGTTCTGTCCGCCCCCCTCTCTCTGCCCCTCCTCTGTTCACACTCCCTCTCTCTCAAAAATAAATAAACATTAAAAAAATCAGTGGAGGGCTTTGGGAGCTCGGGTCCTATACCCGCCTCCAGCCATTTCCATGGTGCTGGCCTAATAAAGCATCTTGGACAGATGCCCCAAGGCGAGTCCGACAGAGTGGCTCACGGTCTCCTCCCGGCGACAGGCTGAGTGGTCAGGTCACCAGGCTCCTCTCACAGGGGGGCGAAGCTGGGGCTCAGAAGCTTGGGACATTTTGGCCCATGTCTGCCACGTCAAGAAGCCCCCAAAGCCCGTGATCTCTTCACCGCCTGGGCTACTGAAACAGACTGTGCTTCTCCAGGGTGTAGACGCTGCCGTCCTGAGCCGGGAGTTTACGCGTGTGGAAGGAATGCAGAATTGCTGTCGGATTCTTGGTTGGGAGGGAGAGTAGAGGGACCCCGAGCCTCACCCCTGAGCTGGGCCCTGCTCTGAAGCCCGTTTCTGCCACAGGCCTTTGGTTTCAGGGATTCTAGTGCGACCTGATCACAGCCAAGTGGCCCTCTCGGTCCCCATCCCACCCACCCACCTATCATGGGACCTGCAACCAGTGTCAGAACCCAGCCTCACATATCCCCTCACCCCTATCGCCAGATTGTGGTACAGATTTACAGAAATTCAAGAGACCTGGGTTCTTCTGGCTCGTTTCCCTGCATAAAACCTTCCAATGGATGACCGTGACAAGGAGAATAAAGTCCAAAATCTGACCGTGAGCTGCAGGGCCCTGAAAGCTGACCCCTGCTTGCCTTCCGTCTCATTCCTGCAGAGGCCATAGTGGCAGGTGCAGCTTTCTACTCCGGGCATCCAGTCCACCAATCACAGGTGACCAGCAAAGGAATCTAAACTTGATCCTGAGGGCAGAGAGAAGCCGCTTGAGCCCAAGGATGGCATGATCAGATCTGTGTTTCAGGAAGATGACAGGAAGGGTGTGGAGGCGGGCTGGACAGGCTCGGGATTTGAGACAAGGGACCGGAGAGCGAAAGAGTGCAGGATTCAGGGTGAGAGCCAGCCGGGGCCTGGCCCAAGGTAGATGCTTCAGGAGGACGGTGGGTGGAGGACCAGAAAGGGAATAAGAAGAGGGGGATATCTCAAGGAGTTACGACTGGCAAAGGAGTCAAGGGGATGGAAGAATCAAGGCTTCCAGAAACCAGCGATGAAGCTTGGGTTTCTAGGCTGCATCTTCTTACCTGTCATTAGATCCTTTGGCTCAGGTGATGGCCTCTGAGGTTTCCTTTGATTCTAAAATTCTGTTTTTGCCATCATCATTTTGGGTCGGGGATGACATCAGTTTTCTTTTGGATCACAAGAGCCTTCGCAGGGGCAGGCGGCCTCCCTGGTAAAGGACAGAGTGACCTTGGACTTGGAGACGATGTGCAACCACACTGAGCTCAGAACCAAGATGCTTTCTGTTTGCTGGGCAGCCCCAGGTCTTGGCAACAGGCCTATTCTTTTGGGTTGATTTATTATAAATAAGGCATTGTCCTGGCTGTCAGAGACTCAGAGGAAGATGCTGTGTTGCAGGGCTGCTGTGATAGGGGAATGGCTTTTAAACTGAGAGAGAACACTTCTTTCTTTCATTCTTTCAAGGACAAAAGTATAAAGTCACTAGCAAGACTTAGCAAGTCCAACCAGAGTCACTTAGCAACCGTTCTGAAACAAGGCAGTCCCTTGGGAAAAAAATGTCCCTGAATGCGAACCCCCTCCATACGTTCAGCGGTAAAGGTGATAATTCATTGGTGTGTCCTCACCTGTCCCCTATAGGTTTTTGTCTCTTGTTTATGCTTTAAAAACATATTGAGGTATGTTTCATATGCTGTAGGAGGGTCTCACACTAAAAAGTACCCCTTGAAAGTAAACAATTTAGTGGTTTTTAGTGTAGTCACCAAGTTGAGCATTCATCACCAACTGTCTCATTCCGGAACATTTTATTGCCCCAGAAAGAAACCCTAAACCCATTAGGAGTTACTCCGCTCCTCCTTTGCCCCAGCCCCTGCAAGCTCTTGCCTATTGTCTGTCTCTATTCTACCTATTCTGGACTTTTCATATAAAAATGAAATCTCATAATATGTGGTCATTTAAGTATGGTTTCTTTCACTTGGCATGTTTTCAGGTCTCATCCAGGTTGTCCTATGTATCAGAAATTGATTCCTTTGTATGGACGAGTAATATTCTATTACAGACGCTCTGTTTTGTTTATCCATTCATCAGGTGACACACATTTGGGCAGTTTCCACTTTTTGGCCATTATGCTGATGTACTCGTTGTGTGGACATAAGTTTTCAATTCTCTTGGGCTTATACCTGGGAGTGGAATTGGTAACCCTCTGTTTAACTTCTTGAGGAACCGCCCGACTGTTTACTGTGGTGGTGGCATCATCTTATATTCCACTGAAAGACTTGGAAGAATGATGATATTTAGGGGCGCCTGGGTGGCTCAGTCGGTTGGGCAGCTGACTTCGGCTCGGGTCATGATCTCACAGTCCGTGGGTTCGAGCCCCACGTCGGGCTCTATGCTGACAGCTCAGAGCCTGGAGCCTGTTTCAGATTCTGTGTCTCCCTCTCTCTCTGCCCTTCCCCGTTCATGCTCTCTCTCTGTCTCAAAAATAAATAAACGTTAAGAATGATGTTATTTAGCCCAGCCCTAGGAGTGGGGCCGTATCAGCGTTTCCGGCTCAGTGCAGTCCTCTATGAATTCGCAGGATATATCTGTTTAGGCCTAGCGCTGATGGATGATGGTATTGCCTTTTTGGTTTTTATTTTCTGTTACTATTTAAAATTGTAAACTCATCGCTTCTGAATTAGAAAGAACTTCAGAGGGCTATGAATCCAAGCCCAGATCTTCTGATTTATTGGCCCAGGGAGGCTGTGTCTCCTTAGTGCACGTAGGCAGTGGGAGTCTGAGACGGTACGGGGAGGACCTTAGGGGATGCTGGTTGTACATTGTTATGTGCAAGCACAGATGAGGGCAGACATTAGAAACTACATGTCGAGGCACCTGGGTGGTGCAGTCGGTTAAGCGTCCGACTTTGGCTCGGGTCATGATCTCACAGTTTGTGAGTTCAGAGTTTGAGCCCCACATTGGGCTCTCAGCTGTCAGAGCAGAGCCAGCTTCGAATCCTCTGTCCCCCTCTCTCTGCACTTTCCCCTCCTCCCCAAATAAATAAACATTAAAAAATTGAAAAAAAAAAAAAAAACCCTTACATGTTGCCTTCCATTGACAGGGAACCTGCATACCATTTGGTTCCCTAAAGGCAGTGGTAGAATTATCTACGGTACATCTGTGCCAATGTGGTCCCCCTAGCCAGATGTGGCTTTTGAGCCTCTGTCTGTTACTCATGCAATTGAGGAATTACATTTTCGATTTTATTTCATTTCAACTTAAATAGTCAGATATGACCAGTGGCTACCATATTGGACATTGTAGCTCTAAAATCATTAGACATTAGAACTAAAATGGAGATAAGACTTAGGCCCCACAGGTAGAAGCCTCTTGACCAAGAAGACCCAGTTAATTTTATGTATAACCAGAACCTTTTCCTTTTATGACCAGCGGCAAGATCACTAGAATGCTTAGCAATGGAGAAGGGGGACATATCCAGTCATCCTTCCCTTTGGCCAAGTAACATGGGTCCACTTTCATACATGCTAAGTCATTGAGTCTTTAGAATGCCCTGGAAGAGCAGAAGAAGAGGTAACTCCATTTTCATGTGCAAAATATTATAGGTGAAGAATCCAGAGCAACAGTGAGGTTCATTAGCTTGCTCAATGTCGCCCCCTAGTAAGTAAAGAGGCGAACCCAGGTCTTATGCCAAAGCCCATTGTTATCTCTGGGAAGACGGAGTTTTTCAGGGAGAAAATTGGGTAAAAGTAAGATGAGACAAGGGTTACTGGGACAATAATACCTATTTCTGAAGACTCTTGTCGTGAAGGTCAAATTGAATAGGATGTGTGGAAGCACCTTTTACAGCACCTGGTTTACAGCAGGTGTTCAGTCTCCTCTGGTTGGATCTGGCCCAGAAGGAAGTATTGGTGTTACAGCAGGAAACGAAGACACTAAGAACCCATAGGAAGCCACTGCTAGTGACCACAGGGCTGAAACACCCTGTCTGGAATGTGGTTACAGATCTTTTATTTCTTTATCCCATTCATTCATTCATTCATTCATTCATTCACCAAGCCTTTACTGAGCCTCTCTCAAGTGCAAGTATTGTGTTTGGCATTGGGGATGTAACCGGCAACAGAAAGGGGTCCACTGTGCTGATTCTGTCGCAAGGTTGATGGAGACACGAATGGGGAAGTGGCCCCTGGATGTTTATCGTTTGGGGGTTGTTGGAGCCTTGAAGCCACTCAAGGCTCACAGGGAATAAAGAGTGACATGAAATGAGCATGTGGGGACAGGAAGTGCACATGACAGCTGGAGAGTAATGTGGGGCCAGGGCATTTTCCTTGACAGGAAGGGTCTAATGGAGAGGGATCAATGTGGATATGGGGGGAAGGAGAAGGACTGGAGGAGAGAGCAGGCAGAGATGTGGGTTCTGAAGCACGAGTGGAGGATGGGCACGAGTGGAGTGTGAACCTGCATCCGTGTGCTCAGAAGGAAAGCCCAGGGCGCAGGGCCAGGTGTATGTGGCTGCTGACCTGGTGATGGGACATGGGGAAGCTCTCTCTCGGTGAGAAGTGAGTCAAATTCATAGCCTGGGAGGGAAGCCAGAGGTGGGAAGTGTGACGATAGAGATGGCATGGAATCCTTGTCTTGGAGAGTGAGGAAGAAATGGGGGTGGGGGGCTCTGTCTCTTTAACATTGCTCCCCATGGCACCCCAGCGCACCTCTTGGCCTCCACCCACCCCCCACCCTTTTCTTCTCCTCTCAATGTTCTCCCCACCTCCAGAGTCAGACATCCAGAGCATTCTAGAAAAGCAGAGCGCTTTCTGTGCACACGCTTCAGGCAGAGAGATGGGCCCAGAGGAAGTGACCTGCCCAAGGCCACCTGGGACTCCACCTGGGAGCTGAGCCCTGAGCTGGAAACCCCCCAGCTGGTCCCTCTGCTTCTCTGCCATGATGCTTCGTATTCTCTCCCCATTTCTCCCATAGTCCACTTATTCATTCAGTATTTATTGTGCATTTACCATGTGCCAGGGTATTGGGTGCTCAGATGGCAGGGCTAGAAACGACAGAGGGCCTGCTCCAAGCAGCTCACAGACTACCAGGCAATTATAAAACAGTGTGATCAGAGCACAGTGCCGTGTGCAAAGAGATTCAGCCTAGACCCTGGGGCTTTGGGTAAGAAACTCCAGGAGGGACCCCTCTGGCTGGAATTTGAAGAATTAGCAATACAGTTCTGGGCAGAGCCTGGGCAAAGGCTCAGAGTCTGGAATGTGTGCATACCCCACATGGCCTCGTGGTCAGGACGGTGGGCTTCCCCTGGGTTGGAAGCCTGAGTCTGCTACTTCCTACTCCTTCCTACTTCTGCTACTGTAAGACCTTGAACAGCTTTCTTAACCTCTCCGTGCTTTAGTTTTGTCAGCAGGGAAATGGGAACGATAATACCACTTCCCTCATAGAGTTGTTTTGAGGATTAAATGAGTCGATCTATAAAAATAACTTAACATGGTATCTGCCTAATAATTATTGCTCAGTAAATATTAGCGATGATGGTGGTGAGGTCGACTATGATGGCGTGGTGGTGACAGAGCGATGGGGTGTGTGGCTGCTGAGTGACGAAATTCCAGGTTTCCTGGCCTGTCCCCACCGCTACACAAATCCCCTGAGCCCAGCACAAGGCCTGGGCCAGAGGAAGTGCTCAGCAGCCATGCTCTGGGTGAGGAAAGGAACAGCGGCCCGGAAGAGGCCCGAGAATGCAGAGCCACACCCTTGCGGCAGGGCCTGGGGTCTGGCTGGGGAAACCCGTTCCCCTTCACTGGGTCCCAGGCGCGTTCACCGTCTTGTCCTACAGCTCCACTGAGCACCGCCATCTTTGTCAAAGGGAAGCTTCCGGCACATTGTGGGGAGAGGGGAGGCTGTTCGTGTAATTTACACTCTTTATGTTTTTCTTTCTCATCCCCTCCTAGGAAAGAACAGCTGGAAGCTGCAGCCAGGTACGTTTCTGATCACGCATCGCCTTCTTCCCACCACCATGGCGGGACAGAGGGTCCGGTTCAATATGGCGGAGGGCCCCGGGGCAGCATGCCGGTTATGAGGCAGAGTTCGGGGCTCGCTGCCGTCGCTGACCACCATATTCCTCTGCCGTTTCCATGTGAATTTACTCAAGGACAACTCAGCTGTGATCACAGCCACAGCCACTTAGTGAGCAAGACACAGTTCTGTGCCTGGAGTCCCGCCTATGTTTGTCTCATTTCGTCCTCACAACTGCAGTGTAAGACAGTCCCGGGTACCCCCGGTTGTGGGTTGAGGTTGAGGCTCAGAGAGTTTGAGTTATCCCTCTTGGGTCACACAGCTCTTGAGAGGCAAGAGCAACATTCGGACTCAGGTCTGACTATTAAGACCACATTCTTTCCATTAGATATTGCTTCATTTGCTTCTTGGGTTCACAGACGGCTCCTCAAAAAGTGAATCAAGACTGTAATTCATGATCCCCAGTAAACCATGCTCACTACAGACTGCTGCAGAGGCAGGTTGGGCTTCTGGATTATGAGCACTTGTGTGCCCCTCCCTTCTCTCTCCCTGTCAAGAAGATGTCACAATATCAGGGACACTGTGGACCCTGCTCGAGACTGTAAAGAAAAAAAGATACCTCTCACAAACGTCAGTTAAGTTATATATTTATAAATATAAATAACTATAAATACAGATGTCATTTAATCTGTTATGTTGAGCAACTACTTGTGAGGCCTTGCAGTCTCCTGGACACTAAGTTCAACATCTGTCCTTCTAGAACTGACAGAATTCAGGTAGAGAGGGTAACAGGACCCTGGGCCACATGATAGGGGGAATACTTGAAGACAGTGACCTTTGGGAGGCTGAGTCAAATCCTTTTGAATGGAGTCCATGATGGGGCCCCATCCCAGACATAATTCCTCTTGGGAGAAACAGTGACAGACACACCAGTTAAATCACATACAGAACAGCTATGACTTCCTGGCTCTTTTGTGCGTGTTTTCGAAAGGATGGAGTGTTTCTTGCCTGGACCTGGTTTGGACTGTAGGGACGTTGGGGGAGATGGTAGAGGAGGGCAGGAATGAATGACAATGACCACGTCAGGGGACATTTGCTAGAGCAGCTGCGGCAGGTCACAGAGGCAGGCGGGAAGACCTCAGATATCTTCTCCCAGATACATGTGTAGAAGCCGAGGCGCCCTTCGTAGAAGAGGGCAGACTCACCCCAAATTGCGGGTCTCAAGACTGCCAGAGGGGTACTTGTCCTCTCCTCTCGTGACCAACAGGGTTTTGCATCCTGCATCATGCAGGCATTGACGCTGTAAGTGAATTGCCACATCCACCTGAGAGCCTTTTCTATACAGACCGAACAAGATTCAGCCAAATTGCATTGGATTATGCGCTTCCGGCTTCATGAGAGCCTGGGTAGATGCCTTCTGAGGCTTTGCTAGGGATGCCGCCCCGGTCCTCAGAAAGGGGCTGTCTGGAGTCTCAGTAAGCTGTTCATGCGCCTCTCCAGAGCTCTGTTAGGGATGCAGAAGGAAAACGTGTTTCACGATTTCTCAGGGTGAGAGTTCCCAGGTGTTTGCTGGCTCATCCTCCCCGGGGAAGAAGAACGAGGTCAGTTACATAAGCCACTCGGTCCCCCTCATCCAGGCTCAGGCACAAATATTTTGGGTTTGCACAGCAAACGGGTTGGCTGACAGATTGACAGGTGAACTACCAGGTGTGATTACAGCCGGGAGGCCAGGCGTGAGACCTAGAGGATGTTACAGGTGAACTGTCGATGGAGACATCAATTCCCTGACCCCAGAGGGCAGGGAGCAGGGTGAGAGAGTGGTCAGCAGTGGACACGTGCATGCGACGTTTGCTCACTGATGGCCATTTTCCACCTTTGTGTTAGCGTCTTCAACAAGTTTCCGGCTAACTGGTGTTTCAGTCTTACTCATTGCTTTTTAAATAGCCAAAACCAGATTGGAGTTCATCTCCTTGTCCCCTCCAAGCATGGGTGGTCCACACTTCTGTTTATTTGTTGGGCTGATATAAGTGTTCTGTTCTCTGTGACTTAACATATCTCGGTTCTGCATTGGAATAAGAAAAAGGAAGTTCGTCAACTTAATGGAAAGAGCTCAAGCCCATGGTTGCTCACTAAGCCTGTCCCCCCACACACACCTCAGAGCGTCGACACAGAGATGAGCTTCTCTAGTGCTGAGGACGGGGCCACGTTGACTGCTTTGATTTGTGCAGACTTGTTTGAGGAACCTTGGTCCCACTGACTTCCTACAATGGCTGGGAGGTTGGCTTGGATCATTTTATGCTTCTCGGGATCCGTGATTCTGAGGCTAATCAGAAGGAAGAGAACCAGCTTCTGTTGTGGGCTTATGAGGAGCTGAGCACTTTTCCTAGGTTGTCTTAATTAATTCTTATAAAAAAAGAGGCAGCTGACACACACACACCCTCACCCCTTTGTACCACTCATGGTGCCCCAGGTAGGGCTCAGAATTTCCCTATGAAAGCTTTTGTTTTGTATTTAGTCAAAACTAGATCTCTCGTCCTCTCTAGACCATGAGCTAACACGGAGCCTGAAGTATATTTGCTGAACGAATAAATAAATGACTTAATGAAGGGAGTTTTGTACCATCATTTTACTTGTGTAGAGACTGAGCTCAGGCATTTAGTTAACTAGCACCTTAGCCAAGCACAGAAGTAGCCAAGGTGGGGATTTGGAGGGTCGGTCTGTGTGACTGGACCAGATCGTATCAGGCTGCGGCCCACTGCGGCACATTGGATTGCCATGCCCTCCTGTACCCAGGGGTAGAGCGTGAGCTCAGTGAGTCTCACAGACACATGAACTTGGCATTTGTTCCCTGTTGGCCAGGATCTCCTATCTCATCTTTTCATATAGCTCAGTCCTTCACTTCACTTGGGACTCTGTCTAATGTCACCTCCTGAGAGAGCCCCTCTTTGACCCTCTACCCACACCCCATCAGTCTCTATGCCCTTAATCCTACTTCATTATCGTTGTTAGCATTGATGACTATCTAATATACTATGTATTTGTTTCTCGTTTGCCTTCTGTACTAGATAAAATGCCTCCAAGGGGTTAGGCTCTGTTTTGTTCACTGCATTATCTCTGGCACCTAAAACAATGCCTGGAACACAGCCTGAGACATGGTTAGCTTTCAAGAGATATTAACGCACTGAAAAAAGTGGGTGGGTGAATGGGTGGATGGATGGATGGATGGACAAACTCTTATTCTACAAGTGTCATAGACACAGTCGAAACTGCGTTGGACTAAGAGGGAAATGAAATGGTTCACACAGTCACCCAACGAAGAGGGTGAGATCCCCAGGAAACAAGGAATGGAAGTCTGGAATTTCTCTTTTCCTCTCTCATCCCCACTTCTCCTTTCTGGTCTCACTCTCTTGTTGCCCTTCTGCATACTGATGACGATGCGGATGCAAGCAGCCCCATGACCACCTGTTTTTCCCTCCTTCTGTATCTGTCCTTCACTCAACTCCAGTTTGAGAAACCCCAGGGAAGCACTTAGATTGGCCTAGTCTGGGTCACATACTCATGCCTCGGACAATCTGTGTGACCCAGAGAGAAAGAGGCTACTGCTGGCCAAACTCTGGGTCCTGTATCCACCTGTTAGTGTGGGTTCAAGATGCTATGATTGACAGCTCACAGTAGAGTCACTTGCTTGAAGTTGGCAGGAATCAGTACCCCAGCAGAACAGTGTCCTTTTCCCCAGCGTATCGGGGACGAAACACAAAGCAGACAAATACGAAGCTGCCCATGACAGGCATAAATTCCACCTGAAAATTTTCAAGTGCCTAAAAATAATACTGCATTAAAGAACATCAACAAAAGACCATACTGAGGCTCATTTATTCTATGGATGATTCCAGAAAAGACTGGTAGTTTATGGTAGGAACATCGCTTTAAACATCAATTGCAACTATTCAGTAGACATGCAGCAGAGCCGATAATTAGAGGCATTTGTCTCATAGAAAATCGTGTTTTTGTGAATTTTCAAAACAGGTAACTGTGTTGACAGCAACTGCTTGCTTGAGCCATACTGTTTACTTTGTATTTTCAAACAATTCAATCTGAACAGCGGCGTCCGGGACTCGGCTCTTCTGTAGCCATCTTTGGAGAGGGAGGATGTTCATCCGAGCCATCTTCTTTATCTCCTATCTTGTTATATCCTTCCCATTGCAGAGCTCTCACATTTAGTAGAGGATCATCCTTTGAGTCAGAGAATTTAAATACAATCACAAGAATTTATGAAGAAGGCTTACTGCTTGCCAGGTAAAGTTCTCAGCACATTTAGCCCTCATAGCTGCCCTGATAGGGAAGATAACTATTTTGAATCTCTTTTTTTATGGATGAGAAACCTGAGGTTCAGAGAGGCAAGTGATTTGCACACGGTCCTGCAGCTAGACGGTAGCAGGAACAAAACTGGATCTGGTTCATCTGGCTCCGTGATGTGTGGACCCAGCCACTCGGCTGGTAGTTTCAAGTCATTGGGAACAGTTAGGTAACTGTACTCAGTCACCGCGGGTGTCCCCTTTGGCTTGTTTTGTTTTCTTCTACTCTTCCTTGGCTCTCTGTGGCTGGAGTTCCTGCCATGAGAGGAGGTATATTTCACACGTTACTTCCTCCCTGTGATGTTGGCCCCATGAAATTGATCTCACAGGGTGACAGATGATGTGGGCAATAAATCTCTTTCCACGCCCTAGAATCGAAGACTGTTAAAGGTACGCAGGAATTTAGAGATCAGTGAATCCAATCCCCTAATTTTACTGATGGGAAAATTGTTACCGAGAGCAAAATAAGAGTCTTGGACACAATTCCATAGCTATTAATATTTTGTCCCGCTGTGCAGCCCCTGAAACACTGGTCCCAGGCTGCAGAGTAAGACTTGGACCAATTTCGTTTAACCCCAGAGTGATCCCCAACATGCCCTGAGGGCTTAGTCTCAGTTTTCTTTTTGGAATGTGGGGGAGTGTCTCTGAATTATGAGCTAATTGGGAAATAGGAATCCAAAACAGATCAAAATATAGGCCACATTTGCTGGGCAAAGCAGGATTGGCTCTGGGAGCAAGAGTGAATGTCCTAACACTTCCCACTACGTTTGACCTTAGGACCAGCCACACAGAACAGACACTCTCCCAGCCAGACACCTGGGGCCATTGCTTGTCTGACCCCATGGAGCACTGACAACCAGAGAGAGACCATGTATGACCTTGAATACAGAACTGACCTTCAATACAGAAGCTCACCCAATCAAGAAGATGAGTCAATGGTTATTTCACACACCCCATAATCAGATAATTCGCCTCTTTCCATGGGGAAAAGCTGGTAGAGGACCAGAGATTTCTTCTCAATTCTTCTAATTGTGTGGACATTCCATATTTATGGCTCTGCTAAAGTATGCAAAAAAGATGGTCCTCCCTACCCTTCATTGTAGCCCCTGTCTACCTATGAGCGCATCATTCCGTAGCACACAAAAATGTGTTGCAGCTCTCTGGCTTGGTTATCAGACTAAAAACAGTCCTCATGCACCTACTGTGCCCTCGTTTTTGCTGCCTTTTCCTGAGGATTCCATAACAAATGACCACAAACTGAGCGACTTAGATCAATAGAAATTTATCCTCTCACTGTTCTGGAGCCTGGACGTCCAAAATCAAGATGTCAAGAAATCAAGGAATCAAGAGCCATATTCCTCCAGTGGCTGTGGGGGAAGAACCTTTCCTTGCCTCTTCCTAGCTTCTCGTGGTTGTTAGTAATCCTTGGCCTTCCTTACCCTTGCGGACCCAACACTCCATTTTCTGCCTCCATTTCCACGTGGCCTTCTTCTCTCTGTGTGCATCTGTGTCTCTCTGCACCCAAACCTCCCATTCCTTTCTCTTGTAAAGACACAAATTGTTGGATTAAGAGCTCACCCTACTCCAGTATGAGTACGTCTCAACTTGATTACATCCAAAAAGACTGTTTCCAAATAAGGTCACATTATAGCTATCAGGTCAGGGCTTGGGCATATCTTTTGGGGAACACACTTCAGCCTTTCACACTTGCCAAAGGCAAGCACAATTTGCTTGCATACAAGGTAGGAAGCTGTCTGAGCAGATCCAGGATGCATGATTTTGAGAGGGACATTTATGAGAGTTAGAGTCCAATATCCCCTACACAGATGAAGACACAAAGCCTCAGCAAGGTGAAACAACTTACACAAATCCCAGCCCAAATCGCACAAATAGAATTGGATCCTATGTCTACCTGGCTCCCTCCTGATCTGTGGTCCTCTCCTCTTTAACCAGGGACTAAAAATAATCAGTTGGTGGAATTAGGAGGTAGTCATAGCAACAGGAGCTGGGAACAGACTCCAGAATTAGACCATCAGACCTCAATGCCTGGCTGCCCTACTTACTAGCTGTGTGATCTTGAGCAACTCAAGCAGCCTCTCATGTCCTCATGTCCTTATCTGTGAAGTGGGGATAATAATAGGAACAGCCTCATGGGCTGGTTGGAATGGTACCTGTGGCCCAGTACATAGCAAATGCTCACTAGAGATGAGTGCTGGCCAATTGGCATGTTACTCATACATGAGATTTGGATACATGGAGAAAGCAATTCTTTTAGATGAGCAACAGAGAGACCTCACATCAGCGTGTGAGTCTGTGTGTCCTCCGAGTACCAGCTGTAAATGTCCCCGAATCGTGCTCATAGATTTTCCCAGATTCACTGGATCAGAGGACTCCAAGCAGGCCATTGGCCCAGCTAACTTTGCAAACCTCTCCAGATGAGAGAGAACTAGACGAACACAACAGGGTTATTTCCAAGTCGTGAAGCTGTTGCTATAGCCCAACAGCCAACCCGGTCACGATCTTGCCTCCTCCTCCCTGCTTTATCTGTCCCCATTCTTTCTCAACCTAGACAGAAGTCCCCGATCACCTGGCCTAGGCTGCCTCGTCACTAGAAGGAAGAGGTTGGAATAGGGGATCCTTAAGCCACTTCAGGTCCTGTATGCTATGAGTCTGTGGCCATGGCAGCAGAATTGGACCCATGTTATTTTGGTGTGATGGACACTGTGAGTTATGGGTCATTTTTAAGAATCTTGAGTACATTATCTTGGACACATTGCCAAACCTCTCTGCCTCAGTTTCCCCATCTATATAATAGTTATGGTGAGAGTACCTACCTCCTAGCACTATTGTGAGAATTCAATGCTTAGAAGAGAGTCTTACCCATGATGAGTACTACATAGGGTTTGCTTTTATTGTTATCACTATTATTTTCCTGATTGGCATCCCCACTTCTAGGTTTCTGTGTCTACATTCTTTTCCACATCGTTCAGGTCTGGTATAGGAGGCACATCAATATAGGTTTGAATCCTAGCCCTGCAATACTTTTCTCCTCCCTCTTACCCTCTGTCCTTCCTTCCTCCCTTCGGTTCTTTAACAGCCCTGCTTCATGTTAGGCCCTGAAGATTCCCAGAAAATTGGAACTCATTGTCTAGTGGGGAGGCAGAGGTTTCAACCAAAGAGGAGCAGTGTAGTGTTGAGGGTGCTGCTATGGGAATGTTACAGACACAAGGATAGAGAGAACAACACAGGAAGAGAGCTCAGAGTTCTACATATAGCAGGAGATCAGGAAAGGATCCACAGAGGCACTTTGCTTTCATCTGTCAAGGGCTAGTGCCTTTTCACCAGGCTAGGAGAGGGATTAAGACCTTAATTTTGTCCCTTCCGTCCTTCATGCTTTCATCCTTCAGGCTAACAAGCATTGGGTCCCTAGGCCTATGATCTTTCCACAGGCCATCTATTTCTATATGAGAAATCCCCAGGAATGCCAACTCTGTAAAGAAGACGGGCATGCAGATGTCCCAAGGAAAATTCACAAAAGGCATAAATAAGTGAGTCTTCATTTCTCTACAGGGAAACTTACTTTGTAGCTAGTCACAAAGTATATGAGTTACTTGGTTCTCCCAGCTCTACTATGAATGGTGTGAGAGCCTAGAGAGATTGCCATTGTCTTCCTCAGTGTTGATGCAATGGAGGCCATGTCACGCCTCAGCCCCTAATGCCACTCCACCTTCATCGTTGTCTAATCCCTAGTTAAGATCTACTATTTAAAGAAACAAAGTTGAGATAGCAACGTTCATCCATGGTCTTTTCTCAGAGAGAAAAAAATAGGACACCAAAGCCTCAAAGGTTTGGCCCATGGATGGTGACAGGTGTTTTTTGTTTGTTTTTTTACCTCTTTGTCTTCTCTGTCTTTCTTGGGACAGACCATGGTGCTAAAGGAGCCTTCTGAAAGCAGGCTGCATAGCTTGTGTAAGGCCCCACCCTTTCCATCTGGAGAGATGGAAAGTGAAAGAATGAAGGAGAGAAGGGGAAAAATTAGGGCTTTAACCCCTGTAGGTGGGATGGGCTGCTCTGTGCTGGTCACTCAGTCTGTGCTCATGGGGCTTTCACAACAAATCACATGAGACTGATTGACCGCTTCTTCCAGAAGACTCTTCTCTTAGCTGCAGTGACTCTACTCCTGGTTTGTTCACCATCCATTCATTCATCACCCATCCATCTATCCTCTTTTTTTAACGTTTATTTCTTTATTTCTTTTGAGAGACAGAGAGAGTGCAGAAGAGGGGCAGAGAGAGAATCCCAAGCAGGCTTCCGGCTGTCAGCACAGAGCCTGACTCGGGGCTCTGCCCCATGATGAGATCATGACCTGAGCTGAAATCAAGAGTCAGACACTCAATCAGCTGAGCCACCCAGACGCCCCCATCTGTCCTCTTTTTCTCCCTTCCATCCAAGTACTAACCAGGCCCAACCCTGCTTAGCTTCTGAGATCAGATGAGATCGGGCACGTTCAGGGTGGTATGGCCGTAGACTCCATCCTCTTTTTCAACGACTATTTTTTAAGACGTTTCTGTGTCCCAGAAACCATTTTAGGGATTGTAGCTTCAGATAGGAAAGGCGAGGTCTGTAAGTGTTTGTTTGACAGGATGCCTTCCTTCCTGACACATCCCAAACTCAACTTTTGTTTTTCTCTTGTTTTTTTTTTTTTTTTTTTTTTAATTGAAATTGTATTAGCTTTTCCAGGACACACATGCCCAACGAAGGTGACATGAGGAGGGTGGGGAATTAAAAACATCCATTGAAAACAACTCCCCATTTTCCGGTCCTCCCGGCCCCTGGCCACCACCATTCTACTTTCTGTCTCTGTGACTTTGACTCCTCTAGAGTCAACAAGCGGGATCATATAGTGTTTATCGTTTTGTCACTTGCTTATTTCACTTTACTTAATATTTTCAAGATGAATTGCAGCATGTGTCCAAATCTCCTTCCTTTTCAAGACTGAATAATATTCCATTATGTGGATATACCACATTTTGTTTATCTCTTCATTCCTTGATGGACTTTTGGGTTGTTTCTACCTCTGGCTATTGTGAATAGCACTGCTGTGAACATGGGTGTTCTTTTTAAATGCAAAACTGAGGGGCGCCTGGGTGGCTTGATCGGTTAAGCATCCGACTCTTAGTTTAGGCTCAGGTCATGATCTCACAGTTTGTGAGTTTGAGCCCCACGTCTAATAGCACAGAGTCTGCTTGGGATTCTGTGTCCCCCTCCACTGCTCATATGCATGTGACCCCCCCACACACACCTCAAAGATAAACAGAATAAACATTTGAAAAAATGCAGAGCCGATATACTCTCCTCAAAACTCTTGATGGCCTTCAAGTGCCCTTAAAATCAAAAAGAAATTTCTATTTTCCATCCTTAATTCTGAATCCTACTTCTAGAATCCCTGCCGATCTGGCCTCTGATCTCATGCCGCTCTGTGCCTCACGATGTTCTGATCATGTGCCTCCCTTCCGCTACACAATCCCAGTGCTCGTGCCCCTTGCACCTGTATGTGATTCTTCTGCCCAGGGAGTGCTCATCCCTTTTCTTTGAGGCCTGGCCTCTTCTCACCCATCAGGTCTCCGCTTCACCATCCGGGCCACCATCATTTTAATCCCAAACTCCAGGGACCAGCTACTTAACTGGTCTTCCCATCCACCCAAAAGGCCTTCTCTGACCACTCCACCTAAGCTGACTTCCTGTTACACTCCATTACTGCCCTCTCTGTTTCCTGGTCAGATTTCTAGCAATGTGTGCATCATTTGCTTATTGTGTGTTTTCCTGACCTCATCATAAGCTCACTGGAGGCCGGAAAGTATGTCTGTTTCAGTTACCACTGTATTCTCAGCAAGTTACCAAGAGCCTAGCACTTACAGGTGTAGACTGCATTCTCATTGAATAAATAAATAACCTTAGCTCTATTTGACAGATGGAAAAAGTAAACCAGTAAGAGCTAACGACTTGACCAAAGTTGAAATATTAACTACAAAGCAAAGGTTTGAACACAGGTCTCTTACTCCAAAGTCCACTCTTTCCACCACACAGTACTCCCTCTCTCAGCTGAGATTGGATGCATTTGATTAACAGAAGGTCAAATGTTGTATTCCTTCATCCGTTCGATATCATGATAATGCTTTCAGTGCTTACAATGTGCAAGGTTCCATGTTAGATGCTGGATAATTGACCAAACTGTGGGTTGCAGACAAATAGCTTACCTTTTAGTTTCTCAGTGTCAATAACGTGGGCATTTTGGGTGGGATAATTCTTCATCATCAGGGGCTGCCCTGTGTGTGTGTAGGATGTCTAGCAGCTTCTCTGGCCTTAACTCGCCTGAAGCCAAGAGCATTCCCCAAGTTATGTCAATCAAACATGACTCCAGATATTGCCAGATGTCCACTGGAGGGCAAAATTGTCCCTGGTTGAGAACCACTGCTTTGGGGAGAGAGTCCCTAGTAAGTCAAAGATTTCACTATGGTGGCCAAGTGCCATGGTTGAGAAAAGCCCATAAAAAGCTATAGTGAATGCGGGGGGGCGCTTGGGTGGTTCAGTCATTTCAGCGCCTGACTCTTGATTTTGGCTCAGGTCATGATCTCGTAGTTTGTGGGTTCAAGCCCCACATCAGGCTATGTGCTGGCAGTGTAGAATCTGCTTGGGATTCTCTCTCTCTCTGCTCCTCCCTAGCTTGTGTGTTCTCTCTCAAAATAAGTAAATAAACTTTAAACAAGGAAGGAAGGGAGGGAGGGAGGGCGGGTGGGTGAATGGATAGGTATTTGGACCAAGAGGGCAAGCCAGCCTTAGGGCTGATGTTTGGGTCAAGTTTCAGAGGAAAAATCTGATTTTTCTTTTATCATTTAGATAAAAGAGGGGATGAAGGTTTTCCTGGGTACAGGCCATGGCATGGGGTAACCTGAGGCAGGAGCCCAGGGCAATGGCTGCTGCCAGGGCAGAGTTTAATCTTTGATTTTACCTTCCTGTCCCCGGTACATCCATTTCCAGTTTATTTATTTTTTTTTTTTTCAACATTTATTTATTTATTGGGACAGAGAGAGACAGAGCATGGACGGGGGAGGGGCAGAGAGAGAGGGAGACACAGAATCGGAAACAGGCTCCAGGCTCTGAGCCATCAGCCCAGAGCCCGACGCGGGGCTCGAACTCACGGACCTCGAGATCGTGACCTGGCTGAAGTCAGACGCTTAACCGACTGCGCCACCCAGGCGCCCCCATTTCCAGTTTAATTCATATTTAAAAATTGTCTGCACTTGATAAATCAGGGGCCCCAGCTATCCAAGAAAACCTGATGTCAGTCCCAAGGGAGGCTTTTCTTGGGAGACCTCTAGGACCCTCCAAGCACAAGGCCTGAATTATGTGCTAGAAATCCATACGGAGAAGGGCAGAGATGGGTTTGAGTTTCAGCAGCGGACTTTGCCTTGCATCTGATTATCCTTTGGGGTCTCGGATCCCAGGCAACGCAATTAAGAAGTAAGCTGATCACCCACTTTGCTGGAGGCAGAATTCTGTAAGCCTCTTGGGTGTGATGGCTGGGAGTAAATCAGAGCTGAGGTTCCTGAATTGTGCCTGATGCCTCTGGGTTCCGAACGCTGTGGGAATCTCTCTCTAGTAAACTGTCCTCTGTGGCCATGGCATGTTAAGTAAACATCGCCAAAGCAACTCAGACTGTGAGAGGTTGCAATGAAGCATTGAAACGTCAAACGGGCAAATCCTAAATCCCTACATAGATAGAACCAAGAGGGTCCTCTCATTAACTTTCTAACACTCAGGCGTTTCTGCTGAGATTTCAAGCCAGGACCCCCTGGCTGCCATTACTTTTGACTTGCTTAGCCGATCTGGAATTAAGCTCCTCATATACTTTATCTCCTGCAGAGGTCAAATTCAGTGATAATGGCGAGTGTGTGAGACTGGCATTAGGAAGCACTGTAAAATAATATATAAACCCCAAGAACTTATCTCAGCTCATTAAACACACACACACACACACACACGATTATTTTGTGGCTCAGGAAATTTTATCCATCCTTTAGCCTTCTATGGCTTCTGAGGGAAGAGAATTATTTACCGAGATAATGGTGACAGCCAACATTTACTGAAGGCTTCTCCAATCCTCATTCCAGAAGTCGGCTAAGCACTTTCCATGCAGCCCCTCACGTAACCCTCACGCGGCCCCTCGCAACGAGGGCCATCGTCACTGTACGTGGGAGGAGCTGGGGCCCGAGACCATGACTTGTGTGTCTCAGGTCACGTGTTTCAGGACCTTTCCACGCGGACTGGAATGGTCCCAAAGACCGTGATTTTCACGGCTACCCTGAACAGGAAGGGCAGGGCGTGGGCTCAAAGATGACCAGTCCGGGTCTTTGCTTTACGGGGACTACACGTTCCGGGGGCTGGGGGGGCCGACGTGGAAACGCATGGTCTGCACACGGTGTGTTAGACACAGTGTTAGACACACAGTGTGTCGTTGGACCACGTGGGGAGTACCTGATTTCCAAGGGAAGACGGGTGATGCTCAGGCCGTTCTAAAAGTAGCCGGCAACGAGGGACTCCCAGGAGGCAGGGCTCATAGCAGCTGGAGGACGTGGGCGCACCTAGGCATGCTGTGGGGACTCAGGGCCGGGCAGGAGGCTCGGTGCAGATGGGAGGACGGATCTGCTTGGCGGGATAGTGAGACACGGTCAGTAGGCAGCAGACAAGGAGAAGCAGACCTGAGAAGAGACTGTCCTGACGTCCCCCTTTTCCTGAGCTCCTGGGTTGGAAAGCCTTCTGTCTGTTCAGCCAACTTTCTGTCTCATCCAGTATTTTTAGCCCACAGGCCCTGTCCTATCAGTCATTCATCTAGAACTGGTCTGGAGAGCCACTCCGAAAATTTTGTCTTTGACTCAGGGAGGATAAAGCCATCTGTGTCCTAGAGTTCCCCTGAATCTACCCCGGTCAGACTATTAAGGTAACAACGCTGGGTGAGAGAGAACCATCCAGAGGGGGCCGTACCGCCCATCCGTATGCTCATCTGTGTGTTTGTTAACCAAACGCATCTTCGTGCCTTCTCTACGCCAGGCTGGAGGCAGGAAGCATTATGGATGTTACCACGTGTAATGCTCCCCAGGCCTCTACGCAGCAGGTGTTGTTAGGCCCGCTTACCATTGAGGACCTGGTGCCCAGAGAGTGCGGGGCACCTGCTGGGCAGGGGGAGTGTCCCACCCTCCTCCGCGGCCCCCGCGCCCTTGACCTCTCCCACTGCATCAAGCCGCAGAGACACCAGCAGCTCCTGGCAGGAAGCACGGGGCTGTCATAACCCGACTCCTTAGAAATACTAAATCAGCTCAGGCCAATGCAGAGCCTTCTTCAAAAACCCATATTCACTCACTCACCATGTATGCCACAAGTACACGGTGCACCTACTGTGTGCCAAGCCCTGTGTAGGGTAATGAGGGGAAGCCACCGAGTGGAGTGTATTGATGTGCGAAAACTTGTAGGATGGCTTTTCTCTGGTAGGTGTCCTGCAAAGAAGGCCTTTGTCCTCATGCCCGCTAGGGTGAGGGGTGGAGGTAGAGAAATAGAGTGAAGAAATTAATACTTACAGGTCACCTACTGCGTGCCAAGCTCTGTGCCACATCCTTGACAAACATCGTCTCATAGCAACCGGGGGAAGCAGGGAGTGGTCGTCCCCATTTTATTTTTTTTTTTAATTTTTTTTATTTTTATTTATTTTTTTTTTTTAATTTTTTTTTTTCAACGTTTATTTATTTTTGGGACAGAGAGAGACAGAGCATGAACGGGGGAGGGGCAGAGAGAGAGGGAGACACAGAATCGGAAACAGGCTCCAGGCTCCGAGCCATCAGCCCAGAGCCTGACGCGGGGCTCGAACTCCCGGACCGCGAGATCGTGACCTGGCTGAAGTCGGATGCTCAACCGACTGTGCCACCCAGGCGCCCCTTGTCCCCATTTTAAAGATGAGGTAACTGGGGCACCTGGGAGGCTCAGTCGGTTAAGCGTCTGACTCTTGGTTTCAACTCAGGTCATGATCTCAGGGTTCGTGAGTTCAAGCCCCGCGTCTGGCTCTGTGCTGACAGCACAGAATCCTGCAAGGGATTCTCTCTTTGTCTCTCCCTTTCTCTCTCTGCCCCTCCACAGCTTGTGTGCATGTTCTCTCTCTCAAAATAAATAAATACACTTAAAAAAATAATAAAGATGAGGTAACTGAGGCTCAGAAAGGGCACGGGTTTGCCCAAGGTCACCTGGATGGCAAGGGGTGAAGTTGGATGCAAGTCAGGCACTGCTGGCTTTTGCACAAGGGCTTTTTATGTTGGACTTATTAATCACTTGCTTGGTCGGTTGGAACCAAGAACACTTTGGGCAGTATGAGGAAGTCCAGGGACCCCTTGTCAGAATACCCATCTTGAATTCATAAATAAATGAAATGCATACGGTTACAAAAGACACTGATTATACTGACAACTGTCAAAATACATGCACATCCGAGATGCAGTCGTGTCTGTGTTTCTCGGTGATGGATTTAATGATGAGACCTGGGGCCGCTTGAATACCGACATAATTCTGAAACACTATGAGCACAGCAGTCCCTGGAGAGAACCGGATAGCAAATGCTCTGTGATTTCTGTTGTGGAAGACACAGGTTGAGACCGGGGCACTGAGGATAGTACTGGGGTTTATTGCCTACATTCGTAATTGAAAGATATGCTGATTTCAGTGAGTAAAGATACGGTGTTTTCCCCCATCCAAGCTTAGGGACCGCTTCGCCTCCCAAGTCCCATCCTTGGGGGGCGTCTGTGGCCACCGGGTTAGGGTGCCTGCTTCCTGTAATTCGTGTCGTTTATACTGTTCAAGGAACATTTGAAAGGCTTTTTCTGTGAAAGTTGCTACCTGGGCACCATGAGGTGGAGGAAGTTATGGAGGCAGAGATGACGGGACAGGGGAAGGCATGAGGCTCGGGTACCCGCTGCTGGGAGCCAGGCATTTGATGTCCCGTATGTCATTTGAGCTCCACCTAAGCATAGGAGGAAAGGGAAGTGCAGAGAGGTTAAGAAACGTGCCCAAGGTGTCATGGCTTATAAATTGCCAAGCCCTGTGCCACCCCGAGCTGCTAAGGCAGATCGAGCCCTGAGGGCACGCCTCCCCCATCACACGTGGAGGTCAATGTGTGAGTCTTTATGGAGAGGGCCGGGTGATTACGAAAGCCTGCACTCAAGGAGGAAAATTGTTCACTTTTGCTTATTTTGTAGCCAAAAGCTGGGTCTCTTGGATCGGGTTCGCCTTTCTAATCCTCGTGGTAGCAATACTAAAGGAAAGCTATTTACCCCTCTGAATGTAGATGCCATAGAAGAAAGTCCTCCTAAAGAACCAAAGCCTGTTGGCTTAAACAATAAAGAACGCTTCCGCACCGCCTTCCGCATGAAAGCCTACGCTTTCTGGCAGAGCTCTGAAGGTGAGGCCTGTCTTCTCCCTCACTCTGTCTCCTCCACTTCTCCCTTTGCCATGCCCGCCCCTCCCTCACCTCCCTCCCTCCCCGGTTGAATACTGTCCAGTCTGCAGAGTAGCCCGTCTCCACCCTTCCTGAACCAACTTCTTGCTTTATCCCATTCATGTCCGCTGGGCTGGGGGCGCCTGTAATACATCCCCACACTTCAGGGAGCAGGGGGGTCCCAAGGTAGCTATTCTCTGTGCCAGGATCCCCACATTCGTCTGCACAGACCCCTCCAGGGAGCCTTGGGGCTTACTGCCATAGTTTCAAAGCGTAGCCACATTGAGGTGCATTGCCATGGAGGTCAATTTGAAGGACATAGGGGGCCAGGTGCAGAGTGATCTGGAGACCCAGGGGCCTCAGCACCCCAAGGGGTGGGAAGAGGTAATAGAAACGAGCCCAGTAGGCGGCAGTGGGAACAATACCTTGGTGTGTCCCTTGTGCTTATGACAAGGGAGGATAAGCAGTGCTCAGAAAGTGACCCCACAAGGTCTCAAGGGTAGTGACTGAATCTGGACTCAGGTGTGTCTGATCGTAACCCCCATGAGGATGCCCTCTACTGCTTCTGAGAAGTCACTCAGGGCCACAGAACTCACGTCACTGCCTTCCTGGCCTTCTCCCCAGTCAACAGTCCTGAACGCGGGCATCTCTGACTCCTGTCTGGGGCATAGGAGATGCCACGAAGGCCTGAATGGCATCACAACTGGAGAACACCACGTGGTTTCACAAAGTGGGGGCAGGGACTCTGGTGGTTGAGCTTAGAAGGCTCTGACTGAATGGGGTCCCCAAGCCTTTCTAAGCGCCGTGGCCTGCTGGTTGATATGTGTGTCTCCCTCCCAGATGCTGGGACAGGTGATCCCATGGCAGAAGACAGGGCCTACGGGAATGACTTCCTCATCGAAGAGATGATCCCCACCCTGAAGGCCGCCATCCGAGCCGTCAGGTGAGGCCCCTTCCTCCCCACAGTGGGCCTCCCCAGGCCCCAGTTCAATTCCCACAGGATACTGGCTTTGGGAAGGTGTGTGGGAACTTGAGTAACTCCTGAATCAGGTCCAAGAGTATGTCAGTACTCCAAGGGAGATGCTGCTGGAAGAAAAATGATCTCTACAGCAGCAAGGCATCCTGGGTAACTCTTGCTCAGGCTCCTGACGGTATTTCTAATTGTCATGCTTTTTGTCTGGCTTTGGCCAGGTCTAGGAGAGGGGGAAGGGCATGTTGACATGGAGTTTTCTTCCTTTATAGGCCTCTTACCCAAAATAGCTTTTCTTATCTGTCTTCATTAATATTTTCAACAAAATAGTCAGTTATAGGATTTGTGTGTGTGTGTGTGTGTATCAGACAAGACTATAATCTACCCTGGCCAGTTTTTGTTTTGCTTCAGAATTCCAGAAGAAAATTTTTAAAAAAAATGCTTACTTACGGAAAACTTTGAACAGCATATGGGCTTACAAACAGTCTACAATGGTGGCTGTGAATTCTAGAAACTAAGTTGGATTCTCCAAGAATTAGTTGGGAAATTTTCAGCCAGAGTCCTAGCCCAGTAGATCAGGGAAGCACAATAGTGTCACAATATGTGAACCTCGGCAAAGCCATTGACCTCTCATCTCATGACACCCCATGTGCAATGTGACAGAAATACAACTGGACAAAAGCACAGCTACCTAGATTCATAACTGGTTGAATGATCTTATTCAAAGAAAACCAGTGAATGAATCTGTGTCAACCAGGAGAGAGCTCTCTGCTGGGATGGTCCACGGTCTGGCTTCTACCCTGTTCTTTTTAGAATTTTTATCGATGCCTTAGTTCAGGCATTGGCCAACTTTTTCTGTAAAGAGGAAGATAGTGGGGTGCCTGGCTGGCTCAGTCAGTTGAGTGTCCGACTTCAGCTCAGGTCATGATCTCACGGTTCGCGGGTTCGAGCCCCGCGTCGGGCTCTGTGCTGACGGCTCAGGGCTTGGAGCCTGCTTTGGATTCTGTGTCTCCCTCTCTCCTTGCCCCTCTGACGCTCTCTCTCTCTCTCTCAAAAATAAATAAACATTAATGTTTTTTTTTTAAAAAGAGGAAGATAGTTAAATACTTTAGACTTTGTGGGTCACAGGTCTGACCCTGTTGCAAGTACTCAGCTCTGACTTTGTAACACAGATGCAGCCATTTACCGTACATATGTGAATGGAGGTGGCTGTGTCCCAACATAACGTTACTTTCAAACGCAGGCAGTAGGGCAGATTTGGCCTTCGAGCCATCCCCTGCTGACCGAGCTGTGTAAAGGGCAGGCTTATCAAATGACACCCAGTTGGAAAGGACGGCACGTACACTGGATGGCAGAATCAATACGCCAAAATAGTGTTGAGAGGCTGCCGTGGACTATAACAAACAAGGAACTCTGAAGGCCCTGCGGAAAGAGATCTGCACAAGTAGGGGGAGCAGGGGCCTGGGGTAGGCCGCGTTTCCCAGCCCCGGCCTACAATTAGGGGTGCTAACGGACGCCGTGCTCGGTGGGGGTTGACCCCGTGATGGGGTTTTCAAGGAACATTAGCCATCTGGGGTGCCTTTATTGGTCCCCAGGATTATAGAGATGAGGGTTTGGCATCTATGAGTTTCAGGTGCCCCACTTTACTGAGAAAACCTGAGAACAGAAGCTAGTTCCTCTTTTCTAGGTGCTCACAAGCCAAATAATTAAAGAGGCTGTTGAGGAAGAAATTTGTCAGCTGTCCTCAAATAGAAGGCAGTGTGTCACAGTGATTAAGAGCATGACACTTGTCAGCATACAAACCTCGGTTTGAGAGCAGCTCTGACATTATTAGCCAGATGGCCCTGGGAGGATGCTGGAGCTCTCTGGACCACAGCCGCCCCATCTACGAGTTGATCTATTCGCAGATGGTTCGTAACATACTTAGCTCAGTGTCTGCCCTATAGTGCGTGCCCAGTAAATGTTAGCTCTTATTGTTACTGTGATTTTATTGTTATTCAGATGACTGAAGGGAGGTAATCATGAAGACCAGAGGCACTAGTCAGCCTCATTCTGGGTGGTTTGAAGGGAACCGGGACCATGAGTTGGAACTTCCCACCATCAAGTCATTTTCTCTTTGGTTCTTTTCTCTCCTTGCCCCTGAGTTTGTTAGACTTGAATTATAGTTTCCTTCTGTCTCTACTCATGAAGCACAAATGTCTCTACCTCACCTTGCAGAATTCTACAATTCCGTCTCTATAAAAAAAAATTCAAGGAGACTTTGAGGCCTTACGACGTGAAGGATGTGATTGAGCAGTATTCTGCAGGACATCTCGACATGCTTTCCAGGATCAAGTACCTTCAGACAAGGTAAGACAGTGGCATCTGGAGGAATGATGCTCTCTTGACCACTAAAGAGTCAAAGCCAGATGAGCCTAGACCTTAGGGTGAAAGGCCCTCAGAAATGATCCAGAATGCCGGGGAGAAAGTTTAAGAACAAAAACATTCATCAAGCGCTGTGTACGTCAAGGCCGACAAGCACCAAACAGGCCGTGAAGAAGCTCTGTGACATTGACCTTGGCCAAGGTCAACACCCCAATCGGTCCTGTTGGAGAGAAGGCATATGTCTGGCTAGCCCCCGACTATTATACTTTGGATGTTGCCAACAAGATTGAGATGATATCAATTTGCCCAATTCTAAATACAAATTTTTCACTATATTGAAAATGTTTGAGTGTTATTTCTAATAGTGAAAATATGGAAACACATCAATGCCCAAATAATAATTGCCACCATTTTTGTTGAGCACCTACACCTATGTGCCTAATCCTTTGTAACCTCATAAGGTATTGCATTGTGGGTGTCCTTTTACTGATGACAGAACCAAAGCTCAAAGGGCAATGGAGTTACCCAAGATTAATCAGTGGCAGAGCTGGAAGTCACACGAGATCCAACTGGCTACACAACTCCTGTTCTGTCTGACACACCACACTCCACTTCCCCAATTATATAAGTACCAATTAAGAAAAAAATGGTGTCTGCTCTCATTAAAAAGTTATGCAACCATCAAATGACATTTAGAAAATGTATAGGACGAGATTAAAAACTTATGTCCTCTTTGAGTATATATATGCACAATACGATTACGAATAATAGTCGGACATATATACATATGCTTAAGTATATACAAATGGTAATGTTGATATATATTCTCTGCATCGATCTTATGACACTAATAATATATACATACAATATGATTACAAAAACACATGCACATACATTTACTCAGAAATATATACATGTACTCCCAATAGGGAACGTACAGAAAAGGACTACGTCTTCCACCAAAGGATTACAGTGGCTGTACCGAGAGAAAGAGTCCATATGTGATTTTTTTTCCGGTTTTGAAATTTATCAAATCTTTAATGAATTGTAAAAATATTCTTTTAATAAGAAAAACCATTTTATTTGTGTGTGTTTCCTAATGCTATTTAACGTAGATGTTACAGTAACAATAATATGTTAATATTTTTTACAACTTCAGTCAATATTCATGTACATTGTTTATTTTATTTTATTTTATTTTAATTTTTTAATTTTATTTAAATCCAAGTTAGTTAAAATATAGTGTAATAATGATTTCAGGATAGAATTTAGTGAAAACCGTTTTAAAAAACTGAAGGACAATATGATGTCAAGACATAGAACTGACATCATGAAACCAAAGCCCTGTGGGAGGCTCGCTCCCTGGCTTTTGTAAGATTTCCAGTGGACACAAGTCCAGTCCTGCTGGCACCTTGGGTTTCTCATCTGAATAATGTTTCTCTGCCGTAGTGTCCTGCAGAATTAACAGGACCATCAGATTGAATGAGTTGGAAGTTAACGATGATGTTGGGTTGGAGGAACGCTTATCTGTGACCTTGCTTAATCCATACCTGGGACGTTGACCGTGACTTCCTAGCATAGTGGCGGGCACACAGTCAGTGCTCAATGCCTGCTTCACGAATAGATTTGCGAATGAGTTCTGAGCCTAACATGCTGCTATTTCTGCAAATATGGCTCCCTGAGAGATGGAGGGAGCCTGACGTCTAGGACAACACCAGATCAAAATACTGGCCCGTCTTTTTATTTTCTTTTAATGTTTATTTATTTTTGAGAGAGAGAGAGAGAGAGAGCGAGCATGGGAGGGGTAAAGAGAGAGGGAAACAGAGGATTCGAAACAGGCTCTGAGCTGTCAGCAGAGAGCCCAGTGTAGGGCTCGAACTCAAGGACCATGGGATCATGACCTGAGCCAAAGTGGGTCGCTTAACCGACTGAGCCACCCAGGAGCCCCAGAAATATCAGCCCATCTTAACGCACGCAGTGTAGACCTTCACACTGCTGTTGCTTTCAGTATTTATTAGGCACAAGTATTCCAAAGAGTCATGGCTGGAGGTTGACCACCTGGGTAGCCAACTGCATATCCCCAGCCGTGCTGATATGTGACCAGAGAGAAAAGAAGGGCGATTGAGTACATGGTGGTGTCAGCGGAGGAGGGCGTGGCCTTTGTGGTCCTGGGCCTGTGATGAGCCTTCGAGGTCGCTCCCACACCCGTCCCAGTCCCACAGGGCAGTGGGGGCATTTGTCTCCATTTGTGTTCAGAGTGAAATGGATAGGGAGCCGGTGCCTCACGCAGAAATGGAAGTGAGGTGCAGGGCGGGTGTGAATCTGTCCCTCCAATGGCCAGGAAGCCTGCAGGACAGCAGAGAGATGTGCACGGCTGAACACGAAGCCTAGGGTTTGTCAAGAAAACTCGCTAGTCAGATGTTTGAGGAAAGAATGAAAGACCTGGAAGACCAGGCAGGCTTGTAGCACACGTTTCCTACAGGAGCTAACAGGATGTGACCCTCACCCTCTCTCTGTGGTCGAGCTGCCTGTCTCCCCTGGGATGGGGAGATACCCTCATATCGCTGGACCAAATAATAATAATAATAGCAATAATATACGGAAATTAAAAATTCTCTCTCTCCTTCGCTCCCGCTTTCTCCCTCTTCCCCTACCCCCCCTTTCCTTTCTCTTGTATATTTCAAACCTTGCCTGACTAAAGAGAGAATAGAAGCAGTTGTTCTCCTGTCTTTGCCTCTAATGCTCTTTGTAATGTAATCCCCTCCTTGTGTGTCTCTTCCAGAATAGACATGATTTTCACCCCTGGACCTCCGTCTACCCCAAAACACAAGAAGTCTCAGAGAGGGGCAGCGTTCACCTACCCATCCCAGCAATCTCCCAGGTGGGGCGCGGAGACGTGGACTGACCAGCGGCGTGGCCCATCCCCGTCCCCAAATCTCAGCTCGCTCCCTTCATGGTTGGGTGGGGTGGCCATTCCCCTCAGGCAAGTGAAGAAAAGAGCTTGAAGCCTCTTCTGTCCGGCTTGTGGCCATTTGTGAGGTTTCTGTAACAAAAGACTGCCCGCCCCTCTTCCCAGACCATGTGGGGGACACTCCCTTCCACAGCTAATGAAAATGAACATGATAATGTCTGTGTTATAAAATAATATGAGGCCTGTGAGTTTATCGGAATGGAAAGAATAGCTCATGTGGGCAGAGTTGAGGTGTTCTTGCTCCGGTCGGCCTTTGGCTTTGCCTACATAGTCGGCCCTGTGTTGACCGATCCCAGTCCCAGAGAAGGAAATCAGATGTGCGGCCTCTCGCCACATCATCGCGGGCAGAGCGTGTCCATCAGCAGGGAAGTTCTGCTCGTCCCACACAAAGTGTTTGGAAATGTTCCTTGCACAGGTCCCGAGGAACCGGGAGCAGTCCCGTCGGAAGGCCAACGCCCGAATGTACACCTTCTTTACTCCCAGAGGGCTTCAAAGCAGGGAACATAAATGAGTGAAGGGAGTCAGGCTTAAGAGCTCACACACACCTTATATCAACCAGGCTCCTTATTAGAAACGCAGCAAGAGCGTAAGAGTGATGATGGAAGGCATCTGACCTTCAGCCTCAGTCCTGGGGATAGAATAAGGGAGTGTGGGCCCTGACGACCTGGAGGGCACTTGCCGTCACCAAAGGAGGTCATTGTCACTCCGATCTGCTGTGCTAATGTCAGGAATCAATATCCTCTGTTTCCAGATAGTCTAATTTATCAGGAAGAGCCCACTATCCAGATGTCACGTGACCTTTCTTATTTTTGAAATGGCTGAAATGTCTTAAAACTTTTTGAGCCAAGGAAAGCACTAGTGGGCTAGAATTAGCACGTGGGCCCCGAGTTTCTGATGTCTGCTTTAATTTAAGACCGCTCAGCCGGAGACAGGCCAGGGACGTAGCAGGAGTGAGTAGCCTATGAGAGAGAAAAACAGCTACCTACAAAGTGCCTGATGCAACGGTTTTGAGCAACAGCCGGGCTCCCTGAAGATTCTCTTCTGCATAGATCATAACCCACACCGGCATGGAGCCCACGCGAGGCACATCTCAACCCCTTCTCCGCCAGCATCCGTTTGTGCATCGTTCTCCAGATGCAGCATTTGTAACAGAGGAGATATTGATACCCACTGTATAGGATTTCAGAGAGTGAACAACCCCACCCCACCCACCCTACCCCACACCCCTTGGAGTAGAAGCTCTCCGCCATAGTCCAACGCTAAAAGCCAAAGAAAGGACTATAATTTAAAGGCACTGAACCCTCAAGGCTCAGTTAGCTGATATATTAACTTTGACCCAAAGCCTCCTAAGACAGCTTCGTATTTGGCTTCAGATAATTGCTGCAGAGAAAGTAAGACACCAGTGCTACAGGCAGGAAAATGCTAGCCTTTCTTGACTCACATCTGCCTCCAGAGTTGAGCGGGCCTCTTCCAGACTGCATCAGCATGAGCATGGGAACGATAGCTCCAGGGACCATGGTCCGCTCTGCTGAGACAGCCTGGCAAAGCAAAGACAGATGCAACAATCTCACAGACTCGTTGGCTCTTTCCTAGGAACGAACCGTACGTAGCCAGAACATCCACATCAGAAATCGAAGACCAAAGCATGATGGGGAAGTTTGTGAAAGTTGAAAGACAGGTAGGTCTTTCCTTTTCCTTACCAAAAAAAAAAAGCATATAAAATTTATTTTCAAATGTCATTTTTTTCTGCCATCGGGAGATACGATGGTTGAGTATCTGGATATCTACCATTGAGAAGAAGGATGTGGAAATTAAATCGCGATTTGGCACTTACTGGCTCGGTGTCACAGGCAAGTTCATTGTGCCGAGCCTCAGTTTCCTCACCTGTAAAATGGGGATTCTAACACCTCATAAGGTTGCTATGAGGATTGAATGAGTTGGTACACGCGGATTACGTAGACGAGTGGCCGACGTATGATAGACACTCAGCAAATATCGCTGCTGTTCCCACGTGCCTCACGGTGCTCCCTTAAGAAATGATAGTTCCCTTCCCCACATGTCCTGGGTCCCTAATCCTTCCCTCAGAGTCCGGGTCAGTGTGTGGTCCCTGCGAGGAGGCCTGGAGCAGGGCGGGCTGTGGGTGGGTTCGGTCAGGGCAGAAAGAAAAGCCATTCATGCCCAGCTCACCTCTCATTTCCGCAGCAAAGGGCTTATATTAGAGCGTAGTCCATTCAAGTGCACATCAGATAAATGGCACTGTCAGTTCCCGCTAGGGTCCCCACCAACCTTCTTATTTTATTCATCACCCCAAATTGGATCTGCTCAAGAGAGGCAAGAGGAAACTTGAATGATTATTCCTTCCTGGCATTTCAAGAATATCATTTTTCATTTAAAGATTTTAATTTATAATCTCAGCTCTCCCCTTCATCGCCTCTGTGACCGTAGACAAGCTACTTCCTCTCTCAGGGCTTGTGTTTCCTCACCTGTAGAAGAGAGGTAATCCCAGTCTTAGGGATTGTGGTGAAACCCCTCCTAGGGTTGTGGTGAAATGAGATGAGTTAACAACTCTAACGGGCACCAAGCAGATCAGGTACCTACTAACTGCTCTGAGTCTTAGTTGCCAGGAAGGCTTGGATGCCGTCTCAACCCCTACCTGGTTCCGTGCTTCCTGGGGGGGTGTGAGTCGTCGGGGAGACAACGTCACCCGTGCCTACACGCACATGCACATGGGACACACACAAAGACAGAGCCGGTTCCCAGTTTTGTGGGTAGGAGCAGATACAGCTTACCTCAGGGTGGCTCGCGTGCCAAGGCCCCTGCGTGGACCCTCAGCTCTGGGGGGCACAGCCCTTGCTACTGACTGCCCTCGTATCTTTGTTAGCACCGCACGGAGGAAGAACTGACACTCAAACCCACATGCTTCTGTCGAAGCGAATGTTTGCAAATCAAGAACTCCCTCTCCTTGACCCCACCGTCAGCAGCAAGGCCACCTGCTCCTCGGGTAAAATTTGTCCTCGGGTCACTTCTCTGGTTCCAGCCTTCCCTTCCCAGAAAGCCCCCGTCAGGTGGGTTCTAGGTTAGCGGTAACGGCTGCTCGGGGCTCAGAGTCAGGAAGCGCAAAATAATTAGCTGTGGTTAAGATTATGATTCGCAGGAACCCTCTTGCTTTCCAAAAAGTAGACGCCGTGATTATTTCCTCCCGCCTGGTAACGGGTCCCCCCACAGCCCTGCAAAGGCAGTGATTCCCAGGTCCGTGTATTTTTCAGGTTCATGACATGGGAAAGAAACTGGACTTCCTCGTGGATATGCACATGCAGCACATGGAAAGGCTGCAGGTGCACGTCACGGAGTACTACCCGACCAAGGGCACCTCCTCGCCGGGCGACGTGGAGAAGATGGAGAACAACCGAGATTCTGATTTGAAAACCATCATCTGCAACTATTCGGAGACGGGCCCCCCCGAGGCCCCCTACAGCTTCCACCAGGTGCCCATTGACAAAGTCGGCCCCTACGGGTTTTTTGCCCATGACCCAGTGACCCTTCCCCGAGGAGGACCCAGTTCGGGAAAGGTCCAGGCGACGCTTTCCTCCTCAGCAACGACGTATGCAAAAAGGCCCACCGTCCTGCCTGTCTTGACTCTTCTCGACTCCCGAGTGAGCTATCACTCCCAGGCTGAACTGCATGGCCCCTGCTCGGACCGGGTCTCCCCTCGGCAGAGACGGAGCATCACGCGGGACAGTGACACGCCCCTGTCCCTGATGTCAGTCAACCACGAGGAGCTGGAGAGGTCTCCGAGTGGCTTCAGCATCTCCCAAGACAGAGACGATTACGTGTTTGGCCCCAACGGGGGGTCGAGCTGGATGAGGGAGAAACGTTACCTCGCCGAGGGTGAGACAGACACGGACACGGACCCCTTCACACCCAGTGGCTCCCTGCCTCTGTCATCCACAGGGGACGGGATTTCTGATTCCGTATGGACCCCTCCCAACAAGCCCATTTAAAAGGGGTCAGGGGCTGCGTCCTCCTTGTAATGTAGGCACACGTTGTATGGCTCACTTGCTCTCACAGCCGACACTTAGCAGTGAGACCACCAGTGGCTGCGTAAAAACACATGCATGTGTGCGGCGGCCTCCCACCGGGCAGGGCCTTCTTCCTCCCCAGGTCACCACAGTGAAGCCGCTTCCTTTTCAGCATGGTTTGCATGACTTTACAATATATAAATGGTACCGCTAATCTCTTCTAGGATACACATTTATCTGCTGTTCTTACTTTAAATCATGATTGGACCAGTACGGGGAGAAATTATCGACGAGCCGTGCTACTTGTCCGTTTGGGTTTTGGTTTGGTAAGCGGGGAATGTAGTTTAAGTTATTTCTCGAACCACTGCCCCTTTGTGTAAAACAGTTAGGTGATTAACTGTTTTCTACGGCAAGCAACTAGTTTGCTCAGCAAAAATGCATTGCGTGTCAATGAGGTGGCCAACCGAGCTAAAACGCTAGGAAAGGAACAAGGCAGTCATCGCCTATCCAAAAGCAAGAATTTTAAAAATTACCTGATTAAGGAAAAACTAGCAAAACCATCTCAAAGCTCTCAAAGGGACCTCACCTGGTCTGCCATTGTCTGGTATCATGCCTCGGTTTCCTCATCTGTGGTAATCCCAAGTGTAGCATTTCAAGTGAGTTATGAATTGACGGGGAGAAAATACACACACACATACACACTCACACACAAGTTCAAATCGTGTCCAATTTATGTAGCCAAAGATAATGAAACGTATCAGAAGTAGGGTGCCCCTCTGGGCAGGAGCTAAGTTCAGTGCCTTCAAAATGAGGTTTCAACTCCCATGCCTCCTCCTGATACTTGTACAAAATATCCATCTCAGATGAAAATTAGAAACCAGAAATTAACTGGTCCAAGTTCTCCTTTGTTAAAATGAGAAACCTTTGACTCCTGTAGAGACAGGCCGGGGTCGGTGCATCGTCCCCTGGAGATCCGGGACTCCAAGCCCAGTCAGCTGACTCGTTCCATGCCCTGGTCTCCTCCTGTCACACCACTCTGCCCTTTATACGATGGGATCCAGAAATTGTGCCAAGATACCAGTCCTCCCTGTCGTGTGGCAGGCGCCTACAACACAATTTTCCCGGCCAGAGGGGGCTGTTTGCTTTTATTGCAAAATGTGCTTGCCTGACGCATTGCATTTAGGATCCAGAAACACACACACACACACACACACACACACACACACACACACACACACTACAAGCAAGCTTCAACATTTACTAATATGCAAAAGGGCAAAATTTTCAGAATCATCCAACTCTACTCCTGCAGATTTTTTAAACCACACGTAGCCGTAAGATTAGCCAAAGTGCGAACAGAGCCCCTGAGAGCACTGCCCTCGTGGATGAGTATTCCATATTAAGCACAAGCCCTCCTGTGGCCTCTTATGAGATGTCGCTACTCTCTGAAACACTTTGATGGAGAAAGGTTTCTGTTAGGCTTGGGCTGGGTTAGCTAAATGACTAGGCCACAATATCACTGTCTCGCTGTTATCCCACATCTAAGCACTGGTTGTGGGTGGTTACCATGGTGACCATCAAGCGGATCAAAAGGGCCTAACCATCTACATGCATATTCCACTGCGGCAGATACCTGGTTGATGGTTTCATCGTGACCTGATGCAGGACTCTTGTACTGTGTTAGAAGGCAGAACTAGTTTCTCAGAGATGGGCTCCTTTCGACCCCCATGTCAACAGCTACTGTGCAAAAGGCTCAGAGTACAATAATAATGAAGGTTTGGTCCCTGACGTTAGCAGGGCACAACCAAAGCCTGCGGTCTTTGGCCCAGGGCAGGCATTGTCAGGGGTAGGTGACATTTACATGGAGTATCTCACAGAGAGGTATTGACGTTGAGGTCTGAGGTGGGAAAGACACAGGAATGAACACACACTTCGGATATGAACCTCCTCCCCTATGGTGCGCCATTTGACCTTCTAACAATCTGAAGGGCAAAGGGAATGGGACACATGCATGAAAGTGCCATTGGAGTTAATGACCTAAGAAACCCAATGCCCCTTCCTTAGGGTTTGGTTCTTGCTTCTGACCTTCCTGGAATCTTTTACTACAAATGATTGAGCTTCTATCATCTAACACGTTACTATGGTTTTCTTTATGTACATGAGTTATTTGAAACAAACAAAAAAACTGAAGAATGAATCAAAGCCTCCACATAGGCACCAATTATTTTTACCTACCTTATGAATATTCTTGCAGAACCGACTGGCCTCAGTACCTTACAAATACATGCATTCGCCAGGAACTCAATGGAGTCCTCAGCAGGATAAGTGAAACTTTCTCATCCTCAAGCTAAAAATAGTTACCATGGATCCAAAGTCAGAGGACCGCCTTGGGTTCTTTTAAAAACCTACAAAGGATAAGAGCTTGTATTATCTCTTAAACCACAGGAGGACAGCCTAGCTTCCCCTGCTGGATCATAAGGCCAGGATGACAGAGATTGGGTTTGTGTCAATTATCATCATGTCTCCAACATGTAGTAAGCTGTCATTATCAGTGTAGACAAAGACAAAACACATTTTTCATGAATGACTAAATGGTAAGACTTTTTAAAAGCTATTCTTTCCCATCTAAAAAAAAAAAAAAAGAAAGAAAAATGATCTTCTGGAATTTGCTGCTTGGATATCCCTTAAAAAAAAAAAAGTCATCCCAGAAAAGCAAGCCAAATCTGTTGAAGTTATCTGCTCATGAACAACATCATCATCAAGGCTGGCATTGATGAAGCAGAAATTCAAGGTGTAGAGTTGAACTTAAGTTATGGGGAGAAACAACGTGTGCTTCCACAAAGATCTTTTTGTCAGACAAAAGAACAACATGATGGAAAAATCCAACAGAACAGGCTAATAACGTGGCCCAAGATTATTCTACTTCAGATTTATCAGTGGTCCCAAAGCTTGCAGGAAAACTGCAATAGTTTTAGCAGAATACCATGAAGTTGTGACAAATTAATTCCATTATAAAAACTGGGAATTATTTCCTCGAGTGGAACCATAATCCCATTATAGGTGTTCAGTCTTTCTGTGTCACACTATGATATATGAACACTTCAAGAGGTCATTTTTTAGCAGAATCAAAATGAATGAGATCAATCTATCTTCCAAATGTTAGGTGAGAGGTGATCCTGTCAGGCTGAGAAGAAAGCAGTTGAGATCAAGTGTGCGTTTTGACCATCAAACACCAGCACACAAGCAAACACGAAAAGTTTAAGAAAAAAAAATTGTGAGAGGCAAAGGAAAAAAACCCATCAAACTGAGAAAGTTCTATTCACTGACTACTCTTTTTCTGGGGACTAAGAGCTTGGACTTCTTAGATATAACATGGATATAATAAAGCTCTAGTTTCAGTGAAAACATCTAGAAAACACCAAGATGTACAATAGTTCAAAATGAGCTAATTAGTCAGCAGTGAATGCATTATGCCTTGCCATCTTTGTGCAAGGCAGTTCCTAGACACTAAGTTGAAAGAATAATTACTTGTAGAAAATCCCAATATAATAAGATATACTCAAATTTGCAAGACCATTCTCCTAAATCCATGCCACTCTACCAAGAATGTAATAAAAACATTCATTTGTTTACCCATTTGCAAGATTTACTAAGCACCGCCGTCTGCTAGGCACTGTGCAACATACTGGAAATTCAGAGTTAAGAAAACCACAGTTCCTGCCACCGAAGAGCTAGGAATCTGGTGGCCTCAAATATTGGAGGTCCCTACAAATTATGTCTACCAGGAATGGAAGGTATCTGATTTTATCCCCGAAGACATCTGCACAGATAGGAACGCTTCCTCACATGGAATCGGTGGGAGATTGAGCATGGAGGAAAGTAAAAGCACGAATTCTCCATCAAAATGATAATGATACCATCAGTTCAGGGAAGACTGAGTGGTTGAATGAGGACTTTGAGTTTGGGTCCAATGCACTGGGCTTTATAGCTCCAGATAAACTACGTACAAAAGAAGTTCTAGACTATCTGAGAACGTTCTTGGGAAAAAAAACTAGCTTTCTCCTCCTCTCCAGATCCCTACAATGATTGAGTCCAGGCAAGAAGCTGGGCTACCTCCATTTCATTATGTTGACCAAGAGAGACTTGTGGTACTAGCCAAGACATATATTTCAAGAGAAAAGTGTCACTCTGCCAGTGGGACTCTGCTAATCAAATTCTCCTGAAGTGTGTGAGAGAAGAAATTTGTTCAGTGGTCTAAGTTGACTTCACTTTGGGCAGTACTGACAAGCATATCCCCAGCTTCTCCCAGAAGGTGCCACGTAGCTGGCCTTTGTTTTCTGTGAATATGCTTCCAAGTCACGTAGGACCATATGGATTTCCTTTGCTTTCTGAACCCCAGGCATCCTTAGGAATTTGCCTCGTGTCCTCACTTGTCCTTGGAGGCTTGCTTATTTGAAGATAAACTTTTTCAAAGAGTAGAAGTCCTTTCTTGGCATCCAAATCACCCAAAGTTTTTATGTTACTGATATTACACTACTCAAAACTGAGCTAAGAGTTCCCTAAACAAGGCAGCAGGTACCACTTCTCTGATGCCCAGATTAGAACATGTTAAGAACCAGGCTATCTCTACAGCTTTCATGGCTTGGGAAACCAGCAGTGGAAATCTCAAAGAGATATAAAGGATCTAGAGATGACCTGGATGAAAATTTGAATCTCAGGACACTCAAAAGTGTTTGACTTTCCTGGTCTGTTTTGATGTTCAAATGAGACAATCGAGATATATATATATATATATATATATATATATATATATATATATGTGATGGCTGGGGACTCTTACACGTGTGCTTTTTTTAATACTGTAAATGGACGCCATTGCCTCAGTCTTTGGTATTATTTATGAATTCTAAATTTACCCCAAGAAATCCTTTTTAGAAGAAGAGTAGTGGAGATACAATCCCGATTCAGGCACTTTTGCAATGGCTTTTTTTCTTTCTTTCTTTTTTTTTTTTTTTAAGTACATCTCTACCAATGAAATGAGGAAGGACAGGAATGTTGGAATGAAGGTGGCACGACTGTTGGGTTGCGGTTGATTGGGTTGTGGCCGTTCCCTTGGACACACAATACCACCTGTTGGACCATTCTCTCAAAAGGATGATCTCTAGGAGGCAATGCCAAGTAGCAGGGATAATTAAATATGAAGGAACTAGTGGCTGCAATGAGGAAAGTTAACCAAGCCATGATGTCGGTCAGACAGCACCCTAGCAATGAATGGAGAACTTCCAGAGGAAAGGGTTCAAGCTCGCTCAAACTCGCCCTGGGGGGATTTGTTCCCAAACTCTAACAACCTCAACTTTGTTATCCCCATAGGAAAAGTGTGACCAGTAGGTTGCTTTATTATAATAGATGCAGGGAGATACAATTTCATAGATTCTTGATGTTCAGAGCAAGAAGAGTCCTTGATCATCAAGAACAACCACTTCTCTGCTCAGATCAGGAAGTAGAGGCTCAGAGTAAAGGGAGTCACACTAGTCACTCTGTGTCTGAGTAAGTGATTGGGCAGCAGAGTGAATCAAGAACCCAGGTCTCCTAACTCCTGGTCCAGATATCAGAGATCAGATACGGACGGTAAGTAACAACTGAGAAGAAAACATTACAGGTGGGCCCAGAAGATGAATGAGAACTTCCCGGCCCACTCCGGAAACTGCTAAACCAGATGCATTGATTGGAACTCACTCCTGTCTCTGGAATATGATTGATCTCATGCCTTGAAAGATGACAACGTTTCTTCTCCCAAGATCCTGCTGACTCTCAGAAGGCCTGGCAAAACCCACGGCTGCTGTGGGCGGTTGAGAAAAGGGATAAAGAACAGCCTCATGGCCATGCAAGCACTCTCCTTCACTTCTCTGGCCTCGACAACTCTGTCCCCTCCTTGTCCTACTAAGCCTGGACTGGTTCTATTCTTTGGCCCCCTCCCCTGGACTCATTCAGCTCCAGAGCCATCACCCAGGTTGTATCCTCATCCAGAAGCCAATTTAACAGGATTCTTCCTTGGGGAAAAAAAAAATCTGTGTTTTTGATTTTGGGAAATGGGATGTGATTTCTTTGGGGATCAGTATGACCCCAAGTCATTAGTTCTACTAAGGTATCCCTTTGCAGTGGGATCTCTGTCTCCTGCTTTGTCTCAGAACATGCCCATGTTGGCCGGATCACAACTGGCACTCTAGGGTTGTCACTAAAAGTTGCAAAGAAGCAGACAGGATCCAACTTAAGACACCTTATGTTTGTGTAACTGGGAAATTATTTTAGAAAGTAAACAGGCCTCTGTTGGCTCAAATGAGGATTAACATAGTTGGTTTCCACTTATGTAGTGCTTGGGATAGATTTGCCAGAATTTGGTAGGCCTCCCGATTAGCCCTTGCTAGACCCCATAAATAGATGTCCAGGTCTCCTGAGTCAGACTGAACCAGAAACTTCTAAGACAAAGTCAGAATGATGGCAGTAATTTTAGACTGTCATCCTACCTGTCTTCTTAGCCTCTAAATAGCCCTGTTCTATGGTTTAAATAAGTTTCAGGGGGAAATAAGTCAAAAATGGGCTCTATGTAAGAATAACCTGAGTGTGACTTATAATTAAGCAGTCAAAAGCCTGGCCTAATGCTTAGGAATATCTTTGTAATTCCTCTTATATTTGTCAAATGGACTATAATCTGATGCCTAAGAGGAGTGAAAAATGGGAACGTGTTTTCTTCCAGTGTTCCGTTCTCTCCTTCTGCCCACAAGACAGGTCAAGGAAAGGGAGAGAAACTTACCCAAACTGTCTTTCTGAGTTGCATGTGATGTGATGGTCTCTCTCTTGACTTCTGCGGTCCTCACCACAACCCCATGTAGGCGGTGTTGTTGTCTCCCTCGTATAGTCGAGAGAACTGAGGCTGGGGGCAGGGGGAGGGGGAGGATACGTTGCCAAAGGTCACTCATTATAGAAGTGCTGGGTTTGTAACCAAAGCTCATGTACCTTCAAAATTCATGTCTCCCCCTACTGAATCTCCTACATCAATGGAAATGCTCCCACATCATGCCCTGTGGTCCCCTACCAAGACTTGCCCTCCTATATCCAGTTGACTTTGTAGTAAAACAATCAGACCCATTGATTCCCTGGATAGAGTAGTGATCCCTGTGTCAGCTTCTCCACTTGGCTGTTCAGTGGGTCCTGCCTATTCCTTTGAGTGGGCTCACAATCGAGCTGCTAGTGGCAGAAAATAATGCCACATTAATTCTTCACCTCGTTCATGGTGGAATCCATTAGTTCTTAGAGCTTGGTGTGGCTGCAGATAATCCCACAAATGCCCCTTATTCTCTGCCCCCGAGCATCTCCTGTCATTGTTTTATCCAAACAAATTCAAATGTCCTTCCTGCCTCTGGTCTTTTATCTCTAGGCTATACCTTTATTTCAGGGCTTTGAAATCCTGCAGAAACAGGTGAGTCTGCAAAAACATTCTTTGGGAGGCCAAACGCTCAGAACAGTTGTGTTTCTCTTCCTCAATATTCAAAAGATCACAGGTCCCGGTGGAAGTCAACCTGATCTGGTAATTGGGCCCCTGCCCTCCTCTGAATACTTTTTCAGGTGAAGAGGGAGCAGCTCCACCCTCCACATTCCTTGAGGGTTAAGAATTCACATGCGAGAACAACCTCCAAGATTGGTGGCAGCCAATTTTCAAGTGTCAGAGATTTTGCTGTTGGGGACACGAGGCAGGCTCTGCCCCATCTCAAAAGTCACCTTAGCAAGATGGGTCCACTTCATCAGATTTGTCAATCATTTCCTGTTTTAAAGAGAAAAATGCGCTCTACGTTGCTTTCAGTGGGATATGGCTTTTCTTCCTTTTTTTTTTTTTTTTCTTTCTAACATAGCAGTGATGGAAAACACAAATCTCTGCAGAGTAGATCGAGACTTCCAGTGACATGAATCCATTGTATTTGATTTTGGATTGTATTTTCTTTAACCCCCTTTAATGGCATAAAATTCTGGTGCCTTGCTCCCTGAATTTGTCTCCATGCTACAAGTAGGCTTTCTTCACATTCTGGCTTACACGGGAACACAACTATTCCACAAGTGGCCTTTAGTGCTCTTTATAATATGATTTCCTGTAATTTTTAAACTGTATGTGTAATTTCTATTCTGGCTCTGGCCAATATTTGAACAACTTTAATCGGTTGATTTCCATATATATTATGCAAACACTTCTTACCTGATTTTTTATGTTCTGTCTTAAAACAGATACTGCACCACTTATTAATAAATAGACATTTCAATGGTCATGGGACAGAGTGTTATTTGCCCCATTGGCAACATGGAGTGACAACACTGTTGTCGGTTGTGGGAAGGGGGGTAAAAGAGGAGACATGAGCATATCTGTAAATGTGAGGAGAGAAACAATTGAGAGGGAGAGGATAAAGACTCAAGAAACTATGATGGAGGCAAGAGTGATGTGGATTACTCTTGGACCCATAACATGTGAATCACACTCCCCAGAAACGACCACTATACAAAGGCTGGAGGTACAGCGTTTCGTAAAATATTATCCCACCTTCACAGTTTTTAGACCTGATCGCTCCCACTTTATAGATGAGGAACTCAAAGCTCAGAAACATAAAGAGACCTGGTCAAGGTCAGACCCCAAGAAGTGGAACATTAGGAATAAGTCATAAGTGGAATAAGTCACAATTAGAACCCAGGACCACCCACCCCCAAGCGTTGTGCTACTTCCTTTGTAGAGGCTTCACCTCCTACCCCATGTGGGAGGAAGAACAAATGGATGGCTGAGAGAGACTGTGAGTGAGGTGGGAGGAAGTCAGGAAAGCACACATCAGTTTGCCTCTCTCTATTGTCAGTAAGTAGGAAGGGAAGTTTTCTCACAAGAATAGAGTTGGAGTGGGGAACCCTGGGGGGTTACTGAACCTTTTGATGCCTAAGTTCATCATCTGGAAAGTGGGAAGTTTGAACTGATATCTATAGAGAACTCAGCAAGGGAGAGAGCACATAACAAATGTTCAATGAGTGATAGTCAAAAGCTGTACCCACATACCAGGTTGCCTGAATTTGGGTTTCCAGAAGAATAGAGACAAGATGGTGGGTTCAGGGAGTTTATTTGGAAAGTGATCCCAAGAAACACCACTGAAAGAGTGGGGAGAGTGGAAAAGGGAGGGAGAAAAGCCAATAAAGGAAAAACTAATCCTTCAGGTAACTGGGCTCAATTCTATCAGGAACCCCGTAAGAACCATGTGAAATGTACCAAAGGATTATTCCACCTTGAGACAGGAATCTGGGGCGTTCATCCACTGACTCCCATTCTTCCTTGGTTGAGGGTTGCCCCTGGGGTGTTAAATCTCCTACTCTGTCAGGTTTCCCTGTGCTACAGCTGAGCAAGCTCCAAAATGCCAAAGCTCTAAGGCAGTAGAGCGGAGAGACACGGCCAGTGGAGATGTCAGAATGTTGCAACCTGTCTACCACAACTACGAGTGAACTCAGAGGTGGGCAGAGGGGACACCAGGTGGGGTGACAGAAGCACCTGGTACATAAACCCACTTGAAAACACTACATACACAAAGGTAAGGTCGACTGCCACAATTTAGTCTGTAAGCCAAGGGACAAATTTGACCCACACTGGACAAGCCGGTCATGGCGCCCATGACCATGCTCCATTGTAAAAATGGTGCCTGTAGCCTCCAGGAACCAGGGTAGGTAGCCACTCTTCTGCTAGAAGGTCATCGTGCTGCAAAGTCCACATCAGTCATCAGAAATGCCTGTGGCTGACTTTGCGGTTATGAGAAGAGTATCCACTCTACAGCAATATATTTCCCTCCCAGCAAAGTTTACCCACCTCTGGCAACTGTGTGACAGAGAAAGAGCGTGAAAATGATATCCCTGAGAAAGCCTCTTTCCATCTGCACAAATGGAGCAGCAGCCCATTCATAGCCCACTATCCCAGATACTCCTGGGACCCAGTGGCTCCCGCTCCCTGAAGTCGTGTAAGGTGTCTCCCCTGAGAAAAGTCCAATTGTCCTTGTATCCTGCCTCTACATCAGTTTATCTTCTAGTCCTGGGCAGATCAGTGTCAGACCAGTGGAGAGCAAGGGAGTCAGCAGAACAAAGAGGAGTGAGAAATGAAATAAGAGAGGCAAAAGGCAGGTCATGAATGGTCTCGTGGGCCATTATAAGGACATTTGCTTTCATACGGAGTCAGATGAGAAGTCCCTGCAGGACTTTGAGTAAAGCGGTGACTAGACCTGATTTATGCCCAATTCTCTGGGCACTATATTGAGAACCCACTAACAGAAGCAGGGGCAGAAGCAGGGAGATTAATCAGAAGCCACACTGCATTAGCAATAATCCAGGTGAGAGCTCAGGCCAGAGCAGCAGGGCTGGAGGTGGTGAGAAGTGTTTACAATCTGGGTATGTTTGAAGGGTCGAGAAGGCAAGTTCTGCCGATGAACGGAACGCGAGGTGTGAGAGAAAGAGAAGAATCCAGGACAAGTATAAAATTTTTCATTGAGCACCTGGAAGAATCAAGGTGTCATTAACTGAGCTGGGAGTAGATTAGGGGAGGGGCACGTTTTGCAATAAAGACATGAATTTGACTTTTTACCTGTTAAATTTGAGATGCATGTGGGGCATCTAGTGGAAATCCTTTGTACGTAGTTGAGTGTGTAGTTAAGGAGATCCTTTGAGGTTGAGTCGGCATCTCTATCATCTATCAATTGATCAATTCAACAACATGTAGATAACATGAGACAAGATGACATCCCCAAGTGAGCAAGTACAGAGAGGAAAAAGAAGACATCCAAAGACTGGGCCGTGCAACATCCAGAGGTCGGGGAGGTGAGGGGGGTCCAGCAAAGGAGGCTGAGCAGGACTTGATGAGCTAGAAGAAAACCAGGAAGGTGTGGCGCTAGGGAGGCCACTTCAGACCTGATCCCGAAGAGCAGGGTCGAGTGGTGGCCCCAGGTGCTACCGAGAAGCTGAGTAACAAGAGGAGTTGGCGGTGTGGAAGTCATAGTGACCTTGACAAGGTCAGTCCTGCTGGGATGCTGGTCTGATACCTGATTGGAGGGGCCTTGAGAGGGAGGAGAGGAGGGGGGCCCTGGAGTAGAGAGGGCCCATGGTGCCCATTTTAGGTGCACAGTTCCGTGTGTCCAGTACTTTCACAGTGTTGTGCAGCCATCACCCCATCCGTCTCCGGAACACTCGCATCTTGTAAAACGGAAAACTCTGTCCCCATTAAACAGGTGCTCCCCACGCCCCTTCCCCCAGTTCCGACAACCACCATTTGACTTTCTGTCTCCATGATTTTGACTAATGTAGGGACCTTGTGTAAGTACAACCATACAGCATTTGTCTTTTTTGTACTGTGTTTTTAAGTATCTGAAAATGAGGCTCAAAGAGGCTAAGCGATTTACCACGGCCACACAGCTAGCAAATCACAGAAGCAGGACCAGGGCTGTGGCTTTTTTTTCTCACCCAGAAGTGTTATTATGGTTAGCACAACAGGTATGTCTCCCGGGGATCAACGAAATGCACAGAAATGCATTCTTTCTAGGACGGTAATGGTAAGAATTATCAAATGTCCGCTAAGAACCAGGTACTGTAAGCTCTTGCTTTGTGACCATTCAGTCATGATAACCCTCTGCAGAGGCCACTGTTGTGATCTCCATTTCACCATGAGATGACATGATGAGAACAGTGACTTTGAGGTAACTGATCTCCCCAAACTGAAATGTGAAGGCCTGGAGCGCAGAGATCTCAACTCTCTCCCTCTCTCTTAGTCAGTGCTGTGTCCCAGCACCCTGACCAGGTGAAAGGAGTCTCCTGTGTTACCCCTGTAGACAGGATTTGGCCTTGCCCCTCTCCCACGTCTCCACATCTCTGTGCAGCTACTTCCCCTGGCCATCACAGCAGCAGCAAATGGAGGCTCCTCGGATGTGCAAATTCTCTGGCCCCGGCCAGACCAGACTCTGAAGCTCTGGGGTTGAGCCCAGCATTCTGGGCTTTAACAAGCCCTCCAGAAGATTCTAATACACATGATCCAGTCTGAGAATCACTGGTCTACCCAGGTCATCAGCTCTGAGATACTTATCCTGCACATATCATTTAAAATCCTGGCCCTTCAGAAGATTCCCTTGATTCACTTTAGATCAGGGGTGGTGGCCCTTTCTGGAACCATCACACTTTTCTGTGTCCCTAGTCATACTGCACCATCCATGACTCACAGACAGTGAGCTCCCTGGGTGCAAGGACCAAGAACTGTCCGCCGTTGTGTCCACAGTCCTTAGCACAACACCTGCCTTGAGGAAGAGCTTGCGAAGCTTGAGTGAGAAAGGGTAAATCCAATGAGTCTCTTCCAAACATCTACATTCCAGGAATCGTTTGAGATGCAGATTGAAGGGGGCAGAGTAATGAATGAAAGGTGGTAGACCCAGAAAATAAAAAGGCTATTAAGAGGAGTCCTCTAGGAGCCAGATGAAAAACCAAGGGCAGAAAAACAAACATTCATTCACTTAGTTGTCAAACCTGTGCTGATTGTCACATCTCTGTCAAACTCCATGGTGGTGGCTTGAAGTACAAGGGGACTTGCCCTGAAGGCGGACACAGCCTACTGAGGGGGACAGACAAGCAAAGAGATCACCCCAGCACAGCAGGATAAGACAAATACTAATACAATCCCCTTAATGGGAGGGGTGGGAATCCGACAATGCTTCCTAGCAAAGGAGATGTCTGAAATGAAGATAAAAAGGACAAGGTGAAGTTCGGGGTGTGGGTAGATGAAGGGAGAAAATAGCAGCCAAAGACCTGTTTTTTCAATGTTCATTTATTTTGAGAGAGAGAGAGAGAGAGTGGGGGAGGGACAGAGAGAGAGGGAGAGAGATTCCCAAGCAGGCTCTGCACTGTCCGTGCAGAGTCTGACACAGGGCTTGAACTCACGAACTGTGAGATCATGACCTGAGCCAAAACCAAGAATCGGTCGCATCACCAACTGAGCCACCCAGGCACCCCAAGACCTATTTTAAAAGCATGAATTAGATCATGTCTCCCTTTTGCTTCAACTCTCCCAGAGCTGCTTCCAGCAGCTAAATTAAATCCCAAGCCCTTACCCTGGTCGGCAGGGCTTCCTAATTCTCTAGCAACATCTCCTGCCTCTCTCCCTTGCTCCTGGCGTTCCAGCGAGAGGGAGGCGCGAGGAAAGGCCCATGGAAAGGAGAGCAGCAAGGACACGGTTTGAATAGGAACCCCAGGCTTCCTGCTCTTGATGGAGCAGAAAGCGTGAGGTCAAGGGTGGCGAAAAATAGGGTAGGGAGGGGACCGGTGTCTGATCATGGGGAACACTGTGTGGGTTAGCCTGGCGCACCCGGGGTCCATCTGAGAGGGGATGAGGTGCCGTTGAAGACGGCCATGGTCAGTTTTGTGGTCTGGAAAAACCACTTGATTTCGACAGTGACGACCATCCAACACGGTAGTCACCAGCCATGTGTGGCTACTGAGCATGTAAAATATGACTAGTCCAAATTGAGGTGCACTGGAAGTGCAAAATACACACCAGCTTTTGAAAACCTAGTGCAAAAAAAAAAAACTCAATAATTTTTAATATCGATTTTAGCATTGAGATACTAGTTTAGATATACTGTGCTAACTAAAACACATTCTTAAAATTAATCTCACCTGATTCTTTTTTGCTTTTTAAATGTGGCCACTAGAAGACTTTAAATTGCATGTGTAGTTTGCATTACCTTTCTACTAGACAGAAATGTAGACGATGGATGAAGAAGGAGAAAGACCAGTTCGGAGATTTTATCAAAGGTCTAGCTGAACAATTGATTTATTCATTCGTTCAAGAAATATTTATGTCAAGCATTGCACTAGCCCCTGGAACGTGGTAGTGAATATGGCAGAGAAGGGCCCTAATCTCCTGAGCTTGACATCTCTGGCAGGGAAACAGACCATAGCGAATCAAGCCGATAAATAAACAGAATAATTAGGATTTATAATGATAAGCAGAGTAATTACAATAGCATCCTTTGGTGAGGCACCCGATTGTAGGCAATATTTACACTGATAATTGAAGGAGAGGAAAGAGCCAGTCCTCAGAGAAGGCCAGGGAAGAGCTTTCCAATCACAGGCAACAGCCAGTGCAAAGTTCTTGGGGCTGTCACTCGCAGGCTATGAACAAGGGAAAAAGTGCTGTGTGATTGTAGCTAAAGACTTAGGAAGAGGGCATCTGTGTGAGCCCTTGTGGGCCAGGGGAAGGAGGTAATTTTATCCTAGGTATCTCTAATCGCATATTTAATGATTTATCTCTACTCACATATTTATTATCCTATTGATATGAAATGTCCAGAAAAGGCAAATCTACAGGAATGAAAAGTAGATGGTTGCCTGCAGCTGGGGTGGGGGTGGGAGGATTAGCTGTAAATGGGCACAAAGACTCTTCCTGGAGGGACAAAAATTGACTAGAAGCCACTGAATTGTACACTGAAAATGGGTGGATTTTAGTAGTATTTGTGAGAAATAAGCCCACCAGACCAATCAAAGGAAGGATGCGGAGACTTGGAGGACAACGAAGCAAGGCTTTAATCAATGTTCTTGCAAGATCGAGTGTCTGATGGACAGGCTCACCCGCGGCAGTTACAGCAGACAATTTATCTCCTAGCATGAAGTCCTGTCCCCGGTTCCTCATTGGCTGAGTACTATAGAGGTAAGTCCCGCCCCTGGGTCCTCATTGGCTGGGTACTATAGAGGTTACAGCCTTACCCCTACATCATGTAAGGCAAAAAGTAGTCTGATTGGAACAAATGTACATTGCCTGAGGTGACACAGAGACTTTCAGTCCCTCCTCCCTTTGTTCTTTGGCGCATGCTCATTGTGAAGCCCACAAAAATAAGCCTGAGAAATAGACCGGGGAAGAAAACCAGGAAGGGAAGTGTCTGAGGGTTTGGGACTCCATTGCAGAGACTGGGGCTGGTACATATTTCCAATAGGTTGCAAACCTACTGTTAATTAGACAGCATAGCTTTTATTTGGTATTTCTGAAAATGAGTCATCTCTCTTACGTCTCACAGTATGTAAATTTTACCTCAGCAAAGTTATTTAAAACAAGATCTCTCTGGATGATATAAGGGAAATCCATTCAGGGAAGCACGGGTGATAGCAGGGTGACAAGTTCACGGGAACTCCAACGGCTCAGATAAGAAAAATCAACCTTGAACTTGGGTGATAAAAATAGAGCTGGCAAGGTTTCTATAAAGGGCAAGATAGTCAGTATTTCGGGCTTTGTGGCCCGTGTTTCTCCGCCACAACTCCTCAACTCTCTCCTTTTAGCACAAACACAGCCCCGGAGAGTATATAAACGAATAAACATCACCTTGTGTCAATAAAACTTTATTTGTGCATACTGAAATGTGAACTTCGTATCCTTTTTACATGTCATGAAATACTCCTCTTCCTTTTATTTTTCTTTTTCAACGATTTAAAACTGTAAAACCAGGGTGCCTGTTGGGCTCAGTCGGTTAAGCTTCTGGCTTTGGCTCGGGTCACGATCTTGCAGTTTGGGAGTTCAAGCCCTGCATCCGGAACTCTCTCTACTGTCAGCGCAGAGCCCGCCTCAGATCCTCTGTCCCGCCCTGTCTCTGCCCCTCCCCACCCCGCCCCTCTCTCTTTCTCAAAAGTGAGTAAACAGGTAAAAATTTTTAAATAAAATAAAACTGTAAAACCATCTTAGGCCTGATTAAAAAACACATGAAGTGAGTGGGCCAGGCTTGTCTGCCCTGCTCTGGGCACCAGCTGCAATCGACAAACGGTCCCAGCCATTTCTTCAGAGACTTCCGCTGGCCGGCATGGCAGGGGACGCTTGGCAAACAGACCTTTACAACCAGGAGGGAAAATCATCACCTAGTGATCCTGTTCTGCTCCTTCAGTACGCGTAATTACTGTCAGAAGAGGATTCCTGTCCCCCGCTCAATCGGTGCATTGTCATTGTCATTCTGCTCACGGAGTCTATTCAGCCCTGAGCAGAGGCATTTTTTTTCTAACGGGGTTGATCCTGTTTCACCGCCCTGAGTTTTTGGCAGGATTATTATTTCTTTTCTTTTTTTTTCCTGAAGGATTTAAAGCAAAGTTATCAAGCCTTTCCCCACCCCCCCATCCTGTGTATCTTTCACTAAGAACTCATATAAACCCCACAGCTCTGGCTTAGCCGTTAATCTTTCTGGCTGCTTAAAATCTTTGAAGTCATTTATCCCACTCAGGAGACAGGTAAGTCATATATTGTAGATATTTTTAAACCTTCCGGCTTCCTCTCTTTCCCGGAGCATGAAGCCAGATAAGGAATGCATCTGCTATAATTCCCAAGCTCTGGGCTCCTGGTTGCTGAATGATAGGAGAGAAGTTTCTATCACCCAATCTCTACATTGCACTTATGCTAAGACTCCGCCCCTTGATCACAGTCTCTTTCTGGTTTCTTTCCCTTAAGCTATTGATTAGAATCTTAGTGCAGTCATCAGCTGTAAGGATGGCTTGTCCTCACATCTGTGATAAAGGAAACGTAATCTTTAATCCAAAAAATTGGAATGGGGTTGAATGAATGCCCTAAAAAAGCGCTGGGAGCAAAGCAAAGCAACGGCTACAAATTATACTTTCTTAGCCAGTGGCCCAAACAATCACAGGCTTTGGCGGAGACGCAGACCCGGGGTTCCTGTCCTGGCCCTTCGGCCGCCTTCTGCTGGGCCAGGTGCTTGTCCGAGCCTCGCTCTCCTCAAACTATAAGAAGAACAATGAAGGCTGCTTCAAGGACTAGTGAGCGACCGTGTGTAAAAGTCCTAGCCTATCAGATAGTCAACAAATAGGAGATTCTTCCCTCCTTTTTCTGCATTAACTGTCCTTTTTTAATTTTTTTAAACTTTTTCAATGTTTATTTATTTTGAGAGAGCGAGAGAGAGAGAGAAGGGGCAGAGAGAGAGAATCCCAAGCAGGCTCCATGCTGTCAGCGCAGAGCCCGACCTGGGGCTCGATCCCATGAACTATGAGATCATGACCTGAGCTGAAACCAAGAGTCAGACGCTCAGCCGAGTGAGGCATCTGGGCGCCCCCCTGCATTAACTGTTCTTGAAGAGGCAGGACCTCGCCCTTCAGTGTCCTCCTCCCGGGCCTTGGAGCTGACTGCCTGAGCGCGAAGCCAGCTGTCACTCAGCAGTGGAAGGACCCTGGGCAAGTTATCCGACACCTAAGCCTCTGGGTCCTCCTCAGGAAGAGGGAACTGATGCTTGCGTGGAAGGTTGCTGAGCGAACGGACCATAATGTGTTGAGACCCGTTAGCTCTCACCGTGGCTGGCCCGAACGGGATAGGACTTCTGTGCGAGTCTTCACCTCTTCCCTGGGCCTTGCGATTATTCTGTATCAGACTGGGCGTCTTTTGGCCACAAAGTAGAGCGACAAAGGTAGGTTTACCCGGCCGGCCAAACTAACCGTGGTGGATCTGTGATCCTTGTTAATTGGAAGCAACGTGATGCTTAATTAAAGCCCCAGCAGCTTTGATCCCTCCGTTTACATCTTCCAGCTCCAGGGCTATTGCCCACAAAACGCAGACGTATCGCGAATTCACTTGACGAGACTCTCGGGCAGATTCTTGGCTCACTGGGCACAACGACACTTCACAGTCCTTCTCTCAGGAGCATGACTGGATTTCTAACCACTTCCGCCCACCAGAGCACTTTGAAATGATTGGTTCTGGTTTTTTTAATAACATCCGGCCTTTTGTGGCACACCGAGATGGTATTTAGAAGGGAGGAGGGTGCAGTGGAACGTGGTGAAAAAAGAAACAGACTTTTTTTTTAAGTTTATGTATGTATTTTGAGACAGAGAACATGCACATGCATGAATGGGGAAGGGGCAGAGAGAGAGAGAGAATCCCAAGCAGGTGCCACGCTGTCAGCCCAAAGCCTGATGTGGGGCTGGAACTCACGAACCCTGAGATCGTGACCTGAGCTGAAATCAAGAGTCCGACACTTAACCCACGGAGCCACCCAGGTGCCCCAAAGAAACAGACTTTGGTATCTGAGAGACTGTGGTTCTCTCGCTTAGGAGCTGTGGGACCACGAGCAGGGGCTTCTGCCTCTGATCCCTGGTACGATGGGAATATCGGCGTCTCTCCCACGGGATGCTTGAGGAGGTAGAATAACAGAAACAATGCCCCAAAATGGAGGTTCCATAGACTATACTGTCGGAGAGGGAAAAAAAAAAAAAAAATCTTTGCTCTACCCTCTTAGGTTCAGTGACTGGGGCCATGCAAATTGAACAGACCACGGGAGAAGGTTTGTGTCATATGCATATGGCGGGCCTCACAGAAATGAAACGAAAACCACAGAGGTGGTTGGGCCCTGGGGCTTACATATCATTTCGACCGAAGGATGGTAAGTTTGTGGGGAGATGACCAGGAAAGGAAGAGAGCTTTGAGCTCCCAGGGCGCTGAATGGTGGGAAGGCAAAAATATGGGGAAGCAGATGGAGATAAGGATTATTCTACTGGAGCTTGTTGATGCAGACCCATCTTGCTGTGACTTTCGACTTTCCATTGTCTTCACGGCCCTAAAACCCCAGGCAGGGGAGATTCATAACAGTCCTCGTTTTCAGAAGTTTCTGCACTTAGCCAGGTAAGGGAGGCTCTGGGGAGGCTTGTAGCTGTGGCCTTCGTGGCATATTTGGGGGCAGCGTATTCTGATCCTTGTCAGTACCTTATTACCGTTGTCATGTTGTTACCGGATGAGTTTTCTGCCCACGTCACTGAAGAGACGATGATTCGTGAACAACCGTCCCATTAGGGCCATGAGGAAAGCACGGAAACGATAACTTAGTTTCAGGGTAAACTTTTGGACATCGGATCCAGTCTTCGTAAGATGTAATCTTGAGGATCGTATCTCTAACCGAATGGGGAACACTGTCTCTCTTGTTTGCCACTGGAGTGCCAATATCTTTATTGCTTCTGTGTGTTAAACACATTCGTGGTACTTGCTCTGTGCCCAACGCTGTTCACTGTATTTTACAAATAGCATGTGTTAGTCCTCCTGACAGCGTTGGGTGAGGAAACTGAGGCATGGAGAGGTTCAGTGACTTGCCCAGCTAGCAAATGGCAGAGCCTGGAAGCTGACTCAGGCTGGCAGGCTCCAGGGTCCGTGCTGGTGACACCAATGCCATGCACTCTGCAAATATTTTCGAGTGAATGAAGGTTAAGGGATTGACCCAGACAGCACTACTCGATAGCCGACTTAAGATTAAAATCAAGTCTCTCTGACCTACACCCAGCTCCTCCCCAGGGTGTCCCACCATGGCCCACGCTCCCAAGGAGGAGTCAAGGGAAGCTTGACCTCCCTAGTTTGGCAGAAAGGCGAAACGCAGCCAGTTCTGTTTGTATAAGCTGTGGAGTGGAGGGCACGTCCCCGGCCCCATGAATCACCGCACACAGTCTGCATCACTCTCCATCTTCTCATTTGTCCTTTCTGGGGTCAGGGCACTGAACGGTGTGGAAATTCTTGTGGAAATTAGCAGCCTCCGGGTGGCTGTTAATTGAGCGCCCGTCTCTTGATTTCGGCTCAGGTCATGATCTCACGGGTTGTAGGATCGAGCCCCGCATCCCATGCGGAGTCTGGAGCCTGCTTGGGATTCTCTCTCTCCCTCTCCCTCTGCCCCCCCCCCACTGTCTCCCTCCTTCCCTCCCTCCCTTCCTCCCCCCTCCTCAAAAAATGAAAGTAAATTAAAAAAATGAAAAACACAATGTGGAAATGCTTGAAAAGGAGAGTGAGCCAGCTGAGGACCAGGGGATCTTCACAATTCTCAGCTCACACGTTCAATCCGCGGATTCTGTCTAATTCAGCAGAGAATTCACAGAGCAATTCTCCCGGGTCAGTACCACATCAAGCCCGTGGTAAAAGCAAGTTCTCTTTGATAAAACTCCCCGACTCTCCAAACTACCGTAGCTCCAAAGACTGCCGGAGATACACTTAACAAATTCTGCATTGTTTATCTCAAATTCGTATTTAACTGGGTGTCCTGTGTTTTCATTTGCTCGATGCGGCAACCTCACCCCAAACACATAGTCGATTTGGCCAAGAGCAAAGAATTAAAAAAAAAAAAAAAAAAAAAAAAAACAACTAGACAGAAAGAAAAACACATTTTTCTCCAAGAACAAAATCAATAGAAAGATGCCTTCTCACCGTAATAAGGGTTAGCGTGTCTACTCTTCATAAATGGAGGCGGCGATTAACACGAGGAAGCAGGAATCGAAAAAGGGAGGTGTATCCATTACGTAGATGCGGATAATTATTTTTCTACTACAAATTTGTGTCTGTTCCCGCCTCGGGCATGGTGTGGGGCTTCAGGAGGGGGGTGGAGGAGGAAGGGGGGAAGACAAGAGACCAGAGGTAAGAGAACGAGACAGGAATTAGGATGCCTAAGTATCGACCCCCTTCAGGTACCTACTGTACCGTGCTCGATGCTGTGATCCTTCATCTCATTTCATCTGCACGAATTATCTTCCAGATGGGCTGTGACTCTGGCCACTTCGCACACGAGGCGCAGAAAGGCGAAGTAATGTTTGCACAGCAGTTGAGGGGCCGGAGGAAAGAATCCTCACGTAGTTGGCTCACCTGTACCCCTTTGCTGGACAGTGTGGACAGTGTGCTAAGTCCTGCATTCTCCAGCCTGCCTCTCTCTCTCTCTCTCTCTCTCTCTCTCTCTCTCGTTTTCTCTCTCTCTTTCTCTGTCTCTCCCTCTCCCTCTTCCCCCCCACCACCCGCCGCCCCTCTCTCTCATCTCTATTGTAAATCACTCTATGGAGAATGTAACTCAGTTGGCCTCGAGTGTGAATTGGGTGCTCCAGTCCCCATCTCCTCTAAGGTACTGATCAGCTTGAAGGAAGGTGCATGTGTGGTCTGTCCCTGTGTCACCAACCAGCACACGATGACAGTATATGTGTTGAGCACCTACCGTGTGCCAGGCTCTGGGTAAAATGCCTTGGACTCATTATCTTAAATCCTCACAAAGACCCAGTGAGCTAGGTTTCTGGTCCCCATTTTGCAGATGCGGAAAATAGACTCGGAGAGGAAACACGTTTACGAGAGTAAGAGGGCTTCAAGAAAGCCCTGGCTTCTTGCTCCCTGGTAAGGCTCGTCTCTGTCCAGGGAGGCATTTAGAAGAAACACCATTCTTGGGGCGCCCGGGTGGCTCAGTCGGTTAAGCGTCCAACTTCGGCTCAGGTCATGATCTCGAGGTTCAGGAGTTCGAGCTCCACGGCGGGCTCTTTGCTGACAACCCAGCCTGGAGCTTGCTTCGGATTCTGTGTCTCCCTCTTTCTCTGCCCCTCCCCTGCTCATTCTCTCTCACTCTCTCTCTCTCTCTCAAAAATAAAGAAAAACATTTAAAAAATTAAAAATAAAAAAAAATAAGGAAAATGCCCAGAAGAAGGGCTGGCACCCAGTGCCGTAGACAAGGACGCAGGGCGAACCCTCACGTACACTCGGATATCATTTTCCTATTTAGCAGCAGCGGTGATGCTGTATTGGGAGCGAGTCTCCCAGCCAAACAGCCAGAGAGCCTATGGGAGAGGCATTGCTGGTTTGTGACTATGCACGCCTCCCCCTCCCAGATTCCCGGGTTTCTGCAGTCATGCGGGGCCACGGGAATAATTCTGGCACGGGTTCTAGGCAGGAGCGAGCGTGGCACTTCCTGCCAGAGCACGTCAGTGGCCGCATAGTCCTCCGACTCTGTCCCTTCCGCTGCCACAATGAACCAACGACGAAGGAGCCCGCAGGGACCAGACGGAGAGCTACAGGGCAGTGAAGCTCCCCGAGGGACTGTGGAGCAGAGCTCGTCACCAACGTGCAGCGAGTATTGACATAGACAAGAAATCGATTTCTGTTGCCCCATTCAACCCGATGAGGTTATGGAGTTCATCTGTTACCGCAGCATAACCTAACCTAATCCGAACGATTCAGAGCCTTCTGCGGGTTGTTTCTGATGACTGCCCAGGCGGTTTTCTTAAGGATATTCTGCATCAGTGTGCTTAGTAACCCAACCTGTTTCCTCCAGGGGCCTCCTCGCCTGCTTCCAGACATGCCGGGCTTCCCGGGACCCGGTCCTCCGGTGAGGCTGTGCGTGGGCCTCACGTGCATTCTGTCCCTTTGGAACACAGGTGGGTCCGGTCTGAGTTCAAGAAGTGCCTGTTCTATATGCCGAGTCTGGGTTTTCACTGGGCTTTGGAGAATGACAGCAGCTAACATGTCCGGCCAGAATCCTAAATGAGTCCCATCGAAACGGCGATGATGAATTCCCCATGTCTGGTTTTGCCCTCTGACTTCCTGCACCAGAGTCTCTGTTGCGCAACAGCATTATCTCCCCCGCCACTGTTACGCCTCTTGTCCAAACCACTGTCCTCTCTTTCCTGGACCATGAAGGGAGCTTTCTAAATCAGCCCCTGCTTCTCCTCCTGTCTCACCATGACCTATTCTCCACTCACCAGCCTGGGCGATCTTTTCACAACTCTCGGCAAGTCACCTCCCAGGCTCCTCCCTCATTTCACCTGCCCCAAGTTATTCAGTGACTTCCTACTTCTCTCTGGAGCGTACCCCAAGTCCTCCGCATAGTCTACACGACCCTGCCCACCTTGCCATCCCCGGTTCCTACGATGCCCCGCCTCAGCGCTGGCTTTCGCTCAGTTCTTTAAAGTCGTGCTCGTGCCCACCGCGTCCCCTGGCACACACACTGTCATCTACACTCTGCCGACCCCCCCCCCCCAGCCAGTTACATTCTACTCAAATACTATTCACCCTTCAGCCGCACATCACCTGCCAGGGAGAGCTTTCAGACCACTGAGATGAATCGGGCTCCCTGTTACACACCCTCAAGGCGCTCTTCAAAGCATTCCGCGTCATTCATCGTAATATCTTTGAGTCTTCTTTTCCTTTACGTCGGCCTTCCTGACTAGACTATAAGCACCACAAGGATGCAGTCTGCACTCGCTTGTTCATCATGGTATCCCCGGCACCCAACACACGCAAAGCTTATTAAAGTCCAGCTGCTACGTAACATGGTCACAGTCGATCAATAAATACGCAGTGACTGAACTCAAAGAGCCAACTACACGTGGCATGTTAAGCAAGGCACTTCGCCGTTTCCGATCATAGTCTTCTCATCTTTAAGATGAGCGTGTTGGATCCAATTCTTTCTCGTGTCAAGCCTGGGTTATAGTTTCTCTGATGAGCGCTCTTTTATTTTAGTGTCTGCTGTGAAAGGAGAAGCCAAGAAGGAAAAGGTGATGACCCTCCTTCCTCCAACAGGTAAACGGGCGGGTGTGCCTGCCCCGCTCATTCTCAAACTCCTTGGCTTCTCCGAGCCTCACTGTTCCTATCTGTAAGACGGGGCTTGCGTCTGCAGCTTAAGCGTTAACTGTCATAGTAAGAGTTCCTGACAGTTGTGCTTGCTCTATGGCTCTTGGGACCCCTGGATTCCCGTGATCTTATTAAATCCACAAAGATCACCTCGCTCGATCAGCAATGGACGATTTTGCAATGGGAGGCATTGTCATGGGCTATCCCCATTTTTGCAATAAATTCCTCTTTCCTTGCCTCTTCTTTTTCTTTTTTTCTTTTTGGTGGTGCAAAATCTGCTCTGCAGCACGACCGTGGATGCATTGCAACATAAGGAGCACACAGGAGGCAGGGGCCTGGCTGCCTTTTCCAATCTGTTGGCAAACAAGCAGGATAATGGGGGTGGGGGCACACAGCGGGGGAATTACTCTTTATTTTTTAAATTTTGATTTATTTACTTTTTTTAGTGAGAGAGAGAGAGACAGAGCATGAGTGAGGGAGGGGCAGAGAGAGGGAGACACAGAATCTGAAACGGGCTCCAGGCTCCAAGCTGTCAGCACAGAACCTGACACGGGGCTCGAACTCACAGACCGCGAGATTATGAGCTGAGCCAAGTCGGATGCTTAACCGACTGAGCCAACCAGACACCCCTATTTATTCGTTTATTTTGAGAGAACGAGAGAGAGAGAGCTGAAGCAGGGGAAGGGCAGAGAGAGAGGGAGAGAAAGAATCCCAAGGAGGTTCCTCCTTGTCAACGCAGAGCCCGATGCGCGGCTCAAACTAAGGCACAAACTGTGGGATCATGACCGGAGCCAAAACCAAGAGCCAGACTCTTACTTAACCAACTGAGCCACCCAGACACCCCGTAATTTTACTTAGTTTTAATTAGTGCATTCGTGTGGTTCCAGATGCAAAAACGCAAAAGGAACAAAAGTGTACGAAGTGAAAATGGTCCCCAGCCAAGCGCTTCCCTTCCCCAGAGGACACGAGTGGTACCGATCTCTGGTGCATACGCAGGTTAATTGTCGATAAACATTTTCCTTATTTGAGCCGTCAGTTTTCTCCTCTTCAAATGGGGACAATTCGTGCTCCACAGGTAATCATAAAGGATGAACCGTGGTTAAACTAGTAAGCACGCAAAAAATATGAAAACTACCAACACTTTCTCTCTTACAGATACCGCTAAGGTGGTCTTTTCATCCGCAAAGGGAACAGTCCCTTTCTATTGTCTGTCTGGCCATTTATTTGAGAAATGCTTCTGTACGGCATCCTATTCAGAAGTGTGTGCCTCCGGGGTGTTTCGTTCACGCGTCAAATACTGTTATCAGAATCCACCCACAGGTGTGCAATTACACAAAGGAATGATGGACATAATGTCTCCTTGGTGGGAGGAGTGGTGTTCGGGGAGGGTTCTCGGGTAGGAAAGTTTGCACAGGGCCGGCCAGCCTCACAGCCTGTAGCACCCCTGTGGCCTGGAGCTCCAATCCCTCACCGGCACGGAGGTCTCTCTGTCCTTCCCGGCCAGGTCACAGGCGAGGTCGGCGGCTGCCACAATTGTCACTGGGGCGGCTTCCTGTAGACTCTTCAGGTGGAGTGCCCTTCAGAGCGCCAGACGGGAGAGCAGGCCGTGTGCCAGCTCTTCACCTGCTTGATCGCAAATGTCTGTCTCAGAGTTCCTACTGTCGTCACGTCACCCACTCCCCCCAGTAACCGTGTGTACGGAAGGGGACCCGTGGACCCCACCTGCCTCTGACCTCAACGCTCCAGTAGTTAACCAGGAAGCTTGGTTAAAAGCTTGGTTGAAGAGCCAGGGAACACCCCAAAACATTCGTCCTGTGGATGAACGGATAAAGAAAATGCGGTATGTCCATTCAGTGAAACATCATGCAGCCTTAAAAAGGAAGATAATCTTGCCATATACATGATGGATGGTCCTGGAGGGCGTTATGCTACGTGAAGCCAGTCACAGAAGGACGAATACTACATGATGCCTCTTCTTCTAGGAGGTATCTAAAATCGTCACTCCTACACGCAGAGAGTAGAAAGGGGGTTGCCAGAGGCAAAGGGAAAGAGGAAACAGGGCCACTGGTCAGGTACGGGGTATAACTACATACATCACGTCGCTTTCCTGGGCCTCAATTTCCCCATCCTTCAAAGGGAATGTCGGACAAGATACTTGCAAAGGATGTTACGAATTGTGCACGGCTGCTTTTCCACAATCCTGTTTCGTTCATGAGAACTTTTATTTCAGTGTCTGGAGACAAAGACATTCAAAAGGAAAAAGAGACAGCTGTCCTTGGCACGACGGGTAACTAAGCCAGCCTTGAATCCTGACTTGCTCTGTAGGTCTGGAACTTGGTTTTCAGCCTGTCTGTGCCTTGGTTTTTCCATCTATAAAATGGGCATAAAGCACCCCTCCCGGAATGTAACACGAAACATAATCATTCCGACAATATTAGAAACAAATCCGATATGTTCGTAATGCCACCTAACCCCAAACCACCGATCCTTCAGGTCACGGCTTTCCAGCCACTTCCACAGAGAGTCCCTCTCGAGAGTGCCCCCTAGACCAGGCCAGGCGTCCTGAGGGAGGAGCTCGTGGCATCCTGCTGGGCCCCGTCTGCTGCCCCTCACGTGTGATTACCCTCCTCCTGCCCGGGGCACAGACAGCAAACCCCACAGAGGCGGAGACCTGTCTCTCTCTCTCTCTCTCTCCCTCTCTCTCAACTCCCAGCATGATTGCATGGCCCTCAGTGAGTGTTTGTTGAATGAATAAAGAATGAATGTACGCTTAGGCATTTCAAGATTTCCTGTGACGTTTTCTTCGCTAGCACGAACTTCACCGAGCAGGCCAGTGGCCTGCTCTCATGACAAGGCCACTTGTCTGCAGCTCTTAGGAAACAGGTTCTGGGCTCTCTTGTTTAGGCAAGCTTCTTCTCCACTCTGAGCCTCAGCTTCCTGATCCATAAAGGGGTGGGGTAGATTAGGCCCCCTGCCTGGGGATCACCTGCCTGTTTATTAAAATGTGAATTTCTAGGCCAAGGTCGGCCTAAGGAGACTCGAGTATTGGGGGGGGGGGGGGGGGGGAGTCTGCCTTCTCACACGGCAGGTGATTCCACCCTTCTCTAAGCCCAAGGCCCCTGCGCCGAGGCCCCTAAGTCTCTTCCAGCGACGTGTCTCCCCTGAAGTCTTTCTCTCCCCAGTGTCTGGCCTTGGAGGAGAAGAGAGGAAGGAAAAGGGGGTGGCTTTTCTCGACACCACAGGTGAGTCCCTTCCTCCCTCCGGGGCTCCGTGGGCGGGCCGGCTAAGGGAGCCCCCTCCCCGCCCCCACGTCTCCAGACCCCCACTCATAATCCCCACAGCCTCAGTCTGCAGATTGCGAGATCCACACAATTATCCAAGCATTAAGCACTGAGAACCACCTCGTTAGTGAAAATATAAAGAGGCGCATTAACCACTCTTTCCGCCTCGTCTACTGCTATCCCGAATCTTCAGGAAAGAGCCTGCGAGGGGCGGGTCTTAACCTGGCAAGGTCTCTCCACTCAGCTGCACACTCCCAATATCTGGGGGAGTGACCCACTGGTTGATTGATTTTGGTGCGGATGTCTGGGCCGCGTCCCAGACCTGTTAGATCCGGATCTCCGAAGAGGGAGTCCGAGCATCAGAATAGCAGAATCAAAAAAATAAATAAATAAAACCAAACGTTTTTCTCCGAGTGATGCCAGGTGCCCAGCCAGGGCATCGTCTGTTCGACCACGTAGTCAGTTCCAAACGCAGTGGGGTTGAGAAACCTTGCCATTTCCGTGGGCTTCCCATCACGCGTGGGCATCCGCCACCGATCTCTACTGTCCCCAAATGCAGAGATAAATTATTCACAAAGGGAGCGCTCCCGTCCTTCACGGGGACTTGTCTTCTCTAACTTGTCATGATGTATGCCGCTGGCTGTCACCTCCTGAGGACGAGAACTGCCTTTTATCTCCGGACTCCATGTGCCTGGCAGTGGGGATGAGCTCCGGAAACGTCCAAAGACGAGGCACAGGTGCCTGAATGTCGGCATCGGGGAACTTCCGTTGTCGAAAAAAGCCTGCTGGTGACAGTATCTGCAAATCTCTTCTAGAACTGCCCGCAAGGTCAGTCGATCTGTCCGCGCTGAACCTGACAGAGCTGGTGAACGGGATGCTGAGCAGAGCTTTAAAAGGTAACCTTTGTCGGGGCCCCCGGGTGGCTCTGTGGGTTGAGCATCTGACTCTTGATTTCGGCGCAGGTCATGACCTCACGGTGCGTGATTTCGAGTCCCGCATCAGGCTCCAGGCTGGCAGGTGGATCCTGCTTGGGATTCTCTCTCCCTCTCTCTCTGTCCCTCCCCCACTTGCACTCTCTCTCTTTCTCTCTCTCTCTCTCTCTCAAAATAAACAAACATTCAAAAAAAATTTTTTTTAAGGATAACCTTTTTAAAAAACCCGGTCCAGGCACACGTTGGTCTTGCGCCCACTTCCCTTCTGGAAGGTCTGCAGTCTGGGCAAGACAAGTCACATCTCTGCATGCCGGCTCCTCCCTGCTCAGATGGAAGGCGTGGTGTCCTCCCAGACCCCTGATGAGATTGAAAACATCCACATGAAGTAGGAGGCTGGCCAACATCTTGAGAGCGAGCTGCACCCCAGACATGGCACCCGGACAGACATTTCTAATCACACCTGCCCTGCGAGAGAGCCACCAGGGCTTAGGGACAGATCGGAAACACAGCCAAGGGACAGGTCCTTCTGCAATTTGGGTTTTGCTTATATTCAATTTTGCGCATTAACTTCCATTTTTGTTCCTTTATTGTATATTTTTGTCATTTATTTTTATTTGCTCACCATCCTTTTTTTAAAAAATTTTTAATGTGTATTTTATTTTTGAGAGAGAGAGAGAGAGAGAAAGAGAGAGTGTGAGCAGGGGGGCGGGGGGGGGGGGGGGCAGAGAGGGAGACGCAGAATCCGAAGCAGGCTCCAGGCTCTGAGCTGTCAGCCCAGAGCCCAACGCGGGGCTTGAACTCACAGACCGAGAGATCATGGCCTGAGCCGAAGTCAGACGCTTCACCGACTGAGCCACCCAGGCGCCCCTCATCATCTTTTTAATTTCTCTTATCTATTTACTAATTGGTAGTATTCTTATTGTCAGTAGGCATTTGACTTCTTTATCTCACTGTCTCTGGCAGATACGAAGAAGTTCTTCTCCCTGCTAAGCATCACCTCCTACAGTTCCGTGGCCTTCCACAAGTTTTCCGTGGCCATTTACAACAGTAAGTGCCCCCGGCTCTGCTGGGCGGAGGTGATGGTGAGCGACCGGCCGGCAGGGCCAGGTTCTGTCTCAGGATTGACGTGTGGATCGTGTCTCTTCACAGTTTCTAACCTGAAGGCTGTGGACCCCGCCAGGTTCCCCACCCGGTACTGTTACTGTCTGAACAACCGGACCAATGACTTATCAGGTGGGTGGAACCACTCCCCCCACCCCACCCCCCAGGCTTGCAGCTTTCCTGATGTCGCTTGTGCCCTTTCAGATGAGTTTGAATTAACTTCCTTTCTCCCTGGAGTGAAATAAGACAGTAATATCTATTATGCTTAAACGTGTGCACACTTCACTGTCACAGAAAGTGCTTTCCTTGGTTTTTATCTTAGAGAAATAGGTATGACTGAACAAACGGGCAAGAACAAAATGTTCATGCTGCGTTGTTTTAAGAGAAAAAATGGAGAACAACATACCTACGTATCATTAGAAAAATGGTTAGTTGCGTGTATAATTAAACTTTGGGAAACAGCCATAGGCATTGCATAAATGAATGGGTGTGGCCAGATTTGGCCCATGTATGGAAACATTTCCATGATATTTTTTTTCTTTTTTTTTTTTTAAGTTTTCTTCCTTTCTTTATTTTGAGAGACAGAGAGAGAGTGTGTAGGGCAGGGGCAGAGAGAGAGGGACAGAGAGAATCCCAAGCAGGCTCTGCACTGTCAGCACAGAGCCTGATGCAGGGCTCGAACCCACGAACTGTGAGGTCTTGACCTGAGCCCAAATCGAGAGTCGGGCAGTTAACCGACTGAGCCACCCAGGCGCGCCTCTGTGACATTTTTAGTTAGAAAAAGAGAGTTACAAAATAATGCATAGAATACACTGTCATTGGTGAAGAGACACATACCTGGATGCCAGGCAAGTGGTTACCCCATGAAAGAAGATTGTGTTGCGTGTTTTGCAGCAGAAGAGGGTTGATTAAGGGGGCTTGGATTCATCTGGTCTTTTTTTTTTTTTTTTTTCAATGCGAGTATATTCACGTATTACTTTTATAATTGAAATGTAAAACTATTCGGTGTTCCTTCTGTTTAGAGAATCCTGCAAGGTGAAACTGAGAATTACTCTCTCAATGCTCATTCGCCCATCTAGTGATTCTTTACTGGGCGCATGTTGTTAGCCAGACCCTCTTCTGGGTGTGAGGGCCCCCACTGAGCAAAGCAGGCGCACACCCCCTGCTCTCATGAACTTGGGCTCTATAGGAAGGGACAGAGAGTCAATGGATACACCAAAAACACCTGGTATGTTGGCCGATGGCATGACCGTGAGAACAATAAAGCAGGGGACAGGGTGAGGAGGGAAGTGGTAATGGGCTCAGCTGCGGTGTGTAGCGTGGTCAGAAAAGTCCTTGCTAAGGAGGCAGGAAGTGGAGGGACAACCCTGTGGTATCCGGGGACTGAGAGTTCCAGGCAAAAGCCCAGACAGCGGGGCGAGGACTGGAGAGGCCAGCATGGCTGGAGCAGGCAAGCCAGCGCCGACAGTCATGGGAAATGAGCTCAAGGTTGCGGGGGCAAAGCAGGGAGGGTATTGGGGATCGAGTAGAAGTTTATAGTCCACTGCGAGGATTTGGATTCTCACCCTGAATAAGAAGGAAGCCAATGTGGGGGCGCCTGGGTGGCTCAGTTGGGCAGGCGGCTGACTCTTGATTCGGCTCAGGTCACGATCCCACAGTTCGTGAGGTCGAGCCCCACATCCGGCTCTTCGCCGACAGTGTGGAGCCTGCTTGGGATTCTCTCTCTCCCTCTCTCTCTCTCTGCCTTCCTCCTCCCCCAAATAAATAAATAAACTTAAAAAAAAAAGAAGGAAGCCAATGTGATTGTCCACACAGAAGAGTGATATGATCTAACTTACGTTTTTAAAAGGATCTCTTTGGTTGTTGATTAAAAAAAGAGACCGTAGGGGAGTGCCTGGGTGGCTCAGTCAGTTAAACGTCTGACTTCAGCTCAGGTCACGATCTGTGGTCCGTGAGCTCGAGTCCCGCATCAGGCTCTGCTCTGACAGCTCGGAGCCTGGAGCCAGTGCCCCCGCCAGGAAAGAGTTTCTACTTCTACCTGGCGAGCCAAAGCATATTTCCCTATACCTGAAATGATGATTTGAAAAGAATTGATCCCTGGAACCTCACCACTGATAAAATAGCATATGGCTCCTCCTGTAAGCCACAGAGATTTTTACAAGGTTTACGACCGACACATTACGATGTGCTGATGCCCACTCCCCCCAGACCGGTGCCACGAGAGGCTGGGCACAGGCTGGCATCTTGTCACTGCTCAGGATCTGTAGGGAAGATGGATTTGTGGATAATCTTCAGACCCGGATTGTTTTCTCTTGAATATCCTCAACTCTGACTTAAGGCCCTCCTGTAAGGATGTATTTGCTGCATATTTGTTTTATTTCTCTAAATGAAAACAGCTTAAATTTTCTTGATTTGGAAAACAATCTATTGGGGCACCTGGGTGGCTCCATCGGTTGAGGGTCCAACTCTTGATTTTGGCTCAGGTCATGATCCCAGGGTCGTGGGATCGAGCCCCCTGTCAGGTCCCATGCTGAGCATGGAGTCTGCTTAAGCCTCTCTCTCTCTCTCTCTCTCTCTCTCTCTCCCTCTCTCTCTCTCTCTTCCCCTCTGCCTCTCTCTCCCACTCATGCTGTCTCTTAAATGAAAAAAAATTTTTGAAGAAAATAATGTATTATGAAGTCAAAATGTCAGATGGCAGGGACAGTATAATCAAAAAAATCAGAGGGGTGCCTGGGTGGCTCAGTTGGTTAAGCAGCTCACTCTTGATTTCGGCTCAGGTCATGATCTCACGGTTCACGGGTTCAAGCCCTGCGCTGGGCTTTGTGCTGACAGCTCAGAGCCTGGAGCCTGCTTTGCATTCTGTGTCTCTCTCTCTCTGCCCCTTCCCTACTTGTGCTCTTTCTCTCTCTTTCTCTCAAAAATAAATGAAAACATTCAATTTTTTTTAATCAGAAACACCTGATGTCCCAACATCCATAGGTAATCCCATTACCCAAGGTGGTCTAAACCACCTCTCTAACCTGCCTGCCTAAGCCATCTGTCGGCTAGTTATCTAGCCTACCTGCCTGCCATCCCACCTACCCCATCCATCTACCCATCCAACTTTGCATTCTGTATATTATTTAGAATATAAGCCAGGCTAGTATGACAAATGACCCCGAAACAAGGTGGCTTACAGGGGGTAGAAGGTAATAGCTTTTGTGTGTGGCCATCTGGGTAAATACACCAGGGCTGCTCTGATGGTATGATGGTGTAGGGGGCCCAGGGTCCTTCTAGCTTGTTGCCCTGCCTCCCATGATGCATTGCCCTTGTTCTCGTAGTCCAGGATGGTTTGCCACCGCATCCACATCCCAGCAACAAGGGAGAGGAAGAAAGGAACTGAAGACATGCCCGCCCACTATAGAAACTCACAGTCTGGAAACCTTCCACATGCTTCTTCCCACATTCAGTTGCCCAGAATTTAGCCCTATGGCCACACCCCCCAGGCAAACAGGCTCAAAAATGTCGTTTTTAAGCTACGTTAAACCCGGTTGTGCCCAACTGAAATTTCATATTCTCTTGCTAAAGGAAGGTGGGAGAATGGATATTGAGAGAAAAACTTCCATATCTACCATGTTTTCTATGTAGCATTATAATCCGCCTTTAAGCCAATCAGTATGTCTTAAAAACCGTCCTATTCCAATGAATATAAATACGCCTCATCCTTCGTATGAATTCATAGCACTGGTTGCAAGAATGTACCATAAGGGACTTAATTTGTCTCTTCTTGATAGAAACTTAGTTTATCCCCCCATGTTTGTACGATTATCAACAACGCTGTACCTGTGTACGATCGCTTGAGTGCGTGCCCAATTATGCTGGAGGATATCGTCCTTGACAGGGAAACAATTTTGCAGTGATTCAAACTGCTAAAATGTTCTCTAGACACCTTGCATGAGTTTAGGCCCCTACCAGTCACGTTTGAAAGCGCATGTTTTTCCCCCACCCTTACCGACATGAAGTATTAAGTCACATTCTTAAATCATTACCAATGGGATAGGCAAAAGGTTGTTTCCCCTATTTTCTGTATATATGTGAAAGTGGTCAGAAATCACTCATCTGGAGGCATGGCTACTAAGTTAGATGATTCAGATTTTCATCAAAACAAAGAATATTGGTGAGGTAATGATAGCTGGTTTTCTTCCAAGCCTAATAAGGGGATTGCAAACAGCCATTCTGAAGGGAGAGTTCGCGCAGTGTGTTGAGTAAGGGATTGCTCGAGCAGCGGTGGGAAAAGTGGGAAGAGTGGGCGCTTTGGCCCAACGTAGACCTCAGTTCAAATTCAAGCTCCACCACATCCTCTGGCGCCTTGGGAAAGTTCCATGATCTCTCCGAAACTTGGGCAGCGCCTGGATTCCATCCTTGATGTCCTGCCTCTAGACCCCCGGTCTTAGCTTCTATGCAATGGTAGTAGCAGATTGCCGTTTACTGCTCTGCCTCTGAGTCTCTCTCTCCCACGAATCTCAGCTTCAGGCGGGCAGAGATGGGGCCTCACACAATGCTTCAGTCCCGAGCAGGTGTCTGACACCCTGCAAACAGTCAATAAATATTCATGGTATAATTGAATTAATAAAAAAAGACATTTAAGAAGTAGGAAGGAAATGGATGGAAGGAGTCATGAAATGCCACCCTTCCTCACTTTCCATAACGTGACCAAGGACAGGCTGGTCTGAAGAGACACAGGAAGGAGGTGTTCTTCTGCGTGGCCACATCTGCATCTGTGTACGACCGCCTGTCCCCTCTGGGAGACTGAGCGTGTGACTGTGCAGGTGTGGTAAGATCACACGATGGTTCTGGTTCCCTTAGAGGAATGTCCGCCTCCTCTTGGCCTCGTGGGCCGTACATTCCATTGGTTGTCACGTGACATTTTCCCGCCGCTCCGGGTTCCGCATTTTCAGTCCTCTGTGTTCTATATTTTCAAGTCACCTTGCCCCCCCCCACTGAAGCTCATAATCCCGTTGAGTAAAAGAAGTGTTTTCCAAAGCATGACAGGAAATTATCCAGATGACACCAGAAGCTTCCCCCTTACTGTTTGGGGCTCCTAAAATTCATGCCCGTTTTGGAAGCCACACGTGCACTGGATCCTGGAAAACCACAAGCGAACAGTAGAGGAAGTCGCAGCGCTTTGCCTGCACATGTATCGGGAGCTTTCATTGGTCAATGGCACCCACTGCGTCAAGCAATGGCCCTGTTCAAATCCTGCTCAGAGAGAAAGTTCACAAAGATTTGGAGCCTGAAATGTGACATTCTCCCAACCTCCTCCCTCAGCATTCTTCACAAGTGGGCACAGGAGCAGAAGTCCCTGGTTCTATTTTGTATAGGCTTCCCGTCTCTTTATAACCCACCATTAACGTTTACCTCACTTTTTGAAAATCCAAAATTATGTAAATTCCTGTTGCCTGACTGTGGGGTCGCTTCCTGTCGAATAGATTTGGTATACTAAAGCAATTTGATGAGATAATAGGGGACCACAAATGAGAACAACCATTATTCAGTAATGCAGCTTTTCCACAGACGTTTGGTGTTGGCATAGAGGGATTCGGAGGGAGAGGGCAGTGGGAGGGGAAATGATGGTGGATCCACAAGTTTTCTCCTGGAATTGAAACATCTTTATAATTAGTAATATTTCTCTGCATGATCGTTAACATCCCTCAACAAACGGAGCGAAATCAAACTCGTAACATTTACTCTGAAAAGTCCAAAGACACTACACTTTTCCGCCCAAGTCTCCGGATCGGAACTGTAAACCTCCTCGATTCTTCTTGCAGATTTCACGGCCCTGCTGGTGGACGTCGTTGGAAATTCTACCAGCTACCTCACGGAGATTTTCAAGTCAACCTCAATCCTCTCAGGTGTGTTCATCTTGAAAACTCTTGAAAAATTGGAGATTCGGCGAATTGGCGTCCATCAAGGGTATATCAAAGTTGGTAGACTCCCCGCCCCAAGCCCTGGCCCAGGCCGGGCTGCCTGGAACCTCTGTGTGCATTTTATTTAGACAATCAGTGTGGCCCAGTTGCAACCACTAGTATTTGAAGACTCCATCTTTCAGTCAGAGCTATTCCTGGTATCGAAGACCTTGGAGGAAGAGTCCGAGGCTCAAAGTTAGGGGAATCCAGGCAGACTCAAGAAAACAGCCTCTACTGGATAGCTACACTCCCATTTCAAAGATGAGAAAACGGGGATTTAGAGAGGTTGCCTGTTTTGCTCAAGGTTGGTTCAGAGTGTAGAATTCGATCTATATGCAGCCTAAGCCCATGTCCGGCATACAGCTGAGAAGGATCTGCCTCTTTCACAAGATGGCCTCATGTAACCCCCAGGCAATTCACATTCCCCCAGGGACCCACTGTGCAAAGCACATTTCTAGTCAATTGCCCGCACATGGACTCATCAGAAGGCTGGTGTGCTGCACCATGCAGCAATTACTGTGCTAGAAACAGTGGGGAGCCAGAAAGAGAAATCATAATAGATATCATTAGCCACTAAGGACTCTTCCAGGGCTTTCCACGTTTTCCCTCATTGGATCCTAACTACAACCTTGTGGAATAACTACATGTTTATCCCCACTTTACGGGTAAGGAAACTATTGCGTATGAGGTCAAGTGTCTTGCCCAAGATTATTCTACAGAAATGGAATTCTAACCCAGGCAATCTGGCTCTCTAAAGCCCATGCTCTTGCTTCCTATGCTAATGTATATAATAATGAGACCCCCATTACCAGTGATAATTATTATTATTATGACGATTTACCGAGCTTCTCCATCTGCCAGGCACCATACTTCGTACCCAAACTCACACAAAACCTTCCATCCCATGGAGATTGGGGGATTTGGAAAGCCCACAGAAGCGAGTGTGGAATTCAAATATTCACCATTTTAAAGATGGGTAAACTGAGTCCTAGAGAGGTCAAGCAGTTCGCTCATGGCCATAAAGCTGGTAAATGGCAGCGTTGATGTTGTAACACTGGTAGTTGACCCCAGAGGCTGTGTCCTTAGCCATTATATTATAATGCACGCCCCCCCCCCAAAAAAAAACCCCAGAAAATCAGGGCTGCCTTAAAAGGATGGAGTTATCCTTATTTTCCTATAACATCCTGAGCTAGGGATTTCCAGCTTAATTTTCATTTCAGCCAAAGACTTAAAGCTTCGGAACCATTGCTAAGCCTTGTGTACTTGTTTGTCTTCCAGTGAGTCAGACAAATGAATCCGACTGCACCTTCATCTGTATGATGACAGGAAAGTCAGGTGAACCAGCAGCCATTCTTTGACAAGCTCTCTGAGCTGAGACACAAGCCGAAGCCTCCAGCAGGTGAACCCAAGATTTGATCCTGTGGGTGTGGTTTTTGTAGGACGGAACCTTTCTGACTTCTGGGAGGTGGCAGAGAAATCTCCTGTTATCAACTACACATTTACCAGCAGCATGCCTGGTGGTCCAGGTGAGTGTGAACCCCCCAGACTCCTACTGTCGTCTCCAGACCAGGGGCGCAGCCAGCAGACTGAAGACTGAATTCTGCCCTCACGGGTTAGCTATACTGTGCTAAAATCAAAGGTTTTGGCCATTAAAGAAAAGTAATCTCTGGATTCTCTTACAAAAGAAGATCTGGTGACCAAGAAACAACGGGAGTTGAGTAGCCGCTGTCCCCATCCCTCTTATTAGAAGGGACACCTTTCTCCATTTTTCCAGAGCCCTCGCTGCTCCGTTACCTTGCTTTTTTTTTTTTTTTTTCATATTAACTACCTGGCTTTTGCAGGTAATTGAATTTGTGACCTTGTTTAGACATTGTCACCCTATAACACTCAGCCGCTACCCAACTGTCCTCTACGCCTCTGAAAGCACCTAGCCATCTGCTGGCCTTTTCCCTGGCACCAGGTGGCCTTTCTAGAACCACCTTTAAGCCTTCTTTGTCCCTACACTTAACTGTCACTTCTAGCTGAATGACGTTTCTTGAATCTGGCTGGTCCTCCAAGATTATCAGCTGCTGCCGTGATTATCTCAGTTCCAGTCCTTGCCATCTACCTTTGAATTAGAATAGCCTCTGAGCCAGTTTTCCTGGACCCAGCCTCTTATTTCTTTAAAATATCCATTCATTGGGGTGCCTGGGTGGCTCAGCTGGTTGAGTGTCCGACTTCAGCTCAGGTCATGATCTTGTGGTCTGTGAGTTCAAGCCCTGCGTCGACTCTGTGCTGACAGCTCAGAGCCTAGAGCCTGCTTCGGATTCTGTGTCTTCCTCTCTCTCTGCCCCTCCCCTGCTCATGCTCTGTCTCTCTCTGTCTCTGAAATAAATAAACATAAAAAAAAATTAAAATACCCATTTACTGCCATAAGAGTGATAGTCTTGAAATACGATTAGGTTTTGTCTCTTCACTGCTCAGAACTAAGTCAAGATCAGAGGGTCCAAAGTGCTTAGCTTGGAGTATACGTTTTTCTGGAATTATATTCAGCCTCATCTGCTCTCTTCCTTTGAATCTTCTGTTCAAATGACATTGAAATTCCTGCCTCTTCTTGCAGATGGCATCTACCTCCCGTGCCTCTGCTGCCTTGCTCAGCCTGGAACTCTTTCCCCACTTTTCCATATTTCAGCACCCAACTTATCTGTCAATCCCCAGCTCAGCTGCTGCGTCCCCCTTCCTAAAAATCTCCCAATCAAAATTTGTCTTCTATCTCTATGACTCTGCACCATGGCGCTTGTACGTCATTTGGACTCTGTGTTACTCCAGGTTGGATCACAGGTGACTTTCCATGTGTGTCTGCTCCCTGAGTGGTCATTGATGGCAGACACCGAATCTTTTTCAACCCCACAATCTTCCTCCCCTCTCCCTTCCCCCTGGCACGTATCATGCACATAGTAGGTTCTTCATCAGGGTTTCTCGGCATGAAATGAAATTTACAGTAAATCTCCAGTTCCACTGGAGTTGGCTGCCGTGATTTACATCTTGTAGCTGCATTTATTTATCTTAGTTATGCTGAGGAAGCAAGCTCATCTCTTGTGGAGCGAGGCTGCTTGATAAGGGGATAAAATGGGCATTTGGTGGGTTCCCTTCTCCTACTTGACTCTGAGGACAGATCTGAGGATTGAGTGAATGTCACTTCTTTAGAGTCCTTCCACGACCTTCCCACCCCAGTCTCAACTGTGTGTCTTCTTTGTGCTCCTTTATAAAGTACAAATGCTTGGGAAGAGAGAACATATATACAAGTGGACTCACATTTACAAGGTTGATGTGCCCAATAGCCAGTCAGTCACCTGGCTGAGTGATGGTTTGATTGGGAGTCCATGAGTCCATGAGTCCAATTCATCTGGAAACAAGGACCGGGCCTCTGGTGCATGTGGGTATTACCGAGCCCAGAAGTAAGGCAGGAGAGAAGAAATAAGGCTGCAGGGCCACATCTTAACCACTGCACAGGATGTTCCATACACAATGACCTGCTAAAGGGGCAAGCAGGGGCTGAAATCTCACCAGTGAGCAGGTTGGCCTTCGTCCACCCAGAAGGGACCCGATGGGCCAGTGGGGGCCTGTCATCCTAACGTGCCGTCCCCACCACTCAAGTCTTCCCAACTGGAGAGAGAAGGTAAAATTAACACTTGAGCCCCGTCCTCCATTTCTCCACGGAGCACCCAAGGAGGCCGGGTAGATTTCCCCCTGAATTGAGCCTTCCTGCCATCTCTGTGAGAGCCTGTCTTTCAAGAAGCTTCTGCCTGGCACCATCTGATTCTGTTCACAGTGCTTCCTCACACAGTGTTTTTGGAAGTTGATATTTTAGCTTACTTTGCCATTCAAAAAGAAACCCTCCTCTTTGGTGATATAGGGTACTGTTCCAAGTAAGGTTCGAAACTCGGCATTCAGTACATTTGTTGTCCAATGACCTTTCAGGGGCTTGACAGTTCTGTGTCCAAAGTGTCAACCATATGAAAGCTTCCCTTGACTATCAATCTCCCTTCACGTACAGCTACCAAGGGCTCGTCTGTGACTTCAATGCCCATACCCACAAGCCAGCAAACACTACCAAGGAGAAGCCCCCCGCACGGAGCCCAGAGCACCAGAGTGTCCTCTCTGAGAACTGTTCCCTGGACAGAGACAACTCCTCTTGCAAAGGGAGAGCAGACCCAGAACCCGGGAAGCCTTCCTGAGCTTCACTCCAGGACCGCGGCCACGCGGGGCAGCGCCTCCCCAACCCCAGCCTTGGGTAAGAAGCTTTCTCTCCCTTTCCCCTCCCGTCCTGTTTCTCCCTCCTAGTCCCCCTAGGCTCATGTAAATAAATAAAGTTCTTCCTTTCTCCCTTCTCCAGAGACCTCTTTCTTTTTCAGCATCCCTTAAATAAGAGAGCGACATGAGCCAGTATGGATTCCATACAGACAAGCCAAAGCGGCAAATATCATTGGCATAACGTCCTGCTAACCCTCACGTGTATGGCTTTTATTCTGAAATAGTTTAAGACTCACAAGGCGTTGCAAAAACAGTACAGAAGTCTCCCTGATCCCTCTCACCCAGCATCCCCCAATAAGCATATCGTAAGAATATCTGACATAAGTGAAGCACATTGAAGGATAAGGTATTTTTATTTTGGCAAAGCACTTAGCAATATCTCTCCTGAAATGAGCACTAAATGGGGGACTTTTATGGCAGCGTTAGGCTGATTTAAAACTGGCTGGATAATGATGCCAAGAATATGTTAACGACATGATGCCAGCATGGAAATCTGCCACAGACGGCGTGTCGGGGGTTCCTCCTTCCCCACCACCTCTGTGGACACCATCACTGGTGTCGCTGAAGATGAAAAGCCGTGCTCGTGCTATTTGGAAATAAGATACAACTGAGATAACTCTTTCGTTAAAAGCCAATAGTGCCTCAGTGAGTTCCGACAAGGGACCGGAGTCATAGGATTCATTCATTCATTCATTCTCCCACCCACTCATCAAGACGTGTATTTACTACCAGACTCCAGACTGGCTGTTGAAAACGCAGCTCTATCAATGTTTCATTTCGTACTTGAGCTCGCAAACCAGGGAGGGAGACACAGGCATGTGAACTGAGAGTTACATCTAGCCTACAAAGAGCTATTGTCCTGGAGAGCCCAGTGAAGGGGCTTCTGGGAGGAGGTGAGAACTGATGGGAGTCAGGCAAGCAGGAAAACAAGAATGAGGAAAAGCAATCAACTTCACCGACCAGAAAGTCGTTAGTACCATAGCCAGTATCTTGACAATTACCCATAATTAGAAAGTTTCCTAGAATAATATTTTTTAAAAATGATGTGATGGCTAGTGGCAAGAAAAATCATAAAATACTCAGCTACAAGCCTAGCAGGAAAAGTGCTGGGTTTTAGACAAGAAAAAACTATAAAACTTTAATGGGAGAAATACATGCATATTTAAATAAATGATGTGATATCACTTCTCGGCCTTTTGGCTAAGATCGAGTGAAATAAAGGAAGTGATATACCATGTTCTGGATGAGAAATCTAAATATTTTTTTTAAAAATTTGTAATTTTTTAAAGGTACATTTAGGGGCGCCTGGGTGGCGCAGTCGGTTGAGCGTCCGACTTCAGCCAGGTCACGATCTCGCGGTCCGTGAGTTCGAGCCCCGCGTCAGGCTCTGGGCTGATGGCTCAGAGCCTGGAGCCTGTTTCCGATTCTGTGTCTCCCTCTCTCTGCCCCTCCCCCGTTCATGCTCTGTCTCTCTCTGTCCCAAAAATAAATAAACGTTGAAAAAAAAAATTAAAAAAAAAAAAAATAAAGGTACATTTAGTTTTGGGCGGGGGAGAGGGAGAGAGGCAGAGTGTGAGCGGGGGAGAGGCAGAGAGAGAGGGAGACAGAATCCAAAGCAGGCTCCAGGCTCTGAGCTGTCAGCACAGAGCCCAACGTGGGGCTCAAACTCACGAACCGTGAGATCATGACCTGAGCCGAAGTTGGATGTTTAACCCACTGAGCCACCAGTGGGTTATTTTCAAGATGGCATTTGTTCCCAACTTAACTTATAGAGTTAAAGTTTTCCAAGGGGGTGAGTTTTTTGTTTTGTTTTTTAAGTTTATTTATTTTGAGAGAGAGAGGGAAAGAGAGAGAGAGCAGGGGAGGGGCAGAGAAAGAGGGAGAGGCAGAGACTCCCAAGCAGGCTCCATGCTGTCAGCAGGGAGCCAGATGCAAGGCTCGAACCCACGAACCGTGAGATCATGACCTGAGCCAAAACCACGTGTCGGCTGCTTAACCAACTGAGCCACCCAGGCGTCCAACGGGTTATTTTTAAAAACTTGAAAAAAAGTTATTTTAATTCCTATCATGGAAATGAGCAAGAGAGAACCCCCAGCAATTGTTTAAAAGGCCACCAAGAGAAGAGAAGAGAAGAGAAAGAAGAGAAGAGAAGAGAAGAGAAGGTCTTCCTCAAATGCCGTGATATTGCATTGTTATCAGTAGCATTATCATCATCTCCATTTTTATGATAACACCAAAAAACAACGTGAAGTCACTTGTCCCAAATTTCACAACATGGGGGGAGGAGGCAGGAACAGAATTTCCCCTCCAGGTCTCCTTACCTCAAACCCCTTAACCTTTCCTCTATCATGAGATGAGAAATGTGCTCTGAATTTTGAGGGAACCCACTGTCCCCCGAACACACACTTTAGCTGGTTGTTCGGACGTCCAAGGGATTTGCAGGTTTCTTTCTCGTTTTTTTAAAGATTTTTTTTAATGTTTATTTTTGAGACAGAGCGAGACAGAGTATGAGCAGGGGAAGGGCAGAGAGGGAGACACAGAATCTGAAGCAGGCTCCAGGCTCTGAGCTGTCAGCACAGAGCCCGACACGGGGCTCGAACCCACGAACTACAACATCATGACGTGAGGTGAAGTCAGACGCTCAACCGATTGAGCCACCCAGGTGCCCCAAGATTTTATTTTTAAGCAATCTCTACATCCAATGTGGGGCTCGAACTGACAGCCCTGAGATCGAGTCACATGCTCTACTGAGCTAGCCAGGTGCCCCTGGACGTGTCTTTCTGTTGGTAATTAGGAAAATAAAGCTTACCGTGGTCCATTTATTCCAGGTCAGGGTAGAGCGTAAGTCCCTGGGTCATCTGTATTATGCATGCACATTACATTTGGTAACATTTCAACGTTTTGGTAATTTTATATCTGAATCAAAATGGTCAAGAATTAAAAGTCTTCTGTTACTGCCCCATGTGCAGCTACCAGGAGGGCGACCCGAACTCCATGGGTGACAACCAGCAGTCAGGCGTGGACTTCCAACCTACCTGTGCCCTGGGCTCAGACCATGGGTGAGAAAGCACCCGGAGGGCCTCCCTGGGAAACATCGTCCTCCACACCCACATCTCCTGCAGAGGCCATGACCACGTGGAGCCTTTCTGGGCCACCTGTTGGGGCAGCGTCCACACAGGGCAGCTCATCCCAGGCCAGCCCAGCCTCAGGTAAGAGGGGATGTTCACTGAAGTTAGCATTGTCCGTTTTTAAAACATTTTCTAAATATTTATTTGTTTTATATTTTCTTATGTTTATTTTTGAGAGGGAGAGAGTATGAGAGGGGGAGGGACAGAGACAGAGGGAGACACAGAATCGGAAGCAGGCTCCAGGCCCCGAGCTGTCAGCACAGAGCCCGACGCGGGGCGCGAACTCGTGAACGGTGAGATCACGACCTGAGCCGAAGTCGGACGCTCCACCGACTGAGCCACCCAGGCACCCCACATTTTCTAAAGTTTTAAAATGTAATGCACACACAGAAAAGTAATAAACCATAAGTTAGCACCATAATTAATAATCGTAAGGTGAACCCTCTCTTCCTTCTCTTTACCCCAACCCTTTTCTTCCCATCTTGGATGAGTGAGCGAATGAATGAATGAATGAAAACTCCTTCTTCGCAGGAATCTCCCACATTCTCTCTCTTTTATGTGCCCACATTCCAATGTCTTCTTTTCCCTGGCTTTCACCGTCCATGAAACGTGTGACCAGTAAAAGCCAACATTGTTCACTCCACAGAATGCGACTGCCTTTTTGGTGGAGTATTATTATGTATTAATGTTATTACATTAATTACATATACAAGCTGTATATGCAATGTAACGTAGCATGTTCATTACTTATGTACACAAATATAATTGTATATACATTAATACGTAATCATTTTTACTATCAGGAAAGCCTGAGTTCTAACAAAAGCAAGAGAAAAATTGTCAAATGTGATCCCAACTCTATATTTCTACGTGTATTTGTTTTTATGGGTGTGTAATAAATATACACAGAAAATAGAACAAAGAACAAAATAAGACTGAAAAAACTTCACCACATATTAACCTTGACTATAACCGGGAAGTAGCTATGATTTTAATTTTTTTTTCACTCCACTGACATGAATTTTCTATATTTTCTACTCCTCTAACCAAATGCATAAGTTTTATTGTATTTGTTTTTGAAATCACTTCCTCTGGAACCTGCAGCCCAAGGCCCTCCATCCACGCTCACCAGAGTCCCTACGTCATAACAGTCATCGTTGGTATTTAGTGTCCATTAACTGGCCCTTCCTCCCTCTGGGCCACACTCTCCTCAAGGGCCTGAGTCTTTAATCTCCAGTTCTCAGGAAACACAGCAGGCACTCAGGAAAAGTGTGTCGAACTACCTACATTTCGTAAGAAAGGGCCAAAGTGCCAAGTCTCGACTTGAGGCTCGAAATCGCAATTGCGCAAACAGACGCGGAAACGCAATTTTGATAGCTGTAATCGGAGTAGCGCCTCACATGATTGCACAGGGAAACTAAAAGCTAACGCCTTTGGTTTGGGCTAGCTGGATGCCAGCATCCAGCACGGCCCGAGGCCATGCGCTCTGGTCTTTATTTCAGACACAGCCGGGCTGGGACCCTGATTCCACCGTTGCTGCTGTCTGTCCTTAGGCGGCTCTCTGGATCTCTCTGAGGCCTGGGTTTTTCATCTTCAAAACGGGGGAGGCGATACCTGCTTTCAGAGTGGCTGTGAGGATTGGATCGGGTGGCCCGGGTGAGGTGTTGATCTCAGCACACAGCACCCTGGCACCACCCAGTCAATGGCAGCTCCTACTAACTGGTCCCACGGCACCCACAGCGCAGCATGGCCACAGCCCCCGGAGACGCGCTTCCCCAAGGGCAGTGGCAAACGGGACACCGCCAGAGCGGAGCATGCCTCTGCTCTCGCCTGGGTCCCTTTCGTCTCTGATCGCCTGCGAGTCTGCGGTCCTTTCGTTCAACTGTAACCAGCGATCACAGACTAGTGAACTCTGTGTTGGGGTTGCGCCGAGAGCCGCTCGGTTTCTAGAACCGCACAGAAACACGCCCCGGTAGCAAGCATCAGTTGACGCCTTCCGGGTTCAGGGGCTTAGCTGATGAGTAGGAGCCCTGTAATTGAAGAGGAATCCAAAAAAGCTGTTGGCCCGCTTGGAGAAGATGGCAAGACTGCCCATGGACCCGATCTGCTCGCTAACCACTGTACTTCTTGGGTCTCAGAGAAGACGTCACCCGTCCCCAGCCCCCCATTCGCTGCTCAGGTGTGGGTCAGCCTCGCCCCTGACAAATCTCCCCCTCCCTCACCCCCTGCCAGGAGGCTGTGTTATCAGGTTGGCCGGGGGCCAGGATCTTGACCGCAAGGATCATGCCCCGAGGTGGCCCTTCAACACGACTTTATGAGCATGATCAAGAGAACTGTTGAGATGAGCCCATGCTTGAGGGTGAAGATGCGCTGAGTGTGCCCGGACGCAGAGGAGCGAAAAACACGTCCGCTTCGCCCAGGAGCAGCGGTGCTTGGACGCGGCCCGTGCCACGCCACTGCCGTCCCATCCACTTCTTCATTTCGTGCCAGGATCGGCGGCTTCCCCATGGCATCCGCTGCCCGTTTCCTCCTCTACCCTGGGAGTGCCGCCATTGCAAGTTCTGTCTCCTCCTCCGGTCTGCATCCTTACTGCCCTGCCAGGTACCTGGCTTAATAACCACCGCTGGTCGACTAGGGCAGGACCTGTGGCATAGGGCCTCTTCCCCCCATCGGGCACCCCGAGATCAAACACAGGCTCGGGGCGCCTGGGTGGGTCAGTCAGTTAAGCGTCCAGCTCTTCATCTCGGCTCAGGTCATGATCTCACGCTTCATGGGTTCGAGCCCAGCATGGGGCTCTGCACTGACAACACGGAGCCCGCTTGGGATTCTGTCTCTCTCCCTCTCTTTCTGCCTGCCCCCTTCTCTCTCTCTCTGTCTCTCTCAAAATAAATAAACTTTTGGGGCGCCTGGGTGGCGCAGTCGGTTAAGCGTCCGACTTTAGCCAGGTCACGATCTCGCGGTCCGGGAGTTCGAGCCCCGCGTCGGGCTCTGGGCGGATGGCTCGGAGCCTGGAGCCTGTTTCCCATTCTGTGTCTCCCTCTCTCTCTGCCCCTCCCCCGTTCATGCTCTGTCTCTGTCTGTCCCAAAAATAAATAAACGTTGAAAAAAAAATAAAAAAATAAAAAAAAATAAAAATAGGAATTATTTTAGGGGCACCTGGGTGGCTCAGTCGGTTGGTTAAGCATCCAGCTTCGGCTCAGGTCACGATCTCGCGGTCCGTGGGTTCGAGCCCCGCGTCGGGCTCTGTGCTGACGGCTCAGAGCCTGGAGCCTGTTTCCGATTCTGTGTCTCCCTCTCTCTCTGCCCCTCCCCCGTTCATGCTCTGTCTCTCTCTGTCCCAAAAATAAATAAACGTTGAAAAATAAATAAATAAATAAACAAATAAACTTTTGAAAAATTCCAAAAACAAAAACCACGAGCTTACCCCTCTCTCATTTCCTCCCAGGAACCTTCACCCCTGGCACACAGACCCCGAATCCAACCAAGGCACCAGCCCCTAGATACCCACAAACAGGTAAGACCGTGCATCCGGGAAGAGAGACCCAACACCGTGTGGCTTTGGGGCAGGGGCTCAAGAGGACAGGATCGCCTGCAGGCTGACTGACCTGGTCACTGTACTTTACTGGTTCTCCCGGGAAAAGGGCAGAACTGCTTTATGAGTCTTGCTGTGTCACGAAATGGTCCTGTGGTTTGCGTAAAGCACTCCCTCTTTCTAGGCCACAGTTTCCCTAGAGAACTTTCAAGAACTTTTCATCCTGAAGGTGCTATGATTCTTCGGTTGTGTGTATAACCCAAGGCCAGTTCACGCTGACTTTTGCGAGGCCATTCTCGCCCCCTGCAGGTGACGCCCCGTTGGCCTGGCCATTTGCTCCTGGAGAGGAACCAGCCCTGGCCCCGGGACCCCACCAGGTTTCTAGTACGTACCAGCAGCCCGCCGCTCTGTGGCTTTTGTTTGTTTGCAACGAGGTTGTGTCGTGCCGCAAAAAGAGGTCTGTTTGATAAATGTAGGTTCAGGCCGCTGGGATTCAATCCTAGCTCTGCCATTTACTGCAGAGGGGGTCTCCCGCGCTCAGCTTCAGGAATTCAGCTCCCTCGACTGTGAAGTAGGAATAATAACAATCATTGCAGGCACTAAAACTGTCTTTATCCCTCCCGGGTTTTGGATTGAGTAAGATAATGTGTGGGGAAGAGATTTGGAGCGACAGAGTTCCGCATAACTTCATCCAATCAACTTGTATCGAGTGAACGCCTATTGAGCTAGGGGCTGTGCGCTTAGCCAAACAGAGGCTGTTCCTTTACTGAGCCTGATGTCCACGGGGGCAGCAGAAGGGGTAAGGGGTAAAGGATGACTCCCAAACTCAACCTCCATTCCCCAGGTGCAATTTACTTGTGTTCCATTTTATTTTGTTATTTTTTATGTTTATTTTTTTTTTAGTTTTGAGAGAGAGAGAAAGAGAGAGAGACAGACAGAACGTGAGTGGGGGAGGGGCAGAGAGAGAGGGAGACACAGAATCCGAAGCAGGTTCCAGGCTCCAAGCCGTCAGCACAGAGCCCGATGCGGGGCTCGAACCCACGAACCGTGAGATCATGACCTGAGCCGAATTCAGATGCTCAACCGACTGAGCCATCCAGGCGCCCTGCTTTTTGTTCCATTTTAAAGGACACCCTGCCTTCCCCACCTCTGACACCTCGTTTTTATGGAATTCTCAAGGAGGCTTATGTCCAGGGCTTAATGGCTGGGTTTTTGAGATCCCTCACAGAGGCCCGGGGCTTCGGTGTCTGGGGATGCATTGCATCTTTCCACTTTGGGATGCCTCACTCCCTTCCTTTCTGTTCTGTAGGACAGAAATTTTTTTTTTATTTTAAAAAAAATTTTTTTTCAACGTTTATTTATTTTGGGGACAGAGAGAGACAGAGCATGAACGGGGGAGGGGCAGAGAGAGAGGGAGACACAGAATCGGAAACAGGCTCCAGGCTCTGAGCCATCAGCCCAGAGCCTGACACGGGGCTCGAACTCACGGACCGCGAGATCGTGACCTGGCTGAAGTCAGGCACCCCTGTAGGACAGAAATTGATACATCCCTTCCTTTCTGTTCTGTAGGACAGAAATTGATACAAAGTGAGTCTATGACAGAAATTGATACAAAGTGAGTCCTTCAAAGCGGCTTTGAATCCTCAGGCCCCTCCTACTCCTGGACGCCTTTCTATACTAGTTTTCTGAATGTTCCTGGACTCTCCAGTCACATATCAGTGGAGCATTATTAAATTCCTGGGGACGACACAGCCTCTTTTTTTCATACAGCAGAGATCTGCCTCCAACCCCCGCCCAACCTGCGGTGAATGGGCCTTTCAGACACAAAGCCATGATTATACTGCCGGCCCAAATTATAGCCATTTTCCCCCAAAGGTTCTAAAGAAACACATTATCGGAGCAGATAAGGGCAGTTGTCAGCCTGAGTTTCAGAAAACAAGTTAACTGTATTTAAAACTATCTGTATGTATATCTTTTTCTGTATCTATATCTACTAATATAGCTCGGTATATCATCTATCCATCTATCTCTGTGTTTCTATCCTTCTATCCAACCATCCATCTGATAAGCAATATTAGTATAAAATAAAGGGGTTTGATGACTTCCAATAAATGATTGTTTCCATTCACACACACACACACACACACACACACACACACACAAATCATGCCGCAGAGTCTTTTGAGATTTACTCATTCATCCATTCAATGAATGTTTACTGAGCTCCTACTGTTTCCCAGGCACCGTGCTAAGCCTATTTTTACTTTTTCTTTTTGCAATAATTCCGCAAGGTAGGTAGTGTTATCTTCATGAGGCAATGTCGGTGATCACTACAGATAAAATGTGACTCTGTTTTGAGCCTAGATTTGTCTAATTCCAAAGCCTGTGCTCATCCCAACCTTCTAGGTTTTCTCTCCCAAGATGCTCCATTTGTACAAAATAATCACAGTTTGAGGGAGAGATTGAGAAGTTTCTTTAGAGAAAAAGCGGTAAATGCTGTGTGCATGCAGAGAAGGAGAGATTAGCTCCATTTGGAGGAATTGTTGAAGAAGTTTTCACTGATTAAGAAAGAGGCATCTGGGGCGCCTGGGTGGTCCAGTCGGTTAAGCATCTGGAGTCTTGATCTCGGCTCAGGTCATGGTCTCACGGTTCGTGAGTTCAAGCACCATGTGGGGCTACATATGTTAAGTATGGAGCCTGCTTGGGATTCTCTCTCTGTCTCTCTCTCTCTCTGTCTCTTTCTCTCTCTCTCTCAGAATAACTAAATCTAAAAAATTCAAAAAAGAAAGAGGCATCTGCACAGGGCTGCCTCTAAATATGCATTCTACGCAGAGGCACAGCTTATGCAAAGGCACTGGGGCAGGAAAGGACGATGTTTCCCAGGGGCTGAGAGATTCCCTGTGGCTGGAGTTCTGATGCTACAAGAAAGAATGATGAGGAGTGAGGGTGCGGAGGCTGGCAAGGGGGAGGTCCCCAGGGCCATGGAAGGAGCGTGGACCTCTCCTCGGACAAGTGGAAGGGACGTGGTCGGATTTGTGGTGCAGAGAGTTTTCTCTGGCTGCAGAGTGGAGACTAAAGAGGAGAGGGGAGGAGCAGGGATACTCGTGAGGAGACTTGTACTGACCGCAGCCACAGATGATGGGGGCTGGAGCTGGGAGCTGGTTGTGTGCATAAGGAGACTCGAGCGGTGCTCAGGAGACAGAATCAAGAGGCTGTAATTATGGTAGAGTGATCACCAGGAGGTCACCGAACGTTATTCCCAAGTTTGAACGACTGAGCGGCGAAGTGCCATTTCCTGAGATGAAGAAGCCTGGGAGACGCTGGGAAGGGGAGAGGGGATGTGGATGTTGAGCCTCAGGAATGTTAAGGATGTTCAGACCCTAAAGTGTGGCGGTTACAAGCATAGGTTCCAGACTCAGGTCTTGCCGAGGTCACTATCTGCTGTAGAACTGATCAAACTGCAGAATCACTCAGACCCTCAGTGTCCTCTCCTATAAAATAGTACTTCTGATATCCACACTACATGCTTTCATGAGGATTAAATGAAATAATGTAGGTACAGAACTTAGGAAAGTACCTGATATATAGCACGTGCTCAGTAAGTTAAAGCAAAAAGTCATAGCATCTTTACAAAAATTGACAAATGCCCTGGAGGGTTTACTGTTCTAATTGACTCCGGATAAAATTCAAAATACATTTCCTTCCTACATTTTTAATGAAATCGTTCTCGAACATTATAAGCCCTCTCTCCACTTTAATAAATACACACCGATAGATGAATGGATAAAGAAGATGCTGTATGCATACACAATAGAATAGCACTCAGCCATAAAAAGAATGAAATCCCGCCCTTTGCAACAACGCGGATGGAGCTAGAGAGTATAATGCTAAATGAAATTAAGTCAAAGAAAGACAAATACCATATGATTTCACTCATATATGGAATTTAGGAATCAAAACAAACAAAGGGAAAAAAAAAACAGAAAGAGAGAGAGAGAGGGAGAGAGAAACCAAGAAACAGACTCTTAACTATAGAGAACAAACAGATGATTACCAGAGGGGAAGTCGGGGGGCGGGGGATGGGATACATAGGTGATGGGGATTAAGAGTACACTTATCTTCTTTTTTAGTATTTATTTATTTTTGACAGACAGAGAAGACAGACAGAGTGTGAGGGGGAGAGGGACAGAGAGAGAGAGGGAGACACAGACTCCGAAGCAGGCTCCAGTCTCTGAGCTGTGAGCACAGAGCCCGTTGCGGGGCTCGAACTCACAAACCGTGAGATCATGACCTGAGCTGAAGTTGGACACTCAACCGACCGAGCCACCCAGGTGCCCCAAGAGTACACTTATCTTGATGAACACGGAATAATATATGGAATTGTTGAATTACTATATTGTATACCTGCAACTAATATAACACTGTTAACTACACTGGAATTAAAAATAAAAATAAATATATATATATATATATATATATATATATATTTATAAAACTGCTAAATTTTAATTTTCAAAAAGGTAAAAACATGACTCACAAAAATAAGAAATGAACACATGTCAGAAATATTATTCAACCATTAATTAATGAATTAAGATTTGTTCAATAGAGTTTGAGGAACAGGGATCTTTATAATCAATCCTAGGAATTTGGAAACGAATTTGCTAATTGATATCCTACAGCAATAAATTCTTTTTTTTTTTTTTTTTTTTTTACTGGACAAAAATCAATTGCACCTTGACCACATAAAATGCATTTACATTGCTATCAGTTAACCTCTTCAGAGTGGTAAAAACCTACTCAATAAATGAGTCAAAGGCACACACTCTTATATAACCAGATAATCCCCACAGAGTCTGCTGGACGATACCCAGAACTTATTTCCAGGTTTTAGATCCTTTTTCTTGATAGCAGCTAGTGATTCTTTGTTGGAAGATTATTATCAATATCCTAGTATAATCTTCGAATCACTGGAAGGTGAGCTCTGTAAGAGGAAGCCTCTTTTCCTTTCTTATTTAGTGTTGTATCTCTTGTGTCTATTCTGCCCGACATGCAGGGAATGTTCAATACATTTTTAGTAAACCAATAATCGCCACCGTCTATTGTTTATTCCACACCAGGAACTTTGCAACATGCTTAGTACAAATCTTTTTCTCATTTAATCCTCCCGGTTATCATCTGGTAACGTACACCCATGCACGTGTACACAGTCATGCCCACATACCCATGCCAAACACATATACCCATGCCTGCACACGCTCACGCACACTCACATGCACGCACACACACACGCACCCCATACCCACTGCTCCATCAAATTATTCTCCACTTCCCTATGAAGTTCCCAGCAAACCATCCCCTTGCCGGATATGAGTCACCGTATCCTCTACCCCTCACGCTGGAAATGCCTCCACCTGATCCATTGCTGTTTAATGCTTTAGATCCTTTTTTTTCCATTATGTTTCTTTATCTTTGAGAGGCAGAGAAAGACAGAGCACGAGTGGGAGAGGGGCAGAGTGAGAGGGAGACACAGAATCCGAAGCAGGCTCCGGGCTGAGCTGTCAGCCCAGAGCCCGACGCAGGGCTCGAACTCACGGAGTGTGAGATCACGACCTGTGCCGAAGTCGGAAGCTCAACCGACTGAGCCACCCAGGCGCCCCTAGATCCTTTTTCAATATTTGCTGTCAGCTTCAGCCAGGTCACGATCTCGCGGTCCGTGAGTTCGAGCCCCGCGTCGGGCTCTGGGCTGATGGCTCAGAGCCTGGAGCCTGTTTCCGATTCTGTGTCTCCCTCTCTCTCTGCCCCTCCCCTGTTCATGCTCTGTCTCTCTCTGTCCCAAAAATAAATAAACGTTGAAAAAAAAAAAGTAAAAAAAAAAAAAAAATATTTGCTGTCAGTGAAACCTTCCCCACCTGTCTCGTGCATTCTCACGGCGGCTCTTCCGGGCACTGAGGAAGCAAGACTGTCTCACCTGTCCCTCTCAGAGCCACCTGAGATCCGGGGAGACTCTACTTACTAAAGCACAGGGAGAAGATGCTTTTGCTCAAACCTTGTTGATTTCAGCAGTCTGGGGTTGCATCTTCCAGGGTGTCCTCAGCTGCTGGTCGAAGAGGGGACCGTCACAGCCGCTCCCCTCCCCCTGGCCATCCGGAAGCTCAACCCTTGCCTGATGGAGCTGTGCCGTTTTTTCCAGCAATGCCTCTGCATGAGCCAGAAGAGAGACCCCAGGATGGAGGCCATGAGGTAACCTGGGCCAGTTGCCACCTTCCAGAGTCAGTATTTAGAGGCTGCTTATGCCGTGTGGATGCTCTGCCGGCCACCAGGTGACCGGGCAGAGAGAGGTGACAGGGGTACGTCAAGGAATCGACTCTCCAGTGAGTCTTCTACTAGACCATCACTTCCTTGCGAGCCAGCATGGAACCTCATTCATTTCTGGGTCCCCAGGACCACGAGTACAGCCGAGTTGAGTCGAGTCGAGCTGAGCTGAGCTCCGTCACACCTGGTGCAATGATCTCACAGGGCTTCGTGGGGTCCTGGAGTCCCCGGGGGCCTCAGCCTGGTGAGATCTGCCAGAAGAGAATAGTCAGAGGGCATGCCCATCTACATTCCAGATCTTTCTAAATCCCTGACACTCATTTGCTGGCCAAACGTGAAGACTGTAAAAAGAAATTTAGAAGGCAGACACGGTTTCATATTAGAAGTTCTGGGCGTGGGCAGTTTCCCACCCTTGAGGGTACAGACGTTCTACCCTTTCTTCTGGAGTTTCTTATTGGTTGTAAATCCAGAACCAAACAAACGTGGCTGAATACTTCTGCTCCGGTGGCCCGGGGCCAATCTCTCAGGTCTTTAATGTCACTTTCGGAGTCCGCTCATGACCCTTCAGCTTTTCAAATCTCCATCACCCACTGGCTCTGAACCCCGTGCAGGTTGGTTTGCAGCCTCTTTTCATTGTGTTCTTGTCTTGAATCCCTCAATCGGTGTGGATGTTTCCTCCACCCAGAGAGGGAGGTGAGCAAGGTCCATAGACCCGAGGGTGTTAGCAAGCAACATGGAGGCATTGCCGCCATGCTTTCTTACAGGATCAGACCACGGCTAGAACTTTTTTCTACCAGCTTTTCAAATCAACAACACGAGTTGAGTCTCTAGTAATTATCTTTTAGGCTGATCCACAGGAATTGAGAGATGAATCAGAAACAGACCCAGAGGGGCGCCTGGGCGGCTCAGTTGGTTAAGTGTCCGACTTTGGCTCAGGTCATGGTCTTGTGGTTCGTGAGTTTGAGTCCCATATCAAACCCCACATCAGGCTCCATGCTGACAGCTCGCAGCCTGCTTGGGACTCTCTCTCTGTCCTTCTCCCTCTCTCTCAAAATAAATAAATAAACTTAAAAGAAAAAGAAATAGACCCAGAAACTGAGGGGCTCATAGATGAGAGAAAGAAATGGTCATAAACACAAATCAAAATATAACATAGTAGGGATGCCTGGTTGACTGAGTCAGTCAAGCATCCGACTTTGGCTCAGGTCATGATCTCACAGTCGGTGAGTTCGAGCCCCACGTCGGGCTCTGTGCTGACAGCTCAGAGCCGGGAACCTGCTTCAGATTCTGGGTCTCCCTCTCTCTCTGTTCCTCCCCCACTCGCACTCTGTCCCTCTCACTCTCTCTCAAAAAATAAAAACAAACATTTAAAAATATATATATAACACAGTAAGGGACAGAACCAAGTTACACATGAGGCAGAACCTATTCATCGTATCCCCTTGGAGAAAAATCACATTAAAAAAACTATCTATATAGCAAATACTGGGTGCAAGGATAAATGAGGAAGGCAGAAGTTTCCAGAGAGGAGTTTTAAGTCGAAACTTAGAGAAATGAAGCATCTATGAACCTGAGCTTATCCTTTCCTTTCCCTGTATTTTAACTTAATAGTAAATTGTTCTATAATCTCCTCCTAAACCCTGAGTACAGGCTACGAATGACAGAGTGGGAGGCTGGCTTTACTCAGTGTGTTTGTTGAATCACACAGCCCCTGTGATCAAAAAATCATGCTCGAGTGGGGAAGTCGGCCATGCAAAGAGAAACTGCAAAACTATGAGAAGCGCCATAGCAGATCCCCAGTATGCGCTGTGGGCCCCAGGGTAACTAAGGACTAGAGCTGGATGGAGGAATCAACAGAAGCTTCTGGGGCAGGAAATGGGAGGGGACGCTCCAGGCAAAGAGCAGGTGCAAAGATAGCACGGGCAGCCTGGAACATTGTAGGTCCACCGAGATATGCAATGTGGCCACATCAAGGGTGACCGGCCACTGTCCCCGGCATAGGTCCCTTTCCAGAAGGACTTTGCTCTCTCAGGCTCCTGGTAAGCTCATGCAAACAAGTTTTCACTCTTCCCATAGCTTCAGCTACTGCTCTGAGCTGTGCATTTCTTCCTTCATTCACAACACACTGAACCCAATCCCCAGGGTACTTTGATGTCCTCTCTGTTCTGGAAGCTTTCTTTTTTATGTTTGTTTATTTTTGAGAGGTGGGGGGAGGGGCAGAGAGAGAGGGAGACCCAGAATCCGAAGCAGGCTCCAGGTTCTGAGCTGTCAGCACAGAGCCGGACGCAGGGCTCGAACTCACGAACATGAGCTCATGACCTGAGCTGAAGTCGGATGCTTAACCAACTGAGCCACCCAGGCGCCCCTGTTTTGGAAGCTTTCTAAGCAACTTGCGGCTGTTAGAAGAAAATCTGGCCACACCTGCACACTGTCAAGCTAACTGGGGGTGGGGGTGGGGTGAGGAGGGATTGGGACCACAGAGCTGGGCCCTCAAAGCTAGTAGGTAGCTTCGTGTGCCGTATGGAGGGGCAGGGTTAAAACCAAACAGACCTGGGTTTAAATTTAGGCATGAACATAATTTTAATGAATGCATATTTCTTTAATTTTCAATGATATAACCATTCCTCTATTATAGCTTTTTTTTTTGCTATTATACATAGTGAGAATTTATAATTTTGTATATAAAGCTTTTTCTCAACTGGCAATTTCTTGGAGTAAGTTGTTAAAATAGTTGAATCTATTCACATTTAGCAAACTTACACAGCACATGGTGCCAGGCACTATTCCCAAAACTTCGCAAGTATTGATTCATTTCATCCTCATAATCCAGTAAAGTAGATACTATCAGAATTATTCTCATCTTAGAAAGGAAGAAACTGAGGCATGAGGCATGTTAATTTAAGTCACCTCAGTTTACACAGTTGGTAAGTGGAGAAGCCAGGATTTAAATCCAGATATTTGGACCCCAAGGTCAGTATTTTTAAAGGGACCTTACATTAAAAAGAATTAATATTCTTAAAGCTTTTGGTGCCTATTGCCAAACTGCTTTCCAACCGAGAATGGCGTACAATTTCACCAGCACTGATGCGATCATTTAAATTGTTTAATTTATGGATCAGAAATGGTATCTGATTGGTTTAAATCTGTTGTTTGATTACTAGTAAGTTGGAATGCGTTTGGAGGGTTTTCCCACTTCTATGAGTTACGAGTTCTTACTCTTTCATTTTTCACTCTCGTCTCTCTTTCTCTAGACTCGTCGTGATGTTTTATTCTTCTTATCTCTTGACATTCGGTGTTTTGCATGAGCTTTTTACATAATAAATTCAATATATGGTTAAAAAAAGTTTTAGGCGCTGCCACTTAGAAGCTATGGAGGCTAGTCATTTGGCCTCTCTGAGCCTCAGTGCCTCCTTCCGCAAAGTGGGGATAGCCCCGTTAGAATCGCGCTGTGCTCTGGCACGAAGCGGATCACCGGGGTAAAAATCCAGCCCTGTCTCTTGAGAGCAGCGCGTCCTCAGGCAAATCAGTTCATCCCGTGCCCCAGTTCCCTCCTTGTCTCGGTGTCCTGTAAATTGAGGGTGATGGAGCCCGGGGAGTCTCTGCAGCCGGCTTTCCTGGAGCAGTTAGTTGCTCCCCAGAGTCTGCTGGACTCACAGAATGGTGCCGATAGGAGGGAAAGTAGAAGCTGGTCGGCCGCACCCCCTTAAGCATCCCACGAGGAGCTGCTCGGGCAGCAAAGACCTGGGGTCCCGGGGTGAGCCGGCGGCACAGAGAGCTCTTCTCCCTAGGCATGTGCCCAGCGCTCTTTCCCCGAAGCCCTGAGAAGAGATCCCTGCAGGCCCGGCCCAGGGCGGGATATTACTTCGCAAGTACTCGCTGCCCGGTTAACAGGAAAAGCCCTGCGCTCTTGCCCCGACTTGCCCCTCAAATACATAAACGAACACCATCGTTTGCTGAGCACCTGTGGCGAGCCCGGCCCTGCTCAGGAACTGGGCAAGTGTTACCTCGCTTAATCCTCGAGGTAACCGGTGAGTGGGGGCGCTATGGTTTCCTCTCGTGTGTAGATGGAAACACGGAGGCCCACGGAATTGAATACTCAGCCTGAAGCCACACGTCCTAGTAAGGGAAGATGACAGGACTAAAAATACAGCCTCTTCACTCCGAAGTCTAAGCTTTTTCCGCCTCTCAGGCTCATCCTCTGTCCCCCCTCCCCCACACCTTGTAAAGATAGAGAGGGCCTCCTTGCTGTGAATAATTGGCCGCTATGACTTTTTTTTAATTTATTTTTTGAGGGGGGTGGAAAGGGAGCAGAGGGGCAGAGAGAGAGAGAGAGAGAGAGAGAGAGAGAGAATCCCAAGCAGGCTCCACACTCAGTGGGGAGCCCAAAGTGGGGCTCAATCTCACAACCGGGAGATCAGGACCTGAGCTGAAATCAAGAGTCAGACGCTCAACTACTGAGCCACCCAGGCGCCCATGACTTTGTAAATTATGCTTGTCTTCCGTTAGCCACAAGGGATGACGTTTGCTTTCCACTCTGATTGGAATCTTTAGGTACTGTCTTGAATACTATTCCTGGTTTCTGAAGAATGCAACATACATCTGTCAGAGGGTGAAAAGGGTGCCCCACTCACACAGTAAGTAGACGCTTGACCTTGGCGCTCGGCAATAAATGCCTTCTCTCAAGGAGCTCTAGAATTCAGTGATTGTCCCGTCTTCATTAGGGACTAAAAAGAGCAGGTGCAGCTCAGGCGGTCGTCGTTAATTCTAGACAGAAAGAGTGGAGGATATTTCTGATTCCTGCTCACCTAACAGTTGGATGTTTGCAATTAGGTATGGGGAAGAAAAAACAAAGCGGGAGTCAGCCCAGCCAAGCACTATGGCTTTCTGTGTGATCTCGGGCAAGTTTCTCATCCTCCCTGACTCCCATGTAAGCTACAAATACAAATGGACGAAGAAAGATCAGACAAAAGAGACCCCATTGTGAACGCTCAAATTCCTGACCAAAGCAGAATGAGTAGGAAGAATCCAAGAATAAGAAGGCAGCATGAGGTGCTACGAGCAGGGTGTATGACACCCCTCTCCTGGTCTTAGATGGTAGCAGAGCCCCCGTTGACTCCCGGAGAGGCCAGACGCGAGCTTTTTTTCCCTCCCACCCCTGCAGACAAAAGTGGCTGATCTGGCTTATCTGGTCCGCCCAGGTGACAGTGTAGTCATCTACCTGGACAATCAAGTCAAAGGACTCTGGCCTCCTAAAAGTGGTGGAGCCACATGGGACTTGCATTGCCTTTATTCTGCAGCACAAGAGCCAAGATTCGGGGTGGAGGTGGGGTGGGGTGGGGGTGGGGGGCTCAGTAGTCCAAATCCCTTCACCCGGGGGTGGGCAGGGGGAGCGGGAAATCTTGGTCGCTCCTTATAGTCGAATAGCTCTTCTTTCGCTCTTGCCGCATGAAAATCTCCACACGAACAACATATTCCATCTAGGGGACAACACGTTACTGAGTTTAGAGTAGCTTTTTGCAAACTGGGGGCACGAGGTAGATACAGCTGGGTAACCCGAAGCCATCGCCGGGCGGAGAGTGGAGACTGGAGAGCTGTCCCCTTCTCGACTTCGCTGCCAACCGGCAGGGCGTCTGGCCCACGTCCTTCCTCTCTGACACAGACTCCTGAGTCCCCACCCACTGCCCTGTCACACCCTTGCCCCCCCCACCTCCCCCCCAGGAGCCTGGGCCATCGCTGTGGGGCCAGAGTTCATGCCTCTGTAGCGTTGCCTTCTTTCTCAGTACCTTGAATTCCCTCTTCTTCTTCTCTTCCAGCCTTAAAACAAAAATGCCTCCGGAATATCTGCCTGTCCGTGTGAAAAGATGATGGGACCTAACGATAAACCGGGCGACATCCCTTCACCCTGGCCCCGGCCCCGGCCCAAGTTGGCTGGATGCGAAGAATTCACCAGGCTCCAGCTAGATCATCAATTAACTGAAAGAGGTTCTTTGGGGAAGTAGCAATGCTTTCTCTCCTGTGAACCCTGGGAAGGGGGAAGGCCAAGTGTTAGAGCTGCCCTGAAACCTAAATCCACGGTCAAGAATCCCCCATGACGCTTACGGCGATCCTGAGATGGGAGAAATGGGTTGAGGGGTATCACAGCAGCCAGAACAAATGAGTCCAGGCACTGAGACTCTGACACAGTACCCAGAGTGACTTACACCTGGGATTTTAGGAAGACAACACGATAAATTAGGAAAGGGGAGCCCATACCCTGGAGAGAGTCACGTAGGATTTCTCTACACCACGAACCCACGCTTGGTTAGATACAAGTAATCAGACTTGCTGACCATGGGATCCCGATAATTCTCCATGCCCCTAAATAGCAGGTGATGAGAACCTTCCCCCGGAGGAAGTGTGGCTTTTCTGTTGTTGATGTCTTGTGTCGATTTCTCGTCTGTGGGTCCCGCTGTATTTGGGGGTCTCGGGTTCCGTGACTCACTAATAGGAGACTCCCGGAGCCAGAACAGCTTTTATGCTCACATTTCCTTCTTATTACAGCGAAAGCCTAGAGATTAAAGTCAGCAAAGGTAAAAGGTGCAGGGGACAGGGCCCGGGAGAGGCCAGACATCAGCTTCCCGTTGCCCTCTCCGGCGAAGTTGCATGGGCAGCACTTAATCCTTCCAGCAATGCCATGTGACAACACGTATGGAGTATCATCAACCAGAAAAGCTCACCCGAGCCATGGAGTCCAGGGCTTTAATTGGGGATCAGCCTAGAGGCATGAAGTTACTCTGTCTTCAGGCTCTCCACAGGTCAAGCCGACACGCCGTGACCCAAGGCCCCTGCTATAAGTTGTATTGTTAGCTTGGAGCATCTGGCATGACCCAAAGCTCCAGGTCTAAGGACACTCTTGTCAGCCGAGGGTTCGGAGGTTAACCCCCAGGAGCTGTTCAGGGCTGGACTTTTCTTTGGAAGATGCAGGGTTCAATGCCGTAGCCCTGCTGAGTCAACCCTTTCCCAGGCACCCACGGGCTAAGGTGTCCCTGTATCGGTTCGAGTCCCTTTTAATTTCTCCCCAGGCCGCAGTAGCTGCAAACACCCCTGTGAATGCCAAGTCCCCATGCAGAGCATTACTGAGCAGACTTGCTCTTTCCAATGGCCCGTGTTGGACCCCGTGCTCCCTCACTGCTGTGCCTGGAGCTCCAGTCTTTCATGTTAACATGCGGCCCGGGCATTGGTGTCCCACCCTCTCTGACCCATGCCTGCCCTTTGGTGAGAAAAGTCACTCTATTCACAGTCCAAGTAGAAACGATTTCCCCCCATCGGTAGACACTTGAGTGCCCTTGCCCCGACTACCTGTGGACAACAAGGCTCTCAGAAAGGTAGAACTTGAACTTCAGGAAGAGACTTCCCTCCTCTCATCATGCGCAGAAAAGATTTAGTTTTAACCTCTGGAACACTTGGGAGGCCCTCAAAGTTATGCAAATGCCAAGCTCATGAACTACACCTGCCATCACGACTCTGGGGGCCTGCAAAGGGCCCTCTCGTTTGCAAAGCTGAGGAGGACACAGGAAATCTCCTAGGGCAAAGGGACCATACCTGGAACCAAAAAATGAGCACGATTCATCAGGTGGGTGTTGACCTGACCAGACCTTCTCGAATGGATAAAGTTGATATTATTAATCAAGGATCTGTGGCAAGAAAGGCTCCCAGAGTTTCCCCCAAAGAGTAATTTATCATCAGGGAAGGTGGGACTAGAGACTTGGTCCCAACACCCTGGCTATTTGTCTGTGGGGGAAACCGGAGGGTGCCCAGCCATCCCACATCTTGGGGATTATGACTGAGCATGACTATCATTTAAAGTTTGTTTAGGGGGGCCTGGGTGGCTCAGTCGGTTGAGCGTCCGACTTCGGCTCAGGTCATGAGCTCACGGTTCGTGAGTTTGAGCCCCACGTCGGTCTCTGTGCTGACAGCTCGGAGCCTGGAGCCTGCTTCGGATTCTGTGTCTAGCGCTCTCTCTGCCCCTCCCCTGCTCACACTCTGTCTCTCTCTGTCTCAAAAATAAATAAAACATTAAAAAAACATTTAAAGTTTATTTATTTATTTTGAGAAGGAGAGAGAGCACGCAAGCAGGGGTGAGGCAGAGAGAGAGAGAGAGAGAGAGAGAGAGAATCCCAAGCAGGCTCCGCACTAACAGCAGGGCTTGAACTCATGAACCGTGAGATCACGATCTGAGCCAAAATCAAGAGTCGGCCACTTAACGGACTGAGCCCCCCAGATGCCCCACGAGCATGACTAACTTAGAAAAGCCCACATGTGGAGGACCTCTAAGGCCCGTGCAGGGATCTGAACTTGAAGTAAAGACAAAGGCTCAGAGGACCACACAGGACCAATTCTCTAGAGTCACCCCATCTGCCACAACAGCAGCAATGACAGAAGGAAAACAGGGCCCAAGAGCAACTGAACAGAGCTGAGTCCAGAGTCCACGGTCTCCTAGAGGTTAAGGGGAGGTTTGACCCTCCCCCGAGCTGAGTAAGTCCTGATTTGGGGGATGCTTAGGGCAACGAGGAGGCCTTGGGGATGCTGCCACACTAGAGTTCTTAATAATTTGTGCCTGTGTGGCCACCAGGGGTTCACCGATGAGGTAAAAAAGACGGGGCCGTGACTGTCTGCCCTCTGATGAAGGAGTTACAGGTGTAACATCCGTTACACGTATAACATCACTAAACAGGATTCTTCCCAGGGGCAAAGGCACAGGTGCATTTCTGTCTGTCTCATTCACGCCCAAGCTAAACTCATATTCATGAATACAAGCTAAACAGGCAGAAGACAGGGAAGGGGGAAGGGAGGAGGAGGGGGAGGGAAGGGAGAAATTTCGGCACTGAGCCATGCTGCCTGTTGACTTAAGAGTTTAGAGATGAGGCGTCTTCTGTGCTGGTGGGAAAGGGTTGGGGCAGCTCCGTTCATCGTCAGTGCTCATGAGACACTGAACAACAACTAATGATCTATAAACAAATCTTTAAGGCACACGAGCAACTAATTATCTGCAGAAGCCCTCCGGTGGGTTCCACCAAGGCTCAGCGACCCCAGATCGAATCGTCGGATGAGCCCAGCAGGGAGGGTCAGGGGAACACCTCGGAGGGCTCTCAGCGGGCTAGCCTGCCCACCCAGAATGATCCCATCACCATGAGCTCAGATAGATGCCCCCGCCTCGACATGGGCCGTCCAGTCTGGGAAGTGGAGTCCCTGCTGTCGTGACCATCCTGAGCGTAGGATTCGCCGGGGTCCGCTGCCGTGGTGCTGTTGTGAAAACGGCAGGGGCAAAAATCCCATGAAAACACGTACGGCCCATAACAGCGCTCGATAAGCGCTTGTTTTCCAAGGCGGGGTTCTCCCCACGAAATGCAGGCGGGAGCCGCATCCGAGCAGCGACAGGTCACTGTCCCGCTGCTAGGGAGGAGGCAGGGCTGGTACCCGATCCTAGCGTGTCTCACTATCAAGCCCCATCTCACCCCACCCCACAGCTGGGGCAGGAAACCCCTTAAAGAAAGAGGCATCAAATTCCCGGGCCTCGAGGCCAGGAACATATAAGAAGAATCCCCCAGAGATCCTCTTGCTGGGGAATTCACTAGACCAGACAAAGCCAGCCCTTCTTTGTCAGGAGAGCCCATGTGACTTTCATCAGCCTTTCATCCCCCAGAGTCCCCCTGATGACCCCGAGACACAATCCCTGGGCCCCCAGGCCTTGGAGGTGAGGTAGGGGTGTGGAACAGGGCAGCTATTGTTCTCTGATTACAGCCTGGTTCTCCTCTGGGGCTCAAGACGGGCCCCTTAATATGGAGCCTCACCTGCTCCAAGGCATAGCGTTATGATGTCCCCCTCCCCCTCAGAGGCCTCCCACCTGCCAACCTGCGCGAAAAGCTGTCCTCTCCCCGTGAGGAGTGGGGGGAGGAGGGATCACGTGACTAAGGGTCTTCCCTTGGGGTATAAAGGACTCAGTCTCCATCTTGTTCAAAGTCGAGCATCGTTCATCCAGCTGCTTCTAAGTGGGACCTTCAAGGTACGCACCCCCTTTCCCCTGAGGGGTAGGGAGCCGAAGAGGGCGGGAGGGAGGGAAGGAGGAGGGAGGGAGAGAGAAGGATGACAGGTTGGAGGGGGGGAGAAATAGATGGCAGAAGAGAGGGAGGGTGGGGGGTGCTCTCAAGGGGTGCCTGAGACCTGGATGCTACGCCAGGACATCGCTGGGAATCGGTCACCCTGAGCCCTTGTGCGTGCGAAAAGATGCAACGTCAGAGGGACAGCACCTGCTGCATGTCCCTGGGGACACTGCATGCCATCAGCGAGGGGCGTGGAAACCTGTGTGCGCCCATGTCTCTCCCCAGGGCACCTGGTGTGGAAAGGGGCCAGACTTACTGAGCACTTGGCCTACACCAGGCACGGTGCCCCGTCTAACCCTCAAGATACCCGGATGAAGAACCCCCTTATGGGCATTTTAGTGCCCAGGGAAACGAGTTCCAAGCAGCATCAGTGCCTGGCTCAGGACACTCAACATATAAAAGGCCGAGCCCACCCCAGGCCTGGCCAGCTAGACAGGTCTTGCTCTTAGACACTTCCCACAGTGCCTTGGGGTCAGTCATTGGGCACCAGGGCCCGAGGCAAGGCGAGGGGAGCCCTCACTTCCCCAAGGACAGTGAGTGTTTACCGTCGGCCCCGGAGGCCTCCTTGGGTAAATGAGGAAGAGGCAGCTCTTCCTGAAGGTGGACACAGCCCCACACCCGAGGCACCTGGCTCGACCCACAGAAGGCTGATGACTTCCGCAGTGGCCCTGTGCTCGCCCACCTGCAGACCCCGAGGTGCACGCCCCGCATTCGGGTCTCGCTCCCCATGGCTCAGGGCTGAGCGCGTGCCGTCCCCTCCGGCTGGCACCCAGGTTCCCCTTGCTTGGCTCTCGGCTCGGGATTGCCAACTACAGTGTCACACTGCACCCCAGCCAGTGGCTGGCCACTCCAAGGGGCCTCCCAAGCGGGTGCTCCCAAAAGTCACGACAGTCCTACCGCGAAGGATCGCGAGCCCGCTTGTTTGTTGGGGGTTCCGCGATCAGGATGGCACTGTCGGGCGGGTAACATACGTGGAGCAGAGACCTCGGGCTGGCTGGCCTCAAACCGAATATTGTGTCTGGTGGTGGCACCCCCTGCAGCGGTGCCTCCTGGCAAAGGGGACTGTGGCCTCACCAGACGTCTCTGAGCCTCAGGTCCCTGCACGGCAAGTGAGGCGCGGGGCGCCTGTCTGGCTCCGTCGGTTGAGGTTCTGAGGTTGGCTCAAGTCATGATCTAGTGCTTCGTGAGTTCGAGCCCCATCGGCACAGAACCCATCTGCTATCGGCACAGAACCTGCTCTGTATCCTCTGTCCCTCTCTCTCTCTCTCTCTCTCTCTCTCTCTCTGCCCCTCCCCTACTCACGCTCTCTCTCTCTCAAAAATAAGTAAAAACATTTAAAAGAAAAAAAAGAAAGGAAGTGAGGCGTGTGCTAGTCAAATCTCTATATGCCAGTCTAAGGCGCACGCGTGGTGGGGCCCATGACACAAAGAATGACCCAGTAATGGAAGGTAGCGTTTAAAGGAATAAGGTCCACAGGGCGCCTGGCTGGCTCAGTCCGAGCATGTGACTCTGGATCTCAAGGTCATGAGTTCAAGTCCCCCATTAGGCGTGGAGCCTTCTTAAAACAATACATAAATAAATAAAGGGATTAAGGTCCTAAAGTTTATAACTTACTTTGCTTCTAATTGCGGCAAAATACACACAACCTAAAATTTACCATTGTAACTATTTTTAAGTGTGGAGTTCAGTAGCATTACGTACATTCACGCTACTGTGCGACCCTCACCACCATCCCTCTCCAGAACTTCCTCATCTTCCCCAACTGAAACTCCGTGCCCGTTAAACAACGACTCCCTTTCCGCCCCCCCGACTTTAAAAAAGACACATTAGAGCTGAGTCAAGATTTTGTCTGTAATAAGGTCACTTTTGCTCCTTTCCCTTCCAGTAGTTACATGCTTGAAAATCCAGTAGAGGTCTCTGTAATTCCAATGAGCATCATCACCCTCAGCCTGTCTCCTCTGAGCGGCAGGACAACCCAGGGGAATCGCCTCCCGGAAGTGAGTGTCCTAGGAGAAAAAGGACAGCAGGTGCTACGCGAAACTGACCACCTGCTTCATTTCACCAGACGGGGGGCGGGGCTTCCACTCAAACAGGGCAGAGGGGCCTTTATCGTAACAGCTGCTGTTTACTGAGTCTTTCCTGTGTGCCAGACACAGTGGCTGTAATTACTAATGTTTTCCAGCCACTTCTCTCCGTCAGGCACTGTTGTTACTGCCCTGCGTGGATCAGCTCATTCAGCCCTCACAATAGCCTCATAAGTGGCACTGTTATTATCATGAGCACTTCCCAGCTCATGGGAAGTGGGACATTGTGACCATAAGTTGCCGGTCTCAGGGGCTCAATGATCTCATCTGTAAAGAGAGTTTGAACGAGATGAATCCAGTGCCTTCTCCAAGCTCCGACTGTCGCAGGATTCTCGCACAGAGGGTCGTGACACCGAGGCTTTTTTTTTCCCCCAGGAAACGGTTCAGTTGGGTTTGTACCCGAAGAACTGAGCCCAGAACGCCACCTGGAGTCGTTTTTTTTAATGTGTTTTCTGCTTCTTTGTCCCCCATATATGGTAACACGCAAACATGCAGTCTGAGTAAATAGTCTCATGTTACAAGGTCATGAAGGATGTTGTCACGTACGCGTATAGCCAGGTTGCCTTGAGGCTTTTCTTCCCTTTCTTGAGGGAGGGGACCCCACCGCAAGACCTCCTAGCATGCCCTCCTTGTGGTGGCAATGATACCAAATGTACCAGGTGATGACATCAGCCTCAGTCTTGTGGGTATGACTTCAGTGGGTATGACCTTCTAGAATGCCTTCAGCTGTTCACCCACAGAGTTTCCAGGGTGGCCACTTTCCATCCGGAGACATCCCAGGCCTCACCCTGAAGTTTCAGTCTGGTTTCTTGGCCTTGACAAGGAGCCACTCAGACCCAAATCTCCGCAGAACGATCAGAGAGCTGGTCTAACCTGTAACGTTAACCTGCTGTAGGAATTTATGTGGCTACAAAAGGTTAAAGCAGAGCATTCTGTCCATCAGATAATAACCAGAGTCTTAGAAGATGCTTGAGCTCAGTGGGAATCTCCAAGAACTCACATTCTGCCCTCCGCAGTCGTTCCACAAACATTTATTCTATAGCTACTAGAGGCTATGCTAGGCCCTGGGGAAGGTCCACAGAGTAACGATCTCAGGACCTACCAATGTTTTCTCCTTTGGGACACCTTCCACAGTACAAATCCCTGCCCACGAGGCAGAGTGGCCCACTGTGGCCCTGGGTCCATTTGCAGGGCCACCAGGACATGGGACAGCCTTTGTCTCTGGGAGGACAAACTGTAGGAAGTGCTCTTTCCTCCAGGGTGATGCAGCCCGGCAGAGGGCAAACTTGGGAGTTGAACACTGGATGCATTTCAGCCCCTATGTGCCCCTCAGTGCGACACCTTTGCCCAGTGCACAACATGTACAACCTCATCCAGCAGCCATGTGGGTGCCCCTGGGGTAGCACGATCACACTGTGCTATCATTCATACTCTGTTCTACGCACAAGTCAACCATCCATCTGACATTCTTGAAGGAGTTATGTTCCCAGGGAGTTAAAATTATTCTAAAATCCCTCTGGTCTTTAATGTTTTTCCTTCCCCATTAAATACATGGCTGGCCTGTTTGCACTAAGTGCCTACTGAAGGTAAGTATTTGTTGACTTGCTCAGATCACGGGGCGCTATGATTGAAATGCGGTCAGTTCTTGGACTCTGCCCCCTTGCCACGACCCCCATGGCAGTCCCTGAAGCATGGTCTCTTGAAGGCTAGGACAGCAACCAGGCGTTCAAATAGCTCAGAAGCCACGGGGAAGGAAGAATTAGTCCCTCAGGAAAGCACTGTTTGTTGGCAGGCAGCGCCACCTTGTGGTTGCCAAATTTATTCCTATGTCAAGCGTTGGTAAGGTTCAAAGTCAGACTACTGAAGGTATATACTCAGAATGCCCCGGTAGCCCAATATATGGGTTATTTACAGCTCCGTCTACAAAAGTCAAACTATAGCCCTTGTTCAGCTGCCTCCTTTCCCTATTATTCTGTGAACAACTCACAGATAAGGAGAGGTTTTCGCTCACTTTGCATTCTGGGATCTTTGCGATGTGTCTGCCGCAGCACAATAAGGGACCATGGGGGAAATGAATAAATGACACCAGATCTGTGGCCTCAAGGAGCCCGGGTTCAGATTCCATTTTACAGATGGATGAACTGAATCTCAGGGAGAGAAGGTGATCTCCTGAATGTCATTAGTTGATGCTGGTTAGTGGCGAAGCTGGGACAGAAACCCTCCTAGGGCTTTCTCCTGCTACCTCAATGCTCAATGCGCTATGCGACAAAGAGCTCGTGGGCGTTCTTACTTCCTGGGATTTCCGAGAGCGTACTCATCATCTTCCACCGACTTCTCTCCCAGGAGGCTGTTCCCTGGATGCCTCAGCCCCTCCTTTGCCCTCGCGCTATGATCGTGCTTCTCCTGAGTATGCTGATGGCCCCTCACGGCGGTGAGTAACGGTATCTTCCACCGAATTTCTGGCTTGTTATGTAATTAACATGAACACTGGGGAGTGTTGTCAAATGTCATCTTATTTGCTTGTTACTACTTTTATCCCCTTGCCTGGGAGGGATGGAAGTCAAACAGTAATGACGGGCCACAGATTTAATTCAGCTGATATTTGAGGACCTTGCCCGGGGCACGAGGTGCGGGATGGGCGATGAGGAGGAGATCCAGGGAGAGCAGAAGGCAGGGTGGCCACTTAACCATTCCTCCCCCCGATGGTACATCTCGTCTTGCCTTTGCTCGCCGGCCGCTGGCCCGTGTTTCGCTCGTTTCCTCGGAGTGTGTCAGTCCTCTCCACATGCGACAGGAAACACCCCTGTGTCGGTGTGTCTGCTGCGAAGGCACCTCCACCCCGCACCGGGGTCCCGCACCACCAGAGCCTGAAGACATCCGAGCAAGCTCCCTGGCAGCCCGGGCACTCATTTCCAGTTCACGTGGAGTCGTGGTGACGATTCCGAGACTTCCGGCTCCCTCCTTTCTCGTTTGCACATTGGTGCAGCTCTCGAAGCCCCCCACCTCCTTCTTTCCTTCCTACGACTGCTCTGGCTCCCGAGTGACTGACGTCACCCATTTACCCAGCCATTTCTTCCTTCCCTCCTCGTGTTCGGGTAAACTGGGGACCAACACGCTGAGCCTCCCTCTGCAAGATTCCCTTCCAAACACAGTAGTGAGGGTGTCAACATTATTGAGAATTGGTCTCGACCGTGACCCGAGTTAGAGGACGCGCAGAGATCTGCGTGCTCCCCGGAAATCGGTGAGCACCCGTTATAGGGTAGGCACTTCACGGAGGACCCCGAAGCTCTCCTTCAGCTCTGGGTGCTCCCGAGCTCCGCCCCAGACCTTCCCTGCACGACAAAGGAGCACTCCCACTTCCAGAACTTGACGGGCTGCTATTGATTATTTAGCTCCCTCGCGGATGTTTTTTTTTTCCTCATTAAAGCCATTTTGTTGTGATTTGGGTCCCCAGGGCCAGCGGCTCCACCTGTACCCAGACCCTGACTGTCTTGTTCAAATTCCAACTATGGCCTTGGTGTCCGTCCTTTTTTATGATAAAACTATGAAATATTCTATAGCTTTTCAGTCTCTTCCCTATCCTTTAAAATGAGATCACATCAGGGCACCTGGGTGGCTCCGTCAGTTAAGCGTCCGACTTCGGCTCAGGTCATGATCTCTCGGCTTGTGGGTTCGAGCCCCATGTCGGGCTCTGTGCTGACAGCTCGGAGCCTGGAGCCTGCTTCGGATTCTGTGTCTCCCTCTCTCTCTGCCTCTCTCCTGTCCATACTCTGTCTCTCTCTCCCTCTCTCAAAAATAAATAAACATTAAAAAAAAAAATTAAAGCCATAGTTGGGGCACCTGGGAGGCTCAGTTGGTTAGGTCACAATCTCCCAGTTCATGAGTTCGAGCCCCACATCAGGCTCTTTGCTGTCGGCACGGAGCCCACTTTGGCGCCTCTGTCTCCCTCTCTCTGCCACTTCTCCGTGCACACCTTTGCACACACACTCTCTCTCCCTCAAAATAAATAAACGTTAAAAAAATTTCTTTTAAAAACCAGAGCCATAGAAAGTTGCACACACACTCTCCCTCTCTCAAAAATAAATAAACATTAAAATTTTTTTTTAAAAAATAGAGCCATAGAAAGTTGAAGTGCAAACATATACATGCGCGTGTGGATTTAAATGTCCCATACCTGCAGACCTGACTTTGCAGGGGTGAGTGTGTGACCACCACGGATTCTATGCTATCCAGCCAACAAATTCACCAGGTTTTGGTCCAGGCGCTGCGGGGGGGGGCGGGGGGGGGAGGTCTGTTTTTTGTTGTTTTGTTTTTTAATTTTTTTAAGTTTGTTTATTTTGAGAGAGGGAGAGAGAGAGAGCACGAGCAGGGGAGGGGCAAAGAGGGAGGGAGGGAGAGAATCCCAAGCGGGCTCTGCCCTGACAGCATAGAGCTTGACTTGGGGCTCGAACTCACGAACCATGGGATCACGACCTGAGCCAAAACAAAGAGTCGGGCGCTTAATCGACTGAGCCACCCAGGCGCCCCGGTCTGTGCTTGAGGCCTCCGCCCGCACGCCTAGTCTCTAAGAGGCGGGAGTGGTGCCTTGGTCTGGGTCGTCTGGGAAACGGATGCCCGGACTGCAGACGTCCTTGGAGGAAACACCTGGGGGATGGCAGGACTGCAACCAGGATGCCGGTCTCGGACAGCATCCAGGACAGGAGAGGTGGGTGCGTCCTTGCGAGGATTCCATGATTCCACTGGGCCGTCACTCACTGGCTGATAAGTTGGCCATTTGATGGCATAGTTCAACCACGGGCTGCTCATTCGTCCACTGCAGAGATATCTGCTGAACCGCGCTTACATTTGTCAGCGTTCTTACCCTCAGGAAGCCCCTGGTTCAGTGGAGGCAACGGTCCCCGACACAGGTCATTGCAACCCGGGGTCACAAGGGCAGCGAGAGAAGGGCGTCCCGGCGTTACGGGAGCCAGGGAAGGTGTCCCTAACCCAGCCCGGTTTGGGGGTCGGGTAGGCCCTCTGGAACTCTGGGCAGAACGTGAAAAAGTAAGGGCCAGTGACACAAAGGGGAGCAGGCGTCCGAGGCTCAGGGCACAGCACAAGCAAAGCCGGGACGGCAAGAATTCGTTTGGGGTCTGGAAAACGATAAGCATCCTGGAAGCATCAGCTTCAAAGTCGGAGATGGTTTGGCAGAGTGAGGAAGGGGCAGATCCAGGGAAGCCGTACGTGTCCGGGCGGAAGAAGCTAGACCTTCCCTCCACGGGTCTCGGCTTCGGTGTCTGTGACACGGCCACGGCAAAGGGGGCCCCACGGCCCCGGGCGTAGCGCCGGACTGGAGGGGATGCCTGCAAAGCAGATTCCGGAACAGAACGGATGCCAGCTCCCTTCCCTTTGAACAGCGCTCTCGCCGAGCCAGAATCCGTCTTATTCTGCCGAGTGTTGTCCCCCTCATCCCCTCGGACCCCCCCACCCCCCGTCTCCCCCACTGCCATCCCTCTGGAGCGGGCGAGTGAACGAATCCAGTCCCCTGGGATCCACAATTGAAGATCCACGGCGACTTCTGCAGCTGCTAATGAAATGTGTGGGTGTTGACACCCTGAGAGGACTGGGAATGGGGGCGGGGGGCACGCATGCTTGGGAGCACTTCTCCGCGAGCGGACCACCTCCACCCGCCAGAACACCCGTGAGCCAGCGAGCGAGGACCCGGCGGCACTTTATGTTGCCGCAGAAGTGGGCCGCGGATGTTCTTAGCCGTCGGCTGGCATGCCGGGGAAGTCGTGTCCGAGGCAATTAGACCAAATGTGGAATGTGCCAGAGCAATCAAGTGGGCTCCGCGGTAGGACCCACCTGGAGCTGAAGGAGGTGCTGGGTCTCCCCGGGTCGGAACCTTGTCCGCGGGTCAAGTGCTCGTACAGCCCATGGCTCTCGGGCTGGAGGGAATGCCCCTCGGTGGGAACAGGAATCCGGAGGACTGGAGAGGACGCGCCTGGCCACAGCCGCAGAGCACATCCCGCTGGGAGTTGGGGCGAGCTCATCGTGCTGAAAGTTCGTCGTGCGAGGAGCCAGGGAGCCAGGCTGTGTCCCCTCCAACCCATCCCCGGAGGGCCTGGCCGCAGAGGGACCCAGCGCGAGCCCACGGGGTTGGTAGTTGGGGGGGCTGCTCCCCCGCAGACAGGCACCTGCTAACGATGTCTGCGTCCCCGGGGTAAGTCCACGGGGGCGATGATGAGGTCGGTGATGAAGGTGAGGGCCAAGCAAGGCAAACCACTGGTTAGTGTGGAGGGGCAAGGGGGCAGCGAATGGAAGGAGTCGCTCATAACAGCAGTGATGGTAATAATTAATAACGACGAACGGCTGCCGTGCCATGTGAGCATCCACGGTGCACCGGCCAGTAAGCCACGTTTCCCAGGCTTCACAGCGCCTCTCTGATCCCTGGTGTCAGATCTTGCAGATCCAAGCTCATCTGCTATCACGGCCTTTGCTCCCACCCTTCCGGAATCTCATAGACCCCCTGCTTCGTAATGAGGATTCCAGGCCCCTGGGGAGACAGCCAAGGCTGGGCAAAGGCCAAGTCCAGCTGGCTCCCTGCCTGAGTAGCTCATGCAATTCAACATTTGCATCCCTTCACCGTGACTCCACCGTGGATAAATGCAGGGTCGGGAGCTGAGTCTCGGGGTGCACAGACCCCTGGCAGTCATTGGTCATTTTGCTTGCCGATAGAGAGGGAAAGCCCTGTCCTGGATTAGAGGCTTCCTGGGGTGGGGTCCTTTCCTTGCCTGTGCTTATTTCCCCCAAGTTTTCATCTCAAGGCACTCCAAACATGCAACCTAAATCAAAATGGTATGCTTTGTATGCAGCAAGAGCTTCCAGATGAGTCCCCAAACCTTTCTATCCTGAGCCAGAAGACCATTCTTTTTTTTTTCCTTTTTTCTTTTATTTTTTATTTCAGGAGTAGAATTTAGTGATTCATCACTTACGTATAGCACCCAGTGCCCACCCAACAAGTGCCCTCCTTAATGGCCATCACCCATCTAGCCCAACCCCCCACCCAACACCACCCCACCAGCAACCCTCAGTTTATTCTCTGTATTTAGGAGTCTCTTTCGGTTTGCCTCCTCTCTTTTTACCTTATTTTTCCTTCCCTTCCCCAATGTTCATCTGTTTTGTTTCTTAAATTCCACATAGAAGTGAAATCATATGATATTTAACTTTCTCTGATTGACTTATTTTGCTTAGCATAATAGACGCTAGTTCCATCCACATTGTTGCAAATGGCAAGATTTTGTTCTGTTTCAATCACCGAGTATTCCATTATATATATATATATATTACTATATCTTCTTTTCTTTAAATGTTTATTTACTTTTGAGAAAGACAAACAGAGTGCCAATGGAGGAGGGGCAGAGAGAGAAGGAGACACGGAATCTGAAGCAGGTTCCAGGCTCTGGACTCTCAGCACAGAGCCCGACACGGGGCGCTAACCCACGGACCGCGAGATCATGACCCGAGTCGAAGTCAGACGCTTAACTGACTGAGCCACCCAGGCGTCCTTACTACATCTTTTTATCTGTCCATCAGTTGATAGACATTTGGGCTCTTTCCATACTTTGGCTATCGTTGATAGCGCTGCTATAAACATTGGGGTGCATGTGCCCCTTTGAATCAGCATTTTTGTATCTTCTGGGTAAATACCTAGTAATGCAATTGCTGGGTCATAGGGTAGTTCTATTTTTAATTTTTGAGGAACCTCCATAGGGTTTTCCAGAGTGGCTGCACCAGCTTGCATTGCCACCAACAATGCAAAAGGGATCCTCTTTCTCCGCGTCCTCGCCAACATCTGTTGTTGCCTGAGTTGTTCATTTTAGCCATCCTGACAGGTGTGAGGAGTATCTCCTCGTGGTTTTGATTTGTATTTCCCTGATGAGGAGCGATGCTGAGCATCTTTCCATGGGTCTGCTAGCCATCTGGATGTCTTCTTTGGAAAAGTGTCTACTCACGTCTTTTGCCCATCAGAAGGCCATTCTTAAGGCCAACCAATGTGAGACAGTAGGGCCACCTTATTTTCAGCAACAGCTACCCCAGAGACCCAGCATAGAGTAGGTACTAGAAAAATATACGTCGAATTGAATTTACCTGCGTCCCCTCATCCCCTTGCCTGCTGGCTGCCCCTCCCAGCAAGTGGGTTATGACACTGCTCCTGCTAACACTGCTGTCCTCCTCGATTATAGGGGGCCATCCTCTGGACACCCCACATCTTCCACGGGAGCTGCCTCCAGGACTCTCAAAAACTATCAGTAAGGATTTTTTGAACTTTTCTTGGGAGACCTAGCTGGGAAGAAAGTTGTCTGGGATACTGGCAGAGAAAATGACCCTTTCTATAAATACACCACTTACTGCTGTGGCTCTTGTAGGCACAGTGATTCAAATGGGGCTCAAAAGCCTCTCCCTCAACTGTCTCCCCTCATGTCTGACCCACCATGGCTCTCTCTTCGGAGACAGAGTGCTAAAGCTCTCATCAAAAGATAAAGGTCAGCCGAAAGGGGGACAGGAGATGGAAGTAAATGGGTTGATCATGGGGGTAATATGGTCACGGTATTTTAGCTTCAGATTGAGCTCTGAGACTCCTAGAAGGCAAGGTAAAGAGAGAAAGAAAGACAATGCATTCCAGGGCTCAACCTATAAGAAAGGAAGATCCATAACTGGTTTTTTGGGAGGGGGAAGTCTTCCTGGTGAGACAGGGTAAAGATTTCTCAGGTGGGCTCTTAAACTGGGTACCGCTGAAGGACACAATGCACAGCGAACCCGCCGGTCACACTCGCCCCAACTTCAGGGTTCACTTCCAGCCTTTCAGAGAGGCGAGCTGAGTCAACCAAATTATTTGTGCATGAGCCCATGCAAGCAAAGCGATCGGTCCCACCCAGACCCAAATGACAATCTGGCCCCTCTCCAAATGCCATAACCCCCCGGCCAAGGGCGATGCCCAGTCCGGGGAGAACTTGTAACAGATGTATAGACTCACAGCGCATGCTTGGCATTTGATGGGAACAAGGCCGGGAAACCCCGTGTGGCAGCAGGCCATGACAGCCCTTTCTCTCCAGCGAGAGCATCCCGGGCGATCTGTGCGTCTAGGATCCCAGGAGAGATCCTAGTAGAGATTCTAGTAGAATCTCCAGTAACGATTTCATAGGTACCGTTTCCAGGATGCCCAGAAGAGACATGCTCAGTGGCAAGGGTCATCACACTGAGGGGGTCCCCACATGACTCCCCACTAGGTATTTATAGTTCACCCGGAGTCCCCGCCCATCCAGATACACCTCGCCCTCCAGGGGCCGTGTTGCTTTACTAACACACTTCCATGGCATCTCCATGGTAACCCGCTTTAGTAGAAAGGTAGTCCGAGGTCAAATCCATCCTTAGAGAAAGAGAAAGGGTTTTACTTACTCTTCACAGGGGTGGGGCGGGGCGAGGAGGCAGGGCAGGGGAAGTGCCCGCCGACTTGTTTCCTCTGCTTTCCACTTAGATCTCACAGCCTTCCAAGGGGCGTTTAAAAACGCGGAAAGTGTGGCCGACATTTTTGGTAAGTGAAATGCCAAACTGCTTCTGTCTCCCTGGTGTCAGGGCACGGGGTGCGTGAGTGTGGGAAATCTAAGGAAGTTACCAGGGCCTTGGTCGCTGCTCTCTGGGCTCCCTTGCTCCCGCTGCCCCAGCCAAGCTCTGAACTGTGTGATCCGGGTTCCGACAGGAGCAGTGGTGTCTCCTATTGCATTGCGTGTCACTGGGTTGCGAGGTGCCTGCATCGTCCTGACTTTGTTAGTCCTGATCAGTCCGCAACCCCGGCTGCGGGGCGGGGGGGCGGGGCGGGGAGAGAACGGCGCCCCTGCTGCCCAGGCTAGGAATCGAGCCTAAGAGAGGTATGTGACGTGCCCAGGTCACAAGGGGGACGCTCCCCTCTGAGTCCAGAGCTCAGTGGCTGGCTCTTCTCTCCCCAGCTAACAAATACACGTAAAGCCTAAGAATTTCAAAGAGGGTCAAGGGCTCCATTTATCAATTACGTTTCTATCCCGTGACTATCGATTGCTGGACACCGTGATGGTTCCCACCATTGCTTTCTGAAAGTACCCCCCAAATAAGGCTATCCTGTGATTGACAGGGAGCAAGGAGCTCTGAACGGCTGTGGGATTAGACAACACGGGTAGAGGACTGCACTGGAGGTGTGCATGTGACTCAGTGCAGGTGCCCGCTAAGTTTTTGAGTGAAAATGCATATTTACATAAACACACACACACACACACACACACACACACACACACTCAAGCAGCTTTTTTCCCTCCGTATAGAATCATTTCTTCGTTTTCCGACGAGGCCATGTGAAAACAAACCATGGGAATGGAAGTTTGAATGGGGTAGGAAAAACTCGAAGAGTCTGGGAGGGAATAGTCCTCACAGACCCCTTGTGGACCTCCCCAAGCTCCCACGGGTGACCCTGTGCATTAGAATAATGGCTGTGGGGTCACACCCCCTTTGGCGCTTAACCGTCTTGCAGCCAGAAAGGCAGAGAATGGGGAGGGTGGGTGTGCCGCTCGAGGTCAAAAACCTGGAAATTGCTCTCTTGCCAGTTTTGCTCGCAGGAACGTTCGTGTTTGGGGCAAATCGTTGGTTGCTGGTTGGTACCTCGGGCATATCTCTGACCTTCAGTTTCTTTACCTGTGAAACAGAAGTGACAGAGTGGCACTGCCTTGCCGGATTAACGGGAAGGTTATGGGATCATGGGCCAAGCGAATGCTTTCTAAGGCGTGACTTGCTATCACTCTTAACTATTGTCCTATTTAAAGCACATAGCAGTTTCTGGCCCATAATAGGGGCCCCCAAATTATTAGTGTCTGTATCCGTTCTCTAGGGCCACGACTGTATCATTTGGGGTCCACTCATCAGACTCATAGTGACTTAAATAACAAAGGCATTTAATCATCTCACAGAAGCCATCTGAAAGCCCCAGATGTCGGAGGTATCAGCAGGTGTCAGAGGCCCATTCTTCCTCCACCGCTCCAACTAAGCATGCTGGCTTTTCGATATTAGGCTTGGGGCCTCATGGTGACAAGGTGGTTGCCACAGCCCCAGCCAACACATCCTCACCCATATTCAAGGAAGGAGAAAGGTGTAGAGCCAAAGGATGTCTTCCATGCCTTTGTCCTTTATTATGAAAGAAACAATTCCCAAACGTCTGAGCCAAAGGATGTCTTCCATGCCTTTGTCCTTTATTATGAAAGAAACAATTCCCAAACGTCTCTAACCGACTTCCCCTTGTTTCGGCCAGATCTGGGTCACGTGCTCAGCCCTAGGTCACTCACTGTAATGGAAGCCAGGATTATTAGCATGACGAACCCAGAATGAGCATGACACATCCCCCAGGGATTTGCGGAAGGGGCTCACCTTCGCTGAGCGCCTTTCAGCTTTGTGGGTAAGGAAGAAAGTAAGTGACTATTGGAGGTGACCGGCAGGGACCACGGCTCACAAACCTGCCTCCCTCCCATTGTCCAGAACGACCCTGAGTACACAGTAGGTGCTTAGTAGGTTGCCGCGGTGCAGGAAGTCCCGGGCACAGGGGCTCCTTCCCGGACCCCGGTCCCCAGCGCCCGGCCTGCTGTCCCCTCCCCGCAGACTGCCTGGGCTCCCACTTCACCTGGCTGCAGGCCGTCCTCACCAACTTCCCCGCGCTCCTCCAGTTCGTGAATGGCATGAAGTGTGTGGCCGGTCTCTGCCCCCGGGATTTGGAGGACTATGGCTGTGCCTGCAGGTTTGAGATGGAGGGACCGCCCGTGGACGCGTCTGACAGGTGAGCTCTGGGAGGCCTGGCTGATATTTGGGAAAGCTGTCAGGAGCTTAGTTCTCCTCCCCTGCGAAGCGACTGGTTTCCTCATCTTTCCATGGCTATGTATCACGTCCTGGGAAGTTGTCAGGATCCTGGCTCTGTCTCACATACAAAGCGTCAGAGTAGTGACTCTCCGAGTGGGGTCCCCCTGTATCAGAAACACCGGGATGCTTGCTAAAATGCAGATTCCAGGGGCCCATCCCAGACCGACCGACTCAAGACTACCTTTACCTAGAACCTGAAGTCTGAATTTTAAACAAGCTCCCCAGGAAAATTATTCTTTGTTCAGAACAGTCCTGGCCAGCAGGGGTCAAGTAACTACGAAGGTTTCCATTCAATTTTCGCACAAACGTGCGCCAATCCCATATGGACACTCTGCTTAATGTAACAGAATCCTCGGGGCGCCTGGGTGGCTCAGTCGGTTCAGCGTCTGACTCTCGCTTTCGGCTCAGGGCTTCTTGATCTCACAGTTGGTAAGATCGAGCCTTCCGTCAGGCTTTCCACTTACAGCAGGGAGCCTGCCTGGGATTCTCTCTCTCAGTGTCTCTGCCCTTCTCCCGCTCTCGCTCTCTCTCTTAAAATATGTAAATAAACATTTGACATATGCACATAGACAGAATCCTATCCCTGCTTCAAAGACGTAGGTAGCTAGTGGGGGTTATAGAGGAGACACAAGGGGCCCCATGACAGTGCGTGCCCTCCCTGCACACAAGGGAGGGGAAATTACAACAAATCCTCTACCTTTACACATCAGGTTAGGAAGAAAAGTTAAAATGCTAGATGCATCAAGTGTTGGCAGGGATTTGGCAAAAGGTTTACTGGCAGCGGGAGGGCACCTCTACCCCAGGATCCATGTCCCCACCCACTCGTGTGCACCTGTGCCCAAAGCCAGTGTGACAGAGTGTGTGCTCTCATAGAAGTGGGAAGGACTCCCCTTAGTAGCAGATGGGACAGCCCATTGTCTGCCCTGGAGTCTCTCCATTAGGACACCCTCTTTGAACGCAACCTCCATGCTCCCCAAACCTGCCCTTCCCTGCCCTGCACCCACCACGTGGGACAGCGCATGCACACGGTCTGTCTCACGCTCCACTCAACAAACTCTAAGCGGGGGGGGGGGGGGGGGGGGGGGGGGGGGGGGGGGAAGCTGCACCATGTCATTTCTGTGCACCCCCCACTGTGGACCACAGCACTGGGCACATAGTAGGAGCTCAGCAAATTAACTCCAATTGCTTTTCGGAGATTAAAATTAAGTAATTACATAAAAAGTGATATATCCTTGCCGGAGCAGGAAAAACAGCTTCGGAATCAAGCAAGAGCTCTCTCTCATTTCCACGTCTCCAAGAGAGGATGTCAGTTGCCTCTGCACCAGAAGGGCACTTTCCCAACTTTGGGACCAGGAGCAAACTGACTCCCAGAACCAGCTCACTGACATTCCCACCGAAAGAGGCTGATCCGTGCGGCATGATGCTCGGACCATTTCTGGGAATGTATTTTCCTTTCAGGTTCTCCCTTACCACTTATTCTACTTATTAGAATTATTAGAATGCCTAGAACACCTAGCCAGAGGTCAAAGAAATGAAGCAGCAATCCACCACAGTCTCAATGATGGAAGAAGTGATGGCCCCCCGAACCGGTGGAATGACGGGCCACACCCAATTTCGGTTACTTTACACAGTTCAGTTGACGGGGGTGGGGATCTCCAAACTCCTGGAGGACTGGATGTTTCTACTTTGAACCTTCATAGCAGATTCCAGGAATAATTGCTATCATGTATTGAGTGCCTACCTCATGGTAAGATCTATATAGATGTTTTCTTTTTTTTCTAACTTTTAATATTTTTTCAGATTATTTACTTATTTTGAGAGAGAGAGGCAGACAGAGAGAGGGAGAGAGGGTGCAGGAGGTGCAGACAGAGGAGAGAGAGAGAGAGAGAGAGAGAGAATCCCGAGCAGGACCTGCTCTGTCAGTGCAGAGCACAATGTAGGGCTTGAACTCACGAACCATGAGATCACGAGCTGAGCCAAAAACAAATGTCGGTTGCTTAACCGGCTGAGCCACCAAGGCGCCCCTGATGGATGTTTCCCTGAATCCCCCAAATTTTTGAGGTAGGCAGTTGGAGAAATTTCGTAGCTTGCCCAAAGCTATGAGCTGCCTGCGTACTTTTTCTTCTTTACATTGGTCTCCACTGACCTCCTGTGTGCATTGCAAGAGCCTCCTGACCCCCATTTTAGTGTCAGCCTCACTCTGAGATTGACTTCGACCTTGGCAAGTTACTGAGCCTTGTACATCTCAGTCCGCATGTATGTAAATGCTCGTAATGATAATAGCACCTGCTGCACGGGTAACATCACCCAGATGTATGTGCATGCATGCGTATGCACGTGTGTGTGCAAAGAGCTCTATTGGAAACATCACTGCCAGGAATCCTCCAGAGACACCACCATCGCAGACTCCCCTCTTAACCTTCCCCCATGCTCTCACCTTGGCCTCCCCCACCTGCCGCAGCTGCTGCTTCCAGCATCGCAGGTGCTACGAGGAAGCCGCCGAGGTGGACTGTCTCCAGGACCCTGCCAAGCTCAGCATAGAGGTCAACTGCGTCAGCAAGACGATCACGTGTGGTGAGCATCTCCCGGTGTCTCAGGGGGCCGGGCTGAGAAACGACAGCTCGGGAGTCCCAGGCCCAGGGTTCCCAGGGTCCCCCCTGATCATCACTGCCACGGACAACATCATCGCCTCTGCTCCGAGCCCCTCGAGGGCTGGATCCATGGCATCTGTACCTCGCATGGAGTCGAGGCACCAAAAATGCTTCTTGACATGAAAGAATAGCCCATCCGCAGGTTGTGTGATTTATGATTTTATACTGTAGCCCCCCTGGGAGCTTGGGAAAGCAGATGGCTTGCAGCTCCCACACTGTGGGATGTTGGAACAGTCACTCAACAAGTCAGAACCTCTGCCCGGGGAGGAGAAAACCCCGTGCAGAGATTTGTTTTGAGAATTGAGTTAAACAATACTTCAAGGTAAAACAAGGGTACCTTTGTTAAACGTAAACAGTGCTCCCGTGTGAAACAGATACCACGGTGACTGGCCTATGTTAAGAAGTCAGCAGTGGAAGCGTAAGAGAGGCAGTGATGGACGGATGAGGTTTGTGGTTGCTGCTGAGTCGGTTCAAACCTCAGCTCGCCACCCTGCTCACCATGTCACTCCAGGGATTGTACTTCACGTCCCTAGACGGTCCGGCAGAAGAATTAGAAGAGGCAAAGGCGTGGGGGCGAGCATGGCACCTTGGGGGCACGGTACATTGGAGCCGTTTTTTATGGGCACCTATCATGTGCCAAAGGCTTTATACCCAGCAGATGCGATTGTCCTAACGATCTTATGAGATGGACTCATTATTCCCTGTTTTCGAATAAGGGCAGGAAAGCTCAGAGAAATTAAACAACTTGCCCAAAGTCACATAAGCGGCTAAGTAGCAGCGTCAGGGTTTGAACCCGGGTTCCACTGACCCCAAAGTCCAGCTAGCGAGGACTGGCTGAAGTGTGGCGCGTCGGGAAAGGAGTGAGGAGGGGCATGAGCCTAAATCCCTGCACAGTGAGCACGGAAAACACCGTCCATCCATCCATCCATCCATCCATCCATCCATTCATTCGGCAGGTGCATACTGAGCACCTACCTACACTGGGAGCACCTACCTACACTGGATATCTAGGTCCTGGGGATATCCTGACCTTCTCAAATCTCCTCATGGCTGCCAGGCACTGTAAAAATACCAGAACCAAGTGCTAGAGTGTGTTAGTGACAGGAGCCGTGGAGGGAGATAAAGCAGGGGAAGGCACAGGGAGGGCTGGGGGGGGAAGGCCCCCTGAGAAGATGCCCGCGGAGCCAAGACTGAGGCGCAGCGGGAAGCAAGCTGGCGGCCGTCCCGGAGGTGGGCACCGCCATGCCAGTGGCTTGTGGGTGTGCTTTGATGTATGCGGTGCCCCCCGTGCTTGGGAGACAGGCCAGACAGTCAGAAAGGGGGTGAGGAAGCAGGAAGGAGATGAGCTCCAAGCTCAGCTTTGACGTCCATTGGGAAGTTGTCGGAAGGTTCTAAACCCCCAGAAACACATGATTTGCCCTGAGTCTCGAAAGGCTTGTCCTCAATGAGCGTGGACAGGGCAGTAGGTTTGGGGTCGGGGGCGGGGAGAGGCCACTGACAGAGCCCAGGCACGAGCAGATGGGGGCTTGGCCCAAGGAGGGGTGTGGAGGTGGGGATATGTGGTCACACTGTAAACAGGTCGAAAGTAGAGGCCCGACGGTCGGGGGTGAGTGTGAGAGGAGGGGGCACAGAACCCAGGTTGGGCCTGCGCAGCCGAAGCTCATGGAGCCAACACGGTGAGAGCAGGACGCCCACAGGGGGAGCGGGACCCTGGCAGGCAGATCGGGGTCAGGGTGGAAGGTCGCATTAGCTCTTGGGATTCCCAGTGACATCCTCCCACCTGCTCTGCCCTTGCTCCGTGCACAGAGTCCGGGGACCCTTGCGAGCACCTGCTGTGTACCTGCGACAAGGTTGCCATAGAGTGCTTGGCTCAGTCCAGCATCAACTCTTCCCTGAACCTTCTGGACACTTCCTTCTGTCTGGCTCAGCCTCCAGGTGGGAAGAACTGGGCCCCGCGTCGGTGGTGGGGCCTGACAAGCTGGGGCGGGAGCCGGCACGGGAGCCTTAGTTGCCGTGTGTCCTCAGATGCGAGTCCGGCCCCTTCCGACAGTCCCCCAATCCGCTGCCCTGAACAGGCTTCCCAATGTGTTTCTTTGCAGAGACGCCCAGCACGAGAGAGTGGACCACGCTTCAGCCCAGAGGTAAGGCCTCCTAGGGAGGCTGCTCCTCGGCCCACAGGGGCCAGGCTACAGCTGGAGCTAGGAGATACCCCCCCACCCCCCTGCCGGGCCTGCCTGAGTGACCCGTGGCACTGGAGAGGTCCCCCCCTACCTTCCCCTGCCCAGGAGACAGCATGACTGCTGAGAAACCCAGTTCAAACATCCAACAGCAAACGGCCCTCCTGCAAACATCGTTCTTTGCCACATGGACAGGGGTGCGTTTAATCCAGTTAAGGTGTAGACCCCGGGTGCTTTCTCTCTTGCTCTAGAGTCAGGGCCCTGGTGTACAATGAGGGCAGGACAGGGTCCAGTGCTCTGATGGAGGAAAAGGCTCCTCGTGGCTGGGTGAGCTCCTGGCCACGGAGGCCTCCAAAGAGCAGACAGGCTTCCTCCCTCCTCTGCCTTCCAGAACTTACCGCAGAAAGGGCAGTCTGGGCCCAGACAGGGGCTCCTTGCAGGGGAGGCTATTTTTTGTCCCTCCTCTTAAGACAGGCCGCCTACTGAAGCCAGTAAGTGTTCATTCCTACTCTAAAACATGCGTCTTATGGGAAAAGCAAGGGTTCAGCTCACGCTGGGCATTCCTCCTTCACCAAAGATCGCACGGCCTCTCCGTCCCGACGCCACGGGTGCCCGGGGATGGGAATTTCGAGGGGCGCTTTGGCAGAGCGTCCCTCCTTTCCTGGGGCTGGGGTCTCCCTCCCAGCCCCGCGGCGTTTGTCAACGAAGCTGAGGTCAGCGCGCCCGCGCGTGTGAGCGTGCACGTGTGCAGGAGTGTGCTGGCGTAGGCGTGCGCACATGCGTGGCTATGGGTGTGTGTGTGTGCGTGTCCTATTTCGATGTATCTTCTGAGTCTGGTTCTCTTTCTTCCGTGCCGTCTGCCTCCCTTTTTTTATTTATTTATTTATTTTTTTTTAATTTTTTTTTCAATGTTTATTTATTTTTGGGACAGAGAGAGACAGAGCATGAATGGGGGAGGGGCAGAGAGAGAGGGAGACACAGAATCGGAAACAGGCTCCAGGCTCTGAGCCATCAGCCCAGAGCCCGACGCGGGGCTCAAACTCACAGACCGTGAGATCGTGACCTGGGTGAAGTCGGACGCTTAACCGACTGCGCCACCCAGGCGCCCCTGCCTCCCTTTTTTTAAAAAAAAATTTTTTTTTCTAACGTTTATTTTTGAGACAGAGAGAGACAGAGCGTGAACGGGGGAGGGTCAGAGAGAGGGAGACACAGAATCTGAAACAGGCTCCAGGCTCTGGGCCGTCAGCACAGAGCCCGACGCGGGGCTCGAACTCACGGACCGCGAGATCATGACCTGAGCCGAAGTCGGCCGCTTAACCGACCGAGCCACCCAGGCGCCCCCCTCTGCCTCCCTTTTGAACGGAGGTCTTTCTAAGTCGGGATATCACAAACCTTCGAGGTCTGCAGGCCTTTCACTGCCACAGCCTGGGTCTGCTAGGGTCACCTTCCCCGGCCAGAACCCAGCAGGGGCTGCAGTCCCTCCTGTGCTGGGGCCCCGTAAGCATCCCATGTCCCGGGAGGTGTAGGTGAGACAGGGAAACCCTGAGATAGAACGAAAGCCCTTGTCTGGCAACAGCTCTCGCGGCCCCCTCCCGTCTCGGGCCAGCAGTCCCAGCCTGTCCTCTGAGACCCGTGGCACTTGGTCTGGGCGCAGTGTTCCATCAGTCATTGCTTCGGGGCTTTCTGTTTCAGTGGTTCCTGTGGACCCCGCAGACACCAGTGCGATGGCCGTTTCAGGAGAAGGTGAGCACGAGGGGGCCGGCGTGTAGCCCAAATACCCACGCTGTGGTTGTGCCATCTGCCTGCCTGCTGGGACTACTTCCCCTAAAATGCCCCCTGCCCGGGATTGCATTGAGACTGCTCAAGAACATTCCAGAGCCACTCAGTTCCTCCCGACCCCCGCATCTCTTCTCTCTTTGCTCTGCTTTCTCCCACACCCCTCTTCCCACCTCGGTAGAATTGTCAGATGCAGGATAGTCACCCTCGGTCACCTGAGGCTGAATTTCAGATGAGCCACAAATACTGTTTTAGTATGAGTATGTCGCAGAATTTGCATGGGATATACTCATACTGAAGAGTGATCTGTCGCTCGCGTGAAATCTGAATTTAACTGGGCCTCCTGTATTTTTTATTTGCCACACTTGGCAATTCTATGCCTCAGGGGGATCGCCCTGCACCGCCACCTTCCCAGAAGTTTGAGCCTTTCTCTCCTCCGCGGCTGCTGCCGTGAGAAAAGACGCACGAGCTCACTGTGCAGCTGATCCCCGGCTGCCCTCCATGTCCAAGGGCATCTCATCCCCAACAGCTCTCGGGCAGCCCGTGCCTTGGACTCCAGGTCTAGGAGAAGAGGAAACGGCACCCGAACCCAGCCAAAGCTTCACCATGTGCCCCGCCCACATGGCAACCATTCCCCGCATGACCGACAGTGGCCACTTCCATCAGGAACCGAGGCTGCGCCTCGGGCTTTGCTGCCCACGAGACAATCTCCGAATAACCCTCAGTTGGCACATTTTCCACTTTCTGCAGCCTGAGCCGTCATCACCCTGGGCATGGTGCAGAGAAAACACGCTTCGTAAGGAACCCAGAGTCTAACTGGTGAAAGAGAGTTCGTGCACTCACACGTCGGTCCCCCAGCACTCATGCACGCACACCCATGACCTCACAGTGCCCACAAATGCCCTCCAGGAAAGGAGGGAGCCTGAATGCAGGAAGAAGCTTCGGTCACAAGGGAAAAAGACAAAGGGCCCGTGACTGTCCTCAGCATCGTGTCATGCAACCACCGTGCTTTGGAGCCCAGCGGCTTTGGGATGGTCTCCTGGCTCTCCCATTTTTCAGCTGTAGAACTCTGAAAGCATGGTTCGCCCTCTCCGATCTTCCATTTCACTTCAGAGAGCAGCGACTGGCCTTTTTTTTTTTTTTCCTGTAAAGGGCCAGACAGTAAATATTTTAGGCTTTGTGGGCCATAGGGTCTCTGTCACAATGACCCAACTCGGTCATTTGGACTGGAACCATAACGTCGGTAACTGGATGGGTGTGAACGTGTTCCGCTAAAATGTTATTTGCAAAAACAGGCTGAGGGCTGAGCCAGGGTTTAGCAGCCCCTGGAAAGGGATGGTTACACCTGTCCTCCGGGGTGACAGGGGCTTAAATGAGAGAGAGAGCATGGGAGGATTCTGGGCCAGCGTCTTCTTCGGAAGTCTGGTGCGGCTGTGAATAAGCAATGCGGGACACTGGACAATTTGCTTCAAATATTAAATCTCATTTAATACTCACACAACCCGGTAAAATCATCAACCCCACACCGAGATGGTAAAGTGAGCTGGAGAGAGAAATTGTCCAAGACATGCAGCTGGGTGGCGGACTGGGGTTCGAGGCCTGTATGGCGTTCTGTCCTTACCGCTAGACCGCACCCCCCCTTCGGGTGCCTTCCCCCGTGGACCTGCTCCAGCAAGGGGACATAGTGTCTCGTTCTCCCAAAGGGGCCATTGGCTTGTCTCTTTGCCTACAAACAGGCCTGGTGCTAATGTGGCCCCTCGTCCACTTAATGGAGACCAGCGTGTCCATATTCTTCATCAGACCACCATGGGCTTCCTCTCCTCAGCCCCCCAGTCCCTCGGCCCCCAAAGCTGTTTTGTTTGCAGGCGACCCCTGCCTGGCTTACGTGCTGAGCTGGGCGGGTAATTGAAGTTGAGTGGTTTCTTTCCACAGTGGCTCCTGAGACCAGAGCCGACCCGCTGACCACGCCCTCCAGGACAAGTAAGCAGAGAAGACTCCGCAGGAGGGGACAGCACGGGATCCGGTGGCGACATGCCATCTAAATATACATGCTCAGTTCTGATGACAGCTCTTTGACGGGCCCCAGAAGACACATTAGTATACGCACTTTCCAGATGATGTAGGAAACTGAGGCTCTTAAAAGTTACAGGTGGTTCAGCACCAGACTCGCTGGACTGGTCTCTAACCCAGTCTCAGGTTATAAGACTTGTTTCGTCTCTTGTCATTCCATCTTGTTCCATCTTGTTCCGTGTCGTGGTGACTCACGGAGAACAGCCTCGTCCCTAAAAACATCTAGGCCAATGTGTCCTCGGAAGAAGTAATCTAATCATTTACTTTGCTTGTGGTGATGAATAACCATTTTTGATAAGCATATATCTCTCATAATAACCATTGACTAATTACTAAGAATGAATAAACAGATTCCTTGGTTAACAGGCAGTGACATCACAGAGGACTTCAATGTGTCGGCCCGTTCCTAAGCCCCTACGCCCATCCTCCGGGTTCATCCCCCTGGTCCTAGGAGGCCCCATTTGACAGATAAAGGAGGCGCTCTGAGGGGCAGTCGTTTGCCTGGGGTAGGACAGCATAGTATTCCGTTCGTTCTGAACCTGCGAATTTTACTTTGAAGGGAACCATCTTCCCGGCTTAGAACCCCGGAGGTTCTGTGTCCACTTTTATGTGTCCACAGCAGTAGACTCGTGAGCCCGATCTCGACATATCACCATGGCAATCTTGACCTTTGACACACTGAATTTAAGGCAGTTCCTTCCTTCACCCATGGTGTTGGGAGTTACCACCACTGGCCCTCTGTAGTACGGCCAGAAGAGCAACAGCCCCCTATCTCAGTGGTTAGGACAGCCACCTTCGGCCAAGTGGCCCCGGGAACTGCATTCTGTGACTTCCTAGCTCCATGACCTACAGTAAGTGACCTGTCTTCTCTGTGTGCCCCCGTTCTCATCTCTGAGTGAGGGTGAGCACAGTACTAATTTGTGGGGTTGTTGTTTAGGACGAGCAAAGCACTTAATACTGTGTCTGGCTTGTAGCAGGTCTTAGTCTGTTCCTGCTGCTACAACAAAACGTCAGTAGCCTGTGAACAACGCAATTTATGTCTCATGGTTCTAGAGGCTGGAAGTCCAAGCTCAAGACACCAGCATGGTCAAGTTCAGGGACGCCTGCTTCCTAGACAGCCACCTTCTTGCTGTGTTCCCACATGGTGGAAGGAGCCAGGGAGCTCTGTGGGGTCTCTTTCGTCAGGGCACGAATCCCATTCATGAAGGCTCCCCCCTCCTGACCTAATCGCCTCTCAAAGTCCCCAAGATCATCCCGCTGGGAATCAGGTTTCAACACATGAGTTTGGGGGAAGCACAAACACCCAGTCTATAGCGTAGTAGGAGCCTAATCGCAGTTAAACAACAACAATCTCATTTCGCAGGGAACCGGGGCTCAGCAGTCTCCCGGAAGCCACATAGCAGGCAACTAGAGCCCTTCTGCTGCCTTGTTCTTCTTCGTTCAAAAATACGTGGTTAAAAAAAGGTTTTTGTTTGTTGAAACTCTGGAGAAGTCTGCTTTCCTCAAGTAGCTCAAAGATGCACCTGCTTCGAGACCTGCAGGTCGCGGCTACTTTTGCCAGCAAGCCCGTGTCTGGGGAGGGCAGTCTCTTTGGCTTAGCAGCGACCCAGCCATTACCACCAGCTCCTGGGAGGTAGCCAGGGGCAGAGCAACGAGCACATTGCCTCCTGTGCCCGTGGGATGGCAACCGCTTCTGGAAGCCAGGGTGGGACAGACCGGAGTCAACACTCATCCCGTCTCTCTTTTTTTGTGGGCAGGCACGGGCCAAGGCCAGCAAGGCGCAGAAGCCGCTCGGACCATACCCGCTCCGGGTAAGCACACCGGGTCTTCCCGCCTGCATATAACCGTCATCCCTATACGTTTATGGGATCTGGTGTCTCTAAAACATGGAAGAACCATGGAAACCAAGTCCCTTTTACACCCTCTCCCAAGAGCAGACAAAGGAAGTTAAAAGGTAGGTCCATTTCGAAAGAAAGGGAAGAAAAGGTAGAAAGAAAGGGAAGCCTACCTGATACAGAGATGCTTTTAGAAAAATATAGAAAACTGTGTATTGTTTTCTATTTAAATCACCTGTCATGTCACATTATACACACAGCCACTTTCAAAAGCTGGAGGCATTTCCCTCTCCTGTCTCCCCACGGGCAGGGCAGCTCTATGACCTTAATTAACATGAATTAACATGAACCAAGATCCCTTGGTGCCGTGGCTTTGCAAGTCTGAGCTGTTACACTGAAAACATGAGGCGAGGGGGCGCCTGGGTGGCTCAGTCGGTTAAGCATCCGACTTTGGCTCAGGTCATGATCTCACGGAGGTTCGTGGGTTCGAGCCCCGCATCGGGCTCTGTGCTGACAGCTCAGAGCCTGGAGCCTTCTTCGGATTCTGTGTCTCCCTCTCTCTCTGCCCCTCTCCTGCTCATGCTCTCTCTCTGTCTCAAAAATAAATAAACATTAAAAAAAATCTTTTTAATGAGGTGATACTCCCCTGATATTAAATATTTTCCTATAACATGATTTTGAGTGGCTGTACCACAGTTTCTGGTACGGAAGACCATAAATGTATTTAGCCAATTAATCTCTAACATCTGTTATTGTGAATAATAGATTTAGGCTTTAAACCCACTACTTCGGATTCATTTGTCACCACAAATGCCGAGAAGCTGAATTACTGAGGGCGTGATCCTTGTAGGGCTCGCCCCATGTTGCCAAATTGCCCTGGAGAAAAACTGGCCCTCACCTGTGGATCCCATGACTAATACCGTGTACTATTATTTAAAAGCGAGCAAACAGGGGCGCCTGGGTGGCGCAGTCGGTTAAGCGTCCGACTTCAGTCAGGTCGCGATCTCGCGGTCCGTGAGTTTGAGCCCCGCGTCGGGCTCTGGGCTGATGGCTCGGAGCCTGGAGCCTGTGTCTCCCTCTCTCTCTGCCCCTCCCCCGTTCATGCTCTGTCTCTCTCTGTCCCAAAAATAAATAAACGTTGAGAAAAAAAAATAAATAAATAAAAAAAATAAAAGCGAGCAAACAAAAACCTCTATTGTTTTAATAGAAAAAAAGACCCACGGTAGCTCATTTTTCCTCCTTCTCCCCTCCGAGGAAAATTGAAAGGAGTGATTTTTGTACCCAAGAGTGGCTGGCCTCTCACTCCGGGAGCTTTGGACCAGGCCTGGCCAGAATTCTCAAATCTTTTTTTTTTTTTTTTTTTTTTAAGTTTATTTATTTTGAAAGAGAGAGAGTGCAAGAGGGGAAGGGGCAGAGAGAATCCCAAGCAGAGCCCTACGTGGGGCTTGAACCCATGAATTACGAGATCATGACCTGAGCCAGGATCGAGTCAGACACTTAACCAACTGAGCCACCCAGGTGCCTCCAGAATTGCCAAATCTTAACCGAATTTATGGAGGTGGGTCCCCAGTGTCAGAGCTGAGGGCATTGAGACTTGGACCGACTTTGCCCTCAGGTGCACAGTGACCTTCTCAGCCTGGGAGTTGGGGAGCGAGAGGCATTTGGGGTGGCCGTTCAGGCAGGGTGAGGGATGCCACAGGCCCTCCTCTAAGGGGATGAGGTGGGGGGGTCTCACGTTTGATTAGCACCAATGATCCAGAAAGTTCTTCCTCAGAGGGGGAGGGCTTCTAGCAGGACGCTCAGACTCAGCAGAGAGACAAACGGGCTTCTGGGGCTCCATCTGCCGATAGAGTTTTCCGCCTGGAGAGCCTCCAACCCCAGACCAGATGTGTCATCACCCTCCCTGAGCGATTCTAACGGCTGCTGTAGACCGTTGCCTCCTTGCTAGGCATTTGGCTACAAGATTATTCACACACAAAACAGGTATCACTGAGGCGCCTGGGTGGCCCTGGGTCCGACTCTCAGTTTCAGCTCAGGTTATGCTCCCGCAGTTTGTGAGATCGAGCCCCGCATCAGGCTCTACATTGACAGCTTAGAGCCTGCTTGGGATCCTCTCTCTCTCTCTCTCTTTGCCCTTCCCTTACTCGCATGCACTCTCTCTCTTTCAAAATAAATAAACATTTAACACAGGTATTATTAACATAGTTTTAGAAATGGGGAAATTAAGATTGAGAGAGGCTAGGGATGCCTGGGTGGCTCAGTCAGGTTAGCATCCAACTTCGGCTCAGGTCATGATCTCATGGTTTGTGGGATCGAGCCCTGTGTTGAGCTCTGCACTGAGTGGGATTCTCTCTCTGTCTCTCTCCCTCTCCCCCTCCCCACCCCCCACCAAATGGATAAATAAATTTTAAAAAGTGGCAAGACAAATTTTATTCAGGTTTCTGCAGTGGGGAGGGGAGACTCCAGGGTCCCTGAGCTTGGCTAGGATCTGGGTGGAGGTGAGAGGGCCTTTGAGAGGGCGAATGGGAGGGCGGACAGCTATTGGGAGCTCCTGCAGAATCAGGGAAGCAAAAAATTCCAAAATGGGGGGGGGGCTGTTTTCTGAAAACTTAGGCAAAGGCAAGTGTTGGGTCAGTGAGCGTCTCAAGCTGTTAAGTTCTCTTGGCTGCCTTGAGCTTTCTCAGGCAGGAAGTCAAGGGGAAGTGGGAGGCTGGGTCATCCTGGGGACACCAGGCTGGGGTTGGTGAGTGTCTCCTTAGTGTGGGGGCAGGGCATGGATGAAAGAGTTTGTGCCGTGAATTTGAAATTCTCATAGGTCCAGGTTGAGGCCTGGCCGAGAAGAAGGCCCAGAGGAGGCCGGCTAGAGGCTGGTCAAGGAGAGAATCTGTCAGCTCCCAGCAGTTTGGAACACGATGGAAAGAAACCCCTGCGTGGGTTTCTGTTTATGGGATTGGAGAGGGGGGCATGATGTTAGACAGAGGTTACAACAGGGCTACTAAGGCTGTGTGCCCAACCCCCAGGGAACGGAGTGCTGAGCAAGGACACAGAAGCCCAGGGATATGAAGCAAACCAACATGGAGGATCTGGGGAAAGACTGCAAGTCAGGGGGCCCTTGAGATGCCCCAGCCTCACCCAGCGCTCTGGGTCCACAGATGGTGGGGGCGGAGCCCACGAGGCTCCCTCTGTCTGGACCAGACTGGGTTGGAGACATCCCTACCTCTGGCCAAAAGACCAGATGGGTCAGACACGGAGCAAAGGGGGATCTGGACGGTGCCAGGGAGCCTGGGGGTGGGGGGGGGGTGGGCAGGGCCAGACCCCTGGCCGCCTCACGGCCACAGCAAGGACCTGGCACCTAACTCGGAGTGTGGTGAGAAGCTGCTCCCGTATTCCGAGGAGTCTGAGGTGGGGTCCTGCTCGCCAACACTACTGAGTACCAGGGGCTGGCTTCAGGATGCACCGTGCTTGTTACCCCTTCACTTGTTGTTGTTTTTTAATTTTTTTTAAACGTTTGTTTATTTTTGGGAGACAGAGAGTCAGCAGGGGAGGGGGAGAGAGGGAGGGAGACACAGAATCCGAAGCAGGCTCCAGGCTCAGGGCTGTCAGCACAGAGCCCGACGCGGGGCTCGAACTCACGGACCGTGAGATCATGACCTGAGCTAAAGACGGACGCTTACCCGACTGAGCCACCCGGGCGCCCCACTCCTTCACTTGTGAACACCATGCCAGGCCCCCCGCCCCCCCCCCCCCCCCCCCCCCGCTTGCAGGCAGGTGCATGGCAGTTAACACAACACACACAGGCCTGGCAGGCTGTGACAGTCCTCGTTGTGGGAGGTCATCCATGTGGCATGGGCTCCTGTCCGCTTCGAGGTTATCGCGGGGCATTTGGAAATTCCCACACGACATCCGCGGATCCCCAAGACTCAGCCCCGACGTCTGCAAACCCAGATCGAGGACACTACCCGAACACTTTGTTCTCCTGAAACACCCGTCTGCATTTGGCCTTGATCGTGTGTCCACCTGCAAATGTCTTCTTGGGCCACCTTTTGAACATGAGCTGTCACGCTGTGCGTTTTCAGGATCCGCAGAGACGGCTGCCTCGGCACCCGGTGTAACCATCGTCCCCACTGGCTTGAAGTCTCTGGGCTTTGCTGCGTCCTCCATCAAAAGTGGCCCAGGGGAGACAACCGGAAAAGGTAGGCAGGAGCAGGCAGAGAAGCACGTGGCCTCTCTCGGCCTTGAGATCCTCCGCGTGGGTCGGGAGCAGAGCCCTTCGGGCCACGGTATCCCGCTGTGACCTCCTGTCGGTGCTACCTCAAGGGGCCGCTCCTTGCCAGGTGAGTTCAGGAGACACAGACGGGCCCTGACCTGCCTGTGGCCACTCAGCTGCTGAGCCGGGGAAAGGGGCCCGCTGGTCTCGGGCTCCCACCCCTCACGCTGGTCCCCAGGGGAAGAGCGTGGGTGGCATTACCCACACCGCGGTTGTTGGAAAGAAAGAAACCACCGGGGCGTTCCTAACCCTCCCTTTCTCTCCCCTCCTCCCAGCAGAGCAGTGGAGAGAGCTGCATTTGAGAGGGAGGCCGGGCCGGGAGCCCTTCGCAAGGCCCCTGGTTCCTCGGTTTCCCCCCCACCGACCATGTGATCTCGGGGTTTGCGCGGTGGACCGTAGCCTAAGTTGGCCAAAGCTGCAGGCAGGGGAGGCAGGGAATGGGGTGGGGAGGAGGGTGCAGGAGGAGGGCAGAGGCGGAGGCAGAGAAAGAAAATCCAGGCCTCTGAAGGGAGAGCCCTGGCGGAAGGCGGGGGTTCCTGGTGGGGTCAGGAAGCCTGGGAGGCTGGCCAGGACGCCCCCAGGACGCTGGGCCCCTGCCAGGGCCTCAGGTGGACACAGTCCCTCCACTCCGTAATCAGATGTGGCCGAAAAGCACCTGGAGTCCCGACCAGCCCCCTTACCCCTCAGGGGGATTTGACCAGGAGCCTGGGCGAGGGCCGCAGAAGCCTGGACGGAAAGGCTTGCTCTCTGAAACACAACTCGTGCCACACAGCAGACAGGGCGGTGGGGGGGCGTGGGGGGGGGTGTACTGGCGGTGGCGATTTTCCCAGGAAACGGGGGAGGCGAGGACAGAGTTTCCCCGGACCCTCAGTACCCACGTGAATCACCGTGAATGCCGTCCCAGTGTTCCCTGCTCTCCTGACAGTCCTGTGTCTCGCCAGCCTGTGACAGGGTCACCTTCCTGCACCTGGGAAGCAGGAACATCACGCGGGCGATGCCTCAGCTGGGAGAGATGCTCTTTTGTCTGACGTCCCGATGCCCGGAGGAATTTGAAGCTTACGGCTGCTACTGTGGGCAAGAAGGACAAGGCGAGCCGAGGGATGCCCTGGACAGGTAGGGACGAGCCAGGCTGGCGGGACAGCGGTCACTGAGAGGGCCCACTGGCCGCGGCTTCACAGAGAAGCACTAGCCCACTCAGGACGGCTTGCTGCCATCATGGGCCCAGTTTCCTGATGAGCAGTTGAGGCTCAGCCTTGACTAAGGCCGTTCAGCTACGAAGGGGCAGACCCACACGGGTCCGGACCTTTCCAGGTGGGGAGTCTAGAGCTCTTTTAGCTCTGCCCCAGGTACTGCCCTGCTGCCCTAAGACAGTCCACCTGCCTATTTTGCAACGACCCCAAATCTGCCTATTTTGCAACGACCAACACGTCACATTGGCAGCCCCCCCTCCCCGCGCCCCCCCCCCCCCCCCCCGGCTCAGGGTGCCCTGCAGGTGGCCACAGTGAAATTCAGCTTCTCAGTAACTTTGAAGTCTAACCGCTACGTTTTATAGCCGCCACTCCTGGAAGAATTTTCAGCGACCTCGTGCATTGATGAGTACGTCCATTCCCTCGCGTATGCACTCAGCCCGCATTTCTTGAGCTTTTGCTCGGTGCCAGGCACCGTGCTAGGTGTGGGAGACACACAAATGGTTACACCCGAACCAAGCAGATGGAAACACGCGGCCAGTGCCGTTACAGCAAACAGTGCTGCACCGGGCACGAGACGGGCAATGCGACAAAAAGACCAGCAACGCGATAAATGCCACGGAGGGGACGGAGGAAACGGGGCAGGAGCCAACCTAGACAGGAGTTGCAGGAATATTCTGAGGGCAGAGCTGATACGGCGTTAATGACTGCACATGAGGACCACCCAGGCCCACGGCCGGCCAGTGGAGAGCTCGGCGCTCAAGAGGCGTAGGCCCCTTGGGATGGGGGGCCACCGAAGGGAAATCGACAGCCACAGACCATCCTGGAAGCAGGGATGGCAGGCACATGGGGCATGTCACCTGTAGGTGCGATGGTGTCTGGGCGCCCGTGTCACTTACCTCCATGGGTCCTTCTGCCCTCACCCCGTCATCGAGCTCCACTGCAGGGAATCTCGTGGGGAGGAAGCGAGGGGCTCGGCTGCACAGGCCACCTTCCGAACTTCCTTCCCACCGGGTGACACGGAAGACGTGTTTATTCCAGCAGAGTGTATAACAATCATACATTGTCTACACTCGGAAGTTCAACAGCACGCCCTCCGCTCTCCAAGACAGAGAACAACGTAAATACTACTGTCCCTGAGGCCACAGCACTCAGGCAGATGGGGCAAGGGGTAGAAACCTAGGGTCCCATGGAAGGATAGGGGGATGCTTTTGGAGGCCTCCTGACCACCGGCCATATTGCACAAAAACATGAGATACGACCAGGCATATTGACCAAGGAAGTCAATATGGCTTCCTTGACATTCACAGGGAAGGAATCAACACTGCCAGCCGTAGCCTTGACCGAGGAAGAGGTTCTCAAATTGATACCATTTTCCGCAAGGGGGTCTTTTCAAAACCACGTATGCTTTACATTCTGGGCAACTGGGGTGACTTTTAAGGGCATTTTGATCATACGTGATTTCTGATTCATTCACTCACTGCCTTCAGATTTTAACAATTATTTTAGCTACCCACCACCCCCGACCCCGGGCAGGTGCATGCACCAGACAGTGGGGCTCAGCCGTAACAACAGCTGAGTGGACCTCCAGCCACCAGCTAACGTGACGGGCACACTGGGGTTGCTGGCAACAGGCACAGCTGATACCTTGGCTGAGCACAAGTGTTACCAAAGGCTGTGACTGAGCCCTGCTCTGGCTGTGGTCTCCAACAGCACGTGAGCACCATTTTAGGATGGGACGAGTTGCAAAGGGAGGATCTCGGGGGAGTGGCATCTCCTATGGGCTGGAGGTGTCACAAGATGCTTTCGGATGCCCGTGTGACTAAAGGACACTGGCAACTGTGAGGCTTTATCAGGCTAAAAAGCAAGACACTGTTTCATTCATTCCCATACGGTTACCGAGGTCTTGCTCCGTGTGGGACACTTTTCTAGATGCTGTTTTTCATTTATGCTCTGTTCTCTTTCAAGGCTGGGGGCCAAGGGGGTGCCCTATGGATGTGGGATTAATTATTCTATTATGTACAAGGCTGGAAGCAGTGGGGTCACTAATCCATGTGGTTCCTTTGTGTAAACGAAAGACAGCACCCCTTCCTCAAGACTATTTCCATCTGTGGGCAAATTATTGTAATAAAAAGGAAAAGCTTTGCAGTCAACAGAGTTGTGATAAAAATACAAAAAAAGAACATTTTTAATAATAAGATGCATACAGCGTGACTGACATGGTCTTAGATGTGGCATCTTTGTGCAGTGCACAACTTAAACAGCCACACATAGTGGTCCTATGTGCGTTGGAAAGGCGGCCTTGGCTTCTCTCACTGCTGTAGGGATTGTGGGAGAAGCAGGCCTTGAAGGAGCGCCTTGGGCAGCTGGGTTGTCCTTGGTCTTAGGTGCTGTTTTTCCCACCACTGCTGCTTGGAGCAGGTGAGAAGGCTGGGCTGCCTGCTCGAGAGGCTTCCTCGGTCACCGGCGGAGTGCGTGGACGGTACAGCCAAGTGTAAGTGCCGCGGGCCCATGCAGCGAGCCATTCCCTTCGTTCATGTCAGCGTTCATGTCAGCGTCACGTACGGCTCATGCCTATTGATGCTCCCCCAGCACGTTTTCGTGTAGAATGTGATTTAACACTCTTAACCGTGAGGCACAGTTAAGACCCTATACTGATGAGGGCCCTGAAGTTCAAGAGGCTAAGTCACCATCTGCCCGCAGAGCTGGCGAGGAGGGGGCCGGGGATAACATCAACAGCCCGTGCATACGCAGTGCCTACCACGTGCTGGTCTGAGATCACAGGGTGTGTTGACAGTTAATACGCCCAACTATCCTCTGAAGGGGCGCCGAGTCTCCCCTTTATGAGGCCGTGGCCAAGGCCAGGGTCACACAGGCAGAAACAAGTCAGTGGCAGGAGTGAGGCCCGGAAAACCATGTTGCCGAGGACCGAGGACAGAGTCCTCGTGCTCGAGTGCTCAAGGGTCTCGTGGCATTTTTCTTCTCTTCCTAAGAAGCAGAAATCTTTCCCCAAGTGAGACCCCCGAGGAACCCCATAAAAACGGAGAGCCCTGGCCGATGGGAGAGATGTGCCTACGGCCCCCTCCCCCCTCCCCCGGGAGCCTCGGCGGGGACGTCTGAGAACTGGCGTCCCTGTGAGCGAGCGTCACTCTCACGCGCCTCGAGCCCGCTTTTAGAACTGGCTTCATTTCCTCATCACACACATGATATCCACCCCCAACCCCATGCCATGCAACATTCGAGAAATCGGGTGGGGTTGCCAGACCTAGCAAATAAAAATCCATGAACTTGCATTTCAGATAAACAAATAATTGTTTAGTGTAAGCATGCCCCGAATGGACATAACTTATACGAACACATTTGTCTGAAATGCACATTTAACTGGGCATCCCGTATTTTGTCTGGCAACGTTAAAACAGATTGGACAACTACTTCCATTGGACGAAGGTGGAAAGTCTGGCCCAGAGAAGTAACGGTTCCTGCCAACAAATATTTCCCGAGTGCTAACTCGGCAAATGGGTGTCAGGGATCGACTTACTTAGGTGCTTGAGCACATGGGCTCTGCCAGCAAGGTCCTCTGTCCAGCAGGAGGGGAAGGTGGAAACAGATGATTAATGCACAATGTCATTAACACACAACGTGCTGGAAGGTAGAACCATAGTTGGGATTTGATGAGTGTCCACAGGAAAAGACCCCCCCCCCTTTACTGAGGGGCGTCAGGGAAGCTTTCTAGAGGAGCGGATGCCAAGGGGAGTCTTGACAAACGGGTAGGAGTTAACCAGGAGGAGAAAGCGAGAACATTCCCAGCAGGGAGATCACGTATGCTGGATGCCAGGAGGTAACAAGATGGCGGGTGGGGAGACACGGCCGAGGGCCAGACAGGCCGGCCACGTCCCTCCCTCACGTCCGCTACTCTGTTCTCGCCCTCTACTCTGTTCTCGCCCTCAAAGGTGTGGAGCAGAGCCTATGCGCGAAGCTGCTTTGTGCCTGTGACCAGACGGCAGCCGAGTGCATGGCCTCTGCCTTCTTTAACCGAAGCCTCAAGTCCTCGGGCAAACGAGAGTGCCAGGGCCACAGGCCGTCCTGTGAGGACAGCTCGCACGGAGGGCCTGCGGCCTCCTCCCTCAGCTCCAGCTCTGAGGAGAACAGCGAGGAGGCCACGCCCCACGTGGAGGGCCTGAGAAGAAGCAGAAGGTCTCTGGGGAAGCCGCCGGGTGGTGTGGGGACCAGGCCACAACATGGCCCCAGACAGATCCCCAGAGGAAGTGACGAGCACACCCTGTAGTTTCCTCCCGTTAGGGCATCCTCCTCTCTGTCCTCAGCACAGGCTCAAGGGGAAGAGGGCCGGGGCGACCCTGGCACGGCAGTGTCAGCCTGTGTGGGAATGCGCATTTAGCGGGGGCGGATGAGGGCTCTGTACTTCCTTCAGCCCACCTTGGCATCTCAATAAATCCTCCCATCAGTGTTGGTTTTGGTTTGGTTTTCACGACATGTTGTAGATACCGGTGCATGGGTAGATGTCAAAGGTAAGAAGACAGAGCCACGGAGCAGACAATTATTATTATCTCCACTCTATGATAACTGAAGATGACTTTTTCTTCTATTAAAAACAAAGGAGCGTATTTAATCGATCTTATGACCTACGGGACACCAATGACCCGCCGGGGATGTCTACGAAGAACTGAGATAACACACCTTCTGGTAGGAGCCCTGAAAACATACTTGCCGTTCTAGTTGTTACGAGTGGCCATGTGTCATGGGCCACGGCCACCACCAGGAAGAATCACTGCTCACGCTTGTCTCAGGTCCTGGACTTCTTGTCTGTTTGTTTTTGAAGGGTTTATCCCAGTGGCTGGAAGTTTTGGGGGTTTAAATGCCCATGCTGACAGAGGCAAATTAATATCACGGTAGCTGTAAAATATCTGAAACGCTAGCCATCCCTCCATCCACCCACTCACCTGACCCGGTACCAGAAGGCAGTGTATTACCAGAATCCCCCACAATATTTGGTAGGAACACAAACTCCTTGGTTCATATCACATCCTAGGTTCCCAATCCCCCACAAACCACGTGTCTGGTAGGGAGTTAAGAGTCCCTGTCTGCTCCTCAGGACCCGCTAGAGTTCAGTGTTGCTGACCTCACGGCAGACAAATATTCTGAAGTTGGGAGGCCAGGGTAAGAAATTGAAAGGTTGTGTTGTGAAGCCAACAGCAGACATCCTTCCCTGCCTTCCAAGGCGATCACGTGAGGACACCTCTTGATGAATCCAACACACTGGTACCTTTCAACCAGGTGACTTTAACTAGCAGCCAAAGTTTGGGTTCTCCCAAACTAAACTTTGGGTTCTCAAAGCGAACCCTCTGACAAGAACTTGAGAGCAAGTTCAGTTGGAAAGTGAGGGAAAGCCTGACCAGAGACCAAAGAAACAGGACAGGAAAGATAATGAAAGGTGCCTTAGCAAACCAGGTACAGCTAGAAGGAGAATACATGCACGGAGAGAGGAGAGAGATCAGGACGTCAGCTTCTAGCAAATCAGCCAATACTCCTGGGGAGGGAGAGATTGCCTCCTGGCCTGCGGCACGTGGGAGCGAAGTGGGCTCCAGGGCCCAGAAAAAGCGTTCAGGCAAAGAAATGCAGGTGCTAGCGGTTGGCATCAGCCAGCACGCATTCGATGGCAGACGCAGGCCGGTCGCTGATGGCAGTTTCTCCAACTACTACGTTGCTGGCTTGTTCCTCCTTCCTTTAGCCCAAAGCGATTTACCAACTGTCTGCTCCCACTGGCAGTCGTGGTGCCAGCCTACCACTTGTATGGCGACCATCTGCCTTCACATCTTCACCGGAGGCGGCTGGTTGTTGCTCAGGGAAAAGAAAAACTGACGTGACCCACCTCACTCTCGTAGTTCACAACCTTTAAACCTCATGCGGGTGCTCAACCTCTTCTTAAAAAGTTGATGTTCCTGCTCTCCAGGACAACTGTCTGGTTTTAGCTCCTCTCTCCAGACCTCCCCACACCTTCCCCTCGCACTCAGCTCATGACTCTGGAGGACCGTGAAGGGCCTGAGATTTCACCCTCCTTGCAGCTTAGTTGATGTGCACTGCATGGATGCTGGCAGAGGACACGAGACACCTGGGTCAGAGACAAAGGACTTCATTACCTACAGTAAAGGCAGTAGCCCCAGCAGCATTTATGCTGCTCCCTCGAGCCCTGATGCAGACTAGACACACACACACACACATGGCTTCATTACATGGGAGAACCCTGAGTTTAGGTAACCTAAAACTATCCTGGTTGTAAGCCCACCTGACCTTTATCCCAGAACACATTCTCTTTCTACATGAGAGTGAGCAGGCCTGCCCTTGGCTCCAAAGGGAGACACCATCCCTACCTTCCCATAGTCTGTTTGCTATACTACATTCTGGGGGAGGTGGTCCAGGCTAAATAAAGGCTGTTGGTGTCTGCATGCTCACATGACAAGCACGGACACAAGAGACACAGAATTGTCCAGCAACAATGGTCTCAGCTGACCCTCCACTTTGAAAAAGTGAAGGTTTCTAATGGGAACGCCCTCACTTTCCTGCTGCCAAAGCTACAAAATTACCTGCAGTCTTTCTCTTCCGTCTCCTTACAATGACGTGTTCCTTAATCTAGATCAAAGGTCAATCCCTCCCACAAGGCCCTGTGTACAACACTCTACTGCCTTCTCCAGGGTTTGATCCCTGTAAATACTTCCTTTTAAAATCAATTTATCCCTTTTCTTCTATGACAATCTAATCAACATGCAAACGTGCCCTAAAATCTCCCATCTCTAAAAGTCCCTCCCTTGACTGATTTAAAGGAAGTGTAAAATTATAAATCTGATGCTCCTAGCTGAAATACCAAACTAGACAGTACTCTGTTGAACACCTTTTACCTGACTCTACATCATCCAACCCTACCTCTTAACCCGCACACCGCGGTGACAACCGGTTCCACACAGGCTTCCACCTGCCTCATTCAGAGAGGTGGGGGCCCGACATCTGCCTTCCGAACTTCCATTCTCCTCGCGATCTGACACAGTACTCCTCTGAGAAGGAAGCATGGGGCACCGTGGGAAACCACTCGGTGCTCAGGTACACATTCCAGAAATGGGGGCGGGGCAGGGGGTAGTTACTGCCAACAGGCCACCCTGGAAAATGAAAGGCACGCTTCCCCGGCTTTCATCACCTGGGTGGGCAGTGCTGAGATGGACCTCCGGTCACCTACAGTGACACACAATTCATAAACGAATCCCCCTAACGAGCCCTTCTCCTTGCACGGCACTGTTCCAGGCCCTGGCCGGGTTTGCTGGGACCACGGCCCAGAACAATCCCCGCGTGTAAGCCTGTGTCTTAGCCCAGGTTCTCCTACAGCAGCCTATGACCGTGCCCTCCTCAGAGTCTGCCTGTGACTCAGAGCACAAGTACAAGGAAAAGACAGTGGAACAGAAGGCAGGGCTTGATGCTCTGTCTTGGCTCTGCTTTTTCATTCATTTGAACTTGGTGCTTGAGACCAGTATTCATCAGAACGGCTGACAGGATCCAACAAGTTAGGGCTAGAAAGAAAAGCAAGTGACACAGCACGTAACACAGGCTGCTCCTTCTATGCAGCACCTTCCCGGAAGTAGCATCAGTGAACCAGGGGGCGGAGGGACCTGGAGCCGCTCTTTTTTTAGGAAAGAATTTATACGACAAGGAGAGATGCAAACCAGAAGCCTGGTGCAGAGAGGGCAGCGCAGCTTTCCCGGCTCACACCGAGAGCTCCACCTTCGCCACATCTCGTCACGCCTGGCAGCTGCCGTTCTGGTCCTTCGACGTATGTGAGGATGCGGGCCCCCTGGCAACCTGATTCCTCCGAGAGCTCTTCATTTTTAACGAGAGCAAAATATTAAACAAACTTGACTTGGTAAATGCAGTCACTATTATACATATGTACTTATACGGAAGTAATCTGATTTTGTTTTATTGCTTCCATAGGAATTGCAAAGGGAATTTTTACATTACAAGAAGCTCACTTTGTTACATTTGCTACATATACTGGCATGAATAAGACAAATCAGTTCCATTTTTGGACACAAAGAAGAGAGATGCTAATTGCTGGTGAAGTGTAGTATTATTCTAAAAGATAACAAGTACAGAAGCATTAAGGGGTGTACCGTGTGTGTGCGCACGCGTGCGTGTATATTCAGGTCAACTCCAATGACAAACTCTAAGCAGTCAGAGGCAACACAAATCTAAGGAACATTTATATGTTAGCTATTCAATGTCAAGGAAAAAAAAATGAGGCAAGTGTATATAGCAAAAACAGAATGATTAACAGTTTATTAAGAGTTTTAAATATCTACAAAAATATAGCCATACAAGTGAACTTCAACAAATCGTAAACTTTCAGTCTCCAAACTGGCTTGGACGTGACCCCCTACCCGCAGGATCGCCTACGGTCTCCTAGAAGGGACAAATAAAGCAAAGATCCACTTCTTGGGAACCATTATTTATCTAGGATATATAGAAGTCTACTGTGATTTAAAAACAACAAGAAAAAAAAACCCGCAAAACCCACATCAACAGTTTACAAACAGACCAAGAGAAAGGGGTGAGAAACATTAATTCAAATGGTTTTCCTTTACATGCAATACATGCATTTTTAAATCACAGAGAAACATGAAATTTTGTAGAGCAAAGTTTGTTTTGCACTGAGTGCAAATGAATATATAACTCCTTTACTTATACCACTAAATTATATATATTTTCATACAAAAGCACACAGTGTTCATCTATAAAATGACATCCAAGTGGATGATGGTTGTTTCTGTGTGTCCCCCTGCTCAGATGTTTTTAAATGCACAAAAATTAACACCCTTCTTTAAAAATAGAGAAGAAAAAAAGGGGAATAGAAAACATAAAACTTGGCCTATTATGTGGTGACACATTTTACCTGATCAAGAGGCAAAGTCCCAGTGACAGCTGAAGTAAGGTCATCCAACCCCCGTGCTGACTGCACTGTTATCCTGCAGATAAGCATTCACGACACCGCCCGGGAGGCCCGAGTATCATTTTATGGGTCTAGACAGCTAGGACCTTTTGCAAGAGGCTTCGAGACCCCGTACGTCAGTTTATTAAAAAACTGGAGGCAGGCTTGTTCTTTTGCCACTTCCATACATTTTTCTGTTCCTTGCAAAGGTGCCCAACAACCATATACACAAACCCCTAACATGCCATTCTCAACTGTAGTTTTTCAAACAAAAAAGGTAAAAACTGAATTGTTTTTTGAGCTACAATGTTTGATATGTATATTGTTCTTTGTAAAAAGAAACTGAATCTGAAAAGGCAATATAATTATAAACAGGTTATTCTATAAAAATGACCTAAGAGAATTTTATATGAGTTGCAAAGAAAGTTGCTCATTTTCTCTGTGTGATGGAATTCACTAAAATGCACATAATTTTAAGGAAACACTGTGGGGCTGGGAGCACATGTTACACGTGTAGTCCCGGTGGCCTCAATCAACAGAAGCTTCCGCTGACAATCCTTAGCACGCTTGATCACTAAAGCCATAGGCACTCTTTTCAAGTGTAATATAACAAATCCTAAACAGATGCATACAAGTTACAGTTCAAATCTTACAAATTAAAAGCCCATTTGGAGAATCTTTTGACTACGAAGGTTTAAAACAACGCACAATATAAAAATGTAAATAATGTGCTTTGGAAGAAATCAAAATGTACACACTCTTCACAGGTGAACTAGTAGCTGTTTTAAATGTCTTTTTTTTCTTACACTAAATACAGATCTCATTTAATTAATGGAGCCACAGCAAAATACTACTATAGTTTCAAAGTATATTCTGTAAACTAATACATCTTATGATGTAAAAAAATATTGCACGGTTTGGTATGCCAAGAGTAAGCTCTAAGCTTCTCTCAAGTAGAACGGTCAACTCTTGGCAGACAACACAGTATTACGAAAACTAGACGCTTTTTAAGTATGGCGATTTTAGGGTTGGTCATATTCTAGGAATATTATTCAAGAGATGTCTTCTTACCATAAACAAGTTGAGGAATGCCTAGCACATGTTACTACAGATCACAACATCTAAAACATGGGGACAACAAGCCACAGAACAGTTTTGCAGCCCCAAGATCAGCAATATATTTGTATGTATTTGCTTTTGCAGATAACCAGACACAAAAGCAATTCTATTTCTAAGCAGTTGTGTAGATGTTTAAGAAAAACAGTAGACACCTGATGCATCTTCAACCCTCTGAAAGCATAATCTTTTAAAATTACCTGTTTGTGAAAAGTTTAAAATACACTGTTGAACTATGGAATGATGGGAGACCAATACATGTCCAACTCTGGAAGCCAACAGGAAGCTCAAAAGAAACTATCGTGACAGAAACCGACCCTCAAAAGTACTCTCAACCATATACAGCTCCACCGTTTCAATGCGGTACGTGCCAAGATTTGGTTGAAGAGAAGTCTCACCGTTATTCCCAGGAAGCATGTTAACACACATTAAGTAAACCCTGAAGACTCAGAGGGGCCTTCATTTATAGGCTTTAGATCCTATGCTGAGGTCTTCATGAGCCACTCAGTACACACACAGATCTGGAAACTTCATCTCATAGACCGGGACAGACTGGTACTGGGCATGCCCAGAAGTAATGGTCAGTGTTCCCGATGGACTAGGAGGAGGGCTGTAAACAGAAGAACAAGCCACTGTCAGCAGGTCCATTTAAAGGCTGTTTCACCGAGCATCCCAACAACTACCCGCGAACAGCAGAGTAAGACTCCTCCTGTCACACTGCCGGCCAGCTACAAGGCTAGCTGGGAAAAGAGGTGGGGACACCAAGCTGGTCTTAAGTCTAAGCCAGACGTTGTCTCTTGAATATATGCAGATGTGATTTTTAGTAACAGGATGGCACATGCCCATTCTGGTTCAAACTTGCTTTGTTTCACCAGCAGAAAAATCTTTCTTATGTACATATGTTGTCCTCTTTTGCTGACAGCATGGTATCTCATCATGTGGATATACTGCAACTGATCGAATCTGGTGGATAAATGCAAGTTCATTTGCACTTTCCATTACTATAAATAATGTTCACAGGTCTTATACGTACACAATTTTATCCCGTCTCCAGTTTACAAGGAGAATTTCTTAATCAAAGCATACTCACAATTCTGACTTTGATACATATTGCCAGAATACCAGCAACTTCTATTTCCATCCGGAGTGTACCTGTTCTCTTTTGCTTTTGTTGTTCTTGGTTTTAAATCTTTGCCAATCTGGCAGGCAGAGGGGAATTCATTCGTATTTTTAATTTTTGGGTTACTACCAGTGCTAAGTATCTTTGTAGATTTTCTGTTTCCTTTAAAATAAACTGTCTCTGTGAATCCACAGCCTGTCGTACTCAGATGTTTTTGTCTCTTTAATATGGGAAACTAATTTTTTGCGTGTGTGGGAAACAAATACTTTTCCACAGTTTATTTTTTGAGTCTCAACCTTGTGTTTTGTTTTGCTAAATGCTTAAAAAATCTTACCAAAGAAATCAATATGATTTTATGACTTCCAGGTTTTGTGTATGCTAAGGAAAACTTTCCCTACACTAAGGTAATAAGAAAAAATGAGAGAAAGACAAATATCATATGACTTCACTCATATGAGGACTTTAGGAGACAAAACAGATGAACAGAAAGGAAGGGAAGCAAAACTAATGTAAAAGCGGAGAGGGGGACAAAACATAAGAGACTGCTAAAGCTAAAGAACAAACAGGGTTCCTGGAGGGGTTGTGGGAGGGGGGATGGGCTAAATGGGGAAGGGGCACTAAGGAATCTACTCCTGAAATCAGTGTTGCACTAGATGCTAACTTAGATGTAAATTCAAAAAATAAATTAAAAAAAAAAAACTTAAAAAAATTTCCTGTATAAATTCTAGTATTTCTATGTGTATTTCTAAACAATGGGTTAAAATTTTGTTTTGGTAAAACTCGTGAAGAATGCTCCCTCCTTTGCTGGTCAACAGTCTTTAGCAGTTGCCCACACAGGGTTTATTAACCATTTTGCTCTTTTCCCTGAAAATCTAAACTCTTATCTTTACCACAGATATTTGTATTTCCAACCCTTCTCTGGAACTCCCCCTACCTGCACACAAGTCCAGTCCCCTGTCAGTACCAAAGCCCTAGATCATGGTTTCCCCCCCGGCAAGCTCCCTGTCTGTTTTCTTCCACTGCGTGCTCCCCACTGCTTTATACTGGAGTCTTTCCACAGTGTCTTTGGCATCATTTGTTCAAGAATAAAAAAATGACTGTGTGAACATTTCTGACTGAAACTACAGGTTCATCTGAAGAGAACAATGTCTTTAAGATACTAACTTTCTATTCAAAACAAGGTATGAGTTTCCATTTGTAAAGTGCTCTTGTGTGTTTTTCAGAGATTTATAATTATTTCATATAAGTCATAGACAGTTCTGTTGAGTTTGTTGGTGATTTAGAGTTATGAACATACAGAAATAAATTTTAATTACCATCCATATGGTAATGAATTTAGTTAATGTACGCACAAATATTATCTAACTGTAAACAGTTCTCAAGTTATTCAGTTGATTCTATTTTCCTGGTATATTATTCTATTTCTGGGAACTAACAATTATTTTGTAATCACCATTCCAGAGTTTGTAACATCCCTTTATTTTTTACTGAGAGTTAATTTTCAGAGTGAAATGCAGGTTTTAAGTGTACTGTTTAACAAGAATTGACAAATGTATACCCTGGTGTAAGCACACCCCAGTAAAGATACTGAACACTTTTGTCATTCAACAAAAAGGTCCCCTGTGTCCCTAACCAGTCAGTTTCTCCCTACTCCCACGTGCCCACATCCAACAACTATGTTCTGATCTCTGCTACTGAAGATTAGTGTTGTTGGTTCCTGAATTTCATACAGCCTGTAAAAATGGTCCACACAAGCTATACTCTTTTGTCTGGTTTCTTTTGCTCATTTTTGTTTGTTTAAAACCAAAGAAAACGCGTTCCTCTTTACTGCTGAATAGTACTGCACTCTATTAAAGATGGCCCTATTTGTCTCTTGTCTATCCGCTCTCCTGTTGAGGGACATTTGGTAATTATGAAAAAAGCTGCTAACACATTCACATACATGTCTTTCTGTGGAAATAAGTTTTCATTTCTCCAGGTAAGTACTGAGAAATGGGATTACAGGGTCAAGAGCAGGTATATGTGTAACTCCGTGAGTAACCACTGAAGTCTTACACAGTGATTGCACGTTTTCTCTCCCGTGAGCAATGTAGGCGTGTTCTTCTATAATGTCCAATATACTGTTAGCTCATCCTATGAAATTTTGTCTTTCACATACTGTGTCACTCTGTTCTTGCATTACAATCTGGTTCTTTTTCAGTTTCCTTTTCTCCGCTCAAACATGTGAATCTTTTCCTTTAAATTCTTTGGCGTGTGTGTGCGTGTGGCACACGTGCATGTGTGTGTATTTTTAGGTTCTTGTCTACTAATTCCAATAACTGGATCGCCTGTGGGGCTGTTTATTCTTATTGTATTTTCACACTTCTTTGCATTTCTTGTAATTTCCTTTCGTTGCACTAAGGTCAAAGGGAACGAAAGAACGATGGAGTTTGAAGTGCAAGACTGTCCTGTTTCTTTTCTTGAGAATACAAACCCTTTCCCCTGTCCGGCGATTAGAGTAGGCAAATGAACAAGAAGAAATGTATCAAACAAGACCAAAAACTCTGGGGGGTGCCTGGCTGGCTCAGTCGGTGAAGCGTGCAACTCTTGATCTCAGGGTTGTGGGTCTGAGCCCCACAGTGGGTGCAGAGATTACTTTAAAAAAAAAAAACAAAACCAAAAACTCTATTGTGTAAGTTATCCAGAAGTACGCCTTCCTAATTAGGTAATCTTGGATGAATTACCTAACTTCTATGTGTCTGTTTCTATACTTGTCAAGTAAAATTAATCACTAACCTTTTTAAGGTCTGTTATAAATATTAAATGAAATAATGTACTTAGCACAGTGCCTAGAACAGCATAAGCGTTCGATAAATATTAACTATTAGTAAGGGTTCAATAAATGCTATTAGATTTGCAATGCCAATAAAAGAGAATTAGCCATAATCATTATTCTAAAATATTAAAGCCACATAGCTAGGACAGTGTGATTAAATGTAATATGGTGGGTCCTAGCAACATTCCTTTTAAGAACATGAGTTATGGATATGAATTCGGATTTTTCCACTCAGTAGCTGGATGACCTGCAGCAAGTTACTGGATTTCTCTAAAGCCTCAGTGTTTTTACCCAGAAGATGAAAAAAGAGCCATTTACCTAAGCTTTTCAGGGCTGTCATGACAATTAGCAAAAGGAACAGATACAAAACATGTAGTGTAAGATCAATTACAGTCTAGACAGTTACTGTTATAATTAACAGGCAGCAGGTAAGTAAGTGCCCACACACATCGATTTTCTCTGAATCTAAGGTATGTCACATACTGCATATTACTGTCTGAGTCTCTGCTCTGAAATTCTGTGAATGAGGAATTCGTAGCTTAGTGAGGATGGCAGGAATGGTGGGGCGAATGCCTAGAATGAGATGTGATACTGATGACAACATACTTTGCATACAATGGCAGAAAAAAGGCTGAACTAAAAGAACACGTGGACCACACAGCACGTACCTGCCTCTCCTGTTTACAGAACACTGGAGTTGAAGCAAAGCAGGCTTAGCTAATCAAGTTAAAATATAAATTATACCGCTGATGTATAAAAAAAATTCCGAAAGCACAGCTCTGAACTCTGGCTCCAACACAGTGCCACGTCAGACAAAGGTCCCCTTCCACACTGAGGTCAGTAGAAGAATGTGCGTAAGCGCTTTTGTCTGCTTAGACTGAACTGCCACTGCCTCTCTGTCTTGTGCTTCGCTACTTAATAACCAACACAAGCAAGTAGCCGAGTGACCAAATGTGTTAGGTACCAAATGTTTAGGACATAAAATAACTTACAACAGGACTAAAATGGATACGACTTAGGACCACCCAAGGAAACTTTAGCAATTGTAGTGAGCCATCCACACAGGTACAATCGGTCTTGCCCTGGAAAGAACTGTGAGGTTGAACCGTATGAAACTGCAGTTTTTTTTGCAGATCAAAATGGTTAAATATGAGAAATTATCTGGTTAAGTTTATCATTAGAATGTGAGTCTCCCAAATTACCCAGATCTTTTGGGACCACGGGGAAGGAGGGAAGGAGGGAAGGAAGGAAGGAAGGAAGGGAGGGAGGGAGGGAGGGAGGGAGGGAAGGAAGGAAGGAAGGAAGGAAGGAAGGAAGGAAGGAAGGAAGGAAGAGAGGGAGGGAAGGAGGGACCTAAAAAGGGAAGCTAGGAGAGGTAGAAGACACTGGAAGCAATGCTACCAAGGTCTGTCCAGGGAGCAGAATGACTACCAAGATGGAGGTACCTCTACGATCTCATGTTTGCCCTGAGTGAAAAGCACAATTACTTAAACATAATCAGCCACAACTCTACAAGGGTTTAACAGTTTCTATTTTGTTGTTACTTTATTGCTCTTGTAGTAATAAAATCCTTACCGTATGGTGAGTTCCAGTATTTGAGCAAGTCTGTCATGAAGCAAATTTGCCTATAAGGGAGAAAAAAAAAAATGTTAAGAAAGGATTATTTTATTTCCCCAATACCCACCTGTAATAACACAAATGCAATTTAAAGGACAAAACATATGGGGCGCCTGGATGGCTCAGGTGGTTAAGCATCTGACTCCTGATCTCAGCTCAGATCATGATCTCATGATCTCATGATTCATGGGATCGAGCCCCACATCGGGCTCTGTGCTGTCAGTGCAGAGCCTGCTTGGGATTCTCTCTCTCCCTCTCTCTCTGCTCCTCCCCCACACATGCACACACTCCCTCTCAAAATAAACAAACAAACATTAAAAAAAAAAAAAAAAAAGACAAAGCATAAGTACAACCATGAGGCTCATGGCACAGAAGGCTTTCATGTTTTGGTTTTCTCTCACATGCTGGAACTGAATGTAAAGTTTCTTTCATCCGTTTCCTAGTCTCATTGGTAAAAACAAACCAACAGGCGCACAAGACAAAATACCCACAGCAAAATCCCAGAGAGCCACTGCACAACAAGTACCACGGCCACAGGAACCACCCACGTGTGGTTTGCGACCTGCCATTTCCATCAGTTTGTGTTACATGAAGACATCACTTAGGCTTTGTGGCCAGGCTGCCAGCCCTCAGCCCCTATCTGACACATTGCCCCGTGCCCCGCTGATCTGCGTAAAGTTCAGAACCTACCAACTAATTACCAAAACGTCACAAAAATCAAACCCCACCCCCACCCCCTTTACCAACTGTTCACTTACTTTGGACTCACACTGTGCTGCTATTTCTTCAAAAGGTGCTTTCTGGAATTTCTCTATCACAAGACGCCTCTTTTCCTTTTCCTGTTCTTCCATTCCACTGGTATCTATAGAAATGTTTACAAAGACCCATTAAAGGGAATACACACTTTTATTGAGACTTGTCAATAACCAGAAAAGCAAATAATCTATAAATCAAAAATAAAGGTAATTTACAGGACTAATTTTAAAAGAAAAAAAGCAAAAGACCCAATCTCCATGAAATGTCTAGAAGGCTAGAAAGCGCATATATATAATTGTTTTTTCTTAATCTAAGGGTTAAAGCCACATAGTAAAAGATCCTTTGTCAAAGACTCCCTTTGTCTCTCTTACCAAAATAGGAGGGTGACAACTCCCTCCATGTGAAACAACTTCAAGGTCCTTCCTGAAAGATGATCCCCTCATGAATATTCATGTCCTCATACATATGAGATACGAAATTAAAAGTCTGCTATACTTGATACTGAATGGCACAACTGATGAAATACAGAGTCGTTTGGAACCACACTGTTGTAGCCTTTTCCATTTATTTACAATTTAGAAAGACATTTTTATCTTAACATGCTGGGTGGTCCGACCAAAGTTTGTGAGGCAGTCAAGTAAATAAATGCCTGTCTTGATACTACTGATTAGTGTGTATATTTGCTGAAGAATATGAAAATAGGGACACTTTATGGCTTCTTATTAAAAGTCTGTTTAACGCCCCATCAATTCTTCAGGTTGTTGTTTGGCTCCCCTGGTGGAGAATTTCATAGAACGAAATGCACTGTCTTCAACATTCTTTAAACCAGCCTGCTTTTCAGGTAGATAACTGCGGATAATAATTAGCTAGTTTTAAAAAGTGGAAACAGCATAAAGAGCAGGTCAAAAGGAAACAGGCATTACATACTTTCCTTTGAAATTGTGGTAGATTAACCAAGGTAAAGAATGTATATACTTCTGAATAACTATCAGCAGAGAAGTATGACCACCTCTCTGCTGTTCGCTAGACTGGGGCAAGCAATTCAAATGTGCCGGAGGCCAGGCAGGAGACATACATGTTTAAATCAGGTCAGGTAAAAGCAGCAGAAAATAAGGGGGACTTGGGCAAGATGAGGCATATACAACCTGGTCTTAAATATTCAATTTCTGCAAATATTTCCACCTAAACTTGGCCTGGAGACAGCAAGTTTGTTTTCCATGCTCATTAGGCAGTTCTCAAGCTTTCTGGCTTCAAGAGTCCTTTTTACATCCTTGAAAATTACAAGGAAATCAAGCAGTATTCTAAAAATGTATTCTATCCATTGATATTTTCCATGTTATAAAACTGAGAAACTTTAAAAATATTTAATTCATTTAAAAATAAACCATTTAAAAATAATGAAACCATTATATGTTAACATAAACAAGATTTGCTTAATGAAAAAAATGACCATCCTTTTCAAAATGAAAAATTGAGTGAAGAAAGTGGCATTGTTTTATATTTTTGCAAATCTCTTTAATGTCTTGGCTTAACAGAAGGCAGCTGGATTCTATCTGCAAATGCAGCCAATCCACTGTAATGTGTTATTTTCATTGAAGTATGTAAAGAAAATCCAGCCTCACACAGATATGTATTGGGAAAGAGTATTTTAACAGCCTTTCACAGAACTGTGAGAATTTCTTCTTGCACACTCCAACAGTCCTCGAGAAGTGGTAGTTTTCTTAAAAGTTAGTTGTGATATGGGGTTTCTAGGTGGCTCAGTTGGTTAAATGTCTGACTTGATTTTGGCTCAGGTTGTGATCTCCCAGTTCATGGGTTTGAGCCCTGCATCAGGCTCTATGCTGACAGCACACAGCCTGCTTGGGATTCTCTCTCTTGCCCTCTCTCTCTGCCCCTCCCTGTTTGCCCTTCTCTCTCTCTCTCAAAATACATAAGTATGAAAAAAAAAAGTGCAATATGAAATGTGAAATCTTACTAATACATTTCTTGTAACTGGTCATGGTAAAATCTATTCATCTATTTTGCACTCCGAATAATCCTTATTTATGCACGACTTTGTAACATCATGCAACGCTCATTTGGAATAATGACCCAGTGATTTATGCAGGTTCTCTAAATACAGACGTGTTTCATTATACAATTTTTAAAATCATATTTGTTAGTTATTACAGCTGATCTCATTGGAAATGTCTTTAAATATTGGGGACCTGTCAAACTCTCCAGCGTAGACAAAAGTTTCAAAATTTTAATTTTGTTCAAAGTGCTGATTTTATCATTAGAAGCAAATACAGTGAGGATGGTTTTGTGTTTTCTCTTGAAGTCACAGCTTCATTTATTTTCCAGAAAATGTCTACCAGATACCATAGGTTTTCCATCAGTCTTTTTTTAAGTAAAAATGGTGTTCCTTATAAAAATCGACTAGCGTAAGCTTGCGTATCAAGGCAATCCAAGTGCTCTATGTGTACTTCCCAAAGATACGTACCCATGCGCTGAGATTTAATAAAATAATTTGTAATTAAGAGCATTCCTAAATAAAATCTCGTTTTAAAATAACTGTGTGTGGGGCGCCTGGGTGGCGCAGTCGGTTGAGCGTCCGACTTCAGCCAGGTCACGATTTCGCAGTCCGTGAGTTCGAGCCCCGCGTCAGGCTCCGGGCTGATGGCTCAGAGCCTGGAGCCTGTTTCCGATTCTGTGTCTCCCTCTCTCTCTGCCCCTCCCCCGTTCATGCTCTGTCTCTCTCTGTCCCAAAAATAAATAAATGTTGAAAAAAAAAATTAAAAAAAAAAAAAATAACTGTGTGTGCTGAAGAATATGACCACTGCCGGTCTAGCATAATGCCACTGCCTGTATTCATGTTGACTGATGCAGTATGAGGCTAACGGTGCCTTAATGTTAGGATGAAAATACTTTTTCACTTGAACAGTCCCCTGAAAGAGCCACCACTGGCTATCCAGGAGCCACAGTCATACTATGAGAACCACTGCCCTAGACTGTACATTTCCAATGGGGGTTCAAAGTCGCTCACGGAGTTCAATTTTATTTTGGCAAATTTGCCATGGTCTTACAGTCACAAAAAAATCCTCTCACGGATTAAGCCAGGAAAGGTCGGATTTCATTTCATGTATGATGGGTGCTAGAGCACTCCACCTTTCCTGGACACCGATTTTCTTAAACTAACATCTCTGAGAGCCAATTCCCACTCTATACTGCTTTGCCAATTAGAAATGAATTGTGAACAAGGCATCATTAGCCTAGTAGTAATTTCTATTAATACCTAATTTAGGGGCACCTGGGTGGCTCAGTCTGTTAAGCGTCTGACTTCAGCTCAGGTCATGATCTCACAGTTCGTGGGTTTCAAGCCCCACATCAGGCTCTGTGCCAATACCTCGGAGCCTAGAGCCTGCTTCAGATTCTCTGTCTCCCTCTCTCTGTCCATCCCTCCCAAGCTTGTGCTCTTTCTCTCAAAAGTCAGTAAAACATTAAAAAAAACAAAACTTAACTGAAGGAACCACTTCAAACTTTTAAAAAAGAGGCAAAATACCAGATATAATTTATTTCCATAAAGGCCAAAGAGGAAAAAAAAAACAAAAAACACAGTACTATGTTATGTGAAGTAAAAAGATTAACCAGTGAGATGTGGGTATGAAAGCTGGTGTCAGCATTTGCTAGCGATGTGACCTCAGGAGAGTTTAATTTCCCCGCCCCAATGTTCTCGCCTATAAAACCGCACGAGTTAACATGGTGCTATCGTGCCTGCTGACGACCTCAGGCCACTTCTTCCTCTCACCCTGTTGGAAACACGCTTGTCATTACATGACAGGCCTGTTACAAGTTACTGTTTAATTTTCTCAGGTCTTTTCAGAATTTTCATCCCTCTCTCTCCTACAAAAGGAAACATGCTGTTTTCGTGAAGTTCGTGAAGCCCGCAAGTTGGTCACCAGACAAGGGTGGCATCGAAATAGTGATGTGCTTTCAGGATTCTAAGAAAGTCACTCTTTGCAAAGGAAAAGAATAACCTATGACAAGACAGGACAAGCGTAAAAGTCTAAAAAATGTGGCTGAATAAATCCATTACACAACCACACAGAAACGCCATGCCGTGTGTGTTTACACTGGCACCTAATCCAGGAAGGGGACAGCGGTGAGCCAGCCGGCAAAGCATCAGGAGAGTGAACGAAAATCTCACCAATTGCTTTCTTCAGTGCTTCAAAGGTGATTTCTTCAGTGTTACTAACCTAGGGAAAAGTGATTTGACGTAAAACAAAGAGTTACGAAAGGTCAACACACAAATAATACCTTCACCCAGTTACGAGTATCTAAGAACAGATTTCAACAGATTTTTTCCTTCTTTGTGTTCGCCGGGTTTGTGATTACATCCACTCTGTCCCTGGTGGTGACAAGGGTCTACTGCAGTGACTACTGCGAGGCTGGCGGCATCAGCCCCCTCCCGGCAGCCGAAGCACCACTGAGTCACAGAACTGCAATCCCCAATCGCCGCGTGGGCAAGGCCCGAGTCCCGCTGGCTGAGCCAGGCTTCGTAGGCAAACAGTGCTTGGAGGTATTCAAGGCAGAGACCATGTGTACATACGGTCCAGCTACGTAACACGTGAAAACCAAGGCCTCTCCACCGTCTAGATTATCGGTGCCACGTACAGTTTACTATTCAAAAATAAACTGAAAATTTTAACACGGTTTAAGAAAAAGCAAGAATCGCTACTCGGGCAAGTGTTCAATGACTACAGCTAATCAACATCTTATAATTACATTCTGGATGTTCTTAGGTCAACCATCAAGACCTACTCTCCAAAACAACCCTTTATAAAAGGCATGAAATCAACTGCCTTATGATAAGAAGGCAGTCATAGTTTTTATGGCACGAGTGCATTTTCGGGAGTAACACGCCCAGCTACTACAGTACCTCCAAATGAAAGTGAAGAAATGATACCTGCGTACTTGCCTGGGCCTCTGGTCGTCCCTAATTTTAGCTCACGAGCGTCTTTCGCTAAGGCTAAGGCGGCAAGACTAACGAAAGCAAGACTTCGTGCCAGGCACCTGAGCTTCTCTGTAACTCAAAGGCTTTAGCGGGAAATCAAGCAGCAAGGGCTCCACTACCTCCGTTTTCCCACTGAGGGCTCATATTTCTAGGTGAAGTCAGATTAAACTTGGGAGTCTTCAGTTGCTTTGTTCTAGATATTTGGAGCAGAGACACAGGATTAGGCTCTGGCTCGTTCATTACTGGTACTTAGAAGCAATCTAATATCTCAATGAAAAAAAAAAACAAACCACTGTTATTCTTAAAACTGGTCAGGAGTTTTAGGCTTTTGAGGAAATGCTACAGTACAGGGGAAAGAACACCGAAGAAGCTACAAGGCCAGCATTCTTGTGACACATAATTGGTCACGATTACCTGTCTGGTCCCAGGTACGTGAAAAGCTGAAGTACTTTATTCCAAAAACCCTTCTTCTCTGTGGGTTCTGGTCTTCCCGAATTCGCGTGATCATGATGTCCCTCTCCTTTCTTTTTTCTAACCTCCTTTCTCCGACTCCTTTTAAGTCACCTCTTGGCCCTGTCCATTCTGCTCTAGTACAGGCGACTGCCCTCCTGCCTCCATATCTCCAGCCTGGCTACCCCAGGCCCTCCTTACCCAAGGTGAAGACTATTAAAAGGATGTACTAATTGGCCTCTCTGCTTCCAGTCTCTTCTTTCCAGTTCAGCCTGGTCACGCTTCTGAGATTCCTCTCATGAAAGCATAGCTCCGATAAGGACACTCCCCACATTCCAGGGTCTCCCTACTTCCTACCAGATTACATACAAAGCCCTCAGGTGGGTGTCAAAGCCTTCTGTAATTTGGCTTCCATCTTGTTTCCCACCTTCCCTTCTGTGAATCTGAATCCTATTTAAAAAGGAAAAAGGACCAACTGCTTTATACCAGTGTTTAATGATTCGTATTTTTCACACAGTTAGTTCTAGCCTAGAAGGTAATGTTATTTTGTCTTCTGGTATTTGAACAGTCATTCCTAATATGCAAAATCAGATTCCATAATGGTAAACGAGCCTGAGACTCCAATGCGCTCAAGTAGCTGTTGAAGACGAGTCACCCCTTCACTGGCACCCAACCAAACTCCAGTGTGTTTGCCTTTGCACACACCGCTTGCACTGGGGCTCTGCAGAAACGGTGCAAAGGCACCAGCCTCGGGGAGTTTCAACACCCCTTTTACTCTTGGTAACCTGAACCTTATTCACGATCTGTAACTCTACCCTAGACTGTACAACGCCCTTGGGGCTGCGTGAAATCTGCTGTTTGTCAATCGGTCCAGGTGCTCTGTTACTTTCACGGACACCTTAGTAATTTTATGGCACCTAGGAGAGCAGCCTCTGACTGATATTACACCAGACTTGTTTTGTTAGCACACATGCAAGCTTCTTTACTTGCATTTGGGAAAAGGCAGGGTATGAATATGTAAAATAAAGGTCTGTTGTTGGTCCTGGACTAAACAAGAATTCTTTGCAGCCAGCCAGCGACTTTAATTTTGTATGAAGAAAACTTCAATATGCACTCAAAATGCAATGTTACACATACAGCCTCCCATCTATTCCCCCAAATAATCAAACACCGACTATTATCTTTTAGAGAGAAGAACCAAGTGGTGATTTCAGCTTCTACTCATATCCATTATGCGTATCAGTCATGCCCATAATGCTCAGAGATCAAAGAATCATGTCAATGCTGCTTTATGCTATTAGTCAAGCTGATAATTTTATCTCAGGAGGCAGAGACATTTCTATTCCATGTTAGCCATTTATCTTCTTGAATATTTTTAGATATCTCTCCATCTATATATCTCCATCCATATATCTATATAGATATATAGATTTCTATATAAATATATAGATAAGAGATATATAGATATCTCTAATCTATCTATCTATCTATCTACCTATCTATCTAGGGCAATTTTTAGATAAAGTTCACTAAGTGATTCATGGTGGGCAAAGGTCTGAATTGCAAACATTACTAGTGACAAACCTCAAGTAGCCCAGGTATTTCAATAGACTACTGCTAACAATCTGAGTCCTTATTTAGGGAAACAGAAGTTTGCTAGGATCTCAGCTATATAATCTGACTTTCTGAAAAAAGTTACAAGCTCTAAAAGCAGACATGGGATATATCTGAGGATGAACCGAGATTATGTACATAAAATTTCAAATAATTATGATCAAATACAAGAATGTTTTTTAATGAGCGATTTTCTTATTTGATTGTTAGCAAATATACTTAACCATAGTTTGATATTTTGTTACACCATCAACTGTTAGGTGAACACCTAACTGATGTGAATTTCTCCTGTCCATACCATGAAATTAATTAGTTCTGGCCTAGAAGGGAATGTTATTTTGTCTTCTGGTATTTGAACAGTCATTCCTAATAATGCAAAATCATATTCCATAATGGTAAACGAGTTTGAAACTCCAACGTGCTCAGGTAAATCTTCTAATAACCTGTACTTAACTTTTCAGCTCAGTGTGTAGCATATTTGACTTAGGACTTAGAGCAAAGAGAAAACAGGATCTTTAACAAGCTAACACATGTATTAATGGACTTTTAATTGCAAAATTTATGTGTAAGAATCTTACTATAGTTAAGTCTTTGTACAAATGCTTCTTCAGTTCATTTTATCATAACAGATGGACTCTTTAGAATAATCTGAAGTGCTATATATATACGTTTTTAAATAAAAATGGTTAACAAAAGGAGGATGGAATACTAGTCAATAAAATGTATTGCACACTCTTGATAAAACATATAAACTAAGGCTTTGGATTGATTTCTTCCCTCAAAAGGTAACAGCAGGAAATTCATGATCATTAAAACACAGAGCTAGCACAATACCTTCCTGACTAGTAAAAAGTATATAAATTAAAATGGCTTTGAAGAGGTGAATTTAGAAAAGATGAATTTTCTTGAGCCTTAAACTGGCAAGAAATTACACCTGCCACATTTCAAAATGAATACTAACTGCCTCTTCAATTGCTATTGACATTCTGCTTATAATTTCTTAATGAAGCTGATTAATTCTACTTACTGTGGGGCACTGAACAGCATAAAAAGATGTAAGCCAGTCAGCTGTGGCCTGGCCACTAATAAGTTTTAATTCCCGAAGGTGAGCTGACAAGGATTGGGAGGGGGAGTGGGGAAGAAGGAGGTGAAAGCATGAATTCAGGCAAATTCCTTCCCCCTTTCTGAGACGGATGATCTCTTCTTTATACTGGATCATGAGAAATAATGAAATACCTAGGAAGGCAAGCAAGCCCCAAGGAGAAGGCTGCCTTGACATGCTGGTATTCCGGCATTTCTATCGGACTATCAAAAAATTCTCTGGCGATTTGTGTGGAGTAAGTCGTAGACAATACTAGCTGCTTTTTCTTCCTAAAGCACAGGAGGGTACACTTTTGTGCTCCATTGAAACAGGAGGAGAGCATCAAATCTGACATTTCAAATAAGCCACAATCCTTACATCTGGCATTGACACAGCATAGCCTACATGAAACTCATTACAGTTACTATCAAATGATAAAAAAACTTTCCCTTATAGATGAGGCTTTGAAACCTTTCAGGTATATTTGCCTTCGCATGAGATTGTACAATTTCGTTTATTCTCAGAATTTGTGTTTCATAAATCTTTAAAAATAAACAGGATCTGGAGAGCTTCCTAATTTATAATAACAGGCCTTATGTGGTATTTTTTACTGGTAAAAAAACTTAGTTCTGTTTCACAGATCCTTTTAGTACACTAAATTACAATGTAAGACCTAATGACATCATAATACATACTGTTAAGTTTATGCATCTTTACCGATAGCTGAGTTTCATAAAATGAATAAAAAATAAGCTCAAGGCTAAATCAGATTAGTGTACTAATAGTTTTGTTGAGTTGGGGGGAAATTTAGAGTTCTATTTGCTCCTGTTCAAAAGTCTGGAGGGGCACAAAACTCTTTTACACTGACGTCTCTCTCAAGAAAGCCCTCTGCCAGACACCTTCAGCAACTTACCACATCATCAGAAGGGATGCTGTTGGGCAAAATATCCACCTGAATGGATACGGTGTCCACAATACTTTTTCTTCTAGAAAGTCGATCTTCATCTAAAATAAAAATTGTATTTTCCCCATTATTTGCTAGTGAGAAACAGTATGTCCTTTATAAATTCTACTTCAGATTTCAAAAAATTTTAGAAAGTTAAAGACAGTCTGTTTCACTCTTTCTAAAGAAAAGCACTGTGTTCTCAGACTCCTAAATTTCATCAAGCAGATTAAAAAAATAAAATTGGTGGGGTGAACTGAAATAAGGTTAATAGTTTTATTTTTCAATAAGGGGCATTCAGAACAGCAACAGTACCATTATCTGATAATGTAATCAAAACTAAAAGTCAACACTAAAGGGAGGGATTACATCATCTAAATGGGGTATGTTCATTTTTACTGAAAATTCCCAATACTGCCCCCTATAGCTCTCATGTTTCCTCAAAAGTGCGAAAGCTGAGCACTAACTGGTTCCAGGGGGCAACTCGGGAGCCCACGTCTGCGAGGATGCCACGAACCACACTTGTGGACCAAAAGGGCCTGCTGCCCCGGGCAGGAGCTCCTTGCCACCCTTCCCGGCCACTCCACTCCACTGGCTCCTGACCTGTTGCTTAAGGCAACCACCTGGTCCGAAAACCCGCCCTTGGCTTCAATGCTCCAGCGCAGCCCCCTGCCCCTCCCTTCTGCACACTGGCTCACTTGCTTGGTCTCCACCAACCGTTCTAATCTTCCTTCCGCCACCTTGTCTTCTTAGATCGAGTTACAATCCTGCCCTCAGCCGCTCTTCTCGGGAGGCCTTTTTTCATAAAAATCCCGTGTCTTCCTAACCAGTCAGTTCAGCGGCTACTCCTTGGCCCCCTGCCTGCCTAATTACTTCATGGAAATTTCAATTTTTTTTTATCATAATCTCCTTCCATACATGCTTTCCCACTTCAATTTTCTCTTTCCGCATTCAGCACATCTAGTAAGTGATTAGGCACCATGTTCGCCGTGAGGGGCAGACTGCCGAATGAAGTCCACTCCAGACTAAAGGCGAAGACCGAAAACAAACAATTACACAAATGATGAGGTGTGATGGAGAAGCACAGGGTGCTAGGAGAACATCCAATAGTCATGGCTTCATCAGAAAAACGGAAGCCACTTTGAGGATCCCGATACACAGAATGAGAGGTTTATTCAACCATGGCTGGAACTGGGCAAGTGCATTCTCTCTTCTGAGCTCCAGCTCACTATTTCCAATTTTCTATTCATCAGTTCTATTCCACGTGTTCTAAACCCAATTTTAACATCTCTAATAAACTGTCTTTATCTCACACTGGCCTATTTATTTTCAAGAGTGCCGTCATTAATATCCTTCATCTTTTTCGCCTCAATTCTTAGGATGGCTTCCTAGATGATCTAATTGCTCTCCCCTCTATATGAACAGCTATGAGTGCTGTTTCCAGAGTAAATCACTTTCCGTCTCAATTATAATTTTAAAACAAATACGGCTCCCTGACTAATGTAAAGCTTCCCAAGCTTTTGAAATTGGGCTTAAAACATGTCAGCGATAGGTGGAAGAGGCTGCCTCCACTTCAGGCTCTGGTGGCCCCAGGACCCACTCGGCTACTGGAAGTGCCGAGGAGATCAATATCCACACACCGGGAATGTTCCCAACAACAGCTGGGAAGCTCAGGTCTAGAGCCCATGTCTAACAGCACAGTCACTTCATATGCTGGCAATACCCCATCTTTCTAACCCTATTCTGTACAGACTGTGGTTTTCTTCTACTGAAAGGGTCAAGAATGAAGAACTAAATGAAGGCCGGCAGAGATGAAGAAACTGGTTTCTCTCTTACCGACTACTTTTCTACTCCAAGGGAGCTTTCCACAGTAGTAATTAACACTGTTAATCACATGTGGTAGTTCACCCTCTTTGTAGGCAGACAGGAGGACTGCAATTCCAGCTTCTCTGTGGTTTGGAGGGACCATGTAACTAGTTCTGGCCGATATAGTACAAGCAGTGCTCCAGAGAGCAGCTGCCCCATTCGGCTTGGATTCCGAATGGGATCATGAAGTCGCGCACAGTTAGTCTGAGCAACACATCTTTACTTTAAACCACCAAGACCCTACAAGTTTGTTACCACAACATAACTTAGCCAGGGTTCAGCGCTGGCGCTGACACTCTGGGCCAGATAATTCTCGGGCTGGGGTTTCTGGGTATTGCACGATGTCAGCTTCTCCCACTAGAAGCCAGTAGGGCTACCCCACCCCTCCTTGCCCCAGTGGTGAGAACTAAAAATGTCCCCGGGACTCACAAATATTCATTCACTGGCATGGGCAACATCACCCTCAGTTGAGAATCACTGACCCAGTCCATCCTGACCGATCGCAGCCCTTTCTGCAATGTTCCCTGTATGTCACCATCACATCATTAGCTCCTTAAAACACTAACCACATCACTCCGCCAAGCTACCCACCTCTTGAGGAATTAAAAAGCCGTTCTGGGCTTACCAGCAGTAACGTCAACTGCCCCCTAATTTATCTAGTGTTCAAGTTAAATGTGCTATTCTCCCATCTCCAAGCATACTTTGGCCTATCTACCTTCCATACTTCCCTACAAACAGAAACCCCTACTGGAAATACTTTATTACTTGCCCTTCTTTATATCCTCACCACTATACAAATTCTCGTCTTTCAAGGCCTACTTGAATAGCACTTCCTCAAAATATTAAATATTACTCCAATTATTTCTACTTACCCCTCTTTCCTGTACTTATAAAAATTTACTATCCATTACGACTGCTCTTTCCCCATCACCCTTCAGTCGTTATTGCCCTTCTAACATTTCCCGGGCCTTGTACTAAGACATGTAAACAGACACCTTCTCTCATCAACCACAGCAGGGCTCAGTGACAGACTCTGTGCTTTGCATCTGCCACGCAGATATAAATTAGCAAACACGATGGCATCAGTGGCACTGTCACTGCTGACTTGCTTTTGCCCTCGAAGCTGGCCAAGTGTCAAGGTCTCCTCAGAACTCACAACGAGGAACAACCTTCTTCTCACAAAGAACCCCATAAAAGGATTTCTAGGTTAAAATATATAGGCTGATACATGGTATGGAAGAGTCAGCTTTAAGCCCAAGATAAAAATAAAAGGGGAAGAGAGGCATGGGCGCAGGAAAGGAATCACTGAGTGGCAAAATCAATGAGAACATAGTCCAGAGGGAGTGGATTTAAGAAGATTAAACATTTTTAAAGGGAAGAAAAAAAAAAAAGTAACGGGAAACTCTAATGCTGTATATTCACAACTTTTTTCTTTGGACCTACACAGTCACCTGCTTACAGGTGCCAACTGTAATCAGATCTCATATACAAAGTTCCCAGGATGGAAGCTGACAAGGACGATGCCCTCGTTCGTCCCCATGGGCCACCTGCATCTGCTCCTGACCCTTCCCCAGCCTCCTGAAATGCCACCTCACCGCAGCCTCTCGGACGGACTGTTCTGCTGACTCCAGAGAACTGCCTTGTCACCACCTCAGTGGTCTTGATATATACACCCTTTGGAGAGACCCAGGCTTCCCTTCCTCAAGGGGGGCTGGGGCGCTCCCAGACACCGTGCCCTCTCCACTCTCCCATCCCGCCTGCTACTCTGCACCCTGGATCTGCTACTCACGGTGGTAATCATCATCTCTTCTTTTTGTTTTTAACTAGAACTTGGATGTTAGAAGCAATTCTTAGAGCTATGCCCAATTTCCTTCAGTGATGTTTTGCCGCCACTTGGTTTATCTGTGTATAACGTACGTAACTGCACTGAAATGGCTAAGAAACAGAGGAGACAGTGTGAATGCAAGAATGGCACAGAACTACATGAAATTGTTCTCAATGTAATTTCCCATGGCTCTATAAAAAAGTAAGACACAGGAACTGACTTCGCTGTATATATTAAGTCACAAATGTAATTAGAGCTGCTATACCACTCAGATTCCATTAAAAATCTACCTGTGGCAAAATGAAATTTCACACGTAATTTACACAAAATTCAAAGTGTCATAGTTTAATGCCAATACGGCTCATACAGATACAACTTTCCGGGCCCTAAAGAAAAAACACAAAATTCCATCTAGAGCTGATGCATATTTACAGAATAAAAACAAAAAGTTACTGTCACCATGGAATAAAAAGTCAGTGTGATATAGAAGACAATCCCTTTTTTAAAAAAAGATTTTAAACCAGAACCTCTACTATTTCTCCAAAGGAGAAAATACTTTTATAAGCATATACTGATTGATATATAACAGGTCTTGATAACGCAGATAAAGGTATTCTTGTGTTATAAATGCTTTTGATCAATAGGACAAATTAACAAAATTCAAAATCCCGACTTTTGAATTGAAAAACGAAATTGAAAAACGACTAATACTATTATGTTTATGTGGCATTTTGTTGTTTTTAAAAGTGCTTTCACGTATCTAACCAATTTAAGCCAAAAGGCTCAGCTACAGTTCCTGCTTCACAGATGAGAGACGAGTGGACAAGCCCAAGGCCGTGTGGCGAAGGCAGAGCCAAGCCCGCGTCCTCTTTTTCTCTTCACTCCTTCACCCCGAGAAGGCCTCCTCGCTGGGCCTCCTGCAAGCGTCCCCTATTCCGCTAATTTCAAAATTCTCATTACAACCTCCGAACTCCCACACAAACCCCAGCCCTGACTCCGACTACAGGGCCCCTCACTGGGATGGCGTCAAAGATACTCGACAAGAGGCCAATCCCCTAAAACTAGCCACTCTTTCCTATTCATTTCTTAATAAAAACTCCTTCCTTCTATCTATCATCCGAGACCCAAAACTACACATAGACAGTTACATCTGAAATGCATGGTTTCTTCTTTCTTTGCTTAAACTCAGTCATATCACCCAACCCTCCAAAACAAGAGCAAATGACAAAAATAAATGAAGCAGCAAATTCGCTCCACTCTTGCCCTCAGGGGGGCGCCACCTACCCAAGCGTCCAAGGCAGAAACCCCGACAAAATCTTTGGCTTTCTCTTTGCCCCCCCCATATTAATCGACTGCTTCCAAATTCTTTCTTGTACGTTTTTCTAGAATCCACCCACTTGGCTGTACTCTGTCATCTCTCCTGGAGATTAATACAGAGCATTCTAAAGACGGTGCTCCGTCTCCACTGTGCTAAGCTACAACAGAGGAATACTTCTACAGTGCCTACCCCTGTTGACAATCACTCAATGACTCCCCACTGCTCGCAGAAGAGTGCAAACTAGTCGACCTGGTTCTACAATTTCCAACTCTATTCCACCAATTCAGTCCAAGTAGACTTATTTAATACTAATTCCCTGAAAAAGCCATGTTCTTGCCTCCCTCCACTCTTTCATACGTGCTGTCACTTCTGCGGGAAACACGTGTCTAACACTCGCTTCAGGCTCAGCCTAGGAATTTCTCCCTGTGGAAGACATCGCTGGCCCATCGAACCTGGACCGAATGCTCTCCTCACTGCTGCCTGGGACCCCTGAACTTCTCTGATCGGAGCCGTTAAGGTCTGTTGTGACTACCCAGTTATTTACCCTGTTGGGAGACAAACTGTATCATGAATTACCTTCTTTCCTATGCACATGGCACAAAACTGGTAAAACACCATCTTGGGAAAACTGAGAAAAGAATCACTCAAATCCTCTTCCGTGTTCTGTGGTCCAAGATGAAGAACCCCGTTGAGGAAGACTATCAGTTTTGTGAAAGTAGAGGCTTCTACCTATCTCGTTCATTCCTGTTTCTGTTTGCACAGAAGCTAGAACTGTAAATACTCATAGGTACTTAACTAGCCAAGTTTACTACAGCCACTGGCACCTCTGATTGATCTAGCTAAGGGGTATTACTGTACCCCCTCATGGAGGAGCATTTCACACATGCCTAGACATGCACTATTCACTCAAATTCTGGGTTGAGATAGAAGAAAAATGCTGTAACCTAACGTTCATTGACCGCTTACTAGATGTCAGTCACCAATGGTTGGACAAACTTTAGGCAGACCATTCCTCTTTCTTTCAAACCAGTTGCCATTACATTTCAATCATGTGTCTGCCTTCTCTACTAGATTTTAATCCTTATAATATCACTCTATCTTCAAAAATCCCCATGTTTGATACATAGTAGGCAATCAGTCAGGGTTTGTGGAATGCATGAAAAAATCCATCTGGATCAATAGGGATGACTGAACAATCTTGATGTACGTGGAAAAGAGTTAGCAAAATCAAGAGATTAAGCGCCTAACTGAATAGGCAAGGCAGTGCATTCTAGTGGTGTTACCTCATCAAATTATTTCATTTCAACCTCATTATTCTCATTTGTAAACAAAGATAATGCTACCCTCTTCATCATTTTTAAGATTAAATGAGAAAATGAATACAAGCACTTATCTTAGTGACTGGCATGGAGTTAATGCACACTAAACAGCTGCTAATATTTTAATGACGACAGGTATACACGCATGGTACACAAGAAACTAAACACGTTTTGCGTTCTATTGAAGGTATTATTCTTAAATCCCCTACTTTTAAAAATAAATATCAGATGGTTACACAACACAAAGAAATCTTAATAACCAACTGATCATACCATAAAGTATCCCTGCATCTTCGGACTCTTTCTGCACTAAGGCAGGACGTATGTGCCACAGACTGTTTCTAAACTACCAAACTCTTGGGACACCTGGGTGGCTCAGTCGGTTGTGTCCGACTTTGGCTCAGGTCATGACCTTGTGGTTCGTGAGTTCAAGCCCCGCGTCGGGCTCTGTGCTGACGGCTCAGAGCCTGGAGCCTGCTCCGGATCCTGTGTCTCCCTCTCTGCCTCTCCCCTGCTCACACTCTGTCTCCCTCTCTCTTAAGAACTATCAAAATCTTTATAAATTAAAAAATCTTACTCATACTGAGGGATTTCTATGCAGTCACATAATTAAGTATACACTGAAATATATTCAGAATTCTTCCAGTGAATGATAGCAAGGCATTAAGAAAGAGAATATGTCTCTTGGGGGGTTAGAGGGGAGAGCAAACCATCTGTTAAAAAACCAAAAAGCACCATAATTTTCATTAAAAATTGTTACTCATTACAGAGTTAAAGGAACATGGTAAAAGGAAATAGCAGGGGGTGAAAATACACTATGGCTACTGGGAAGGTGAAGGGAAACTTAATAACTGAACTTATAACCATATAAAATGTACACGCCACTGGCTCCATTTCTACAAGGGAAATTTTACGAAGCTATTTTCCTAGAGGACGGGGAGGGAAGGGCAAAAGCCAAACTGACACTTGGATTTACCTTTGCGCTTGTGCCTGGGTTTGTGAGGTTTTTTGTCTGAAGGAAAGAGAGCTAAATCCAAATTATAAGAATGAAATATTTTAAAAGTCTTTAAAAAAAAATCTTTTGAATTACAAAACGGTACTGATGTTTTATTCTTAGCACTTTTATATCCGCAAGGACTACAGAATGAGGTATAGAATCTTTTACAGTACAGAACGTAAAAGAAAATGCAAAAGCATTCATTAACATCTCAGAGGATTATGAAATATCCTTGTAATAAATGTATCTATTTTGGATCCACATTATAAAAAAGACAGCTGGTTACCAAGATTGTACTACTTTTAGTGATTAATCCAGAGAGCTACCTAACTCAAACCAAACAGTTCTCATCTACAAGAGAGGTATCTCCAAAGCAAGAACTAGTTGTGCTAGAAAACTGAATGTTTATCCAATTATCAAATGAAAATGGAGGCGTAGGACAGAAATGCTTGGATTTCGTTTTTAAGGTAAAAATTAAATGCAAGATACCATGCGGTTTTGCCTTCAAAACATGAATTATTTCAGGCAATGAGAGGAACAGAAAGAAATATACGGCACACACAGGAAAACCTATTAAAGCGTCTGAAGGTTTCTTCCACAGCAAACAGTCTGCACTCTTTCCAATAACCACAGTTGCCTAATTCATTCAGCTCAACAGGCACAGATCACTAATTAAACAAGTTACATAAATTTCCATAAGCCAAACACAACATGGGCTAATGAGGAAAGACTTCCATTTGCTTCTTCATCTGAAGTACGACACTGATGTATTAAGTATAGTAACAATCACGTGAGGCCTCAAACCGCTCATGATAAAATCACAGGGCTTTAAGAGATTGGCTAAAGGTTTTCAAGCGCAAAATTCTAAAGTGAAAATAAAACCTCTTAAGCGAGCACCTTGCTAACTGAGTTCATGGAAACGTTACTGAAACGTAATCACCGGAGTCGGGTTCGAATTGCCCTCCCCTTTTACCTGTTACTTGCGGCACATACGGTACCGACAACCTCTCGACACTGTAACCGCTTCCGCCTAGTGACTCCGCGATCTTGTTGGTCAAAAAGCATAAACTTTTGTCATGCTTCTCTAAAGATTTCGGAAGCCTGTCAGGGTGATCAAAACAAAAGTCATGCAGAATTATTTAAATTACTGAGCACAAATAAGTTAACACGCAAGCACTCCAGATCAATGCCTAAAGACAACGATAAACACAACTTAAACTGTAATTAGTAACAGAAAAATCGGTGTCGTTTTGGTGACTAATTGGACCATAAGAACGCATGGCCTGTGGTCCCATATGTTAAGCATCCGGCTGGGATTCCTTCTCCAGTAACATCCCAATGGGGCAAGTCAGCCTTAATTATTCTGTGGGTCTTCACACATCAGATGATGAAAAGGAATCAATTCATCTTTAACTTCCATGCTAATTCAAACTGAGAGAAGAAAATCAGAAGTGCAGCTCACTGATGGTGAGTGAAGCACGTATTACGAAGCTAAATGCTAGGAAGCACTTGCCCAAGAGGAGCATCCAGGTTCACTTTCTGTTCAAACTGCCAGATACTATCTTATGCTAACACTTTCAGCATCGCACTGCTTTGGCAGCCTCAAGTTTGAATAAAGTATTGTTCACATATATCTTTCATTTGAAGAGCAAGGGAGAATGCAGGGCATAACACTGATTCTCCTTAAAACATTCTCTCTCCCACCATGCGACGAGTACTGTTATCTTTTACTGAAGGTCTCGAACAGGGTATTGTATTCACTTAAAGGCTGGCTTATTTATCTATGAGAACATGTTATATTTTAGAGATATATCTCCATATTTAAAAAAAAGGCAAGGTAAGGTTTTTCACCAAGGATAGACTCCATGTGTGCATGAGTCTACATTTAAAATGTACGAGAACTTTGTTATAGCAAAGGAAGAAGTCAGATGCGTTAAATGACAGAAATCCAAAACGACTGTTATAAACCACCAGAAACCATCCTAGCAGGAGTGTAATCCTTGACCATCGCCATTGGTTGGTTTCTAAGTCAGTAGTACCCCTTCCTTAAAATGTAAAGAATCAACATACATGCACTTCTCTCTGAAAATATGCTCTGGTAGAAAATAAGGAGCTTCCATAGTTCGAATTTCAATCACCTGAAAAATATCCAAAAACAAACCAAAACAAAATGAAAACCTCGCCCCTCACAACCTGGCTGTGAAAATTCGGGAAACTAAAAACAGAGAAATTAAACATTTATTAAAAATACCGGCACTTTATTTTGGAATTTAAGCTACATTTTAGAGCCCAAATGCTCATTTTATTTTCACATTTATTATTTCAAATTATTTCAAATTATTTCACATTTATTATTTCAAAACTTCAGGAGGTCTCAAAACCATGAGAATAAAATAATACACATAGTAAAAAACAACAAGAACATATTACATTTGATTAAGCCTACCACAACAGGGTAAGAACACCTATTTTCTCAAATGCCACTGCCCTGGACCAAGCACTGGGCCCTCAGCACCCTCACTCTCCTGTGCCATCTTCTGGGGCCCGTGCATGAGGTCTCAATGCGCTTCTGGGATCTGTCCCCTCCATCCCACTGGGGGCAACTTGGAGGGGGCAATCTGCTTTTGTAACATCTGTATCTCTCATGACAGGCATCAAATATTAGCTCAAACAATTGCTTAACGAATCAATGTTTTCTTTCTTAGAATGCACTGAACACCTACATTTTAGCGTGGACTGAGAGATGTGCTTCTAATATTATAAAAATAAGGCTCTCCTTGACCGATATCTTTAAAGAATAAAAATTAGAGTGGACTTTCTCTGCCAGGTAAGTGAAAACATGTATTAAATTGTGCAAGTAGCTATTAAATGAGGTACTGCTGAAAAAAGCTGAATATAGTTGAATGTTTTCTCCAATAATTCAACCTGTGGAGGCACACCTGGGTGGCTTAGCTGGTTAAGCGACGGACTTCTCACGGTTCGTGAGTTCGAGCCCCACACTGGGCTCTCTGCTGACAGTGTAGAGCCTGCTTAGGATCCTCTGTCTCTGTCCCTTCCCTGTGCATGTGCACATGCTCTCTCTCCCAAAAATAGACATTAAAAAAAACATTCAACCTCTGAGATCTGGCTCAAACAGATTGGCTTAAAACAATAACTAAAATAGTATAAACCAGTATAATAAAAAATAATTTCGATACTAAGATTCATAACGGTTTAAAGGGAAAACAATTATGTAAGAATTCACATGACTTATTCTAGAAGAAAACCACGTATTCTACTTGACCACCACACAAAAAAGTTCTAATAAAACAACAGGCACCAAAGAAAATATAAACACTAGCTGTAGTTTTAGTTTCAATTAGTCACTACTAAAAAAGTGATGCATATTTTTACAGCATTATCTTTATAATCTGACACACAATCATCAAAATCGAAAATCATCATCTCTGGAAGAAAATCAGTCATTTTTACATAGAAATCAAGTTGAAGAACTTTCCTAAATACGTTACCTTGCTGACGTGCTGGCAAAACGCTGGGACGGCTATCATCTGACTTACAAAGTTGAGATAGGCCGCAACCAGAGCCATGATTCCACAGCGATGGAACATGGACAAATTATCCTCATTGATAATCGCACTGTCCTTTAATAAAAAAACAAACACGGCTGACAGATCAAGGTCTTATGCTCCACCAGCATTTTCTCTATGACTATGCTGAAAAACGGCAGGTCGTTTGGAGTGCTGATAAAAATGTCACCTTATAAGAAGTTATTTTTTAAAGAATTCTAAAAGGAAAATAAATGTCCATATACAGAGGAGTTAAATCTCTCAAATAGCTCTGTCTTAGGAAAGTCTTTTGGGGTCGGGGGCAGGAAATACACAAAAAGACACACGTGTATATGTATGCACACATACACATACACGTATCTTATATTAAAATACACATCTGATATGTATTCCCATTACATGCCGTCCTTTCAATACACAACGCTTACACTCCGATTAAACAGCTACATTCGTAACGGCTATGGACTGACCCTCTCCCCCACCAGACCGAGAGCATGGGCAGAGGGACCGTGCTGTTCTTTCATCACAGTATTCCCATGGCTTTGAACAAATTTAGCACACAACTGATGCTCATTCAGTATTTGTTAAAAGAATGAATGTGATCATAACCTTGAGTATTTTAGAGTTAAAAGTAGACGCCTCCCTTTTAAACTTCATGTCCTTGCGGCACCTGGGTGGCTCAGTCGGTTAAGTGTCCGGCTCTTGATTTTAGTTCAGGCCCTGATCTCACGGTTCATGAGTTCGAGCCCTGAGTTGTGCTCTGCGCTGTTAGCACAAAGCCTACTTGGGATTCTCTCTCTGCCCCTTCTCCTTTCCCTCCATCTCTCAGAATAAATACATAAACTTTAAAAAATAAAAATGAAATTAATGACGTTGGATAAAGGCAACACCACTATAAAGATGGTATCTAGTTCATAAAGAAAAATGTTTTCTTCAATGAAAGATGACGAAAGCATACCTGTAAAGCAATGGCTAGTCGAATGAGATCAATAACCACTTCCTCATTGGCCAATTCAATAGTGATAAGAGCAAGAGAAGTATAAAGTAGCTCATAGTTTTTCTGAACATTGTCTTCCTCTTTACAGCCCAAATATATGTGCCGATAGAGTTGTTGCCCATTCTGAAAAGGGAAATGAGGAAAAAGATGACTTTGCTTAAAGTGTAGTACAGACAGATGTCCCATGCCCAGAACCGCCTACACAGTAGCTCTTATTACATAACTAAACATGGAAGAGAAACTGAAGCTGATAATCAGATGATCATATTGTATTACGACTATCAATACCAACAAACGAACTACAAGCTAACATCAGAGTTGAAGAATGAATCATAAATAAAAACAGCAAGTAGGAAACACTTCTAGTGTAAACAATGAAAATGCTTTTAGTGATCATTTGAAAAGACAAAAGCAACTTATGGATTGATTCGGGGAAAAAGGTGAAACGGCTGACAGAATCATGGGAGAGCCTTCTGCAACGCAGCCTTGGCAAGGATAAAAGAAAACAAAACATCTGGCTCCGGGGAAATGCGCTTGGGCTCCTGGCCTTCACAGGCAGCCTCCTGTGAGGCGGCTTAGGGGCTGTCAGGGAGGAGCACCCGCAGGTTCTGCTATACTCTGGCATGGAGGGACCGTGGAGGGACGATGGAGGGACCAAAGGCCAGCCCAGAGCCCTATACGAGGGAGAGGTTATCCCACTCCAGGGACTGCAAAAGGGTCCCCCCACACCAAACTAATCTAAGTAAGTTGATACAGAATACGGAAGCTTTCCCTATCCAAAGCATTCCTGGGTACGGGGCCAACTGCTAAGTGAGAGCTGACAAAAACAGGAGCGTGTTTCCCATTTAAAGTCACCGTGTGGTAATGAACTCAACTCGCTGCACTGGTTCTCCACACGAACTGAAGCTACAATCCCTGGGCGACTGGAATGAGCACTGTGTTTCTACCCTCCCCGCTGCCCATCCCAATACGATTTATGGTTACGAAGCCCAAGCCTCGGTATTTTTGAAGCACGGAGCTCCCCAGGTGATTCTGACATGCAGCCGGGATTAAGAACACTAGGGGCTTAGTCTTTCAGACGTGGAGGGACTTGACCTGAACACTCCGGACTTGTTTCTCAGCAGATTCATCTGGTTGTTCACGTCGGGGAAAGAGCCGATGGGCAAGACCAGCACAGTCTCCTGAGTCCAGAGTCTGGCTCTCTCACATGGTTCTATGCTTGGGTGTGTGACAATGGTGTATGTACTGGGCCCTCCCCGACCCTTTCCGGAATCCTGTGGCTCCCGAACACGATCAACGTTAAAGCTCGCACACGTGGGAGTTTAGATACTGGGCTCCTTAAGCGATTCAAGGTGGTTTTCTACCTACTGCATACCCATCATGTTAGATAACTTGAAAATCGAACATTACGTACTACGATAACAGACTGCAAATCAGTGTGAGGACTTCACGAAGCGGTTTGGCACGGTCTAGCAAATCTGAAGAACGCATGACCCCTTACTTGGCAAGGCCTCTCCTACGGGCCTCAGAGAAACGGGCTGCCGACAGCACACCACGCGTACAGTAACACTCGCGACAGCCCCAAACTAAGGACCATTCAAACGTCCCCGACAGGAGAACGCGTAACTTCGTGTGTTCGTGGTCCGCAACACTACGCGGCTACGCACGTGAACAAAATTTACCAAAGCAGAGCTAAACGAAAGGAGACCTGAGAGTACACGTGACACGGTCTGGTTCCTTTCATACAAACTACAAAAACTGACAAAACCCTACTACTGTATTGTCCAGGGAGCTACAGATGAACACGTACGTGGCAAACCGTGAAGGGGGGGGAAAAAGGCAACGAGTCCGTTTTCATGAAAGAACAGGGATTTCCCGCCGAGGAAGACACGGGGCTGCGGTGGGGCGGGCGCGGCGGCGCCTCCGCTGTTGGGCCAACCGGACGGTGCCGCACCTGCTACATTTCAAAACAACTCGCGCTTTCTTCCTCGGCGGGATTTCCTGAACTGCCGAGAGCTCCCGAGAGCTCCCCCGTGTGGCGACATTCGGTCAGGAGTAGAGCTTTGGGCACCAGACCCTGAGCGGCGACGGCTCTTCCTTGTGCCCGGAAGTGCAGCCGCGTCAGGAAATGAGAGGCGAAGGAGCGCCTCCCAACGTCAACTGTGAAGCTTCCTGCCTGGGACGCGGTTTTCCAAACACAGACCCAGAGCCTAAGATGTCCCTAAGGCGCGGGGATGGAGCAGTCTTGGGCTGGGTAGTGATATCCAGAGGGCGACCCATCATCCCCTGACTAGAGAGCCCCAACTTTATTTCCTTTAGGCCTCTGCTGATATCGCCACAAGGTGCCAGTTAGAGCTGCATAAGAAACCAAGCAACATTTTGACTCACAGAATAAACTGGAAGGTAAATGAAAAAGGCTGTCCAGTTATAAAAATAAAATTGAATTTGACAAAAATGAACAGATTACACCACGATATACCAGAAAGAAATGGCTCATACTAACAGTACCAAATGCTTTGCCAGTTATTTAACATTATAAAATGGAAGGGCAACTAATCCAGAGAACTTTAAAAATTCAAAACTTTTAATAATTTAGACATGGAATAATAGTCTAATCTTTCAGTTCAACTGGACCCTTCCAAACTGGTTGGCTCGCAAAATTAAGCAACGAAAAGGAGTATTTCTGTTACTGTCATTCTAGATAAAATAAAACGAATCCAGTCCTCAAATTCAGGATTGATTAATGTCATTATATAAAGTCAAAACCTAAAAGTTAACTATCAATGAGTTTTCAAAATTCATTCTATTTATCATGATTAAAATTTCTTCAGTGATGAGAAACAACTTCTTTCGTTAACTGGATAATATAAAGAAATACTGAAAAAGTAAAAGCTGAAAAGAGCTAATGCCTTTGCCCTATTTATTAACCACTTTTTTCATATATAACATAGCCAAACAAAGAAGCATTTTACTCCCATTAATTCAGTGACGGTATTTCATTAATTATTTTTTAAATTATTTTAGAAAGAGCATACACATCTGTGAGTGGGGGAAACGGGTAGAGGGAGAAAACGAGAGAGCGAGAGAGCGAGAGAGCGAGCGAGAGCGAGCGCACGCGCGTGCAAGTGGGGGAAACAGGGAGAGAAAGAATCTGAAGCAGGCTCCATGCTGAGCAGGAGGGCTTGACACAGGTCAATCCCATGACCCTGGGATCGTGACCTGAGGGATAAAGAGTCAGACGCTCAACCGACTGAGCCACCCAGGCACCCCTATAAATCATTTTTCAAATGAAGGGGTTTTTTTCAATTTTTTAAATGTTTATTTATTTTTGAGAGAGAGACAGAGCGAGCGAGCCCTCAATGAAGTTTTAAACTGTAGGGGCATTAACTTGAAACACAGCAATCAACAGTAATAGCAAAATAAAACATGGTGACAGGGACAAAGCATGGCCTAGTAATGAGCCAAAAAAAGAACGGGTGTTATAGACATCTGCATCTACCTTCCTATGGGGCTGTCTGCTGTTCCCTGCACCTCTAAAGACCAAAGCACTTATCCACCATGACTGGGATTATCTTGAAGCCAGCTGGCATGTTTGTGTCATGGAGACTGTTGTATCTCCCAATGTGGAGCTCAGAATCTAGCAAATACTCAAGCTTTGGATGAAGAATACACAGAAAAATTATTCACTATGCTAAATAACTTTTAAGTGTCATGATTTTCTAAATTCAGCTACCAGCCAAGAACCCTACAAAATTTAAGTGATCGGGGGGCGCCTGGATGGCTCAGTTGGTTAAGTGTCCAACTTTGGCCTCAGGTCACGATCTCAAGCTTTGTGAGTTCAAGTCCGGCATCGGGCTCCGTGCTGGCAGTGCAGAGCCTCCTTGGGATTCTCTCTGTCTCTCCTTCTTGCTCTCTGCCCCTCCCCCACTTGCACGTGCGCTTGCTCTCTAAATAAATGAATTTAAGTAATCATAATGAAAATCTAGTTAAGTATGATTTAGAAGGGCAGAAATCCTGCCTACCTCATCTTCATATCCCAAATAATGCACAGAATAATGCCTAATACAGTAAACACTCATTATATTTATTTCTTCAATAGTGGTAAGTATTTTCAAAAACAAGCCATTAAAAGTGGAATCAGTGTGTGTGTTTGGGGTGGAGAGGAGTGTGGGACAGAAATTACGGGGAGACATTTTACTCAAAGGAAGAATTTAGAACTACCGTAGCATCCAACAATGCTTAAACATAGGCTAGAAGAGATACCTTCAAGATAGGTGTGGTAAGGTGGGAGGGCTAAAGATGGCTTGGGGGCACCTGGGTGGCTCAGCCGGTCAGGCATCCAGCTTCGGCTCAGGCTCAGGTCATGATCTCACAGTTTGTGGGTTTGAGCCCTGCACTGGGCTCTGTGCTGGCAGCTCAGAGCCTGGAACCTGCTTCGGATTCTGTGTCTCCTCTCTCTGCCCCTCCCCCCATCTCAAAAACGAACTTTAAAAAAAAAAAAAAAAAAAAAAGATGGCAGCTTGAGACTTCCAACTCCAAACCTGAATGGCTTCCTCTTAAGGTCACAGATCAATATATAACTACCTAACAAGTCAAACAGCTATAACTTATATCATGCATTATTTTTATGAAAATAATCTTACCTTTTTCATGAAACTTGTGTCTTGTCTACAAATTTTTTCTCTTTTTATCTTTAGGTCAGCTACATCTGGTATTATTCTAGAGACAACAGATCAATTTTTCATGAATAGCACATTTAGTTATAAAATCGTACCTTCTAGGGCATATCATAGTTAGTTATACTCAGGAATTTGAGCTTTTCAACACATTTCAATGAGCATTTGAAATAAGCCTATATGTAATGATACTACTGAATTACCAACCTCAATTAAGGGGAATTTCATAAAATCATCTTGACTCCTGTCATTCCTAAGTTTAAAGCAAAGCCAAGATAAAAGTCACATAACTAGCGATTACTAATAGATGAGATCTCTGCAAATGCATTAAAAGACCTTTAAACATTTGCTCTCTTAATAATTAAATTGCCTCAATACCAATTAAACTTTGACTAAATCTTAAAAATCTTAGATTAAAAAAATCACAATATTAAATACATTAAATTTAAAAACATTATCATTAAGCCTATTTCAAAATGGCCCAATACCTGATCCCTCGAAGTTTTGCCCTGTTGTCATGGCGATCCATGAGGTTATGCATTACTTCCAAGACTAACTGTCTGAGTTCATAGTCTTCCATGAGGGATGGTGATAACAAAGGATCCAGAAAAGACCCAGGCAGTGCAGTAACAATTGTCTTTGCTTTATATCCAGAGGTTACCTGATTACAGGGAGGAAAAACAAAGCAACAAAAAACCTTTGTCATGAATCCTCCTTTGATAAAATGCTCAAACTGTTTTATAAGAACCATGAACTTAGGGAAACAGCAATTATGAACATAAGCCTGAATGAAAAACAAAGAGGAAATTTCTAAGGTAGTGAGGATTGTACTGAATTTACAAAAATACCATAATGAAGAGAATAAAATTAATACAAGCACATGCTTACCATGTGCCAGGCACGAATCTAAAGATGTACTGTATGAGTATTAACCTCATCTTCTCCTCATCCCTATGAGGCAGGCATCAGTGTGTACCCCCATTTGGTGAAGAAAAGAGGCTCAGAGAGGGTTAAGAATCTATGGGACAGGTAGTCAGTACTACATGGACACAAGGTATTAGGTAGCAAATAGTACAGGTAAGACCTCAAAATTTTAAATTTAAATTGGCAAATTTTTCTTCTAAAGTAAACAGTTTAGGTTAACAGAAATACATTTTTATTTTGGAAAGCTGTACTTTATTCATTACTTGCTGTGACATTTCCGGATGTTATCTCCATGTTCCAAATTTAAAGCTTTTAAAGAGAAAATACTGAAATGCTATTAAACATTTTAGCCATACCACATAGACATTCATTCGGGTGACTAAGTGGTACAATTAGGATTAGAGACAAGATGATTTATTCAGGGTACTTGTTTTTAATGAAAAGGCTTAAAAACAAAAGAAATTCCAGGTGGGGAATCTCTCCATTCAGGATTACAAATATGAACATCTGACATTTACATTTGGGCACTTACTACAATTTGAGGTGATTTTATTTATTTTTAAATGTTTATTTATTTATTGAGTGAGACAGAGAGACAGTGAGAGGGAGGGAGGGAGGGAGGGAGAGAAAGAGGGAGGGAGAGAGGGGAACGTGGGCAAGAGAAGGAAAGAGAATCCCAAGCAGGTTCCACACTCAGCTCAGAGGCCAACACTGGGCTCGATCTCACCAACGGCGAGATTACGACCTGAGCCGAAATCAGGAGTCAGAGGCTTAACTGACTGAGCCACCCAGGCGTCCCTCGGACGGAGGTGATTTTATAAGTAAGCAAGGAAATTTGTAGGACAACTGCTACCCACCTAGAAAAGTTAAAAATATATCCAAGTCTCACATCACAGACAAAAATCAACTTCAAAGATGCAGCTATGGAAAACTAAATTTTAGGGGCACCTGGGTGGCTCAGGTGGTTAAGTGTCTGATTCTGATTTCGGTTTAGGTCATCATCTCATAGTTTGTGCGACTGAGCCCCACACTGGGCTTTGCTCTGACAGCATGGATCCTGCCTGAGATTCTCTCTCTCTTTCTCTGCCCTTCCTCTGTTTGCTCATAAGCATGCACTTTCTCTCTCTCTCTCTCTCTCTCAAAATAAATTTAAAAAAAAAGAGCCAAATTTGAGAAACTTTTATAAAAAAATATAAACAAAATGCATTAGTATCATAAGAGGGGGTAAGGGTTCTTTTTTTTAAAAATTTTTTTAATGTTTTTATTTATTTTTGAGACACAGAGAGACAGAGCATGAGCAGGGGAGGGACAGAGAGAGAGGGAGACACAGAATCCAAAGCAGGCTCCAGGCTCTGAGCCGTCTTCACAGAGCCCAATGCAGGGCTCAAACCCACGGACTGTGAGATCATGACCTGAGCTGAAGTCGAACGCCCAACTGACTGAGCCACCCAGGCGCCCCGAGGAGGTAAGGGTTCTTAAACAGCATACAAATAAGAAGGCACAAAACATATGAAAGGACTGATAAATGTTGGCATATTTTGAAAACTTCTGTAAGGCAAGCACAATAACCAGAATTAAAAATGAAACTCAAAAGATATTCCTAATCTCTAGGTATGAAATATTTCTTTTAAAAAATGGGATCATGTGTATAATGAAGATTTCCTAAAACAGATTTTAAAGATATTTAAAGATAAAGATTTGGAAAGGACACACATTCCAAATAATCAGCTCCTAGTTTGTTCTAGTCAAATCAAAGATGAAAATAATTATTATAAAATATTCAGAGGACTTCACATATTAGGTATGCTTTTCCTTTTTAGCTATTTATAGCTGAATTGCTATCCAAACAAGAAGTCATTATTTGGTCAGTGTACGAAAGAAATGGCCTGATTTGTAACAAGAACATGGTTTCATATTCGAGTTCTAGTCTTCAGCTCCAAGCCTCTGGGCCCAAGCATCTTTGTGTATGAAACACAATACTTCCTACCCTTTATATGTTTTGTCATTGTGGAGGTCAAAATAAGATGATAGAAGTGAGGAATAAATAGTAAAAGAATAAAATAAAATATTTAAGAATATAAGCCATAGGGAAAAGACTAACCATAAATAGTATCTTACAGTACAAGAAAATGTTGATAACGTCAAGCTGTTCTTTTAACCTCTTCAATAATGGAAGTGTATTCTTCACTTATCTTAAATGCCTTACCATAAGTAAAGATCTCAGCAACATTATCTGAATCCGCCTGGTTCCCAAATCCCTAAGATATACAAAATACTGGTATTATCTTATTAATAGTTATCGACATTATTTCCTTTATTGGTTAATTTTAAAATTCTATTTTGGTTACAGACTGTTTTCATACTAGCTAAAGTCATGGCTCACTTTATATTCAAGTCAATTTCATATAAATTAAAGAGTTCTATGTAAAACACAAACACAAAAATTCAAACAGAAATTAAAAAGCTATTAGCTAGCTCTCAAAGAAAACAGACCAATAATGTAATGACATTCAATCATATGAGCCCACAATGAAACAACCCCAGTTAAAAGATGCTACCAATTGGAGAATGTATTTATCTTGAATATAACTGACATAGTAACTATTTAACATGTATCAATAAGCAGGAATGGACAGATGATTCAAAAAAAGAGCTAACAACTGGAAAAGGTTATCTAATTAATGGTCAAAGAAATATAAATCAAATTGAGACTATCATTTCTTTATTAAATTAAAAACACAAAAATATTTACAAACTAAAGCTGTAGCATGTTGTAAAATCAAATCAAACTATAAAATGAGGAAGCCAAAACATATGATCTTTAAAATCACTCTCAGTTCTAAAATTCTAGAATAAGTCAACATTCTGGCAAAAGCGACATTCATCTTTAAAATTATGACAGGAAATCTGAAGTGTTACCCTACATCACGTAGGTACATAGATAATGTCCAAGCTAAATAAACCTTCAACCTAGTCAATATAAGACATAGAAAACTTGAGAATGTATGATATATTGAAAACTGATTCTAAAATCACACAACGTTGATGCAACTGGTTAGCAATCTAGTGCCATAAAAACAATGTTTTCCACAGGATTTTTATTACTAATGATTAAAAAAAAAAAACATTTTATAACATCACAATGAAATTAAACCCAAGATTAAATTAAAATTTATAGATTGAGAACATAGGAAAACTACATAATCATACCCTAGTTGACTGATATCCAAAGTGTGAGTGGATGTTCCAAAAACAGGTACTTTTCCCATAATGAACATCATGATTTCTGACCTCTGATAATCTGGTAGGTTACTTCCAAAAAATCCTATGAAAATATTAGGATCAAGTTAGGATAAATCTTACACATTGAAAAGGTTATTTTTCCATAACACAAAATCATAACACATTTTTAATCAAAGCTTTCAATACGTGGTAAAACAATGTCTTTCGGTTACATATAACACTAAAAATATTTTTTTTTTAATTTTTTAATTTTATTTTTGAGAGAGAGAGAGAGAGAGAGAGAGAGAGAGAGAGAGAGTGCGAGAGGGGGAGGGGCGAGGGTGGGTGGGACACCGAATCTGGAGCAGGCTCCAGGCTCTGAGCTATAGGCACAGAGCCTGACACGGGGCTCGAAGTCACGGACCATGTGATCATGACCTGAGCTGAAGTCGGACACTTAACCGACTGAGCCACCCAGGTGCCCCTAACTCCAAAGGTATTCTAATTTCTTTTGTCCAAAATCACTTAATCGTGTATAGTAGAAGATGTGCAGTACAGACTAATACTTAGATAAAACACTAAATGTCTGACAGTCTTTTGCATATAGTTTACAGTGGCAAACCATCATCGATTTGAGTTGGACCTTTAGAAAAAGGACGGAAAAAAAAAACCTTTGGTAGTATGTCTGATGAAATTCTTGGTTGCATATTGTGAGCTTAACTTCTTTTTCTGGTAAGGAAGTCAGTAATTAGGCCAATTTTGGTAATTTTGGTGAAGAAGTAAAAAATTTGGTCACTACTTTGGCTTCCTAAAAATTGCTGAGATGTTGTAGAATGTCATTACAAAGAACCAGATTTACATTTTAACCCAGTGGGTTAATTCAATACGTATAACTCAACTAATGCAAAAAAATAGTAATAACTTATTTACTTGTCATTTTTCTCATGCACTCTTAGGTCTTGTGGATATTTTAAATTTACCTGCTGTGGCTTTTAATGGTTTAAAAGACTTAACTAAGACATTTAGTTATCACTTACTCAAACTTCAAACTTTGTTGTTTCTTTGAAAGACCAGAACAGGTATCAAATCATGCTAGTTTTGTTCAGTTCTTAAAATGCAACATAATCATTATAAAAACCTTCTCATTTTTAATATTTCTTGAAGAATAGTTTCCCAATTTAACTCTTCAGTTTCTATTACTGGAATTTACAAATTATGCAAACTCAAACTGTTCTATTTATCATCTGATTGGATCTGGGGATAAAGTCCTTCCCCATTATCATACACTTCAGCAATCAAAAATCTCATGATCTTAACACTGCTCAATCTATATAAAGTATATCATTCTAATACTTCAAGAGCACATATTTAAGAGGTATTTGGATCCTCACACAACCTGATGAGTCTAGGTACTGTTATGAACCTTCACTGCCTCTCATGGAAATGAGGAAATGAGAGGTTTAGCCCTCAAACAAAAAAAAATTACACACCTAACATTAAGGCCTGGGTGAGGGCTATTCATTTCCAAAAAAGCCCATGTTATTATTACACACTCCTCCCTCCCTGTAAGGTCCTTTAACTTTCCAAGAACCCAATTAGATATGTTCCTAATCACCGTATAAAAACAGACACTGATTTTCTGTTCCAAGCAAGCCAGTCATTACCACAAGGGCAGGAAGTCTCCAACATACTCAACTGGGAGGACAGTCCTGAAAGGAACTCATTCTCTGTAGCCACTGTTTGTATCTGAACCCAGCAGAAGTGCTAAGGAGCCCCCAGGAGGAACATGGCAGGGAGCTGCACTCTTGATTACCATAAAAAAAGGAGCTGACAACAGCCTCGCATTCTCAAGTGCCAAAGGCACAGCAGCCCTGCTTCCTAGTCCAACAGCATGATCCACGTGACCTGATAAGTACCAGAGTACTGAGAACTTCTCAAAGAAAATATTGAGGAAATCAGAAGTGTGACTGAATACAAATCTTACTCACCGTGCCACACTGCATTTCTTTTCTCTCATGTTTTAATTTTCATGTTATTCTGAATGTGTTATATCACAGAAATATTGCTTGTGTCTGCTGTATATTTATTTTGTAACAAAGTACTTGAAAAACAATAAATTAAATATTCTAGAGTGAAACAGTAACACTGAATTAGTCAGAAGTCACAATTTAATTAATTCTGTGAAAACAAGAATTGATTTGATATACTATCTTAAAATATCACAAAAAATCCGGGGCGCCTGGGTGACTCAGTCGGGTAACTGTCCCACTCTGGCTCAGGTCACGATCTCATGGATCCAGAGTACAAGCCCCACGTCGTGCTGTGTGCTGACAGCCCGGAGCCTGGAGCCTGCTTCAGATTCTGTGTCTCCCTCTGTCCCTCTGCCCTTCCCCTGCTCGCACTCTGCAATCCCCTCTCTCTCAAAAACAAATAAATGTTAAAAAAAAAATAGATCATAAAAATCCATAAACAAGCCAAATAAATTTAAGAGTCATCATAAAAGCTAGGTTTACCATACACTCATCAAATTGCTTTAAGCAACATCTAGAATGTCTCTGCTGTATTGAGATGCCATGGTAATTAATACTGGCCTCCATTCTATTTGGTCTTTTCACTCCCCAAAATCTTAAGCACCTACTATGTGTCAGTGTGTTGAATAAGACACACATGGGCCTTGCCCTCATGAAGACGATTCCCGCGCACATCATAAAATCACAGCTAGGTGAAACAGGTACTACACCAAACAGATAAACCATATTCATCCACAAGGGGAGCGTCACATGCATCACAAAGCCCTAGTACAGGGCCTGGTGTATATACAGGCTCAACAGTTAAGTGCAGAATGCAGACCCATAATGCACATATGCATGTCCATAAAACTTTAGAAATAAAATAAAAAAAATAAACTTTGTATTAAACATTCCAAAGGACTATTATAAATATAAGTAGCCTACTCTAAGGGAAATTACCCAGAAAGAAGGCACAACCGGGGCTCCAGAATAAATTTATATATGACTCTATTTTTAGCAGAAACCATTAGTAACCATCAGAAATTAGGTGCTAAGTCCCAGAAACAAAACTCAATTTTGAAATTATTATAGCAATCACACAGTTACATTAAAACGTGATCTGGAAATTCTAAAGATATTAGGAGGAGGTTAAAGTAGAATAGGAATTTGCTTACTTTACTTTGTATTTAAATACAGTCAGATCATTTTATTTTCCCCCCAAAATTCTCATGGCTGTTTAAAAGTTTTATTTATTTATTTATTTATTTATTTATTTATTTATGAATGAGAGCACAAGTTGGGGAGGGGCAGAGAAAGGCGGACAGAGGATCTCAAGCAGGCTCTGTGCTGTGCTGACAGCAGTGAGCCCGATGTGGGGCTTGAACTCACGAACTGTGAGATCACGAGGAGCCGAAGTCGGACGCTCAACCAACTGAGCCACCCAGGTGTACCATGTTTTTTTTTTTTTTTTGAAGTTCTTTATTCTTTTACCCTTTGTACATTAACCATGTTTAACAACAACAACAACAACAAAAGACATATGAAATTAAAGCCCAGGGTGTCAGTGAGTACCAGATCTTGGTTTCTAATATCATTCTTCACTAAAAGAAACCACAGCTCTTTGAGAAATGATGGATCCCATGGCTGGGGCAAGAAATATAAAATGAGTCGTTAACAGCTTAAACCAGTAAGGCGGTGTTCAAAAGAAATGGGATGTTACGAAGACCTGGAAAGAGGGGAGTTCCCATTGGCCAAATCTGGGACAACTTCAGCACCAAGATGTAATAATACAGAATGAATTATGCAGCATGAAAACACAAGTCCGTAAGCTCATACCAACAAAGATATAAATACCTGCACTCCTACCTACATACACAGGGGAGAAAAAAGGACCGCTCACCACAGAACACAGAGTGCCACCTGACAGACCATCCACTTGCAACATTACGGTAAAGACTGGTTCAGTAGGAAGGACGAATGGTTACTAAATTCAGGGGGAGGTCTGGGTGAAAAGCAGAACATCTGCATGGTCTAAAAGTATATGCTCAGAGACCGTTTATTATTTGCAAGGATAAAAACGGAAACCGTAGAGCAGAGAGACAGAACACTTTGAGTGATCAAAACGAACATCACCAATGACTAGCAAAAGCACACTGTGCACCTCTGTATGTAACATTCTGAGAAGAACTTTCTCTCTTATGGAGCATCCAACCAGAAATGCACAGACAAACTTAACCATGGGCAAACACTGGACAAACCCAAATGGGAAATTTTTTTTTTCTTTTTACAAAGGGGGTGGTGTACAGTTAAAAACTCGCATTTCATAAATGAAAAGTTCCAGGCTAAAGGAACTAAAGAAATATTAGAAATAAATGCAATTTATGATCCTAGGCTGAATCCTAGACCTAAGGAAAAACATGCTCTGAAGGACATTAGGTCAAATGACAAAACTGAAATATATAAGTTTGATTATAGCACTGCGCCAATGTTAAATTTATTGACGTTAATAACTGTACTCTGGTTATATAAGAAAAATATCTTATTTTTTGGAAAAATACTCTGTGGTAAAAGGCCATAGTGTATATGCACTTAATATCTAATGGGTTAGGGAAAAAAAAACAAGGATGTACGTACCTACCTCTCTCTACATGTCTATGTTTGTATATGGACATATACGTATATATGCACATATACATGCATGTGTGCACACACGGAAAAATGCAGGGAGGGAGAGTAAATGATAAAATAAATAGCATAAAATATTAACAGATGAATCTGAGCAAAGGGTATACAGTGTTCTTTGTCCTATTCTTATGTTTGCTTATTTTCTGAATATAATGTTTTTTAAAAGTCTAAGCTACCATTCATCCACCTTTGACTAATGTACCATAAGAGACCACTCTCAGCGAGAGCTTTCTCAATCACGATTTTACACGATAGTTTTGAAAAGTGAAACGTACTCACCTATTGTTTGGATGATAGCATTCTGCACGATCTTCTCATCATTGTCTTTGGTACTGGTGTTTAAGTTGGCACTGCCTACAGATCCCCCCTGTAAATCATTTGCTTCAAATTCAACACTGAGACGCAGGTGCTTCAGTAGGGTGTTAAAGACTTCCAGCACCGTGGGTCCTGGAAATGAACACTACTGTGAGCTTTTCCAGTATTATGTACTCGAAACCATTCTCCTATTTCTCAAATTTTTGGGTATTTCCAGAGTAGTGAAAAAGTAAATGAGAAACACCTAAATAAGAAAGTTTCCCAGTTATTCCAGCAAACATTTACTGGGCATCTCTGAGCAACTCACCGCTTGAACCTCTGGTACAAACCACACAAAATGTGTATGTGCATATAAATATCACCAAAAACTTTCCATCCACATAATCGTGTGTACTAGACAAATAATGTGTATTAGGACAATATTTACCTTAACTATTGTGTCAGAATCCACGGAATTACGGTACTATAGCCCACTGTAATGTTGGAAATTTATTTTGCAACTTTTGAGGCTGAAGAAGGAATTTGCCTCCATTATTAGAAACTTGCCAACTCATCAGATTCAAGTCAATGAAATTTGCTCTCTGCTTTCAGTTCTATAAATACTCTGCACATATGTGTCACTGCATCTATCACACTATAGTTTAATCAGTGTTTTTATGTCCACCTTCAACTCTTAATTACAATGTTCTCTATCTAGGACATGGAGCCACGTTCAAATACTTCCTTAAATGTACAGAGCTTAGCACATGGTACCCTGTACATAACAGACAGTAATGTGATAAGTCAACATATGTTTCATTTAATATTTCAAATTAAGTAACTTTCCAGTTAAACGACTGCTTCCATCTTTTTGAGATAAATTACAAGATGAGCAATAAAAAGTCCATATCCGAAAGGCCCACTCCCTAGCTGACACTGAATGAGCATTAGAGTTTTTTGAGTAGCTAATGTATTTCTACTTTGATTTTGAAGCAAAGAAACCATAACCAGATTCTCCTTCCAACTTCAGTAATTCTACTATGGACTCTTCCATTCTTTAAATGACAATGACCTGTCCCTTCTCCTTATTACCCCTGTAGTCAGTTATTGAATCCTATTTACATTCCCGTTCCTGTGCTGCCCTCCAAGGTCAAGTTCTTTCCCTAGTGCCTACAATGATGACGACCACCTGTTATTTCCAAAGTGCCCTACGTTTTGCAGACAGATGAATGATCTATCCTATTACATATCTTTGATGATTACAGTAATAAAAACAACGGTATAATTATGTCCACGACCTGGCCACAACGTTAAAGCAACTTCTCTGACTTTCTCCATGCTACCACACATTCTAGCCAAACGGGCTACATAAGATTTTGCTCCTACCAACCTGTTTTCCATTCCTGGTTTGCATTCTGGTTTTCTTATGGTATGTGAACAAATTCTGCCTTGAATTATAGCCTTAGAGAGAGTTGTCTAACTCCAAGTAAACCATAAGTGTCTTAAACCTAGATCCTCCCAAACGTGTAACATATAATTGGTTTTCAAAAATCTTTATTAGAAAAAAGGAAGAAGGGAAGGAGAAGCTGATATGGAGGAAAATGCTCGCATGTACACTAAAGAAGTCTGAGAATCATGCGACCCCAAAATTTCAAGAGAAATTACAGCACATTTAAAAACATTAAAAAAAACACATTAAGGTATTTTTAAAGAGTCTTCCATACACTGCTATACCTACTAAAAAAACCTCTGGAACAGATTAATGCATTAATTTTTTTATTTGAGCTTTTTGGTTTTTTGTGGGTTTTTTTGGTGGACACTCACCTATGGAACCTTTGGCAGCAATGGCAACAGCCTCTAATAGAACCTGAATGATACCTGCTCGGACCCGTGGAGAATCTTTTTTACGAGCATCAAGGTGTCCTAGAATTTCCTGAATTACGTGGTGAGAATACTGAGCCTAAAAGAAGCAAGATAGTATACAAAAACGTATGAGCAGTTATACGCACACTGGCAGAATTCTCAAAGAGTAAAAACCATGTGACACTTAAATGTCCAATTACAGGAGGCTGGGACTCGTGTTACGAAACAATATGGAGCCATTAAAAACCATGCTTTTTAAGAACAAATAGGGATACCGGAAAATATTTATAATTCCCTGGATGAAAAAAACAAGTTGCAAAACACTATGCTTAATAAAATTTAATGTTTCTTTAAAAATACATAGAGAACTAGAATTATATACACCTAAATATCAACGGTAGCAAGGATTCATGAGAGGTTTTTATTCTCTTCATACTTCTCTGTAATTTCAAAGGCATTTATATACTCTTATAATTTGACAATAGAATATAGTATTTAAAAATAAACAAGATTATGACATTTATAGCACTTTTCTCTTCCCCAAACACAATATATATTATTTCTCCTTATGGATATCTAATGCTAAACAGTCAAAACTTCCATCTCATCAAAAACCAGAATCAAAAGGAAAATGTTATCAATGTACACCTGATTAAATTTAAATCCAGGAGATATCAGAAGCTTTGCGATTTATAATTTACAAAGGAAATTTTATCACAGATAAATCTGATCAATCACAATGAATGCTACTGGGACTTAAATCTAAAATAGAATATATAGAAAGTGTTTAACTACATACTCTTCGATTTCTCTTTTTTTTTTTTTTTGTTTAACAGAGTAGCAAAGCTGTGTTTTTTTAAATTAATAACTATACCCAGGAGTCATGAGTGGGTCTACCACCAAGTTGTAAAAAAACAAAAACAAACAAATAAAAAGGACTATGGCCCTGAATCTCCTGGTCTGTGTTTGCCTTCTGATAGGCCTCACCACTCTCTGAATTTTCAGACTGGTCACCTTTTCCTCCTTTGGAATGGGTGGTTTTATACTAATAAGCAGTATTATGTTAGCCCCACATTATGGCTACTCTGCTCAAAAGCAAAAAAACAAAAAACAAAAAACTTCCTCATCTCTATCAATAAAACCGAATTCATCTCCAAGTATTTCTGGCATTTCTGTCACAACACATCTACTTTTACAACAACCCAAGGTAAACATTTTCACCTTTACTTTCTGCTATGTTAAAACAGAGGAACGCCAAAACTTACGCAAAACACAAAAGTGAACTTCTCACATGGGAAGCTGGGTGCTTCTGATGCATGAAGCTCACTCAAGTTAGAGTTTGTCTTATAAACAGGATGGCAATTTGATCTGTCCAAACCCGGACACTTCAGAGAGTATTAATCACCACATAAAGCAGGGCTATTCTAAGCAAAGCAAAGCAAAGCAAAGCACCTGTTCGCAACCGCTTGCGAATACCACCTTGGAAAAGGAGCACAAACAGCAATGCGGTGGATTACACTTCGCGTTGTAAGTTTCTGACGCTGGTTTACCGGGCTATCGCGTACCTGCCACACAACTCACCTCACAGGGAATTTTAAAACAATATTAATGTATGAGTAGCTTTAAGAAGCAACAGGATAGAGTGGTTAAGTGTGTCAAATTTGCCCAAATTCAAATTCAGGCTCCATCACTTTATACCTTAACAGCTTGTAACTTAAGAGAGGACTACTTTGGGGCACCTACGTCCGGGGGCTGGGGTGGCCTAGTGAGCGTCTGACTCTTGATTTCGGCTCCGGTCATGATCTCACGTTCGTGAGATTCAGCCCTGTGACGGGCTGCGGGTTACGCGTGGACAGCGCGGAGCCTGCTTGGGATTCTCCGTCTCTGCCCCTCCCCCACTTGTGTGCCCACACTTGCTCGCTCCTTCTCTCAAAGTAAATAAACTTTAAGAAAAAAAGAGAGAGGACTACTTCACCTCTCCGTACCTCAGTTTTCCTCACCTACAATATTTAGAAAATAAAAACAGTTATTTCATAGGATTGTTGTGGCACTTAAATGAGTTTGTTTGTGTAAAGAACCTAAAATTGTGTCTATTACAGGAAATGTGCTCAATCTAGCCACTACCACTGTTTAATTGGTGACTCCTGGGATCACATATTATTTTTTTTTAATTTTTTTTTTCAACGTTTTTATTTATTTTTGGGACAGAGAGAGACAGAGCATGAACGGGGGAGGGGCTGAGAGAGAGGGAGACACAGAATCGGAAACAGGCTCCAGGCTCTGAGCCATCAGCCCAGAGCCCGACGCAGGGCTCGAACTCACGGACCGCGAGATCGTGACCTGGCTGAAGTCGGACGCTTAACCGACTGCGCCACCCAGGCGCCCCGGGATCACATATTATTACAACGTTAAGCATAACAATAATGACAACAGAAAAACACTTGATTCAGAAGCAGGTGGCCGGCACCGTTCTAAACACCGGATACGTGTTATCACATTTTATCCACACCAGGAAGCAGCCAACCCCAATCACTCGGTGCACTTCACGGCGCGAGTGAAGCAGGTCACACAGAAACGCTAAGGAGGCCGAGCTGTGGATCTTGGTCCAACTTCAGGGCATGGTTCTTAATCACCACATCTTATTACCTTTAACAAGTCAATTTAGAACAGAAGATGAGCTTTAAATAGTCTCCCTTTGCTACAAATGTCCTATTATATGTGAAACGATTTGAAACTACGTCTATTGTAACCCCTTAAGAATATGAACTCTGGTCAGACTAGCTAGTTTAATATTTTACGGAAAGAGTTTGAAATGTCACCTAAGAATGATTCCTATAAACAATTCTAAGGTAAACAGCAATGAAAACAATTTTACCAGAAATTTTAATTATATCAGGATAGTTTTATTAAACAAATTCCCATTCTACTAGGTACGACCATTTAATTTTTGATTAATGGACTTCATAAAACATATGCTATACTTAAAGCTATTTCCAAAAATATGCTGCGGGTCAGCAGTTTCTTAATATTTAATCAGCAAGTGCTCACTGAATTCCCTAAGTTTTTTTCACTTTATTAATTTACTTCTTGCAAAAAACAATTTAATAACAAAATGTGAATGAGGAGGGCAAATGAAGAAATACAAGACTACAAAAGACCAGAATAGTCTTAATTATGTCCACAGATTGTCAGATCAACTTCTAACCTACTAAGTAATTAAATTAAAAAAAATCTCAAAAGTTCTGATAAGGGGCGCCTGGGTGGCTCAGTTGGGTAAGCGTCCAACTCTTGATTTCAGCTCAGGTCATGATTTCACAGTTTGTGAGTTCAAGCCCCACATCAGGCTCCGCACTGACCGTGCACAGCCTGCTTAGAATCCTCACTCTCCCTCTCTCTGCCCCTCCCCTGCTCTCTCTCAAAATAAATAAACTTTAAAAAAATAAATAAAAAAATAATAAAATGTTACAAGAAAGTTCTCACAAGATGGAAAAAACACTATGTGGGGCAATGGATCTTGAATAAACTACTGTGGTAATCATTTTACAATATATACGTATACACAATCGTTATGTTGTACACCTTAAACTTACACAATGTTATATATCAATTACAACCCAATAAAAGCAGAAAATAAATTTTTAAAATTATCCTACCACATCCGAACCAGCTTTATTGTAACTACCACTTATCGAAAACTCACATTTGGAATGCTAACTTTAACTTAATGGTTGGTTGATTTAGACCAAAACTTGTGGAACAGAATGGCCACAACTTCAATCCTGACCTCACTTTCTACCTGCGTGCCCATGGGTGAGGTATCTGACCTCTCGAAAGATTAGTTTTCTGGTCTGCGAAGGAGGGATAATAACAATACCTACTGCTGTACAAAATGAGGATCAAACGACAGCATATAGGTTACTGGCAGAGTCACAGGACACAGTACAGCCAGCACTTCATCAATGGTACTTCTATTTTAAAATATAAATGAATTATTCGGTGCCTGAATATAATTTTTGTTTGTTTCAGAAACGAGAAACCTAGAACTCAGAGGGACTGAATAATTTGCCCAAGTTCACACAACCAGTAAAGAGCACATCTAGGATGCAAATATTCGTATGACCTACAGTAAAAGCTATGCTGCTTCTTACTACCATATCTCCTTTGAATTAAGGATGACTTTTTAAAGCAGAAAAAAATGTGGATTGTGTAAAAAAAAAAAAAAAAAAAAAAAAAGACTTAAAATCCCCACTTGAATTAAGAGCTACCTGGGTCTGTTCAGGTTTTGGGGAAATCTAAGGTGTGGTCCTCTGCAGTCGAGTCGAGTGTCTCATCGTCAGGTTCTATAAAGGCTGGAGGAGTTGATACATGCACTATTCTAACAGTATAAACTCAATAAATGCTAGTGATTATTACCAGCTATATGCTGCTGTAATGAATTTCAATTCCGTTACCAGTTTATCAGTGAAACATAAATACACAATATATTTAAATATATGCACCATAAACATCATCACAAGAGATTTTACTTTTTATTAAATATCTTTTCATCTTGACAAATAAGAAAATAAGTGGTAAATTAAAATGAGACAAAAAACGAAACTAAGAACATGTTGTATACCTACCTCTAATGGTATGCTTATCAATACAAAAACAAAATTACTTATATAAATATGATAAATACTTAACCAATTCTTACCTGAATGGAATACATTATAATTTTAAAGCAGTGAACTGCAAATTCATTGGGATCCCATAGTTTGTGATGGTCTAAATGCCTGTAATTAAAGAAAGTTAAAGAGTTTCTTTTTCGATTCTGCTTTCTTCCTCTAGAAGCTGACAATATGCAAAGCTTATCATAAGAATACTATCTAAAAGAAAGTTCATGTCTCCATTTCAGAAATATGATACATTTTCCCCGACTGCCAGATCCTTTCATAAAACAACAACAATAAAAGGCTGGAATATATGACTCTGAAATACCTAGATGAGCTGGCAAGAAAGGAAAGTCCCTCAGTTCAAACCCCGCAGAAGGCAAGAATCTGGAGAGGTTAAGTTACAGTGAAGTCAGCAGCTGTCCTAGGCGTATCTTCAGATCTCTGGTGGCTGACAGCTAGTGACGTAAAGGGTTATATACACAGGAGACCGGAGAGCAAGCTTAGGGCCCACTCAGGAAAGGCAAGCTATTAGACCAGAAATCCCTGCATCATTTTAGGACCCCTAAATGATGACAGCCTCAGGGAACTTTCTGTTGTAGAAAACTATCAAGAAACTAGCACGCATTGGTCTTGGCTCTGAGGGGAACCATAGAATTCTCTCCAAAGAATTCAACCATACACCCAGTACTCAGGCTTTCACTGTGGTTTACCAGAATTCACAATATCCATGTGGATCAAAAAACTGAGGGATGTAGTTCAAAGTGATGCCTGCAGAACACCTGTGCCTGCGCCTTCAGCAGAAGCAAAATAAAGCCTCTTATGGAGGAAACACCACAAATCCAGGCTTCAAAGAAGTCCCACAAATAAAAGTTACATTGAATGTGAGCTCAAACTTAGGATTTATTTATTTTTTTTTTTTTTTAATTTTTTTTTTTTTTCAACGTTTATTTATTTGTGGGACAGAGAGAGACAGAGCATGAACGGGGGAGGGGCAGAGAGAGAGGGAGACACAGAATCGGAAACAGGCTCCAGGCTCTGAGCCATCAGCCCAGAGCCTGACGCGGGGCTCGAACTCATGGACTGCGAGATCGTGACCTGGCTGAAGTCGGACGCCTAACCGACTGCGCCACCCAGGCGCCCCTCAAACTTAGGATTTAAAGAGCCACTTTGAAGGAGAGGCAGAGTCTCATCTTTGAGGACTGGAGGTATCACTGGAATTAATGGATTCAAAATTTAAAATAAGTTCACTTTTAGGTTTAAAGAGTAAAAAAAAAAAAAAAGGTGATAAAAATTTGACAACTGAATAAAACTCTACCAAAGATGACAGGCAGATTTGAAAAAAAAAAAAACAACCAAATACAACATTCACTTATAAAAGATACAGGGCCAAACTAGAAACTAAATACCAGTTTAAACAGCAAATTAGGCAGGAGGAGAGAATTCATGAGTAAATCTGGAAAAGTACCTTAGAACACAGCACAGAGAAGCAAAGGAATGAATGATGCGTTAGAGAGCTCAGGAGCCAGGAAGTAAAAAGGGAGAAGACCTAAAACAACTACGGCTCAGGTCATGATCTCGAGGTTTCTGGGTTTGGGCCTCACATAGGGCTCTGTGCTGACAGCTGGGAGCCTGGAGCCTGCTTCGGATTCTGTGTCTCCCTCCCTCTCTCTGCCCCTCTCCCACTCGCGTGCACTCTCTCTCTCTCTCTTTCTCAAAAATAAACATTTAAAAAAATTTAAAAAAAAAAAAAAAGATTCTCTGCCTCTCCCCTGTGCACACACGTGTGCATGAGAGCGCTCTCTCAAAATAAACTTAAAAAAAAAAGTTTGCTGAAGACGAGGACAGTTTTATTTATGTATCTATTCCCCCAAATACATGGTATCTTAGGCATTTACTATTTAATTAGCTAATAGCTAATATATAATTAACATTTAATTAAAAACTTAATTAATTAACATTTGATCAGTATTTAAGTCCACTAAGTTCTACATAGTAAAAATAAAGCCCACTTCAGGTTACCCAACTCAAGCACAGTTAATTTAGTAGCTTCTTTCTTCTACAATCACTCTCTAGATTTTTAAGGCCTTAGAGATTACCTCTCACTTAATAAGAGTATTAACATAAAAACCAGAATTCCGTTATTAAATCAGCATGTCTAGATACTGAACAATAAATCTGCCTTTCGTTACAGCTGACATCATTTTGATTATTTCCTCAGTAGCATTTCCATATGTCCACAGAGTCATTAAACACAAAATCTCAATTTTTCTTTTTCAGGCAGTGGAAGAATCAGAGATCCCTTTGGAAATCTAATGATTCTATGATTTTTAGTACAATTTCATGGTTTATAGACTCTTATTAACTAAAGCTCAACTTTAACCTAAATATTTGCCTTTAATAAAGAATTCCATATGTTCCAGTAGTCTGTATAACGTCTAATACCATAGTCTAATCGGTAGTCAAATAATGTCTCTGAAGACATTATTAGTTGGGAAGGGAAAAGGATGAGGCAAACGATGAACAAAAGACTAGCAAACACGGCCAGAAATTACACAGCCTATTATACAGTAGATCTATCATCTAATGACCGTACGAAGGCTTGACAACAGGGCCTAAGCGATAATGTTTCTGTGGAGAAACTCAAAGTTCACACATGTATTTTCCCTGGGGGGAGAGTCTAAGTACCCATGAGATATTTAATAGTCCTGCTCTGACCAGTCACCAGGTGTAAGATGAAATTTAGAGAAGTGCATGTGCACTAAGGCAATCCAGCCACGGGAAAAAGCAAGCCACGAAACAGAACCAGGGACTAGGAAAAATGACCACAGAAGTTACTAAAAAGAGGTACATCACATTTGGACACTACTGAATATTTTACTCTGCATATGCATCTCAAGGCCTGGGAGAAAAATTCACAATGAATGATGCATATGACATCAAGCACTGACTGGATTTCATTTTTCAGGGGAAAGGCTGGTACAGTGCTGGAACAGCACTCAAAAATACGGCGGCCGACTCATGCCTATACCCCTCCCACAATGCTACACTTTCTACCAGTAACGCACTCATGCCAGCAAAATGTGTCCTCTGTAAGTGAATTAGCACAGAATTGACATGGTATGATCACAAATAACCAGGACAATATCAACTCCTTACGCAAAAACTGGTCTAACAGCGTTATTCATATTCCCAAAAGTCGCTCGGCCCAGCAGCTCCCTGAAGCAGTTTTCAGCCAGCACGGCAGGGTTCTCTTCTTTGTCAGCAGCAGAAGGAGAAGGAGGAGGGCCTATGCGACTGGAGGAGAAAAGGAGAAATGAAGAAAACCGTATGCAAGAATTCCGACACTAGTTGTAACAGCTAACAGACTGGAGTCCTCGGCAATGTGCAAATGTTTTCTCTTTACCCCCAAATATCTTAGAAGAATAAAGGAAATAAACACAGCCTAACCTTTTGTTTAAAATGGTGAATAGCGGTTATTATTACCATTATTATTTTGGTTAGATCTAACCACCTTAGAGCATCCTGGAGGTCTACAGAATAACAGATGTTCGGCTATAACTTCTACTTCTCACACTTGCAGCTTTTAGTACGACTGGATGCTCAATAATAAGCAGCAAGTGTAAATTTATTCTAAAAGAAATAAAACCTTAAGTGTAGGAGTAATAATCTGTGGTCCACTAAGCCTAATGTGATCACTAAAGATGAGTAATTTTTCAAAAGAGCACATATTTAAACTCCCTCGCATTTATGAGACCACTCTTTATGTAACACTAAAGATACAACTTTCTTATCGGGCAAGCAAGCACACACGCACATGTACAAAAGTAACACACCCTCCACCTGAAAATCTGTATTAAATACCTGTCAACCTCTTCGATCTTCTGCATGTTAAATAACAGGGATGGAACAATTTTGTCCATATGCTGGGGTTCCCAAATGGTAGCCCGAAGTTCATCATTAACTGTTTTGCGAACCACTCCCTGAATACCCCTGATTCCAGCAATTCGGATTCTACAAAAAAGAAAAAAAATGAGTCATGAAAAAATGATTTATTTTTAACATTTTAAAGTTTATTTATTTGAGAGAGAAGGGGAGAGAGAGAGAGAGAGACAGAGAGCGAGAGTGCATAGGGAAGGGGCAGAGAGGGAGAAAGAGAATCCCAAGCAGGCTCCTTGCAGGAGCTCCTAGCAGGCACCTCCCAAAAAAGTTATTTAAATAAGTCTGCTCTGCCTGTCTAGTTAAAAGAATGAAAATCAAGTAAATATTATCTCAAGTCAACAAAATGAAAATAATACAATAAATCTAAAAAATTAAAATCTCAAAAATCTAAGATAGAGGTATGGCAGTTCCAAAAAAGATTTACTTTATTTTTTTGTTTTTTTAATTTACTAATGTAATGTCTAGCCCAAATGCAGGGCTCGAACTCACAACCCCAAGATCAAGAGTCTCGTGCCCTACCAACTGAGCCAGCCAGGCACCCCAAGATTTACTTTGAATAACATCTTTTTAAAATCTGCACTTAAAGTTTAAAGGGACTATAAGATATACTAATATCAAGTCTATGTATTATTTTTCAATAAAAAAGAATGCAATCAAAAAGCATTAGGCCTTCCTAAGGGACAACAATAATCCAAACTAATGTGAACTAGATTCTTTTCCTTTTTTGCCTAGAAATCTCGGAAGCTGAGTGAAAACAGGATTTCTCTCTTCCTGAACACCTTTCAGTGCTTCCTCAGACCTGTTCAGGGTTTCTCCCAAAGGGCCTCTCCCTTCCTGCAGTCCAGGGAGATAGAGAACTAAGCTGGTTCCCGTAAAGGCATTGTGACACATGAGAGCTATCATGACACGAGTACAAACAGCTCAGCCATTTTAAACACATCCCGTCCATGGGTGACTGAAGATCTACCCACACAGTGCGAGATGGCTGCCTTCCCTTCCCTTCCCCTCCCCTCCCCACCCACAACCCTCAACTTCCTCAAGCTCTTCCTCGCTCTTAATTATTTATTTTTTTAATCCTGTTGGGGGCACCTGGATGGCTCAGGTCATGATCTCACCATTTGTGAGCTGGAGCCCCACATCGGGCTCTGCGCTGACAAAGTGAAGCCTGCTGGGATCCTCTCTCCCTCTCTCTCCACCCCCTCTCCCGCTTGCACTCTCTCCGTCTCAAATAAACGTTAAAAAAAAAAAGGGGCGCCTGGGTGGCGCAGTCGGTTAAGCGTCCGACTTCAGCCAGGTCACGATCTCGCGGTCCGTGAGTTCGAGCCCCGCGTCAGGCTCTGGGCGGATGGCTCAGAGCCTGGAGCCTGTTTCCGATTCTGTGTCTCCCTTTCTCTCTGCCCCTCCCCCGTTCATGCTCTGTCTCTCTCTGTCCCAAAAATAAATAAACGTTGAAAAAAAAGAATGAAAGATACCGGGAAGGGGGTGACCACGCTTTACAAAGCCATGGGGATCTAACATAGGCATTCAGGAATGGCAGATGGAGAACAGGATACTGAACAGGTAAGAGAGTGAACAGGAGACATAAAGACAGATTTTGCCAGGGTGCCTGGGTGGCTCAGTCAGTTGAGCGTCCGACTTTGGCTCAGGTCATGATCTCAAGGCCTGTGAGTTCAAGCCCCGCATCGGGCTCTGTGCTGACAGCTTGGAGCCTGGAGCCTGCTTTGGATTTTGCACACTCCCCTCTCTCTGCACCTCTCCTGCTCACTCTCCGCCCCCAAAATAAATAAAACATTTTTTTTTATTAAAAAAAAAAAAAAGACAGATTTTGCCTCTCTCAAAGCTGTACCTACACATGCCACTCTCTAAAACAAAGTCTCGAGAGACTCTTACAGAGCTACGACAAGTGGGCAAGCCCAGGATTACTACCACAGTGTCTGCTTCGTGTGCCTGCTGCTACCCCCCGGCTGATGAAAAGACCGAGCAAAGGTGGGACAGAGCACAGCAACAAACAAGACGCCAGGAGGAGGGTGGGTCGGCGCCTCGTGACACAGCAAGACCCAGCAGATGGCGATGCCCTTATTCAAAGGAGGCGTGAACTACCGACGGCGTCTACGACTACACAGCTGGCCTCCAATTCGGATCTAGATCTGGCCTAACCAATATATTCCAGCCATGACCTTAAAGGAATTTTATAGGTTCCCTATCAGTAAAATAGAACTTGCCTGGGGCACAGGAATGTTATAAGGATCTAAATGAGTTAATTCACATACCGTGTTTGGCCGATAAAATGTTAAGTAAATTGGCACACCGTAGTTACCCGGTAAGCGTTAGCTGCCCCTACTACTGTTCATCATTTTGATGATGATGATGATGATTGCACCCTTAACTGAAGGTTGCTCAGGAAATTAGAGCTTACGATTATGATGTACAACTTTACAGGTGGGAACCATTTCTACAAGGCAAATATCTTAAGAAAATCATAACAGTGTTCAGCCCCATATTCTAGCCCCCCTGAATTCTATTTGATACAGTTTTGCTAAAAATAAAGGAAATTATAAGTAACTACACGAGAAGCTAAATAGGAATACTAATATACTTAAAAAAAAACCTAAAAAAGTAACAAGGACTTTTACTTGCGGCAAAAAAAAAAAAAAAAAAAAAAAAATCAAACCCTGTTTCAGGATTCAAACAGAATGTCACTGTGGAATTTCAAGTATCATATAATTCTGAAAAGACCCAGAATTAGAAAAATGTACCCCAAGGCTTTTCACTTGTATTTACAAAACTTCAAATTTCTTTTTGTAAACAGTAAAGAAAAATGTTATGTGAAAATATGTCCACAAGACAAAATCTTTCACTAGGGGGCAGTAAATACTTAAAAATAAGACACCATAAATAAATTTTTGAACTTCTTAAATGTACCCTTTCATAAATATTATGGATATCACAAACACATTTCACCTAGTTTATATGTAAAATTCACTTCAACCAAAATTTGAGAAATGTCTGTGTAGAGGTTACTAATATTTATAATACCAAACCAAAAAATTTCTGCATTATGCAAATTTACTTTATTTTAAAAGAAAACAAAATGGTCAAAATCTTGAAAAAAAGTGTCCTTTTCTTTAGCCAATCTATAACTTTTTGCCCCATTAACAAGTTAATGTCAGTCTCTGAGAACAGGGACAAATTTTATAAAACACTTTTTAAATGTCCTTCAGGTAGAAAAAAAAAAGATTTTAATCATGGTTGGAAGAAAGAGGAAATTAACAAGACGATTACAGTTATCTCTACCTTTCTAAGGCTTTACACTCGTAATAAAGGTACAGCAGCAACTCTAAATGGCCAATACTAAACTGAGGAAGAATTATACATACAGTGGGTCAGACAGCATGTTTGTATCTGATAAGAGCTATTAAATCACCTCAGCTTTCTTTCTCCAAGTTAAAATAACTTCTCACATTTGTTTTGGTTTGTGTAAACAATATAGCATGCACACTAAAAGCTAGTTCCTTATATTTTCGCACATTCCCTTATTTTAAAAGTAAAAATTACAAACGAGCTAAATCTTGACTATAAACTGCCTATAATAACTGTCTGAATTCAGGTTAGTCTGTATCAGTGTAGTATGGTAAAGCTCAAACTACTTTATGTATTTACCGAGGTCATTTTGATTGTAATTATTAACTTTAAAGCTTCTCATTTCCACATAAATATCAATCTATAGACTGTGTTTGTAGAGAAGTATTTAATTCCAGATTACTAGGAAGTATCTAGAAGAAATGTTTAAAAAATACCCAAATCGGTTGTTATGATAACTTCAGACTGACAACATTCAGTAACAGACATTCATTCATTCAATTCACTTATGTATTCATTCAAAAAGTACTTATCAAGAGCCCCTTATGTGCTCAGCACTATGCAAAGTGCTAGTGATAGAGAACAGCCCTCAAAGCAAGGACTCCGTCCTCCTGGAATTCATACTCTATGGAGGAACAGAAACCGAGATGAGAAGAAGATAAAAGAGGAACTGGGAATGGGATGGGAGGGTTGATATTTAGTAAGTAAAAGGTAAGCAGGGGAGGACTCTCCTGAGGACATGACATGTGGGCAGGAAGCTGAGCAAAGTAGGGTGGACAGCCCCATGGGTAGCCGGGGTATCATTCGAGGCAGAGACCACTTAATCCAAAGGCCCTGAAGGAGAACTGCGCCCAATGTGTTCAAGAACAGCAAAGACAGCACTGGTTGGATTAGAGCAAAAGGAACAAGAAATGATGATGGGACGGCAGGGGAGGGGGGAAAGGGCATTCCAGGTGACAGGGAAGACTGCGAAGTTTACTCTAAGTTGAGAAACCACTCTTTCCACCCAATCCTTCAAACAGCCACAGAAAGTCATATTTTAGGAAAAAAGCATGTATAGTATTTTCCCACTTCCTTTGGTAATCATTATGAAATATACAAACACAGTACTCATCAATAAACCGCTCCCTATGTCCCAGAGTAAATACATACTCTGTTCGTATTTCTGGATCACTATGACAGGAATGACACATGGCACTGAATCGAGATACAAAAAAGTCGTAACGTCGGTGATAAGATGGTGTGTCTTCTTCAATATTTGCAAATTTGACAAACTAAAAAACAAAACAACAACATAAACATGTTATCACCTTTTTGAAAGTATGGAACACATTTACTTTCATCCAATTATTTGTTATGTTAACAAGAACTATCCAAGTAAGTAGCAAATGAAATATATAAAATATCACAAGTGCCACATACATACAAAAGGAATTTTTTTTAACTTTATTATTTATCTTGAAAGAGAGAGCGCGCAGGAAGGGCAGAAAGAGAGGAAAAGAGACAGAATACCAAATAGGCTCTGTATGGACAGCACAGAGCCAGACCCAGGGCTCAATCTCACCAACTGCAACATCATGACCTGAGATCATAACCTGAGCCGAAATAGAGAGTCGAATGCCTAACCAACTGAGCCACCAAGGCGCCTCTATTCTGGCTCAGGTCATGATCTCGCAGTTTGTGAGTTTGAGCCCTGTGTCGGGCTCTGTGCTGACAGCTCAGAGTCTGGAGCCTGCTTCGGATTCGGTGTCTCTCTGCCCCTCCCCTGCTTGTGCTCTGTCTCTCTCTCCAGAATAAATAAACATTAGAAACAGAAAATTAAAAATTAAATTCAATTAAAAATTAAAAGTTCCTTTTGGAGGCGCTGCGGTGGCTCAGCCAGTTAAGTGTCCAATTCTTGGTTTCAGCTCAGGTCATGATCTTGCAATTCGTGGGTTCGAGTCTCACATCAGGCTCTACACTCACAGCACAGAGCCTGCTTGGGAATCTTTCTCAGCCTCTCTCTGTCCCTCCCCTGCTCGTGTTCTCTCTCTCTCAAAAATAAAAAAATAAAAAAAAATTTTAAAAAAAGGAAATTTTTAATAAACTTTAGAAAATCAGGAATATAGCATTATAAGTATTAAATTTAACTTTTTAATCCAGATTGAGTGAGTGAGCCCACTCTCTGAGAGAAGGAAAGGTCTTCCTCTAAAGCTCTTCTACATTTTCTAGACACAGACAGTGCTTCAATGATAACCTCAGTTGGGCCTAACCAAACCTGCAGAAAATTTTACTCCTTAATCATGGACACCAAGTCTTCCTTGACAGTTGTGACATAACACCTGCATGAGTAATACTTATACCAATTGGATGAATCAAGGAAAGGGAACCTAAACTGAAAGAAATGTACACTCAATAGAGAAGAAAAGTACTGAGATGGTAAAATTTATTCTACCTCCTTTCTAGATATGAAAAAAAAAAAATCTATGTATTTGGGAAGTTTTAAATATCCTACATGTTCACAGACCTGGCCCTAAGGTTCCTTATTGTGTACTTTGTTTTTTCATTAACTTTCCAGTCACTCAGTGATGTGTTACTTCTGGGTACTAGACCGCCTAAAGCAACACTGTGACTTTACTTACAAATTTAAATATATACGAACACCTGCCAGGATACAGACTGATGGCTCGAAAGGCTGTCACCAAAAGAATTATTCAACCAGATTTACCAACACTTTCCTGAAAACTAAACTGAAATAAGAATAGAACAGATGTGAGAAAATGAAATGATACCAAGGCATTTCTAAACTAATTCTGCCGGAGCTAAGTCACCAGTCTTAAATGCTAATTTTATGATTCATATTATCTAGAAAAGGGCCACAAATACTACTCCTCGTTGCGATTAAACAGACATTCATTACCTACTCTGTGCCAGGGACTGTGCTAGGTGGTTCACACAAGTTCCCGTTCAATCATTCAAACAGCCCCATAAGAAGATATGCTTCTCCCCATCTTACAGACAGCAACACTGAAATTCAAGAGGTGAAATCATTTGTCCACACTGACATTAAGTGGTGACGCGGGCATTGGTGGGTAGGGGTCGGACTCCAATTTTCAAGATTCTCACACTACACACTGGCTGCGTGATGTTCCAGAAAAGATTAAACTGAGTATTTATATTTTTCATAAAAATAAACCTTAAATTATATCAGGAAATGTTAAAAAAAAAATCTAAGTGGGAAAAAAAAACACAACGTCTATCTATAACATGTTCCCCACTTTCTAATACATATTTTAAAAAAAGAAAAAGACTGAAGGATTACTTCCGGAAACTGGAATTACAAACGTCTTGTTTACTCTTTCATATTTTCTTAATTTTCCACATTTGCTACGATAAGCGTATTACTTTAAATAAATCAGAAATTTTTTAAATGACCATTCAAAAGCTGAATGTTCTGGAAAATTTTTAGAAGGAGAAACTTTATTCTCTTTCCATTTATTGAAAGTCACAAGTCATCGTACAGACCAAGCGGTCATTGACATAAGCAGCTCCTGCTGCCTTCGAGTATAAGGAACTTTTACGACTTTATGGCCAAAAGATTTCCCAATGCTCTTTATGATCAGGTGGTAGTGCAGGTTTCACCAGGAGCGACAAAAAAGATAGAGACGGTGCTATTTCTTTTCTTTTTTTCTTTTTTTTAAGATTTTATTCTTTAAAAGTCTCCATACCCTACCTGGGGCTCCAACACACACGTCGAGATGGAGAGTCACATGCTCCGCCCACTGGGCAGTGTGCTAATCCTCCACATCTGTGCTGTCTGTCCCACCGCCCTGACCAGAGCAGGTGTCTTTACCAGGCAAAAACATTCTAAGAGACCAATTCTCGAGATGCTTATTAATCTGAAAGTTAGAGAATAGTTTTACTCACAGAATTTGTTCCAAGCACTTGCAGCTTTGGTTCCCCGGATTCTAGCAGCTTTGCTACCATATGCAGAAAGCTTTCTACAAATGGCTTGATGCTTTGAGAATGGCAAGCCATAAGAAGTTGGTCCAAGGCTTCCATAGCAATTAAAACATACCTAAATAGAAGAGAACAATAATGTCAGAGCATTTCTAGCTCTCCAAATTCTCCTAGGTGCTCTTTACTGGAATAATTAAATGTAAATGCGCAGGACAGAGAAAGGCAAATTTAGTAGTTTCTAAGTGAAAACTTACTTCTCACAAGTACTAACGATCTTAGATTATACAATAACCCTCATGCTGAAGTATACAAAATGGTACCATTTTCCCTCCTCTCCAAACTCTTCCAGAGCTTCAACATTAGCTTTGTGTACATTTTTCTTTGTAAACATGGACATCTACCATTTTCCAGACTTCTAACCATATTATCTCTGTATCTAACCCAAAACAGTTACTATATGCAATGTGCCTAAAATTTCCAATATAATCTACTTGTATTTGTAAATGTAAGTGTACAAAAACATTACCAGCAACAACAGAATATCATCAGTAAACAGCTCATAAATTCGACCCTATAATTCATCAGATTTTAAAGCTCATACCACAAATGAAAATTGACTTTAGATACCTTTGCTTCAATAATTATAGAACTTTTTGTATCAAGACTCACTATAGTGTTCTAAGCAGTTAATAATTTGGAAGCAGAGAAAACCAGTATCACTTGAAGAATGGAGTTCTCTAGAAAACTAGGATCATAAAATGAATATGGAAAACTATTTATAATCCAAACTATCCAAGTTAGTACTATTCATCCACAGAGAATAGACTAAGAAGGCAGACCTTTATTTATAGGTAGGGATACAGTCAGCACAGTTTCAAATCAGCATGCTTACATACTCTGGACCTTTAATATCTAAGCCTAATGTAGTTCTCGTTCATTATCTCTTTTATTATTCCACTGATAGATAAAAATCGGTTGGTTAACAGAGTCTTTCTGTTTGTTTCAAATTTAGAGACTGATTTTTAAATTATAATATCGCATTAATACACTAAGAGTCAATTTCTACTATTTCCATTAGAGAAATATTAAAATATCAAAAACTAATGGATGTTAAAGCTAAAGGCCACTCCATTAACTTACATGAGTCTATTCTTAAAACATGACCATCAGGGGGCGCCTGGGTGGCTCAGACGGTTAAGCGGCCGACTTCGGCTCAGGTTATGACCTCGTGGTCTGTGAGTTCGAGCCCCGCATGGGGCTTTGTGCTGACAGCTTGCAGCCTGGAGCCTGCTTCTGATTCTGTGTCTCCCTCTCTCTCTCTCTCCCCCACTCACACTGTCTCTCTCAAAAATAAATAGACATAAAAAAAAAAAAAAAACAACAACAAAAAAACCCATGACCATCAGGAAAGTAATAAAAGCTGCAAGCATCTGTATGGTATGACATATTTCCCTGTAAAATATTACAAAGTTTTATCCTCCACAGAGCATCTCTGTGTGACTAGATGACAAAACCATTCATAGCATGATTTAGCCTAGGAAGCATTTTCAGAGATACAGTATTAGCAGCGATTAGTTTTCTTACCCAGAACGATGTCTGACAACATCCCTGCTCAACCTTTCTGCTAAGTAAGAACCAATTCGATCCAACTTCTCTGGAGCAGATACTGCATAAAATGTCAATTTCTCCATGTCTGCTTTAACGAGGCCATCCTAAAAGTTAAGAAGAAGAACGAGGTAAGTAGGCTGTCCACATCTTCATAGATACTTTTTTTATTTCCAAGCGTTGCTTGCTTCACATGCCCCCTTCTGGATTTGTGATTAAATCCATCCTTTAGGCTGAAACTTTCTGGCAATAATCTCCTTTTATGGCATTCTGGATACAGAATTTTCAGAAAGTTAAACAAATGCCCCATTTAGGCAGAACATTTAAATATACCTTCATAAGTGATGAATTACTGTAACACCTTCCTAAATAGAGACTGCTCAACTAACTGCAATATGCAGGGAATGAGATGTATTTTAAAATGTGGAAAGATTTCAAACAAATTTGTTTCGATTTTAAAATTTTACAGTTACGTTAAGTCGATTTTACTCCTTTACATAGACGACAGTGAACACGTTGTTAAAATGATTCAAAGTTGCTGATATCATTACAAAGACTTAATTAATAAATGAGAATGTATTAAGGACTGCGTGTGTCTCTGCTCATCCAACATACTAAAAAAAACAAGAGTCCCCTGGTGTGGGATCAGCAAACTTTCGTTTGTCTCTGCCCTCTACAGGGAGACCCAGGCCACAGGTCCGATGGTTCTCCCCACCCTTAGACAACAAATCAATTCTCAGCCTAAACTTCTTGGTCATATATAGCCCAAGAAACTAAGGGTTCCTTAGGATTGTCAGAGGAGGTGGAAAGGAAGACAGAAAAATTATGCTAGGGGCGCCTGGCTGGCTCAGTCAGAAGAGCATGCGACTCTTGATCCCAGAGTCATGAGTTCATGCCCCACATGGGGTATAGAGGTCACTTAAAAAAAAAAAGAATTATGTTAAATGGTGAATCTACAACTGAAAATTTTATAAATCTGCGCTTTCTACCGGCCCCTCCATATTCTCTGGCTTTTTGCCTTACTACTGCTCCATCACCAGTGGAGTCAATCCCTCCTATTTTTACCTACTTGGTTGTCCTCAAACTTGCTCCTACGGCCACCTCTCTTCCCTCTCTGACATCAAATGAGCTCCTCTCCTCCTTCTCAGAAGATGGAAGCCACTGGAGTAGAATTTACTGGCAACCCTCCACCCCCATTTTCTCAGTGCCCTCCAGACCAGTGGTTCTCAACCAGGGAGACTGCACCCCGTGGGGCAATGTCTGGAGACATTTTGGGTTGTCACAGCTGGGCAGGGGGTGTACCAGCATTTCGGGTAGAGGCCAGGGATGCTAACAAACATCCCACAATGCACAGGATAGCCCAAAAGCAAAGAACTAACTAGATCAGAAGGTCAATAGAACCTGAATTAAGAAACCCTACCCCATGCAAAACAAGACCCCTATTTTCAAAGGACTCATCTTAGAGAAACGTTTGCTTATGCTCTTTCTGTCTGCCTCATACGGCCCAGGATTTGACTCCATCGGTTAGCCTCTCTCTTTCCTGGGTTTTTGTTGTTGTGGTGGTTTTAAAAAAATTTTTTAATGGTTATTTGAGAGGGGGGGGGAGAGATCGAGAGAGATCACCAGCGGGGGAGGGGCAGAAAGAAAGGGAGACGGAGAATCCCAAACAGGCTCCGTGCTATCAGCACAAAGCCGACAGGCTTGAACTCACCAACCATGAGATCATGACCTGAGCTGAAGTCAGATGCTCAACAGACTAAGCCACCTAGGTGGCCCCTCCTGGTTTTTTGACCTCTCCTTCTGTATTGGTTCCTCCACATCATCAGCTAAATATGACTGCCTCTCATCCATTTTTTTTTAATCCCTCACTGATTTTATTGAGGAATAATTTATACACAATACTCTACACCCAAGGGGCACGTGGGTAGCTCAGTCAGTTAAGTGGCCGACTCCTGGTTTTGGCTCAGGTCATGATCTCACGTTTGTGGGATCAAGCCCCCCATCAAGCTCTGCCTGGGATTCTCTCTTCCTCTCTCTGTCCCTCCCTGGTGCACTCTCTCTCTCTTGCTCTTTCATTCTCTCTCTCAAAATAAATAAACATTAACGTTTTTTAAAATAAGATAAAAAATAAACTACACCCAAGTATATAATTTGAACTATGAGAGTTGTAGATCTATGAAACCACCAGTAAAAAAAAAAAAAAAAAAAAAAAGACACAAAACATTTCTATCATTTGCAGAAGATTCGTCATGTCCTCCTCCCTCTCCAGGCTACCACTGCTCCGCCTTTTAGCATTATAAAAAGCAGTCTGACTGGTCTGTGGACTCCTGTCACTCAACTCACCTCTGCCTAAGGATGCTTCTCTGACTCACGGGGATGACTCACTCCTACTCATCCTGCAGGTCTCAAAGTCCTCCCAAAAGCCTTCGGGGCGCCCTCCCACCCCCCTCCCAAGCCTGGCTGAGAGGCCCCTCCTGCACGTTCCTTCAGCTCAGCGCGCTCAGCGCTGTGTTCCGTCACGCTGTTTTTCACTCATGAAGCAGATACTAATCAAGCACTAACCATGTGCCAGGCACTGTCATGGGCACTAGGGAAGAAAGGGTGAGCCAAGAATTCTATTAACTCATTCAATATCCATGAGATCCTTATAAAATCGGTACTATTTATAATTTCCATTTCAGGATGAGAAACTGAGGCACCTGCCCAAGATCACATGGCTAATAATGATAAGAAACGGTTTGGTTATTTGTCCCCCTCACTAGATTGCTCTTTGAAGGCAGGGACTGTAACCTGTAGACCCCTGCACTCTGGGCACCTACTGCCTGATCTGTTTTAGACACACGAGATCTTTTTTTGTTGTTGCATAAATTAATAATAACAAATAAGGTCAACTGGTTATGACTGCCACATGTATGCAAGGTTCATGTAAATTTTTTTAAGTCTCCATTTAAACCAATCTTATTTAATACTTGCCAACCAATCAATCTGTCAACAGCTGGCAAAAATACTCTTTATATAACCATTCTCTACCTGTCATCACTAATCTAATCCACCTATCAGCACTCCCGTGATCAAAAGTCCCTCACTGCCTATGAGGAGTTAAAGCAGACAAAGTAGAAGCCCGGTCTGTCATTCACATTCCTCTATAATCGGGCCTCCACCTTATCTTTAGTAACCACATGTCCCAGACTCCTCGAGGAAATGACTTGAATATTCGGTCTATTGAATGACGTGTCTGGAATTTCAGATCAGAAATCATGGTCAGCACGATTACCACCCATTACCCTCTGCAATGAGGCTATTTAAACCTTCACTTCAAGGGTCTTCACCTCAAACGTACCCCTTGCTTTCTCCTGCACCCCTCTGTCTTTTCTCTCCAGGCCCCTCACTTGCAACAAAGAGACTAATCTCACTTCTCCAGATGGCGTACATCCTTCAAAGCTCAGCAAATCTCATTTCCTCTGAGAATGCTTCCCAGAGACTGCCATCCCACAGCAAAACCTCTGCTTTGAAGGCAAAAACTTTACCACCTGTTCTACTTAACATTTTGCTTACTAATTTATGCACTTTGATTTAATATTTAGTACGCTCTTGCTTTATGTCAGTCAATGGGTGGAAAGTTATGTAAGGCACGTACCGCATCATATCTTAGGGCTTTTACCTGTCACAAATTATCCAGGATATCTGGCAGTCAATAGTATGTAATTGATTAACCTCTTCTAAATGGCTGAATGTTTAAATCGGATTTCATTAAAATGAGATATCTCATATACCATGAAATATATAAATTACTGTTAAGATCACCAAAGGTTTCTGTAATTAGCTACATTTTAATTTTTTTAAAGATGTTTTTTTAAATTTTTAAGTGATCTCTGTACCTAACATGGGACTCGACCTAGAACCCCAAGATCAAGAGTCACACGCTCTCCCAACTGAGCCAGCCACGCACTCTGACTACATTTTAAAGCAAATTTGGGAAATCAAACCCATGTAACATTCTTCTGTTCATATCCATTTAACCTTGGACTAAAGGTAACTTAGAAAATTCAGGACGGTGTCAAACAAAATCATTCAAATATAGTTGCTTTGAAAACTGCAATCTTCCATAATAAAGTTTAACGGTTATAAAAAATTTTAAAGCATATAAGTAAAAAGAGAACAAACTCTGCCTGGAACATGCTTCCTTTACTTCTCAATTCTCTTCTGAAAACTGAATGGCCAACCCATTTATTCTTTGGATCTTAGTGCAGATTTTATTTCCTGAAGGCCTCTGTTCTCCAAGCCCACGTTAGGTATCATTCCGACCTGCTCCAGGAGCACGGCGTGCTTCATCATAACATTCTTTCACACAGCACTGTAATTGCCAATTTCCTTGTCTGTGAGCTTGGCGAGAGCAGAAAACCTGGTATGTGTTCACAGCTGTATTCTTAGCATTTCGTACAAATAATCCGGCACCAGCTCATAAATTTTTGTCAAGTGTTACTTAAATATAGGAACTATCTAGACAAGAGGACGCCATCTGTCCGTCATGCCAAATTTAGACTGATCTACGAAAAGGATCAGTGAAAATTAGACAAGCCAGCACGGGTCATTTTGAAGTAGAAAAAGAGAAATATAAAAATAGCAGTGTACAGGATGAAATTTAGGAGTAAAAGTAGAGAAATGAAATTAGGGAAACCTTAGGGAGGTCAGCAGGGGGGAAGGATGGGTCAGCAAAGAGAAGGATCAGTAGATGTAGATCAAATTACTTTTGGATCCTCAGGGAATATGTTGTCCACCAGGCGTTTGTAGCGAGGACGCAAAGCAGAACAGCAGCAACACACTCCTGTTCAAAACAGTAAAAACACAAAGTACCGAGATTACTCATATTGTAAACGGACCTAGAAATTCAGGCTTCTGAATATTAATGAGTTATTTAAAATAAAACCTTCAAACTGGCACTGATAATAATAAAAAAAAGGCATGTGAATTCAATTACTGATTAAGAAATAAAAAGTTAAATCTCCTCTCCCCTCCCCAAAGACACCACATCAGAATGAATATATTAATGAATCATTCCAAAGTTCCATTTCAAATCATTTGGGGGGCAAGTGTGCGCTTGTACACACACATACACAAAACTTACCAAATTCACCCTTTAAGCAAACATATAATCCACACCCCCATTACCCCTTTCTAATCTCATCTCCCACTACTCTCTGCATTGCACACCCCACTCTCCCACTGCCTGGCCCAATCCACCTACAGCACCTGTCACAGGGGTCTTGAAAGACGGTCTGCTCCTAGTGGCTGGCAAAAACACTCAGTATGTGTTATCTACACAAGGCATCATATGAGGAACTACATTAGTGAGGGAAAAAAACCTCAAAGGGAAGTCCAGGAATTTCAAAAATGCTCCAAGCCTGCTCTATTATAGTTTCAGGTGTTGGTATCTTGGAAAGAGCAATGGATCGGGATCCAGAATATCTGGGTACATTCCAAGTCTTACACTTCAGTGCCTACATGGCCTTGGGTAAAGCATATTAGCTATCTGGAAAGAACCATGTAACTGAGAGGGATCAGTTTTCTTGTCCTGAAAGCTAGTAACAGGAATGTTGGTCTGGAGGCACTATAAAATTATTCCCATGATTTATGAAACTAGGGTATGTGTGTCTCTGTTTATGTGTACATTTGTATGTATTTACAAACCAAAATATAGTATGCAAGACTGCTTGAGCTAGAAGTTAAAAGAACTAGATATAAGCAGACTTTTACGACTATCTCATAGAGTAAGATTATGCAAGAGACAACTTCTCCAGATCTCACTTTGCTCATGAAGTATGTACCATTCATGCATGCAGTCATATACTAAATGTCAACGGAGTACCCAACACTGGCCAAAACAAGTAAGACTGAGTACAGATTTGCAGCAGAGCAGAGTCAATAAAGCACTGATAAAAACAAGACTGACTTAAGCTCTGCACAGCATCTTTAGTGATCACAGAGTACTGTGCATACATTACGTAACACTTCCAGCAAATTAGTGAGGCATTATTACCATTACTTTACAGGAGTGGGATGTACAGCACAACTGACCAAGTAACTTACTCAACAGCAGTGGCTAAGTGAGCATCCCATGTCTAACTCCGTAACCCCATGTTCTTCCCACAACACCACAGATACCCGTGGTCAAATCAGTCAACACCCAAATATTTTATTTGTACCTACTATCTGCCTAAGACCATACCAGATGCCACACATACAAGAAAGTATAAAAGAGAAAAGATCCCTGCTCTTGAGTTTATAAACTTACTTAAAAAATAGTTTATTAATTTCACCAATATATACTCGGCACTATGTGCTGATAATGTAAAAATGCTATTGTTCAGAATGTTTTCTACTTCAACAGAAGAAAAAAAATTCTAAAGAGTCCGAATTTTTCAATTAACTAACACCAAAACACCTGAACTCTTTTTAGAATCCTAAAGCAAAAAACACTGGTCCTATTATTAGAGGAAAAGAAGTGGGGAGGGGAGGGAGGTAAGAGCCAAGTAAGCAAAAGTTCTACTTCTGCCCGCGACAATATAAAAATATTTCAGATAAATATTAACACACTGAAGAATTAAAATCAAATATGTATCGAGTGCTTATTATACAGAGCACCGAGCTAGGGAATGCAATGATGACAAACGCCTGTGACCTGGTAAGAAGATCAAGATGAGCGCTCTGCTAACACTTTCGCGAGGCCAAAAATAGCACACTCCAGCTGCTACGGTGGCAAAGAGACTGGCAGCGGACTGAAAAGCAAGTCTTACTGCTTCAAGGTCCCCATCAAAATGGTATGTTGTTACTTTCGATAAGAAAAGACTCTCAATACCATTAGGTTTCACTTACACTGACACTTTTGGATAGTACACATTGCTTTTACAGAGGCTTTAGAAAAAATTTGAACTTGGAATACACACAAAATCCAGTTCCTACTTTCAGGAAGCTCAGGTCCACTGCAAGAAACGGGAGTAAAAAGGAAAATGCCAAACAGGCCAGATGGTGTTAAAGGGAATGGGCTTTGCAGTCAGACAGGCCCAAGGTGACCTCAGGGTCTCTTCCTGTCTAGCTGGGTGGGCATGTTACTTTTTCTTACTATGCCTATGTTTCTTCATCAGTTTAATGGTGTAATAAATGCCTTCTTCGTACTTACTGGTAAAATTAAAAAATGAAAGTTTTAATATATACCAAGCATTCAATAATATATACCAAGCATTCAATAATATATATCAAGCATTCAATAAGAGGTAGCAATATTATATATATTCAAGCAATATAATTATATTCAAGCATATAATATATATGAATATATATATGAATATAATTATATTCAAGCAATATAATATATATCAAGCATTCAATAAAAGGTAGATATTATTAGTAACGCAATAAGAGAAGTACTACAATGGGTAAGCAGAAGGTGCCCGAGGGCCCTAGAGATAATCTTAAAGACAGTATGAAAACCTTTGCTTGTAAACCAATCGTTCAAAAATCACACCAAACGGGCGCCTGGGTGGCTCAGTGCATTAAGCGTCCAACTCTGGATTTTGGCTCAGGTCATGATCTCCCAGTTCGTGAGATCAAGCCCTGCTTGGGATTCTCTGCCTCTCTCGCTCTCTCTCTCAAAATAAATAAACTTTAAAAAAATCTTGGGGCGTCTGAGTGGCTCTGTTAGTTAAGCATCTGACTTTGGCTCAACTCATGATCTCTCAGTTTGTGAGTTCAAGCCCTGTGTCGGGCTTTGTGCTGACAGCTTGGAGCCTGGAGCCTGCTTCAGGTTCTCTGTCTCCCTCTCGCTCTGTCCCTCCCGTGCTCGCTCTCTCTCTCTCTCAAAAATAAAATAAACATTAAAAAAAATTGGGGTGGGGCGCCTGGGTGGCTCAGTCAGTTAAGCGTCGGACTTTGGCTCGGGTCATAGTCTCATGGTTCATGGGTTCCAGCCCTGCATCGGGCTCTGTGCTGACAACGTGGAGCCTGGAGCCTGTTCAGATTCTGTCTGTCTGTCTGTCTGTCTCTCTCTCTGCCCCTCCTCCACTAGTGCTCTGTCTCTGTCTTTCAAAAATTGTTAAAAAAATTTTTTTTAATTAAAAAAAATCTCAACAAATTCTGCATATGGTTCACAATAAGCTTTCATAACAGTATCAGTACCAGTTCGGCGGGGGGGGGGGGGGGGGGGGCGGAGGCAGTAAAATGTCATTTTCTGAACATGACGTGTGCAGCGTTATACAAAGTATTTTACAACATTCCTCACTTACTCCTACACCCACTTGCTGAAGTGGTTACAGTCTCCCTTGGATAAATGAGGATACAGGCTCAGGGAGGCCATCTGTCCAACAGCACCCTGCTGGTAAGGAATGCAGCGGAGCCGAGATTCCAGCCCAGATCTGATGGCTCCAAAGGGTAACAGCCACACCAGAATCAAGTACTAGACAGTTTCTATACCAAACCACGACCGTGACTGCAGGAATGAGTGTGACCAGGAATGAGCAGCCATGCAGGGAAAGAAAGGATCACAATGAGTTTCTCCAGAAGACCCAAAATGACCCAAAACCAATTTCTTGACTACTTACTTACTATTAATGAAAAACTACCAACTATAGAGACGACATATGAAACCAGGCTTCAAACTTTCAATGTACTCATATTTCTATAGAACATGCTGAAGAGAATATAATGTCAAAATGACTGTGGCAACAGTAATCACAAAAGAAGTAACGTGAACTACTTTAAGGAAGAGAACACTGTACTTGTAAACATCACAAGAAGCAAAGTAAACTGAAATCATTGACCTACTCAGCCACAGAAACGGGGATGACTCCCTCGCCGAAGTCAATTCGTAGGGCTTTTCGAATTCAGCTGCAGGTACCTGAACGTAGTTTTTCATGTCGTAAGAGACTACTTTCTAGTCGATCTTTGTGCTTCTGGATCCTTACACCACTGTTCAGGACGTGCCTAGTTCACGTCACTTGCAATTAATTAGCAGAGGGCACTAATGCACTGTGACTTATCTTACTGGCTGCTGACATCAAGTGTAAAGCTATCAAGAACTTGATAATATCCATATCAAATTCTGCTGCCAAGACCAAAGAGTTTAAACAAGATACTACAAAAGAACGTGTGGCTAGTTCAATGAAAGCAGGTTTTGAGAGTTTAAGAAGTAAAAAAATAAAGCTACTTACACGCTTTTTTCCCTTAAAGCGTTCCTTCAGTCTCTCTCCATCCTCGCTTCTAATCCCTTCCAATAAACTCGTCTGAACCCCAGACCACCCTATTTTTAACCCCTTCCCAACGTTCTCTTTCCAAAGGACTAAGCGTATCACAGAATGCCTCAAGCAGTTGGCAAATCTGAGCCTTCAACAGGATTCTCCCTTTATATTTAATTCCAGTACAAAAGGAGAACGGAGTCCACTACTCTCCTGGAGCAGAAGGAATTCAGAACTTTACTTATGATACGCTAGTACAAACAGCACGTCTCAAGTGAGAGAATTATGGGAAAATGGAACATGGGTGCAGCTGGAAACAGAAAAACTGACCCCAAAGAAGTGCCAAGCTGCATGAGTATACAGGCAGGCTCATGGGGCTCCACGATTAATGGGCTGAGTACTAGCTCTCAGGGTTAGGGGTACTATAATAATACACATAAGCAGTGCCTGCAACATAGAAGCCACGTAAAAACATGGAATATATTTTTTAGCAAATTCTGCATACTCCTAAATTAACCGTTTCTTCTTTAAAGGCACCCCAAGATAATTTCTCCTCCTTAACTCCCTACTAACATCATTCTCCTGCGGATTCACCGATGTCCCCTGGCCCTCATCTCAGGCAGGAGTGAGGTGCATTGACCTCTGGCAGCCTCCTTCTTCTGTGTTAGAATTTGATGGTGAGGTGTTAGAATTAATTTCCAACCCATCCTTACCACAGAGGCATTCAGGGAAGGACCTGAGTAGCTAGTTGAACAGAAAACCTCACAGCTGAACTAAAAATAGGTCGAATCAGGCACACGAGCACACAAAGGTGCTGGGAGAATTCTGCTTAATGGGACAGTCTTCCAAGCGGCTGGCCCACCAGTGAGTACTTTGTGACAACATTTGCTTGCTATGTGGGTGTGAGTTTGGGGGTGGGGGAGTGTGACCTTGGGATCATGACCTGAGCCGAAATCAAGAGTCTGACGCTCCACTGACTGAGCTACCCAGGTGCCCCAAGACTCCTCTTAAAATAAGCTACTTTGGGGCGCCTGGGTGGCGCAGTCGGTTAAGCGTCCGACTTCAGCCAGGTCACGATCTCGCGGTACGTGAGTGCGAGCCCCGCGTCAGGCTCTGGGCTGATGGCTCAGAGCCTGGAGCCTGCTCTAGATTCTGTGTCTCCCTCTCTCTCTGCCCCTCCCCTGTTCACGCTCCGTCTCTCTCTGTCCCAAAAATAAATAAACGTTGAAAAAATAAATAAATAAAATAAAATAAAATAAGCTACTTATTTCAATAAACTATATTATCCAATGATAAGTTAAATCTAACTAGAAATATTAATGTCTCCATTATTAAACCATTAATGTCTCTATTATTAAACACCAACACAGCACTGGGTACCTGAGATAAATTTATCCTCTAAAACAAAAGTAAGTTACTACTAACACTGATACTGGAGTTGAAGAATGCTTAGACCCTATTATGAGAACCAACTGTATGACTTTAAATTAGGTTTCTTTTATATCTACAGAAGCAGAATATAATAGTATCTGCATCTTCTACACAGCAATTACATTATCTCAATTCTTACAAGTAATACACTGGGAATTCAATGCCATATTTAAGGCTTACTAAATTTCATACTTTTAAATGGGAACAGCTATGATTACAGGATTTTGATTCTTTGTGCCTTCAATGTATATTTCTACAACTGCAGTAATTTACATATTTACCTACATGTCGGCCTTTACCACCAGAACAGGAGTCCCTCCAACAGAAAGTCCATACATCTTACTCACTGTTGTGCATGTCTGGCATATAGCAGATATTTATTTTATTTTTTTTTTAATTTTTTTTAACGTTTTTATTTATTTTTGAGACAGGGAGAGACAGAGCATGAACAGGGGAGGGTCAGAGAGAGGGAGACACAGAATCCGAAGCAGGCTCCAGGCTCCGAGCTGTCAGCACAGAGCCCGACGCGGGGCTCGAACTCACGGACCGTGAGATCATGACCTGAGCCGAAGTCGGACGCTCAACCGACTGAGCCACCCAGGCACCCCAGCAGATATTTATTAAAACATTCCTTCACTAAATGAATAAGGACCCAGAGTTCACGGATAGATAAAACAAATTTAGTATCTGCTCACATATGTGCTGAAAGAATCAAAATTATTATCAAGAAAGTATACTGTCCACCACAGAACGCTCCAACACACAGAGGCCAATGTCAACTGAATCATTTTAAACACTTCATGCATTATTTTTAGTCCTACAGGAGGCCATCCATAATCAAGGTGAAAAGGGACAGACTGTTTTTCTATTAGAAGATTCTAAAAATCTCTCACTTCAATAACTGTAGCTCTATGTATCCAGAATCCTTTAAGGGTCAGCAGCATCACATAAAATTTTCTCCAAGGTTAAAATTCAAATTCAAATTATGTATTCAGTTAGTGTCAGAACAAGATGTTTGCTTCATACAATTAAAAGGACTCAATATTACAGTCCCACTCATACATACCTGTCCCAAGTACCAAAAAGTTGATATAGAAATATACATATGCACATACATGTACATGCTATATATAAAGCCTACAACATGGATGTTATTATGCCTGTACTTCAACGTGTACACAGTCACTGTGTGAAGAACTACATGGGATGAAAAATGTAACTATCGGGGCACCTGAATGGCTCAGTCGGTTGAGCGTCCGACTTCGGCTCAGGTCATGATCTCACGTTCCGTGAGTTTGAGCCCCGCGTCGGGCTCTGTGCTGACAGCTCAGAGCCTGGAGCCTGCTTTGGATTCTACGTCTCCCTCTCTCTCTGTCCCTCCCCCATTCATGCTGTCTCTCTCTGCCTCAAAAATAAACATTAAAAAAAAAAAAAAGAAAAGAAAAAAGAAAAATGTAACTACTTAAGAAGACAAAGGCAAGATTTGGACAACATTAAAGGATAAGGACAAGGGATCTCCAGTGTGTAAGGGTCACCCACAGAGGTTCAGAAAGCAGTAGGAGCTCACTTGAAGAGGCTTTATGCAGGACACGGACTTCAGCCGAGAGCTGCCACGCTGAACCAATGCACTCAATTATAAGGATAAACTGGGGACAGTGAAGGACAATTACAGTCCAGTGGAACAATGCAAGAGTTCACTACGGAGCATGACACATGGGAAAACCAAAATGCATCTTCTAATGGCCCACAGCTTTTAGAAAGGAAGGAATGTGGGAGGCGGCACAAAGGAAGCATCAGAAGGGTTTGGTGACTAATTAGACACGGGGTCAAAGAAACGGGAACAAAATGGTCTTATCGTCAGGAAAGTGTTCCTTTTAAGAGGATTTTAATCCATTAGAGGAATATTTTATTACACAACTCTTTCCACTTGTAATTCTATACCTTCTCTCCTTTCATTCTCCATTTCACTACCTGTCCTTTATCCCCAGGCACAGAACCCTCGTGGAAAAGAGGACAACAAAGGCAATACTGGGACTAATGGCCCAATTAGACACTCTCTCTCTCCATTACATTGCAATACTTGGTCTACAACAAGCGTCACACAGACACATCTCTGACATACTTTCAAAACTACATGGAGACACCCACTGTCCACAGGAAAAAACAGCTTTTCTCTGAGTCAAATGACCAGTCTACACTTAACATGTTTCCCCCCAGTGTCACAATTTCTAAAGAAAAAATATGTATTAAACATTCTCCTACTTAGTCAATTTATGGACTTATACTTACATTTAACTTTACAGTATAGTACACTATCATACTTAATTCGAAACGTATTCCTCAGCAGTTACCCAAAACAGAAGCAATAAAATATAGAATAATCCTGGCTTTTAGAAAATGCAATCCTCCAAGATTCCATTTGAAAACCTCCTGGAATTAACATACAGAAAAAAATTACCACAAATATTAAAATCAGAAAATGTAATTGTCTCTTCATTTCACCGGACGTTGGCTTCCACAACGATAAGGATCCAACGGATGACACTGAAACCAGAGCTGCCGCCAGGTAAGAAAAGCACTCACGCCTGTCTCCACCACAGTCAGGACGTAGCATGTGGTCCATCCCTACTTCTAAGACCACATCCCTGGACCCTGCACCTGACCACAGGCCTTCCTCAAACATGCGCAGGTGGCAGTCTTGGAAGGGGAGCACAGCACTCCTGTGTCCCAACATCCAGAGGTAAGTAATGAGATGAGGCAGAATTGAAAACTGAAATGGTATGGGATTCCCTTATTTGATATATAAAATATTAGGGCACCTGAGGTGGCTCAGTAGATTGAGTGACTGACACTTGATTTCGGCTCAGGTCGTGATCCCAGAGTCGTGGGACAGAGCCCCACCATCAGTCTCCACACTGAGCGTGAAGCCTGCTTAAGATTTTCTCTCCCTCTCCCCCTCTCTCCCTGTCTCGGGGTGCCTGGGTGACTCAGTCGGTTGCTTAACCCTCTGACTCTTGACTTTGGCTCAGGTCATAATCTCATGGTTGGTGAGATTGAGCCCTGCATTGGCCTCTGTGCTGACAATGCAGAGCCTGCTTGGGATTCTCTCTCTCTCTCTCTCTCTCCCTCTGCCCCGCTCCTGCTCAGGAGCACTCACTCTCTCTCAAAATTAATTAAAAAAAAAAAAAATTAATTAAAAAAAAGATTCTCGGGGCGCCTGGGTGGCTCAGTCGGTTGAGCGTCCGACTTCAGCTCAGGTCACGATCTCACGGTTCGTGAGTTCGAGCCCGCGTCAGGCTCTGGGCTGATGGCTCAGAGCCTGGAGCCTGCTTCCGATTCTGTGTCTCCCCCTCTCTCTGCCCCTCCCCCATTCATGCTCTGTCTCTGTCTCAAAAATAAACATTAAAAAAAAAATTTTTTTTTAAATACAAAATAAGGGAAAAGTAGCAACAATCCAGCCAAGGAAGATAAAGATAAAAGAAAAAAAGAAACAGAAAACTAGTAAAAAAAAAAAAAAAAATTGAGTATACCTAGCTTTAATTTTTCTAGTATATGATAATTAATTACAACCTTAATATCTCAATTGTCAGTTGCAATAATTTTTGTATAAAGCTCATTAACTGATAAATTTCCTGGACATTTATAATTAAATGTTTTATAAAATGCCTACCACAGTCAACGTTCTAATAAGCTAGGCATTGTGAGATGTGTTAACTCACAAAATTGGCTAACATCAAGAATTTTAAATAAATGCAAGATTATAAGGAATTGTTACAAAAACAAGAATTCTTTTACTAAAAACGAAAGACAGATGCACACAAAATCCTAAGGACGGCAACAGACTGAATTCACCTTCAGTCTCTGGGGAGGATTACGTATACCCAGTTATGCTGCCTTTTCCACCATATGCGTAACACTATCACACCAGAAAACAACTACCACTGTCCTCAACTCCCCTAACAAAGTCAACACTCACAAGTCGTCTACTGTGTCAGTGTGTTTATTCTCTTCATAAGCTCACCTCACAAGAAATCCTAGGAGAGCAAACTAGGTTCCCACAGTACAATCAATGCTTTTCTTAGGGTGCTTTACAAGCCAGCTGAAGAAAAACCTCCGGGAGCACTGTTTTTCACTGAATACTCTCTGACCCCACCCAGGACTTCTGAGTCAATCTCTAAGGATGAGACACCAGAATTCCTATTTTTTTTAATGTTTATTTATTAAGAGAGACAGAGAGCATGCGCACAGGGGGAGGGGCAGAGAGGGAGATTCTCAAAGGGCACACACACGCGCTCTCTCTCAAAATAAACACTAAATAAAAGAAAAGAAAGAGAAAGAATGTCTTATTTTACTGGGGAGTCGGACGAAGGAACTAGGCACGCCCTAAACATAACCCCAAACCGCATTCTTAGCGCCACTTACACAGTGAGCGCTCCACATCTTATTTGTTGAATGAATGAACAAATGTACTCTTGAGGGTCTCTCTCCAGACTGCATTCTGCAAGCCACTCTTCCTGCTTCTATGTGATATTTGGTATCACACAGAAGTGTATTTGGGTCGGAAACCTGTTTCCACATGGCCACATGGGGTCACCAACAAGCTGGAGTCAGGATGCCCTCCCTGAAGAAGGCTCAGTATGCCTTCTCTGCCCACCTGGGATTGCCCCTTGGACACACCGTGAAAAAGTCCAGATTCGGAGGGCAAGTGACAAACAAGCCTGACGACAGACAAAAGTCAAGTCACATCCTCTGACCCAGCTTTACTAGTAACAGAGCTAATATACTGACTTGCATTAGACTGAGTTTTAGATTTCTCTCAGTTGGTTCCCAACTCAGAGGGGGACAAAGGTGCCATTGCAACCCTCTTAAAATCACAACAAATACATATGCCTCAGAAATGTATCTGATTGGGAAAAGCTTGTATACTCGATCCCATGTATTCTTTTAGCAAGCTTATAATGAGGCCTACCACGCCCCAGGCACCAGGCTGAATGCAGCGCACACAAACCCAGGCCACAGTCCCTGGCCTTCAGCAGCTCATGCTCTAGTCGTCAAAGACCATCACAGAGAGAACTGTTACTTTGTGTAATGACTGCTATGGCACACCAGGGTGCTATGGGAGGACAGCGGTGCAACATCTAATCTTCCCGCAAGAAGTAACGACTGAGTCTTGAAGAAACACTAGGAATTAGTCAAAGAGGGGAGGATGATCATTCCAGGTGGACGGAGCCGCACATGTGAAAGCTCTGAGGTTTAAACAAGAGTGTGGTTTGAATTTGCAAACACACAAAGTTCCGCAACCTCAGAGAGAAGGCTAGACAAACCTATGAAGCCAACTTGGAAACCAACTGAACGTAGAGGGTAAGAAGGAGGAGTCAAAATAACAAGGAGATAGGACAGTTTGGACACACGACTGGATGGTGGTGTCACTGACCAACAAGGAACAGAGGAAGATACATCCTGGGGTGGGAGGAGGGTTTCAAAAAGGAGAGAAAGAATTTTATTTTGCACACGAGTCCAACTCTTGATTTCAGCTCAGGTCATGCTCTCACAGTATGTGGGTTCAAGCCCCACGTCGGGCTCTGTGGGATTCTCTCTCTCTCTCCCTCTTTCTGCCTCTCCCCAGCTCACAGTGCTGTCTCTTTGAAAATAAATAAATAACCTGGGATGCCTGGGTGGCTCAGTTGGTTAAGCGGCTGACTTCGGCTCTGGTCACGATCTCACAGTTCGTGGGTCTGAGTCCCACATCGGGCTCTGTGCTGACAGAGCCAACTTCAATAATGAGTGACAAAATAGAGTGAGAGGGGCGCCTGGGTGGCTCAGTCGGTTGAGCGTCTGACTTCCGCTCCGGTCATGATCTCTCAGTCTGTGAGTTTGAGTCCCACATTGGGCTCTGTGCTGACAGCTCAGAGCCTGGAGCCTGCTTCAGATTCTGTGTCTTCCTCTCTCTCTATCTGCCCCTCCCCCGCTCACGCTCTCTCTTTCAAAATTAAATAGACATTAAATTTTTTTTTTTAAATAACAAATAAACTTAAAAACATGCAATAGCAAAGCAGCTAGCTGGGAGTCACCAAAGGAAAACAGGAGGGAGTTTGGGAGAACGCTGGTAAGGCAAACGTGTAAGGGATGATCAGCAGAGGAGGAAGTGATAGAGAAGACAACGAAGTAACGGAAAGAAAACTATGAAAGAACAGTGTTAGAAAAACAAAGAAGTTTTCCAAATCTTGTACCTTCTACAAAAGTACCAATGACGTAAATAAAGGACACAAGAACTTCAAACAACACTCTATAAGATCATTTTTAAAAACAAAAAAATCTCAGATTTAATGGTAATGTGAAATTAAAATTTCGTGATAGATTAAACATTTTGACCAAACACAAATGACACCAGTGGCGAGTACGAATATCCAGACTACAAATCACTGTCCAGGACACTTGACACTTGAGGTAGGAGAGAGACTGATCACATGGTTCACGGTTGTAAACTTACTAAAATAGGAAGATTGTGCTGTTTAGTAAGATTGTAATCTTACTAAAAAAAACAGATAATATAAAATATCTCTCATAAACATCTAGTTAATACTTCAACAGTTTCAATTCATTTTCAGTAACATACAAATCTTTTACCTAAAATGTAGAAATGGATTATGTTCTGACATTTCGAGTAAATAATGAAGGATAAAATAATTGACTAGAGGGGCGCCTGGGTGGCTCAGTCGGTTAAGCGTCCCACTTTGGCTCAGGTCATGATCTCACGGCTCCCGAGTTCGAGGCCCGCGTCGGGCTCTGTGCTGACAGCTCGGAGCCTGGAGCCTGCTTCAGAGTCTGTGTCTCCCTCTCTCTGCCTCTCCCCCACTGGTGCACTTGCTCTCTGTCTCTGTCTCTCTCTCTCAAAAATAAACATTAAAAAACTTTAAAAAATGAAAATAAAAATTGACTAGAATGAGACAACTGTAAAACAGAAGTGCTACTAAAATAATGATCAGAAGGAAATTTACCATGTCTGCAGAATCCCTACCCTTCATTTAGCACTTGGTGTTGAACATATGATAAAAGCAGGCCGTTCTTCTAATAAGGTCAAGAATTAGGCACTCATCCTATTCTAACAAGAGATACAGTTTAACAGAAGGGCCACATTTGAGGAGTTCTTCCAGGACAGACATGCAAAGAATATTTTAACTATTTCAAATGACTAGCCAACCAACCAAATTAGGTTTATGAAGTATCTTCTGCTTGCAAGGTGCCAGAAATGCAAGAAGCGTGTATTCAAGTTCTTAATCTAGAAAGGTAAAATTCAAAAGACTCTAGTTGTCACACTATTTTTCATCATCAAAGACAATTTTAAGACTGTGGTTACAGAACTATTGTCAGAATGTTCAGGAAATGATGATGAACAGGAAGTTCTAAAAGGCTGGGAACTGACAAGGCTTTCACAGCTTTGTAATTTCACATCCGTATCTGTTCCCGCACTTACTTCCATGTACTGGCAGTAGTTTGGTTTCCGAAGACTGGGGGTTATATCTTACTCATCTACCTAACAGTGCTCACTTTTTTTTTTATTGAAATAACGAACACATGAAAATTCAATTTCCGATAGAGATCAAAAAGTACAGATCAATAAATAACAACCACTAACACATACAGAATAATTTAACTGAAGATTTGTGAGTTCTTTTCGTTTTTAAGTTTTTATTTATTTTGAGAGAGCATGCTTGCAGGAGCAGGGAGAGACAGAGAGAGAGAGGGAGAGAGAGAGACTCTCAAGCAGGCTCCTGCTGTGAGCTCAGAGCCTCAAGTGGGGTTCAATCTCACAAAGCATGAGATCTTGACCTGAGCTGAAACCAGGAGTCAGACACGTAACCAACTGAGCCACCCAGGCACCCCCTGTGAGTTCTTAATAAACCTATTCTGGCTCCTAAGACTATGTCTCACCAAAAGCCATTTTATTTTGTATATGAGCATATGTAAGATCCACCTTATGACCAAGTAACATCATACGGATTTTGATGCCCATATTTGCTTCTGTGTCTAAAGCCTTACAGGCACCAAGTAACTGTCTATGGTAAGAATAGTAAAGTTTAAATGTAATTTTTAGTATGTGGCATCATGTGTATGGCATGATACTTCATTTTGCCTAACTCTGGCACAATAAAGCTTTAAGGTTTTGATTCCATGATCATACAAAAAAATAAGGTACAAACACATTTTTCCTTTCTTAAATTTCATCGCTGTCAATGTGACTGTCTTTAAAATGTGGTACCATAACATTAAAAAAAACTGTATCGCAGTCTGTTGATCTTAATGATATATACATATATATGTACATACATACATGTATATATGTATATATGTATATATCAACAGGCTTATAAGGAAGTTAAGTAAACTTGAAATCACAGAAGGGATAAATAATAACCTTTTAAAATCAATATAATAGGTGTGCCTGGGTGGCTCAGTCGGTTAAGCGTCTGACTCTTGGTTTCAGCTCAGGTCATGATCTCAACGTTTGTTAAGTTTGAGCCCCGCATCGGGCTGTATGCAGACAGCCTGGGGCCTGCTTTAGATTCTGTGTCTCCCTCTCTCTCTGCCCTTCCTCCACTCATGCTCTGTCTCTCTCTCTCTCTCTAAACTAAACATTAAAAAAATTTTTTTAATAAATAAAATCAACATAATACATTCTGAGACTCTGTGACTGAAACACTGTAATCTGTGATCAACAAACTAAGCCTCTGAAACAGCCATCAGAACTGCGGGCGCCTGGCTGGCTCAGTCGGTGGAGCATGTGACTCTTCATCTCCAGGTCGTGAATTCAAGCCCCATGTAGGGTGTAGAGATCGGCCCCACGGTGAGTGTACAGGTTACTTAAACATAAAACCTTAAAATAAACAAGAGCTAATATTTTTGTTTGAGACAGCAGAGGTGCGTGAATAAGCGTGGCAGGGGGCAGTACAGGGAGAGGGGGGGGAGAGAATCTTAAGCAGCCTCCATGCCCACCACAGGGCACAACACGGGGTTCAATCTCAGGACATCTCAGCATCATGAGATCACGACCTGAGCCGAAATCAGGAGTTGGACGCTTAACCGACTGAGCCGCCCAGGTGCTCCGAAAAAGAACTAATATTGAGCTAATGTTCCATTCTGTACATTTCTTGATTTTCAAAGCATGCATAATTTTGAAGCCATGCTGCCTAGCAACATGACCCTGGTAATGTTCACAGTATACACTGCTGATCTCTGTTCTGTGCCTTATTAGCAAAGTCTGCAGAAGGAGAGAAGATCTGGAGGTTTTGTTTGTTTTAAAATTTCTTCTGCCACACAAAACAAATGACTTGTTCTTGAGAATTTTTCCATTGGGATATTTGTAAAAGTATATCTGTATCATTTTTGTTTTTGTGTTTTCTATTTAATGAACTTTGAAATCAAATCAAAATTTCTTCATAAGCATTTCTATAGAATTCTCTGGATGCTTGTCATCACATTTTAGTCAGAAATGGGCACAATGCATTACCTTCCTGCAACAGCCAGTAAGGTATTTTACTGTTAACTGAAGGGAGTTTTGCCCTACTTCACAGATTCTGCAAAAAATAAACTACGAAAATAAACTGGTTTGACCAACTGTGGACGGACTGTGGCACTGCATATTTGAAGCTACTAAATGCAATTCACAAATCTTAACAAAAACCTTTTAGTTAAAAAAAATGCTTAGCGCACAATATCAAACAGTAAATGTTAAAATATCAGGTATTACTCAAACACTGAAAGGACATCATGTAAAAATGATGACATCATGGGATGCCCACAAAGAACAGAACTCAGGATAGAAGTAGGCAAAATTACTGATAATTCCCTAAGAGCTTCCACGCAGGATGATATACCAGCTGCTGTCGAACTAAAGGTCAGTCTAAGTAATGTAACGATTCTTTACTAAATGCACATGACATTCTTGCCCAAATGCAAACAAACATTAATGACTACCAATTACTTGAAAGGTACTATAAAAGGTACTGCAGAAGGTACAGAAAGGACCAGCAATGGAAAATACTACTTAACAAGAACTCATACATTTGGAAGGGTAGAAGAAAGACCTACACATAAACAGTATTAACAAAATATAAGCGAAATAAGAAATTAAATTCCAACTAGAAAAGCCTAAGATTGCTTCTTAGAGGATGAGAACAGTGAGCTCAGCCAAGCATGAACGTAAAATAAGTAGAATAGGCAATTCCGTGGAGATCAGAAGAAGAAAAGATTTTTGTGAGCTGAAACGATTAGGAAAAAGCTATTCATTGCGAAAGAGCTGAACTGTGAGCCAGCCTTTGAACAGGAAGAAAATAAACAGAGGTAACAGGGTATTCCAGAAAGGCTGAGGAAAACAAAGGCTGTCCTAGAGTAGCGAAATCACTAACCTTCCTGATTCAGCTGTAGAGCCTAGGAGAAAAAAAACAGATAAACTAGCAGCAGCTGTACAAATGCACATATTAATACACTCTCTCCTTGAAACTGTAGATCTTGGACACATGGACAAGAAGTTTCACTTTGTACACAATACGAACGATCCAAAACGTGTCGACAGGGAAATGGCATTATGAAACTAATGTAATTATGAGTGTAGTCTGTTGACTGTGCCAAAGGGTTTAAAAAATCACTTGGATAGGGCGCCTGGGTGGCTCAGTCAGTTAAACATCTGACTTCGGCTCAGGTCATGATCTCACGGCTCATGAGTTCCAGACCCATGTCAGAGCCTGGAGCCTGCTTCGGATTCTGTCTCCTTCTCTCTCTGCCCCTTCCCCCTACTTGAGCTTCTGTCTCTCTTTCTCTCCCCAAAATAAACAAACATCAAAAAAAAAATTTTTTTTTAACTCAGTGAAAAACTGTAAGATAATTACCTTCATAGCTATGAGGGAAAATGCAGAATCAAAGACAAAGTAAGGTATGGAGATCTTTCTATTAAAACATGATTTAAGGGGCACCTGGGTACCTCAGGCAGTTAAGTGTCTGGTTTTGGTTCAAGTCATGATCTCAGGATTTGTGAGTTCGAGTCCAAACTGGACTCTCTGCTGTTCAGCAAGGAGCCTGCTTCGGATCCTCTGTCCTGTCTCTCTCTGCCCCGCCATCCCCCCCCCCCCCGCCCCGCCCCGCCCCTGCCCCACTCACTCATGTGCATGCTCTCTCTCTAAATTAAACATTAGAAAAAAACCCATATAATTTAAGACAACTGTACCTAAAAGCATTTAACGTACAAAACTCAGCATCAAGAGTAAAGTTTTAAAAATATAATCAGAAGGTGCCTGGGTGGCTCAGTTGGTTAAGCGTCCAACTCTTGGTTTTGGCTCAGGTTATGATCTCACGGTTCATGAGTCTGAGCCCTACATCAGAGTGCAGAACCTGCTTGCAATTCTCTCTCTCAAAATAAATAAACTTAAAAAAAAAAAAAAAGTAACAGAATCAGATTTTCAGATTTCTATTAAAATAGCTTTAGTTTAATTAGATGTAAATTAATATCATTTCTGACTATACAAAAAATTATTGGTGGCAGGATCTGGAAATTATTCCCATGGTGTAAAAAGCTAATAATCATACTTCAGTAATACTGGTCCTTAGTTCTCATGAGAAACAATCTACTAAACATTTTTTATATGTTTACTTATTCTTGAAAAAGAGAGAGTGCGAGCACACACACAGAAGGGGCAGAGAGGGGGCAGAGGATTCGAGGCGAGCTCTGTGCTGACAGCTTCAGCACTGACAACGGCGGGCCCCACGCGGGGCTCGAACACACGAACGGCAAGATCATGACCTGAGCTGAAGTCGGACGCTCAACTGAATGAGCCACCCAGTCGCCCTTAAACATTTCTTTTTTATGACCTACGAAGGGGTATGTGAATAAGCAACTCTTAGCACGATACAGCAATTACAGTAAAACAGTCAACAGGAACTTAGAACACAAGCTAAATGTTCAAAGTGAACACAAAAATGTTCACTGTGCTGCAGATTTTAGATTTTTAATTACTCAAAGAAAAAACTACTAAATCTACAAAGGACAATTTCAGAGTCTATTTCATTCATCTACACTCGCTACTCTTCCCACTTCCTTGTAAGTCAAAGGACACGGATTTCTAAGGAAAGCTGAAGAAAAGGCTGGGTTAGAGGACGCAGTGCTTCCCACACTGCACTCTGGCGAAGAAGGTCGGTTAGCTGACCTAGTTAGCTGATGTCGGTTGCCATTTTTTCCTCATTTTCATGCTTTAGTATTCTCCTTCTAAATTAACTTGCCATGCAGGTAACAAGAAAGTCTACCGAAGTTTTTGGTTCAAACCCAGATTCACAGAAACAGCCTTTATTCCTCCTCAGAAGTTGTCTGTGACATTTTCAGTTTGTAAAAGTGGGAAAAAAAAAAAAGAAAAACTGACATTTTCCATATGCCTTTGAAAAGGCTGTGAAATTATAAGGCAAAATGAACACAAAGAACATATGAAATATTTCACTGTAAGTCAGAAATATTGAGAATATACTGGAAAAGATGGTTAATATAGTATCCACAATTAGACAATTTATAAGACAGTTTAATCAGAATACACCAAAAAAATCCAAATCACTCATTTATAAAACAGACATGATTAATTTCATAGCCTATTTTAGCTATACACACATATTTATTTAAAGATTTTAAAAATGAAGTCAGTTGCACTTTGCCAAAATAAGGATCTCTCTAATTTGTTTATGCTTCATTGCCAGGTTGGTCTTAGACACAGTCTCCACCTTTTCAGCCTTACTTTCCAAATAAGTAACATCTTTCACAATAAAAACTGTGAATACTCATAGCTCTCAAATCAAGCCCCAAACTTTTTCCTTCCCATTCGTTTATGCCATTCTATCTATACAGAATAATCCATCTTAAAAAATTATAGGCATTCAGTAGTCAATATGCATTCCAATTACCAGACTCCTGGAAGTGAAATCTACTACAGGTTATAAATGAGGAGGTTCAATAATTTCAAATATAACTCATCACACTGAGTTGGTAAAGAAAGCATGAGACAAATGAAACTTTAAAAGGAATTTGCAACATAGGCACCTGGGTAGCTCAGTCAGTTCGGCTCAAGTCATGATCCCCAGGATTGGGGTCAAGCCCTGAGTGGGGCTCCAAGCTGAGCTTGAGACTCTCACTCTCTCTCTCTCTCTGCCCCTCTCCCCTGTTTACACTCTACTTCTCTCAAAAAAAAAAAAAAAAAAAAAAAAAAGAAAGAAAAAGAAATTAAAAAAATAAGAATTTGCAACAAACAGTTAAAACAGACAGTCAAAAAATGAACCATAACTCTCTACCTGGAAAACCAAGGCAATGGGTTAGCAGTCAGGACAGTGGACAGTTCCGAGTTATCAGGCTGAAGTACATTAATTTGTGGTAACAAAGTTGTCCATTTACTAGTCAGGAATACTTAAAAGATTAGAGAAAGAAATTAAAAGTAAAGCTAACTTTTTAAAGCAATGAACAAATGCTGTGGGAACAACTGTGTTCCCCCCAAAAAAGATACGTTGAAGTCCTAACCCGATGCCTAGGAATGTAATCTTATTTGGAAACAGGTTTTGCACAGCTAATCAAGTTAAAATGAAGTCCTACCGGATTAAGGCACGCCCTTCTTCAATTTCCAGTATCCTTATAAAGAGAGAAAGACGTGGAGACTGACAGGGAAGAAGGCGAGGGGAAGACAGGAAGGGATTAGTTATGCTGCCACAAACCAGGAACTCAGGCCTGCCAACAAGCAGCAGAGCTAGACAAAGCAAGGAAAGATTCTTCTTCGGAGCCTTGGGAAGCAGGGCCTCGCCCACACCCTGATTTCAAACTTCTAACTTCCAGCACAGGGAGCATGTTCTGTTGTCTTAAACCATCCCGTTGGTGGTACCTTGTTCCAGCGGCCTTGGGAAACTATCACAACTAAAATTTCATATGGCATGTACACCCATGAGTTCTCTACTTAGCAGCGATGTGCCCTTTCTGAAATCGATTCCAATGCCAAAATGACCTGAAGTCAGCCCCCAGAGTTTGTAATTCATTCCTTGATATTCCAGTCATTCAAACTCATTCGTTCCCCATCCCAGCAGAAGCATACAAAATAACAGATATGAAAAGAAAGAACTTTTGCTCAATTCCACCAATTTTCTTCTGGAGCCAAATATACTTAAGCTTAAGTAAATGACTGTTTGGTCTGGGTAAAAGAAAAAGTGACTATGCCACCAGCTTACATCAAAGTGTATTAGATAAGCATGGTTTTAAAAATGGAAACTTACAACTAAAAAAAATTTTCACTTTCATGTCTCAAACATACCTATTATAGGTTCAAATGTATCGCCCCCTAAATTCTGGTGTTGAAGTCTAACTCCCAGTGCCTCAAAATGTGACTTTATTAAGAGACAGAGTCCTGCAGAGGTAATTAGGTTAGAATAAAGTCATCAGAGCAGCCCTAATCTGACAAGTCTCTGTAAAAGACTGGTATCTGTAAAAGAGGTGAAATTCAGAGACAGACACACATAAAGAACTCCACGTGAACACAAAGGGGGGCATCTACCAGTCAGCAAGAGGGGCCTGGAACACACGCTGCCCTCACAGCACTGGGAAAGACGCTGCCAACACCCTGATTCCAGACTTCTGACCTCCGGAACTGTGAACCAATAAAGTGTTTATGCCACTCAGTCTGTGCTCCTCTGTTACAGCAGCCCCAGGCAAACTAACACAACACCCACTGCTAAATGCAAGGTCCGTGAGACACAAATTCTGGTTTCAAGGATATAGTGCAAAGAGTAGAAAACCTGAAGACCTAACCAAATGACTATGGGGCCTAATCTACCCCAGGATCCCTGCTCTTATTCCTTATCTGCCAGTCTGATTCTTTCAAAATGCATTTAACAAATATGTGAATATCTACTATATTCCTGATTTTATCTTCCTTAATGTTCACAAGAACCCTATTATGAATCATCAACATTTACAGGTTACAAATAGGGGATCACAAAAGTAAGAGTCCAGGGCGCCTAGGTGGCTCAGTGAATTAAGCGTCTGACTTCGGCTCAGGTCATGATCTCACGGTTTGTGGGTTTGAGCCCCGCGCTGGCCTCTGTGATGACAGCTCAGAGCCTGGAGCCTGCTTCAGATTCTGTGTCTCCCCTCTCTCTCTCTGCCCCTCCCCTGCTTGTGCTCAGTCTCTCTTGGTCTCTCAAAAATAAACAGAAAGAAAGAAAAAAGAGAATGAAAGCAAGCAAGAAAGAAAGATTAATCCAAGGTCGCACAGCTAGAACCACTGGATCCATTTAAGAGCCTGTGCTCTTAACAGTTTATGCACCGCACCGTCTTCCTGAAATGGCTTAAAAAAAGAAAAAAAACTGAACCGTTTAGTTCAGAGACTGAAGTAACACAGTCAAAATATTATGCAGCTGCCAAAAGACTGTACTATTGTTACCATGGTACAAAAACCAAGTCAGATGGCAGAGAACGGAGAAGTGACACCCAGCCTGAGAATGTGTCGTATTACAAAACATTCCACTTCTAGAAATTCTCTTCTTTTCCTACTTACACGTTATTCTGAGCTCTAAAATGTCCCTAAGAAGCAGCTCTTTCTGCTCATGGGTCCTTTCCCCGTGCTATAATAAAAACAAACAAACAAAAAAAGGAAATAAAATGCCCCTAAGAATATAAGAATGTGTAGGGGGAAAGAAGGAGACGCTTTTGTTACACTTTCAGAGCGCCTCCACAAAAAGTCACTGCTAAATTTCCAGCACACCAGAGACTAAGCAAGAGCTGCATGGAGGACTCAACTACTGAGAAAAGGCAGGGAGAACCCCAGGACTTCACAAACAGCCAAACGATGACCACTGCCCGGGATTCCTTAAAAGGCTTTCCTATTCACTGTGCACTTGAGTTTCCGCTTGTAACAACACCGCACTCTGGCACCAGTGTCCCCAAATCAATAAGAAAAATAATGGAAACGATGCTGTGCAACCTTTCCCCAAATCCTAGCAGCAAACCCGTACTTTAAGCAATATCCGGTTTTGAAGCCAGAGCCCCCACTACTTTGTAACGATAACATGGGAATCCTTTGCTTTAGAGACAGAGCAGGCAGAGAAGAAAGTACAGTGATTTCTCCCCTCGGTAACTATGACTATATTGTGATTATGGTAATCTGATACTGGATGGTTTCAGAGTTTTAAACTTAAAGGTATACTATGCAAGTTTAAAAACGCACAGATAAAAATATCTTCTTTACAATGAGGAGATTAAAAAGAACTGGAATTTCAGACCTTTAATTTTAGCAAGTCTCCTAGTATTTATCAAAATGTAAGTCCTACTGAAACAAAATCTGGAGGGGAAAAAAAGTGGGGCATCTGGAAATTCATGTTTATAATCACTGCTCAGGTAATTCCCAGGGTTTTTGGTTTATATAAAGATCCAGGCTTTCTATACACTTAAAACAGGTCAACTTTACGGGATGCAAATTATATCTCAATAAAGGTGTTTTTAAAAATCAATTACTTCCCTCATTAGACCTATCGTGATCTTAACATGTCATCTGTAACACTAAGGTCATGGTTTAAAATCCTACTGCTACCCTACTATACAAAATGAAAACACAGATAACGAAAAGTGATAGGAGTGATGGTTTTTGAACTTTTTAAAGTTTTTGAACTTTTTAAAGCTCTTTTCCAAAAAGCACCAACAAATACCATTTCTACTTTTAAAAACTAAAGCACTATAGTCTAGAAAAATAAACCCTTCAATCAAAACATAATAATCTGTCACTCTTAAGAGCAAAAAGAATCTACCAGAGACAATGACTGAAACTTTTTTCAGTTTAACTAGGTTGATATGCATTATTTTTAATTAAAACCCTCTGAATATTTCACAAGGAGGATATAAGTTATATCAAGCAAAATTCAAATCAGCTTTAAAATCCCACAACTACTTAAATTTTAACAAATTCCTATTTCCCCATTAGTCATAGAGTAACAAAAGTGTTAAATCTGCTGGGGATGTTTGTAACTTCCACAATTACAAATACATCTAATATACCAACAGCCCTGAGTCTTATAAATTTCACAACACCCACAGCATCTATGCCATATGTTAAAGATTTTCATCTGAATTGAGATGTTTACATTTCCTGATTAAACACTAAAGGAAAAGACGGGTAGCACCGTTAATTATGTGCCTAAACAGAATGCATACTGTAAGTTATTTTTTATCCCAAGTTTAAAGAGAGCAAAATATACCACAGACTTGTTGATAAGCCTTGCTAATAAGTAAAAAGCTGAATCAAAAAATATTAAGCTCCTAATTTAAACCTCCAAGTTTCAGTGTTTGATATAGTCTCCCCAAACTTCTAACTAAAGCAGAGACTCTAAACATTTTGTGTTCACTCCAATCATGAGATTTTAGTTAACACAAAGTCAAAAGCCTAAGCTTCTTTTAATTGATCACACACACATTATCATCACAGTCAGTACATACAATTGATTTTTAGTTAATCAAAATGCTAAGAAGGCAATCTAATCTTTTCTCATATTTTTTTAGTGAATCATAAAGTAAAACCTGACGCCCCCGTAAGACTTCCAAGGATTACTAAATTTTCGATTTCAAAAGTAAGACATTATGGGCGCCTGGGTGGCTCAGTGGGGTTGAGCATCAGACCTGGGCTCCGCATCAGGCTCCCTGCTGTCAGCGCAGTGTCAGCTTTGGCTCCTCTGTCCCCCTCTCTCTCTGCTCCTCCCCGACTTGCCCTTGCGCTCTCAAAAATAAACATCAAAAAAAATTTTTTAATCAATTTTTTAAAACTTTTTTTAATGTTTATTTATTTTTGAGAGAGAATGTGTGTGTGCACACAAGGGAGGGGCAGAGAGAGAGGAAGACAGAATCTGAAGCAGGCTGCAGGCTCTGAGCTGTCAGCAGAGCCTGATGCAGGGCTCGAATCCACAAACTGCAAGATCATGACCTGAGCTAAAGCTGGAGGCTTAACCGACGGAGCCACCCAGGCACCCCCCCAAAAAAAAAATTTTTTTTTTAAAACATTATTACTAATGCATGGAAGAAAAAATACCAGCAACTTTCTGTGATGTTATACACCAAGAACCTGTAAATCTGTATATATATAAATTATATTTATATATTTATTTACATTTAATTATACTTATACTGGAGAATTTTAAAGAATCAATGGAAAATTGTCTTTTATGGAAATACTCAAATTGTTTAGCAAGGCTGAAATACAATGCAATTTTAGGTTAAAAAAAATTAAGGATGGTGGAATCAACTGCCATTCCAACAAAAGCTCAGCAGCCAAACCACACTTAATTATATTCATCCCTTCCTAGTCCTCAGAACCACTGGATACAGAGCTTTTAAAATTGTTCAGCCCTTTAAAATTGTACCCCTATGTTTATAGCAGCATGATTTATAAGAGCCAAATTATGGAAGCAGCCCAAGTGTCCAGGGATAGATGACTGGATAAAGAAGATGTAGTATGTACGTATGAGTGTACACACACACACACACACACACACACACACACACACACACACACCATGGAGTATTATTTATCCATAAAAAAGAGTATCTTGCCATTTGCCATGACATGGCTGGAGCCAGAGAGAATTATGCTAAGCGAAATAAGTCAGAGAAACACAAATACCGTATGATTTCATTCATATGTGGAATTTAAGAAACAAAACAAATGAGCAAAGGGAAAAAAGAGAGAGGGACAAACCAAGAAACAGATTCCTAAGCAAAGAGAACAAGATGCTGGTCAGAGGGGAGGTGGGTAGGGGGCGGAAGAAATAGGTGATGGGGACTAGGTAGTGCACTTGTCCTGATGAGCACTGGGTGACGTACGGATTTGCTGAATCACTCTCCTGCACACCTGAAACCGAGTACCACACTGTATGCTAACTATACAAGAATTAAAATTCTTGAAAGCTGTTCAGCCCTTAACCAGCATGCTGCTGTACCCTATCAAGGCAACAAAAAGAGCAGCAATATTCCTATGCTGCTGAAATAAAAAACAGGCTGTAAGGCGTGCTGGGTGGCTCAGTCGGGGTGAGCATCCATCCAACTCCTGATTTCTGCTCATGATCTCAAGGTTGTGGAGTGGAGCCCCGCGTCGGGATCCACGCGGAGCGTGGAGATGCTCAGGATTCTCTTTCTTTTTCTCCCTCTGCCCTCTCCCTCCCTCACGCTCGCTCTATAAAAGAAGAATGGAGGCTGCTTACTGAGTTACAGTCAGCAAATACACAGAAAACAATGGACGGAGGGGAAAAAAAAGCAGCATTAGCTGTGTAAGGGGAGAAAATCGTGTGGAGAACTTAAAAGAGCTAGTGGAGGCTCTCAGGGGACAGTTCAAGTGCAGATACCTCTCACGTCTGAGAGAGAAAGCAGTTCATCGGCAAGTCTACGTGAGCACCGGACCTGCCGCCAGCAAAGCATTCAGTTCTTTCACGCACACACGTAATAATGAGACTCCAAAAAAGACAACAAGAGACAAGTTACTAACAATTCAGTTCTACATGAAAATTTTTCTATCACATATGTGGAGCTGCCTTCATTTCTCCTTGCAAACTGTACAATTAAGCATGTTTATGCAGGAATCATAGAACAGTTCACGTCCTCTCAACCTAGAATGACGATCGCTTCCCCCAGCCAGAAAGCAGTGACAAGACAGTTAAGGAGTTAAGGACAGGACGGTACATACCATGGTTTCGATACACAATCGTCTTTCGATCCCTAAGCTTTAAATTAAGATTTCTTTCCTAGCACTTCACAAATTGTCGTAGCATCAGATCAAACAGTAAGACACTTTTCCCCCCTTTTCTTGCTAAATTGGAATGTTTCAGATGCTACTATAAATAAATGGACCTTCATCTGAGTCTGACACAGCTCTTGTCATGCACTGGTCACAGCGGTACTTGATTTATGCGCCACCTGCTCCCTCTTTGGTCCCTCTGCCTATTTAAGCCTTAAGTGGACACATTCCTCAAGGATCTGCCCTGAGCCTCTTTACTCTCTTTACAGCCTATCCTTCAGTAATCTCACCCACTACAAATGCGCTCTGAATGTCCTCTCAGGCATCACACACTTATCACAGCCTAAAATGGACTCAGGTTCCATCCTAATTTCCCCAATTGCTCTTTCTCCAGAAAGTCCCTATATGACTTTCAGTTCACCCCAGTGATCAAGCATGAACCAGAGCCGTTCACCCCAGTGATCAAGCATGAAACTCTGGAGGAATTCTGACTCCTCCTTCTCCCTCAACCCCTCATCCAATTAATTCTATCAACTGTACTTCCCCAGCAGTATACAGACTGGTCCACTGCAATCTGCCTCACTACCATCATCCAAGTTCAAAGCCCATCGCTCAGGCTACTGTACTTTAATAACCTCTAACTGTTCTCCCTCCAACCTTGCTTATGTGTTTCCATAGCAATCTGTGTTTCTCTTAGTAATTTGAGTTACTCTACAAATATACACAGAATGTGTATCACGGGCCAAGCACTACATCAAAAGCTACATACAGGGGCGCCTGGGTGGCGCAGTCGGTTAAGCGTCCGACTTCAGCCAGGTCACGATCTCGCGGTCCGTGAGTTCGAGCCCCGCGTCGGGCTCTGGGCTGATGGCTCGGAGCCTGGAGCCTGTTTCCAATTCTGTGTCTCCCTCTCTCTCTGCCCCTCCCCCGTTCATGCTCTGTCTCTCTCTGTCCCAAAAATAAATAAACGTTGAAAAAAAAAATTAAAAAAAAAAAAACATTAAAAAAAAAAAAGCTACATACAGCGGTAAAGGAAACAGGTACAGGTGCTCGTAAAGCTCCCTGCCCGGTCAGCGTAATTATGTGCTCTGGACTTGTCTTCCCCACGAGACTAAGCTTCATGAGAGCAGGCATGACATCCATGATGACGCCCATTGTGCCCAGTATGAGCATACTGCTGTACCCTCAGTGTCTATGAAAACTGACTCGTAGTAGGGATTGAATAAATGTGTTGATTAAAAGACAAAATTACCAAATACGCGCACACACACGCACACACCTTCAAGTCTTCACTTTCCCCAGTACCAATGACTTACTTCAACTGGCTGCTAGTTATTTCCCCCCATATGACTCACCTCAAACACTTTCCCCAAATCCATGCTTCTCCTATCACTCCTCAGGCTTCTGATGGCACCTTGCACTCACCTTCCCCTTGCAGTCTCTTCTCTAGACTCCACAGCACCGTTTTAGGGTGCTTACCACGTCCTTTGTGTTACAGCCATCTACACAAGGTTCTATTAACTTCTTAAAGCTAGAGACTGCTTTATTCATCTCTATATTCCCCACCCAGTAGTGCCCTGCCAACGTAGGCACTAAAATAATTTGCTGAATGAATGAATCCCTAAGAGAAATCCAAAGGAAAATGAGAAAACCGGAAGAGAACATTTGTGACTCCAATAACACACTGACAGCACCTATGACTGTATGACTGAAACGACTACAAGGAGAAATCAGACAGTTCCACTCCTGGAGGTCATCAGAGCAAAAGAGGTGAGACGCCATCAGGTCGATGGCTTTGGTTTTTGCCCCTCAGTTCCTAAGCTTTTTTTTTTTTTTTTTTTTAAATATTTATTCATTTTTGAGAGAGAGGAACATAGAACACCAGCAGGAGCGGGGCAGAGAGAGGATGATGCAGAATCCAAAGCAGGCTCCAGGCTCAGAGTTGTCAGCACAGAGCCCAACGCAGGCTCCAACACACGGATCGCGAGATCATGATCTGAGCCAAAGTCGGAGGCTTAACCGACTGAGCCACAGGCGCCCCTCAGTTCCTAAGCTTTTAATTCTAAAACATCTTATGTTTTTGTCTGAGGGCATTTTCTACTAAGAGTATAAATTTTAAATTTTTAAAAAGCAGCCAACATTATTTCCCTACAGAAATCGAATGCAGAATCCCACAATAAAAAGCTACTCCAGCTGTGGCTGGGTCAGGTAGAGAAGCCCACCTGCTCGCTCAACAGTCCCTATTATACATTCATGGAAGACACTTTGAAAATTTTGGCTCTAAAGGTAGCTCAAGCTTCCCTTGTGCAAGCCTCCGATGTGGATCAGTAACATGGATTCTTAGGAACCAACAAGGAAAATCTGTGCCAGGGAACGGAGCTTTTGTAAAGGTAACAGAAACAGAACTGAACTGAACTGAAGCAAACGTACATCACTCTCTTCCTGCCCCTGAATTGTTCCATTTCACGCACCTGGTGCAGTAAGACAAACCTGGAGAGCCTCCCAAAGATGCTCCCATCCTCAGAAGACCAAGGAAAGAACCAGGACGGAACCAAGAGAAAAGGTGAACCAAGGAGTGGACAAGTCATGTAAGCTGTTTCTAATCAGGGCTGTGAACTGCAGAAGAAAGTGGACCTCTGACATTCGCACAGTACAGCCCAGCTATGAGAACAAGAGAAGGCCACAGGAGCTCAGACCCCAAATCCCAGCCACTACCCATCTGCCTGGAGGGCTCTCTTGTCTGCAGAAGCCCTCCTGGAACCTGAGACAGCAAATGGTAATAATCCAAGAAGCACCTACCTTGCCCTCACACATACTGATTCTAATAACACGTTCACAAGGTATTTCTACCTCTAAAGCACAATTACGTAAGTTCTACTGCATCTAAGTATCCCTGAGAGGTAGTATCATTTTCCACTTATCAGGTCAAACAGCTAGTAAAAATACTTATAACTAAGTTCCTAAGTCCATTTGGGTCATATTCATAAATGGGCCGCTCCTTTCAACTTCCAGGCCAGTCCTTCAGCCTGACACAGTACCTTCCACAAAGTTTATGAAGTCCCAGGAATTGACAATGGCAGACTTGAACACCTTGTACTTCATTTTCTCTGCCCAGCAGGAGTGAGATCCATTTAAAGCTAAGTGCATCCACAGCACAGAGAACTCTGTAGCAAATTGCCAAGACAGCTGTTCAGAAAGTCAATTAAATAGCAGGGGTGTGAAGAACACTTAGCATTACCCAGAAAACTCCGGCAGCAGGAATACCCTGGAGTTCAGCTAGTGAAAAGAAAAAGGTACAGCTGAATAACCTACCAGGTAAGAATAAAAACAAGCTAAATAAATAAATTAATAAAAAGCATTTAGGAGGACAGAGGTCTTTTTGAAGACTGCAGAGCAAAAATTTAATGCCTAATTTTAGAACACAGCAAAGTCTTAATTCGGAGGTACGATGAAAAAAATCTGAGTAGTGACTCCTTCTTTAATAAAAAGAGAATCATGCTATCTAATAATCCCTGAAGTTAAAAAGCAGTAAATAAATACACAGAAGGAAGAATATGACAGCCTACATGGAAAGAGGAAAAGTAACAGTAGCTCCTGTTTGCTTTAGAGCATATGCAAGAACAAGCTCATTTCAAGAACTGCACGAAGCCAGCAAATACAAATGAGAGAATTTTGACAGGTTTGACATCTTAATCATAGGAGGAATTGCCAGCGTTCATTTTACGATACTTCCCTAAAACTGTATTCATTCTAGAACACACAATCATTCCCCGCCCCCACTCAAAAAGACCCTGCAAACTGCTAATAAATTGAACCCACACATAATGACTCATCTTAACCTTTCAGGTTTTCATGATTGAAACCACCACTTAATAAATCAGATTTCTTCCTCCTTTCACACTAAATTACCAATGATTAAAAAAAAAAAAAAGCCCCATTATTTTACTTCCTATTTAAGAACATTATTCACCAACCACTGTTCAAAGTAATTCCCAGCATTTTACATCTCCCAGCATAGGACAGCAATTGTAGTCAGACAACAAACGCAGTGTTCTCCTAAGCCAGGTATATATACAACCAACACTATTTGATCAGTCAATCAAAATTCATTTCCGTGGACTAAGGCAAAAGCCAGTTCAGGGCAGTATTTTAATGTTTCATTTCAGTTTTGTGAAAAAAATTTAAAAAATTTTTAAAAATTAGGTTAAAGCTGTAAAGAGCCTTAAGCACCTTCTTCTGATTGTAGACTATATGCTAACTATATAGAAAATCTGAAAAACACAAATTACAAAGAAAATAAAAATAATTCATAACCTCAGCACATTCAAAAGTATCATTTTTAATGGTTGCATTAATGTTCCTCATTCAATTTCACTTCCTCATTATTGGCTACAGAAGTTTCTGTGTTTTCACCATCTTATAAATATTACCGCGATAAACATCTCAGTGCAGAAACATTGGTACAGTGTTTTCAGTAATTTCTTAGGGATAGATTCCCAAAAGTGAAATTACTGGGTCAATGAACAGAAGTATTAGAGCACTTGATAAAATATTGCAGATTACTTTCCAAAAAAACCTGTACCAATTTAAACTTCTACCTTTTGTACTGTACCTCACCACCTTTGCCTGTTATTATTAAAAAGTCTTTGGTAATCTGACAATCCGAAAATGATTTCAGCTTTTAATTTGCATTTCCTTATTAATGAAATGTAATCATTTCCCCCAAAATCTTTATCAATGTTTGTACGTAGACTTTTATAAGCATAGGTGTATGCTTTAACCACACAGAATTGGTGTTCTCCTTGGTTTATAAAAAAAAACTGCAAATATCGAATTTTTTATGTTTAACATTACCTTTAAATCCTTTACATCTTTAGCCACAGAGTTTTGTAATACTTCCATCATGCATCCTTCTATCCCATATGAAGGCAGTATGAAGGGTGTGTAGCTGTGAACACCCCTCCAGGATTCAGATGACCCAGGTTGTGGCAGCACTCCATTACCCAACTGACGGGCACACTTAACCTACTTGGTTTAACCTTCCTCTTAATGATTGCACTAAATGTTCTTTTTAGCTGTAAAATTCAATTCAATTTCATTTTTCCCTCTCCGGTGATCCTACGGTTCTTAAATGAACTCTCTTTATACATGCTGAATTTAGAAAAGCCTTTGTGAATATTCATCTACATTATAGGAAAAGGTTTCAGTCGGCTAGCTGAGAGGTAAGAAAAAATTATAAAAAGCATGTAAAATAGGGGGCAATAAAGTAGAAGAAAAAAGCCACCTGAGTGGCTCAATCAGTTAAGCATCAGACTCTTTGATTTCGGCGCAGGTCATGATCTGAGATCACCCCCAGTCGGACTCTGTGCTGGGCGTGAAGCCTGCTTAAGATTCTCTCTGTCTCTCTCTCTCTCCCTGCCTCTCTCCCCCACCTGCGTCCTTACACACACGAGCGCACACACTCTCTCTCAAAAACAAACAAATAAAATTAAAAACGGCATGATATATTTGGCAAACGATGATATTCTTCTACAACCTGAATTACAAAGCTTTGGTCGAAGAAGAACTGCCACTCTGGTGACCTCCATTTTTGCAGGGGATACATCTCAGTATGCTTTTGAATCTCTTGAAACTATGCAAAAGTTTATATGAAAATCTGCTTTCATCAGATTCTCAACAGGGTTTGTTTTGCAAAAATATTGAAGAAGCCCTAACCTAGACAAACAGCTCACATCTTATCTACTGGTCGACACTTTCCTCCTTAAAGTGGGGGAAGCCATACTGGGATTTTCTGTGCCCTCTTCTCCATTTCTGAGAATGCCAGGAACCTGTTTCCTTCAACATCAATAAAACCTTCTACTAACACTATCGGATAAGGAGGTACTCATTGTCTACACAGGGGCTCCTCCAAAGGAGTTTAAAGTGGAGTTTGTAACAGAACTAGCTGTTCATACAGAAAGACTGTCTGATTCATAAGTACAATAAAAATACCGACACAGTGATTCCTTCTTTAGTAAAAATTGGAATGTTATCTAATAATACCTAAAGGAAGGTGGACAGCAATAAATAAATATGCAAAGGGAGGATATGACAGACTACATGAAATCAGATCTGTCCACTGCAATCCATCCCATGCCTACAGAAGGCTGTTAATGACAACTGGGTCATTCCATACCAAAGCACAGCTATGTAATGGGTAATATGTAGCTTTCTCCTAACATAGTACCTTCATTGGACTCAGGAAAAAAAGGGCCTCTGCCTCCCAAAACAATGGACTTTTTTTCGTTTAGAGGGATTTGTGGGCTAGCGAGCGGAGAGGCAATATTAGAAATCACTGCCTAGAAAACCAGAGAAAGATGCACTTGCTGGTTCAAGTTGCTCACTCCAGATCACCCACCGTGGCAGATAAGTTCTCCAGAAAGCTGGGCTTACTCCCCCCACCTACCCCTGTATCCACATGGTATAGCTCTGGAAGGTACTTAGAGCTGTGTGGAAATCTTGAGATGGAAAAGCAAGGTATGGGCAAAGGGGAACCTGCCTAGGTTCCCCAAAGTTGCCTGACAAGGTCAAGGGTCTTTCCTGACCCTGACTCTGACCTGACCTTACAGATCACTACCGACTAGATCAGACTGCAGGTTCCTTTGGGCCTTCAGGTTGAGAAGACAATGTCTACAGGGACCCTGGATAGGAAAGCAGGCTGGGCTGCAGGAAGAGCCTGATCTATAACATTTAAATGTTTAAATCAGTGGTTCTCAACCCAGGGACAATGATGACTCCCCCAGGGGACATTTGGCAACGTCTGGATACAGATTTGACTGCCACAACTTTGGGGAACGGGGAGACTTACTACTAGCCTCCAGTGGGTAAAGGCCAAGTTGCTGCTAAACCCCACAAAGCACACAGCAGCCCTCACCTCCCAAACAAAACATTCATTATCCAGTCCAAGACATCAACAGAGCAAAGTTTGAGAAATCCTGATTAAGACTACAATTTTCAAGTTTCCATCTGTATTCTTAGCCTGACAAATGTTAGAGGCAGGCCTGCTAAGAACGTAATCATGAATTATAGAACTCTCATAACATGGTTTTAATGGGAAAAGGTTTAGTTCAGGTTTTGGTATCCAAAGAATAACTTCTGTGACTCCAGTTAAGATTCACTGATTCAACGTTTACCAAGCACCTGTTATGTAACTAAGCACAGTGCTGAGCAAAAGTAATGGTGAAACTGATAGTATCTGGTAGACCCAACTCCTGCCTGGCTCAGAACAGTGTAGGATGAAAAAAAGCTAGGACTCTGAAGCCAGACCCACCTAGTTCCAATCCCAGCTCTACCATTTACTGTAATCAGGCAAACTGCTTAACTCTTCCTGGACTTCAATCTCTCCATTTCCATAATATGTCAATCAGGGCTTCCCACAAAGTAGAAAATAATGAAATAAGGTATTTCTCATAAAGCACAAAGTATACTGCCTGGCACACAACAGCATTCGATAACTAATTCTCTATTACTAACAGCAAGTTTTAAGTTTCTATAAAGTAATCAGTATATTGGAAATGGCCAGTATGCCTATAAAGAGGACAGTCAGTGACTGTGACCGCATGAACACAATTTTGGTCAAGTTCATTCATGGCATACAAGATCCTTCAAGTTCTGGCTCCTATCTCTTCCAGCCTTACTTCCCACCATCTACACCCTCTTCGATGTCCCATGCCCCATGAGTGGGGACAGACTGAAAGATGAGATCTAGTAGTCACCAGTCTCAGGCCAAAGGTCACTGTGAGAAAGAAAATTCTTCAGTTGGGACTCTGGCAGTACACACAGGTGCTGGGTGGAAGGGGGAGGAGAGGTGCACAGAACCAATGAACACAAAGAGCTCACAAGCCAGGAATACGTCATTTGCTGGTAATGCATTTCTAAATGGAACCTCTCCACCCAGCATGCATCTTTCACTTCACAATTCATCAGTACTTTGCACCTCTTTCATAACAGACTGAAAAATAAGTCAAATATAATCAGCCTCATCGGTGGGGAAAAAAACAAACATGAAGTGACCACATTATCACAGCTTAACAAATGTGACCAGGTATCAATGCCAACATCTAAATGAGAAAAGAAAGCATTAACCACAAATTACTGAAAGTATAGTTTGTAGCAAACAATGGTTACGAGTTTCAGTTCCCCTTAGCCAACACACAATAATGTTACATACATAATAAAAGAGCACGTTTTACTGAACCAGTTTCGAGGCAACTGTCAGCTCGGGAACCCCTTTCACATAAGCAGTTTTACTAAAACGGGAAGGCTGTGCCTACAGAACCAAGTATCCGCTGAATACACCGGTGAAACCCTCAGCCTTCTTTGCCCAGGGTCCTGTGGCAAGACAGAAGCAAAGGCAAAAATGTCAAATTTTCTTAGAAGTTTACATGCCTGACTTAAGTTTTGGCTAAACTCACTTTTATCTTCATGTAATCGCAGGGAATAAAGGGGGGGGGGGAGGGTAAACTACTATCAACGTGGTGCTAAAACACCAAAACTAAACCTCATCTACACTCCTCGCGGTGAAGGATTCTAGGGACTGGATGTGTGCTGGAGCCCTGGCTCTGTTCCAGGTGTGACCTCAGCCACGTCACTGAGGCTCGTGGGGGTCTCAGTCTCCTGAAACGAAAAAGAAAATAAAATGGCTGGATTAAGCTGTAACATCACTTCCACTCCAATTCCGACTCAGGGTCTGACAATCTTTAAGATCAAAATGTTTCTTCACGGTCCTTCAAAGGAGAAGCTGAAATAAAGGCCTTTAGAGACATGATGTATCAAATTGTAGGCTTGTAGTTTTGAAAAGACCATTTAGTGAAACATTCTTAAAATCTGTGCTTAGTGATTACTGCAAACGACTGGCTGAATATAGTGACATAACCACAGAATTATTCCTGTCCCGGCAGCTTCCTGTCAGGCATCCTTCCAGGTAGCTGCTTTCTGCAAAAGAGTTGCCGGCTCTTCAAAATAATTCCAACAAGGCTACTAGTTAACATTCGCGTGATAATGCAATTGCTTAGCCTTCAGGGGTATACCACGCTCCATCAGATTCTGCTTATTAACACCGGTTTCAATGACTGAGAGTATCAATATTCCAAATTAGCAACCAAACAGCAATAGGAGAATAATTCGAAGGCTGAGAGCAAGGGTCATTTTCAGAGTTCTAGTCTGAGAGACCCTAGTGTTCATCCCCGAGAGAAAAGCAATACATTTATTCACTAAAGCTTTAAAGGATTAACGGGTCCAGCTTGCAACTGAGCCTCTGAACTCATTTGACATTTAAAAAAGATAAATTAAAAAGTTCAGTTGATTTGGAGAGAGATTCCTTCCTAAAAACATCCCCAAAGAAAGTGCCTATGTTGACATTTATTCTCCACGCAGGATTTCTAAGAAGTACCACGGTCCACTGAACTATCCCAGCAATGCTGGTGGTTCTGGCCACGAAGAGGGACAAAAGGCAACGTGAACTCAACCACTTCACCTGAGTCCTGCCAGCTGGCACCAGGTGTTTACGCAATCACAGAAACTGTACCACAATAAATACGACCAACGATAATGAGAGAGAACTCAAACATTTCACTAGCCTTCCAATCAGGCCATAAAATCCGCATCGTTAACTATGCAAATACGCCATGGTTCATCCTTGCCTCATTCTGCATTGTAAATCATATATTTTAAAAGACACAAGTTTCCTGGGGCACCTGAATGGCTCAATCAGTTGAGCATCCAACTCTGGGTTTTGGCTCAGGTCATGATCTCCTGGTCCTGAGATTGAGTCCTGCATGGATCTTTGCTTGGGATCCTCTCTCTCCCTCTCTGCCCTTCCCCCCACTCGTGCGTGCAAACACAGGCACTCTCTCTCTCAAAATAAATTAACATTTGGGGAAAAAAAAAAAAAGAGACAAGTTTTCTGAATCCACTCCATGAGGCTAGATAATCTTAGCACTAAAAATTTAATTTCACAGCATAACTTATATTGCCATTTTACCAATAAATTCCACTTGAAGCCTTAACTTTCAAGAGTAGGTGTTTACACCGCCTCTCCCTTTTCCTTTCTCAAAGTAAGATTAGCACAATGCTCATCTCAAATATTCCTGGATAACAAGAACATACATTCAGAAATCATAAACAATAAAAAAGAAATAACAATGATGATGATGATATTCCTCCAGTCTAGAGGAATACAATTAAAACATAAGTTGACATATTTAAGGAACACAAACTTCAAGACCATGAGTTAAGGACACACATTACTGTGTTCAGAACACAAAATCCACCTTATCCACATAAATAGGGCGAGTTAAAAGTAGTCGTTCCATCAAGATCATTTAAAGATTTGCCACAGCATTACATAAACCTTTTTCAATATCCGGAAAAACATTCCTCTTTACCCGCCAGTAAACAAAACATGCATTTGAGGCTGACCTGGAAATCCAGCGTCCCTAATGTCTACCAAAATAAGGACAGTTAGGAGTTATGAATTCTAAAAAATGTGAGCTAACTGGAAGCGTATTTTCAAGTGTTTACAGATTTTACAATATGAAACGCTTACTCAAAAGAGGCCTAATTGAAAACAGTTTCAAATCAATCATCTTCATGCTTCCTCCCCGTGCAAAATTAGGGAATTTCCTTAGTTTGCACAGACACATATGGGCCACTAGGTTTCAAGTCACAATGCAATTCTCCGGGTCGTTTTAAAATGGGTCATTAGTAATATTGTCCTACCCCGTCTGTCCAAAATGTCCCCAACATGCAATGTTTTTCAAACTTCAGAGTCCCTCAGTAACACCTAGGCCACTTATTAAACACGCAGATTCCGGGGCCCGAGCTGCGGGGTCAACGTGCCTTGGGAAGAACCCCAAACAGCACTTGTAATCAGCAGCCAAGTGAATCGGAAGCAGGTGGTCCAACAGCCACACTTTGGGGCACAGAAGCCGAACAAGTTCCCAAAAGAGCACCTACTTCAGCCACCTCGGCGAGTTACCAACGGGGAGAAATTCAAGCTGCTGGCACTTCGCGAGCCTGGAGGAGGCGCTCTGGGCCGGGCCGGACCCCCCAGGAACCCCGCGTCCCACCAGGCGACGCCTGCCCCCCCACCCCCCGAGGAAGTCAGCAGGCGACGGCGCTGCGACCGCGGTGACTTCCAGCATTTCCATAAAGTCTCCCCAGCTCCGTAGGGAGCTGGGGACAGAGCCTGGACTTCGAAGTCCCACAGGTCTAGGTTACTCCGGCTCTCCCACTTACTCCCCGGGCATGCTTAACGCTCGGGCCTCAGTTTCCCCGTCCGTGCAACGGACTCACGCCTCCTCGCGGGCAGGCTGAGCCGAAACGAAAGTAACTCGCCGGGCGGCTGGCACTTCCCGGCTCTCCCCAGTCCGGCCCGGCTTCCCCGCCGCCGCAGCGGACCACCCGGGAGCGAGCGCTGTGCGGGCCGCCGCCTCCCAACGCCCCCCGCCCGGCCCGACCCTCGGCCGGCCACTCACGGGTGGGCATGGTGACCCCGAGCCGCGCTCGCCGCCGCACCCAGGCTCAGCGGGGCCGCGCAGGGCGCGCCGACGGCACCATGGCGGGCCGGCGCCGGGCCGCGTAGGCCCCGACCGGGCGCAAGGCGAAGGGCGGACGGGGCGGACGCGGACCCCGCGGCTCACGCAACGAGGCCAGCGACAGCCGCCACCGCCGGCCCAGCCGCGCGCCGGACGCCGCGTTGGGCGCGTCCACGCTCTGACGTCAGCACGCCGCCGACGCCCCGGCCCCGCCCCTCCCCTACGGCCGAGCCCCGCCCAGGAACGGACCCGAGCGGCCGGGCGCGGGCGGAGGTGGGGGACTTGGAGAGAAAGTGTCGCCTAGAGTAACTTCGAGCTTCGTTTTGTCGTTTGCATGAGTCCTTACCCGCGGTACGTCAGCGATATTTGTTGCACCGCCTTATAATGTTTGTGAGGGTGTGCGTGATTGCATCGAGGGCATGAGTAGACTTTTTTTTTTTTTAGCAAACTGTTGAACTTGCAGGGCGTTCTGATTCTCTGAAAGCATGATTTGAGACGCACTGAGGTCGTTCGGGGTGATGGCTGAGCACTTTTTTTGAGAGGACAGAAAATGTAATTTCCTCTTGCTCCTACTGGTGACTTTCAGAGACATTATAAGCCTCAGGAGGCATTATACGCCACTTGGCTGAGCCACTTTTCTTGACTCTTGAGTGCCATCAGTAATCGTTGTGTCTAATAGTCACCAAACTGAGCGAACACCTGGAGCCTAGAACATTCGGCACAGCACGTAGACTTTGCTAGGCCCCGTGGGCAGTGCACCGTATGCATGGAGAAATAGAAGCAAGCCACAGAGGTCTAAAACACATTCTCAAAGAGGTTCAGGAGTTTTTGATGCCTCATTCACTTGGGAACCTGTCAAAAAGCACATTCGTAGGTCTTGAACTAAATCCACTGAACGACACGTTTCAAATAAGTATTTAAATATGAGAAACTTCTTTGAAAGCAGTGCCAGCGTTCTAAGGTTAAGAAATGATACTGTGCAGGGGGAGCTGGGTGGCTCAGTGGGTCGTGCATGGGACTTCAGAGCAGGTCATGATGTCAGGGTTTGTGAGTTCGAGCCCTGCGTCCAGCTCTGTGCTGACAGTGCAGAGCCTGCTTCGAATCCTCTGTCTCCCTGTGTGTGTCTCTCCCCCCTCCCCGCCCCCCACTGCTTGTGCTCGCTCTCTCTCTCTCTCTCTCGCTCCTTTTCAAAAATAAATAAACATAAAAAAAAAGAGCCAGTCACAGAAGCAGGTGAGAGGAGAGTATATACAGTGGACTGTCTCTTGCTAAAGGGTAAATGCCAAACTACCAAGTACTTGGAGGACACTTCAATACACTGGTGCATATTTTTATCATCTCTAACATCTTTCCTGCTCTCAGTTTTTGCCCTGAGACTTTCACAGCATCTTAACTTGCCTCTCCACTTTCCCCATTGACTCCTAATTAAACTGCCATCAGTGCTTACAGTCCACCACCGGACTAGGCACTTTTCAGAAACCGGCTAAAACCATAGTCCGTATTTCTGTATCCCCTGCCTGGCACACCGTTTGGGGGCTAGGACATTTTAATTTAATAACTACTTAACAACGTCCATATGTATTCGGTGAATGTGGGGGGAGAAAGCAGGTAAAATAGAACTAGTTAATGAACAACTTTGCAAGCTGGAAATTTGTCCTTTAGGAAACCATTCTAGGTTCTCTGTGAGAACAGTGACATTAAATAATCAGAAGCCGGGTTCTGTGGAGTATACACCATGACATTAACCATGGAGGGGAGTCCTTAGGACTGACGCTGAAGGGAGCATTCGGTGCCTCGTCTTGGTGGTGGCTGTGAAAAAGGAATGAGCTGAATCTTACTGCAGCAGAAAAATCCCTGGGATTTGTCGGCTACTGGCTTGGGACCAAAAGAGAGGCATCTGTTAGTTATGTAACTCCAAGGCTGGAATAAGGAAACGAATGATACTGGGAGAGCAGTAGACAAGTTGGGAAGGAATGTTGCTTTGGGGAGGGGTGTGAACAGAGGATGTGAGTTTCTCCTTGACACATTAAGCTCGATGTGGCATCTTTGCTTAGTTCTGAAGGCAGTGAATAGTTCTGAAGGCAGCTGGGCATACCAGGCTGAAGCAGGTGGAGGGATCTCAAGGTTGGAGATTTGGGAAGCTTTGGCCCACAGACAGGAGCTAAAGCCAGGAGTCAGAGAAAGCCTGCCGAGGGAGGGTGTGGAGCCAAAGAAAGATAGAAGAGATCCAAAGGGCACAGTGCCCTGTAAGCCGAAGGAGGATATGATTCCAAAGGACAGACATCTCTGCTTACATTACTCAAAAATGATGCAAATCCCGAAGGCCCTGAGAGAGTCTGGCCCGTAATGAGTTTGGTTCTTTTTTTCTTTCTTTTTTTTTTTAAATCCCCTTGGTCTTTTGGTTTGTGTTGTTGCCAGGAATAAAATCAGCAGCCAAAGGATTCGGAGGAAGGACAGCTGAAAGTCAGGAATAATTGCGTCATAATTATAGGATCGCATACAACATACATAAGTGTTTTTCTGGGGGCGCCTGGGTGGCGCAGTCGGTTAAGCGTCCGACTTCAGCCAGGTCACGATCTCGCGGTCCGGGAGTTCGAGCCCCGCGTCGGGCTCTGGGCTGATGGCTTGGAGCCTGGAGCCTGTTTCCGATTCTGTGTCTCCCTCTCTCTCTGCCCCTCCCCCGTTCATGCTCTGTCTCTCTCTGTCCCACAAATAAATAAACGTTGAAAAAAAAAAATAAATAAGTGTTTTTCTGGTTCACACGTGGGCTTTTGGTAACACGGTTACCACGCAGACCCCCGTGCCCTCGCAGATCCTCTGTCTCACCTCCTGCCTGTGCACCTTTCTGCCCCTTTTTTCTGAGAGGACTGATTCTGCCACCCCCTTCTTTAGACTTGATCTAAGTGTGGTAGCCTCTCCGGGACCACTCCTTCTGTTCCCCTTTGGCAAACACCCCTTCCATCCCCTCTGCTAGTGCTCCCCTTTTGAAGCCCAATTTGGGCTGGTAGGAACTGGGCTTTATCTGTCTCTGTCAGTCCCCACACTGCCTAGTGCTTGTACGGGCACATCACGGCTCGCTGACACAGAGATGGGCTGCTAGATTCCTCTTCCAGAAAGAACGCCTGCCTGGTACTGTCAGTTAAAGTGATACTGGGAAGATCATCACTGACATCCCATTGGAACATTAGCTTTTAGCCAAATTGCCCAAAATAGCTGCTTCCAGTTCAGTCCGCTATTTGTTCCAATTTCTAAATCAGGCACAGAGACCATGCACTTTTAATTAGCACATGTTTTAGTGGTCAAAGGTAATTGCCAGCAGATTGGCAGCTTATAGGAATTAACTACAAGGAGGCTTCTCCCAAAAGTTTATTCCCAAAAGGTCATCGTGATGCAGTGAAGCTCTCATTGCTTCGTTTCCTTTGTTGTTTAGTGTTTATATCAATGACGTGCCCTTTTTGTGTCATCTTGTTCCATTTTATTTCTGCCATTGCTTAATAGTGACTTGGGCCTTTCCAGTTCTTCTGAGGCATAAAAAAGCACAGACGTTAGACTTAGAAAACCTGAGTTTGAATCCTGCCTTCCCCCTTCCCTGACCTTTTGACAATCCATGACCTCCCTGGACTTAATTTTCCTCAATTTCAAAATCAAGAGATATTCCCTTGTGTTGTAATGTTCTGTGGATCTCCTCAAGGCAATAGTTCTCAGGCTCGACTGAACTTTGGGAATCACCCGGCGGGGGGGGGGGGGGGGGAGCTTTAAATAAGCCCCATCCCTGGGTCCTACTCCTGAGATTCTAAAGTACTTAGTCTGCTGCATGGCCTAGGCCTGGACCTAGATTAAAAGCTCCTGGGTGTTTGTAAGCAGCCAGGTTGAGTTCTGTTGCCTTAGGAAAGAATTAAGCAAGATGAGGCTCTAATTCAGGGTCATATACCTCATTGAGCCCTTTCTGATGCCAGTTAAGCTCATGCATTTTGAGATCACTGCCCTCTGAATGCTAGAGTAAATTTCGCACTCATATGCTACCCAAACTAGTTGCAAACATGCATGAAAACAAATCAAAAGGACAAACCTTTAATCCGGAAGGTTATTACCAACCCTTTCTGTGCCAACTAGAACACCGTGCGAGGCACAACCTCCCGATCATCCCATTAGCCGACTATCATGGTCCTCTGTGCATTGTAAAGACATTGCCAATGGATAGGGAGCAAAGTCTGGTGATAATTAAGAGCTCTTGATTAAATCAGCCAAAACAGCTGGAAACCATTCCTTAGAAACACTATCATTTTAAACAATTAGAGGAAAGCATTCTCTTTTATTGTCACTTACCGAAATGCTAGCTAGCTTTAGCATTTAACACAGAGTGTAGTGGTGCTGTTAAAAGAGAGAAAAAAATTACTCCTTTAAATATGGTGGCACCGTAGGCAGTGAGGTCCTTTCCAAGACCTTTGTGACAGCTGGGATCAAATCTTATTCATTGCTGTATCTCCTTTACGTTGAACAGATTAGGTGCTCAGTAAACATTTGAAGGAGAAAAAGAAGAAAACACGGAAGGAGTGAAGAGAGGAACCTCAAGGACATAGAGACAAGCAAACAGGTAAATCAGAGTTTTGGAAGAGGCTTTTTGTGGTAGACTGGAAAAAACAGCCTCAATTTCTTCCCCTGGCTGTATGCATTCTCGCAATTGACTTCTCCCAGAAGTACATTCTTTCTCCACTCAATCCGGGCGGGCCTTGCAACTTTGGCCAATGAGACAATGACAAACGTTGGGCAGGCAGAGACATAGAAAATGTGAAGACTGGGCTTCCTTTTGGAGGAGAGGCCCCAGTCATTCCATCCATTCCAGATGAGGCCACCGTAAATCAGCCAAACCCACCAGCTCAGCAAAGATTCAAGAATGAGTCTAGCCCAGACCAACCAACATCAGACCACCCCACTGAGACGAGCCGTAACTGTCAACACAGAGGAGCATGAGCTAAATAAAATAGGTATGTTAAGGCCACTTATTTTAAGTTTGGGGTGGTTAGTTATGCACCCCATAATCACAATTGCTAATCATCACTACATAATTATTAGTTATTAGTTATAACTATTAGTGGTAACTATTCTTAGTTATCATGACAACTGTAGCTAATTAATCCCGTTGTAGAAAAGTCATCGTGGGAGGTATGATTTATCAAGATCTTCATTTGTGCCAAGTAGCGTGCTAAGAACTTTACACGCATTTTCTGACATGATCCTCACAAAAATTGAGTAGATGAGTATCTCCATTGCTTTAATATGTGAAGCTTGGAGAGATTGAGTAGGTATGATGGCCCCGGAATTTGAACTTATGTTCATGGGCCCCCAAGCCCAAACTCCTAACTACAGACAGTCCAAAGAGTCAACCACGGAACAAATCAGAGGGCCTGGCAGGAGATGGTAGAGATGAACAGAAGGTAACAACAATTATGGCCTCTCTTCCAGTCTGCTCTGCTGAAGGAACTGTGACGCCCTTCAGAAGAGCAATTGTGTTTTCCAACTGTTTCAAAGACTCTTAGGAAAGCCAGTAGGTTTCATATCAGTTCTCACTTGGGGGAGAAATTGCGATTGTAATTGTAGATGGGTGCCAGGTTGCAAGGGCACCTGGTTCCAGGGGTCCCAAACAGACCAAATTCAGCCACTTGCCATGGGACGAATGGAGGTGAAACCAGAAAGGAATTTGTGTCAATGAGGCCCACACCAGGAAGACCGTGGACTAACATCTGTCTCGAAAGACAGTCTCCAAAGTGCCAGAAGTACTTCCAGGTTTACAGGAAGAAAGTGTGGGACACAGGTCAGTGAGTACGTGCAGGAAGGCAATGAAGGTCAAGTCGATCCGTGTCTTGGGGTCACATGCAGTCTGGCTGGCTCAGGGCAGTCCTTTTTGTTTGGCTGGGTGGTTTCTGTTCCCATCACAGGATGCTTGGCCCGTAGGGTCTTTTGCCTGAGTTAAGAGATGAGCTGCAAAGAATCAGGAAGGTTCCAGGTCCAAACAGAAGTAGGTGAAGTCCTCTTTCATGGATCACCGCGGAGTTGTCGGATTTCCTCTTGTGTTTGAGAAGATGGAAATAAACTGTGACAGTTGAATATTGTTTTCAAGTAAGTTAAAATAATTCTTAGGGACACCTGAGTGGCTCAGTCTGCTAAGCGTCTGACTCTTGGTTTTAGCTCAGGTCGGGATCTCGCGGTTGGTGGATGGAGCCCCACGTCAGGCTCTGTGCCGACAGCTCAGGGCCTGCTTGGGACTCTCTCTCTCCCTCTCTCTCTTTGCCCTTTCCCCTCTGGCGTACGCTCTCTTTCTTTCTCTGTCTGTCTCTCTCAAAATAAATAAACTTAAAAACTTAGTTTTAAAAGATAACATCCCATGGGACGTGCAATGCTGGTGAAGTTCGTAAAGGAAATCTTTGTCCGTAAACTGTGCTCTCCTAGTCTTTGTGTACCGGTTGAGAGTGAGAGACAGAGACATCTGCCTCTTGAATTTGTCTCAAATAAGGTAACAGAGTTGCAGTTAGACAACATCTCCGCTAATCAGACTTACCTTGAGCCTTGAGTGGGGGGAGGGGTAGCTGGAAACAAAGCCAGAACTTTAGGCCTTTGAAGCAGGCACCTGGTGGCAGCCAAACACAGTTTCTTATCCAATGAAATGAAGGTGGGGAGGGGCAGATCTGTTTGGAAATGATGAGAAGAATAAAAGAAAAAAGTCCCGCAAGCAGGTGGCTGAAGCTAGTTGTGGAGGAACACCAGAATGTTGGGGAACGCTGTTCTTACTGGTGACTCAAGGACTCTGAGGGGCCTGTAGGTGTTTCTGCGTCTTGGATTTTCAACTGCAGAATGTATTTGTTTTAAAAGAGCAAGAATTAGGACAAACCCGGCATTTTAGGAACCACTGTTGGAGGGGAGGGAGCATGGGAGGGTTTCCCCACATGGACGAGCGGTTTTCTGGACACCAGCTGGGGGTCCCACAATTCGGCTCAATTCTGATGCTACCCCGAGATAGCAACAGTGTCCTTGGGCGAAGAGCTCGGTCCTACAAAGTGCCGCTGCCATGGCACGCCATCCCTGGCCACGGACACGCGTCCCGAGCCTAGACTTTTGTCCTCTGCTTCTGCCTGACACAGGGAGATCAGAGGGACTCCATGAAAAGCCCCCTTTTTTTTTTTTTTTGCTCCTTTTCCCTGCTCCTACTCTTTTTTTTTAAGTTTATTTTTGAGAGAGAGAGAGAGAGAGAGAGAGCAGGGAAGGGGCAGAGAGAAGAAGAGAGAGCATCCCAGGCAGGCTCCACACCATCAGCGCGGAGCCCAATGCAGGGCTCAGACCCACGAGCTATGAGATCGGCCCCTGAGCCAAAACCAAGAGTTAGACACTTAACTGACCGAGCCACCCAGGTGCCCCTTCCTGCTTCTATTCCTGCTAGGACCTACACCCCCACCTTATACACACCTTATAGGGCACATAATGTCCTCCTTGTCGAGGTCAAGGAGTTAATGATGTCTTCCAGCATAATAGGTAACATCTTGACCAGGCAGGGTCCCCATGAACTTCCCAAGACCACTGACTCACCAAGAGCTCTGGATCCAGGGTACAGGCGACTTATGGAGGACCCCTGAGCACTCATCTTTGTTCCCGAATGCCTGAGAAGACGTGTGCACCAGACAGATCACAGGCAAAAGGGAGACCCGTTCTCCTTTCCTTTCTGACTCTCCCAGACACTCTACATCTCCACTCTCTCTACCTTCAGTAAACTCCGCTCTTACTTCCTATCAGCTCATGTTGGGTTTCTATCCCGCCCAAAGCCAAGGTCCTACAGGACCTCCTCCGGGTCCTTGGACCCAGACAACCTGCATCACGACCACGCGGCTACAGATTGGAGGTTCCCGCGACCCCTCCTTGGCAATTCAATTCAGATGCCACTTGCAAGTCTACCCTGTCATCTGTACTTCCGACCAACTGGCCATAAGTCAGAAGTTTCCACAAACCCCTCCTTTAGTTTCATTTGCTAGAGAAGCTCACAGAACTCAGAGGAGCGTTTTCCTTACAGCTCACTGGTTTGCTATAAACGGATATAACTCAGGAACAGCCAGATGGACGGGATGCATAAGGCGAAGTGTGGAGAAAGGGCTCAGAGTTTCCATGCCCTCGCCAGGCACGCTGCTTTCTTCACACCTGCACGTCTTCCCCAACCCAGAAGCTCTCCAAACTGTGCCCTTCTGGGTTCGTATGGAAGCTTCATTGCACAGGTATGGTTGATTAACTTATTGGCCACCTGCAATTGAACTCAGTCTCCAGCCTCTCTGCCTTCCCTGGTGGTGGGGGGCAGGGGCGCAAGGTCTGAAAGTCCCAATCCTCTATTTACGTGGCTGGTCCTCCTGGCCACCAGTCCCCACCCTTGGGTTTCCCTGGGGCTTTCCAAAAGTCACCTTCCTGGGGCGCCTGGGTGGCTCAGTAGGTTGAGCATCCAGCTCTTAGTTTTGGCTCGGGTCTGGTTTCATGATACCTGGGATCGAGCCCCGTGTTGTGTTCCACGCTGCCTGTCAGGAGCCTGCTTGGAATTCTCTCTCCCTCTCTCTCTCTGCTTCTTCCCCACTTGTGTGCTCGCTCACACATGCACGTTCTCTCTCTCTCTCTCTCAAGAAATAAATAAACTTAAAAAAACCCACAAGGGGCGCCTGGGTGGCGCAGTCGGTTAAGCGTCCGACTTCAGCCAGGTCACGATCTCCCAGTCCGTGAGTTCGAGCCCCGCGTCGGGCTCTGAGCAGATGGCTCAGAGCCTGGAGCCTGTTTCCGATTCTGTGTCTCCCTCTCTCTCTGCCTCTCCCCCGTTCATGCTCTGTCTCTCTCTGTCCCAAAAATAAATAAAAAAAAAAACGTTGAAAAAAAAAATTAAAAAAAAAAAAAAACCCACAAAAGTCACCTTGTGAACATAACAAAATACATCTTTATCACACTCATCACAGGAAATTCCAAAGATTCTAGTAGCCGTGAACTAGGAACCACAGACAACCACCAAATACAATATATTGGTCATGTGAATGACCAAAGGCGTATTTCCTGTGAATCACAGTCTCACACCTGGAGACGCGAATTCCCTGTACTTTTGGCTAGTGCACGATTCGAACTACCCTGCTGCATCCAAAATGTGCACAGAAGCTAGTACAGTGGTGCTGGGAGCATCAGAGAGAACGTACGTATCCTACCTCGGAGGTATCTAATGTGAGATCGGGAAATGCTCAGGGCTCGAAGAGTTAAGCTATAAAATCAGAGCACCGGATTTGCTCAATGCTAAGATGTATGCTTTTTGCTTTTGAGTGTTTCTGGAATAAGGATCCACCTGACGTTTTTGATGTCAGCTGAAACTGGCCAGCCTTGGAAGGAGAGGTGTAAGTTTCTTCCTGAAACAAGTTGATCCCAGTGGACTGTCCCGGCATTGCTCTCGTTAATAGGACCACATGTGGTGGAATTTAATGTGAACGTGCATTCCTGGTTGTTGCTTAAATGAGCTCAAAAGGACCAGGCTAGAATGCAGCATTAAAACAGAAGTTATCAGGGGCGCCTGGGTGGCACAGTCGGTTGAGCGTCCGACTTCAGCCAGGTCACGATCTCGCGGTCCGTGGGTTCGTGCCCCGCGTCGGGCTCTGAGCTGACGGCTCGGAGCCTGGAGCCTGTTTCCGATTCTGTGTCTCCCTCTCTCTCTGCCCCTCCCCCGTTCATGCTCTGTCTCTCTCTGTCCCAAAAATAAATAAACGTTGAAAAAAAAAATTAAAAACAAAAAAATAAAACAGAAGTTATCAGGGTTGCTCAGTTGGCTAAGCGTCCGACTCTTCGTTTCAGCTCGGGTCGTGATCTTATGGTTCATGAGTTGGAGCCCCTCATGAGGCTCCGTGATGACAGTGTGAAGCCTGCTTGGGATTCTTTCTGTCTCCCTTTCTCTCTGCTCCTCCCGTGCATTTCCTCTCTCTCAAAATAAATAAACTTTAAATAAATAAAACAGAAGTTACCACGTGTGCAGGTAATAAAACTAAAAACAGTAGAAATGGCCAATCTCCGCATGTAGATCACACATCTGTCTAGAACATTGATAACAACAACGAGAATTTGCAAAGCTAGGAGAATTGCTGTGACTAAATCATGCAGCAAGCCATCATTCATCATCCACAGTTCCATCTGCAAATGCTTCTGACTGGTTCTAAGAGAAACTGTTTTACTTTCGGCAAGAGTACATTTAAGTGAAAAAATATGTGACACACACACACACAAACGTGACGCTATGAACTTAGTCAAATAACGAATGTAGCTAAAACTCTTGTATACTTGGATTAGCCTCCAAATAATGCTATCAAAGCAACAGTTGCAATAGAGGCCAAGATGAAGTTCATGAAAAAGCAGCATGTCTGCATGATTATACGCAGAGCTGTTGAGAGAGACATGTGATTCAGAAGAACCTTTGGGTGCTGAATGTGAAGCAGGCTTAAAGTCAAACTTAGATTGTGAAATTAATGTGAAATATGCTATAATTATATGGGTCGATATATGTTCTGTTGATTGATTTTTAAAATACAGTTACATCCATTGAGTTTCTTGTTTCTCCCCAAAACACTATGATTAAATCCATAGCTTATCTTGCAATTGATGGCATTTTACAGTGGAAGAAATGCAATGCATGAACTTACATTGGTAAAGTATATTAAAGACAAAAGTTTGGGGCGCCTGAGTAGCTCAGTCAGTTAAGCATCTGACTTTGGCTCAGGTCATGATCTCACAGTTCGTGGGTTTGACCCCCACGTTGGGCTCTCTGCTGTCAGCATGGAGGCCGCTTCAGATCCTCTGTCCCCCTGTCTCTGCCCCTTCCCCTGCTCATGCTCTTTCTCTCAAAAATAAATAAACATTAAAAAAAAAAAAAAGTTTTATTGGGCCAGGATGCCTGGCTGGCTCAGCAGATAGAGCATGTGACTCTTGATCCCAGGGTCATGAGTTCAAACCCCATATTGAGTGTAGAGTCTACTTTAAAAAAAAAAAAAGTTTTATTGGGCCAAATATAGGAAAAGCAAATTTACCTGTGACCTAATTGATGCAATTGTTGATCTTAGAACTGTTGTTTAAGTACCTGCTCTATACAAGGTAATTTTCTAGATTAAAAAAAAAATCTGTATCTAAACAAATCTGATTTGCAAGTATCAAAATCACTTTAGTTTAAACACACACACACACACACACACACACACACACACACACACACACACACACACACACGAAGAGGGAATTTATCATGAGAATACAAAGGCAGGATGCAGCAAGCTCAAAATGACTTGGAATTAAAAGGAAAGTCATCAGGGGGCACCTGGGTGGCTCAGTCGGTTAAACGTCTGACTTTGGCTCAGGTCATGATCTCAGGGTTAGTGGGCTCGAGCCCCACATTGGGCTCTGTGCTGGCAGCATGGAGCCTGCTTGGCATTCTCTCTGTCTCTCTCTCTCTCTCTCTCTCTCTCTCTGCCCCTCAAAATAAAGAAATACATTTTAAAAGGAAAGTCATGAGGAACATTGGAAGTCATGTACCTTCCTCACGGCTCTCTCTTGCCTCTCCCTCTGCAGAAGCATTATTTTGCTATGCGGTTCACGTGACTACAGATGGTCATTCCACAGCTCTCAGATTTTATTATCTGCCGTACTCAAAATACCAGCAACCCGCGTTGAACTCTTCTCTGTTCATTCTAGCCCCACATTCCCAGGAAAATACACGGTGTGGTTTGAGTCAGATACACGTCTTGTTTCAATCAGCTGACGTATCCAGATGGCACAGCAGTTATTCTTGCTATAATAGTTCTACCAACACACCGCCCCAAACCTCAGGGCCTGAAAACAACCACCATGCTTAGTTCTCATGAGTTTATGTGTCCCCTGGATGGCGGCACTGATCTGGACCGAGCTTGACTGAATTTGGCTAGGTAACAGCCCTGTGGACAGTATACATCTCACGTCTGAGGACCACGCCTGTGGGTGAAAGGCACAGTGGAGGTGATTGTTGTGAGCTGGGCCTCTAAGTCTTAAAACAGGCTAATCTAACACCATCTGTCACTGAATTCCCGCACTCCCCCTGTGAGATGGGTGTCATTTGTCTACTTGTTACAGATGAGGAAACTGAGGCAGGGAGCTGTCAGGGCCAGGATGCTGTATCAGTTCTACCTGACCACACAACCGGTAGTCATTCCATCAGATTCAGTTACAAGAGAATCTTTAGCCACAGAGGAAACTATCAGCAATATCATGTAGAAAGAGGAGAACCAAAGAGGCATTTTTGGTGGATTCATATAAAATGGTCTTAAGGGAGGGGAACCAGACTCAAAGATTCGGACACTCTTTGTGCATCCTTTTGCAGAGATGAGGCATGGCTCCCACCTGTCCATTCCCTCCCTTCCCCCAACCGTTAGGGACTTTTTCCAAATAACTCAACCATGCTGTATGACTTATTTCACATGTTTAATGAGTTAAACATTTGAAGCGTATATCAATTCTCTCGGCCCCAGGCCTGAGGTTTACTAAGCTACCTTGGTTTGGTTTCTCATCTATATTCGATACAAGAAACAATGCACTGATACAAGAAACATTGCAAACTCCTGCCCTTCCTGATAGTTGTATTTCTCACCTGTGGACATTTGATTTCTATACTTCCATCTCTCATGATTTTAATTAGGGTAGATATATTGGTCAGGGCACACCAAGTCATGCCACATCACTGCTTTATTTTTGGATAAATTAGAATCTTATATTACATTATCTCATCTGCGCTCCCCTCTCCCCCCACCCCCCACCCCCGGCCACTGCTAACTGAACAAGACTTTAGCTTATTCATTCTTGCATGTGTTCATTCATCTTAAAAAATGTATTGAGTATTTGCTATATGCCAGGTATCCAACAGGTGCTGGGATAGACACAGCCAACTATCACCAATTCACGGTGATTGCAGCATAGTAAGGTAGACAATAAGAAAGTACGTGAACAAATATCTAATTATGAATTGTGTTAAGTGCTGTAAAGCAAAGGAATAGTGTCCTGTGATAAAAAGAAATGGGAATAGGAAGAAGGAGATCTGCTTATGAGTTAGAAGGGCTGGAAAAGGCCTCTCTGTTGGCTTACCAAAGGCCAGGCCGTGGGTGGCTGTGGTTCATTGCAGACGCAGGCTATAAAAAGAGGCATTCTTTGTAGAGGACTTGACCACGATGAAAAAAAAATATTAAAAGTGCGTTTGCTTTTATTATCACCATGTGCCAGCTATTATAAAAAAGTCAGTGATAAAATGCCCTCTGAAAAAGTTTTTTGTCTAAGGTCTAATCAATTTCTGTGGTTACTGTGAGTTCTAGTAATTTACATGTAATTGGCACATTTTTATTGCTTACAATAAAACATAATATTCAATTTGGAATACTTTAAAGAGCTCCCAATTATAAAAATCAGCCTCCACACATACGGACACAGCTACACACACACATTCAGAGAGTGGGTTCAGAGCGATTCCAAATTACTCGAGCTAGCTTCTGATTCAGTTCCCATCGCCAAATCCTGTGTTACGACACATCTCCGTGACACTATTTAAAAATTTTTAACACTATTTAACACTATTTAACACTATTTAAAAATTTACTATTTCAATAGTAAAATTGGAATAAATGATAGCGCGTTGACTGTGAACATTAAGAGGCAAACTTGAGGGTCTTCAATTCTAAGTGACAACTTGTAGCTTTTATTTGTGTCTAAATTTTAAAACAGCAAATTGTGAACTCTGATACATAATATTGTTTGGAAAGGCACATCTCAGTTTATACATGAACCATTTTACATTTCAGTTTATACATGAACTATTTTACTGATTTTGAATGATATTTTAATTTTAAAGATCCTTTTTAAATTAATTGCTTTGTTTTTTTAAAAGGCCTTATCTTAATTTCTTCCTTAGCCCCCAGAGCAGTCATACTGATGTGGTTTTTTTTTTTTTTTTTGATGTTTATTTATTTTTGAAAGAGAGAGAGAGAGTATCAGTGGGGGAAGGCAGAAGGAGAGAGAGACACAGAATCCGAAACAGGCTCCAGGCTCTGAGCGGTCAGCACAAGAGCCCGACGTGGGGCTCGAACCCATTAGCCATGGCATTATGACCTGAGCCGAAGTCAGACGCCTAACCGATTGAGCCATCCAGGCGCCCCTTGCTTTATGTTTTTTTAAAGATTTTATTTTTAGGTAATCTCTACACCCAGTATGGAACTCGAACTCACAACCCCGAGATCAAGAGTTGTACCCTCTACCAACTCAGCCAGGCAGGCACCCCTTAAATTAAAAGTTAAGAAAAAAAATCAATCAAGATTATATTTGATTTTATTGATTATTAGATTATTACTAAAAGGGGCACCTGGGTGGCTCACTGAGTTAAGTGGCCAACTTCAGCTCAGGTCATGATCTCGCGGTTTGAGAGTTCGAGCCCTGCGTCGGGCTCTGTGCCAATAGCTCGGAGCCTGGAGCCTGCTTCTGTTTCTGTGTCTCCCTCTCTCTCTGCCCCTCACCCATTCGTGCTTTGTCTCTCTCTGCCTTTCAAAAATGAATACATGGTAAAAAAAAATTTTTTAGATTATTACTAAATGTATTTTTGTCATATAGAGAAAGAGACTGTTAAAAAATGATTGGCTCCCGGTGAAAAAACACAGACACCACTGGGTCTCTCTGAGATAAGCGTCTCTCAAAGAGGAAGGTGAAGTTTAGGAGAAGGTAGGGCTTACAGGTCCAGCTTCCCCAACCGTGTGAAGTTTTCCCCTCAAATTGTCAACGTCAGGAATCTGAGACTTGGGGCGCTTGGGTGGCTCAGTTGGTTAAGCATATGAATTTGGCTCAGGTCATGATCTCACAGTTTGTGAGTTTGAGCCCCAAGTAGGGCTCTGTGCTGACAGCTCGGAGCCTGGACCCCGTTTTGGATTTTCTGTCTTCCTCTCTCTCTGCCCTTCCCCTGCTCTCTCTCTCTCTCTCAAAAATAAATAAAATAAACATTAAAAAAATATTTGAGATTTGCTTTTTAAAGGAAGATGATGTCTCATTTACAGAAGTCTGTAATGGGGAAAGGAATAGGTCCTTGAGTTTGGTGATTAATGATCATCATTAATGGTGAAGAGAGAATTTTTACCTGAGCAGTTTAGAAATGAAGCAAAGATGAGGTGGAGAGGAAAGAAGCCTGCAGGAATAGATATTTAGCAGCAAAATGAATAGGAATCTTCTTTCCCCAAGAGGGGATTAGCTGGCCCCAAACCCCCATGATTCACGAGCAATGGCAAATGGAATCCCTCATTTTGCTATTAAGCTTAGTTTGCGACTAACTGCCCAAAACCACAGTGAAGTTTGTACACTTTTAAATGATACCAGAAAAGGCAAGCCTGGGGGGATGCATAAGTATGAGCATAAGGGACCGGGAGATGACTCAGATAAACAAACACAGCATGAAGAATGAGCCATGGAGGAAAAGGAAAGAGAAATGTCATTGATTTTGTTGATATGGTTGTTCATTCACCATGGAGGTAAAGTAATACAATTTTCTATAACTAGACAGGTGCCAGGGTTTACACATTTATTAAGTCAGTTTTAAAATTTCCCAATTTAATTGCATATCTTTTAAGGATAGTTTCCCCTGTAGTTATTTATTCTAATATTCAGTAAAATTGTTCTTCACATAATCTGACCTTCTTTATTTGTTTTGTAATTGTGCTAACAATGAAATAAAACACATCTTCCCCGTCATATTAAGACATTCTGTTAATAACTTTAGTATAAGCCCACATAAACCAACTACAATTTCCAAATGCTGTTATAATGATGCAGAGTAGGAGAAAATAGTTTTTGATCGCATGAACCAAAAATCTTTGTAGGTGCCAATGACTCCAGCTGGAGAGGAAAATACAATCTGTCTAATGGAAAAGATATGTTTTTAAAAGACATACACACCAATCATAGAGAATCTGAAAAACGCAGAAGCTAAATGTATAAAGAAGAAAATACCAGTGATGTCTAATTTATCTCCCTCTGACTCAGAAATAACCTTTTGCTTTAGTATCAGGAGAAGGTCATGCCACGGACTTCAAGGGCCTCTAAATGTGCAAAAGACAACAGAACATCAAACGTGTGTTTTCATTAGTATTTGGTTGATATTACCCTTTCTCAACTGTAAGTTCCATGCAGGAAGTAACCATATCTATATTTAATATTGTGAGCATGCCGGGGCTCCTGGGTGGCTCAGTCAGTTAAGCATCCGACTTCAGCTCAGGTCACGATCTCTCAGTTTGTGGGTTTGAGCCCCGCGTGGGGCTCTGTGCTGACAGCTCAGAGCCTGGAGCCTGCTTCGGATTCTGTGTCTCCCTCTCTCTCTGCTCCTCCTCCACTTGCACTCCATCTCTCTCTCTCTCTCTCTCTCTCTCTCTCTCATTGTCTCTCTCTCAAAAATAAATAACATTAACAAATTGTTAAAAATATTGCGAACATGCTGGGCACAAGATCTGCATTCAGTATGTAAATGCTGAATGATGAGGTCTGTTTCCTTAGCAATGAGGCATTTAGGTTCTCATGACCTTCGTGCTTTATACCCTCCAGATGTGATGTCTCTTCTCTTGCCCAGTTCTCATTATGTCAAGGCCCGTCATCATTTTGGCCATCTTCCTCTCCTTCCTCTGTCTTTTCCTTTTCCTCCTCTTCTTGCCCCTCTTCCTTGTCGTCCTTCTCTTCTTGTTGTTCCACATCTTGTGATATCTCTCTTAGAGCACAGTGCCCCCAACTTGCTCCCAGTATTGCCCTGGATGTGACAGTCATCAAAGGTGACACTGATTTACTCCTGTGCAAGGAACCAGACACAGTACTCAGGATATTGTCTACATTCTTGTTTTTAGGCTGCCCTGCAACCCTGGGATGTGCATACTAACATTTTGTCTTTTTTTTTTTACGTTTACTTACTTATTTTGAAAGAGAGAGAGAGAGAGAGAGAGAGAGCATGAGTGGGGGAGGGGGAGGGTCAGAGAGAGAGAGGAAGAGAGAGCATCCCAAGCAGGTTCCGTGCTGTCAGCAAGGAAGCTGAGGCAGTACTGGATCCCATGAACCGTGAGATCCTGACCTGAGCCGAAATCAAGAGTCAGACACTTAACCAACTGAGCCACCCAGGTGCGCCCATAACATTTTGTGTTTTTATTTTTATTTACTCACTTGCTTATTTACTTATTTATTTTACACTTTATTATTTATTTTGAGAGAGAGCGAGCGTGTGTGTGAATGGGGGAGGGGCAGAGAGAGGTAGAGAGAATCCCAAGCAGGCTTCACGCCATCAGTGCAGAGCACAAGGTGGTTGCCTGCAACAGACTTTGTGGTCTAGCTGTCACTCACTACATCTTTCCACAGTCCTTTCACCAAAAATGGATGGTCTGCTGATTCTTGCCATGAGGCTTTTAAAAATGGATGGGGAGGGGCGCCTGGGTGGCTCGGTCGGTTAAGCGTCCGACTTTGGCTCAGGTCATGATCTCACGGTCTGTGAGTTCGAGCCCCGCGTCGGGCTCTGTGCCGATAGCTCAGAGCCTGGAGCCTGTTTCAGATTCTGTGTCTCCCTCTCTCTCTGCTCCTCCCCTGTTCATGCTCTGTCTCTCTCTGTCTCAAAAATAAATACATGTTAAAAAAAAAATTAAAAATGGATGGGGAAAAGAATGGGAAAGTGATGCCGTGAACCTGTGCTTCCTGAGCCTCTGTGTCAGGGACTAATCACACTGGGAAGGTCCAGATTAACTAAGGAAACCAGTTCTAAGTTTCCAAAATTCAATTTAAATTGCAACTAAAAGGCATTTACACATCCTGGAAAAAGCAGAAAGGCAGCGTCTGGACTGCTTTTGCTGTGGAGGCTGCGAGTCAGTATTATGTCAGGGGTGTGGGAAAGTCAAGGCTCAGGAGACACCTGGCATCTGTGGAAACATAATCCAACAATTGTTACACGCACAGGCTGACGCGCCACAGAAATGAAACAATGGGTCCCTGCAGATAGCATTTTTTGCGCCTAATCATTTGGTTTCAATCTTGACAGTGTTCTGTGGATGCTTGTGGAAGAGGTCCCTCTGGTCAACAAATAGAAGGCTTTTAATTATACCATTAAAATGGGGGGCGAGTAGGCACAGAACCCGACGTGGTGCTACCTGACGTGAACAGAAGCATGAAATGGTTTTGAATAAATGAAGAAGTCTGGGTACTTCCTGCATGTACTTTCCCATGTATTGGCTTTCAACTGTAGGGAAATAATCTGTGGAGTGTGTAAATAGGAGAAAATGCTTTTTAGAAGCTGTTGTTAGATAAAAACATTCAGTTCATTTCGACTGACATGCATTGCATCCAATTTGTTGCTTTTACTTGATTGAAACTGCAATCTGTCCAAAAAGCGATTTAAGAGAAATATGTATTAGTAATTCCCTCTGTGCAAAAAGTTAACACCCGTTTCAAGAGGGGGGTTCAGAGATGGAACAGACCCCTATCTCTGAAGATACTCATCACACAGAAGAAGAGGTTGTATGTATCAGTCAGCTCTTAGTTGCGAGAACAAGTCGTTTGTTTGGTAATGTCTTGTTGTAGAATAAACTCCCCTAAAATTTAGCGGCTTAAAACGATAATTTGTCGTTACTGCTCATGGTTCTACGATTGACTGGTCCAGCCAGGGGGGCCTGGCCTGGTCTCTCGTGTCATTACGGTCAGATATTGGCCGGGGCTACAGTCATCTGAGGGCTTACGGGGCCTGACATCCAGGCTGGCTCATTCCCACGGTGGGCAGCTGGCTGTCATCGGAGACCTCAGCCGTGCTGACAGAGCGCCTACTCCTGGGAAATACAATTAAAAACAAAATCTTCAGGGGCGCCTGGGTGGCGCAGTCGGTTAAGCGTCCGACTTCAGTCAGGTCATGATCTCGCGGTCCGTGAGTTCGAGCCCCGCGTCAGGCTCTGGGCTGATGGCTCGGAGCCTGGAGCCTGTTTCCGATTCTGTGTCTCCCTCTCTCTCTGCCCCTCCCCCGTTCATGCTCTGTCTCTCTCTGTCCCAAAAATAAATAAAAACATTGAAAAAAAAAATTAAAAAAAAAAAAACACAAAATCTTCAAATCCAGAAAACCTCTCTGCAGAGGTAGCAGGATAAGAAAACAGTCTTGTTATCGAATAAGCGCCAAAGCAGAACGTGCTGCAAGTCGACACATTCTGCTAAGTGATCGCGAGGAGGGGTCTCACCCTCTTACACGGCCAAGCAGATGCCACCCATTACTTGCCTGTTCTCCAGATAAACGACAACGACTAGTCCCCAGGTCAGGGGACTTGATGGCACCATTTGTCACACATACTTCATCCTGACTTTACGAGGTAATTGGGGCGACCCTCTGCGTTAGCGAATTGGTTTTTTCCAGAGGGATAACAAACTTCTGATATCTTTATGACAGGAGATTATTTTACAACTTGGAAAAAGGCACCCACTCAAGTTAGGTTCCCACCCTCTGAGAGAAATAGAGAGAGGGAGACAGAAGGGGCCGGGGTGGGAACCGGAACAGGGGCATCCCCCTTCGTGTCTACACTACAAAGAAAGGGCTCCCAGGTCTTTGAGAAAGACAGTTCTAGGTCATAAAGCTGACAAAAGACCTCTCTAGTTTTAGAAAGGGTTTATATACACATTCCAAGTTTTTTTTTCTTAAAAAAAAAAAAAAAACCTTTTTTTTTTAATGTGTATTTATTTTTGAGAGACAGAGAGAGACCAAGAATCCAAAACAGGCTTCAGGCTCTGAGCTGTCAGCACAGAGCCCCATGCGGGGTTTGAACCCACAAACCTTGAGATCATGACCTGACCCCAAGTCAGATACTTAAGGGACTGAGCCACCCAGGCCTCCTGCCAGCCTCTGTATTCTTGAACTTCTGCTACTTTACTCTCACGTTTCTCTGGAAAAATAAATTCCATGTGCTGGTAGCCTCCTTCTATTACTTTTTCTTATTTGTGTGTTTGTTTGTTTGTTTTGTTAGGCTCCATGCCCAGAGTGAAGCCCAATGTGGGGCTTGAACCCATGACCCTGAGGCCAAGACCTGAGCTGAGATCAAGAATCAGACATTTAGCCGGCTGACCCATCCAGATTTTTTTTGAACTTTTTAAATTTATTTTTGAGAGAGAGAGAGAGAGAGAGAGAGAATGAATACGAGCAGGGGAGGGGCAGACAGAGAGGGAGACAGAATCCACAAAGCAGGTTCCAGGCTCTGAGCTGTCAGGACAGAGCCAGATGCGGGGCTGGAACCCGTGAACCACGAGATAAATGACCTGAGCTGAAGTCAGACGCTTAACCAACTGAGCCACCCAGGCACCCCCCCCCACCCCACTTCTCACTTTTGAATAGGCATCTTGTTCTGGAGCATCTGATTGGTGGTGCATAAGTCACGTGGCTGAGTCTAGCTGAAAAGGAGGCTGTGAAAATGAGGTCCTGCCTTCTTTCTCGGGATGTTTCTCAGGATGATGGAACGCATAAGGGGTTTACCTATGTCGGATTACCCCAGTCAGATTTCTAGAGGTCTGCACCTTCTATCGTTCTCTGCCTCCACATCCAGTCTCACAATCAAGCCACATCGATTTTATTGAAAATAACCGTCTTTGTTATGCCAATGGTGAAACTCTTTATGCACGCGTGGATGAAACTTGTCTACTGAGTAGAACGGTGGGATTTGCTGCTTTTAAATTTGCTAATTTATCCTATCGTTTTAAAAACAAAGAGTAGAAATAACTCCTTGCCGTTTGGTGGGTCCATCCTGTTTGTTGAACTTGAGAGAACTTTCCTTTGCCTCAGTATCCCCACTGGTTGAAAAAAGGATGTGGACTGTGTGTCCTCCCAGCTTCTTCCCCACTGCATCAATGAATAGATTTTTTTTTTTTAAACACTAGAAAAGATGGGGAAAAAACAGGAAATCTGTGCCTGAGTCCTTATAGATTAGACAGTCATGAGCTCTGGAATGCAGGGATCTGGTGTATTAGTCAAGCACCAATCCCCTTTTCACAGAGATTGGAACTGGACGCACTTCAACCCTGCCAGCTGAGGCCATGGCTTTTTTGTGCCTTGCAGTAAATCAGTATTGTCAGGATTTCTGATTATCATAACCTCCCGAAATAGAAGGTCATTATTCTCTTCCCATTCCAGGCTCAACAGAATTGTGCCTGATTAAAACTTTACAGGGAATGCAGGGAGGCTTTAGCAATTTTTCTCTCCCCCTGCCGTTTACTATGTTTTTCTTCTTAAAAATTTTTGTATGCGTTAGAACTATTTTGTTTCTGCATTCCTTAAGAGGCGGCTTGCATATGTTATGAGAGATGGTTGCAGTATTAAGGTGTTGAGAATCCTTGATGGCCCTGGTGTGCTACAGGAAGTTAACACAGTGTCTTACAGTGATTCACTGAGAGCTGTTGAACTCCATGGAAACTTCTTTGTAGAAGAACAAAAGCCTAAGGGCATCTTTGTCGTCAATATGTTCTCACCTCCCAGTGAATGAGAAGAAGGAATAAACCCACAATAATGAGAGTACAGCCTCATGGCATTTTTACTCTGAATGATATTTCAGAGGATACTCTGGAAGATCTCGCTCCACACCATGTACAAAGATATTTTTAGACTGTCTATGTGTTTATAATCTTGCTACAATATTGCTGCACCGTGAACAACAACCATGAAATCTGACCGTGTTTTCACAATGGAAATCTCGAAGAACTTCGTAAAAGCATAAGGAGCGTTTGCTAAGGATGTTGGGATTCAGGGATACTTGAAAAATATTTTCTTCTGGGGGCGCCTGGGTGGCGCAGTCGGTTAAGCGTCCGACTTCAGCCAGGTCACGATCTCGCGGTCCGTGGGTTCGAGCCCCGCGTCGGGCTCTGGGCTGATGGCTCAGAGCCTGGAGCCTGTTTCCGATTCTGTGTCTCCCTCTCTCTCTGCCCCTCCCCCGTTCATGCTCTGTCTCTCTCTGTCCCAAAAATAAATAAACGTTGAAAAAAAAAATTTAAAAAAAAAAAAAAAAATATTTTCTTCTGTTCTCTAGAGGGAGACTTGGTGGTAGGTGATGTGAAATGTTGGGGTCTGGGAACGAACAGTCAGGAAGGAATTCTTGAGGGGTGCCCAGGTGGCTCAGTCAGTTAAGTATCTGACCCCTGATTTTGGTTCGGGTCAAGATATCAGGGTTTGTGGCTTTGAGCCCCACCTCAAGGGAGGATTCTGCCCCTTCCCTGCTCTTTCTTTCTCTCACTCAAAATAAATAAATAAAACTAAAAAAAAAAAGAAAGAATTCTTGAGACGTCTTCGGTGCAAACAAGGTGGTTTTATTAAAGCACGGGGACAGGACCCGTGGGCAGAAGAGCTACACTGGGATTGTGAGAAGTGACTGATTATATACTTTCAAGCTGGGAGGGGGTTAGAGATAGTGTAAGTCTCTAAGGAATTTGTAAGTAAGGTTTCCAGGCCCTTGAGTAGCTTGCTGCTATTGGGACAAGGTCATTTACTACTGTCTCAGTCGTGAGACCCTTCAGATATGTATCAGTGGGCCATACGTTTGCAGGCTAATTGTTAACATATATCTCGGGGCATAGGCAGAGATAAAGGAAGTCGAAGGGATTTTTATATGCTGAAGAAGACTTACTGGATCCTGGAGGTCAGGTTTATGTCAAGCTAAGGTTGCCTTTTGCTGCTAGCAAAGTATTCACATTGAGGCAGCTGAGTTCTTGGAGGAAGGTCACTTGGTCTGTCTCAAGTATTTGTCAACGGGATGTAAGTTACAAAGAAGTTTAATATTTGTATTTTTTTAAGTTTATTTATTTATTAGAGAGAGAGAGAGAGGGAGAGAGAATGAGCCGGGGAGGGGCAGAAAGAGAGGGAGAAGAGAATCCCAAGCAGGTTCCACACTTTCAGTGCAGAGCCTGTCTTAGGGCCCCATCTCATGAACCGTGAGATCGTGACCTGAGCCGAAATCAAGAGTCGATGCCTAACCGACTGAGCCACCCAGGCGCTCCAGAAAGTTTAATATTTTTCTGTATTTCTTTTGCCTTTGTTCTCCACATTAGTGGGGATGAAACTGGGGAGAAGAGTTCACATCACCCAGAAGCAGTGTCAGTTGCTTACAGTAAAAGTTGGGTTTGTACTGTGCTCCCAGAAGTCACGTAATTTTCCAGAAAAGCAAAAGTTCTGGATTTCTTTTAGCATTTATTTATTTTTGAGAGAGAGAGAGAGAGAGAGAGCGAGCCTGAGCAGGGAAAGGGTAGAGAGAAAGGGGGCTAGAGGATTCGAAGTGGGCCCCAAGCTGGGACAGCAGCGAGCCCGACGTGGGGATCAAACTCATGAACCGTGAGATCATGACCTGAGCTGAAGTTGGATTCTCAACTGACTGAACCACCCATGTGCCCCTGTTCAGGATTTTAATAGATGTCTAGTAACCTAGTAATTTTTCAAAAAAGCATATTAGCTGGGCCTCACGGGTGGCTCCCTCTGGTTCAGGCTGGTCGAATCTTTTCACAAAAGCATATTCTCCTTTTACGTTTCTCTTTTGACAAGTATTTACTGAACACCAATTATGTTCCAGATACTGATCTAGGTACTAGAGGAACAGGGGTGAAAAAACAACCAGATGTGCTCTCTGCCCTCAAGGAGCTCATAGTCTAGTGGATGAGAAAGATAGTGAATAATTAAGCATTTAATAAATACGACCATTTCAGATACTGAGGAGTGCTATGCAAAATAATAATAATAATAATTATTATTATTATTATTATTTTGAAAATTAAAAAAAGAGGGGCACCTGGATGGCTCAGTAGGTTAAACATCTGACTTTGGCTCAGGTCATGATCTCCCAGTCCGTGAGTTTGAGCCCCGCGTCAGGCTCTGAGCTGACAGCTCAGAGCCCGGAGCCTGCTTCAGATTCTGTGTCTCCCTCTCTCTCCGCCCCACCCTTGCTCGCACTCAGTCTCTTTCTGTCTCAAAAATAAGTAAACATCAAAACAATATTTTTAGTTAAAAAAAAGAAAGAAAAGAGAGAAGAAAGAAGTACTTCCCTAACATTGTGTCCTTATTTCCAAAGGATTTTACTGTCTACTAAGTAAGAAATGGATGAAAAGACCCTGACCGTAGTAAAAGAATAAACACACACACACACACACACACACACACACACACACACACACACACACTTTGTAATAATCACATTACCTCAGCATGAGATTGAAGCAAAGCATGGACACAGATATCCAATTTGTGCAATCCAGCTTCGTGCAAATAGCTGTAATTTATCAAGGTTCTGCTACAAAGGCAGTAAAAATAAAAGCACCAGGAATGGCTGTTGACCCATGAGAACACCATAGTCATCGCATGCTTCACTCACAAGGGGACACTGGAGACACTAGCCAGCCCCTCCATCACAGGCCCAAGAAATTCACTGCTGCTCTGGACGGTCCCCAACTACACACATATGGGGATATTTATTGCCCATTTACTCCTAAGCGCCAGGCACCATGGTCGGCACTTAATGTGCACTCTTTCAGTTAATCCTTGCAGAACCCCCCGAGGCAGGGAACATAACCCCCCCCCTTTTGCAGATAAGGACCTTGAAGCCCAAAGCCTGACAATTGACCTGACACATGGATAATGAGTGACAAGTGTGAGACCAGTCTGTCTAACTCCAAAGCCAACTGCTTTGTCCAGGCTGAGGGCACGAGAAGGCTAAAAACATCCAGGGCAGGGGGTCTGGGACTCTCACAAGGTGAATTAGCGGTCTACCAATGCAGTAAGTCTTTAGCCTACTGTCTTCCTTATTTTAGCTTCGATGGTGACCAGTGGGTCTAGCAGCATTTTAAAAGGTGCACTAAGTAGACACTTAGAATGATCTGAATCCCTCTAGCCTTTTGGGATTAAAACTACGTCTAGGAAGGTGATGAAGTTTCAGAGGGAGGGTGGGGGTCAGGCGCCGATGGCCAAAAAGGAGTTCCTAAGAGGTCTTTAGTGCAAAAGACGATTCATTAGAGCCCGGGGACAGGACCTGTGGGCAGAAAGAGCTGCACTGGGGTGGTGAGGGGTGACTGGTTAAATACTGTGGAGTTGGGGGAGGGAAAGGCAAAAGGGAGGTTTCCAAAGAGAAACCTCGTGTGCTAAAGAGAACTCCTGAGATACTGGAGGCCCAGCTATTGTCAAGCTAAGGTGGTTTTTTCCCCCTAGCAAAGCATTAACATGAAGACAGTAGGGAGTTGCTGGAGAAATGTTCTACTCCACCAGCCTCAAGCATCTGTCCGGTGGGCTCCAGTTTACAAAGGAATTTAATTTCATTTACATTTTCTTCTTGTCTTCTTTCCCCCATCACTGGACGGGAGGGTGATGTTAGGGCTCCAGGAAACTGTGACTGTAGGTTTCTGGAGATTGCCTGTTTTTTTGTTTTGTTTTGTTTTTGTAAATCATTAAGTTGCAGACTGATTGAGACTCATCCTGCAGGACTGTGATCTCTATCAGTTAACCACTTGTTTTTCCCTTTCCTTTGTTCTTGGGTAGCTAGGAGAGCCTGAAGAATGTCACAGGTGTCCCACCTGGTGTGTGTGGGGGGGGTGTGTGTGGCGTGTCAGCTTGTGCTTTGTTCTCAGCTTGCCTTTGATGCCCCCATTGATAAGCTTCTTCCATTCATATTTTTAAAAACCTCATATATTGGGGCATCTGGGTGGCCCAGTTGGTTAAGCTTCTGACCCGTGGTCTCAGCTCGGTTCTCGTCGCAGGGTCTTGATCGCAGGATTGTGAGTTCAAGCCCAGTGTTGGGCTCCATGCTGGGTCTGAAGCCTAATTAAAAAATAAAGAAAAACTAACAGCCTCGTGTATTATGAACAGCTTACTAAGACAATAAATATTTGTATACCAGAATTAACATCCATAAACAGAGTTGCAGTTCAAAAGTAGTCATGTGTTTATTTGCTTATGAATTATCAAATTGCTTTTTGGAAAGCTTGTACGAATTTATTCTCCCATCGACTGTGTGACAATCCAGTTTCCCTGTATTTTCACCAACACTACATTATCTTTTATTTTGCTGTTTTCTTGACCCCAAATATTTTATTATGGTTCTGATTTGCACTTGTTGCTTGAGAGGATTATCATTGTTTTTTTTTCCATCTTCACATGTGTTAACCTGTGCATATCTTTTATTCAGAATCTCTTTTGAAGAGTTTATCTATTTGTAAAACCCTCCATTTTGTCTTCTTTTATTTATTTTTTGTAAAACTTTCTTTAAAAAATATTTTTTAATGTTTATTTTTGAGAGGGAGAGACAAAACATGAGCTAGGAGGGGCAGAGAGAGAGAGGGAGACACAGAATCTGAAGTGGGCTCCAGGCTGTGAGCTATCAGCACAGAGCCCAATGCAGGGCTTGAACTCACGAAATGCGAGTTCATGACCTGAGCTGAAGTTGGATGCGCTTAACTGACTGAGCCACCCAGACGCCCCTGTTTCTTTCTCTTTCTTTCTTTTTTAAAGTTTATTTATGCGTCTTAGAGAGAGCAAGCAGCGGAGGGGCAGAGAGAGAGACAGAGAAAGAGAATCCCAAGTAGGCTCCACACTGTCAGCACAGAGCCGGATGTGTGGCTCGAACCCACAAATCACGAGATCAGGACCTGAGCCGAAATCAAGAACCAGACGCTTAACTGACTGAGCCACCCAGGCACCCCAACACTCTGTTTCTGAAATACAGGATATTTCTAGTGTGCGAGCCCGAATGAGCATTTATCTCACGCTGGAGAAAGAGGTGGAATCAGTTGCTGCATAGAATAAAGCTCCTGGTAGGGCACAGACAGGCTGCTGGTGTGTGGATGTGTGGCCTAAAACTGTGAGCTTAGCGGCCACAGAGCTGGTTTCTGAATGGCACGTACCTGGAGGCCATCCTATGTGAAATTCCACTGTTCTCTTCACAGCGCTTCCTTGGGTCTGGAGTCTCTCTGATCTATTCTGCCTTTACCCTGCCGAGGACAGATCACCTTGAGCAAAGTGCAACAGGACTGGTTCCATAACTCGAGTCTTTAAAAGGAAGGTAAACGGGAACTTCTTGTCTCATTCTCATACTTTACGGATCTATAAAGGCACAAAAACATGGTTGTGTAATTTTGCTGTTAACACAGATAAGTCATGTTTACACTAGACAGTAACAACCGATTGCCATCAGTGCGTCTGAGCTGTTTTCAGAGACCAGTCTGTTCCCATGTTATCATCTAAACGCGACGTTGGGGCAGGGAGAGTTAAATTGGGGAGAACAAAACAGTTTTTGTAGGGCTTTCTGACTACTACAGGGTATCCAGCAGCCACGGCACAATTTCACTTTTCCCACCAATCTTGACGGTCTCCAGCAGGTGTCTCTTGTGTGCTAACAAAGGCAATCATAAGGTCACATGTGGTCAGCCATGTTTCTTCTGCTTCTGGCTTTGGGCAAAGTCCACATCTGGGGCTCTCATTTTAACCCCTGAGCCCTAAGGCATAATGAGATCCACCGTGAACTATCATGAGATCCACGCTGGGACCGGACTGGATGGGGTGAAGGCACATCTTTGTGTTATAGCCATCAGCTCCTAGAGATTGTGCAGTTGGGTTGGAATGCTATAACTTGGCAATAAAAAGATTACATGGATCAGAGAAAAGTGTGGGTGCTGGGACACACATGAGATTGTTAATTTGGTTTATCTTGGGTATGAAGGAAAAGAAGAGAGACAAACCTTGGGGAAGAAATGAAAGTAAAAGAAAACAGTACCGCCCCCCCAAAACAAAAACAAAAACAAAACACACAAACAACAAACGAGAAAACCAAACAGAAAAACAAAAAACTCTTCCTCCAGACCCCAAGTTGTATATAATGACATTTATATGAAATTATATTTATTTACATGCACATGCATGTAAAATTAGGAAATAGGTGAGATGGACTGGTCTCAGCTGATTTTTAGCAGTACCCATGCTTTTTGTGACAAAAGCGGGTGTATTGTAGGAATCTTTTGATAGAAACAAAGACAGAATCCATGGTTGTGTGTAGATACGTTGTAGGTGTAGATGAAAGCAAGGAGGTAGGTGTGGAAAGATACAAATGTGTATTAGTCTGCAACAGCTGCTATAACAAAGTACCATATACTAAATGGCTTAAGCAACAGAAATTCATTTTCTCACAATTCTGGAAGCTAGAAGTCCAAGACCAAGGTGTTGAAGGATTCGTTTCTTCTGAGGTCTCTTTCTTTGCCTTGCAGATGGCTGTCTTCTCATATCTTCACATGGTCTTCCCTTTGTGTGTTTGTCCTAATCTCTTCTTATAAAGACACCAATATTATTGGTTTAGGGCGCACCTATAGTCCTCATTTTGACTTAATTACCTTTTTAAAGATCCTATCTCCAAATAGAGTCACATTCTGAGATATTGGAACTTAAGACTTCAACATAGGAAATTTTGGGGAGACACATCCCAACCCATACCAACATCCAACTGTTAATATTGGATATTTCAGAAGATAGGGTGAGAAGGAACATAGAAGCAGCTGATTAGCTCTGTTTTATGTATTTTTTTTACTATTTCTCATGTTTCAACAAGCATGTATTCCTTTCCTAGTTTGACAAATACTAAACTGGTTTAATCCATAAAGGGTGTGTATTCGCTTGTAGGACAGCAAAGTTCAGAAGTTGTGCTTCAGGCCGTTTGTTCCAGGGGGTTCTGACATCATCAGGGCAATTCTCTGAACTCTGCCATTTTCTATATGTTGCTTTGCCCTCCACATGCCACCTTGTACTGTTCATTCTTTAGCTTCTGGAAGCCATGTTTGTTGCAAGGGTTCTGGAACACACAGCTTCAACCTGGCTATCCACAGGAAAGTGGTTCCTTTCCTTTAGTTCCTATGGAAAAGAGAGGCACTTCCTGCCCAGAAGCTTCAACAAATATGTCTTCCTGCCTTGCTAGTTTGAACTGAGTCACACGTTCTACTGCAAACCAACGTTGGTGGCCAAAGGGTCACATGCTGATTGCTTACGTCTATTGAAGCGCGGCTCCTAGAGCTGAAGGTAGTATCGATCTAGTGTTGCCGAAATTGGAGGGAGGGTAGTTCTCCAGTAGAAAATCTGTGTTCTGTTGGTGTGTGGGGGGGGGAGGTGGATGTTGGGCAAGCAACCAACCAAAGCCTTCTACGACTCACCAGGGTCTCCATGGTGGTCTCTCAAGTTCAGTTCTTGTCTCAACTCTCAGGTCCAGCAACACTTCAACACAGCCTCTGCATTTCTCACCTCTGAGTGTATTCACTTCACAGTTAACAAAAATCTCCTCTTAGAACATAGGTTTGTGCAGGGCAGGTGTTTCCACAGCACTGGGAACGGTGAGTGGCATTTTAAACGTATTTGTGTAGATGGAGTAGATGAACACACAGGTACTGAGTGTGAGCTGGGTGCTAGACTATTCTAAACACAGAGGATCCAGTGATAAAAACCCTATGTCTCTGTTTTCCTGGAGTTTACATTCCAGTGGAGGGAGTGGTACGCAAATAAATATATCATCAGACTAGCCCTATGTGCTAGGAAGAGACGTGAAGTTTGGGTCGGAATAGCCTGTGATGGGGAGACAGAAGGGCGCCATTTTATTTTCTTTCCCAGTTGTATATCACTATGATTGACAAATAAAAACGGTATATATTTAGGTTCTACAATATGATGTTTTGATGTACATATACCTTGATTACCACAATCAAGCTAGTTAACAAATCCATCATTTCACATAGGTACTTTTTTTTGTGTGTGTGTGTGGTGAGAACACTTGAGATCCATTCTAGAAGGTTGCTATTTTAGAGAAGGTGGTCAGAGAAGACCTCTATGATAACAGAGACACCTGATCGGAAACCTAAGTGACGGAAGGGAGCAAGGCTTCGGGATATTTAGAGGACAAGTTATTTCAGATAGAGCATCTTCAAAGACCGTTCTCTCATTTTATCCAGTAGGACTTTTTAGTTTGCCCATGCAACAAAAATTAACTGAGATTATTTTAAGCAACCAAAGAAGAATTTCTCATAAAGTGCAGAGGGGTTACTTAGGACCCAATGGCAGGTATGTGGCAGGGTCAGGAGCAGGTGAATGAAGAGCTAGAACAACAATTAGGACCCAGAAGGAGCTTTCTCCATGCACCCATCTACTCCACTAAGCATTAATTAGCTAACCAATTGGTTAAAATCTCTTCCCCATATTCTAGTAACAGTTGGAGGTGGTGGTGGGGTCAAAGCCAGACAGTATACAATATAAATAAAGAAAATCTGTAGTGTGTCAGATGGTGATAAGTTCTAGGAACAATACAGCAAGGACAGGGGGTAGGAGATATTATACAGCGTTTTAATTTTTTTTTTTTAATTTTTTTTTTCAACGTTTTTATTTATTTATGGGACAGACAGAGACAGCATGAACGGGGGAGGAGCAGAGACAGAGGGAGACACAGAATCGGAAACAGGCTCCAGGCTCCAAGCCATCAGCCCAGAGCCCGACGCGGGGCTCGAACTCACGGACCGTGAGATCGTGACCTGGCTGAAGTCGGACGCTTAACCGACTGCGCCACCCAGGCGCCCCAGCGTTTTAATTTTTAATTGGGGAATAAAGAGAGATCTCACTGAAAAGTTGATATTTGAACAAATCTTTTCTTTTAAGTTTATTTATTTTGAGAGAGAGAGAGAGAGCACACACGTGCGGGGGGGGGGGGGGGCAGAGAGAGAGAGGGAGGGGGAGAGAGAGAGAGAATCCCAAGAGAATCCCTCACTGTCAGCACAGAGCCCAACTTGGGGCTGGATCCCACAAGCCGTGAGATCATGATCCAAGTTGGAATCAAGCGTCTGACATTCAATGGACTGAGCCACCCTGGTGCCCTGATACTCGAACAAACCTTAAAGGGGTGAATGCCTGCATTACCGGCCCTCGGGCTCTCTGGAGGAAGAGATTCCAGGCTGAGAGCAGAGGGAACACAAAGGCCCTGAGGCAGCATTTCCAGCAACAGCAGAGAGGCCTGGGGGGAGGGGCAGAGTGAGCCAGAGGGAAGTTAGCTGGAGATTAGATCGGTGATACTGGGGGCGGCCATATGGGTTTTTTGAACTGTTTTAGGTCTCGACTCTGAGGTCTGACACTAGGACACAATTAAGGAGGGACTGAAGGAGTCTGGTTAGAGTCGGGACGGAGTCACCTCCTGCTGTAAAGGAGACTGAGAGGGGCGAGGGCAGAGGCAGGGATGCGTGTTAGGAGGCTCCTAAAATAACCCAGGAGAGAGACGACAGTAGCAGAGAGGTGCTGAACCCGAATGCAACTTTTTTTTTTTTCCTCCTGAAGACTTCATTTCTCTTCTGCTTCACCTGCACAGCCAGTCCTGGCTTCTTGGCATCTCAAGTTAGACGCCTTTCTTCCCAATCAGAGACCCTGAAGTCTCTGTTCTAACACCCCAGCTCAGGCTGGGTAATGTGCTCCCTCCTAGTCCACTCAGCCCTGGCTGGGGCATGCGGGGATACGGTACAAGCTGTGCGGCTGGGGCCTCCCCATCAGTGATTTGAGGCACCCCCTGGATGACCCCTGCTCTGATCTACACCCCTAAATATATCTATTAATCCCCACAAACTGAATGCCTCTTTCATTCCCTCTTTTTGCCTTTACCTGTCTAGCTTTTTAAGAACTGTACTCGGAGACCCCTCAACCTTCTGTCTTCTTTAGGCTTCCTTCATACTCTTTATAATTGGGTCACATGATCACTCTATTTTTTTTTTTATTAAACAGTTATAAAATATTTATTTATTTTTGAGAGAGAGAGAGAGAGAGAGAGCGCTAGTGGTAGAGGCACAGAGAGACAGGGAGACACAGAATCCGAAGCAGGCTCCAGGCTCTGAGCTGTCAGCACAGAGCCCGATGTAGGACTTGAACCCACGAGCTGCAAGATCATGACCTGAGCTGAAGTCGGACGCTTAACCAACTGAGCCACCCAGGCGCCCCCTCACTCTGTATTTTATTTTATTTTATTTTATTTTATTTTATTTTATTTTATTTTATTTTATTTTATTTAAAAAAATGTTTTTAATGTTTATTTATTTTTGAGAGACAGAGACAGAGCATGAGAGTGAGCAGGAGAGGTGCAGAGAGAGGGAGACACAGAATCTGAAGCAGGCTCCAGGCTCCAAGCTGTCAGCACAGAGCCCGACGTGGGGCTCGAACTCACAGACCGCGAGATCATGACCCGAGCCGGAGTCGGCCGCTCAACTGACTGAGCCACCCAGGCGCCCCTCTCACTCTGTATTTTAATTGTCACTCATTATTGAAGTTGGCTCTGTGATGGTAAAACACTGTATCCCCTTCAGTATTATCAGCACCTAACGACGCTAGGCACATATTGCTGGGCTCGATTATTGCTTTCACATTGAGTTAAGTTTAACTTTGATATATTCACAAATTGATTTCTTTGCTCTGATGTCTCTTCCTGCCCTCCTAGCTGGAAATAAGATGTCTCTTAGGTTGCATGTGTCACTTGCACTTTGGCATGTACTGATGCCTAGTACAGTGCTGATCTCTGTTTTTCTTGGTTGTGAAGGAGCATGAATTTTGTAGGATTCCTACAGGAAAAAGATCTCCTGGGTAGGAAGGCACCTCTCTGGACCGGCAGGTGGCGCTCTAAGCAAGACAGAGATGTGCAGAACTGGTTTCCTGCTCTTGGCCGTGTGTAGGGAAAGAAGCCTGTTCATTTTCACAACAGATACCTATTTCTTCCTTCCTGAAGTGTTCCTGTGATTATCGATTAGGATGTGGAAGAATCTGCAAGTTCCATCGTTAAAGCCGAGGAATTTTTAAATGTGTCTTGTGCACCAGCCGGGAAAGCACAGGTGCTGTTGAGAAGTATCTTTGGGGTGGAATCAGCCTGGTCTTCTGCAGTGACAATGCCTTCCGAATCCATTAGAGGCAGAAAAACAGCAGATTGCTCTCAGAAAGTGCAAGAATAACCTTTCTTGCTGTCTGTAGTAAATACCTCCCTGACCTGCCGTTTTCAGCCACAGCCTGTGAACACCCTCAGGGACACAGCCTGCAATCTCAACCCATGGCTCTGCAGAGAAGGGTGATTGGCAACAGAAAGTATGCTATCTCCACCTGGGCGTAACCTGCTTGTTCTTTGGGAGGTCTGGGTGATCTGCCTGTGACAGCTGTCACCCACTGACATCTTGTAGTAAGTCATTTATCTGTCTAGAAGGAGGGGTACATACATCGATCAGTCCTCACTGCTCCAAGCACATCCATCTCGAGTTATTCCTTCAATTAAGGGGGGATAGAGTTCTTCAGATGAGAAAATGAAACTCTTACTTCTTTTAGATCTAGCTCAAAAGTCACTTGTCCAATGACACCTTCCCTGAAGCCTCCTCTACAATAGGAATTCACATTTAGTGAATATTTGTAGGTGTTAGGCATTGTGTTAGGTTCTTTCAAATACATTTTTTAATCCTTGCAATAACGGTGTGGTCATTATTACCATCATCATTTTCATGGAGGAAACTGAGGCTCGGAGAGACTTAAGGTAATTCGTCTGAGGACCCACAGTGAGGGAATGGTAGAGCTGGGAAGAGGACCCTGTTTGCCCGGTCCCTTATACATGTCAAGTTAATTGCTCCCTTCTTTGTTTCCACAGACCTTGATGTTTACTTCTATCTTGGGTTTTTTGGCATAGCTCCCTCTTGTGTCCCCTAGGCCTTAGCACAATGGACAGCTCACTACACACGTCCCCTTTAACCTTGCCCAGTTGAATGACAGCCCTCTGCAAAATTAGAAGCCTTTGAGATCTCCTGTGTGGGTTGATTGCCTCCCTTTACAGTCTCTGCAGGGCTGTATCCTGACCCATAATTGGAACCCTCAACACCCTCTTACCCTCTTTTTCTTTTCCAATCCATCCTTCCTCTCTCAAAGCATAAAAGGAATGACTGCATCGTTTATTCTTGGCAATGAATCGACTGTTTATACGTCAGCCCAAAATATGTTTTAGCTGAACGAGATTCTCAAATTCTTTCAGTCGTGAAATGTTAAAAGCTAGGTAGGTGCAAGCTGCTGAACGCTAGGTGGTACTGTTCCTCTTCACTGGGATACCAGTGACCACACACAGGGTCCCTCTGCTTCCACACTGTGCTGAGTCCTGAGACCCGCCTCTGGTGCCCTGCATAATTTGTTCATTTTGTACATAAATGCTGCTGTTTCTACTGGGACACAGGAAAATCACTGACACATAAGCATCCCCTCCTGTGCCCTTGCCTGTAATGAATGACCCTATGCCTTCCCATCCTTTTCATGGGGATCTAGTGTCCATGGGGCTTCTAATTTCCCTCAGCCTATGCCTTCCTTGCTCTAAAAAATCCTACCACTTTCATGCAGATAATTTTCCGATTTCAAGAAGGTCGAGGCTGCATTTACTGCTTTTTTCTCCCCTTATTGCCTTCTCTATTTTCCTTTCTTCCTGTGAATTTTCTTCATTTTGTCAAAAAGTCCTTCTCATGCCACCTAGTGCATTTCTAGCTTTCTCCTAAGGCCCCCTTTAGTCTTCCAGGGATCTCTTCTCAGTCAGTCTTTAAGTTCTGTTCTTCTCCACAGCACATTCTCGGCCCTCAGTGATCATGCATAAGAAGGACACATAGAAGGTGTAGAGGAATCTAGAGGAGTGTCAGATGCTGTTGGAGGAACAGGTAAAGTCTACATGGTGATGATGGTGTTTAGAGCTGCACATGGAGGTATGGGTAGACTTAGTTCTTCTGTAACTTTTGTGTTTCTTTTAAAATGCTGCTCTGCCCTTTTCACAGATGAGAATACTGAGGCCCACACAGGTGTAAGTTCTGAGTTAAGACTGTGAAGCTAGGAAGTAGCAGAACTACTGATTAAGTGACTTAAGTGGGTTCTTCCATCATCCATCCACCCATCATCCATCTATTCATCCACCCATTCATCTTCCCTCCATCCATCCATGTGTCCACCCACCCATTATCCATCCGTCTATCCAACCATCCATCCATCCACCTACCCTCCATCCATCCATCCATCTGTCCATCTATCCATCCATCCACCCATCCATCTATCCACCCACCCATCATTCATTCGTTAGAAGATTTAAGTCCTGCTTAAGATTGCATAATTAATAAGTAGCAACCCTTCTACTCTTATAAGTTTAGTGAGTTGTTTTCACCATTCAGTCATCCATCCATCATTCATTACATTCATTCATTCATTTCTGCATTCAACACTTGTTGAATATTGAATGAATCCTATTATGTGTTGTATAATATACGCACTAGACATATAACAGTGAGCAAAAAACTAAGTCCCAGGGGGCTTACAATTCGGTGACAGGAGTGGGGGGGAAGCAGACAACAAACAACAACAACCAATACATAGTATGTCAGAGATGATGATGTCACACTGTGATGTGTGTGTGCGCACATGTGTGTGCTCCGTTCATGTGTGTGTCATCTTGGCAGGTGTCAAGGAGGTTAGGGTGGGAAGGACAAACATGTGCCCCAACAATTGTGATATCGACCTTTTCCTTATGAGTCGCTGTACGCTGGGAGGAAGGAGTGAGAGAGGAGTCGGCCAGTGTAGGCCTCCGGAGGCAGGAAGTTGTTCACCATAAACTTCTCTTAGAGAAGAAGCTGGGAATCATTTATTTTTATTAATTTTTTTAAAAGCAGGCTCCACGCCCATTATGGAGCTTGAACACATGACCCTGAGATCAAGAGTCACATGCTCTATCGGTGGAGCCCGTCAGGGACCCCTGGGAATCACTTCTTGACAACAGTCTCTAGGGGTGCCTTGGTGTCAGTTAAGCCTCTGACTCCTGATTTCGGCTCAGGTCAGGATCTCACGGTTCATGGGATTAAGTCCCACATCATTGGGATTCTCTCTCTCCCTTCTCTCTTCTCTCTCTGCCCCTCCTCTGCTCTCTCAAAATAAATAAGTAAACAATTTTTCCTGATGTGGGTGTGCTTTCATCCTCCCCCCGCCCCCTTTTACTTCAAAATAAAGCGGGGAAAAAAGTCTGAGAGTTGAGGTTTCTGTCAGTGGTTCACACTAAGATTTCAGCATGCCTCGCGGAGGACATTCCTTCGCAGATGGCCACGTTACAGAGTGAGGGAAGGGGGGCATTGCCGGCAGAGGAAGCAAATACTTGGGGGGAAAGTCGGTGCAGATAGAAGAAGAAAGGCAAAGGCATCAGAGTGGTAAGAGGAAAAAGCAGTGACGTTGGGGCCATGAAAGTGGGCAGACCTTGATGGCGTTCTAAGGCAATGAGGGATCATCGGTTGTTTGAAAATTGGGTGCCTCCCTGCTTTACAGATGGACAATCTGACCCAGAAAGCTGGCTCCCAAGCCACTCACTTGACTACTTCTGCTCTTTTGTCCCCAGGATTAGACAAAGGAGAGAGAAGGGTGGGGGAAAGAGGCCCAGATTTCCAGGGAGAGACATAAGGTCGCCTGGTAGATGCAGTGGATTACTGGGGCAATCTCCGACACCCCACACTTGGATCCTGAATAATACCTAACATAGAATCATGCAGACCCTCTGTTTTCCTCTCAGAACACAGGGTGTGGTCCCCTGCCATCACTGACGTCAAGCCCCTACCGCGCCATCCATGCGGTCCAGATTCCTCAAAATTTCTGCTAGTTTCTAGAGACTTGTACTCTGTCCGGTCACGGCTGCCCCTGAGGTTTGGCTTCTGGAAGACTCTTGTCTCTAAATTAGACAAGAGTTGGTTGGTTCTTCACTTCTCTGGGTTGGTTCTTCACTCTCTGCCCTCACTGACTCTCCTCCACAAACATGTGTTCCGGTCACACCGGTCACACGTGTGACTCTGGAGGAGGGCTTGTCCCAGTTACTACTGCCATGTCACAAACCGCCTGGAACTTAATGATATGAAACAGCAGTAATCTTATTACGGTCATTGTTTTTTAAAAAAATCAGGAATGCGGGCAGTGCCCTGCGGAGAGGGTTTCTCTACTCCCCAATACGTGAGGCCTCAACTGCGGGTGACAATTTCAGTGGAGTGGAGTAGGGTCGGGGGGTTCCCTGAATCATCTGCGTGTGACTCAAAGGCTGTGCCCAGCTAGGACTGTCCACTGGGGCGCTTACCCATGGCCTCTTCATGTGGCTAATGCTTCTCACAGCAAGGCTGGATTCCAAGAGGGGGGATCTCCAGAGCAACCATTTGAGACAACCCATCAGAAAACATAAGATTGATCTTGTGTGATCCAGCCTCTGCTCGGAGCACCCATAAGCCTGCACTTACTCAAGGATGGGGAACATAGACCCCTACCTGTCAATGGGAGATATGTTAAAGAACTCATGGCCATTTTTGTAACCACCAAAAGAAGGCTATAGTGCAGTGAGGCAATGATAGAAAATTTAATTTTATTCACCCTTAGAAGTCTTTAGCCTTCTCTGTTCCCAGGGGTTTCTCCCTGGGCACGTTTCGCCATAGGCTCCTTCCTGCCTCATTGCTATTCCCGTTACCCACAAATTCCTATTTATTTTTATTCATGCGTCTGTGAGTTCATTCCTGCATTCAACAAATGTTGACTGAGTGCCTCATATGTGCCAGGCTCCATTTCAAATGCTTAGAATTCATCAGTGAACAAAAGGTGCCATAGGTATTTTTCTTTGAGAGGTTGCATTCCAGGCAGAGGGAAACAAAATATAAACATAATAAGTAAATTTCACAAAACGTTAGGTGGTAGTGCTACAGAAAAAGAAAGTGTGGAACATGGTGAGGGAATATGGCACTTGAGGGGGGCGAGTGCCGTTTCAGATAGGCGGCCATGGTAGGCCTCGCCAAGAAGGTGGCATTGTAGTGAAGACATGTGGGGGTGAGGAAGTGAGCCAGGGACTTATGTGGGCAGAAATAATCCAGATAGGGGTAATAGATAGTACAGAGGTCCTGAGGCGGGAGTAGGTCTGGAATATCTAGAGAAGGGCAAGGATGCTGTAGTAGCTGGAATAGAGAGAGCAAACAAGGTTGAGGGAGTGACAGAGCCCAGATCAGGAAAGGTCTTGCAGGAGGCTAGAGTAAGGACTTTGTAAGAATTCTAAAATTGGGATCCATAGGAGGACTTTGAGCAGAGCAGAGATTTAATCTGACTTAATGTTTGAAAAGGGCCACTCTGCTTCCTGTGTCCAGAATAGACCACCGGAAAACAAATGTAGCAGAAGGAAGATGAGTTAGGAGATTATTAAAGCCATTCAGGTGTGAGGAGATGGCGGTGCATGTATTTTGGAGGTAGAGCCAGTAGGATTTCCTGACATCGGAGAGTAAAAGAAAGGAGTCACGGGGAACTTTAGTGTTTTTGGTCTGAGAAATCACAGTGACGGGGTTCCCATGGATTGAGATAAAGAGGGCTGTGTATGAAAGCACATTTTTTGTTGGGGGGGGTTGGAAAGATGAAGAATTAAGTTTTAGACATGTTAGTTTGAGAAGTCTTGTACAAATCGGTGGAGATGTGAAGTTGAAAATATGAGTCTAGTGTTCAGAAGACGGGCTTGGGCTGGACATAAGAACTTGTGAGCTGTTGGTGTATACTTGGTATTTGAAGCCACAAGATGGGATCGGGATCACATGGGAGTCAGTGGAGACAGAACAGAGAAGGAAATCAAGGGCCAAGTGCAAGGACACTTCAGGAAGAACATGTAGGGAGCGAGGAGCAAAGACAACTGAGCAAAAATGATCACCCCTTTAGATAGAAACACAAAAGGGTGTGTGGAGTCCTGGAAGCCAAATGAAGAAAGAGGTGTCAAAGTCAAGCAGGAGGAGGTAACCAATGGTGTCAGCCGATGCTGATGGGTCCGGTAAAAAGGCCGAGAACTGACCAGTGGATTAACAACGCGAGTATCTTTGTGCAGCCCTGAAAAGAACACTTTCGTTGAGGGTGCCAGGAGTTGAAATCTTGACTGGAATGGATTTAAGGAGAGAAAATGGAGGCAGCAAATATAGTGAACACTTGAAAGGAGGTTTGCTGTAAAAGGAAGCAAGGACATAGAGCACTAGCTGTTGGAGATAAATGGTCTAGAGAAGAGAGAAGTTTGATTAAATAAAGGTGGGAGAGATGTTGTCGAGAGGGATGCAGTCCAGAGCACAAGAGGAAGACTTTGCCTTGGATAGGATTGTGGGAAGCCCATCCACGGTCACCCCCTAGAGGGAAATGCAGATGTGTACGAGGGTGTAGGGTTTCTCATCTGATTACTTCCATTTTCAACGCAGAAAGCAAGCTTATCCACTGAAAATGAGCTTAGGAGAGGCAACGACAAAGATTTGGTGAGAGAGGAGTTTTACAATAGTGATTTGGAGTGTGGAGGAGTGAGCAACGCAGGGAAGGTTGAGATGATTGCTGAGCAGTGTTAAGGCCCCTTTTGAGTTCCTGGTGTTTGACTGATTGATTGATTGACTGATTTTTCCTGGTCATAGATTTAAATCGATATCAGTCGATTTAACAATTTAACAGTGGTTGGGTGTTTTCTCCCCAGGCATGTTCAGTTGCCCAAGGGCAAGCGTGAATGGATTGGTTGATTTTTGTGGTTTTTCTAGCGAGTGAAGTGAGGGGTGGTTCAGAGGGGTGAAGGAACCACAGGTCTATGCTAACTGACTGTAGCATTGAAACTGGTTGGGAGGACAGAATTTTTTTTTAATGTATTTTTTTTAATTTTATTTGAGAGAGAGGGGGGGGAGGGAAAGAGGCAAAGGGAGAGAGAATCTTTTTTCTTTTTTAAAGTGCATATTTATTTTTGAGAGAGAGAGAGAGAGAGAACGCTACTGGGGGAGGGGCAGAGAGTGAGGGAGACAGAGGATCTGAAGCAGGCTCTGTGCTGACAGCAGAGAGCCCCATATGGGGGCTTGAACTCACGAGCCATGAGATCATGACCGGAGCCAAAGTCGGGTGCTTAACCGACTGAGCCACCCCGGAGCCTGAGAGAGAGAAAATCTTAAGCAGGCTCCGCACTCGGCACGGAGCCAGACTTGGGGCTCAATCCCATGACCCCGGGACCATGACCTGAGCCAAAATCAAGAGTCAGATGGGTGCCCCTGGAGGAGGACAGAGTGTTAAGGGCTGAAAGTCAATGGGAGGGTCAGTGGAGTGGACACTGCGGAGGGGGAGGGGGAGGGATTGGATGAGTGAGTGGAACTTACAAGGTGGTGGTCGGAGGGTGGGGGCATGAACTAATAGGGGTTGTTCATTATGGGTGATGATGAGGTTGAGGATGAGCTCCTAGGCTTGAGTAATGCAGATGGGATGGGATCATTGGAGGAGAGACTTTCAAGAAACTAAGAAACCAGTATGTTGGGGGGGGATCATCTAGATACACCCTGAAGGCGCCAAGGGTTGAGTTCTCCTGTCCTGTAGGCGCATCTCTTAGCACCATTTATCCTATAACAAATGTTCTAGGCATATACTTATTATCTTATTTGCATACTTATCTAGGGATGGGATATGTGTTTGTGGAGTTGAAGGACTACATGGTGGTTGGTTTTACCAGTGCCTGCCTTTCCCGACTCTGCTCGCATGTGACCACCGAGGCTCTCCAGCATGGCGTCCACTCTGCTTGCTGCAGCCAACTCCTCACCACGCCTCTGCTCTGGGTTCCAACCCGTTGAGAAGAGATGAGGAGTCAAACGGTGGTCTCACCACTAGCTTTAATCACGTAGGACAAATAATTCCCTAGCAAAGGATGAGACATTGTGTCTTTGTGTGCCAACTATTCTGGGTTGTGTCTCAGGGTGTTTCTGGATGAGAACAACGTTGAAATGTGTAGACTGAGAACAACCAAAAGCCTGAATGGATCAGAAGGAGTAAGAAAGAATTCTTTCTGCCAGACAGTCTTTGAGCTGGGATATTGGTCATTTCCTGCCTTCAGATTCAGACTCGGATTGGAACTTATACCATTGGGTTTCCTGATCCTCGTGCCTTCGGACTCAGACTGAAACTGTACACCTGGCATCCTGTATTTCCCCTTGCTGACTGCAGCCTCTATAATCTCAGCCTCTATAACATGTGAATCAATTCTTTCAAATAAACCTCTCTCTTCCTCTGCCTCCCACCTTCCTCCAAATCGAAAAGTAAGGACCTGCCCATGGATTGGATCTGTACCCTTATCCATCCAGGTGTGTGGAGACTTGTTAATCTTGTCTCACAACCCATTCTCAGACAGAAAAAAACAACAAAGAGGATGGAAGAAAAAGTTAGAAAATAGATCTTTCTGGTCTAAAACATATCATGCTCTTTCTAATCTCCCAACCTCCCGTGGAGGGAGAGATTGACCAGATCAGATGAATTTTCTCCAACATTTCTGGAGTTGGGGGCAAAAGCAAAATTCTCCTTGTCAGCGTATGGACCTAAGTAGGAAAGTAGGCTGAGAGGTAGTTAATGTCTTCCTGCCTAAGGATAGAGGACATTGACAACTCTATGTTCGGATGGGGTATGGATTGATTCTGGGGCCCTACTTGGTGCCTACCGCATTTCACATGCATGCCCACTGTGTTGTCACAGCACCCCTTTCCCCAGCCAATCACAAACACGTTTCTGTCCCAGAGTTCTGACTCCATGATAGATACGGTCCAAGGGGACAAGGCTGTCATGGGCCAATGCACACGGGGCTGTGGAGAGAGGCCCACTCTGCCTGCATAGGGCCAAGTGATAGAGTCACTGCAACATTTTCGTACTTCAAAGATGATTACGTGTATGTTGTCTCACTTGATCCCTATGCCAGCATGGTGAGAAACTGACATGCATTATCCTGTCTGTCAAAATAATAATATTCATGATGACAATTATCAAAAGGTAGAGGAAGGAAGGCAGAAAGGGAAAGAATGTTGAGATATAAAATTCCTACACAAAATAACTGTATCACACCGGCATCGTAAATGTATTTCTTGAGATACAATGCCTCTCTACAAACTATTCTGTTGCTTTGTATTCCATATAATATCTCATGCTTATAAGAAGAGGTTTTGTGACTTTTTTAGGGGAATTGAAGAAAAGCTAATCTTCACAAAATAGTGAGTCAGTGAAATGGTAAACATAAAAAATGTGGAATTAGCTCCAAGGTCTGTGAAGCTTTTTGCAAGAAGCTGATCTAATGAGCCAAAATGACCTTCTTAGTTTTCTGTCATTTTCCCCAAGATGCTAATGTTTTAGATCTATGTGTAAATGTTACATGGGCTCTATCATTAGGTAGATATTTGCTCCTGGATGATAAAAAGGTACATTTTTCTCCCGAATTTAATTTGATTCTATTGCAACCATGGGCAGTGAGGAACAGCCTTTGGAGATGAGTGTTGCCAAGTGTTCTTATGAATGTGACATCTTATTATATGGGAAAAAATTGCCAACAGTCTTAAAAGTAATAGACACAGAATGGAAAATATTAAAGGCCATCTCTCAGACTATAGTATTTGCTAGTAAAACTCACAAACTCTTAGAGCTTAGAAAGTTCCATACTCCGTTCTCTGGTTTGCTCCAGCAGCTTTCCAGACCTCTTTCAAATGTTGAACTCACTCTGGGGCACCGGGGTGGCTCAGTCGGTTAGGCATCCGACTTCAGCTCAGGTCATGATCTCACAGTCCGTGAGTTCGAGCCCCGCGTCGGGCTCTGTGCTGACAGCTCAGAGCCTGGAGCCTGTTTCAGATTCTGTGTCTCCCTCTCTCTCTGACCCTCCCCCGTTCGTGCTGTCTCTCCCTGTCTCAAAAATAAATAAACATTAAAAAAAAAATGTTGAACTCACAAACATAAATATCCCAGCACAAAAGTATAGAAGTTTTTCGTCGGCCATTCTGCAGGCCTAGGATGGTGTGTCCATCCTGGATTATCACCTGCAAATGGTCCAGCGTTCAATACAAAGATATAATGGGGCAATAACTCCATGTTTTCTCTTTGCTTCTCTGTGTCAGCCATCAACTTTGCAAAAGTCCGTGGTCAGCCCTCGTTCTCTCTTCTCCCTTAATGTGTTTGAAGCAGCGCTATGTGTTTGGCCTGAACGGTTTCATTTTCTTCTTGGGCACCCGGGAAGACCATATTTCCAAGTTTCCCTTGCAATTCCATTAAGACTCTGTGTCCAAGTTCCACAAGTCAGAATGTATGCAAAAGTGTTGATATACCCTTCCTGCTCATGGGATCCTTTACACACTCCTTCTCTTTTGTGGCAATTCTAAAGACCAGTTGTTGAAGATGGTCATGCCACAAGGTGCATGAAGCCTGGATACATAAATGACTGTGTGGATCAGGGCTCCCTGTCTACCATATTGGGCTACAAGGTGAGCAAGGGAACGTGGTTATTGTATTAATCTGCTGGCTTGTTTGTTGTTACAGTGGTTAGCCAATCCTAATTAATTTAATATTGCACCCCTCTCGTTTGTATTGTACTACATATTTGGACTAACAAATTCATAGAGACCCATTTACTCTGGGTAACAGCCTTCTGATTTTAAATGTTTATGTATTTATTTTTGAGAGAGAGAGAGAGAGAGAGAGAGGGAGACACAGAATTCGAAGCAGGCTCCAGGCTCCAAGCTGTCAGCACAGAGCCTGACATGGGGCTCAAACCCACAACCGTGAGATGGTGACCTGAGCCAAAGTCAGACCCTTAACCGACTGAGCCACCCAGGTGTCCCAAGCCTTCTAATTTTAAACATATGAAAAATCTGACCAAACCTAACAGCTATTCGAGTCCTCTGGGTCAAAGATGGGAGCTTGGCAGGTCGCCTCACCGATAGAGTACCAGCATCTGAATTCTCTTTCTTGGAAATAATCTGGGGCATAGGTGCTCAACCATTAAAGACCTTCAGAAACAGTAAGTAGAAAACTGTGGAAGGTAGGTCACCGGTGATAAAAGAACCTACAGCAGAGACTATTTTTATCTTTGCTGTTTGCTTTTCCCTCGTGACAAGTATTTTCCTCATTGAAAGACTGCGTCTTCTTTTATCGAAGTGACAGGTGGTTAGGATTGTTACATTTTCTTTTGGCAAACCTCGTAGAGAAGATGCAAATCCTCATGATTGGGAGCTGGGGATTGCACGAAATATAAAGATACGGTCGTAAGCCTTAGCAGCCACAAATAGACACGACCTCCTACCACTACCCTTCCGTAATCCTTCACCTGTGATTCAGTGATACCCAATTACTTGGAGTTGCCCCAAGAACTCCGTAGGCTCATGCCTCAGCATCTTGGTTCATTATGTTCTTTCCACCTTCCTGATTCAGGGGGTGCCTACTTGTCCTTCAGCCCTCGGATTGGGCATTATCCCCTTCAGGGAGCCTCCTCTGACCTCCAAGCCAACAAAACCTTTGTACATTTTTCCTCTTGTGCTCTCATGGCATCTGTAGTTAACTACTATTGTAAAAGTTATCAGTCCTCATGATAAATAATCGTCTTTCCAGGAGGCTAGAAACCAGCCCTGGGGTACAGGGTTCCTGTTTTATTTATCGCTGCATTCCTAGGACTGGCAAATATCTGGCTTATTGAAAGTGCTCAGTAAATTCTTACTGAATCGAATTGAGCTGACCAGGTAACAGAAGTCCCAGAAACAGAACAATTTTAAACGTGGTGTGTGATCTATGGACAGGGAAACCTACGGCATGGGGCAATCGGAAGACACAACACAGAGGTGTAGCTGCGAGGTCTCTATTATGTAAAAAGGGGCTCATCTTGATCCCAAACTACAGTCCTGCTGTGATGCAGACGTAACTGCCATGTCTAAAGATCTCTGGAACATGCCCACGAGCATTGTAAAGTCACCATGGACTAGGAGCCTCTTGGGGAAGATACTCTGAGCAAAGACAGGGTTTGGACAAAGGATTTTGTCTGGAATACAGTGGTTTATATAGGAGTGCAAGGTCATTTTGAATAGTGCCCATGTCTGCCACTGAGCTTGTTCATGACCTACCTACCATGCTCTTGCCTGATCCTAAGAAGAGGGGACTGAGGATAAAACCTGAAAGAACTGTTCCAGCAAAGCACCATAAGATGTGGAGTCCCTAAGGTAGTGCTGTTTGTAGGCTGCCGTGGTGGAGAGTTGCATGGGGACTGGCAATTTTCCTGGTCCTGAGTTACTCCCGAGCACAGCACAGACCCAGCCACCTGGGAGCTAGTCGGACTAGCTTTTATCTCAAATGGAGGAGTGGGTGTTAGTGGGTATTTAGCGGGTATTAACAGAACCACAGAAGACATCAGGCAGCTCCATGATGGGTCCAGGGCCAGAATCAACAGGCGATATCAGAGCAAGGGGAACAAAGGAGGAAGAACATGGTGGGTCCGCACGGTAGGGCTGGAGGACTTGTTTGCAAAGACCTGAGACGACCTCCGTGACCCCCAGGAATCTGGTGTGGGGGGCAATTTGAATTAGATGGAGTCTTACCATAATATGTGAAATAGAAGTACACGACTTTATTAGCGTTAGGACAATTGTGTTTTAACCGCAATGCTGGCACGGCCTGGGGAAACCTAGGTTACATTTTAAGTAAGTGGGATGCATCTCAATCAGCAATATTGTATTTACCCAAGGACCGGGTGGGACGTTACAACCACGAGCAGCGATTGTAAATGATCCATGAAGACTGGGCAACATGGACAAAGTGAGGGAAAGGGGCAATTTAAAGTCCATTTCCATGAAAGGAGAAAAAGGTTAGTGTGGCGTGATATAGGTCCATCAACATGTCATGCCGCGAAACAAATAAACAAACAAACTGAATCTATCACCAGAAATCAATTCCTAGGCAGCCATAAGAACACAGGGTTTGGGGTGAAAAAGCCCTGTGGCTTTGTGAGAATCGATACATCAAACTAGTCTGTTTTCTTTCTGTGACAGAGTGATAGAAAAATTGAAACAGAGCATATATTTGGACTTTGCTGAGCCTTTTTATTTCTTTTGAGGAGAACTTCTCTGCAGTAAGGAGGATAATTCAGCAGACATTTTTGGAATGCTTAGCGCATATGGTAGGTAACAGGTATATTGTGATAACCCTCCTTCATCTGTGAGACATGGAGACTCTTGTAGGGGCAGAAAGACATGGGCAGGATTAAAAAAGTCAAGGTTAACGGGCTTTAATCCAGTCATGTGCAAAGGACTATGGTGGCACAAATCTAGAGCCCCTAGAACTTTCTGAGGAGGTCTCAGAAACCTCTTTTACTACGGAAAAGCTTGAGTAATCGTTAGGAATTTGATCAGAGAACAAGGGGAAAGGATTGGAGAGTTAGGGAAAAAAGCATGTGTCTCTAATACTTAGAACACTCACAAGAACACGCGAGAGCTGCCAAAGGCCCCCTGGAGAACATCGCCATTTTCCTCCAAGTCCTAATAGTTCCATCTTTGCAACTAGAGGAACGGCCATGGTTTTCAGTTCAAGAAAGTAAGGTGGGTGTGGCTAGTAAAATACAAAACAAAGAACCCTCGTATGAAGTATTGCCCTGGACTTCTTTGAGCATTTGATTTCCACTGCAATCCTACAACTCCAAGCAAGCAATCAGTCAACTTTGCAGAGGATAGCTTCTCATACAAGTCTTTCTTAGCTGTCTAATTGATGACCTCTTCCTTCCTTGCAAGCAAATGAAAGAATATGATAGCATACATTTCAGCCAACCAAGGAATAACTGCCAGGGGTCACTTCTTAGGACAGCCATCTGAGTTTGCAGAAATGACATAAATGATGTAAAGACATTAGTTGAAGACGTTGGTGTCGAGGGATATAAATACATATATCATCCTGCCACTGGAGCCCTGGCCTCTGCATTTCCTCTTACGCTGCATTTTGAGGGACAGATGGCAGACGTACTGAGTCCTGTACGGTAACAGCTGGAACAGGGTCACGTGGGCAAGACACCAGCAATCCATGACAAGTGGGGACATAGCTTTGCTGTGTGTTTAATTTTTTTTAATTGCATTGATTTATTTTCGAGAGACAGAGTGAGACAGAGTGCGAGCAGGGGAGGGGCAGAGAGAGAAAGAGACACAGAATCCGAAGCAGGCTCCAGGCTCTGAGCAAGCATTCAGTGCAGAGCCCGATGTGGGGCTCAAATTCACGAACCGTGAAGTCATGACCTGAGCCGAAGTCAGACACCTAACCGACCGAGCCCCCCAGGCGCCCCATTTGTTGTGTGTTTAACATTTTTGTTGTAACAACGGTCTTTAGCTAAAAATAATATAATTCCTTTAGCTTAAGTGATTGAGGTGGTTAGGGTTACTTGAGTTACTTGAGTTACTCCTAAGAGGAAAAGTAAATCCACATAGTTTAAAAGGAAGTGAATAGGTTCAAACTAACATTGGGACCTGGAGTTACTCCTAGGAGGAAAAGTAAATCCCCATAGTTTAAAAGGAAGTGAATAGGTTCAAACTAACATTGGGACCTAATCCTTTGGCCGGCATATCCTGAATGATTTCAACATCATACCCTAAGGGGTCAGGAAATGCAAGGTAACTGAAGAATCTGCAGTGAATTTGCAGTGAATGCAATAAAATCATCTGTGTAGGTCACGCTGAATCGTTACGTGCGGCAGGACACGGTGTATGGGAGATTGAAGAAACGAGGTGAGAAAAAGTCTGAAACAGCTGGATTATGGAGGTCCTATGGAACTATACCATTCTGGGTCTCTTCCAAATCCTGGTCTTTATTAAATCTTCCTTTTACTGTGTTCCATTGCTTTTGTTTGTTTGCTTTGTTTATTTATTTTGAGAAAGAGAGAGAGAACATGCAGGGAAGGGGCAGAGAGAGAGAGAGAGGGTGAGAGAGAATCCCAAGCAAGTTCCACACCGTCAGTGCAGAGCCCGACGCGGGGCTCCATCTCATGAACCGTGAGATCATGACCTGAGCCGAAATCAAGAGTCTGATGATGCTCAACCCGCTGAGTCACCCAGGCGCCCCTGTGTTCCATTGTTTTTGATGCCTTCATTCGTTCATTATGTATTCATTTCTTTTTTTTTTTTTTTTTTTTTTTTTTTAAGGTTAGTTATTTATTTTGAGAGACAGGGAGTGAGCGGGAAAGGGGCAGAGAGAGAAGGAGAGCAGGGATTCCAAGCAGGCTCCCCGCTGGCAGCATAGAACTCACAAACCGTGAGTTCATGACCCGAGCTGAAGCCAAGAGTCGGACGCTTAACCGACTGAGCCACCCAGGTGCCCCATTATGTATTCATTTCTTAAGCCTTTTTTGTTGATATAAAACATGTATATAGAAAAGTGCAAAACTTGAGGAATTTTGAGAAGTTGAGTGGGGCCCATGTAAACATCATCAAGATGAAGAAACAGAACCTAAAAAGCACCCCAAAGCTCTCTAGAACTCTCTTAGTTATTATCCCTCACGAAGAACAATCACAGTCCTGGCCTCTAATGCCATCCATTAGATTATCTTTATGTGAAAGGAATTGCACAGTATGTGCTTCCGTGTCTCTGGTTTCTGTTGTTTCGGGTTATGTTTGCGAGACTCATCCATGTCGTTACATGGAATCACAGCTCACTTGGTCTCACTGCTGTACGATATTCCATTACATAAACACGGCAGTTCGTCCACTCAACTATGGCTGGGCATGCGATCCGTGTTGAGCTTTCGGCTGTCACGAAGCGTCCTGCCGGCGCGTATTTGTTTTCCTGTGTACACGTAGGCATTTCTGCCACGTATATGCCTAGGAACGGAACTGCGAGATTACTGGCTCTGTGCGTGTTCCACGTCAACAGATACTGCTAAAGTAGTTTCCAAAACGGGTGTGCCACTTACAGCCCCGAGAGCAGTATATGAGAGCCATTTATTGTTTAATGAATTTGTCACATCTTTATGCAAGTCTGTGCTGTACATGATGTTAATCTGGGCACTGTTGGGTAGGAGGAAAAGAAAATGAGGTAGGTACCTGTCCTCAAGGAGCTTAAAATTTAGTCGGAGACCCAGACACCCAAGCGGTTAATAACCAGGTCATGTGGAGGGAACTAACTGCCTTTTTTTTTTTTTTAAGTTTATCTATTTATTTTTGAGAGATTGAGAGAGAGAGAGAGAGAGAGAGAGAGAGAGAGAGCGCACAAACAGGGGAGGGGCAGAGATAGTGGGAGAGATGAGAGAGAGAAACTTAAACAGGCTCCACACTCAGCACAGAGCCTGATGCAGGGCTCAATCCCACCACCGCGAGTTCATGACCTGAGCTGAAACCAAGAGTCAGACGCTCAGCCAACTGAGCCAGCCAGGTGCCCCAGGAACTAACTGCTTTAAAAGAGGTACAGCAACGTAGAGGGGAGAGGCGCCTCAGAGAAGACGAAAACAGTAGCTCACCTTTTCATGGAGCGCTTGGCTGTTTGCTTAGCACTTTTCATATGTGGTATTTTATTCACTATTTACAACTCAGTATGGGCATAACTCTGATTCTTTTTAAATGAAGCAACAGATTCAGCGGTCAAACAATTTCTCATGGCTGAGCCTGTGGGTGGTGGAGTCTGTATTATCTACAAGGGCCTATGAAGGCAGTTCTCATATACTTGCTCTATGCCTATACTCTGTTGTCTCAAGAAGACGCCTTGTGCAGCACCTGGCTGGCTGAGTTGGAAGAGTCCCCCCAAGGGACTCTCGATCTTGGGGGTTGTGAGTTTGAGCTCCCTATTGGATGTAGAGCCTACGTAAAAAAAAAGAAGGCACCTGCTGAGAATCATCGGGAAGCAGAAGGTAAGCGTGTCAGGAGGTGGAAAAAGCACAAAAGATCGAACCATACAAGTTAGATTTCATGCACTAGGTTGAGATATCTTAGCTTTCTACGAGATCTCTTTTCTTCTCCATAAGAAGAGACCGACAGGAATGACTGCTTCAAAGAACAGTTGTGAAAAGTAGACGCGTTAATACTTGATGTGTAGTTGATGGGTGATAGAACTGCCAACAAATGGCATTCCAACCTGAATTTGTTGAACCTGACCAAAGACAGATTCTTTCCAATTAATATTGAACTGGGTGCAAAATAAATGCTCGGTGGTTATTAATTCAGTGACTCACTCACTGGCTGCACTGTCAAGGGAGAGTGAATTTTTTTTTTTTTTTTGTTCTTTTCTGGAGGCTTATGGAAAAGAACAGACAAGGATTTTTCTAGTTTAGCGTTTGAGTTGGAAGATGACAAAATGATCTCTTGTGTCCCTTCTCCAGCCCCCAGACTTGATGATTCAGAACCATTTCAGGGAAATATGATTCCATTGTAGCCGATTTCTTTAATTAGTGATTCTGCAAGCTTTCTGTGTACCCCTCCCCCCCCCATTATGGTTCTATACTGGGGAACTTCAGATTACATAGTTCTTTCAGAAGCTTTATTGATTTTTTTAATTGAATCTTTACAGAATTTTTTGGTTCGCACACATAAAAACAAGCAGTGAAGTGCAGTTTGTCTTCCGTTTTTAATCTTTACCAAGCCTGGGAAAGGAAAGAAAAAAATATTTTATGAAAGTAATAAGCTTTCCTGAGGCTCTTGCTAAGGGATTTATTTTTCTATTGTTCTGGAGAAAAAGCACATTCCTCCTAATATAACTGGCCATTTGATTGCTCATTCCAGAGCCAGATCTGTGGACCTTTATTATACTTTCTTCAAGAACTTTAGAGAAATCGACATTATATCGGTCTCTGTGTCTCCTGCCTGCTAAGGATCCCTGGTCCCCAGGCACAGAGGTAGCAGACATTTGCCTTTGCCCAGTTTCCAGACTTCATGCTAATGGAAACCACGGTTTGGTGCTTTGACTCCATGCACTGCGTCCATTTGCAGAGTCATGGGGCCGATGCTCCCTGCTGGATCCTGGATGCCAGATGCAGAGCCAAGAGCCTCTGAAACACGCTTTAGGAGTTTGCAGGGAGGAGCTGCCAAAGTCTGTTTATCCAGCTCAGGGACAAGATTTTACTACCCAACGTGGCTTCTGCCAGATTTGGGGTCTCATGTTTGTTTCCCGTGGATGCCAATTACCACAGACTGAGTGGCTTAAAACAACCGAAATACATTCCGTCATAGCTGGGGAGACCAGAAGTCCAAAAATGAAGGTGTCGGCAGGCTACCCGCCTTCCAGAGGCTCGAAGGAAGAAAATCCCTTCCTGCTTCTTCTGGCCTCTGGGGGCTCCAGGTACTGCCTGGCTTTGGAAAACAGCGTCATCTCTGCCTCTGTCTTCACGTGGCCTTTTCTCTGTGTTTCCTCTTCGGTCTCTTACAAGGACTCTTGTCACTGGATGTAGGGCCTGCCTGCACACTCCAGGACGATCTCATCACGAGACCCTTAATTACATCTGCAAAGACCCTTTTTACGAATAATGTCACATTCCTAGATGCTGGACGTGGACGTATCTTTTGTGGGGGGCACCACTCAAACCACTTTAGATCAGAGAAAAGGTAAATATGGTAAGGTGCAGGTTGTGTGTCGTGTACGGTCTCCAGGGAAACGAGTCCAGAATTGTATACTGGCCGGGGAGGAAACTCTGATTCTTCTCATGCCTCCCATTTATGCACTGTTTTCAGTATTTCTCACAAGCACGTCATTTCCTAACGTGTGACACCTATGATGAGAGGGGAGATGTTTTTAAGCTATAGATAGCCATTTTTCAAATTTTAATAGTTGTGTACTAACATTCTATTGATGATTGTGATATAAAGTTTCTTTTTAAAATGATATTATTTAGGGGCGCCTGGGTGGCGCAGTCGGTTAAGCGTCCGACTTCAGCCAGGTCACAATCTCGCGGTCCGTGAGTTCGAGCCCCGCGTCGGGCTCTGGGCTGATGGCTCAGAGCCTGGAGCCTGTTTCTGATTCTGTGTCTCCCTCTCTCTCTCTGCCCCTCCCCTGTTCATGCTCTGTCTCTCTCTGTCCCAAAAATAAATAAACGTTGAAAAAAAAAATTTAAAATGATATTATTTAGCTAAAAAAAATCACAAGTCAGGCTATAGAAAAATCTAAAGAAAATATTACAAAAAAATAAAAATAAGGAAAAACCATGAGGTGGTACCTTAGTCACTGAAGTTTGACAAACACTGAATTATCTCATTCACCTTAATCTTTGTTACTTTCTTTTTCTTTTTCTTTTTCTTTTCTTTTCTTTTTTAACTTTTTAAAGTTTACTTGAGTAATCTCTATACCGAATCTGGGGCTCAAACTCAACCTTGAGATCAGGAGTCACACATTCTTCCAACTGAGCCAGCCAGGCACCCCAAACTTCATTAGTTTCATTAAAAAAATGAATGATATAGGGTGTCTGGGTGGCTCAGTTGGTTAAGCATCTGACTCTCGATTTCTGCTCAGGTCGTGGTCTCATGGCTTGTGAGGCAGAGCCCCATGTTGGGCTCTGCATGAGTGTGGAGCCTGCTTGAGGTTCTCTCTCCCCCTTTCTCTCTGCCCCACCCTCACTCACACTCTCTCTCTCAAAATAAGTAAATAAGCTTTAAGAGTAAATAAATAAAAAATGAATGATGTCAGTACTATTATGTTCATTTTACAAATACATCGAGGGCATACACTGTTTAAACATGGTAGATGAAATACTGTTTGCCTTCTGGCCACTAAAATTAGAGTAAAAAAAGATCTGACCCACGAAGGACCAAGAGCACATAAACGGAGATGACGTAGGGATGCCAACGAAAATTCAGAAGATGGATAGCAGATGGCGAGCGTATCTGGGGGGCCATATCAGAGAAAGCTGAATGCTAAGTATCCATAAAGGAGGAAGCCAAGGCACAGGTTAATTTGTGCAGTTGAATCCTGGCTGGAACAGGTTGGGAAGTATAAGCCACAGATAGACTCTCTCTCTGCTCCTCCCCTGTTCACATGCTGTCTCTCTCTCTCAAAAATAAATAAAGATTAAAAAAAAATTTTTTTTTTTAAAAGGGGTGCCCGGGTGGCTCAGTCGGTTGAGCGTCCAACTTTGGCTCAGGTCATGATCTCAGGGTTCGTGAGTTCGAGCACCATGTTGGGCTCTGTGCTGACAGCTCAGAGCCTGAAGCCTGCTTCAGATTCTGTGTCTCCCTCTCTCTCTGCTCCTCCCCTGCTCACATGCTGTCTCTCTCTCAAAAATAAATAAAGATAAAAAAAAATAAAAAAAAATAAGCCACAGATAGATACACTGGTAGCAAAACAGTAAGATTGGTTAAAAGTGTTTTCTTACTTTTCTTTTCTCCCCTCTTTTCTTTCTTTCTTTCTTTCTTTCTTTCTTTCTTTCTTTCTTTCTTTCTTCTTTCTTTCTTTCTTTCTTTCTTTCTTTCTTTCTTTCTTTCTTCATTCTAGAATTATTTGGATTGTTACATTTCCCCCCTTCCTAGCCAAAGACAGTTAGTGATATACTCTCTGGGGGTATTTAACCAGAGGACTTAACCCTGGAATATCAGGCCTGGCTGAATTCAAGGATGCTGGTCTGAGACAAGAGGAACTACATGAAAGTTTTCATCCTAAATAGTAAGACCTCAGTCTACTCCCCACTTAGCTGTGAGAATGCTGACAGCTGGGCTTATTTCTCTCAGGCAGGAGATTGGGGAATGTATCTCTGGGAAAACTGCCACAATAACCTAGAGACAGTGACAGTTGGCGGTCCCACGTGGAAAGTCCAGGCCCTTTTCCGTTACCCTGTTGAAGGCTACCACCCAATAAGCTTTGCCCAGTTACCTTTAGTGCCTCATTCTTCAAGTGAATGAACAGCCAAAGATCACCAGGTTTTAAGAAAAGCTCAGACTAAAAGAGGCACAAGAAGAAAAGTGAAACTTGGAGAAAATAGTCAATTCAAGGAGGAGAGGAAGTTTAAAAGAAGCAAAAGTTATAAGTTAATATTCTCAGAGAAATAAGTAAATCAACACATCCATGAAATAAGAACAGCATGCTTTGAAAAGCTGGAAGTTAAAATGAGAAATCTGAAATAAAAACTCCGAGAATAAGATTGCAAAATAAAGTTGAAGGAGTTTTCCAGAAACTAGAGTAAAAAGAAAATAAGAGGAAATTAGAAAAGATAAGAAAATAAGTGGAGTTAGACCAGCAAGTCCCAAATATGAATGATAGAAAGTTCAGAAAAGGAAGTGAGAAATAGAGATGAGGAATTTACTCAAGAAAAGTTTAATACATTTCCTAGAAAGGATGAGTTAATATTCCAGATTGAAAGTGATCTGGGTTCTTAATTTTTTTAACATTTATTCATTTTTGAAAGACACAGAGCATGAGTGGGGGAGGGGCAGAGAGAGAGGGAGACACAGAATCTGAGCCATTAGCACAGAGCCCAACATGGGGCTCAAACTCATGGACTGTGAGATCATGACCTGAGCTGAAGTCAGATGCTTAACAGACTAAGCCACCCAGGAGCCCTGAAAGAGATCTGGATTATTAAAAGAACCTAATAGCATCTAAAAATTATACAGAAAACAAATAGACAAAAGCCCTCAAAGCAGTTAGCATAAAGAAAGAGGTGAAGAATCAGAAGGGTGTCAGAGTTTTCAACCTCAGAGCCAGTAGTTAATAGCTAATTGGATAATATATTTTTTCTTTTTTTTCACCATACAATATGATTACAATACCATGGACTGAACTCCCTGTGCTGTAATATTTTCACAAAATCTCTAAAAAAGAATGATTTTCCATTTAGAACTTTCTTTTCTTTCCTTCCTTCCTTCCTTCCTTCCTTCCTTCCTTCCTTCCTTCCTTCCTTCCTTCCTCCCTTCCTTCCTTTCACCCAGCAAAACTACCAGTTAAGTAGAAGAATAGAAAAAAGGCATTTTGGACATTCAAGTTCTGAAAAAGTTGCTTTGTATGACTCTTTCAGGATACAATTTGAGGATATTCTCCCCCTAAATGAGAGTGTAACCCAAGCTTTAAAAAGATACGCAGTTGAGCAAACAGGATTCAACAATGAACAGAAACAAAGGCAATCTCCATTTTGATGATGAGAGCCCGTCCCAGGATGATATCTCATTAGCAGGCCTGGAAAAGCGATTTCTCTAGGTTGGACCAGGGAGTAGAGAGGGCTTTCACAGAGATGGCTCCAAGGGAAAAAGAAGCTTCTAGATCACCTGATGTGTGACCCATTGAAAGATGAATATAGTTGTGTCAGTGTTTAAACCTGAAAAATTAGGCATTAGTGCATAAAACCAAGCACATAAAAATGAGAAAAAATAAAAAGTCAAACAACCATGAAAGTATAACTGTCCTATATACAATGAATTTCATATGTACATATATATATATATATATATATAAATATATATATATATATATATATATATATATATATATATATATATATACTTTTTGTGGTAGCTTCCTGGCTCAGTCAGAGTAGAATGAAACTCCTGGTCATGGGGGGTGTGAGTTCGCATTGGTGTAGAGATTACTTAAAATTAAAAATGTTTTTTAGAAGAATAATATATATACGTGAGTGTGTGTGTGTGTGTGTGTGTGTGTGTGTGAGAGAGAGAGAGAGAGAGAGAGAGAGAGAGAGAGAGAGAGAGACAGGAGCAGAGAAAGAGGGAAAAAGAGAATCTGAAGCAGGCTCTGCACCGTCAATGCAAAGTTTGATGCAGGGCTCGAACCCACGAACTGTGAGACCAGGACCTGAGCCAAAGTCAGGTGCTCAACTGACCTGAGTCACCCAGGTGTCCCAAGAATAACATATACATATTTTAAAGTGAGCTCTAGGCCCAATGTGGAGCTCAAATTCACTCATGAACCTGAGATCAAGGGTCACATGTTCTACTGAGCCAGCCAGGTGCCCCCATTATTGACAATAGTATTTTGATATCAAACAGAGGGCTAATTTAACCAAAATTGAGACATGGGTGGTACAGAGGGAGTGAGTGTCTCTGTATCTGGGAGTGGCAGGGGGGTGGGGCAGGGAAACAGAGACTGGCCATAGGGGGGGAGGGAAATTGTCATCTTCCTGAGTAGGAAGTCAAGTAGGCCATGTGTCAAATGGGAGGAATTAAGAACTTTCAGGGGTGCCTGGCTGACTCAGGCAGCGGAGTATGAGACTCTTGATTTCAGGGTTGTGGGTGTGGAGAATACTTAAAAATAACATCGTTTTTAAAAAGTTAAAAAAAAAAAGAAGAAGAAGAAGAAAAAGAACTTTCGATGTGGCCTATCCTTTGGAAATTGAGAGGTAAATGCCCAGAAAGGTGAAAGCGGTTTCCTTCGGGAATGGGATTAGGGAGAGAGCAGCTAGATAGTTGTTAGCGGCAGGAAACCATCAGGCTTCTTAAGCGCGTTCATTATGTGGATTAAAAACAAGCAAAGAAATAAGTGAAAAACGCGAAGTCGAGAGGCCAAGTGTTAAAAGGGTCACAGGTCGCAAGCGGCAGGACGAGATCTGGAGTGAGGTGTAGCGGACTTCAAAAACCCAGACTGTTAATCTCTGCCTCCCCCACTTTGTCCCCTTCTCTCCTCTCTCCACTCCCCTTTCACCCCTTTCCCACATTCTATCGCTCATTCTGTCTTCCCATTCTTCCCCAGTCCCCCTCCTTCTCCCCTTTGCCGACTTCTCTTTCACCTTCTCCCATATTCTTGTCCCTTTTCTCAAGCGCATCTGAGCTACTGGCCTTCTGCAAGCCTCTCTGTGTGTCCCGCCCGATGGGTCTGATGACCTCTCCGGCCATCGCAGGGCCTCCGCTCGGTTATCTGTCCGCCCTCATCCGTCCCTGCACCCGGCACGGTCCGTGCTTGTAAATTTTCACAGCCTGCTGATTTTTCTTCTTAAATTTGGGGTTGGCTTTTCTCGCCTGTGAAGCCTGAACTCTGCAGGGTATTATTTTTAGACGTTTCATTTTAGGAGAAGGCAAAAGCCCTGCTCCTTTTGGGCGGATTTCACGAATCCCCCGGAGTACCCAGACAAAAAGCACCGAAAGATAATTCCACTCTTGAGTGATTTAATAGTTTCTTGGCTCAGCAGGTAGCTCACTTTGGTAAATTAGAAGGAAAAACTCCTTTTCTTCCTGGTAACAAAAGTAATAATTTTTTCTCGTAAAAATAAAAAAGGAAATACAAAAAAGCACAAGGAAAAAAATGGAAACGTATGGAATGGCACCTTCTGGAGATAACTCGACTTAACTCATTGGTGTACATCCTTTGAGCCTTCTTATGTATATGTGCACAAAAATCACTCTTTCACAAAATGGAAAACGTGCTCTATATATTATTTTACAACACTTCCATATTAATATTTTATAAACCTTTTCTCTAATATAACTTTTAATTCCTACCTAAGATTTAGGGACATGGATATTCTGCAATTTGCAGTCATTCGGTACATACTTTAAATGGCTTGAAGACATTAGTTTTGAAGAGTGGTGAACATTGATAGCACTCTAAAAAATATACTTTCTCTCAATGACCGTGTGGCAGAGATGATACTTAATGAGTTCAACAAATCCTGCTTCTTAGTCTTCCCTTCTAGGACTATGGAAATTTGTATTTCCCAGTTCCCCTTGAGGTTAGGTGAGGTCATGGAGTGGTTCTGGCCAGGAGTGCGAGCGGAAGTGAAGTGTGTTACTTCTTACTGATACAGGAAAAAGCACCTTTGAGATTCTCCGATCTCTCTTTACCTTTTTTTTAAGTCTATTTATTCACTTTGAGAGAGAGAGAGCACACAAGTTGGGGAGGGGCAGAGAGAGAGAGAGAGAGAGGGAGAGAGAATCCCAAGCAGGCTCTGCACTGTGAGTGCAAAGCCCGATGTGGGGCTTGAACCCACAAACTGTGCGATTGTGACCTGAGCCGAAGTCAGATGCTGAACCAGCTGAGCCACCCAGGCGCCCGTCCAATCCTTATTTTAGTGCCATGGTGATCACAGAGGCCTTGATTTGAGACAGTGAAGTCACAACAAGAAGCATCCTCAATCACTGGGTCACCGCATGGAGTACAGGTGCGCTGGAGAGTTACCCAGCCTATGATCTATGGATAACTCTGGATGAGTGAGGAATTAATAGGGGTTAATACCTGAGATTTGGGATTATATGTTTCTTAGTACAGGGCTAGTCTCTCCCGACTGACACGGACCATACATAGAAGTGATCTAAAATGATTTAAAGCGTTTCTTCTGTGATATTCTCAAGATACAGAAATGTACTGATTATCATTGAGCATTTATTGATTGAGGATCCCATGTGCAGACAGAGTGTCAGCCCCTAAAAGGACACAAAATGGTGAGAGACAGAGTCCTGGCCCCCAAAGCAGCCAAACTGAAGATGGCATAGATTGTAGAAATTAAACAGTGGAAATGCTTTTGTAGAGGACACACAACTTATAGCATCACAGCAGGTAGGATAACTTTGGGGAGGGATCCTGAGAACTTCAAGTATTGACTAGGAGGTGTATACATGGTGAGAGAAGTTCTTTCTAGGGGAAGGGAGCAGCATGTGCGAGTCACAGAGATACCTGTGACATAGCATGGCATATTTGGAAACCCAATCTGTCCATCGGCAGGGAATGGAAGTCCATGAAATCATGGTAGTTCCGATAATGGGAAGCTCACTGCTTTTCAAGATTAACAGTCCCATCATTAAATGGATCTATTCAGTAGGAAAAGTCTTTCTTATGCAAAACAAAAATAGGTCCTCTCCTAGTTTTTCATGGCTTGGCCTTCATTCTCTTCTCGGGAGATGTCGAGATGAAAACTACACTCTTTTGGGGGCACCTGGCTAGCTCAGTCGGAGGAACATGCAACATGTGACTCTTGATCTTGGGGTTATGAGTTTGACCCCCACATTGGGTGTAGACATTAATTAAATAAAACTAAAAAAAAAAAGCTAAACTCTTTTTATGTGATAGTTCTTCAAATATTTAGGATACTGTTTACATCCCCCTGAATTCTGTGTTGCTTTCTTTCTCAGGCATTAGCTCCAATCTTTTAAAGGTGGTGTGTAAAGTTTTGCGTGAAATCTGGCATATGGTACTTCCTCAGCATATGCTGGATGACTGAATGCGCAGGTCAGTTCAAAAGTAGTCAGCGGCAGGGGCGCCTGGGTGGCTCAGTCGGTTAAGCGTCCGACTTCGGCTCAGGTCACAATCTCATGGTTTGTGGGTTCGAGCCCCGCGTCAGGCTCTGTGCGGACAGCTCGGAGCCTGGAGCCTGCTTGCGGATTCTGTGTCTCCCTCTCTCTCTGCCCCTCCCCCGCTTGTGCTCTGTCTCTCTCTGTCTCTCAAAAATAAATAAATGTTAAACAATTAAAAAGAAGTAGTCATCAGCGATGTGCACTCCGTAAAAAATTGTGAAGGACGATCATTCATTATACCTAGTGGTTAGCATTTATTGAACACCTAAATTTTTGCCAGGCAACTTACCGAGTTCTCTGCTTGCACAGCAGCTCACTTAATGTGATCACCACCCTGTGATGTGGGGACTCATACTGTTCTATCTTGGGAGGAGGAAGAGGTTTGCAGAGGTGTAGTATCTTGCTCCATCACGTAGCTCAGAAATGGTGGAGTCGGGTTCGAACTGAGGCCTGTTGGACGTCAGAGCCTGTCTTCAGCTGTTTTCCAAGTGTCCTGTGTGATCCCGTCTGATTCCCCTGCCAACGCTGTTGTGGCCATTTCACCTCATTTTTCTTTTTCTGAATACATACATTTAATAACATTCTAATTCCGGTGTAGTGAACATACAACACCTCATATTTTTCGTAGCATTTTTTAAAATGTTTATTTATTCTGGAAGAAGAGAGAGAGAGAGAGAGAGACAGAGCATGAGTGGGAGAGGGGCAGAGAGCAGGAGACCCGGAATCTGAAGCAGGCTCCAGGCTCCGAGCTGCCAGCACACAGCCTGACGTGGGGCTCGAACTCACGAACCTCGAGATCATGACCTGAGCTGAAGTCGGACGCTTGACCGACCAAGCCCCCGAGATGCCCCACATTTCACCTCATTTTACACTTGCATGTTGTGATGGTCAGCAAAGCTGAAACACAAGGTCACACAGCTTGCTTGGTTCAGGGCTAGGATGTGTCAAACTTCAAAGCTCATGCCTGCTTGATCCTTTCATGCGACTCCACGGAGAGAGTGATTTCGGTAGTGGTCTCATCAGGATTTTTCTGACCAAGAGACAGAACTTCAACTTTCCTTCCCTTTTCTTATTTCATTTGGATCAACTGCTCGGGAGCAAATGAAAAAAAAACCAGAAGTGCAGCAGCAGCTGAATGTCGTTTTTAAGACTCACAAATATCTGTGGTGAAGTTTGGATTGATCATCGCCTTGTCCTGGTGTCCTTGGGTTTGCCTGCTTCCAGATGGCCCCTGTCAGGTTGGGGCAGGGCGGCTTCTCCAATGCTGGAGGAGTTGAGGCACAGCCGAAATCACCCCTTATTCGCAGGAGGACACTTGAGGTCTCCTTGAATGCGGATTATCTGCTAAGGTGCTTCCTGATTTCATTCTGCAGTAGGAAATTAAATAGTTGGAATGTATAATCGTAGTTACCAGCTATTACCTGTTTTAGTATTTTTTTTAAAGTTTATTTATTTATTTTTGAGAGGGGGTGGGGAGGGGCAGAGAGAGAGAATCCCAAGCAGGCTCCGCATTGTTAGTGCAGCGAGGTCATGACCTGAGCCAAAACCAAGAATCAGACTCTTACCCGACGGAGCCAGGCGCCTTGACCTGTTTTCTGTGTAACACACACTTTGCTAAACTCTTGGTATGAAGTCTTCATGATAACTCGACGGAGCGATCGGAGGAGCTAGATCACCTTCCCGAAGCCATGTAGACAGTTAGCAAATGAGATTCAGCCGTGGCCGCAGTGGCACCAGTGGGCTGTGGGTGGGGCCGCATTGGACTTAGGTTGGAGCACTGTGGTTGGAACCTGGCCTCCACACTCACTCTGGTCCAAGCAGCTCCTCAAGGCTCTGCCCCTCACCTGCAACATCGGGACAGTAGAAGAGCCTACGTTAGAGTTGTTTTTCCAATGAAAAGAGAAAATATACAATTCTTAACTGCAATGCTTAGCTTATATTAAGTTGTCAAAAACATTAATCGCTATAATGAGCAGTTCTAGAGCAGTGGTTGAGTGGTTGCTAACTTTTCTTTTGGTCATGAATCTAATGAGAGACGTCCAGTGAAAAACAGAGATCTGAAAAACAACCTTACATCATGAACTTTCAAGGATGTATGGTGGGGAGAATAGGCCATCCCTGAATACTTCACCTCAGCATACTGATTATTTTGAATTAAAGTTACCTACGAAACAGCAGATACAAGGACACTGTGACCTCCTTTGTCCCTTAAAAGCTGGAAATAAATCTGCCTTGTGGAGGTATCCTCCCTGTACCAAGAGGGGAGAGAGCATCCGTTGCCTGAGACAGAGAATTTGAGGGAATAAGGAACATTGCTATTTCTTCATTCATTTGCCCCCCCAAGCCCAAACCCCTCTGTTCTGTCCCGTCTTCACGAATAATCGTTTCTTGGTCTCAGAGGCACAAAAGCGGCCTGTTTTGGTCACTTCTTTGAGTGTCGTGTTTCCATGAGCTCCCATACGTACAAAATTAAATTTGTTCTCCTCCTGTTAATGTGTCTTATGTCAATTTAGCGAGTAGGCTGATCGAAGATCCTAGGAGGGGAAAGGGGAAAAGTTTTCTTCCCTTATGGTGGATTCCAGTACATCTGTAGGCATCCAAGGGTTAATAAATCCAAGGTTAATATTTTATGGGAAGACAGAATCTCCCAGATGGGGGATTTTTAAAATTGATGTTTCTGTAAGTGTTTCTCTTTCTTCCTTTAAGGCAGTGGCTTAAAACAAAAACAAAAACGCAAACAGAAAACAAAAACCTCCTGTAGTAACTGCCTTTTCTATCAACAAACAACACTCATATCATCCCCTGGGGGCCTGAAGTCTCTGGCCACCTGGAGCTCCGTGAAATTCCCTAGTTATTATGTGCTTACATGTTCAGCCACCATTCCTGTATTTTCTGCCTCAGCTCTCTCTGCATAATTATCTCCACATATTATTCCTGCCCCATAAAAATGCATACAACCTGTCAGTGTGGAGCGAGCAGGGCTGTTCTGTGCTGCTGGGGTTTGCTGCGCAGATATTTTTTTCCTGTTGGTGGAAACGCTGAGAGCGACAGGGAATTTTTGGTTCAGGTGCCACCCTACTCTTTGGTGGGGGTGGAATGGGGATGGGACAGAGTGTGAGACGGAAATTCTTTTTTTTTTTTTTTTTTAACGTTTTATTTATTTTTGAGACAGGGAGAGACAGAGCATGAACAGGGGAGGGTCAGAGAGAGGGAGACACAGCATCCGAAACAGGCTCCAGGCTCTGAGCTGTCAGCACAGAGCCCGACGCGGGGCTCGAACTCACGGACCATGAGATCATGACCTGAGCCGAAGTCGGCCGCTTAACCGACTGAGCCCCCCAGGTGCCCCAAGGAAATTCTTATCATTACGGCCCCAAGGACAGAGGCGAGACAAAGCAGAGTTCAAGTAATGGTTGAATGAATGATTTTAGTACATAGGCAAAGGAGGCCCAGTTACTCTCTGACTCCCATTTATTCCCCCAGTGTCAATAGAGAGGTTGTGTGTCATTACTCTGCCTTCCATTGGAGGTTTAGCTTTGAACAATACATACAAGGTCACAGCCGACGGGGAGCGTTTAATCTAGTGTGTGTATCCATCAGATATCATGGAATCAACAGACCCGGTTTTCCTTAGCAAAGTATAAGGCAGAGGCAAAATGTGACCGTGATGGTGACTGTCTTTACTCATCTACTCATTTATGTATTTATTCCTTCAAACGCAAACATTTGTTGACAACCCGCTCTGTGGTATGTTTGGGACTGTGCCAGGCTCTTTGCCGCTGTGATTGTGGTGATTCTTTGCTGTGGGCAGCTCTTCTGTGCCATGGGGGACGTTCACAGCATCTCTGGTGTCTACTCACTGGATGCCAGAAGCGCCCCTATTTGTGATAACCAAAGATGCCTGAAGTATAGCTCAATAGCCCTCGGGAGGCAAAACTGCCTCCAGTTCAGGACCGCCGTTCTCACGAATAAGGCATCCCTTCTGACATCAGTGTTAAAATAACCAAGAATATTAATAACCACACCGATAATCACAGTGTACGAAACGCCTCCTTTCCATCCGGTTTTGTGCCGGGCACATCATCTTCTTTAATACTCACGACAATCTCATGAGTAAATATTTCTTTATGGATTTCTGAAGATTTATAATGAATATGTCTAATGCCGGCTGGCCGGGTCTGAGGAACCAGAGGGGGACCAGCCGTAGGACTGGTAGGACCAGCCAAGAGGGTCCTTGGCATGGCCTCACCAGGATGGAAAGCAAATGCGAGCCAACAGGAGGTGAAAGCGGACTTTATTGAAGAGATGGAGAGAGCAGATACAGATTGACCAACCAGGAGACTTGGAAAGGAAAAGAGCATGAGTCTTGTCTTTGTTCCGGGTCTAGGGTTTTTATTGAGGATGGCGGTCTGGTATACCTACGTGTCCTCCGGGGCATCCAGGAAATGGTTAGAACCCTGACAAGGGCCCAGGTGTTTCTCCTTGGAGCCAGAGGGTCTTGGTGTAGAGATGTCTAGCTCCCGTGGTCTGGAATACGCATATGATGGCTTCGTCAGGTCAGGTCTTCTCACCTGGTCCTTCCTTAGATGTTATCTATTTTAGAGAAACCACCAACTTCCTGTCCCTTACAAGGGGGCGTACGCTATTTGCGATAAAAGACATGTATGGAGGGGGCTGGGGGTGCAGGTCCTAGCAAGAAAAGAAGCAGGAAAAGAAACAAAGGAGAAAAACAGCTACTTCTTCTCTCCTGGGGTCCCTTTGGCTTGACTGTGTCAACCCTATTCACAGTTATTCCTGGATGTGAGAATTCCAAACTTCTCAAAGCAAGAATCGATGTTTAAGACTAGAGAAAATACGGAATTTGTGTTCTTCGGGATGGTAGAAGCTAAAAATGGAAAGACTATGCTTTCTTTCTTTTTTAAAAAAATATTTATTTATGTATTTATTTATTTATTTATTTTGAGAGAGGCAGAGAGAGCGTGCATGCGCGAGCAGGGGAGGGGCAGAAAGCGCAGGAGAGAGAGAGAATCCCAGGTGGGCGCCACACTGTCACTGCAGAGCCCAACGTGGGGCTCGAACTCACAAACTGAGCTCATGACTTCAGCTGAAAACCAACAGTCGGACGTTCAACTTGAGCCACCCAGGCGCCCTGAAAGATCGTATTTTCAAAAGGTATTAGGTTATTCGATCCAGCAGAAAATGCTAAAGCAAGCATTTGCTTTAATATAAAGCAAACATAAAGGAGAACATACAGGTAGCTAACCCTTCCTTTCTTTGCGCTGTTAGTTTATATTGGCTAAACTCTTCATTTGATTCTCTGTGTATTTCTCTTTAATTTTTTTGGAAGCATACATATTAAGTGAGTAAACCTTTACATTTATGCTTCCTATCACTAATAACAGGAAGTTTTCTGGGCTTCAGAACAATAATTCATCATTGGGTTTCCGAATAGAAAGTCATCTTAGTTGCATAGAATCCAAACATCCACTTTACTGTTGAAGAACCCAAAGCTGGGTAAAAGGAGCTGAATTGCTCTAGGTCAGGGGTCTCCAAACTACAGCCTGTAAGTCAAATTTAGCCGTTACTTGTTTTTGTAAATATATTTTTAGTGGGACACCACCACGCTCATTTGTGTTTATGTATCCTCCATGTTTGCTTTCAAGCCACAATAGGGTTGATTAGACTCTCTGTCCCTCAAAGCCTAAGATGTTTACTGTCTGGTCCTTCATAGAAAATATTTGTCAGCCCCTATTCTAGGTCATACCACAAACTAGGGCTGGAAGAGATCCGGGCAGCAGTGTGGTGGAGGGGAAAATCCCTGGGCTCTAGAATCAGGACAGGCTTTGAATCCTGTCTCCGTCATTTGCAAGCTGTGTGGCCTTGAACATGCAACTTGATCCCTTTGAATACAATTAGGATGAATATATTTTGCAATTTTGTTATGTGATGTATGATCGTCTGATAAAGTCTCTGGCACATATTCAAAATAGATGATATTAAAATACAGCACCCTTTCTACTTAATAATGGTGACTTTTACTCACTCATTCAGTCAACATTTATTGGAACACCTGGATGGCTCAGTCGGTTAAGACTTGGACTTCGGCTCAGCTCATGATCTCAGGGTTCGTGGGTTCAAGCCCCGTGTCGGGCTCCGTGCTGACAGCTCAGAGCCTGGAGCCCGCTTCGGATTCTGTGTCTCCCTCTCTGTCTGCTCCTCCCCTGGTCATTCTCTCTCTCTCTCTCCCTCTCTCTCTCCCTCTCTCTCTCAAAAATATATAAATAAACATTAAAAAAATAAAAAGAAAAAATAAACATTAATTACAAACCAGTTACCTTGGGAGGGATTGAGGGCACAAGACTTGGCGTCTGAACTCAGTCAATGTCAGCCCAGCAGAGAGAGTGGGTCGGAGAGGCACCTCTTCCCGCAGGAGAGGACATTTTATCCAAGACCTTAAAGAAAGGTAGGGGGTAGCTAGGCACAAGAGATGGGGGTGAGCTAACGAATGTTTCAAGAGAAAGGAAAGAAGAATAATGAAGGACCTAAGGTTAGCAAGACACGGTTGATGGGGGGTGGGAGGGACGGGAGGGTGGGGGATAGGTATTGAGGAGGGCACCTTTTGGGATGAGCACTGGGTGTTGTATGGAAACCAATTTGACAATAAACTTCATATATTGAAAAAAAAAAAGGCACGGCACACTAAAAGTGCTTAAAAAAAAAAGGTTCAGCACAATTTGGGTAATTCAGCCTTGGGAGGAAGTGGGGAGAGATGTGACTGAAAAAGTGGGTAAGATCCACATGCTAAAAAGCCAAGGTAAGCAGACACTGTGAGCTGCTCTCCCCACGGCCATGGCCTTGTCTTTACCGAGAGAATCATGATTTCGTACGAGCAGCAATGTGCCCACCTTAGAGGACTCAGCGGTTATGGCCGCGGTTGGTCCCAGGCGAGATCGTGCCTGGCATCTGGCCAAGGAGATGTAAACAGAAGAATCCTGAGGTCTCTCAGAAAAGGGTTTTCCAGCTTAAAAACATTGACGGAAAAGTCCTCCTCCTCTCTTCCTTTCCGGCTTTATTTTTTTTATATGAAATTTATTGTCAAATTGGTTTCCCTACAACACCCAGTGCCCATCCCAAAAGGTGCCCTCCTCAATACCCATCACCCACCCTCCCCTCCCTCCCACCCCCCATCAACCCTCAGTTTATTCTCAGTTTTTAAGAGTCTCTTATGTTTTGGCTCCCTCCCTCTCTAACCTCTTTTTTTTTTCTTCCCCTCCCCATGGTCTTCTGTTAAGTTTCTCAGGATCCACCTAAGAGTGAAAACATATGGTATCTGTCTCTCTCTGTATGACTCATTTCACTTAGCATCACACTCTCCAGTTCTATCCACGTTGCTACAAAAGGCCACATTTCCTTCTTTCTCATTGCCACGTAGTATTCCATTGTGTATATAAACCACAGTTTCTTTATGCATTCATCAGTTGGTGGACCTTTAGGCTCTTTCCATCATTTGGCTATTGTTGAAAGTGCTGCTATAAACATTGGGGTACAAGTGCCCCTACTCATCACCACTCCTGTATCCCTTGGGTCAATTCCTACCAGTGCTATTGCTGGGCCATAGGGTAGATCTGTTTTTAATTTTTTGAGGAACCTCCACACTGTTTTCCAGAGCGGCTATACCAGTTTGCATTCCCAGCAACAGTGCAAGAGGGTCCCCGTTTCACCACATCCTCTCCAGCATCTATAGACTCCTGATTTGTTCATTGTAGCCACTCTGACCGGCGTGAGGTGGTATCTCAGTGTGCTTTAGCTGCCAGTCAGGTGGGATTTTGCCTGGAGCCACTGTAGCGCTTCTGACCCGGCAGTAAAGGTCAACAGGGCTGAGGGCGGAGGAAAGAGGAGTGGGGAGAGGCAGGGATGCTTCGTTGGATCAGCGTTGGCATTTGGGGCCGGTCGCGGGTCACCATGCTTCCTGTACAGAAAGCAGGGTGAAATCACAGAAGCCATGGTGCCCGGGTCCCCCTCACCTGCAAAGAGCTGAGCTCTAAATGGATTAGATGACCATATGTGACAAGTAGCCTCTGGGGGAGGCCTCAGTTTCCTCATCTGTAAGATGGAAGTGATGACAGAACCATGCAAAGCATTGCTGTGAGGACGAAATGGTACAGACATTGAGAGAAGCGTCGGGCCTGGTACCTAGTATGTGCTCTAAACGGTGGGCGGTATTTCCACTGTCGTTGTGTCGTTATCTGTAAACTCAAGTTTCTTGGTGACTTTGGCATTCCTTTTTTTTTTTTTAAGTTTGTTTATTTATTTATTTAGAGCGCAAGCAGGGAACGGGCAGAGAGAGAGGGAGGGAGAGAGGACCCAAAGCAGGCTCTGTATGGTCAGTGCAGAGCCCGACATGGGGCTCAATCTCATGAACCTTGAGATCATGACCAGAGCCGAAGTTGGACGCTTAACTGACTGAGCCACCCGGATGCCCCGACTTCGACCTTCCTAAAGATTACCTCGTGCTGGCATGAATCAGGATCTGTCATGGGTATTGCACAGGGAATCGATGAGATATTCTCCATAGCAGTTCTCTCCCCCACCCCGACTCCCACCCCACCCCGTCACAAACTGTAGGTTGTGATCCGTTAGCATCTTGAGAAATTAATGGGAAGTGAAAAAGAATAGAATAGGTTAAAATAGGCAATATTAGAATGTGTCGCATGTAGTGAGGATAGACACTATTTCTTAAGAGTTTTATGTATTTCCTTTATTTGTATGTGTATATGGAGTTGCACTTGGGAAGTATATTTCCTATTGTCGATTGCATTGTAAAAATTTTTTTCTGGTTTTTTTCTTTATATATATATTTTTAACGTTTATTCACTTTTTTGAGAGACAGAGACAGAGTGCAAGCAGGGCAGGGGCAGAGAGAGAGGGAGACACAGAATGAGAAGCAGGCTCCAGGCTCTGAGCTGTCAGCACAGAGCCCAAGGCAGGGCTTGAACTCACGAACTGTGAGATCGTGACCTGAGCGGAAGTCGGACGCTGAACCGACTGAGCCACCCAGGCGCCCCTGTAAAAATTGTTTCTAAAAAACTGCTGTAAGGGGCCTTCCAACTCCAGATTCTGTGGTTATTCTCAGATGCTGTGGCTCATTCCGGCACTGTGCCTTCACGTTACACAACACTGTGATACCCTGCTGACTCACAGTCAGGAAACAGTTCCCTGGTCGACACGGGGGTTTTTCTCCATCACTGTTCATTCTTTTCTCTATCGGTCCTGCTTCGTTTTAAACAGGAGCTCAGGAAGATGAACATCTTCTGTAGAAGGAACTCGTTGCCCGCCAAACTGAAACGGATGCTTAGCTGGTATCTTCAGAGGTCCCCAGTGGGCTCTTCTTTCCGGTCCCTGGGAGGGTGGAGTCACAGCCAAGGAGGCAAATGGGCCATGTCCTAGGAACGACTTTGTAGATTTTGTAGTTTTCGGATGGATTTCTCTACAGGTTTAATTCCCTCTTCTAATTGTAGTTTCTAGTGTTGACATCATGGACTGGGGATTTGGGCAGCAGATTTTTACTGGGAAACATATCAGACAACTTTGATGTAACCTTTTTTTTTTTCCTGAACGCTTAAGAGAAAAAAAGAAACTAATGTTAAATGCATCCGTAGATACAGATACAGATCACACGCGGTACCTGTTCTATTCCTGGCACTGCCCACTGCCAACTATAGATGATTACCTAAGCATTATAATTGGCGCCGTCTAGAAGGAGACAGGATTAGCATCAGAGACTTTGGCATGCCTGCTCTGTCCACTGCTTGCATGACCTTGAGCAAGTCACTGACTCATTCTGAGCTTTGGTCGGTAATAAAAGCTGCCTTTGAGGGAGTACTTAACCATGCATCAGGCACGTTATAGATACTACTTATCAATCTGAGACCAATCCTGGGAAGTAGTTGCATACATTCAGTAACTGAGTTCGGACCAGGTTGCTGGTCAGAGCCTGGATCCAGAGTTGGACGCAAGTCTGGTTGGCCTCAAAGCCCATGGTCTTTCGTTACGTTTCTGTGTTTCCTCCTAAAAGTGGAGATAAAACCAAAAATGCTTGCCAACTCTGAAGGTTGTCTTAAAGTTGAAATCAGCTAAAATAAATGTGAAGATTTTGAGTGCTGTTAATTCCTGTGATGATGACCATAATTTGTGTGATTATGGCAATTATTCTTTTTAGGAGCCCTAATAAACCCATACATGCTTCTTGTTACCACAACCCTTCTTACAGGCATACTTGACTAGGTTCTATTTACTTTTCAGTCTCCTGCACTAGACTGTGAGCATATTGACAGAAGGGATCTTGACTTATTTGGTTGTATGTTGCTAATAACTGATACAGTGCTTGCCACAGAGTTAAGTGCTCAGTGGTTGGTATACTGCAATGAAAATATGTATAATTTCCAGTCTGTCACTACACAGAACATGCTTATATTTAAAGCCATTTTTGCATTTTAAGAACTCATCTTTTACATTGGAAAAGTTAAAAAAGAGGACTGGAAAACTATACAACCACACATTAATAGGAATTACGGGAGAATTACCTTTTTCTTTATATTTTCTAATTGTCTTTAGTAAACATGTTTCATTCATTCAATTAAGAGTTTGGGTTGTGTTTATTTTCTTTTTCTGTGTGTGTGTGTGTGTGTGTGTGTGTGTGTGTGTGTGTGTGTGTGTGTTTTCGCTACAAGGGGTGACGTATTGATTCACCCAAACCCAGAAACATCAGCACCATTAACTGATCAAGTAAGTTCTGAGTTCCTGAGTCTTAGAAGAGGTGGAGTGAAAGATGAACAAAAGAAAAGGCCGTGGCTTGGTGTCTGGATTGGGACAAGGAATGGGTGTTTCCTGGGCTGCACCGTGACCTTTATAAATTGTTGAATTTCAAATCTGTAAGCAGGAGTTGAAGCCAACCCTTCCATGGCGTTACCTTACAGAAAGTCTTCCCAGAGTCTCTGATAATGGTTACATGTCTTCTGCTTTAAGATTCCATGGGATGCAAACAAAGGAAATCCCATTTCAATATTGATCAGAGTGGATCATGACAATGCACCCTAAGTGGAGTTAAGCATTTGCCCCTCCTAAGTTTCAACTATTGGCCCCAGCGCAAAAGAGAATATACAGAATATTATTTCGACTTCCCTGAGTCTTATCTAGACCCCACTGAACACACTCTATCTATTAACCAGTCTTCAGATGTACTGGCTGTCAGGTCTGTCACAGTTTTGTGGCCAATTCTTGGATGTAGTCATGGCATAAGTTTTGGAAGCACGTGGCTCTGAGTCCTAATATGAACTATATCCCCAGTGAGCTATGTAGAGACCATTTAAAGTGACATTAAAAAAATAAAATCATGATAAATGAGGAGGGTGGTAGGGATAATAATTGCCAACATTTTGGGGTGCCTATTATGCACCAGGCACTGAGCAGTGGGCTTTACATGCAAGATAACATCTCAGCCTTGAATTCCGAGTGTTGGCTTCTCAAAGTGTGTAATACGTAATATGTGGATAGTAGGAGTAACCCACACGGAGTGATGGCATGGTTTTGATCCCATAATGTATGTTAAGTACTTAGAAGAAAGCTGGCACATGATGAACACAACCTAAAGATATCATAATAATCATGGCACCCGCAAAGGGCCATGATACCCTAAGTGAGGCCAGTCCTCTGCAGAATACTGTGGGGTACGAGCTCTTCTACTAGGACAGCAGGGAGTTCATTGGTGTGAGTTCATTGGAGTACAAGTTTATTGAGAGGAGGCGGGGCAGAGGGGAAGAAGTGTTTCTCATTGATCTGTGTAGCCATTTTGTCTGGAGCCAGGAGCTGAAATTGAGTGTTTTAGAAGCTTTTTTTTTTTGAAAGAGAGAAAGTGCAAGTGAGCAAGGGGCAGAAAGAGAGAGAGAATACCAGGAGAGGCAGAGAGAGAGAGAGAGAGAGAGAGAGAGTAAAGTGGGGTTCACCTGAATAAGGATTGTGTTTACCTGAAGGGGCTCATGTTCACCCGAGGCAGGGCTCGGGCTCATCCACCGATGTGGGCCTTGATCTCATGAACTATGAGACCATGACCTGAGCCAAAGTCAAATGCCTAAGGACTGAGCCCCTCAGGTGCCCTGAAATTGAGTGTTTTAATTCATGACTATCTTTTAAATTAGCTTTTTCAGAATAATCTCCTGGGTTCTGTTGTGTGTGTCAGTGGCACCCCAGAATGTCTTCTGCCAGTGTAGTGAACGGATTCAGTAAGAGTATGAGCTCTGGAGCCAAATCGCCCAAGTTCAAATCCTGTCTCCAGAACACGCCAGCTCTTATGTCTGAGCAATTTCCTTAACCTCTCTGGGTCTTAGTTTTCTCATCTGTAAAACAGTGATAATAATCGTATGTGCTTTCTTGAATGGTTTTGAGGATTAAATGGGTTAATAGGTACAAAATACCTGGGAGAAAGCATGAAAAATCTTGGCTATATATGTATGTATTTTTTTGTAGAATAAAGGAAAGACAAGGTTGGAATGACTCTCCCTTGACCAGCTAGCTCTTTGATTAAAGAGCTTTAAATAAGCCTCAGCATAACACACACGTTTGCATGTGCGTGCGTGCACACACACACACACACACACACACACACACACACACACCCCTCCAGCCTCTCAGCTGTACAACAGCCACCTCTTTGGAAGATGTCACATCCAAACTACCCTAAGGTCTCGTTGCATTGTAGGGCCATTCATTATTGAAATCGCCTCTCGCTGCAGGAAATCAGGATGCGGCAATATTGAAATGCCTGTGTGAGATAGAGTATGAAGTGTAGGTGAGAAGGCAAGAGTCGTAGCAAAAATCCACGGCCGGCGCATATTCAGAGCGCAGCCCTCTCATCCTATTAGGAGATGTTTCTATTTCCATGTTGCAAACAGGCAAAGAGCCTGGCTTAGATTAGTGGGAATGTTAATTTATCTCCTAATACTGTAGCCTCAGTGTGGAGTGTGTGTGTGCGTGTGTGTGTGGTGCATTTTTCTTAAATTTATATTCAAAAGTCCTCATGATATTGTTCAAGGTAATGGATGATAGAGGTATAGGACATTTCTCAGTAATACACAAACAAAGCCAAACTCAAATCATGTGAATTGCTTCATTCGTGGGGATAAAACTAAATTGCTTGGCAAGGCAGGGAGTCGGAAGAGAACAGAAAAGGTCCAGAGGGAGCAGTGGAGGAATGTTCAGTACATTCTCCTTGTTATTTCCGCATTTGTCAAAATGGAAGGCACCCCCCTCCTATTTTATATTCTTAGTTCTATACACAAGGCAATCGATGGCATTATAAATAAGTCTATTTTTGTTATGGGTATGAGACTGCTAAGGAAATGGAACAGAAAATCACTTTCCAGTCTAGCCTCAAAATCGATGTTTTCCAAATTATTTTTCTTACAAAACTTTTATTTGTCTCCTAGAATTCCCTTTCATTTACCACCACCCCTGTCTTTTTTTTTTTTAAAAAAGGTGTCTCACTATCACTTTTGACACTTGTGATCTCTATCATAAACTCAAACCCTTAATTCTGTATTGATGCTTTTCTCATGAAGGCTTTAAGACCCTGGAGTCAGGGGCCATTCCTATACTTTTCTCTCCCCTGGGGAATGTGGCATAAGTTCAGCAAAGTTCTAGCAGACGAGGAAGCAAGTTCCTCCCACTTTGCAAAGCACGATCATGCAAAAATCTTAGGTTGAATGCCTGTTATGTGTCAGGGAGGGAAGTAAATGCTTGATGTCATTTGATCTGGACCCAGCACGGTTGCCCCAGGGCTTGAGCCGCCCCTAACCCTCTTCTCCCCAACCGGCTGTCCCTGGGCCATGACTGATTGGTTTGGGGAAGAGACAAACCAAAGCTGAGCCAATCAGATGCTTCCTCATGGGAATCAGCTGGCATTGCTCTGGAAAAAAAAAAAAAAAAGCCTCACAGGGACCTCCAGCCGGGTGGCCCTCTTCAGCCCACCCAAGAGCTTGCTTCAGATTTGCTTCTTTTGGTTTCCGATAGCCCCCTCTCCAATTTTGGGGAGGTATTGGATGTAAGCTGTTGAGTGATTTGCCCCCAACCCTGTGGAGTGGGAGAGCAGGTCTGATGGCCCTCCAGATCCACGGTCTTCACCACCGTGTGCCTAGCAGCTCTTACCTCAGCCTCACAAGAGCCCCATAAAACCCGAAATCCTCCGCTTCCTCTCTGCAGCGTGAGATCCAGAAGCCCACAGCCTCCGTGAGGCTCGATGTCACAGATGGTAGCTGGCTCCACTGGTCGAGTTTCTAGCTTCTCGCAGCGTCCGATTCAGAAAGGATTTATTGGCTCTTGACTATGTTTCGGACCTTACGCGAACTCCTACGAGTTAGTTCAGAATTAATGCCTATAAAAACCATCCGTTCCGTGCAGATCCATACCATCCCCATACCTTCCAAGGAGCCTGGACCTCTCGCCGCCTCTCCCCCTGCCGCCGTGGCAGCCAGGTCCGGGTGGCTAAGTCAGTGAAATGACATTGACTGGAAAAGTACGCGTGGTGCCTGCCACCGGGAATTTGAAGCTGGCGGTTAGAAGTGGGAGCTGAAATGTGTGGGTCAGGATGTGGAGAGGGCCCTGGGAGGCCACGATGGCCCTGAACGACCTGGAGTAAGCACCTGAAGCCTTATTTGGAGGAGAACAGGACCCTCGAAGAAGCAGAGGGAACGAGGAAGAGTCACACAGACACCATCATACGCACCCACACACAGCTGCATCTGTTGGGAAGAACCAACAGCCTATTTTTCGTATCATTTGTAATTTTCTCACAGTCCATGTAATGAACTTCGGTTACGTTTCAGTGAAAATTATCTTCCAGAGTAGTTTGGTTTCGTTTTCGTTTTTTTAAAGTAGGCTCCCCACCCATCATGAGGCTTGAACTCACGACCCTGAGATTAAGAGGTGTGTGCTCTAGGGGCACCTGGCTGGCTCAGTCAGTTGAGCGTCCAACTCTTGATTTCAGCTTTGGTCATGATCCCAGAGTCGTGGGATCAAGCCCCATGTCAGGCTCCCCATGGAGCCTGCTTAAGATATTCTCTCTCTCTCTCTCTCTCTCTCTCTCTCTCTCTCTCTGTCTCGTGCGTGCTTGAGCTTTCTCTCTCTCTAAAAAAAAAAAAAAAAAAAAAAAAAAAAAGTCACACACTCCACACACTGAGCCAGCCAGGCACCCCCGGAGGATTTTCCCCTGGGAACGGGGAGGGCTAACTTTACTACATGAGTACGTGTGGCCCAGAACTTTGTGCAAATGAAGTATACAGCAGTGTGATCACTTAATTGTATTTACACAAAAAGAAACTGAAAAAAAATGAGCACAGGTTCTAGGACTGGGTTTCTTTTACTGATTTAGAAACAAAACATAAAAAAGCTGTGCCTAAAATGAATCTTGTTTTTTGGGGTTTTTTTTGTTTTTTTGTTTTTTTTAATAAGTGGCCACCTGGTTCCAGCATCCCATAAAATCCAGGCACTTGACCCTTGGTATAGCTTCTATTCAACTTTCTATCATGGGAATGAATTGATCTGCTTGCTCCGCCCTTATGTTGAGCCGGTCACGTACAGGGTCCCTGGCCAGTGGACTGAGGCTTTGTCTAAAGCAACAAGGGCAGCTCAAGGCATGTGGGGGAGGGTGTTTCTTTCTTCCCCGTGGTCCTTTGAGACTTTCACCTTCTCTGGGTGAAGAGGCTGTTTATCCTTGTAAACACAAAACGTTTTAGCTTTTTGCCAGTTTTCTGTTAATGGTGAGACAACGGAAGCAAATAAAGTTGTATTGAAACTTGGCGAAAAATAAGGACAAAAGAACCAGGGTATGATCAACAAGAACGGAGGCAGGAAGATTGCTACCTGAGCACGTCCTGGGGCATCCATGCTCCCAGGAACACTCTTCAGCCATTGAATTGCAGGGAGGTCCAGAAACTTACAAAAGAGTCCAGCGGAAAGAGAGGGGGGCTTGGGCTAGGAGGGTGGGATTTGAGGAAGGCTATTTATTAACCCGTCTGGGTGCTTTTCAATGTTTTCAACCCCGATGGTCACAGCAGCGTGTATCCCATGTACACCACACCCACCCCTCGCTCCCACACACGCTCACGGAAGCACACTTGTCCATAGTGTGGCCTCGACAATTGAGAAGCGTAGCTAACACCTTCATCTAGGAATCCGTGATAACTTTTTACTTTCAAGTTGCAGCTCCGTTACATGCAAATTCTTATAATACTCCACCTCCTCCCACCTTTGTGAAAAGATCCGGCCACCAAAAAAGGCTGAGAAATCAACTGGGAACATGCATAATAAGAATAACAGTCATGGCTCTGTGCCAAAGCCCTGTCTTTACTTCTTTTTTTTTTTTTTAATTTTTTTTTTTAACGCTTATTTATTTTTGAGACAGAGAGAGACAGAGCATGAACGGGGGAGGGTCAGAGAGAGGGAGACACGGAATCTGAAACAGGCTCCAGGCTCTGAGCGGTCAGCACAGAGCCCGACGCGGGGCTCGAACTCACGGAGTGTGAGATCGTGACCTGAGCCGAAGTCGGCCGCTTAACCGACTGAGCCACCCAAGCGCCCCCTGTCTTTACTTCTAATGTCTGCTCTCAGAGCCCAGACTGGTTCTTCTTCTTCTTCTTTTTTTTTAAGTCTATTTATTTATTTGGAGAGAGAGAGAGAGAGTGCAAGCTGGGGGAGGGGGGGGCGGGAGGGGAAGAAAAAGAAGGAGGGAGAGAGTTTCCCAAGTAGGTTCTGTGCTGCAAGCCCAGAGCCCAATGCGGGGCTCAAACTCAGGAACTGTGAGATCACGACCCGAGCTGAAGATCCAGAGTCACACTCTTAACCGACTGAGCCACCCGGGCACCCCAGCCGAGAGTGGTTCTTAACATTCAGTTTGCAGTGGGTTCAGGGAAGGCATTCTCAGATTGCACTGGCAGGTGTAATGAAATCATTTGAGTTGTGCTGTGAACCTTTCGCCTGTGCACAGCCGTACTTTGTTTTTTTGTACCTACCTTTATTGTGCTCCACGGATGCTGCTTTTTTTTTTTTTAACATACTGAAGGTCCGTGGCAGTCTTGCGTCAAACAAGTCTATTGGCATCATTTTTCCCGACAGCATTTGCTGGCTTCCTGTCTCAGTGTCACATTTTGGTAATTCTCACAATATTTCAAACTTTTCACCATTACTACATCCGTTACGGTGATCTGTCGTCAGTGATTACGACTCACTGAAAGCTCAGAAGGTGGTTGCTGTTTTTTAATTGAGGTATGTACGTTGCTTTTTCAGACATAATGCTGTTGCACACTTAGTTGTCTACAGTAAGCTAAGTCACATAAACATAGCTTTAATAGGCCCTGGGAAACCAGAGAATTCATTTGACACACTTTCCTGTGGGGGTTTAGAACCACGCCTGCAACATCTGCAAGATATGCCTTATAGGCTTTAAGGCTCTGGAACATTGTCGAACTTGAATCTGTCTATCTATCTATCTATCTATCTATCTATCTATCTATCTATCTTGGAGAATTCTATGTGGAAAACTGTCCTAAGCCACGGAGAAACGAAGATGAATAAGGCATGAGCCCATCACTGAGATGCTCACAGGCTGGTGATGGTAGTCAAGGGGGAAGCAGAATTGAAAACGACCAAATGCATTATCTCGTGATCTGTTAATGAAACAGAAATGCAACAGAATGTGTCTGAAAATTTTAGAATAGTTCTCCGTTGGGAGGGAGATCAGGTGAATATGAGGATAAAAAGGAATAAAGGCATTCATAGAGAGGAAAAAGGAAAGAATATATTAATGAAAGGGAAGCCATTTCACTTAACTGTTCCAGTGTAAGCAAGAGCAGTGGAATAGCATTTATTTCTATGTTTGCAGAAAGCTTGTAAGTTTCAGCAATGACTCTGACACAGTTGAAGTCCGTGCTGACAGCTGGGCTTGGAGGCGCAGAGGGAGGACAGGGCAGCGGCCGCAGAAATGGACGTGGACCTGGGACAGATCGCGCCCTGCTATACTGGCTAAGGGTATAGGTCTCTGCACTTGTGAGGAGGAACGAACAGGTGATCCATACCGTGCTCCCCTGCCTGTGACCCCTGTATGTTATTTGCAGTTTTTTCAGCATATTTCAGTATGTTCCTGCTCAAGGTTACAATTTGATCTCTATCTACAGACTGATTCGTAGGGGTTTCTTTTGATAACCCTGAGCTTGAAGAGCTCCTTTTGTGTCAGCTGACATTGATATCAGTTCCACATTGTGTGGTATTCAGGGACCTCGTTGAGATATGTTATTGGGTAAGTGGATGGGCACAGACTCAAAAAGAGTGCCAGGAAGAAAGGAACATGTGTTGAGTGTTTGCTCTGTGGCATCTCGTTTATTTCTCAGACAATTGCAAGTTTTGCTTGTCTCATTTTCACACGGGGAATTTGAGACTCACAGAGGCTAGTTCATTTGCCCAGCACCATAAAACTCATTAATAGTGGTCCCAGGATGTGAGCACAAGCTTATCGGTCTCCAAATTGCACGCTCTTTGTACTAAACCCCGAAGGAAGATAATGATGCCCGTTGTCTTCCTGGAATTTATGCCGACACAATATGGCGATTTCTTCACCAATTTCGGGGCACCCCCGACCACAGCTATGGACAATTCTTAATACTTTGAGTCAATGCTTCTCTTTTTTTAATAATTATCATTTTATTTATTTATTTTTTAATATGAAATTTATTGTCACATTGGTTTCCATACAACACCCAGGGCTCATCCCAACAGGTGCCCTCTTCAATGCCCATCACCCACCCTCCTCTCCCTCCCACCCCCCATCAACCCCCAGTTTATTCTCAGTTTTTAAGAGTCTCTTATGGTTTGGCTCCCTCCCTTTCTTTTTTTCCTTCCCCTCGCCCATGGTTGAGTCAATGCTTCTCAAACACAGCCTCCTCATTCCCATAGCTGTGGCTTTGATTAGATAGTGAGCCTGGTCATAATTTCCTCCTTCGTTGTCTGCCTCCACCCGCCGAAATTTCTGAAACTCTGTCACAGTCCCATCTTTTCCCCTTACTGCTCCTGCCCCTATGGCCTCAATCTGTTCTGCATCTTCAATCACAATTATACGTCTTTGCAACTAACGATGTCCTGCTTTAAAACATCCTCTAATTTATTTATACGTGTAAGTGGTCTCTTTTCAGCCGTACACAAAATGCACCACTTCGTATCCTTGATCTTCTGTTAAGTTTCTCAAGTTCCACCTATGAGTGAAAACATATCATATCTGTCTTTCGCTGACTGACTTATTTCACTTTGCATAATGCCCTCCATTTCCATCCATGTTGTTGCAAATGGCAAGGTTTCATTCCTTTTCGTCTCCGAGTAGTATTCCATTGTATATATAAACCACATCTTCTTGATCTATTCATCAGTTGTTGGGCATTTGGGCTCTTTCCATGAATTGGCTATTGTTGAAAGTGCTGCTAAAAACATTGGGATACCAGTGCCCCTGTGAGTCACCACTGTTTTAATTTTTTTTAAGTTTATTCATTTTTGAGAGACAGAGCACGGGTGGGGAAGGGACACACAGACAGGGAGACACTGAATCCGAAGCAGGCTCCAGGCCCCGAGCTATCAGCACAGAGCCCAACGTGGGGCTCGAACTCACGAACTGTGAGATTATGACCTGAGCTGAAGTCGGATGCTTAACCGACTGAACCACCCAGGTGCCCCTGAAGCATTGTGTTAAAAGCAAAGGGAAGTCAGTGAGAACTGGAGAGATGAGTAGAATTTGAATAATTAAAGGCAGGGGAAGGGCATGAGAGGGTGCTTTCCTAGAGAAGGGTTTCTGGCAACCCCTGAAAGCCAGAGCATGTTTGTGCTGGGCAAGCTTGGGAGTTGGTAAACTGGGAACCAGCACTGGAGACCTAGCTCAGGCATCCCATAGGATGTGGCTTCTGTCCTTGCCCTAGCTCTCCCCTTGTGGACATTGATCTGGGATTCTGTTGAGATAAGGGTATTTGCGAAACATCTGTCCGTTTCAGTTACGTTTTAGGGAGAGAGAAGTGGTAGGACAGAGAGACAGCAGAGCCTGGTGGAGGTGACGTTTTGTGTGGCATCTTCTTGTCCACAGCCGCACGTCCACGTTTCAGCCTGTTGTCAGCCGTGGCCGCACAGAGTAGGAGGGGGTACAGCAGGCAGGAGGCTACAGGAGGCAAGCCTTGGCTGGTGGTGGCTCAGTCGGTTCAGAGTCGACTTCAGCTCAGTGATCTCACGGTTCTTGAGTTCGAGCCCCCTGTCGGGCTCTCTGCTGTCAGCGCAGAGCCTGCTTGGGATTCTCTGTCCCTCTCCACCCCCCCCCCCGCCGCCCCTGCTCTCCCCCTCCCCATGCTCTCTCTCTCTCTCTCAAAAATAAACATTAAAAAAAAAAAAAAAAAAAAAAAAAAGGCTTGTTCCAAAGAGCCCTTTGAGGAGTAGAGGCAGTACCTCCATTGTGCAGTAGGTGGTGCCATTGCCTCTGTGTCCTGAGGTTGAAGAACCATCTGACAGACTTGTTTCTTCTTTGCTCCAGGGGGTCTCAGTCTCAGGACTGATGGTGTCGTGTAGGCTGCGCGGGAGAGGGAGAAGGGGGTCTAACAGGTACTGAGATACGCTTATGTGCCAGGAGGGCACCAGGCGGTCTGCGCGATGACTCTGGGGCGCCCCCTCCTCCTCCATCTTACTTTTCATTGTCACCATTGCAGCCCCCAGCCACTGAGGGCTGCGAGCCAGACGCCTGGCCGAGCCCCTTCATGCAGGATTTTATTTAGTCTTTACCCCAAACTTTGCTGGGCCCCATGGTTGTCCTTCCTTTGCAGAGAAGACAGTTGAGCCTCAGAGAGAGAAAGTAGTTTTCCAAGATCATACGGGTAAGAAACGGGAGAACACAACTCTGAGCCTAGTTCAGCCTTTCTCGATAGTAAGTATCTACCTTTTGTTACATCATGTTTGTTTTTTAAAATTTCTTTTGAGAGAGCAAGGGAGGAGCAGAGAGAGAGAGGGAGAGAGAATTTTCTGGCAGTGCAGAGCCCGATGTGGGGCTCGATCCCACTGACCACGAGATCACTACCTGAGCCAAAATCAAGAGTCAGACGCTTAACCGACTGAGCCACCCAGTCGCCCCCATCGCGTTTATTTTTTAAGGTTCAGGTTTGCAAATTACCGCATATTGCCACAGTCAGGGACTGTTGTCCTGTGCGCTACACCTCCGACCTCCCCACGGTTACACAGTGAGTCAAGACCAGAGCTGAGCTTAGAAGCCAGGGTCCCGATGGGGTCCAGTTCTCAGCACCTTCTTGTTGCCTCCAGACGTTGGCGACTGGCCTTGTTACCACCTACTCGGCTTCCTTCTCCCTGGAGTGTGTCCTCGCCTCTTTCCTTCCCATCCCTTCCCAAGCGTGTCCCTCTTCTCAGCTGCGTCTTTCTCTGGCCTTTCTCTCTCTATTACAGAACTGAACAGCTCAGGCTCGTCTGCTCTCAGGCACGAAGGTGAGTTCCTCTGCATCCCTGTTGGTCCCTGGTGGTATATGTGCACACAGGCATCGTTCCCTCTGCCAGGGGTTTTGGGGATTGTAGCTGATGTTCCAACACACGGGTACACAGACACAGGCACACAGCCACGCTCTAATGGCTGAAAACCCATCCTTTTCTCCTTTCTGGTATTTATGTCTCGGTAAGTTGAGAGTGAGTTAGGGAATCCCTAGCTCGAACTCTACTTGCTGCAAACAGGATTGTGGGTAGGAACCGAAAGAAGCCTGTGTGGGCTAAGTGAGGGTAGGCATGGGACCCAAGTCAGGCAGACCCGGGTCCGTGAAATCTATGGACGCTTGGACAAGTCAGTGAGTTCTCTGAACGTTTGTTTCCTCATCTGTAAATCAGAGCGAAAGAGAATGACAAAACTCCATCTCCGCGAGCTGCTGTGATTGGACTCCCCGACCCCCACCTCCCTCACCTCTGATCCATCTTTCAAATCAGCACCGTGGTCCCCCCTCTACTCCCCACATCACCTTTCGTGACTTCTCATTAGCTTCACAGCAAGGTCCAAACTCTCAGCACGGCGCGTCTGACATTCAGCCTCGTTCATTCTGTAAGCATTTATTGAGACGGTGCGCAGGGACTGTGTGTGGTAAGCACTGGGAAGCCTATAAGAAAGAATGCCCGTCCTTTTTCTGGAAAGACCCCCCATTTCTGACCCTTTTCTACAATCCAGCCATGCAGAACTGTTGAGGGGCTCAGATTTACCATTCTGTCGCCACCCCGGACCTTTGAACATGCTATTCTCTCTGCCTGGCATTTCCCCACCCCTTCCCCTGTCTTCCCGGAACACTAAGCTTTCCTTTCCTTATTTAGGTGCAAAGCTTGTCTGTAAAGCCCACCCTGAACACTTAGGCAGAACCGTCCTCCTCTCTTTTCCCTCCCTCCATCATGCACCCCTTTACTGCTCCCTCAGCTCTACCCCCACTAATAGCGGTGATTTACTTACATTGTCTTCCTGCAGAGGATAGGGGTACAGTTTATTCAGTCACCTAACTAGCGTCTGGGGGGGTGGGTGCTTCACCTTCCTTTTACCATCAACCACTGACGGAGTGCTTGCCATGCATTAAGTCAAGTTTATGTGCTTTATCTCATCCAAGCGTCCTTAGCAACTGTATGAGTCTGGTATGCACGCCCGTTTTACGGATATGAACATTGGGCCCACAAATAGTTAAGGAACTTGTGAAGGTTACCTCGTTGCTAAGTGTCCGAGCCAGGATTTGAACCCACGCGTTCTGACTCTGAATCCTGTGCTCCTGGTACCAGACACGCCGCCCCTGGTGAAGGCTGATAAACGTGTTGAGTGAGCGAACTTTGAATCACAACGACTGTTCCTTTACCGTTATGTAAGCGAAGCCCCTATTCAGTGCGTTTCAGAATACGCGTAGTGAGGATTAGGTTTGTTTAAGTTCCCATCTTCTGCAGAGCAGCACTTTCGTACATTACAATAAAAAGTGAATTACTAGAGAAAAGATCACACGCTAGGATATTGTGATGATATCAAATTGCCTTAAATATTTCGAAATATTTCCTCTCCGTTCCCATCCTTAACATGTGGACCGTCTTTGAACAGCGCTGCTCTATCCGACTGCCGGCTCGGACTGGCCACGTGTTGAGGACGCATTGCAGAATGAATCTGGATCGTATAACCGACGGTTTTGACGAACAAAAATGGAAAGCTGAACATCTTGTGGGTTTTTACCATGAGTCAGATCCTTTCCTGGGCTCTGTGCGAAGAGAACCGTCTCGTTCTCCAGAGGCGATGCTGCGGCAAGGGGTCTAGGTGAGACCTGTACCCTAGAGACCACTTGACGGTATCTTCTTATATTTGGAGAGGCAAATAGGCCAGAACGTTAAAACAGCCCAAACTACTATTTCAAAACCCTGTATTGCCCTTTCGTGCTCACATTTGTTTTTGGAAGGGGATCGATGAACTATTCTATTGATTCAATAAGGCAGTGGCATTATTCACGAGTTCTCCGGTAGAACATTATATTCTGAAAAAAACCCTCTCTATTGGAAGTTTTTTTCATTGTATTTTAACACACTGGTTACTTTTCTAATGTTTACTGTTTTGAGAGAGAGAGAAGGGGGGGAAGGGAGAGAGAGAGGGAGACACAGAATCCAAAGCAGGTTCCGGGCTCTGACCTGTCAGCACAGAGCCCAGCACAGGGTTTGAACCCACAAACCACGAGATCATGACCTGAGCCGAAGTCAGATGTTTAACCAACTGAGCCACCCAGGAACCCCCATACAGGTTATTTTTGATGGCCAGTATGGACGCTGAAGCAGTGGGGTTGGGGAAACATACCAGATGCAAAAGAATAAATAACATCAGACATTGCACCTTGAAAGAACCCATAGAGTTCTGGCTCAAGGGTCCCATTGTATAGGCGAGGAAACCAAGCTCTTGGGGATGGGAGTTCATGCCCGGAGCTACAGATATACAGTGTTTGTTAGTAAATGAGCTGGGATAAAAAGCCTAATTCCTGGCTATGTCAACCAAACCTTTGGAACCCCCAAAAGCCCCAAGGGTGACAAGGGGGAAACAGAAGCTTCCAGTTCTCTGTACATTGCTGAGCTGGTGAAGCGTCCACCCCACTGCCATTCCCTGAGGGATCAACACCATTTACTTTTACATTCTTCACGGGAAAGTCCCAAGGAACTAGTGAAACAACATCCAGAAGTGGTAATTGGCCAACCACTGAGCCATTGGCCAATTCCTCCATGCATGAAGCCTCGACTGTGGCCTGAATAAGTAAGGTTTACTAAATAAAATACATGATTAACTATTCTTCGAATATAGATAGATGCTACTGTGATCATCCACATGGTTAGGTTCTGTGCTATTAGAGTAGCTCTTTTTCATGTATTTACTTATTTATTTATTTATTTGGTCAATGATACTGAAAAGACAAGTACGCCCATATCGGGATCAACAAAATACGTAGACATTAAAACGGAGTTGTCTTATTTGAAAGATTAGAAAGCACAGGTGTGGAGAACTGTGTGTTGAAAACTGCCCTGAACTTAGGGAAACACAAAGTACTGCATCGCTGTTATGCTCAGGCCCGATGAGAAGCATAGGGGGCAGCAGAGAGGACCAAAGGCTTCCAAGAACTGTGTGTAAGTTGAGTTAAGCCTAGTGGTTAAAGGCTCTGGTTTTGCAGTCAGGTGCTCTGGGGCTTTACATTCTTTCTCTTTCCACTCACTACTATCTATGCTCTTGGGCAAGCTGTGTGACCTGACTCTGTTACCTTATCGGTAAAATGGGGTTTATCATACACGTTTCATTGAGTTGTTGTAAGAATTAAATGAAATAATGGGGCTAATGCAATGCTGGGATCATAATAAACCTTTTACATATGGTGACTATCCTTCCACCTCAGCCACTACCAAAAGCACTACGACAACCACCATCACCACCCCCACCCCCACCCCCATCACCATCATCTCCACCCTAGAGGCTACAAAATGTAACCTGGTGAATTTACCTGCAAGCACTCTCAGCGCTTCCTTATAATAACCTCTTGACTTCTTTTCTAAGATCAATATGTCCTGTGGGAACTGGCCGAGGTGTTTGGGTGTATGTTGACCCTAAAGTCCCTTGCTTTTCCCCTTTCCATACTTGTTACTTTTCAGCCTCAACCTTTTTCTGCCCATCTTCCCACCATGGGGTTTGGGGTTGGGCACCAGCTGCAATCCTAGGTTGCTTGAGTTCATGAGTTGAACCCAACAGGGGCAGGCAGTATATCAGAAGCCTCGGTCCAACCATCTGTTGAAGTCAGTCTCTGCTCGTGAACACGGTGTGCGTATGGTAGGGTGAACTTTGGCTTGCCGTCTTCACCGCCTCCAGGCTATACCATCTGTAGGCCCCAACATCTGCTCTCTTCTCAAGGTCTGGCACTCCAGTGCCTGGTGAGGACTGAATGTCTTCTGGAAACCAAGTCTGTTTGGCTAGGCCCTGATGTCCTTGCACAGTTAGGACCAGACTCCCATTCCACAGGCCTGGACTTTTCCTTCCTTGAGGAATAAGCTTACCACTTGGAAACTAGGTAAATGCACAAAATAACCCCAATCATGTTGCCCATGCTGCTCTTTAGGCCTTTTCGTTGTAGGTGGCAACATCTAAATTCAAATACACTGGAACAAAATAAGTTATGGTATAGTCTCTTGCAACTGAACAAAGACTAGGAAATACTGACTTTGGGCTTGGCCGGATCTAGGTGCTCACACGTCGTCGTTGGGAGTTTCTCCGTCTCTCCTACCTTGACTTCTTTCTCAGACAGTCTCACCCTAGTGCTGGTCCCAATTGTGTCAAGTTTCTCCCCTGTCTTCTCAGTGACTTGAGGTGAGATGAGATGAGAGGGAGAGAGAGAGAGAGAGAAAGAGAGAGAGATCCTCCAACAACTCCCACAAATGTTCTGTTATTGACATCTATTATACATGTCCCTCCCAGCATCAATCGTGTGACCAGCCTGAGGCAGATGACCATCTCTAGAGCTGGGGGCAGGGGTCAGCCCCGGTCAAGCCACATGTCTAGAGATGGGGAGGGGCGTTCCCCATCAGAACCTTGGGCTACCACAGAGAATCTAGCTTCCACGTATTTTGCCTTGGCTTCCTCTTTATTATGATCCACGGGTATCAGAGGATCCGTCCGTCCATCATCGGAACTAGTCGTAGTAATGATAAACAGAGCAATAATTCTGCCTTTGTCTTTTGCCTGACCTGTTTCTGCCCAAGCGTCTTACATTTTTTTTTTTTTTTTTTTTAAATTTTTTTTTTTCAACGTTTATTTATTTTTGGGACAGAGAGAGACAGAGCATGAACGGGGGAGGGGCAGAGAGAGAGGGAGACACAGAATCGGAAACAGGCTCCAGGCTCTGAGCCATCAGCCCAGAGCCCGACGCGGGGCTTGAACTCACGGACCGTGAGATCGTGACCTGGCTGAAGTCGGACGCTTAACCGACTGCGCCACCCAGGCGCCCCTTACATTTTCTCTTCACCAGAGGAAAAGCAGTTGATTTGGTTAGGCAGAGGCGAAGTCAAAATGGCCCATGGTTGTATTGGAAAGACCTCTCAGCTCCGCTTCTTGCCCAGGGTCTGCGCATAGCAGCAGGTCCCTAATGCTCCCTTCCACTCACGGGGGGGGCTCTGTGCGTCAGTCAACCCAGAGCTTAGTTGTACAGGCCAGGTTATACTTCCACCCACTTTATCGTCTCAGAGTGTGTGGTTCTAAGGTTTACTTTCTGGGGTAGGAAAGGTGGGGTGGTCATAAAGGGAGGAGAGGTAGAGGATCTGTCCTACACGAGCCTAAGTCGTGTGTCTCTACCAGAGCCCTGAGCTGGGATTCCAGGTGGCGGTACAGTTCTCAGTGGAATAGCACTGTACTTAATTTCCCATTTGCCACGTGTGTCTCTGTGTCCCTGGGAACTCTTTGGAGAGGTAGGAACGATAGGAAGGGTGGTATATGATCAGCTTTGCTGTCGTGACCTTAATACCCTCAGCCCTCACCTCGAACACATAACAGTGGCTATTTATTGAGCACTTTCTGCGTGTGAGGAATGCATGCCATTTGTCCATGTACCAGTGTATCCACCCATCTGTGTATCCAACTGCTCAACATTTATTGGATGTCTCTTCTGTCCCCGGTGTAGGTAGACACTGCCCTAAAGAAGCCCACACGGTCCAGTAGGATAAGGCTTTCTCGTCCTTCACCCCAACGAATCCTCATTTGCCTCCCTCCTAAATAAGTACGATTGATGCAGCAGACCTTCCCTCTAGCGCTGAGCCCTTGGGGGTGCAAAGAGATAAAGAATGCGGTGAGCCTCCACCACCGCAGGATTTTTCGACAAATGTGGAAGGCTGTTCTTTGCTCAATTTTTGGACCCGAGAGGAGAGAGCTGGGCCAGCACGTGGTCTCTTATTGCTTCTGTAACAAATTGCTACTAATGTGGTGGCTTAAATTAATATAACTGTATTATGTGCAGTTTTGGGGGTCAGCACAGGAAATGAAGCTCATGGAACTGACCTCAAAGCCATGTGGGCAGAGTTGTGTCCTGGGGAGGATTCAGGGGATGGTCCATTTCCTTTTCTAGCTGCTTCGGCCCGCGTTCCTTGGCTCATGGCCCCCTCTGCCAGCTTTGAAGTCCGCAACCACATTCTCCTGCCCTCTGCTTCTGTTGTCACATCTCCTCTGACTCTTCTCCCTCCTTTTCCCCTATTTTAAGGGCCCTTGTGATTACTGTTGGGCCCACCCAGATAATCCAGGATAATCTTCCCATTTTGAGATTTCTTTTTTTTTTTTTTTTTTTTTTTTTTGTGAGAGAGAGAGAGCATAATCGGGGAGGGGCAGAGAGAGAGGGAGAGAGAGAGAGAGTCCCAAGCAGACTCTGAACTGTCAGCGTGGAGCCGGGCGCGGGGCTCGATTTCACCTTGAGCCTTGAGATCACGAGCTGAGCCGAAATCAAGACTCAGACACCCAACCGACTGAACCACCCAGGTGCTGGACATCTTTGGGAGCTATTACTCTGCCAACACAGCCACTATCACTGTCTCTGCTTCTTTGGGGGAAGTTGCTCAGTCTCAGGTTTCCCACCTGAAAAATGAGCCTCATAACGGCATCACCAACACAGAATTGTTGTAAAGATCGAATGGGAAAGTACTTGTGAAGAATACGGTGCAGCGGGTGGTGCATAGTCAGTGCTCCTTCAATTATAGATGTGGTTATTATTCATTGTGAAGTCATTGTCTTTCAGCTTTCATGGGGGATGGCCAGAGGGACAAGGGGCAGACAGAGAGATGAATAGTTCTCCAGTCTTCTCCTATCTCTCCTTCTAGTATAATTCCAGACGTTGTCTTTGGGATGGACTGGTCTACAGTGGCCCTTTTCTCAGCCTAAGGACTTAGACCGATTTTCCAAGAAAGAAAAATAATTGCTTGCCACTATCAGAAATAGAAATTGAGGGGCGCCTGGGTGGTGCAGTCGGTTAAGGGTCCGACTTCAGCCAGGTCACGATCTCGCGGTCCGTGAGTTCGAGCCCCGCGTCAGGCTCTGGGCTGATGGCTCAGAGCCTGGAGCCTGTTTCCAATTCTGTGTCTCCCTCTCTCTCTGCCCCTTCCCCGTTCATGCTCTGTCTCTCTCTGTCCCAAAAATAAATAAACGTTGAAAAAAAAAGAAATATAAAAAGAAATAGAAATTAAGGTTCACGGAAAGCATGCACGTGTCAGTGTGTATGTTGGGGAAGCAGAGGGTTGGGAAGGTGTGGGAAGCACTATGAAATGTCTTTGCCTGGAGGGATAATGGGTATGACATCCAGAGCTTGAGTGCTGGGTTTTTTTTTCCCCCTTTTTTGTCCACATAGGAAATGTCTAAATCTGCCAGAGCAATTTGGTTTTTCATTTGCAGGAACCACAGGTATCACTTCCAAATATTGTTCAGAATAAAACTTAATTGAAAACGTAATCAAACTGGAAAATTGCTTGACAAGCTGGGGTCACATTCGTAAAGGGATGTTTGTTTATCCCTCAGCCGTGATGGGGTCTGTGCTGGCACACGAGGGGACGGCTGGCACGTTGCTCACATCGCTCACAGTCCCTGCTGGGAAGGAGCCCCCTCGATCTGGCTGCACTGCGTTTGCTTAAAGGTCACCTGTCAGAGAAGCATAGAGCAATCCCTTACTGAGGAGGCACCAGAATAGATCCCTTTTGATTTTACTGCAGGATCCCGCTTTCTGTGAGTTCAAATTGCTTGTCAGACCGCGGAGGCTTCACCGCTTCAGAAAAGGGCTCTTCCTGTATCCGTTATGTAAGAATTACTTGAGTGCAGTCACTAGTCTGGGACTCTGATAGCCTAGACTCTTCCCCTGTGTCTCCTCCTTGAAGCTAGGCTGTGCCAAGTAGAAATTGGAACTCTGGGATGGTAACCCTGAGAAGGCTGTGCTAGTTGGTGTTATTTGTGGACAGGTAACTGTGTCATTCTTGGAGATGCTTGATAGAGACAGAAAGTAACATAGGTCCAGAACCTTAAAGACTGTTATGGGCTGAAATACATCCCCCTAAAATTCACGTGTTGAAGTTCAAACTCCTGGTATCTCAGGATGTGACTGTATTTGAGATAAGGTCTCTAAAGAGGTGATTAAATTAAAATGAGGTTGTTGGGGCGGGGGGTGGGGGGTGGCTTCTGAATGGCTCAGTCAGTTAAGTGTCCGATTCTTCGATTCTTCGGCTCAGGTCACGATCTCCCGGTTCGTGGGTTCGAGCCCCGCATCGGGCTCTGTGCTGACAGCTCAGAGCCTGGAGCCTGCTTCGGATTCTGTGTCTCCCTCTTCTGCTCCTACCCTGCTTGCACTTTGTCTCTCCCTCTCTCTGTCTCTCAAAAATAAACATTAAAACTTTTTTGATAAAAAAATAAAAATAAAATGAGGTCGTTAGGCATGAAATCTCCAGAGTAATGAGTGTCTTCTTGAATGCTAATGAATAATGAAGCGACTCCTGGTGGGCCCTTCCATAGCTTCAGGTGGGGGCTGTTTACCACAGAAACCAGACCAAGGCAGGATTAGAGGGTTGAAATTTTCAATGCCGTCCCTCAGCCCTTCAGAGAGGGGTGAGGGGCTGGAGATCATGATAATCACCAGCGGCCAACAACTTCCTCCATCATGAGTATATATAATGGAGCCTCCACACAGAAGCTCTACACAGAAGGGTCTGGAGAACTTCCAGGTTGGTCAACGCATTCATGTGCTGGGAGGGTGGCATCACCCAAACTCCGCGGGACAGAAGTGTCTGTGCTGTGCGCTCTGTACCTCTTTTTCTGAATGTTCATTTATACCTTTTATAATAAACCATAATGGGCTAAAAAATGAGGTCATTAGGGTGACCTAATCCAGTTTGACTGGTGTCCTGAAAAGAGGAAATTAGGACACGGGTACAGAGGGAAGACCATGTGAAGACACAGAGGAAAGATGGTCTTCCACAAGCCAACGGGCGAGGCCACGGTAGAAACCAAACCATCCCGGCCCACCCCTTGATCGCAAATTTCCAGCTTCAGAAATGTGAGACAATCACTTTCTGCTGTTTAAGCCACCCAGTCTGTGATACTCTCTTATGGCAGCCTGAGCAGGCTAATACATAGACCCAGAGCTCTTCTGTGTAGCATTAATTTTGACTCCATTGTGTAATGCTAAGCAGAGCACCAGATTTCTCTGGGTCCCAGTTTCCCTATAGAAAAAAAAAGGTGGTTGAAAATAACCCCTGTTCTGCCAGATTGACAAGGTTAATGGCGAGGGCTGAATAGGATCGAGATTCTGGGAGGGCTTCTTTACACGCCTCTCATCTGGGCCGAGTGGACCAGCAGTGAACAGCTTTGGGATTTCTTGGCTGGCCACCACCCAAACCTGAATGGCAAAGGAAATGACATCCACTCGCCATTCAGGTTTGGGTGGAAATAACAGCCACTTTGGGTGGTGAGATAGGTTATAAGAATATGTGAGGGGCGCCTGGGTGGCTCAGTCGGTTGAGCTTCCGACTTCGGCTCAGGTCGTGATCTCGCGGTTTGTGGGTTCAAGCCCCGCGGTGGGCTCGGTGCTGACAGCTTGGAGCCTGGAGCCTGCTTCGGATTCTGTGTCTCCCTCTCTCTCTGCCCCTAACCCACTCGCATTCCGTCTCTGTCTCTCTCAAAGATAAATAAACATTAAAAAAAAAGAATATGTGAAAATTCAGGGGGAAAAATGCCTCCGTTGAGTTGAAATGGGCATATTGTGAATTTAGGAGGAGTCGGAGGTCATCAGTACACTTTTTATTTTTCAGCTGAAGTTGGAGGCCATATTCTCGATGACATCTTCCATTATGAAATCAGTTGACATCTTTCTTTTTTTCCTAAAGTTTATTTATTTTGAGAGAGAGAATCCCAAGCAAGTTCTGTGCTGTCAACGTGGAGCCCAACGCAGGGCTTGATCCCACAAAACGTGAGATTATGACCTGAACTGAAATCAAGAGTCAGATGTTCAGCTCACTGAGCTACCCAGGTGTTCCAGCACCTTTTTTTTTTTTTTTTTTTTTCAAAAATTTCTGTAGGGGCGCCTGGGTGGCTCAGTTGGTTAAGTGTCTGACTCTTGATTTGGGCTCAGGTCAGGATCTCATAGTCATGAGGTCCAATTCCTTGAATCGTCTCGAGAGAGAGGATTCTCTCCCTTCCTTTCTCTCTCTGCCTTTCCTCCAGAGTCTCTCTCAAGATCAATAAACTTAAAAAATAATAAAAAATTTCTCTAGAAATTTTTAGCATCCATCTTTCAATTTTTTAATCTTATTATTTGTGTTATTTTCCCATGGCTGCTGTGGCTTAAAGCAACATAAATGTAGTATTTACAGTTCTGGAGGTCAGTTTCACTGGGCGGAAGCTGAGTGAACCAGCTTGATAGAACCAGGCATGCCTGGTTCCCTCTGGAGGCTCTAGGAGAGAATCCATTTCCTGGCCTCTGCTGGCTGCCAGAGGCTGTCTGCACTCCTTGGATCTTTCTAGAATCACTCCAGCCTCTTGCTTTTGTTGTCATATTTCTTCCTCCTTTGACCTTCTTGTCCCCCCCCCCCCCCCCCCGCACACTTGTGATTATGTGATTACATTGAGTGATCACCCAGATGTTCAGAATAATCTCATCTCAAGATCTTTAGCTTAATCATATCTACAAATCCCTTTGGCCAGATAAGGTCACATTCACAGGTCCTGGGGATTAGAACGTGGGTATATTTGGGGGGCCATTATTATCCAGCCTCCCACAATACTGAAGAAGCAACACAGAACAATGTAGAGAATGGGCTTTCCCCCTAATTTCTCTAGTCGTGAGCTTTGTGATCTTGGCAAAGTCACTTAACCTCTCTGAGTTTATTTCCTCACATGTAAAGTGAGTGCAACATTGCCCACCTCACAGGGTTGCTGCAAACAGTTACATGAGAGGCTATGCAGGAACAGGGAACATCTTCCCAAGGACTCAGCTGGCTCTTAGTGAATGGTAGCTATTTTGTTTCATCCACTCTTTTGTTCTTCCGAATTTCGATTGTTCCAACTTAAGTTTTCTGTTTTCCACGGGAAGAGAGAACCATCTCAAACCAAACTACCCCTTGTCTGCTGAGCTTATCCCGCACAGGGGGTCTGAGCTGCCCCACTCGGGCACGGAGGGTGTGTAGGCAGGGGAACGTCTTTAGCTTCAAGGAGATCAAAGCTTGTTTAGCCTTTTCCTCACTTATCAGAGGCCAGCACAGCCCTTGGCCAACACGAAGGACTTTGTCTTATCCAACCTGCCATGTAGATCATGTCTCATGACTCTGATAACTGAGAGCTTGAGACCCGTGGCTCAAACTCTAGTTACCAGGACTAATCTTGCCTTAAATCGCGGAGTATTTAACTAGCCCTGCATCTGTGGTATCCACTGTTCATGCTCAAGATTCTCTACTGCTTGCCCGATGGTGCACGGCCTTTGCTACATCTGCGACTTCTGCCTTGAACTTCTTCCTGAAGTTGCCTTCTGGTTTTGCTTCTTTCCTTCTCTGGTGAACTGCCTTCTACCTCAGTCTTTTCCTGACACTAGTCCCTGCCACACTCTTGCTAGCTCTACTCCCAGACATTGGGACTTGGCCCTAAAACCCAATTCAGGAAGTAGGAGAGATTCCTTCCTCCTTGATAGACCTCTCTGATACCAGCTACCTGCTTGAGGTTCTTGAGCCTCGGAATCTCCTTTGGCCTTTCTGTTGAGAAAACATTTATCCGTCCATCTATGTTTCCACGTATCCATGTATCCGTCCATCCATCCATCCATCCATCCATCCATCCATCCACTATTTATTGAACTGTTGTCATAACCGTGGCTGACACAGAGGTGAACAAAATAATGTCCTGGCCCTGGAGGAGTTTATACTGCAGTGGAGGAGACAAAGGAGTGAATAGTTACACAATACAGAGTGAGACGTTAGTCAGTTAATACATGAAAGCAGTCGTGTATTACCTCAAAGGACGAAGTACTTGGTTTTGAGGAGAGAGGTTAGAGGAGTCTTCACAGAGGAGAGAAAAATTAGAGCTGTTGAGCCTCAGTAAGAGGTGTTTGTTTTTTTTTTAAGCTTATTTGTTTATTTTGAGAGAGTGTGTGGGAGGCGCAGAGAGAGGGAGAGAGACAGAGAATCCCCAGCAGGCTCCACACTATCTGCACAGAGCCTGAGGCAGGGCTCGAACCCACGAACAGTGAGATCATGACCTGAGCTGAAGTCAAGAGTCGGACGCTTAACCGACTGTGCCACCCAGGTGCCCCCTGAGGAAGAGTTTTCTAAGTGGACAAACCAGGGCATTGCTCTGCCAACTGCCTGCCTAGCCTGCAGCCCGGGTCCTTCCAATTCCAGACTGGTTCCGTCTAATGCTCAACTTTCTCAAAGAGTAGCTTCCATGGACTGAATTGTGTCCCCCCCGCCCCCCAGATCCATAGGTTGTGAAGGGTGTGAAGAGGTGTGAATCTCTTACACCCAATGTGACTATATTTGGAGATAGGGTCTTTGGGGGGCACTTAAGGTTAAATGAGGCCATAAGGGTGGGGTCTTAACCCAACAGGACTGGTGTTTTTATAAGAAGAGGAAGGGGCTCGAGAGCTGTCCCCACTTTGTGAGGACACACCCACACCGAGAAGGTGGCCATCTGCAGAACCAAATCAGCTGGCACCTTGAACTTGGGATTCTAGCCTCCCGAGCTGTGAGGAATAGATTAGTTTTGTGTAAGCTACCCAATTTATGGTATTTTGCAATGATGGCTCGAGCCGACAAATATTGCAGCTGAGGGAAATTTGTCCTTTTGGCTATCCACCTACATTGTATAAATGAATAAATATTTAGCGGAGGAGCACAGGCTAAGTGCTTTCAGTGTGTCATCTCGTTTAATCTTCATTGTGACACAAGAAAAAAGGGATTATCACCCCCCCATCTCACAGATGGCCAAACTGAGGCTCAGAGCGAGTCAGTGACCTACCTGAGGGTCATCTAGTGAAGCTGGAGTTTGAACTCAGGTCTGTCTGGTGCAAAGCTGGAGTATCTGCCCTGCTCTCTACATAAGGATTATTTTGAAAAGTACTGGGGCGCCTGGGTGGCTTAGTCGGTTAAGCGTCCGACTTCGACCCAGGTCACGATCTCGCGGTCCATGAGTTCGAGCCCCGCGTCAGGCTCTGGGCTGATGGCTCAGAGCCTGGAGCCTGCTTCCGATTCTGTGTCTCCCTCTCTCTCTGCCCCTCCCCCGTTCATGCTCTGTCTCTCTCTGCCTCAAAAATAAATAAACATTAAAAAAATTTTTTTTTTTAAAAAGTACTAAAACCCCATGTCCTGTCCCTTGATTCCATTCAGCAAGGGTGGGTCCATCCTAGGGGCCAGAAGGATACGGAGGCAGGAGCAAGCTCTATCAACTTCAAGTTCTCTCCCTCCGTGCCCCGCCCCCCGCCACAATCAACCCCAGGGCTCCTCCTTCCACTGTGTGCATTCAGGAGCACACCCCATAAATCTCAGGAATTGAAACACACACTGAAGCAAATAACTCACCCTACCTGAGTCTGCTGTTTAATAACTGAACTGGCACACGTGATGAATGGCTACAATGTTATGCCACAGGAAGAATAAATAACAGACACAGTCATCTTTAGAGACGTTATAAATGAGACCCATTGCTTCCTGTCTCTGCCTTAAGGCCATTGTTGAAGGAGTCTGTAGAGGAGAGATGTGCCCGATTTCGTCATGGCACACATGCATTGAGCACCTGCTGTATCCTGGGATGGGCTCTGGGAAGTCAGGGAAGAAGACGATACATTCTGCCCCCACAAGTGAGCCTCTGCCTGAATAAATACGTGCGCCCCTGTACGTGGCTCTGTAAGAGCCGCGTGCCATAGTGTTGAAGCCTCAGGGTGCCGATGGGGAAAGCGAATCCGAAGATCCATTCTCCCCTGTTACAAAGCAGCCTACGGGGACATGCCCAGTGTGTGCTTGGCACATGGGAGGTGCCGGTGCATCTGTGTGTCCCATAAAGGGGTCAGCGTTAGAGGCGGGGCTGCTGAGCGTGAGGGGGGAGTTGGTCCTGGAGCGCCCCGGGGTGAGAGCTCAGCTCTGCAGCCACGCACAGTGGGCGTTCACGGTCCCTTGCAACTTGACCGTCGTGTGCCACGCTCGCTATCTGGTCCCGTGCTGAGACCAGTCTGGGTGTAGCAAGGTAATTCAACACTTGCAGTCAGGAGGTTTTGTAATCTGTACGTTAAATGCTGCCTTGATTGATTTTCATAGCCTAAAAGTCACTTCCGACCGTGTGCGCTTTGTGAAATGACCTCAAGCATTCTGCTTAAGATCGTTGTCTTGTAGTTTTGAAATAGTGGGATAAGAAACAGAATAAAGGTCTAATTAACCACTTGACTTAGGAGTCCGTGTTTAAACTCCAGGTCCTCTCTCCATTAGCTGTGTGACCTTGGGGTTCCCTCGCCACCACTCTGAGCCTTCCTTTCAAGGTCTGTCAACAGCAAACAAGCCAAAAGGGATTATAGTATCCACTAAACTGGTTGTCGTAAGGCAAACGTTGACATTATCTGTGTAGAGTGCTTAGCACACGTGTCCAGCCCTTAACGATAGCAATTCTTACTAAGAAAAGAAGGGAGTGAGCCAGGAAGGGTGCGAGGGAAAAGAGAAGGACGGGGAGAGAAAGAAGATGGAAAGGAAGGACAGAGGTGGAGGGGCCGACTACAGCACTGTCTTCCCGTATTTGAAGAGCTGTGCTAGAAAGAAAGTGAGAGGCTTTGCTGAGGACCCATCTGTACAAGGGGAGGGAAGCAGGTGCTGTCTAATATGCCCAGTTACTGTAGCAGGTGCCATCGAGGGAAAGGCTGGACGGAGATGAGCTACAGACAGGGGCGCCTGGGTGGCCCAGTCCATTGAGCACCCGATTCTTGGTTTCGGCTCAGGTCATGATCTCACGGTTCCTGAGATCGGGCCCCTCATCGGGCTCTGAACTGACAGCGTGGAGCCTGCTTGGGATTCTCTCTCTTGCTCCCTCTCTGTCCCTCCCCTGCTTGCGCTGTCTCTATCTCGCTCAAAAATAAATAAATAAACGTTAAAAAAAATTAAGATGAGTTACAGACATTGAGAAAAGGGTCTCTATAGAATCCTATAAGGGGAATCCTACTAAATTGGCAGTTTTGTACACCTAATGCAACTTTATAAATATATATAGAAACCTTGGTTCTGTGAATTATATCAGCAACCACTTCCAAAAACCTGAACCATGCGCCACGCCGGGTGCTGAGCGCTTTACTTCTTTTTGTTTAAATTGTGTGTGTGTGTGTGTGTGTGTGTGTGTGTGTGTGTGTTGCTTTTTTTAACGTTTATTTTTTGAGACACCGAGAGAGACAGAGCATGAGTGGGGGAGGGGCAGAGAGAGAGGGGGACGCAGAATCGGAAGCAGGCTCCAGGCTCCGAGCTGTCTGCACAGAGCCCGACGCGGGGCTCGAACTCACAGACCGCCAGATCATGACCTGAGCCGAAGTCGGACGCCCAACCGACTGAGCCACCCAGGCGCCCCTGAGCGCTTTACTTCTAATACACATATCACCCCCACGGCAGCTCTATGAGGAAGATGCCGTCAGCCTCTCTGCAGAGGGAGAGGAGACTCCGTCCGGAGAGCATTATTTTTGGTGTTAGGAACACTTAACGGAGCAGCTGTTTGGGATGCCTGGGTGGATCGGTTGGTACACACACACACACACACACACACACACACACACACGTTAAAAACCCCCAAACATAGCAGCAATCCTCTTAGCAAGTTTCAAGTATACAATACCAACTGTCTCGTCCCCATTTCCCCCATTCCTCCAGCCCCTGCCAGCCACCTTCTGCTCTCTGTTCCTGCAGGTTGACTATTTTAGATGCCACATCCACACCACAAGTTGGGTATTATTGGGTAAATTATTATTATTATTATTGGGTAAATTATGAAGGGATACTTCCCAAACCCCACGACCTCCATCACGATATTACCTGCGTGCTCTGTGATTTATTTGTTGACACTACACATCAGTTTATCCCTCTGGACTGTGGCCTCCTCAGAAGCACTCACACGGATCTATTTATCTTCGTATCTTCTGTGCATAGCAGCTCCAGGCAGAAAAGATGCTCAATCAGTATATTGTGAAAGAATGAATTTGTGAATTAGGATTCGAGGGAAACAGGAACACAAAAAGATGATGAGAAGGAGAAGAAAAGCATTTTGTTAGTGCCTACGGGGTACGGGACTCGGAAACTCTGTACTCACACAGCCTCCTGCAGAGGCTAAAAAGCTAAAAGCTTTAATTTCAGATATACCGGCAGCTAACATAGGTCCATCCAACCTGAGGCACTTGAATGAGATGTGGAAGGTGGGGCAGAGCTTACTAGAACCTTTTTTTTTTTTTTAATATTTATTTATTTATTTTTGAGAGACAGAACGAGAGAGAAATTGGGAGTGGGGGAGGGGCAGAGAGGGAGTCAGAGAATCTGAAGCAGGCTCTGCACTGACAGCAGAGAGCCCCGATGTGGGGCTCGAACCTACGAGCTGTGAGATCATGACCTGAGCTGAAGTCAGACACTTTACTGACTAAGCCACTCGGGCGCCCCGCTTGCTAGAAACTTTATGATGGTGTCCTTACTCTGCCCTCTGATCTCATCTTTCCTTGCTTTTTCCTCTAAGCTTCACTCCAGCCATCCGGAACTTCCCCCACCTATTCTCCTATGTGCCTAGATCTCCCTTGATTCTTCACTGGGAACTTTGCTCTGCCTATTAGTGGCTTTCTAGCTAATTTCTGAGCTCAGCTCACATACCGCTTCCTCCAGGCAGCCTTCCGTGACTCTCACAGCCTGGATTAGGTGCTTTGCTGTGGTAAGAATTCTAAAGAAGCTCTCAAGATTTTCATTCCCTGGTGAGTTAGTCAAACGATAATCTAGGTGTTGCGGATCTGATGAAAATCCTATGTTAGTCGATTTTAAAAGGGGGGAATTTTCTGGGTTGACCTAATCTAATCACCTATGTCCTTAAAAGCAGAGAACTTTCTTTGGCCGGTGGTTGAAGAGGAAGGCAAAAGGGGATGTTAGAGAGATTCAAAGACTCTAAGTGTCATTTCCGGTTTGAAGATGTAAAGAGCCACGTGAGAAAGGATAGGCGTGACTTCCAAGGGCAGAGAGCATCCCACCCCCGCCCCCACCCCCACTCCCACCCTCCTAGGAAAGCCAGCAAGGACACGGGAACCTCAGTGCCAGCACCACACCGAGCAGAATTTTGCTGCCAAACTGAATGAGCTCCGGATAAGAGCCTTGCCTGGTTGACACCTTCATTCTGTCCTCCTAGACCCTGAGCAAAGAACCTCCCAATCCACTGGGCTTTCCCACCTACAGAACCCTGAGATTATCCCTGCGTGCTGTTTTCAAACACTCAGTTGATGGTAATTTCATACACAGCGATAGGAAACAGATACCTTCGTTATGTGTTCCCTTGGAACTCTTATTCTCTTATTAGCACAGTGACATTGTGATGGCTTGTTAAATTATGTCTCCAACTCCATTGTGAGTGCCCTTAGGGCAGCGGTTCTGCTGTCCTTGTGCATGGCTGTTTCCCGATGCCAAGTGCAGTGCCTGAAAGACAGAAGGCACTAAGATAATGTCGGTTAAGCGAGTAAGTCAATTTCCGCAAAGAGGGTCCGAAATGAGGTCCTAGAAGGGTCTGCCCATGGGCCTCAGTAGAAGGCTGTCCAGATGCTATTTTGTGGGAGACTGCGTCAGCCTACCAACCCAAGACACGCGGCTGTTATGCTGACGTGGTACTTGAGTAATTGAGGGAACACAGTGCTCACCTTTCTGTGAGTATCTGAAGCTTTTGCTGCTTTTCTTTCCTTTGGGATAAAATGTTTCCCTTTCCTGAGAGGCGATTTGGCAATTCTCAGTGGATAATTGGAAAGCTCGAACTTTCCAACCCTGGAGTGGTACATTCAAGGATCTGCCATAGCCTTGGTAGTGGGTACCAAATTGTGTGCCAAATTCATGCCTCAGATTCTTGGAGGAATTCTTCCTACACCTGTCAGTGTGGTCTGATTTTTATCTCAACCCATGTGTTTGCCAAGACTCTTGGTTGAAGGTAGGCTTGGGTAAAATGAGGATTTATAACTGCCTATACCTGGAATGTCTAAGGTTCAGAAATGTGGGTTCAGGAGTGATGAGATCCAGGGGCTGAAATGGGATCATCATGGATTTTTCTATCCCAACGTATCCTTGTTCAACTTTCCTCCATGTGTTGATTTCATTCTCCAGATGGCTCTCTTTACATGGCAGGAAAGATGAGCCACAGACCATTGGTTCTAGGACTATATGATCATCACAGCTCATTATTTCCAAGGAAAAGTGGAATGCTTCTCTTCTTTTAAAAAAAAAAATGTTTATTTATTTACTTTTGAGAGAGAGAGAACGAGCTCAAGCAGAGAAGGGGCAGAGAGAGCGAATCCCAAGTAGGTTCTGGGCTGTCAGCACAGAGCCTGATGTGGGGCTCGAACTCACAAACCATGACATCATGACCTGAGCCAAAACCAAGAGTTGGATGCTTAACATACTGAGCCACCCAGACACTCCTGGAATGTTTATTTTCATTGAAAAAAAAAAATTTAATGTTTATTTATTTTTGAGAGAAAAAGAGACGGAGTGCAAGCAGGGGAGGGGCAGAGAGAGAGGGAGACCCAGAATCCGAAGCAGGCTCCAGGCTCTGAGCTGTCAGCACAGAGCCCGACGTGGGGCTCGAACTCATGGACCACGAGATCATAACCTGAGCTGAAGTCCGCTGCTCACCAGACTGAACCACCCAGGCACCCCCACTTTTTTTTGGCAGTGTTTTCTAAATCAGGTCTATGTAAGTCTCCATCCTAGTTGGTCTCAACCTGTTTCTGTCCCGGTGTCTGGCCAGCCGGGGTCACCTGGCCACTTGGGTGGGGTGATCACAGAAGAAGTTAGCAGAGGAAGACGGAAGTGGTGCCAGATGGGCCACAAACAATGGTGAGCACCCCCCCCCCACGCAGTCCGCTTTCTTGAGACCCCTGGTCACTGTTCATTCCCTTGTGTCCACCAAGTCATTGTCCCCCTGCTTCCTGGAGCCACCCTCACTGCTGCTCTCCTTGGTGGTGACTTCAGTCACTCTGCCCGTCGCCTTCTCTCTGTTCCACACGGTGTCCTCATGGAAATCCCTGAGTAAACATAGATTTCCTTAACCAGGATTGCAGGTGCGACCCCTTAATTAAGAAGATCCAGGGGCGCCTGGGTGGCGCAGTCGGTTAAGCGTCCGACTTCAGCCAGGTCACGATCTCGCGGTCCGTGAGTTCGAGCCCCGCGTCGGGCTCTGGGCTGACGGCTCGGAGCCTGGAGCCTGCTTCCGATTCTGTGTGTCCCTCTCTCTCTGCCCCTCCCCCGTTCATGCTCTGTCTCTCTCTGTCCGAAAAATAAATAAAAAACGTTGAAAAAAACAAATTTAAAAAAAAAAAAAAAAAAGAAGATCCAGGTAAAGGATGTAACGCCGAGAAGGGTAAATGGTACTAATTTGCTTTGAGAAGACAAAATGATAAACCGCTCTTTTTCTGCACTCCTAGGGATGCTAATTGGCAATCCAGAGCTAGTTTTCTGATGCCCGGTTTTGTTTCCTGGAGAAAAATGCAGGAGTGGAAACGGAGGTTAGAAAGAGCAAGTGGGTGCCCACAGAGGAGCTGGTCAAGGAGTGGGGTGTGGATGGAGGAGATGGAATGGAAAAGGCTGGAATTGCCGGAAGGTCTTCAGAGAGCTGACGGAATAGACCCGGCTGGAGGACGACGCAGGACTGCCCCGTCACATTCAGGAAGGAAAACTGCACTCATACCGGGAAGCCATCTGAGCTCTCTGGTAGGTATGCGTGGTGACTCACGAAGCAGCAAACTGTTTATTTTCAGAGGTATCCCAGCAGGGGCTGGATGTCCGCCTGCCAGAGACGCTACAGAGGGGAACCTGACAAGTGTGCGAAAAGGGGGGAGTTTCAGAATTCCTTGGAACTGGGGAAGTCTGAGATTGGCCATCCAGCCTGTTCCCTTCCAAACTGGAGGTGCAGTCGGAGCTCATGACGGCCTGGGAGCGAGCTTCAGGGATCATGGAACGATTAACCCATGGTCGTGTCCTCATGGGACGTAGCTGAGAGTTACAATTTTGCATGGCTGCCAAGAACAATGCGAATTCTTCACTTTGTGGCATGAGTTCAAAGCTTGCAGAAGTTTCCTACGAATTCAGGATTTCTACCATTGAAAATCCATTCCATTTAAGACTTGGGGCCAATCCGCAGCAGGGCCCCACAAACAGTGGGCCTCGGGACAGTAACTCTACCTGACTTGACTTTAGCTGCCTTTCTGCACATTGGGAAGATGGATGGATGCTCTCTAAGGTCTGCTCCAGTCCTCAGGGTTCCTGGAGTTCCAGGATTGCATAGATACACAGAAGAACCTTATGTAAATCGACCTTGGCAGGGGCCCTGCCTGAGGCAGCAGGCCTGGGCAGGTAAGGAGGTGGAGGGATCCTGCATAGATGCGGCCAGAGAGTGCTGCAACATTGGCTTCCAGGCTGTTACTCCTGGGGCAACAGGTGCAAGTGGCAGAATAAACGAATAAATAATAAGTTCTCCGAGAGGACACCCATGTTCCTTTGTAGACTTTTGTCTGTTTAGTGACTAAGTATCTAGTCCACTGGGGGCATACTGGGATACTGTTGAATCCAAAATTGCTTCAGTCAGGGGCACCTGGGTGGCTCAGTGGGTTAAGCGTCTGACTTTGGCTCAGGTCATGATCTCATCGTTTGGGGGTTCAAGCCCCCCAGCGAGTTCTGAGCCGACAGCTCGGAGCCTGGAGCCTGCTTCAGAGTCTGTGTCTCCCTCTCTCTCTGCCCCTCCCCTGCTCGCACTCTGCGTCTCTCTCGAAAATAAATAAAGCGTTAAAAAAAAAATCACTGCGGCCAAACCAAATGACTCATGATTCCCAGAGCCTGGTACACAGTCTGTGCTTCCTATGATGTCTATGCGTCTCTGTGATTCTGATTTGGGTTCTTAGCATGTTCTTGTCAACCAAAGGTCTTTAAAGCCAGCCTAAGTCAAGGGGGAGTCTCAGGAGACGTGAGAGGCAAGTTCATGGATGTCAAATGCAGGAAGCAATGTACCGTTGGGCCACGTGGACCTGGGAGCTGGAAAGTTACACACACATTTCTGCCTCTCTCCGGGGTCTCCATGGTTCCCCATTTCCGTTTACCTCCATGGATGGTTCCATTCTCCCTCTCCTGTCATCGTGCACTTTTCTCTGCTGAGCAAAATACTGAAGGCAGGGATTTAGCATCGTGGGTACAAGAACGTGGGACCCACAATGCCCCCTTCACACCTGCGGACCCTGGCATGCTGCCCCTTTCTTCGGGCTCCTGTGTCTTGAGCTATAAATCGAACACCATACCAATGATCGAGGGTCATAAAGAAAAGCAATACCACGAGTTCCGCACTTGGTCCGTGGCTGGACTGTTGATTTCTTGAAGCAGGAGGGTCTCTCTTGTAAGGAAGGCACAAGGAAAGCAGGAATCAGGACAGGAAGTGGCCCCTAAAACTACCTGGCACGGTGCTATTGGAATCAAACAATTCCCAAACTGAGGAGACCTTTGAGATCATGTGAGGAAATCTTGGCGTCCCGCACATTCCTTTCTTCCCTTACGTACCCGAGAGCTTTTTCTCTTTGTCACACAAATGAGAAAAGAGCAGTGCCCGCACCTCAGGAAAACACATAGGAGTTTTGTTTCTAAACACCCTTCACTCATATGTGGCTCCTGAGAAACTTAATCAGAAGACCAGGGGGAGGGGAGTGGGTGGGGGGAAAGTTACAGAGAGGGAAGGAGGCAAACCAGAAGAGAGTCTTAAATACTGAGAACAAACTGAGGGCTGATGGGGGGGTGGGGGAGAGGGGAAAGTGGGTGATGGGCATCGAGGAGGGCACCTGTTGGGAGGGGCACTGGGTGTTGTATGGAAACCAAGTTGACAATAAATTATATAAAAATAAATTAATTAAAAATAAATAAGCGCCCTCCACCGCAGGTGTGAGAGCTAGTCACACTTTCATTCCGGCTGGGTTTACTCCCGTCACTGGTGCTGACACAGGAGTCACTCTGCTGGTCCCGGGAGCACCGCAGTGCAGTGGATCGATGGAGGCAAAGAGGCCAGTCGTGCCTTGTTTTCATCCTCGTGATGAAGCAAGAACATTGCCGGCAAACAGGGGCAGCTGGGATGCTGGTGGATGTTTCCATGCAGGCAGGAAGCCAGGTTCAGCCACCTGGACCTTGAGTCTCTAACAGAACCTCCCAAGATCCCTTCCAAGATGGTTGCCTGCAGACCCGCCTGCCTTGTGTCTATCAGCAGGAGCACATGTTTCGGCACGCCTCTGTGGACCAGGCGCTGCCCTAGGTGTTCCACTGAATACTGACATTAGCCCAGTGACTTCAGCCCTGATGTTCCCATTTGATGTAAAAACTAAACAAGGCCTCAGAGAGGTGAAGCCACCTCGTCGGGATCACACTGCTGGTCAGTGGGGCAGCTGGGATCAAAACCAGATCGGTCCTGCACTGCCGGTGGGAGTGCACACTGGTGCAGCCACTCTGGAAGATAGCGTGGAGGTTCCTCAGAAAGTTAGAAATCGAACTACCCTACGATCCAGCAATGGCACTACTAGGTATTTATCCAAAGGATACAGCTGTGCTGTTTCAAAGGGGCCCGTGCACCCCGATGTTTATGGCCGTGCTATCGACAATAGCCAAAATATGGAAAGAGCCCAAATGTCCATTGACAGATGAATGGATAAAGAAGACGTGGTTTGTGGGTCGCCTGGGTGGCTCAGTCGGTGACGCGTCCGACTTCAGCTCAGGTCGTGATCTCGCGGTCTGTGAGTTTGAGCCCCACGTTGGGCTCTGGGCTGACAGCTCGGAGCCTGGAGCCTGCTTCGGATTCTATGTCTCCCTCTCTCTCTGCCCCTCCCCTGCTCACATTCTGTCTGTCTGTCTCTCTCTCTCTCTCAAAAATAAACATTAAAGAAAAGAAGAAGACGTGGTTTATATGTACAATGGAGTATAACTCGGCATTCAAAAAGAATGCCATTTACAATAACAGGGATGGAACTAGATTGTATTACACTGAGTGAAATTAGAGAAAAACAAATATCATATGACTTCACTCATATTTGGAATTCAAGATACAAAACATGAACATAAGGGAAGGGAAGCAAAAATAATATCAAAACAGGGAGGGGGACAGAACATAAGAGACTCTTAAATATAGAGAACAAACTGAGGGTTGCTGGAGGGGTTGGGGTGGGGGGATAGTCTAAATGGGTAAGGGGCATTAAGGAGGGCCCTTGTTGGGATGAGCACTGGGTGTCATGCATAGGGGATGAATCACTGGAATCTACTCCTGAAATCATTATTGCACTGTACGTTAACTGACTTGGATGTAAACTTAAAAAAAAAAAATTAAAAAAATAAACATACATCTAAAATAAACAACAGCAAACCAACACCAGATCTGTCCATCTTCAAAGTACAAGCCCTTCCCCACAATAGCTAATGGCTAATCCCTTCCATGCACAACTGCATTTAACCTTCATAAGAGCAGAGCAAGGTGACCGTTATCAAGGAGTGCGAGGCTCCGAGACGTTAATTAAATTATCCCAAGTCCCAGATTCATGGACCCTGCATTTCTTCATCTTATGTTGCTTTGCACCGGGTCCTGGGTTACAGCTGTGAATGACCTACGTGTTCTCACCTTCACGGAGCATCCTCCCTATTGGGGAGCGAGGTGTATTGTGCCACGTGATAACCCATGATGCGGTAGGAAGTGACATAATGGGACACACGTAGCCTTGTGACATTAGAATGAGAGAGGTGTCTGGGAAGAGGTCCTTGAGGAGGTGTAAGCCGAATCCCGGCTAGGAAGGGAGAAAGCAGGTGCTGTGGTCTGAATGTTTGTGTCACCCTAAAATTAAGTGTTGAAGCCCTAACCTTAGGAGTGATGGTATTTCAGGTCGGGACCTTGGGAGGTAATTAGTTACATGAGGTCATGAGGGTGGGCCCCCAAGATGGGATTAGTGTCGTTAGATGACGAAGAATGACCAGGACTGGCTATTTGCCCTGTGAGGGCACAGTGAGAAGCCAGCTGTCTTCAAGCCAAGAAGAGGGCTCTCACCGGGAGCCCGAATCTACTGGTACCTTGATTTTGGCCTTCTGGCCTCTGGAACCATGGGAAATAAATGTCTGTACTTTAAGCCGCCTGGTCGATGGTATTTGTTACAGCAGCCTGAGCGGACTAATACGGCAGGACTCTAACCTAATTCAGGGAGGCCACAGGGTCTCTCTCCTCTGCCTGCTGCCTTCTGCCAGCAAGGAAAGTAAGAAATATTAGCAATGCACGGTGTTCAAAGTTACCCAAATGTTCTGCCTGGGCCTGCACAGGTCTTTCTGGAGTAGGTTAAGGACAAGTCCAGGGAGAGTTACTGGGTTTCACTGGGGAGAAGGCAATAGACGGGTAGCCACTAACTGAAATGTTTCTGGGCGTTGAGTCAATTTCTAGGGGAAATGGAAGGTGGATGAACTGGCACCCGTGAGTGTGTCTGACATCTGCCTCTTCCTAGTTCTGGATACAATTTCACCAGTAAAACATAGTTTCTCAGTGTGATGGCTGCTACTGACAAGGTAAACGAAGCCCCCTCAGCTTTGAGGTCAGGGAGTGAGGAGGGAGAGGCCAGAAGATACTTTCCTAGTGTGAATGTTTTTTTGTTTGTTTGTTGTTGTTGTTGTTGTTGTTGTTGTTGTTGTTGTTGTTGTTGTTTTTATCGGCTCCCGGCATGTTAGAGCTGGAGGGGAACTTAGATTCAGCCAAGTCCAACCCCCCACATCTGACAGATGGAGAAGGGGGAGTCACCAGTTCAAGGGAAGCGCTCCGTGGTGGCAGGGCTGGGAAGAGAACCCTTGTCCGTCCATCTCGGAAACAGAGACTTCTCTGGGGACTTGAAGCACAAAGTCGTTACGTAAAGGGAATTAACGACATATAGAGTTATTGAAAACACGAGAAGAGCAGGAATCAGGGAACACTGTGACCCTATGATCTTCCCACCTTTCTTGGGGGTCTAGCGTCCATGTGGCTTTCTGTTTCCCTCAGCATATGCCTTCCTTGCTCTAAAAAATCTACCCCTTTTTAAAATGTTTATTTCTTTATTTTGAGAGGGAGAAAGCAGGGGAGGGGCGGGGGGGGGGGAGGGAGAGAGAGAACCCCAAGCAGGCTCCACACTGTCAGCGCAGAGCCCAACATGGGACTCGATCTCACAAACTGCGAGATCATGACCTGAGCCGGAACCAAGAGTCGGACGCTTAATCGACTGGGCTACCGAGGCTCCCCGTGAATTTTATTTTAAAGGACATATGGGCACGTTTAGAAATGAACTAGAAAAAGTCAAATGTTATGATAGGAAAATGGGCAAGATTCAGTCAGGCATCCAGGCATAGACTGTAGGTATGGACAGATCTGGATTCTACTTCTGGCTCCGTCTATCATCCCCATTTTGTATCTAACGTTACTGGCCAGAGCACAATCGAAGCTTTCCAGAAAGACTCCCCCAAGTGAGAAAGCTAGATGGGGCGTGGCTTTGTTTGGGGATCCCTTAGTTCTGGGATACAAATGTTAATGTGTGGGATCCCTTAGTTCTGGGATACAAATGTAAAAATTTGGAATTATAAACCCCTGCATTTCAACACTGGGAAATTATTGCCATACGTACAAGTGAGTGAGTTGCTCATTTATAGTCATACCATGTCCTTATTTATCGTCTGTTTCATTCCCACAAGGGTCTGAGGGAGCTGTGATTCTGTATTAGGCCAGACTGAGTAGCAAATCGATCTGAGCTCCGAGTGCTGGGAGGGACCAAAGCTTTTTAGCTGTAGCTACTGCAACATTTTCTCCCCTTTCTCCACTTGGCAGCATAATGTTTTGCAAAAGAGACAAAGATAAATATTCGCACTTAAAAGTAGAAGAATCAACAGATGTCACGGATATTTTTAAACCAATTACTGAGCCAGTCCTGCAGAAGCAGGCACATGAAATATAGATGTGGCTTCCTGCACCAAATCTGATTTGTTTCTGAGACCATTCCTTCATCACAGCTTGAGCCGCATTCCAATGTACCCAGAACAAACTGATGAACAATTGGCATTCGGGGTTGTTAGCAACCCTGCAGACAATTTACGAGGCGCACTATGGCCATCGTCTTTAATAACAATCAACGCAGAGCGCTGTTTTCTCACCAAGGGCTGGAAGCGGGAGGCACTGACTGCTCAGACCCCCTCACGTGACCGGCTAAGCAAGGAAATATCTCCTTCTGTTCCTCTTCCAGTTTGAGCGGAAGGCGTGTTTTCATGCAAATGGACAAGGTGAGGCAATGATGTCCAGGCTGCAGCTTTGGAGAGGGAGCTCTCTGAAGCCTTACGGTATGTTCCTGCACACCTCCTGCTAGGGTTCTATGTAATAATACTTCACTGCCTTGTGGCGGGACTGAGTGTTCTTGTGTGATAGAGGTGTCCTCATTTTTTAGAAAGTTTATTTATTTATTCTCAGATGGGGGAGGGGCAGAGCGAGGAGAGAGGGGATCCCACGCAGGTCCTGCACTGTCAGTGCAGAGCCCGATGCGGGGCTTGACCTCACGAACCGGGAGATCGTGACCTGAGCCGAAGTCAAGAGTCGGAGGCTTAACCGGCTGAGCCACCCAGGGGCCCCGAGGTGTCCCCGTTAATAAGGACAGGTGCTCGGCCTAATGCATTCACAAATCATCACCGAGCTGCTGATTTGTGCAAGGCGCTGGAGACACAGTTGCAAACAAGATAGACAAAGTCGCTGCCCTCCCGGAATTTGGGGTGGGGGGGAGAAATTTCATTCCACGAGGAATTACAAATGTGGCCAGTATTAATGAAAAGATGTTGGCTACCTTTCCTCCATCCCTGGGTATAATCCAATGGCTTTCAGCGTGTGGTCCCCACATCAGTACTGGCAGCTTCATTCGGGAACTTGTCAGAAATGCTCATTCTCAGGCCCCATCCGTGGCCCTGCTGATTCAGAAACTCTGGGGATGATGGCTAGCGATCGGTGGTTTAGCAAGCCCTCCCGGTCGTTTTGCGGCATGCCCCAGCTATTGTGGCCCAACTGGGTCAAAACCCATGATAGTTGAATGGGGGGTCAGAGAAATACGTTATTAGAGCGGCAAGAAAATGCCACGTAAGCCTCACGGTACAAGTTTTCCAGTAAACCGTGTTGGAGAATGTGGTCTGGGGGCCGGACTAGGCTACGTGTCTTCCCCACATCCAGACTTTGGAGCCTGTCTGGGGGGAGAGGCGGATCTTCTAATGCAGGGGACGCCCAGCCGACTCCCTGCGGCATCGCAGGACTACCTTGTCAACTAAGAAGCACAGACGATCTCAGGCCTTCACTGTCCACCCAAAGGAAGACCCAAGCAGGCGGGCTCACCTCAGGGGAGTGGAGGTAGAAGGGAAGCCCTTCCTATAACCCCGAGTCAGGCAGTGAAGGAGCGCTGGAGGCCGGCTGCACCGTGGGTGAAATGACAACTTCTAGCACGTTGGTCCCTCGGTGAAACATGGCTGGGGCTCTGATCGGCACCAATTGGATTAACTATTCTTGGGGGTGCAGGGGAGGGCGTGAAGCAAATGGGACAAAGAGGCTCCGTCTTCCTCTTTTTGGCCTGGAGGAACAGGGTGGAAGTCTCACCTGCCACGGGGCTGAGGATTGTGGCTTCTCCTAAAACGGGGAAGATAGAAGATGCTACAAACGGGAGGTGGGGGGTGGCAAGGCGTTTTAGGCGGGAGTCCGGTCAGGAACGTTCTGGAGCCATAGGGAAGAGCCTCCGTTTTGGTTCATTTGGTGAGATTGTTTCCCATTCACTGCATGCTTTCAATTTCTCCTTTGGCCCTGGTGACTTTCCTCTATTTCTTTAGTGTTAGTCTCTGACTTCCTACCTCCTTCTCTTATAACCTGTCTCCTCACTCATCGTCCTCACGCCAGGCGACTGTTACCGACTGAGGCTTCTGTAACTCTGAAACGCGGCAGAATCGTCAGAACTATCACGGAAGCACCGGGCTGTGGGTTGTGTCTCTGGCGGGGAGGGTGTGATTATGGGGCAGATGGCCACCTACGCGCAGGTCAACATTGCCTTGAAATCAATCGGCGACTCACTGAGGAGTGTGGCTAAAATGTCCAGCGTGTGGCCTTGAATCTCATCAGGGGACTGTCACCCGAAGGGATGACAAAGGAGCATGGGGGAAAATGCATGTACCTTGTGACGCCAGAGAAGGAGGCCCACCACCTCCAGGGTTTTGAAAGCAAGGTCAGCGTGTATGGAAAAAGTCACAGAAAAGCCGCAGCTCCCCCAGGAAGCTTCCAGATTGAAGTGCCTGATGCTCTCAGAACTGGAGCACCTTTTGTGGGGGGAATGGGATTTCCCACTGCTGCTTTAATTTCCACCCGTGCACCAATGTCTCTTATACCCACAGCATGAACCTGTCTCAGGAGCACAAGAGCTACTTACTCAGCTACGTCTTGTTCTCAACTGGGCTGATGGCCTTCATTTCGGATCGCCTCTCCTGTGCGTCCCATCACGAGCGGGTGCGACACCATGGGATGAATGCTAGGCAGGCAGACAAAACAGACACGTGCCGTAAGTTCATTCGGGTGTCCTGGAGCTCCCACCTGTCTAGGCAGTTCTTCCAGAGCCTGCAAAATATAGCAGTCCTCTCTTCCCACCAGACCTCCTAACCAGTTGCAAAATGAGGCAAACTAGGCAGGAAGACGGAGAAACAAAACCTCTCTTGATGAATGATAACGTGTGGTTGGGGAGAATGTTGCTTAGTTGAAGAGCCAAGATGAACTTGCTGGTTCCTCCAGCCTAGGCCGTGGAAGAGCCCGTCTGAGGGAAAATCTGAGCATCCAAAGGAGACACCCAGATCTCTGCTTCTCGCTGGTCCCCAGGAGATAGAAGGAGAGACCAAAAGAGTAATGTTCATGGTGCTTGTGGGGCTACCTCCAGCTTCTTGAGACATCGGGCCGATGGACTTGTCCTCCAACGCTTGCTCCACCACTATGGGGAGGAGCAGAGGCAGAAGGCCGAGCCTATCTAGGCAGAATCTTCCATACAGAAGGACGGTGAAGAGAAGAGAAAGCTTTCCACAGCAGCAACCTTAATGCCTTCATTCCCTCCTGCACCTGCTTCTCGCTTCTCGAGACAGAATGGTGCACAGTGAAGACGACGTTTCAGATTAAAAGGCAGCGTGGGAGCCTGGAGTTGGGAGTTAATCCATTTGACCTGAGGGTTTGGAGGAAGGCTGCACAGAAGAGGTGATGGTGGAGGTGGGCCTTGGAAGACAAGCTGGTGTTTGCCAAGAAGAAAAAGAAAGCGTCCTTGGCGGAAGGATTGTAACAAAAGTGGGGGGGAAGAGAAAAATGTCCAGTGCCCTCTTCCATGTGGAATGTGTGGGGAACTTGCAGCAGGGACGTTATCTTAGTAGATAAAGCACAAGACAGAGGTGTGTCTGGGAGTAAGGGTGGCCAAGGACCGGGGCGTCTCCCAGGCATCATCCTGGCAGGGCCAAGAACGTTGGAGAAAATCTTCCTGCTGATGCAGAAAGCTGTGTCTCCGGTATCATTCAGCTTTCAGGCCGGCTACCATACCTGGGCTTTTTGCTTCCACCAGTTGGGACAGGAGAGCCTTGTTCTTTTACGGAGCATCACAGAACCTCACAGAGAGGTTAGGGGAGAGATGTTCCTCAAAACCTTGCACAGGCACTTATATTTTCTAAAGAGATGGGCAGGGGCGCCTGGGTGGCGCAGTCGGTTAAGCGTCCGACTTCAGCCAGGTCACGATCTCGCGGTCCGTGAGTTCGAGCCCCGCGTCGGGCTCTGGGCTGATGGCTCAGAGCCTGGAGCCTGTTTCCGATTCTGTGTCTCCCTCTCTCTCTGCCCCTCCCCCATTCATGCTCTGTCTCTCTCTGTCCCAAAAATAAATAAACGTTGAAAAAAAAAAATTTAAAGAGATGGGCAGAATGCCAGAGCAGAAATGGGACTCTTTGGAACCTGTAAAACACCGTTAAGTTTCATCTTTTAGAGTCAAAGGAATGAGTGGCTTTATTTATTTTTTTTTTTTCCGGAAATTCTTCATAAAAGCCACTTTGCAAAGTCTGGAGTGCAGGATGTGTCACACCGAAGGCACTTGTATTTTTACCTTGGAAGAGAAAGTGCTGCTGTCACTTCTCTTTGTTCTAAAGGATGGGATCTTTCTGGTGCTGGGACAGTTTTCCCCAGAAGCCTCCCCTATCTTTTTTCAAAGTAGGCTGCACGCCCAGTGTGGAGCCCAGTGCGGGGCTTGAAACCACCTTAAGATCAAGACAAGCTGAGATCAGGAGTCAGACACTTAACCCACTGAGCCAGCCAGGCATCCCCTATTTTTTTTAACCCCCAGAAGCGATTTCCACAAAAGAATCAGGAAGGTATGAGAAGTGGGTTGTGAATATTATTGTTCTTTATTGCAGGTATGTCCACGCTGGCTTGGAATAAAAGAATAGAAGGGGTGCCCAAGATGAGCCAGGAATAGGACCAGGCACTGCAGGTACTTTTTTCATTCTAAGCAATAGAGTGCTGTTATTCCCATCATATAGATGAGAAAACTGAGTCCCAGGACTGTGTCACTTTGTGCTCTTCCTAAGGCACCATGCTTGTTCTCTAGAACGTTGGACCAGAAATTAGGTCTAATCTTAATTTTTGTTTCTTCTCTTCCTAAACCCCATTCCTGCATTGCTTCTATCACTCTGAGTAGGTGGCTAGCCCTTTTCTTGTCCTTGGTCTCCTTGGGGGAAAATATTCAAGATACGACTTAAAAAAACGAGACTTACATTTGTCCAACATCCAGAGGATTGGTGTCCCGTGGTGAGCTCTAACTCATACAGTCTAGGGACTAACTCACCCATTTCCAGAACTTTCCTTAGAAATTGCTATTTACTCAAGATCCACGTATGAGTGAAAAAGCATGTGATACCTGTCTTCTCTGACTGACTTTTTTCACTCAGCATCGTACTTTCCAGGTCCATCCACGTTGCCGCAAATGGCGGCAGCATGGCATGATTTCATTCTTTCTCATTGCCAAGTAGACTTCCATTGATGAGCACTGGGTGTTGTGTGTAAGTGATGAACCACGGGAATCTACCCCAAAAACCAAGAGCACACTTTACACACTGAATGTGAGCCAATTTGACAATAAATTCTATCAAAAATTTTTTTATTAAAAAATTTAAGGGGCGCCTGGGTGGCGCAGTCGGTTAAGCGTCCGACTTCAGCCAGGTCACGATCTCGCGGTCCGGGAGTTCGAGCCCCGCGTCAGGCTCTGGGCTGATGGCTCGGATCTTGGAGCCTGTTTCCAATTCTGTGTCTCCCTCTCTCTCTGCCCCTCCCCCGTTCATGCTCTGTCTCTCTCTGTCCCAAAAATAAATAAACGTTGAAAAAAAAAAATTAAAAAAAAAAAAAATTTAAAAAAAGAAATTGCAGTTTACTGTATGAGCCCTATCAGAAGCATCACCACATTACCGCTAAAACTTTTCTCTAATGCTTATGTTTAAATTTTCAAATTAATACATGTTCCTTAAGGGTAATTTTTTAAACTGAAAACCGAGAGAAGATAAAAATAAAAATCCTACAAACGTCCGTTAATCACCACAGTAATACCTAGCATTTTTCTTTCCGAGTTTTAGAGTTAAACCACTTTTTAAATGTTTTTTTTTTTTTTTAATTCACTTATTTATTCTTGACAGAGAAAGAGAGTGTGCCTGCATAAGCAGAGGAAGGGTAGGGAGAGAGGGAGAGACTGAGAATCCCAAGCAGGTCTCCGCACTGTCAACGCAGAGCCCGATGACGCGGGGCTCGAACCCTTGAACCACGACTGAGCCACCCCAGCGCCCCAGAGTTAAGCCATTTTTGGACATTTGTGAGACACTCAAATTCTCCCTCCTTCATCTGTACACGGAGTCCAAAAGCAAGTTGTGCAAGTTCTCCAAGCCTTGGCTTCCTGCTCCTGCCATGGTTAGCTTGACGACGAAAGGCCATACGCCTGGGGAGCATCAGGCACAGTGCCTGACACAGAACTGGTCTCTACTAAATCGTAGCCATTAGCACTGCCACCCAAGTTCAGGCATCAGAGTCCTTGTGTTTGCTGGAATCCCAAACCGGTGCCCCGTGATACACTCTTTGTCTTCCCAGAGACCTCCTGACCTTCCTTTCAGGGGTATTGATGTTTAAGAATAATCAGTTGAGGGGCGCCTGGGTGGCTCGGTAGGTTGAGCATCGGATTTCGGCTCAGGTCACGATCTCGCGGTCCATGAGTTCGAGCCCCGCGTCGGGCTCTGTGCTGACAGCTGGGAGCCTGGAGCCTGTTTGGGATTCTGTGTCTCCCTCTCTCTCTGGTCCTCCCCGCTCATGCTCTGTCTCTCTCTCCCTGTCAAAAATAAGTAAACATTAAAAAAAAAAAAAAAATATCAGTTGAGTGCCCTGTGAGCCCAAGGGGCGGGGCTCTTGTCTCTTATCTATCGCTTGTTTTCCCAGTACCTAGAAAAGTAGCTGGCACCTCGTAATTTCTCAGTATTTATTGTTGAGTAAAGGAATAATTACCCAGGAATAAAGGAATAAGCACCCAAGACTTTTCTAAAGAGATTCACACTATGCCAACGTGGTACTTTCTACGTGCTCATTCATTCATAAACATTTATTAAATGTGGACCATGTTCTTGGCATTAAAACATCACTGTCAAGGGGACAGATATGAATCAGGCATGGATCTTGCTGTTGAGGAGCTTGTGGACTGAGAAGGGGGACATAGTCCAAGGGAGAAATGATAGGTGACAAGGGAGGTACTTAGACAGTGTTATGAGTTTTCAGGAGAGAGTTCCATGGGCTTCCGCTTTTAACTGTTGGAACCAGAGTGACAAGGACATTTGAACAGACCTTTGAAAGATACCTATATACTTGTTTACTCAACCAATCTAGGAAAATAACCAGCCAGTCAGTGGATAAATGAGTTAGATTTAAAAAAAAAAAAAAAAAGCCCATACAAGTAAATAGTCAATTGAATTGACCAGCTGTCTAACTTAACTGTCTAGTTGATTCAGTCAAAACAATCTTGTTTGGGCACCAGTGCTCCCATACGTATTTCCATGGCAAATGAGAAATTTGCCAGGCCCTGTATCTTGTCTCGAATCTCCACACCGAGAGTTCTGACTTCAACAATTCATTAAAACCTTGTGTCTGTGCCAAGATCTCCTTGCTTCTCCACCTCCCCCCCCCCTCCACTCCTTCATTAAAACGGAGTGATTATGCAATCCTATCCCTCTGCACAGGGCTCCTTCTAAAAATGTCCTTCTGCAAATGTCGTGGTCATGGCTGATTGGCACCAGGAGACGGCGGGAGACGGCGGGAGGTGGCAGCAGCCGGCAGGAGCTCTTCTTCTGAGTCTAGTTTGGCAAAATGCTTTCTCAGGGATGGGCCGTGGGTCACTCCCAGTGCCAAGTGCACAGACGAGCAGGAGTCAAAGGGAGAGGAGACCAAGGGCAACGTAGGGCAGGTAAAGTGGCAGCTGAGTGGATGACAATAAGTCAGGGACTCTTAGAGCTCCCAAGAAGCTTGGCTACAATGAGGTCCGATACGTTTATGTCACAGATAAACAAAGTGGTTCCAGAGCACGCAGCTGGTGGTGGGAACACCGAAGTTGGTGGCAAGCTTTCTTTCCCTCACCCTCCTGTGTCCCATCTCCTGTGTGGAGGGTGAGAGATGAACAGGCATGTGAGAGGCCGGGACCACGCTGTTCACAGGCGTCACGTCTTAACCGGGCCACTTCCTGACCCATGAAATAGACGCACAGGGTTCTGAGCCCAGGAGCAAGTGCCGTAGGGGAGGCGGGAGGGCACTGGTTGTTGCCTTTGGGAAATTAGATCATGAAAAAGAAGGGGTGTGGGTGGAGGGGTGGGGGGCCAGAATGAAACAGCCGTTCAGTGGTGCAGAGAAAGATGTGAAGGAGCCTTCTCCCGTGAGTGACCGTTGTCACCATGTAGAAGTCACCCATGCTGGAACGCCACATTTTGCACATTGAGTGTCGATGTATACCGTACTAAACCAAACGGAACAGCCCTTCAAATGCCAGCCTCCAGCCTCCCAGGTTGCGACTCACAAGTCTCACAAATCAGCGTTGACGAACTGTCTACGGTCTGGTGATGGCCGACGCTCATCTCTTTGTTCTGAGTGTGAGGGCCGTGCAGGCCAGAGGACTCTGTCTTCCGTCCCTGCTTCGCCCTTTGTGGGTTCCTAGGAAAGATTAGGATGGGTTGTTCCCTCCACTTCCCGTGGGCTGTGGGAAAACCGAGGGGGCTCTTGGGCCCTCTCCCAGCCTAGTCCTGCCCCACACTGGCTCAACGGGGGAGATCGACTCTGGGGACACACTTCCTTTCTTGGGTACCCACTTGGGGAGAGAGCACCAGTGTCCGGAAGGGACCACAAGTCTTTCCGAGATGTTCTATTGGAAACCTCTTGCTCATCCTTGGTGCTGACTCCAGATGGGGGAGGGCGACAGGATCGGATGAGGCCCTCTCTTTCTAATATTCTGTCAGTATCTAGCCCTGGTATAGCTTCTCGAATATTTTTCTTCTTTTTCAGTCATGTTTTTTAGTCAAGTTGTGGCAGACAAGGAAAAGTGCTTTTAGCTTACATTCCCCAAAATAACGGTAGCTGTCATTGATGTACTAGGCACTATTCCAAGTGTTTTATGTATTTAATATGATGGTCACGACTCTCTGAGGGAAGTACTCTGGTTCTTACACACCTGATGTCTGAACAAATCGAGGCATGGAGAGGTTAAGTGACTTGCCCACGTGTGGGTCCAGTGGCAGGGCCAGCACTGTCTGAAGCCAGCCAGCCCGAAGTGCATGCTCCTACTGAGTGCTCCGTCTCTCCGATTGAGCCCCGCCTTGTGGCTCTTTAAAACATAAAAGCCAAGAATGTGACATCCTGGGTTCTTCCCGGGACACTTTCCCTGGTACTTTGGTCTGAATGCAGAGGTACACGCAGAGACTGTGGTGTGAAAGAATATCGGTTACTCTTCCAGTCTTAGTGACTGGATCCGTCATGCATTGGTTGAGAAGATTAATTTGAAAAACATGATAGAACTATTCTTTGATGGAGAGACGGGCCCCTATCAGGTCAGGCTGAGTCACATGAATTGTTTTGTTTGTTTGGCGGCTTCTTCGCTTCTGATGCTGCAGGAGGGTTGAGGCAGGGCCCTGAAGCAGGACTACCCAGACCAAAGAAGACCAGGCCAGTGGACCCATGTGTTCCCCTCTCTGATCTTTTACACCTGGCTGATGATGCCAGTCAATTCTGGCCGTGTTTCCTGGTGAACCCAGATGCAGCCTCAGACTTTTTCTCAGTTCTCAGCTAATAAAGCAACTTCTGCCTGCAGAATGGAGCTGGTATTTAAGACAGGAGCCATTTACCCTGGCTAGCTGAAAAATAACAAGAAGGATACAGGCAGAGAACAACCCAAAGCTAGGTAACCTGAATGGTAAAATTTGGCATGCTTGTCTGAGACTCTGGGGCCCCATTAATCCTTGCCCCACACCTATTTTTTGTGATAATAATTTAGGAGCACAGCTCAGACTTCTAGACTCCCTGAAATCCAGTTCCAAGAAAGCCCAAGACCTACTGAGAAAAGGGCATTCCTGCTCCTTTCCACTTTGAACTTGACTTCCATCACTAGATTGGCTGTTCCCAGCATCATTAAGCCCTACCCAGAAAAGACTTTACCTTACCCCAAGTGTGTGCTGAGGCCCCTGGGCTACAGAAGAATAATCGTGATCCAAGTGAAAGACAGACAACAGAACAGGTGGGCATTTCAATAAAGTGAGGTTGTCCTGTAACCCTAACTCACACTTATAAGGGACTTGCTACGATCTGGGCACTGTTATAAGTATGTCACATATAACTCATCTGGATGCTTACAATAATCCTATGTAGACAGTTGTATTATTACAGAAGGGAGATTAAGGCAAAGAGAAGTTATATAATCTATCACCTATTCTTGTATACCTGAGCATACATCTGGGCTTGTGCTTGGGTTTTGAAAGGAATACTTAGTATTAGGGTGGAGGGAAGGAAGGATATATTCTTAAGCACCTGCTACATGCCATGAACCGTGTTATGTGCCCTTACATATGGTCTCTCATATTTCTTCCTCCTAGCCCTGCTGTTTTCCTTCTCCCACACATGATTCCTTGGAAGGAAATTAGCTCTTCCAAGGTCACACAGCTGGACAGTAGTGGAGTTAGGGATTCAAAGCCTACTCAGTTTTCCTTTGCGCTCTAAATTTCTCATTCCACTCTAAGAAGTTAAAGAAGAATGTGCTTCTCGAAAGGAGAAAAAGGAAGTTGATTTGGTAATAGAGAACTCTGGTGCTTTGCCATTTGAAGGGCCCCTCTGATACCCCATCCTGAAGATCTCATATCAACTTCAAGATTCACTGTAATTTGGGGAGAGATAGCGGGAGGGAGTGGGGGTGAGAACATGTGAGATCTTGGTTAGGTTTTGCAGAAGCCAATAATTGCTATGATCCAGGACTGTTCTCTCTGGTCTGTGACCTGCCTCAAGGTGTTGCTAGAAGGCAGTTAAATGTTCTAGTTTGAAATAAGTTATACTTAAGGAAAGAGAAAGAAATAACAAAGTGTAAAAGCTCCAATTCAAGATGATCCTTCTTTCCGATCTGCTTTCTGCAACTGAGAATGACATCAGTGTTTTCTACTTATTTTATTGGAAGGTGAATAATGGCTTCTTAGAGGCTCTGAATTTCCGTCATTGTCAGGGCTACAATCTAATGGTTTATTACGAGGAAACAGAAGTGCTGTTTGGGGAGAAAGTCCATGCCCTCGAGCCTGTCTTGACTTACCTTGGCTTTAACAAATTCTTTCCTTCAGGGCAGGTTCTGGTTTCTGGTTGGAAAGATCTCAGTATCTTCCCCATAACTGCCAGGCCAAATGAGAAGCTGCCTGACATCTGGCCTCTCGTTCTCAACATTGTTAAAAATTGGATTCCCCAATCCTCTGACTTCCCTTGACTTTATTGATCCAAGTTCCTCAAAGCTTCCAGTCCACAAATAGTGCTATTTGTGAGAACAAAACCATAGAGGTTATAAGATATCACTTTATTTTCCAACCATCCACCCATTCATCCATCCATCCATCCATCCATCCATCTATCCATCCATCCATCCCAAACCCCTAGTGAGTACCCACCCTGTGCAAGCTGGAGCAAAAAAAAGTTCAAAGTGCAAAGTGCAAAGGCCTGAGGCTGTAACGAGCTCTGCCTGTTTGAGAAACAGAAGAAGACAATGTGGTTGGAAGGTGGGGAAAAAGAGGGATACCAGAAAGAGAGGAAGGGTCCACCATGGAAAAGATCATGGATTTTGACCTAAGTACCATAGAATGCCATGGCAGAGTTCTAAGCAGAAGGACTCTCTGAGCTGGTTTTGTTTTAAGAAGGCCACCCTAGGGGTGCTTGGGTGGCTCAGTTGGTTAAGCGTCTGACTTCAGCTCAGGTCGAGATCTCACGTTCCGTGAGTTCGAGCCCCGCGTCGGGCTCTGGGCTGATGGCTCAGAGCCTGGAGCCTGGTTCCGGTTCTGTGTCTCCCTCTCTCTCTGCCCCTCCCCCATTCATGCTCTGTCTCTCTCTGTCTCAAAAATAAATAAACGTTACAAAAAAAAATTAAAAAAAAAAAAAGACGGCCACCCTAGCCTCTCCCAAGAATGGATTACCGCGCAAGGGGGTCAACGGAGACTAGTTTGGGGGGCATTGCAACAGTGCAGGCAAGATGACAGCTTGACTTGAACTAGGGGGCAGCAATGGAGTTTTCAATAAGTGATTATATTTGGGATATACTTTGTAGGCAGAGCTAAAAGAACTTGCTGATGGGCATGGGGAAGATGGGCAAAGAAAGACAGATATCAGAGTTTTGGCTTGAGTAACTAACTGCTGGTGCCGTTGTCTGGGAACGGACAGGATGGAGTTTGGGCAAGGTTAGAGCATGTAAGGTCCTTCCAGCTTTAACTGTCCTTGAGTCTCAGTAGCAGCCCAAAGCACGTGTGCTGGCCCCAGCTTAGCCTAGACTGTGGTGAGCAGCTGCGGCCGTCCCAGGAATAAGGGCTGAGTGGGCACGAGGCCCCACTGAGGGCTGAGAGGTGAAGACGCTGGCATCTGGGCCAAGCTTTGTAGCAGACCCGCTGAGCCAGCACAGGTGGAAGCCATGATGCTCCTTAGAGCCACATCCTGCCTCGCATCCTTTGCTGCCTGAGGGACACACAGGGAGTAACCGGGAAATGTCAAGAGGCATTGGAAAAGTCTGGGCTAGAGCCACTCTCACCATTTCCATCACTGCCATCGATGCAGGAGTGTTAGGGTTCGATGTGTATTTTCACATGCCTCATTCGATTTGCTTCTCATGATAACCTAGAAGTAGGTTCAGGGGTCCCCATGTTATAGATGGAGACACTTTTTTTTTTTAAACCTTCTCTTATTTTATTTTTTTATTTTTATAGGTAAACTCTACCCCCAGTGTGGGGCTCGGACTCATGATCCCAAGATCAAGAGTTGCACGCCCCACCCCCTGAGCCAGCCAGGCGCCCCTAATGGAGAAACTCTTAATGAGGTTATATAATGTGCCTCCGAATTGTCAGAGGCTTATGAAGAAGTAGAAAGATGAAGGGAACAGGGTAGAGATAAGAGTTACCTTTTTTTTTTTTTTTTTTAAGTTCAGTGTACGCTGTGGAAAGAGAGCCAATATTTGCTTTGAAAGTTTTGGGAAAGGCAAATATTAGCAAAGATATTTGGAATTCAGTGGGGGAAAAAAAAAGACCCGGTTCATCATAAAATGCTTGATGAGCTAGTTCAAGGCTCTGTGCCTTTGTGCCTGTCTGCGGGGCCTCTAAAGGTCTTCTCCTTTGTCCATTCTGAGAATCCCTAATCTTCCTTTAAAACTGAGCTCAGATATTATAGCTGACAGCCTCCAGGGTAACTTTGGTACTTCAAAGTCCTTTTCTTTCGGAAATTCCCCTTCCCAGGAGAAAAGGCAGGTTGAGGATATGGGATTTTTACCATTTCCACCTCTGTAATAGCAAAGGTGAGATCGGCACGTGACCCAGGAAGAACGGACTTACTGGCCAATGGAAACCCTTTCTCTCTCCCGAGAGTTTGAACTAAAGGGACCCGGACACCGTCGTCTGTGGGTGATGGAGTTTAGAGATGAATAGTCACGTGGGGGTAGAGCCAGAGTGAGCGCGGAGTAAGTCGAAGGCCCGTGTCAGGTGATGTTATCATGGAGATCAGGAGCCACGAGTGAACAAAGGAAATCAGACTACATCCATTCATTTATTCTAGAACATTGGTTGAGTGTCCAGCTTCTGCAGACTGGCCCATTCAACATCCACTCGAATCCCCTTCGAGCCTGTCTTCCCGTCCCGTGTAGGAAGCAAAACGCTACATTTTGGGGCTCCTGTGCCGCCCAGCTTCTGTACCGGACCAGTTGAGGTGTCAGCCGAGGCAGGGAAATCGCAGCTTTTGACACGCGCGGTGGTTAAGCGTGTTCGGTTCTCCAGGATCTGAGGACTGACTTGCCTTCTGGTCTCTAGCATCATAAACCCCGAGTGGTAGACAGCTGAACCGCAGGGTCTCCAGAAGAGAAATCGTTCATGTCCCCTGGCTTCGTTGTTCGTGTTAGAATACATCTATGCTCACCGCCTAGGACTTCTGTAAGGTACTTCGTGCCCTATAATCGGTTCTTCTCTGCTTTCGCCGCGTGAAGTGAGATCTGTTGTTTTCACAAGCGCCCTGACCCAGTCATGATTTAGTATCAGGTCTGACTCTAACCAAGTGGCCTCCACGGAAGAGGGAACCTGGGAATCTGATCCGGTTGGGTTGGAAGGCGGTGAAGACAGGGTTAGCACGAGACAGGATGGAACACAACGCTGGTAGTTAGCCGCACACAGCAGCAAGAGAGGTAGTAAGCTCACACAGGGTGTCTGTCCAAGGAAAAACTCTGCTGGACCTACGGGGTGATTCTGTGTAGACCCTGTTGGAAGAACTTGCTACAATAATGTGTGGTCCACGTGGGCATTGGCATCGCTTGGGGCTTGTTAGAAACGAAGTCTCAGACCCCGCGCCCTCACCTACGGAGCCAGAGTCCATGTTTGAGCAAGATCTGGCGTTTCACGGGAAAGAACAGTGGCTAAGGTACTTTACAGTCTGCTGTGGGCCCTAAAGGAAAAAAAAAGAAACACTGACAAGATCAAACAGGGAGAGCGTCTCAAGCTGATACAGTTTAGGCTGGTCTCTTTAAAAAAAAAACAGAAAACAAAAAAAAAAAAACAAACCAGCATACAAAATTCGAAATACAAAATTAGCTATGCAAAGATACATATATTTAGAAGGAGCACGTGTGAGCAAAGAACCCTGAAGATGAAATTTCATCAGTGTTACAAAAAACAGCCTCTGGCTCGACGTTTGAAGTTTTCTGTTCAGAGACTTTTCTCTAACTGCTCTGAAACATACGGCTTTTAGTCCCGGGGCTGATGTAAGCAAAAGTCCAATGCACACGCTGATCCCGGGGGGCTGTTCCAGGACAGTTGAGATGGCATCCAAGCGCGGGTTGAGAGCGAATGAAAATCGAATAATGCGATCAGCCCTGGTAAGTGTGTTCTCCCCCAGACACTGACAGTTGCTGTGAAACGGGGCTTCCCGCACCCCGCCCACCTGCCACTTGTCAAAGGTTTTTCAGCAAGCCACCTTCAGGCTCTGAGCTTTATACATCTCTGTACCCTGATACTTGCGATAGCCTAGTCAGCACAGGGGCGCCTGGCTGGTTCGGTCGGTTGAGCCTCCCGCTTGGGCTCAGGTCATGATCTCCCGCTCCTCAAGTTCGAGCCCCGAGTCGGGCTCTGTGCTGACAGCTCGGAGCCTGGAGCCTGCTTCCAATTCTTTCTCCCTCTCTCTCTGCCCCTCCCCCCGCTCACACCCTGTCTCTCTCTGTCTCTCTCTCAAAAGTAAATACACATTAAAAAAAAAATGTATCTAGTCAGCATGGCTTGCTATGACAAACAATATATGGCCGGCCGCGTCTTCCTTCCATTCTTCGCTGTAACCCAGAAAAAAGTTGGCTTGTTGGCCCAAGGGTTGGGTCTTGCCTATGTAACGGATGATTTACTGAGATTCTAGAACGGCCAGGAAATAACAGCCTATCTTACTGGGAAGTCACAGTCTGTTCACGTTTCTCTGCGAGCGAGCCCTTCCCCACGGCTATAGCACAGTCCGGGGGAGGAAAAGGCAGGGAGGCGTTTGCTGAGGTCAGCTTTGGCCTTTTGGCTGCGTGTTCTGAGCAGACGGCACAGGGGTGAAACGGAGAAAGAGAGGCACGGGGAATGCTATGCTGGTTGGTGCTCCCCACCGCTCTGGCTGCCCTGGGGCTCTTTCAGGATACAGAAGACGCCCTTAACATTGTTGTGGTGCATTCCAGCTTGGAAGTCCTTTCACTTCCATTGAGATTAGCACACGCGAGAAATACGACGGCATTGATTCAACTGGTCTTTCAGAGAGCTTCTAGTCAAATAAATAACCTACATTACAACAAAAACTATGGTAGCATCAGGTCTGGGGGACCGGGGAGGGGGATATGGGAGCATCACACTACTGAGCCTCGAAGTATGGGCCAGGCGATGCTTGAGGTGAGCCAGGAAAACGAATTTGGAGCGGGTCCTACTGACCCGTGATCCTTCTAAGCAGGGGATCTGTACACGTGAGTAGGAAAGGGCACAGCCCTTCTGGAGACGATGTAAACGTTTAATAACCTAAAAGAAAAAAGTGGAAAACAGCTCTTCCGCCCATGGATTTGTATCAAAGAGTCACGTATGACAGTAAACATTTGGAAACAACCAGTATCCAGCAACAGAGAAACGGTTAATATCTGAGAGTACATTTGATGTTTTTGAAATTTTTTTTTTAACGTTTATTTATTTTTGAGACAGAAAGAGACAGAGCATGAACAGGGGAGGGGCAGGGAGAGAGGGAGACACAGAATCTGAAGCAGGCTCCAGGCTCTGAACTGTCAGCACAGAGCCCGACGCGGGACTCGAACTCACGGACCGCAAGATCGTGACCTGAGCCGAAGTCGGACGCCCAACCGACTGAGCCACCCAGGCGTCCTGATGTTTTTGAGAAGTATAGAAACTTGGGGTTAAACATGTTTTAATTTTATAATGAATGAGAAGGTAAACTTTGATAACCTTGGTATAGACTAAACATCCCTGCTGTCACCCATCTTTTATTCATTTTTTTTAAATTTTAATGTTTATTTATCTATCTATTTATTTTTGAGAGAGACAGAGACAGAGTGTGAGCAGTGGGGGGGGGGGGGGGTGGTGCAGAGAGAGAGGGAGACGCAGAATCTGAAGCAGGCTCCAGGCTCTGAGTTGTCAGCACAGAGCCCGACGCAGGGCTTGAACTCTGACCAGCGAGATCATGACCTGAGCTGAAGGCGGAAGGAAGCCCAACTAACTGAGCCACCCAGGTGCCCCCATCTTTGATTATTGCTTGACTTTATTTTAGAGAGAGAGTGCATGATGCACAAGAGAGGCAGTGAGGGAGAGACAGAGGGAGAGAGAGAGAAAATCTTAAGCAGGCTCGATGCCTGGCTCGGCATGCCTGGGATCGTGACCTGAGCTGAAATCAAGAGCCGGGCGGCATCCCCCGTCTTTTATTTTTACTTTATTTTTCTTTGCGAGGGACAAACCCACTGACATCTGAGACAGTGCTCTGTGCCCTATAAAGCATCACGAAAAAAATGACAGAATCACATCTGCAGCTTTGCTCAGTTCTCCTACAGTTCTGGTAGGAGTGCATCGAAAAATACACACTTGTCATGATTATACTTCTATTTTTGCTCGTTTTCTTATTTAGGGCTTTTGTTATGCTTATGTATTTTTGTGTGTGTGTTTTTGTTGTCAGGCAAAGATGTAGGATTTTTGAAAAATGACTGAGGTAGTACATATTTCGCGTGTACAACTAGATGAGTTTGGGGATACGTAGATACCCTTGAAACTGGTTGACATCTTTTTTCCCCTCCTCAAACTTGATGATGATCTAATGGCCTAAATCCTTTGCCTAAATCCCAAATGCCTTTTGGGACACCTGCGTGGCTCAGACGGTTAAGCGTCCAACGCTTGATTTCAGCTTGAAATCTCCTGGTTTGTGGGTTCAAGCCACACATTGATCATGATCTCCCGGTTTGTGGGTTCGAGCCACACATTGAGCTCCGTGCTGACAGCACGGGGCCCGCTTAGGATTCTCTCTCCCTCTCTCTACCCCTCCCCCACTCATGCTCACTCTCTCTTTCCCTCAAAATAAATAAGTACATTTTTTAAAAAACGCCTTTTTACGGTTCCTCTTACTGTCCTGTCCTCTATTCTTAGGCGGTTGCTTTTTGCGCCCAGTGTCATCATGAACAACTCAAAATGATTTGGCACTTACTATGAGCAGAAAATGTGAGTGGCAAGTGACTAGGGCATTGTCCTTGCCTTCTGAAACATTCAGCCCAGTGGGAAAGGCACAGCTCTTGAAGAAGGGAACCAGTGGTCCCTGTTGGCTAGCTCTGTGCCTGGCCTGGGCTACATATGGTGTCTTCACTCTTCACCAGAGTGCTCTCGGGTCTGATTGTTGCCCTGATGCAGACGAATAGCTGCATTTACTTGTTCAAGGTCACGAATATGGAAAATAGGGTGCTGGGATTCAAAATCTGGTCCTTACATGTCACGCAGTTTCAGTTCAAATAAGCTGGGATGGTTGAGAAGTCTACTGTGGTCTCGCCTGACTTGAACTCGTGCTGGTCGATTCAAGTCGAGCAGACGGATGCTACAAGTCGGGCGGACGGATGACCTCCAGTCATGAGCAGCAAGTCCAATTTTATCAGAAGGCTATTTTCCTGGGCATCCAAAGGTGGTCCTCTAGCCTCCCTGATAATTAGCAGCGGTCAGTGCATCAGGAGGTGCCATCACGTTATGCCCGCTTGAGGACTTTGTCTCTCCCGTGACCTTGTGATCTGCAACGTCAGTGAACAGAACCTGAGGCCCAGCAGTGCAAAAAGAAGGCTTCCTCCCGTTCGCCTTCCCTTCTCTACCTCCTCCCCTGTTACTTCCCGTGACCATCAAGTCCTAGTCACCGAGTATCCTACGCCAGTTATTTCTTCCTTCCGTTTCATGGCCACTGGACTCATTCTTCCAGGGCTTATCTTTCTGGAGAAAGCACCTTCAGTGTGCACAGTCGGCCTTCCTCTGGATACTTTAGGCCAATGCATTATCTTGTAACACTTTTTGGAATCTGCTTTCTATCCAGGCTTTGTGTTTGACCACCAGCCTGGATGATCAGTCCGTCTTTTTTTTTTTATATTAAATATAATTTATTGTCAAATTGGTTTCCATACAACACCCAGGGCTCCTCCCAACAGGTGCCCTCCTCGATGCCTATCACCCACTTTCCCCTCTCCCCCACCCCCCCATCAGCCCTCAGTTTGTTCTCAGTATTTAAGAGTCTCTTCTGGTTTGCCTCCTTCCCTCTCTGTAACATCCTCCCCCCCCTTTCCCCACGGTCTTCGGTTAAGTTTCTCAGGATCCACATATGAGTGAAAACATATGGTATCTGTCTTTCTCTGCCTGACTTATTTCACTTAGCATAACACTGTCCAGTATTGTGGAACTAGAATTGGAACTCCAGTTCCACCCACGTTGCTACAAATGGCAGGATTTCGTTCCTTCTTTCGCTCCTTCTTATTCTTGGTTCAGCTTCCATCTCCTGAAACTATCTGGTCAACCCATAGTCTTCTGTATCTACCCTTTCCCATTTATACAGAGGAGAACACATATCTGTACACTCTATATCTCTATATCTACAGCTCTACCTGTCCTCTATCTACCTGAAGCAGGACACCTGTGGACATATAGAGGTAAAGTTCCGCACTTCATAGAGAGGTATTGAGGGAACAGAAGAAACAGAATTCTGTGCGTGATGATGCCTAAGAGTGCATCTGATAGTGGCCCCATACTTTAGGGACCCCAGCAAGATAATTTGCTCACGCCCTCATTGTTCTTCTCTCCTTCTCCAACTATCCCCTCCCTTATGGAGGGAAGTCACCTACTAGAAAACCTCATTTCATATATTACCAGTTTTGTGACCTGAAAAGCTAGGCCTCATTTCTTCCAGTTCCAACCCAAAGGTGTGACTCTGGGCAACCCTAAGGAATGACTCTGATTAACTTTGCTTAAGTTACGTGTTTGCTCCTAGGCCCAAAACGGTGCTCAGGTGAACTGGGTCCTCTGCTTGGCTGCCCAAGCTCACGTGTCCTCCCTCGTACCCTCCTGGGTGCCAGGGAGTTAGAATATTTCAGCGGGGATTGCAAGACTGGAAGGGTGGGGGGAGCAAAATGCCAAAGGAAGCCAGCCTCCTGAAAGTGGGACGAAAACAATTGCCACTCAGTGTCACACAACCGAGTGCGTCCGATTTTTGAAACGTAGGTATATTCGACTACATCTCACTGCAGCCCTGTCCCCAAGAGACGAGGAATGTGACTGGAAGGTCTGCAGGGCAGCTGTTAATGAAACCCTGGGCAAACACATTTCTCCTTCTTAAGAGATTTGAACTTTTCACTTGCATGGTTTGTTTTTGTTTAATTCGAAAAAAAAACCCGGTCACTCTAGCGTAGGTTGGAGAGTTGAATGCACTAATGGCCTATAGGGTTTCTTTTACACTTGTTGCACGAAGGTCTTCTAGGTTTGAGGGAAGCTGCCAATTTCTCTAGGTTGCCCCACCAGAGGTACAATTTTGTGTACATTTTCAGAGGTCACACCAATGTCACTGGCTACTTATCTGCTTAAACTTTTAAGGAATTTAGTGCCAGTGCCTGGGGCTTGAATGCCCTTCTCACCCAAGTGTGTTGGTGAGACTCTTTGGGTTGCCAGCCACACTCTTCCTTGGGCCACCATAAGAAAACGAGACCATTGAACGGGTTCCTGAAGGTTGGAAATTTGCCCACGTGCAATGGATGCTGCCAGGAGCCACCTGGATGCAGTGACTCCTATTTCTGTCTTGCTCGTGAAGTAGATGGTCTGTCTCTAGGCACCTCCATGGCTCTTCCAGTCCTGCTCCATTCTCCTTTCTTTGGTGGCTGGCCAGTTCTCTCAATCACCTCCACCCTGAATTTCACAGGGGAGTTTTACTGTGGTTTTGCTAATGATTCTCCCTCTCGTTCAGTACTTTGCTCCGGGTGCCCCCAAGGATCACTGACCAGGCTACTGATGGACTCTCTTGGGCCGGATTTCCTTCTTGATTCAATCAGAAGCCTTCCCTTATCAAAGACTCTGGAAGTGCTGCTTCCCTGAGCAGAGGATTACAGGCAGGCCAGTAGTTGAAGCCAGAAGGGGCTGACACCATGATTGGTGCATTTAGCGCGCTGAAACAGAGACAAAGCAGAAATCTGAAGCCGTGCTTTGTAGATCAAGTATCTGTGAAGCACAAAGAAGATATCTGTAGCCCCTGCCTCTTAGGTAGCTTACTTAGGTTTCTTTGTAAGAATGAAGGAATACGTGTCTTTTCACAACTCCGCTCCCTCTCATCGTTTATTTCTTGCTTGGCTCCCTCATCCTAAGGAAAGGCAGTATAATTGCTTATGGATAGGTGGCAGAAACTAAATTACAGGGAAACAAAATTGGCCAAATCCCTTTGCAACAACCTTACAATTAAAGCAACTCTAGAATTAGTTAATGGGATTTGTGCTTCTCCCTTTATAGATGAGAACATGGTGGCCCAGAAAGGAGAAATGGCCTACCCAAGGTCACAGTCAATTAGTGGCGAAGCTGTGAATCAAATCCAGGTCTGCTGACTCTTCGGGGTCCTTCGAACCTCACACTGTAGGCATATTTGGAGGGTTGGATGGCAGAGGTGAGGGAAGAATCCTGGCTCGAGCTATTTGCATTTGGCAGACTCTCTTGGTGTTTTCTGTTGACTCAGTTCCGGGACAAATTTCCTTCTGCCTTTCCTCAGCATTGGTTTGGGCCAGCTGCGGGTCCCCACTGTGAGGTGGCCACGTGGAGCAGGTGGGCCAGGCATTTTCATTTCATAGTCCATTAGCTCTTGGCAGAGTAACTTTTTTTTGTATCCTTGGCCTCCCAGGTCTTATATCACCTGCTAGGTTGGCGGAGGAGGCTATGGTCTGGGAATCTGATGCACAGATCCAGCTAATGGGGCTGGATTTGGCTTTGTAAAACTTTCCATCAGCTGCTGAGAACCTCACTCAAAGATACTTTGTCCTGGTTTTGATATTTTTCCCTCCTACAAGTTCTTGTTCACACACTATTCTTCAAGGTGAGAAAGATACAGGAGACAGAGGTAGACCGAGAGACGGGAAGGAGGTAGAGTTAGGGAAATATAGGGAGACAAAGAGAAACAGAATCAGTGAAACACAGGGACCGTGCAAGATGAGAGAAGAGCCAGAGGGGCCAGAAAGGCAGGGGAAAAAAAAAAACAGAACAATTCAGAGGGAAGAGAAAAGGAGAAGGAGGCATCAGTGGGAGAAATGCAGAAGAGAAGATGATGTTATAAAACACAGCTAAGAGAATCTAAACAAACCCTTTCATGGTGTCGATAGGAGATAAATTTCCCCAAGGGACACACTGAGCTAAGTCTCAGAGCCAGTATCAGAACTCAAGCTGCCTAGTTCTTTCTCTGGAATGCACTTGGTTCCTTGCAACCAAAGATGCCCAACAAATATTGTATTGGCTAAATAAATGAGAGCTGAGATGGTCAAGGGACCGTAGCCATGTCAAATGAGACATATTTAAAATTGGTAATAGGCTGGAGGAGAGAAGTTTCCAGACCCCATGACCGGTGACATCAAATGTTTGAAGGGCTGCCATTTGAATAATGATTAGATTGGATATGTGTGTGCTTTCGGGATCAAACCAGGACCAGCGGGTGAAAGCCACAGGTACATGGATTTGGGATCAAAATAAATGGTCTACGCCTCCAGAGAAGCACATGCTTCCTAGCGGAAGGCTTGTAAGAAACATCTGAACTACCGTGTGGCAGGAATGTTACAGCTGGAATCGAAGCAGTAATATGCAGCGAAGGCAAATGGTTTTGTTGGGCAATTTCTACCCAATTCTGAAGACTCCAAATCAGTGATCATCTATGGACAGGCCCTCTGTACGTCTCCTGAAATGGGATACGGAAGGGTGTGTGTGTGTGTGTGTGTGTGTGTGTGTGTGTGTGTGTGTGTGTGTGTTGGACTGTGTGTGGTCAGTGTGGCAGGCATCACAATCTCCTTCCTTGAACAGTTCTGGGTAGGTTTTTACCGGTGAGAGGAACTTGGGCAGCATTTGGAAGGCGGAAATGAAAAGGGCGTTGTTTTCTGGAGGCTGTGGTGGTCGTATTTGCTGGTTGTGCAGACTTCTGCAAGATCTCCCACTTCATAGCTCTGGGATAAAATGCAGATTCCTGAGCCCCACTCCAAACCTATTAAATCAGAATCTTAAAGTCTGAGAATTTCTTGGAAGGGAAGAGTCTAGATCCGGAATAGAATTCTGTTGTCTAGACCTTCTGTATTTAAGGTGTGGGAGAAAAGGCAACTCAGGAGTGGCTCAGGAGAATACTGATGGCCACCAGGTGCCTAAATTCTGGTGCAAAACAATCATCAGTCCTGACAAGAACCCCCCCAGGCAGGGATGTCAGCCTATGAGGCCTAGGTTTGAATCCTGGATCCTCTGTTTGCTGTGTAAACTCGCACAATTCCTTAACCTCTCTGATCTTGTTTTCTCTGTAAAGTGAGGAGAATAGTGTCCAGCTCATGGGATTGTTTACTCTGCCCCATTTATTCATCCATCAAACATTCATGGAGTACCTATGATGTGCCAGGCCCTGCAGTCTAAATTACAGGTACCATTGCCTTTTCATTTGGTCTACCATGGAGTGGTTCTAAAGTTCAAATATAACAGTATTTGTGTATTTCCAAATTCAGAATGTTATTCAGAATGATCAGCACTACAGATTGTTCGGCACATTTTCACATCCCCTTTCTTTTGGACATAGGTCCTGCACCCTGCAACCCAAGGGTAGGCGCATGATTCAGCCTTGGCTAATCCTCAGGTACCATTCCCTTGGTTGTAGTGATCGGGATTAGGGTGGACAGGTGACTCAAGCAAGACCAGTCAGATATATTCTCTGGGGTTGTTACATGGACATTGGGAGAAAGATGTTTCCATTCTCTTAGAGTTGCCAAGCTGTGAAGAAAGAAGTCTGGGATGTTAGTGCCATATTGTCACCACATAAAAAAAAAAAGGCTGGACCGTAGGATGTGTTGGAGGAAGGAATTTCCCCTGAATGTATGCGTGGCCTTTCTCCACCCTTTACTCATTCTGCTAGACTGAGTCATGTGACTGGTAGGTGTGGGAAGACTGAGCAAAAGAAATCCCGTTTTGAGGATAATTTTTTTTAAATTTTACTTATTTTGAGAGAGCGCGCACACGCATGCACTCAAGAGCAGAGGAGGGGCAGAAAGGAGAGAAAGAGAGAGAATCCCACGGAGGCTCCTCGTGGTCAGTGGGGAGACCGACACGGGGCTCAAATCCAGAACAGTGAGATTGTGACCTGAGCCGAAACCGAGTGGGACGCTTACCCAACTGAGCCACCCAGGTGCCCCAAGCATAATTTTTTAACTCAGAGGCAGTTTTTAAAAAAGTATTTGCTAGTAAAAATTGATATGAAGTTTTTGGAGGACGTTTAAATATAAAAGCTAGACATATTTTCTTTTATTTAAAAAGTTTTTTTAATGTTTATTTTTGAGAGAGAGAATGTGAGCAGGGGAGGGGAAAAGAGAGGGACACAGAGAATCCCAAGCACACTCCATGCTCAGTGAGGAGCCCAACACGATGCTCGATCTCATGAACCATGAGATCATGACCTGAGCCAAAATGAAGAGTCTGACCCTTAGCCAATGAGCCATCCAGAAATTTGTGTTATAAAACAAATGCATGAAATTACATATGCACAACATTACCCTAAAATATTCAGAGTTCCAAAATTAAATCTTGTACACCACTGGAGTTCTCATGATACAGTTTGCTCAGTTCCTTCTGTGCTTTATTCTACATAAACATCAAGGTCTTAATGCTTGTAAGCTCTGTTCTCAGCAATTACCTACCACTCTGAAATATGGACGTTTGGGCCCCCCATTTGTTAATGCTTGGACTGAACATTGCCAGGTTATTTTGAACAAAATCAACCAAAATTTAAAGGTCTTTCAAATTGCACAAAATCCAATTGATTGCACAAATAGTTCTGCTGAATTATTTTCCTTTTACATTTAATATTAACTCATGAAAAAAGCCCCTCTATCCTGGTCACTCTTCTTGTGGGTCTCTCAATTTTCTTAATTACAAAAGAAATTAAAGCCTTGTTGCATCACTATGTTGCACACCTGAAACTAAGGTAACATTGTGTGTCTACTATACTTCCGTTAAAAAAAAGACCTTGAAAGAATTCCAAGTTTTTTTGTTGTGAAAACGTCTAAAAAGGAACACTGAGTTGAAAAAAAATGCATTATTTGGAAAAAACTGATTAAAGTACATGCGTATATATGAAATTATTTACTCTTTATCTTAATTTTCAACATTTACATAATAGAGAAGTGATTTTAATGGACACGGTATAAATTACCTTATAAACTTATAAACTTATTTTCTGCAAATGAGTTTTCAAATAGAATCATTTAATGTCTAACATTTTTTAATTCCTTTTTTTAAAAGTTTATTTATTTATTTTGAGAGAGAGCACATGAGTGGGGAGGGGCAGAGAAAGAAGGAGGGAGAGAATCCCAACCAGGCTCCACGCTATCAGCGCAGAGCCCGATGTGCCTCAGGTCTAACCTACGAACCCTGAGGTTATGACCTGAGCCAGAATCACGAGTCTGATGCTTAGGGGTACCTGGGTGGCTCAGGGGGTTAAGCATCCGACTTTGGCAAAGTCACGAGTCAGGTCCCTGACTCAGAAGGCTAGGGAACTGACTTTGGAGCAGGAACGAGAACGACCCACATCTTCCCATTCATCCACCCAGTAAACATTATGGAATCCCCATAATGGTGATGGCGCGCTGTTGGAAAAGCTAAAGAAAGTAGCACAGAGGTTGCAAACTAGCAAGCCCCATGTTGTTTGTTCTGTAGGTTTGTTTTCCCTGGGCTACAAGGTGTTTTTTGTTTTGTTTTGTTTTGTTTTGTTTTGTTTTGTTTTGTTTTGTTTAAATGCAAGCCAGTCTTTAGAACCAGGCCAACTTTACATGCGAATACAGATGCCCAACTTCTTTTGAGGATTGAGGAATCGGGAGCCCTGGCAATGCTGGTCATAACTTCCCAGGAGATAGCAGTTGGCTGTTGTGGAGTAAGGCTACCCTGTGGAGTGTCAGTTTCACTGTGTTTCCCCCACATTCGATTGCTCCCAGGACTTAGGTCGAATATCAGCAGCCATTTGTCATTACATGTATATAGTTCATTTTATCAAAGAGAACTGATTCTGTATACCCGTATCTCTGGGATAAGTGGGGAATGAAAGATAGTATGGGGGCCACATGAGGTTTTACGAAAACATACCAAATACTCTGGACCTCCTTAGGGTCCCCTGCCTGGTCCCAGCATTTGACTGTCTGACAACTGAAATAGAAGCTGTGATTCCTGTCCTCTGATATTCTGAACGGAGCAAAAGATGGAGTTGGCCCCCAATTTGCCTGTGTCGCGAACGAAAGCATCAGGATGAAAGTCAAATTCTCGGCGGGAGGTCCGTCATCTCTCTTCCAGGTGCACCCTGACCCAGCCCCTTCTGATGCTGAGCGCCATCTTGGATTTCTAGTTCTAGCAAAATGGAGCTTCTTCTGCGGTCCCTCCAGCTGCAATGCCTGAGGCCTTATTGGATGATAGCCTTCATCCTTTAAGAGTAAACAGAGGTGTTACTACCTGGAGGGAAACTCCGACTCTCTCCCTCTTAATTCTTTGAAGTCTGACTTTAGAGGATCTGTCCTTTCTTCTGGAGAAGGGGTTATTACTTTGTAAACAAATGTGTTCTACAGAAAGGGAAAGGCAATAAGGCTAGTTGGTAGGGAAAAAAAAGTAGTTAAATTATTCAGAAAAAAAGACTGTGAAATAGCCAAACCTAAGAAAGGCAGAGCCCAACCAGGAGAGAAAGTGGCAGAACTATGGAATGCTTGACATTCTTTTGAACCCTAAGAGCGAAGACAGTCAAGATCACAATGGGGTCAGAACAAGTACAGGTAAGAGTTGTATTTTGTGGGGCGCCTGGGTGGCTCAGTGGGTTAAGCATCCGACTTTGGCTCAGGGCATGATCTCACAGTGTGAGTTCGAGACCCGCGTCAGGCTCTGTGCTGACAGCTCAGAGCCTGGAGCCTGCTTCCGATTCTGTGTCTCCCTCTCTCTGTGCCCTTCCCCTGCTCATGCTCTGTCTCTCTCTGTCTCAAAAATAAAAATAAAAACATTAAAAAAAAAAGTTGTATTTTGTGTGTGCATGTGTCACTCTTTCACTCCGTGTTGCCCTGACGATAAGGGGTCCACCTCATGTAATGATACTATGTGAGAAAAACCAGGAAAAAAACACTTGCAAATGAACAAACTGGTAATTCAAGATGGAGATGCCTGTGGTCTAATTAGCCTTCTCTTGGGGGAAGGTCTGGGGAGGGGTTTGGAAAGGTCGTAGACAAAGAGCGAGATCATAGAGAAGAGACGATGACTTATGTACCGAAGGGTTAAATGGGAAAGGGAGATGGGGGAGAGAGGGAAATAGACATACCAGTATACTGTAAATCCGTGGGTTTTAATCTAGATTCCGGTCAGATTCAGTGTTAGTCCAAACCGTGTGGCCTAGCTCCTTCACTGGCCTCACTGCTTGGAAGGAAGTGCGTCACTCGTGATCCCCAGCTCATTTTCCTGGCATCAGAACTCAGGACCAGGGGGACAGACGCTTCTGTGGATCGCTTGCTCCGCCCCCCTGCTGCAGAGGGGCGGGCCTACCAGAAAGGGGGAGGATCCGGAGTCTCCCTCCTATGCGGCTCTGCTACTTTGCAGCTCAGGCAGAAACCTATGAGTAAGTGGTTACCTGGGGCTGGAGAGAGAAAAATTCAGACCTCAAGGAAATCACACTGGAAAACGTGCTTTGAAATTAATTTTGAGGGGCGCCTGGGTGGCGCAGTCAGTTCAGCGTCTGACTTGGGCTCGGGTCACGATCTCACGGTTTGCGAGTTCGGGCCCTGCATCAGGCTCTGTGTGGACAGCTCAGAGCCTGGAGCCTGCTTGGGATTCTGTGTCTGCCCCTCTCCCGCCGGCACTCTGTCTCTCTCAAAAGTCAGTAAACATGAAAACTAGAATAAAATTAATTTTGAAAAAAAAATAATTTATTCCTTGGCTCGTGGGGACTCATTCTTCTATGAGTTAAATAAGTTAAAAAAAATATATGTGTATACAGTGCTTTCGAGTTGGTGACGCACTTACACGCATTTCGTTTTTATAAAATCCTCGTGAGAAGCACATTATTTTGTAAGATGAAAGAGGAACCGAAGGCAAATGTTGCTCGACCCACTCCCACTGCGCTGCTTCTGACAGTTCTTTGTCCTTTTTCTCTTTTTTCCTAAAAGCAGTTGCAATCTTCTCCTTCCATCTCAAACCTTTGGCTCTCCTGTCCTCCCTTCGCATCCAACGATGGCCTTGTCTTCGCCTGTAGGAGACACGAGTGGATATCCGAGAAGGTCTTTAACTTCTTGCCACTGAGCTTGCACATTTCTCCTTGTCGGTGTGTCCCTTCCCTGACGTGTGGCCTCGGGGAGGACTCAGGCTTCTCTGTGTTCAGTTTCTTCACCTGTAAAAGTGGGCCGTAGGGGTAGTTACTTTGTGGAGTTTACTGGGACCAGATTAGTTAATTCGGATAATTCCTTTGTAGTTAATTGTTGCCCAATTATATCGCCTGCAAATTATTCTTCATGGAGATACGATTTGCATATGGTACCCGGAACAAAATTGTGGAGGGGAACAATCTGATTAAGTCTGGCAAATGTATGTATCCAGGTAGCCATCACCCACGTCAAGATAAAGAATGTTCATTTGTTCACCTTCAAAGTCACTTTTCCTCTGCCACACCCCTCCCCCTTCTTTAACCTGGTCCTCAGGCTGCCTCAGGCACCTGCTATCCTGCTTTCTATGCGCAGATGAGTTGTGTCTGTTTGTGAACTTCGTGTAAGTGGAATCACACAGCACACAATCTTTTGTGTCTGGTTTCTTTCGCTGAAGTGTAATCTTTGTTAAGACTCATCCCTGTTGCTGCATGGGGCCGTGGTTCATCCGTTTTAATTGCCATGTAGCATTCTTTTATACAGATACGCCAAAGTTCACTTCCCATTCTGCTGGCCGACATTTAAGTTGTTTTCAGGTTTGGGCTGTTATGAAAAATGTGGTCGTGGACATTCTTGAATAGGTCTTTTGTGGATCGTATTCATTCATTTCTCCTGAGTGTGTCCCCGGGAGAGGAACTGTCTGGCCAAGGTAAATGTCTTAATTCAGGCTGTTATAACAAAGTACTATGGGCAGGGGGCTTATCAACAAAGTAACCTATATTTCTCACAGTTCTGGAAGCTGGGAGTCAGGATGCCCATTCTGGGGAGGTCCCTCTTACATGGTGCAGATGGCCAGCACCTCACTGTGTCCTCCCAGGGAGAAGGGGAGGGATCTCTCTGGGGTCTCGCTGGCAAGGGCACTCATCCTGTGCATGGGGGCTCCGCCCCCTACCCCCTGACCATCTCCCAGAGGCCCCACCTCCAAATGCTGCCACCTTGAGGATTAGGTTTCAACAAAAGAAATTTGGGGGATACAGGCATTCAGTCTACAGCAGTCCGGGTATGATCACTTCATTGGAATTCCCAAATAGCTTTTTTTCTTTTTAAATTAATCTATTTATTTTGAGAGAGAGAGAGAGAGAGAGAGAGAGAGAGAGAGAGAGAGAGAATCCCAGGCAGGCTCTGCACTGTCAGTGCAGAGCCCGACACGGGGCTCAAACCCATGAACTGTGAGATGACATGAGCCGAAACCAAGAGTCGGACGCTTAACTGACTGAGTCACCTAGGCGCCCTTTCCCAAATGGCTTTCTAAAGTGGCTGCACCTCAGTAAGTTTTAGCCACTGTCAGCCCCCGCCTTTCTCTGTTCCCTTCTCTAAGAGTGGATGGAACGACTCTCCCTTTTGTGGTCATTCCTGTCTCCCCAGGACTCTGCCTCCCCAGTTCCTTGGGACTTCACCATCAGAAAATCATACGTTCTCTGCTGTGTCACTGCCTCATTTCTTTATCTCTACTCAAGCCACACCGATCTGGGTTTCTCTTTTGCTACCTCTCCAAAAGTCCCCTTTCCAAGGCTAGCAGTGACTGCGGTAGGTACTAAGTCTCGACCTTTTATCAACGTTTGATGCTGACCATCATCCTCTCCTGGTTTTTTGACATCTTGGTTTTCTTCCTATCACACTCCTCCTCCTCCGTTGCCTCCTCCCCCTCCTCCCCCTCTTCCATTTCTGTCCTCAAAATTGTCTTTGTCTTTTTCCCTCTTCTGTTCCATCTGCCTGCCAGCTGAATATTGCTGTTCCCATGTTCTGCTTTGGGCCTTTTTCTCCTTTGCTGGTGAGCTCCTCCTTGCCACTGACTCCTAAGTCCGTGTCTCCAGCTGTCTCTTTCCCCGAGTACCAGATGTGCTGCTTACGCATCTGCAGGTGCTGTTTCACAGGCACCTGAAACCAAGTAGAATTGAGCCACATTGTGAAATATTGAGCACAGTGATGATTCATGAAGATTGTGGAAGGGTCAAGTTGCCCAGAGATGAATCCTAGCTCTCTCTCTCTCTCTCTCTCCCTTGCTGTTTAACCACGGTAAGTGACCGACAACATAACAATAAAACCGTGCGCTCTGAAGCCAGATCGCCAAGGTTCAAATCTCAGTTCTGTCCATTTGTCATGGTTTACCAGATTAAAGCCTTTGTCATGCTTCCTTATAATTCCTTATTTAATTAGTTTCCTAGCTACTTTGTTGGGAATGAAGATCAGTGAGGGAAGGGATCAGAACGTCCTGTTTACCATTATATTCCCAAGGTCAAGCATAGTGTCTCTCACATAATAAGCTTTGAAATGTACTCGGTTGATGGAAAGGCTGAATGAACAAATAAATGGCTTGGGCTGGCAACAATGGACGTGCCGTGGAGATTTAGACAGTGACCCTTCTGCAAGTGACCTGACTGCTAATGAATATGCATCTACAGTGATATATTATTACTAGGTACTTGAATTATTTCCAGGTCTCTACAAATATAGAATAAGCTGATAGGGGCATCTTTCTACCACGTTCAAACGTTTTCCTTTTTTATTTCTTCTTTGGCATGGCGTCACCACGGTAGAATACTCAGCCAAGAATTCTAGGGTAATTTTAACCTCTGGTTATATAACAAAATACTTTTATGACAAGAAATGAGCCCATTTTTTCCCATGGACATTTGGGCCTTTGCCTCTAAGTAAGCATTGGCCTCCAAGGCCCATAGTGTCTTCCTTCAAGAACATGGAGATTTACACGCAGGACCCTGAGAGTCTTTTTGTCCTTGTTGTCTCCAAGAATAAAAAGAAGGCCTTAAATTAAAGTGGTAGACATCTCTTTTGAACCAGAGGAGTACCGGCTTGATTGTAAAGGAAATAAAATATTAGATTTGTAGTTTGAGACCCCTAGAGAGAACTGAAATAATGAAAAGGAGATTACCAGGAAGTCTTCTGTATGAAAAAGCAGAACCGGATGCATTTTTAAGGTTCCTGAGAGTGACTTTGGGAAGATAAGGATAATGACTATAATTGATTGCCACTTATTATGTTCCAGGCACTGTGGTAAGTGCTTCTCATGCACTATTTTCTTAGTCCTCACAAAATGCAGCTGAAGTCAAGAGCATCAGCCAGCCATGTCTATCCACCTGGCTCTGCAGACCCTGTCCTGCCCATCTCTGTCTACTGAAGGCACCCACCAGCACGTGGGCACCCATATTTGGATTATGGATGGGGGTAGGGAGTCCCCCTTCAGTCATAAGCCTACATCTCTTTCTGCAGTCCAGCTTTCACCAACACCTTGTTCAAGTTCCAGGCCTTTGTGTGGCCAGTAGTAATGTTTTCCGAATATACGGTTTTCCATTTGACCATATTTGCAAGTGTGCTCTCAGCATGGAACTCTGGGGAAAGTGGGTGAATGGCACGTTTTAGGCCTCAAAACCACACCCCGTCCCCCTCATATCCCTGGGAAGTTAGTTCTTTTACTGGGTACCTGTAGTTTGGTTGTTGGTTCCCAATTTAAAAATCAATTCAAAAAATGGAAAAAAAAACATCGAAGACAGTCCACCCCTAATTTCCTATTTTATGAGATGTGGAGATGTGCTTGAGACCATGCTCGTGGGTCCTCAGCAAAGCAGGGACCAGGTCACAAGCCCCCCACCTCAAATGCAGTATTCTTCCGGTCAAGTTCAGTCTTCTCAAGACCTCAGCCTTCCCAAGATTCTCAGTGCCCAGGCACCTCCCTCTCTTCCCCATGTGTCTAATCAGAAGCCAGTTCTGAGTGCGGAAGCAGCAAAGAATCTTTGTAAAGCATCTTGGACCACACCCTTGTTACATTAAACAGACACATAAGGTATTGCAGTGCTCCAGGTACTGTTCTGAGCACATCGCAAAGGCTACTTTCTTAAATTCCCAAATAAGCCTCATGGAATAGACTTTATTATTGTCTCTGTTTTACAGATGAGGAAACTGAGGCACGGAGAGACTGAGTGTTGGCTCAAGGTTATAGAGCTGGTAAGCAATGGAGTCAGGATATGTACCCCGAGACCAGTGACACCAGAACCCCTCAGCTGGATCACGGATTCTGCTGCTCTCATATTATAGGTTAGGAAACACTTCCAGGCTGTGGAAGTGGCTTCCAGAATCCATTGGTGAGTTGGGGGCACGGCAGAACCCTCACCTCCTGATCCAGAGCTCTATCTTTGCAGACCTTCTCAGGTTATCTTCTCTGACTGTTCTGTTTCTATTCTTTAAATTTTTTTTTTTAATGTTTTTATTTATTTTTTTTTTTTTGGAAGAGAGAGACAAAGCATGAGCAGGGGAGGGGCAGAGAGAGAGGGAGACACAGAATCCGAAGCAGGCTCCAGGCTCTGAGCTGTCAGCACAGGGCCCGACGCAGGGCTCGAACTCACGGACCGTGAGATCATGACCTGAGCCGAAGTTGGATGCTAACCGACTGAGCCACCCGGGCGCCCCAGTGTTTTTATTCTTTAAATTACAAGTGGGATTCAACCACCAGGAAACTCAGGATCGTTTTTCAATGTCTCACCTTTATTTATGTTTTTAGGGAAGGAGAGTTAAAAAGAAAGTCAGCAGTCTGGAAAATGAAACATTCTGCCCTTGCCTCCCGAACACGACCAGGCCGAGCTGTAACTCAAATCACTCTTTGTACCGCTTGGTCATCAATCCCTCCGAACTGAGTTCGTGTTAAAATTAATGGGAGAGCGGTGTCTGGTCTTGAACCACAGCGAACCAACCAATCTGACCGCTGAAAACACCTCCCACCCTTCATCTCTGATGCTGACACAGAGAGAGATGATTTATTGCCACCGAAAGGTCCTATACATCCCGTGCCATGCAGCAGGCTCCTTTGCTCCAGAACGTTAACAGGTTGTTTTGCCTTCCTTGTTCTTTGCTTCCTTCTGATGCCGTGGCTCAAACAGAGAAGGGCATCCTGCATATGAAGGAGAGGGAGAGGGCCTGGACCGAGAGGCCAAAGGCCCACGCTCTCCCCTGGGCTCTGCCACTAACTTACTGTGTAACCAGAGCTGAGGCATTTTATCACTTGCAGCCTTGGTTTTCTCACTCATAAACCCAGGAGTATAACACTGCAGCCACATTTACGGGCACCCTTAGGATTGCTCCCTTGGTGTTTCCTGAGGTATGGCTCAGGTCTCGCTATTTCCACAACCCACAGACTCAAGGCTAATATGTGCTCTGACTGACCGCTGGAGCATAGCATACAAGGGCCTGTTGAAGCATCTTGGCCAAATCTACTAAGTGATATGGTGGTGGGGCTGGCAATGAATTGTGAGTTCCTAGGACGGCTGAAACATACTAACACAGACGGGGAGGCTTAAGACAACAGACACTTATTCTTTCACAGTTTGGAGGTTAGACGTCTAAACTCAAGATCTGGGGAAGGCTACATTGTCTTCAAAGGCTCTGGCGGAGGATCTTTCCTTCCTCTTCCTCACTTCTGGTGGTTGCTGGCGATCACTGGTGTTCCTTGACTTGTCGATACATCGCTTCGATCTCTTCCTCCAACGTCCGTGACTTTGTCCCTGCGTGTCTCCTCTTTGTCCGAATTTCCTCTATTAGGGGGACATCAGTCATCAGAATCGGGCACATCCCAATCCAGCATGATCTCATTTGATCTTTTTTACATCTGCAAAGAAAGTATTCATTTCCAAATAAGGTCACGTTCACAAGTACCAGGGCTGGGAGTTGAGTCTGTCTTTTCTGAGTGGTACAGTTTAACTCACAACAGAGGAGGACCCAGCGTTCCTGCTCCAATATTTGTCAGGAGGGATGAAAAGGACGGCACAGAAACCTAAAACAAATACGTTAGAAGCGATTTTGGGCCGAAAAGCAATCACAATGAATAATGTAGCTGATACTTACATGGTGCTTCTGATGGGTGTTTTTAAGGCATCTTTTTTTGTTGTTCTTTTTCCTTTTCAAAACCAAAACGAGGTCAGCAAGGCAGGTGTTATTATATCCATTTTACAGGTGCGTGGATTTACTATGGATGTCTTCCGGGCACATTTCTGTGTGGAGCTACTGGTGGGGAGAGCGGGAGTGAGAGGAGAAGTGAGTCAGAGCTGAGGGAAAAATATAAAGTGATACCAGCGAAGGTCCTTGCCTGGACTAAAGATAAGGTATCCCCGGGGCTTTGGAATTATCCAGGAACCCAATGAGGTCAAGGGCAGTGTTGCCGCACCTGCACTTTTGCCTGCAAAGAGCTCATGAGGTTTTTGAGACAAGTCTTCTGTGTCTGAGGCCGGTTCTCAGCCATTGCCACCAGCTTCTCTCTTGTACGGACTCCTATGCGGAAAAGATGAGATGCTATCTGTAGAGACATAGCTTGCAACGTTGACCCTCCGTTGGTGTCTTGGAACATAGCTAGTAAACAGTCTCTACGTGGATATGAAACTTTCCAGAAAGGAAAGAATGGCTCATTGTGCCTAACTGGTCTGTACAGGAACTGGGTTTATGCTGAACACCTGCTTTCTTTCTGGGAGTCTGGAATTCCGGGATGTGCCGGGCAGAGGATGCCTGTGTGACCAACGTTGGTCACTGAACTTCCAATGAGCGTCCGTGGAAGACAGCGCTTCTCATGTGTTGTCACATGCCTCCTACTTGTCTCTGGAGAAATTAAGCATGTCTTGTGCCACCCCACTGGGAAAGGGCTCTTGGAGGCTTGCAAGGGATTTTCCTTTTGACTTTGCACCATGCGCTTTCTCTTTTTTTGGCCAGTTTTGCGTTATATCCTTTCACTGTAATAAATCTTCGACGGGAGTACACTTTTGGCCTTCGGCTTGGAGGAGGTGAAGGTGCAACTGTCTTCGGTTGTCCAGAATCTGGGTTCATCCGACACCAGCCGCCTCCACCATGCCGCCTGAGTTCGACCCCGATGAAATCAAAGTTGTTTACCTGACGTGCACTGGTGGTGAAGTAGGTGCTGCGTCTGCCCTGGCTCTGAAGATCGATCGGCTCACTGGTTCTGTCTCCAAAAAAGGTTGGTGATGACATCGCCAAGGCAACCGGTGATTGGGAGGGTCTGAGGATTACGGTGAAACTGACCATTCAGCACAGGCCGGCTTGGATTGAAGTGGTGCCTTCTGCCTCTGCCCTGTTTATCAAAGCCCTCAAGTTACCGCCGAGAGACAGAAAGAAGCAGAAAAACATTAAGGCAGTGGAAATACCGCTTTTGATGAGATTGTCAACATTGCCCAACAGAGGCAGCACTGATCTTTAGCCAGGGAACTCTCTGGAAACATTAAAGAGTTCCGGGGCACCGCCCAGTCTGTGGGCTGCAACGTTGATGGCTGCCCCCCTCATGACATCACAGGTGACATCAGTAGTGGTGCCGTGGAATGCTCAGCTAGTGAAGGAAAATATTTCAGTAAAGGATCATTTGGCAATGAAAGAAAAAGAAAGAAAGAAAGAAAGAAAGAAAGAAAGAAAGAAAGAAAGAAAGAAAGAAAGAAAGAAAGAAGGAAGGAAGGAAGGAAGGAAGGAAGGAAGGAAGGAAGGAAGGAAGGAAGGAAGGAAAAGAGAGAAAGAGAAAGAAAAGAAAGAAGAAGGGAAGGGAAGGGAAGGGAAGGAAAGGAAAAGGAAGTACAACTGTTTGCTGAGTCTGCGGGTCTTTTCAGTCAATCACTGAACCTAGGAGTAGCCTTGGGATCTCCAACACAATTCCCTCCATCTTCATGCCTAGGACAGTCTCTTCTCCCTCCCTACCACTCTGTCTTTCTGCAAGATCTTTGAGGAAAAAAATGGCTCTGGCTGGAAGTCCGCCACTACAGATGGTACCTGACAAACACTAGCTTGTTAGCTCTTCTGGCCAACGATGCATCCAGGGTTTGGGGTGGTTTTGTCACGTGTTTTGTTTTTTTATGAATTAATGCAGGGAAATGTCTTTCTGAGGAAAGACGAGCTGCTCTTTGCTCTGGTTTTAGTTTGGCTGAGAAGACAAATCTTTTTATTTTTTTTTTAAGCTTATTTATTTATTTTGAGAGAGAGAGAGAGAGCAAGAGAGGGGCAGAGAGAGAGAGAGATTGAGAATCCCAAGCAGGCTCTGCGTTGTCGGGAGTATGGAGCCAGATGCAGGGCTCGAACTCATGAACCATGAGATATGACCTGAGCCGAAATCAAGAGCTGGACGCTTCACCGACTGAGCCACCCAGGCACCCCTGAGAAGAAAAGTCTTAAAACAGTTTGGTGAACAAAATTGTGTGAGAAACATTATATGCATGTGTGTGCACACAGACGGGCACACACAGGCTTATAGACGTGTGTATATTTCACGTACATTTCTCTATCACCACCTATGTATCTCCCCATTGCTACACTTGCCACCATCTCTGCATTCGTGACCGACCGTCGCTTGGACCGACCGTCGCTTGCACCAACAAACTGGCTCCATCATCAGCCTCCGGCTCTCAGGGCCAAGGTCTCACATCGTTCCTGCCATGCAGTCTCCCCCACAGCTGCCGTCATGTCCGGTAACACAACCGATACGCCTCCCCCTGCCACCGTCATTGCCAGGGCCATCTCCCCCACGTGCCCCCACCGTCACCACCTGTGCCAACGCCCCTCTTCAGTCGCAGCATTTCCTCTGCCACCGTCTTGTCGCCACCACCCCCCTCCCTGGCCCTCCGGTAGCACGGTTCACGCCGCGTTGTTCTTGCTCACTCCGTCGGCCACTATTTAACAATCGAATCGCCGCTACCGCCTTTGCGACCAAAGCCACCGCCATGACAACCGTAAAAACCGTTCACAAAAATACCAGCAGGGTTTTATTCTCAGAAAAAATTGTGAATTCTTTATGGTGATCACAACTGGGCCAGTGCTTCTGTGTAATAGTAGGGGCAAGCTGGCCTCCGGTTGGTGCAGGAATGGAAAAGTACTGGAGGAAACAGAAAGAAGGAATTAACAGTTTCTCTCACAATAGAAATCAGGCCCCATAATCAGCACAGTGTCCCTGTACTTGGACATCAAAGGCACCGGTCGGGAATGTGTTGAAAATCTCGTAACAGCTGGCAGGGAATTTAAATCAAAACTCCTTTCATTCCCCAGACCTTGTTTGGTTTTCATGAAAACCTACACGTGTGAAGGAAACTTTAGCACTGTTGCTATTAAAAGGCAGTTTGGGACGCCTGGGTGGCTCAGTCGGTTAAGCATCTGACTTCTTCATTTCTAGCTCAGGTCGTGATCTTGCGGTTCGTGAGTTCGAGCCCCGTGTTGGGCTCTGTGCCGGCAGCATGGAGCCTGCTTGGGATTCTCTCTCTCTCTCTCTCTCTCTCTCTCTCTCTCTGTCTCTCCCCCTACTCTCAAAATGAATAAATAAACTTAAAAAAAAACATAAAAAAATTAAAAGGCGGTTTAGCCAGCAGATGGGGAGGTAGGGTCCTGGAGGGAATGGTAGCTGTGGGACAGCTTCTGGCTAACACACACCTGTCAGGCAAATAACATGCCTTGGCTCTAGCTTTCTCCCTGGCTGGACGGCCCCCTTTAGATAAGGGTGGTCCTTTGCTTTCCTGAGACAGACAGAGCAGGTCTGGTGTCCAGAATCTATTTAATTATTTAATTAATTTTAATTATTAAATTTAATTATCCCCGTTCCCACTAACATAGCGGACTCAGCCTTGCCTACAGCTCCAAGAAGCATTTACAAGGGTCTCGGGCAGGCCACGCCCTTTTCCACCACACAACGTCCACTCGGTTCCACTTACCCCGTTCTTCCCCATCCCGCAAAGAAGCAGCCGGTTGTTCTTGGGAGACAGGAGCTGAGAGGAGACGGCTGCAGGGGTGGGCAGTGCTCCAAAATCCAGAGATGTTTCTTCCAGGGCTCTTGTCTGGATTTGCAGCTGCTTCTGCAGACTATGAGAACCTCAGCCAGGGCCACTGGAGCCTCGTTCCAAAGAGATCAAAAAGATCCATCCGGCATGCGACCCTTCCCCATCCCCTTTCACCTTCCTTCCCCTCTTCATGCTGCAGGATCTTGAGTGTTGGATTGTCAACAGGGGAGGTTTTGGTTTTTTTTTTAAGTTTATTTATTTATTGTGAGAGAGTGAGAGCAGGGGAGGGGCAGAGAGAGAAGAGAGAGAGAATCCCAAGCAGGCTCCACGCTGTCGGCATGGAGCCCGATGTGGGGGCTCGAGCCCGTGAACCGTGAGATCATGACCCGAGCCGAAATCAAGACTCAGACGCTTCACCAACTGAGCCACCCAGGTGCCCCAGGAGGAGAGGTTTTAGGAGAAACTCTTTGGCTTCCAGGTTCCCAGGGGACTGAGTTTAAGATTCCAGGTTTGACGGACATTTGTCCCGACTGCTCAGGCCCAGACTCCCTCTTGTGCATCATTTCACACCCTCGTGGGGACCTGAGTCCCGATGCGGCTACCAAACCACACTTTCAATCATTTTCATACCGGTGATGGCTCATCTCTTTAAGATTCCGGGTCTTACCCTCTACCGGGATGCATTAGTTGGGTAACACGTTAAGCTATTTAAAAAAATAAATAAATAAAAAGCAAAGGATTTAAAACAAGACAAGACATTTATTCTTTTCTTATGGAACAGACAGAGGTGCGTGGTCCTGAGTCAGTGGGCAGCTCGGCTCCACAGGAACCTCTGCTCCCAAGGAACCTTCCGCCCTGCCGACCTGCGGTTTCCCAGCTGCTGCCATTGCCCGGGGTGGACGTCGTCTCCTCCTCCTCCTCCTCCTCTACGTTCCAGTTCAAGGGCTTTTGTCTTCCAGGAGATGACCTGGAAGTTGTGCACATCACTTGGGCGCCCCTCTTGTTGTCACAGGGCCACGCCTCGTTGCCAGGGAGGCGGGGAACGTAAACTTCCGGGTAGTCCTATTCCCAGCGGGGACCTAGGAGGTCCTCTCCCGAAGAGGAAGGGAAGGAGAATGCACACAGACCAGGGGGTGCGGGTGCTACTTGGCAGAATCTGCCCCATCACAGGGGTCTCTCCTCCATCTTTCTCTCTCGCTTTCCATCCTGCTGAGATGTCGCTTTGATCAAATGAAGCTTCCTCCGACCACTCCCAGGCAGACCTTCCACCCCCCACCCCCTCGCTACCTCCGCTCCTGCGCTGCTCTGTTTCTACCCCTGAGACAGCAGTTTCTAAACCGGCTCAGAACTCATCTGTCTGTTGCCTCGCTCTCCCTCTGCACCGTGAACAGCTTTGAGAACAGAGACCTCGCCTGATTCATCTCCGTGTTCCTATTCCTCTCACAGCGCTTGGCTTCTGGACGTGGTCAGCGGATTTATACGAGACAGAATGAATAATTCAAGGTGAGCCGAGGAACATCATTAAACAATACCACTGTAGGATTGCAAACAATAAAATGTTCGTTCAGATGGACTTTGGATAATTACCACTCACATCCATACAGTGTTTCAGTGGTTACCAGGCAATTGCCTCCAAGTGGTGTTTCATTTGGATTCCCATCCTCCTATCAATCACACGGTGAGGCTGACAGAGCATGTAATATTTCTGCCAATGTACAGCTCAAGGAACCAAGGGTTGGAAAGTTCGAGACAGGTCTGTACAAGCCACACATCCAGCAAGCGGTGGGCCTAGAGGAGGAGCCAGCTTTTCGCATTCGTAACCCAGTGTCTTTTATCGCTGAGGGTCACTTTCTTGCCTAGGTCCATGGGACCCCAAGGCCCAGAGAGTTTCAGTCACCTCGGCAAGGCCAAAAGGTTCCCAGAACAATGCTTCGCATTCCTCCGAGGCACTATGGATAGCTGTGGACTTTCAGTGGAAGCGCTCTGGATTCAAGATCGTTAGCTTTGTGTCCTTAGGTCGGCTCTGTCATCTGACCCTGAATTCACTTTTCTCTAAAGTAAGGATAGGATTCTCAATTATTGCGAGGATGAAGTGGGATTGAGGGAAGTGCCTTGGCATGCATAGTGTATTCAATTAAGGACTGGCTATCCATCACATAATTACTGTTTTCCGAGAGCTGGAATCCAATTTTGATTCTCTTCAAAATAGTAATAATCTCTTGTATAGACAATTATAAGCCAGGCATTTTACATGCCCCATTATAACAGCCTTTCCACTGGTGTACTTGGAAGATAGATTGTGTGGTTCCTGCCACACCCACATTTCCTGAGGAAGGAATTGATCCTTAGTCGTTCCTCGAGCAAGAGGGACTGAATTCGGAACGCTGTTACCCCTTTCCTGACTACAGTGGAGATGATATCTAATCGGATTCTCCTTCTCAGGAGGTTACCCTGCAAAGTTCAGGGAGAACCAGCAGTTGGTCATGGGGGAAAGGGAAGATGTGACACAGGGGCAGGTAGAGGCCACTGTAGCTGAGATACGCTATTGTGTCCCTGGAGTGAAGAGTCACGTGCTCTTGCTCTGGGGGTGACCACAGCCACGTGGACCCTAGGGACCCGAGGGAATTAGGATGACAGAGCTTCCGTGGATTCTGAATGGTCTCCCCATTCTGGTCTTAAAGAAACCCCGGAATCCACAGTTATTCTCAGTCTCCTCCAGAAAGCTGCCTTCCTCCACCCCAGTTTTCTAAGCTTCCCTTTATCTGAAGCAAACTGAGGACATCTTTAGTTATTTTTTTTTTTTTTAACGTTTATTTGTTTTTGAGACAGAGGCAGAGCATGAATGGGGGAGGGTCAGAGAGAGAGGGAGACGCAGAATTCGAAACAGGCTCCAGGCTCTGAGCTGGCATCACAGAACCCGACGCAGGGCTTGAACCCACGAACTGCGAGATCATGACCTGAGCTGAAGTTGGACGCTTAATCGACTGAGCCACCCAGGCGCCCCATCTTAGTTATTTTTTAATGAAGACACAAACACAGCCATTATGATTCTTTAAAGATCAGGGAAAATGCGATTCAGAGAGATTGGCTGTTGTCCTAGGGCCGTAAAGCCAGCTAGAGGCTGAGCTGGGATTCAGTCCAAGGCTCTTCTGGGATCATGATCTATTCTCTTCAAACTGCACCATAAAACTTCCACTTGTGCAGTATCCCTGGATTATACATGGCCTGTGTTTTCCTTCTTGGTGAATTTTTAAAACGATAGCCCTCATTTTCCCACTGATCAGAAAGGATATGAGATGAGATATGTGTGGGATAGACTTTAACATAAGAAAAGTGCAGGGGGGCGCCTGGCTGGCTCAGTCGGTGGAGCGTCCGATTTTGGCTCAGGTCATGATCGCACAGCTTGTGAGTTCAAGCCCCACATCAGGCTCTGTGCTGACAGCTCAGAGCCTGGAGCCTGCTTCGGATTCTGTCTCCCTCTCTCTCTTCCCCTCCCCCACTCACGCTCTGTCTCTCTCTCTCTCTCTCTCAAAAATAAATAAACATTAAAAAAAAGAAAAGAAAAGTGCAGGAATGTGTCCCATGTACTTTGAGGGTGCACTTGCCCCTTCAAATACAGAAGCTGAGAAAGCATCATCAGCTGTAGTACACCTTATTTGAAGAAACTTCCAGAATTCATGGAGCATAAAGGTGCTTTGACAGGGGTATGGGGACGGACTCCTGCAGAAATGGTGGATAAGTAGATGGTTGTACATAAAATCTCTTTGGTCAGGACAGCATGTGGTCCATTTTTAGAGAATTCACTTCTTAAAGAAATGGATTAACAATTTGATGGGAAGAATTTTCACGTACAACTAAGATAAAAATGATGGAAAATCAGACTATATTCAGAAAGCAATTTTATCAGTAAAAGCACAGCATCACTGGGGGTAAATAGGTCTTTTCACATTGGCTGGGAGTGGTGGGGGTGGGGAGCCATTTCCACTGCAGTTGAGAGAGAAGGTTTGGAATAGGGCTGCCTAGGGTTGGGTCTCAGCTTTGCCTCTTAATTGTATGACTTAGGAAAACGATTGAACATCTCTAAACCTCATTTCTCTCGTAAGTGAAGTGTGAACAATCACGGTAAGTACCATATAGGTGATGAAAAAAAGTGCTTAGCTCGGTGCCTCATACAAAGTGCTGTATAGATCACTAGTGAAGCTGTTTTATCTTTGCATTTTAATCATTTCTTCATGAACGCTATTCTCAGAAAATTATACCAAAACAAGCCTTCCTGGAGACCGTAGTGGCTGTGTCTTCCTTTTATTTTTATTCCTTTTTTTTTTTTTTTTTTTACATTTTATTTATTTTTGAGAGAGAGAGAGAGAGAGAGAGCAAGCACAAGTCAGGGAGGGGCAGAGAGAGGGAGACACAGAATCCAAAACAGGCTCCAGGCTCTGAGCTGTCAGCACAGAGCCCCATGCGGGGCTCAAACTCACAGTGAGGTCGTGACCTGAGCCGAAGTCCAACGCTTACCAGACTGAGCCACCCAGGCGCCCCATGTCTGTGTCTTCTTTATGGTCCCTTCCCATTCCTCTCCCTCTCTCTCCCTCTTACCTTCCCTCCGTCTCTCTCTCTCTCCCCCTCCCTTCCTTTCTCTGTCTTTGTCTCTCTCTCTCTCTCTCTGTCTCTCCCCCTCCCTCCCTCCATTCTCTTCAGTCTTTTTCTTCTCCTTGCCTCTACCTTCTATTCAACTGGCTCAAATTTCCAGGGAGTCGTTCATGTCTTAGTGTGAAAAATGGTCCTTGGTCAGCAATGCTCTGCTGTAGCCTCTCATTTCACTCTTCCTAAAGTAGCTTAAGGCTTCCACCACCCGGAAATAAGAATTTAAGATTGTCTGCGAGAGTTGAACTGGGAAATCAATACGTAATTAACAAGAGAACACATTCAAAGCCATTTTACAGGGACAGATTGTCAATCAGACCAAAAGATCTTGACTCTTAACAATTGAAAGCATGAAGGTAGCATCACAGAGACCCTGAAATTGTGTGACCTTTAACCCGTGCCTCCATTTCCCCTCCCCCAGGCCCCAGTAAACATGCTTCTAGTTGGTTTCTATGAGTCTGGCTATTAAAGCAAGTGGGAGAGAGCAAAAGAAACATAATTGTTCCGTTACTCGAGGCAAACAAAAGGGAGGGGCGCCTGGGTGGCTCAGTCTGTTGAGCGAGAGAGGCTTGATTTCAGCTCTCAGGTCAGGATCTCAAGGCTCTTGAGTTCCAGTCCCGTGTGGGGCTCTGTGCTGACAGTGAGGAGCCTGCTTGCGATTCTCTCTCTCCCTCTCTCTCTTCCCCTTACCTGCTTGTGCTGTCTCACGTTCTCTCCAAATAAATAAATAAACTTTAAAAAAAAGAAGACGGAGAATGAAGGAAGAAGCTGCAGGCGTTAACCGGTCCAAACCCTGATCGGAAGAGAGGGAGGGCTCGGTCCTGGGATTCTTTCTGCTTATACAAGGATCTGAGGGTATCCTCGTTGCAAAGAGGAATGCACGAGGGTCTTATTTAATGCCATTAACTGTTCAGGCATATGAAAAATGACTTGATACGGTTTTTTGGTCCTCAGGCAATGTTATTTGACTTTGCATGTGGCTTGCTTATGGAAGGACAGTGCTTCACCTCCCAAGTGTGTATCATTTGCATAGTAGGTAAGTGAATGCATATGTGTGCTGGTTTTAGAGTGTGAGAGGAAGAGCATGTTCCACTGGGAGGGAAGGTGGGAGGGGCGTGTCCCTCCACGCTTGGTTCAGGGGCTTGCGTATCCCAGGTATAGGAGACCCAGAGTTACGTGGTAGTCAATGGTTCAGCGCCTGTACCAAATTCAGAGAACCGTAGCTACCCCACACAGTGTTCTTCCTCAGATAGGGCCTCAGCTAAGCATCCAACACACACACACACACACACACACACACACACACATATGCATATACACACATATACTTGTATTTTTTTTTTTTTCAGAGTCAAGACAAATAAATTGAATAGGATATAGGTGACCACTTTTTCTGGCTCTTTCTTTGGAGGATGGTACCATTTGCTGCACTTCCCCTAGGAATGCAGTATTGCTTTTGAGGCACGGTCTTGGCATGGAAAGGGAGCAGTTTCAGGATCTTCCATTTGGATATTTGTACCATAATGGGTCATAATGGGTCAGAAGACCAGTAGGAGGGTTTTGCCAGCTGCCAAATATGTATAACCCGGTTGTATATTTGGGACTCAGGGCAATGACAACCTGGATCCATTTGGCCAAATTTCACTGAACACCTGAATCGCCATAAATCTTGACGTTACCCTGTGAAGCATGTTGATGTTTGGGCCTGGTATCGGTGTCTGGACAGATATTTTGTCCAATAGTTATGGATATTCTTTCCTCAAAGCATGGCTACTTTGGCAAATGGCTGCAGGTTCCCTCAGGGAGAGGGTTGGGGAATAGTTACTTAATATATATGTGGTAGTGAAAGGGCGGGCCTACACCAGCCGACTCCATCTTGTTCTGTGTCCTTCACCTAGACCACACCTCCTCCCCTTGAGTAACCTCCCGCTTACCCGTTCAAACTTCCTGATCAAAACACGCCCAGCGACCTGCGTAACAGGACTCCGACCCTTCCCCAGCCAATTGGCCGAGGCCACGACCCTTCCCCAGCCAATCGGCTAAGGCCACAGCCATTACCTCACCAATTGCCCCTAGACCCCTATAAAACCTTTGTGCTTTTGAAACTCGCTCTCTCTCCCTGGTATCTCACCGCTGCGTCGGTGCAGGTAGGGGATTGAGCTCGAGCTAGCTCCAATAAAGGCTCTTTTGCTTTTGCATCGGACTCGGCTCCCTGGCAGTCTTTGGGGATCACGAATTCTAGGCATAACAGTAGAGTTGTAGAGTCCTTTCTCCATGAGACTCCGCTTCCCTCTTGCATCAGTGGGCTCTGTGCCTTGAGTTAATTTAGATTGAGAAACTGGCTGAGGTGGGCAATTTTTCATATCAGGAGCTGTTGTTAGCTTTTGGGTCTCCATCTCTTGATTTTTCTGCTGATATATATATATAATATCATGCATAACATATACATGTACATGTGTAACATATACATGATATATATATAATTTGACAACACATGATATTATATATATTTTTATATTTATATATAAATTTATATGTATAAATTGATAACATGCTAGTCAGCACTCCATCTATCCACCTTGTAGGAAAAGCGTGAGTCTTACAAGTCAGGCACTCTGAAGGCCACTCAGCCTTGCTACTTGGCCTACAAGCATTAAGTACTGCCTCTTGGCCTCTTCCTTTCTGGGCTTCCATCATCCCCACTGATGTTAAGGAGCTCAGTTCCATGGGGCCACAGCCCCAGTGGGCAGCCGTGACCTCCAGCAGACAGCCACTGCCTGGTTTCCCGTCAGTGCATTGCTTACCTCCCTAACGAAGGAAGTGCACTCTGGGTTCTCCTGAGGAACAGTCAGATGTGGGCTTGCAGGCTTTATATAATAATTCCATTCTAGTGATCCTCCCTTCCTGAGCCTTTTCATTGTGTCTTCAATGCTGTGGCAAGGATGTTCCGGTTTCTCCACATCATTTACTAGAGTTTATCGTTAAGTCCAGGCTTTAAGACGCTCCCCTGTCCAACTGTTAGGACTCATTTCTAGCATCTTTCTGAAACATTAAAAATTTTGAGAAAAGCGTGATGGCCCCCAGGCCAATACTTTTTTTCTGTTGTGTCTTATATTTTTCCCACAAGGTAGGTACAGCTGCCACAACGTTCACTGTGTTCCTTGGGATGTTGTGGATATACTTTGGAGAGTTATTGCAATTCTTTCAGTGTGTAGGGAATGTATTCCAGGAGTAGGGCTAACGGTTGTTGTTGGCTTTGAGGATCTCAGCAAAGCTGATGGTATTGTCTGGGGCACAGGACTCCCTACTGGGGGAAGAAAAGAGGGACTCTGAACAGGTGCATGAAGTTTCTGTCTGATATATTTGATAGAGTCTATGTTTTTTCCCAATACAAGGCAAGCATCATTTAGGTTACCAAAACCAGAGAGTATATCCTTAAATCCAACAAAGGTAGAAGACGAAAGTTAAACCCAACAATTTATTTTTATTGCCATTTCATGCTTTTGCATGATCAAAATATAACATCTATAAGGATTTTGAGGCAACTTGGTCCAAACCTCCTTCAAATCACACAACTGTCATTGCTCTAGAATATTCCGTGTCATTGATACAAACCTATAGGTATCTTCTGGGTTGCCATTTTTCCAAAGAGATCTTTCTTCCATGACCAGGGGCAGGTCCAGGTTTTGTGGATGTTGAAACTTATACAAAACTAGAACCACTCTTGGTATTAGCCAGGGTTCTCCAGAGAAATGGAACCAATAGGAATCCTATTGGTTCTTACAAGTACACACGCACGCACACACACACACACTTATTTATTTGTTTTAGGAATTGCTCATGCAACACGAAGACTGAGAAGTGCCAAGTCTTCCATATTCATAGAGAACCAGGGAAGCTGGTGGCATAGTTCAGTCTGGGTCTGAGAACCTAGGAGCACCAACATCTGTCTGAGGACAGAAGATGGATGTCCCAGCTCAAGCAAACAAAGGAAATTCACCTTCCTCCACTGGTTCCATTTTGGCCTCAACAGGTTGGATGATGCCCACCCACCCTGGTGAGCATGGTCTATATTACTCTGTCTGAACATTGAAATGCTAATGTCTTCCAGAAACACCTTCACAGACACACCCAGAAATGATGTTTTACCAGCTCCTGGGCATCCTGTAGGCCTGTCAACTGTCACCTTCTTTAAGGAAAGGAAAACTAAATTATCAATATAAAATTAGGTATAGGGCCTTGGAAGGAGCCTTTCAGGTGAGGAATCCTAAAGCTTCAACTTCATCAGCTCCGTGGTTATCCACTTCTGGCCCCATCATTATGGAAGAGGGCACCTCTCAGATTCTCAGGACAGTACCTACGTCTATGAATTCCGTGTATGTGGTTGATGGTACATTAAAATTTGGAGCAATTCCATCACTATAGGCTGAGTAAGTGTTCTTGCTTACCTTCATAATATTTAATCCTGGACTATAATAATATTGCCAGGGGACTGCTTTTCAGTGAAGGGAATTTGTAACCCAACAGACAAGTGTTTGGAGACAGTTTCCTGGACACTGACATGATTCATCTCAGAATCCAGGATGTTGGATTATTGTTCAAATGGAAACTTGTTTATAGATTCATGTCTTAATATTTCCCGACTCCTGCAACCCTTGTTTAGAGGGTTGGGATTCTTTATTGTAGATTCAGCCCCTGTGGGTCTACAGCTTCTATCACGGTTTTCTATGGCTTGGGCAACTTGTGATGGTTTTAAGTAGAAGAGGCACTTTGCGAAGACCTTATTTTCTAACAGTCATTATCCCGACCACTATTCTTGTGTGTTCTTCTCTTCCAACCTCTGATTGGCAACCACGTGATGTAACCTGCTTAATGAAAATCGTCATGTACTTGGCATCACTGGGGCTGCTGCACGGACCGTGTCCTTCATGATGGCAGCCTTCGGGCTTTGAGAGAACGTGATACAGACTCCTTGCTCTGCACGACCGCGTCACTCGCCAGCCCCGTGTCTCTCTGCAAGTGGGAATCAGTTCCTCTGACTCACGTGGCTGAGGTTGTTGAGTGGCTCTTCTAGACTGCGCACGCTCAAGTGGGAGCTGCAGGCACGTCCATCGCTCCGTTTCCTCCGTGGCGGTCCGGGATGGAGAAGGCACCAGGCTCAGGTCCCCATCACTTCATTGTTACTTCCATGTCCATGCTGTGGTGATGGACGCTTCTGTTGTGGGGCTCAGTTGCCTGGGTCTTTCTTGATCTTCCTAGATCCAATCTTACTACTTGCTTACCAGGTGGTATCATAAAAAGGTTTCAGACAACAGCCAGGAGTCATGTCCTCAAAGTGATCATCAAATGATTTGTTGACCGAAATGTTAGGGACTGTGGTTGTGTCATAACAGTTTCAGGCAGTGATGCCTATGTCACGCCTACTGTCTGGATCTCAGACATAGTAAGACTGCTGCGTTCATGTGATAAAGTATGGGCCGGGTTTTCTTTCATGTATATATTTTTTAAATTTAAACTTTAGTTGGTTAGCATACAGTGCAGTATTGGCTTCAGGAGTAGAATTCAGTGATTCGTCACTTGCATACAACACTCACTGCTCATCACAAGCGCCCTCCTTAATCCCCATCACCCATCTAGCCCCTCTCCCACCCACCTCCCTCCATCAACCCTCAGTTTGTTCTCTATCATTAAGAGTCTCTTGTGGTTGTTTCCCTCTGTCCTCTTCCCCCACCCCCTTCCCACATGTTCATCTGTTCTGTTTCTTAAATTCCACATAGGAGTGAAATCATATGGTATTCGTCTTCCTCTGGCTGACATACTTCGCTTAGCCTAACACCTTCTGGCTCCATCCACATCATCGCAAATGGCAAGATTTCCTTTTCTTTTTTTTTGATAGGTGAGTGATATTCCATTGTCTCTGCGTATTCTCTTTTCATTACTCTGAAACATCTGTTTAAAAAAACTTCTGGAAGACATCAGCAGTGGGTGCTCTGGGTATCTGGAGTAGAGGGGAGAGTTTTTGGCAGGTGAGCTCAGGGAAGACTTTCCCAGTGGGCTCAGTGATACTGTGCTACCTGGACCTTTGGCCTTTGGTCATTTGCTAGTTAAGTTAAAGCCCAGAGATCCCCGACCCGTCATACCAAAATGGTACGCGCCTGTTTCTCTGAAACCCAGTGTTCTCATTTCTGCTCATAAGTGCACAAATCCCGGTGTGGCAAAGGCAAATATATTACTGGGTTCCTCTTTTCCTTGCGTGTGTGGTCGACACACAATGTTGTGTTCGTTTCAAGTGTACCTATTACCGTGTTCTGATTATGATGGAGTTAATGTAGGAGGTGGAAAATGGCGGCATTATTGTTTTGATGACAGTCCTGAGGGGGAGCCAGAAGATATAATACTGCATATACTTTGACTTGTGTGCAATTTTAGATGCCTTAATACATCTCTAATATTTTTATCCAAATGACATTTTCACTGGGAGTCATTTGACTCTGTGTTGAGAGAGCGGGAAAGGAGGGAGAGACACTTGTTCCCTGTGAGATGTGAGACGTGGCCTTCTGTCGGACTCAGTGGGAACCTGGATCCCAGTGGAGCCCCATGCCCTTGGATTCACCCCCTTTGAGCTGCTCGCTAACTGCAGAGACCTCGAGAAAGTGCCTTCACCCCGCAACGTTTGGTCTCCCACACCGGGAAGCTGGTTCTTACGCAGGTTATTGTTAGGTTGGTCCTCTCTGCTCTTTTTAGGTAAAAAATAAATAATGGAAGGTAGATCTGTTTGTTTGCTGCATTACTTCAGGATTTAAGGAAAAGAAAACTTGCCATTTGACTCATTGATGTCTTGAGACATACCCAAAGAGCCATATTCAACCCTGAAAGTCTACGCAAAGGTTTATAGGTTTATTTGTTCAGGAGACATTCCCCCCCCCCCCCACTCTAAACCCTCCTGAGACAGCTCGCTGTTGTTGGGATTCCCGTTTCCTGGGTCCTTAGTGATATTGAGGCTGGTTTTGGTGCGTTCCAGTCCTTTCTATTTCCCTGGGAGCCAGTTCTGCTCCATCTAGCAGACCTTCTTGATGGGGTTGTTTTAAATGAGGGGGCGGGGCTCTGTTCAGAAAACAGGAGGAGGGGGTGGGGGGGTGTGTGTGGAGGAGGAGAGAGGGGATCTGAGGAGGTTTAATTCCCAGCCTTTTCTTTGGGCCCTGGCCACTCACTTCCTTCTTCCAGGGCTGTGTTGCTTTCCTGCAGGGCTGAGTCTCCGTGCTCCCAGGATGAGTTATCTGAACCAGCGCTTGTCCCAGCTCATCCTGCCTGCAGCTTCTCCAGCCTGAAGTACAGAGCATCCTCTGCCTGCAGCGCAGCCCCCTCTTGGCCTCTGAAGACAAGATGTAGCCCATGATGGCAGCTTCGTCTCACTTTGCCTGGGATCTGGGAGGCCCATTACATGCCTGCTGAGCCACTGAGCCACGATCTCCGCTAATCTTCACTCGACTTCTGTGTGAGCCCCGCTTCAACACCGGCTTTCACAGACACGGCGCGCCTGACACTCAGAGAGATCAAGCAGCTTGCCTGGGGTCCCAAGTATAAGGACTAGGACTTGAACTCAGTCTTGGCCTTTCCCGAAGCCTGTCTCTTTGCGCTAAGCCAGAGAGACTAGACTTACCTTCACCACACGGCCAACAGTGAGGGTGGGCAGAGCTCATCCCTTCTTTCCAATGTCCCCGCGAGACAGAAACTCCTCTCAACACTTCTGCCTTTTCAGGAAAGTGCTGGCACAGGGCATTTTCACTCCTCTCAACTCTCCTTATGGGCATGAGATCTTACGGAGGGTGAAAAACTTGGGGGTGGGTTGGCGATCAGGTCTATAAAGTATTTGTTTCAGGGGGCAGAGAGTTGAACGAAGGGGAAGCTGCCAGTGAATTTCTGGGGCAGATTTATACATGGGGGTCTTGGCCAGGTGCCAGTCCTTAACGATGTAAACGCTCCTGTCCATTTTGCATGCGGAAACTGCGTCAGGCAAATTGCCGAGAACCTAAAGCTCCAGAGCAAATAAACCGAGAGTTTTCTCTTTGGTTGGGAAGGGGACGAACAAGAATGTACACGTGAGAAGGCAGCATTACTCTTAACAGGTGCCTGCTCTTTCCCAAGTGACTGTAATTTCCCTGTGTCTTAATTCCCTAGCCGCAAAATAGACACAATTATTCTTTACGAATTGCACCAGGCTTTGGCCAAGACAGGTGGGGAATATATATGAGAAAGGGCCTTATATCCTTAGGAAGAAAGGCGGCTTGTACTCCAAGGCATTTATGTTATTAATTTTATTCAAAAATTAAAAATGGATTAGGGAGACCACAAAGGCATTTTATTGCTCTAAGCTGTCGGAAAGTTCCAGCTGAATGGACTCATCCAAGGTTTTCTTCAAATGAACAGGATTAAGCTATTATTTTTGTCAATCTGGATGGTTTCTTCACCCTGCACAATTCTTAAAACCTCATTGTGATTCATTTCAACTCTCAAAACTTGGGCTGAACACGTTTTCGTAGTTAGGCAGACTGGTTTATAAAGCACGCAGAAAATAGGGGTGGAGGCTAATTTGGTTGGGATTTGAGGTTTGTGGCAGGAGAGTCAAGGGTTTGCCTCCTTTAGGAAACAAACTCGTCCTCAAAGAATAAGAAAATTATAATCTGAAGGCTTGTGTGTTTTAAACATATATATATATTTTTTTAATTTTTTTTTCAATGTTTATTTATTTTTGGGGCAGAGAGAGACAGAGCATGAACGGGGGAGGGGCAGAGAGAGAGGGAGACACAGAATCGGAAACAGGCTCCAGGCTCTGACCCATCAGCCCAGAGCCCGACGCGGGGCTCGAACTCACGGACCGCGAGATCGTGACCTGGCTGAAGTCGAACGCTTAACCGACTGCGCCACCCAGGCGCCCCTAAACATATATTAATAGAACTTTAGGTATATTTTTCTTGTTCATTTTCAATGTGGTTTATGGAAAAGAGCACAGACAGTAAGTCGGGAGCTTGTCGGCTTTTTAGGGACCAGCTATTTCCACTTCCCTAGATGGCTTTACTCAAGTTCAGGTTCTGCATTGGAGTCATTAGCACCACCTCCATTAGGTTTTCATGGAATGCAGCAGAAACTCTTACGTGCCTTCCTAAAATATCCCCCCTCACACCCCAGGGGGAAGAAACTTGCTTATTTTTTTAGGAAAAGCAAGTGCCCAGCTAAATACTCACATTTTCACAGCGTCCCCATACTGGAGTTGGCAAGGAGGACCTAACTGGAGTTGTACTTTGGGTCTCTGGAGTAGTTTTTGGTTTCCTGAAAAAAACGGGGCGGAAAGGACTGGTGTCTCTTCCCCACTTCCTTCTGCTTGGAATGTAGAAGTGTTGCTTGGAGCTGTGGCAGCCATCTTGTAAACGTGAGAACAAAGCTGAAGACGGCAGAGCAGAAAGATCGCACACTCCAGGCTCCAGATGGCACCGAGTAAATGAGTGGAAGCCAAACCTAAAATTTGCCGCCTAGGAAGTGGGCGGAAAATAAACCCTGTTTGTAGAAGCCACTCCTAGCTGGCTTATACATGTACCTGAATGTATTCCTGACTGATGAGGAAAGAGACTTCCTAGCACGAAGTTTGGCATGCTGAGTTACCCGGCGAGTGCTTTGAGCAAGGTCGGGTTAATAGTCCTTCTTTTTCATTAGCCTAACACACATTCAGCCTCCCTGTTGTGCTGGATACTTTGTAGAGCTCTCCAGAGCTTCTCACACAAATGAGACCGAGCCTTTGCCCTTGAGGTAGTCGGAATCTCAATAGGAAGACAAAGAACTATAATTCAAGGCCATGAATGAGTACTGTGTGGAAAATGTACAGCATGCTTTGGGACACGGGGTAGAACACCGAGTGTCAAAAAATGCAAGACAAAGGGGAAAGACCCGTCTTCCATCTGGGGAGCACGGGGCCATCGGAAACCCTTCCCAGAGAGGTTGCTGTAGCTGCCTACGTCACAGCATTGAGTGGCCCGAGAATTTGAATCCGAGTCTCTGAAATAAACAGTAACGATAAACACGGCTGACACTTAAGGATCATTTCCTTGATGTCTGGCCCTTGACAAGTATTACCTCATTTAACAGCCACAACAGCTCTCCGAGCTAAGAACGATTACCACTCCCGTTTTACAGATGAAGACACTGAGACTCAGTGAGGTAAATGACTTGCCCCAAACCACATAAATGGTATAAAACTGAGGCTAGGATTGGAGGTATGTAGCTCTGACTTTATACTCTGCGCATGGAACCGTCTTGAAACCTGTCCCGTTAAATACCGTGGCAGTATCGATGGAATAGGGTCCTCCGGTTCCCAAGTGGTACGTACGATCTCATTTTGATATTATGACTCTCTTTGTAAAGGGCCGCTTTCTGGAAGCCCCACCTGCACAAGGTATATTAAGTGGAGGCTAATAATACATTTTCACTTCAACTTGTTCTGTTCTGGCCTGTTTGTTTTTATGTCTCCAAGTTACTAGTCACCTTCAGGGACAGCTGGAATCCTAGGGAGGCTAGGGCGGGGGGCAAATTTGGAGGAGGATGCGAAGGCGTCCAGAGTCTTGCTGTTGGGTGGTTTGGGAGGCAGTTTGAATCAGAGAAGACTTCAGGGAAGAGACGGCATTTGAGCTTTGTGTAATTGGATTGGTTCATATTAGTACTTCCTCTAGCCCGGCATCCAATCTAGCGTGGTGACTTGAGGCCTGGCTTTGAGAAGCTATTTCAGGGATCATGGATTCCCATGGGAGAAGCTGGTTGACCTGAAGAATGAATCCTATCGGACGTCCCTTGGGAGACTGGAGAGGTGTCAAGGGGGGCCGAGGACGCAGCGTTCTTGGACTGCCATCGAAAGCGTGCAGTCTCTTCATCTACAGCGCTTTTTGCACAATGAGCTTGGACTCCACGTGTACCCACAGGTGGCACGTTGTTCGTAAGACACCACACGTGCCGAGATGCGGTATTCACCGAGGCTTACCGCGACGCACATGAATTAGACAGGGGTGGTCCTGTGTGTGGTACGGCTGAGGAAACGGAGGCTCAAAGCAGTAAAACGACTTGCCCCTGGTCTCCCAGTGAAATGGACTGAGGTAGCTTGTGCGAGCTTCAAGTCCGTTGTCCGTTCCGGGACAAGCGTGAAGATTGCCTGTCCAGAGCACAGGAACCAGGACCCAACCCCGTGTCTTGAGGCAGGGGTATATGGATTCCCTTCACCCGTCACCCCCCGTCAAACTGGCATCTGTGAGAAAGGCAGCAGAGGTGAGGTTGGGGAGCCAGGTTTGGTGATTCGCAAGGCCCAGGGAAGCTGGTGAGGGCGAGCAGAGAGTGGGGTCTGAGCGGTGAGAGAGCTTGCAAGGAAAGCCAGAGGGCACCAGCAGCCCCGGTGGTGAACTCGAGTCCCAGAGCAACGGCACCCTCGGTGGTGTGCAGGCTTTGGTGGCAGAGAGTTCTGGGCTCAAGTACATTCCGCGTCCACCGGTGGAATGCCAGGCAAACTGTATGCACTAGAGGCAACGTGGTGAGGGGCCTGGCCTGGGGGGGCTTGCCGTCTAGTGGGAGAGACAGACAAATAAACAGGTGCCCACCGTCCCGTGTGAGAGGGAGGCATGCAGGCGGCTAATGTCGCTTGTGGGAGGGAAATTCACTCCCGAGCGGAAGGTTTGGGGACACTTGGGTGGCTCCATCAGTTAAGCGTCTGCCTCTTCCTTCCGACTCAGGTCATGATCTTGCAGTTTGCCGGACCCAGCCCCGTGCAGGGCTCCATGCTGGGCTTGGAGCCTTCTTGAGGTTCTCTCTCTCCCTCTCTCTGACCCTCCCCTGCTCGTGCTCTCTCTCTTTCTCTCTCAAAATAAATAAAGACATATAAAAATTTTCTAAAAAAGAAGTGGAAGGTTTAAAATCAGGATTTTATCTTGAGAGAGGCTACGCCTAGAGTGGGATCTCCTGAACAGGAGTTAGCCAGGAAAGGAGCAGGTGGTGAGGGAGGAAGACAGCATTTGGAGACCAGCCATACTCCCTTTCAGCACGGAAATTTCACCGACCCCCTTCCCCACGCGTTCCCCTGTCATTCCCCACACCCTGCTCCGCACATTTCTGCGGATTAGTGGACGTGGGCCCTCCACCCCCTGTAAAGTCACAGCCCTTTATCTGAGCATCCCTAGATTCGAGAAAGTTCTTTCCTTTTACTCCAGGGGACTTCGTATTGCCGAGACCACAGCAATATCTTCTGCCATTGTGCATTCTGCATTTGTATCAAAGTGACTGGTGAGGTAGGGCTTAAAATAATATTAATTCCCGTTTTTTAAAAATTCCAGAGAGTCTGTCCTTGGAGGTCTGTCTCCTACTTCCAGCGGTAGAAGCAGTGGCTTACTACAGAATGAATCTCCTGTGTTCTGGAAAGAATCTCTGGGTACGCCTCTCTCATTTACGATAATGACACGCAGTCGTAAAGTTCGATGGGACCCCTTGATGGCTTAGTCAAGCTACCCTTTTCAGTCCCCTGGGTCTGAAGCTCTAAGTTTCCGGGCATGAAGGGGCAGCTGAGTATTCTCCCCGGGGAAGAGCACTCAGGCTCTCTGAAGCCTGTCGCGTTGATAGTCAGCCAGCAAATCTTACTTCCTGGCTGAGATCATCTCCATCGGGTCCTGCCTAGACAGAAAGCGCCAACGAGAAAGGGAGGTTGGTATAGTTACCTGTGGGTGCCACTGGGGACTGCAGCGATTGTCTCACGGGGGGACAGCTGGTCCTGGCACAATGTGTGGCTGGGGTTGGATGTCAGTGTTGTGCCAGCAAATGTTCAACAGCCGGCCCTTGTCAAAAGGTGCGCACATATCAACGTTCGTAAGTTTTAGATCATTTCTACTGACGTGAAAGACGTATAGCACACATTGTATCAGTAATAATAAAAACAGATAATCCTCTTTATTGTAAATCCCATACAGCCAGTTAATTCTCAGAAAATGTTTTGGGTTGATTGTGTCCGAGCTCTTGACCCTGCAATTTATGGATGAGTGTCAGCTCTCCACGTGAGTAGGTACATATATTTTCCTTTATGTTCATGGGTACAATGAAAGTATAATGACTAAATAAATGATAAGAGTCTTCTTTACTGGTAGTAGTTTTTGAACCCTGGAAGAATAGTTCCTTAATTTGTTATTTGTAATTGGCAACAGATATGACCCACTTTTAATTTTAACTTACATAGTTATTTTCTTTATCACCTTCTTTTTTGGTAATGTTGATTTATTTTTGAGAGAAAGAGGGGGAGGAGGGGCAGAGAGAGACAGGGGGAAAGAAGATCCAAAGCAGGCTCCATGTTGACAACAGCACTAACCGCGAACTTGAACTCACTAACCGTGAGACCATGACCTGAGCTGAAGCCGTCCGCTCAACCGACGGAGACACCCAGGCGCCCCTCTTCATCACCTTCTGAAGCCTAGACAATCAACAATAGGACCTTCCAATTTCTGTGGTGTAAATGCTCCCACCCTCGTCACCGATTCGGGCTACCGATATGATGTCCCTGAATGCAGGGTTCCAAAGAGATGTCCAGGAGTCCATCAGTATGCACTGATTCCATTCTACAGATGCACAAATAACTCTAAGAGATGTATAGACAGTACTAAACTGGAGTAAAGTGGTTAGAAGGTGGTGCTTCTTGAATATTTATTACCTTTGAGTATAATTGATTGAATTACACATTATCTAACTTAATGTTTAATAACGTCTATGGTTTTACAATAGGGTGGAACATTCCTGACTATCCAACCATCAGTTCTCCCACATCCGTGTAGCTGGCTGCAGCACACCCTTGTTGGAAACCCCACCCGGTCAGATTGCCCTGGCGTGGTAGCTGCGATTTTTAGTAAGAGCCGAGCAGGAAAAGGCAGAACAAGGAGCCACAACTTTCAGAGCATCTGGGAGGTTTCGGGAGGGTGAACTATTTGTCCCAATCTGCACAGAAAGTACTGCATCCTGAGAACCGCCTCGGTCCAAGGCAAACCATGTTACCTATCATCCTTTGTGGGGGATGCATCTTTTATGTGCTTTGGAAAAGCCCCTGGGTCGAGAACGTGCCGGTGTTGGAAGGGCAGGAGGCTAGGCCTGCCCATGGTGGAGCGAGACAACCACAGCTAATTGTCGCCTGGCTGTGGGCAGAGCACCGCTGCTCTCCGTACATGCCCTCTGAGGGGGCACCACCCCACCAGCCAGGTCTTTCCCCTCTACGGGCAGGGATGGCTTCCCACTTGAAGATCATTTGTCTACACTAAATCTAGTGCCGGCAACAGAAGCAAAGGCCACAGAAATGTTGGTTCTCTTCGGGCATTTGGAAGTAGACTACTAGTCCGTATTTAATGAACAAGGCTTGAGATTCCTGAAGACTTCGGGGGACAGAAGGTGTGTTCCTTTCCTTGGGGTGCCAGAACAAATTAACAAACATTGGGCGCTGAAGGAAGAGAAGAGAGTTGTTGCATGGTTGTGGAGACCAGAAGTCCAAAGTCAAGGTGTTAACAGGCTTGTTTCCTTCTGAGGGCTGGGGGGGAGGGATCTGTCCTAGGCCCATATCCAGCTTCTGGCTTGTGGAAGCAAAATTCCGGTCTTCACATGCCGTACTGTTAGCACGTGTCTGTCCCCAAAGCTCCCCTTTATATAAGGACACCGGTCGTACTGGGGTAGGGCTCACCTGATGACCTCACTGTACTTAATGACCTCTGCCAAGCCCTATCTCCAAAGAGCGTCACTTTTGGGAGTCCTAGGGGTTATGAGCTCAACATACGAATTTTTAGGGTTCACAATTCGATCGACAACAAGAGGCATCCCCAGCAAACATACCCATTTCCGCCAACGTGGTCGTGAGAGTGGGTGAGTGATCCATTGGAAAATTACAGCTGAGATGTCATTTCTGCCACAAGTCCCCTCCTGACTCCCTCCATTGCCAACACTAGCCCGAGCCTCCTGCTGTGTGGCCCCACGCTTCCTGCACAGTCATTTGTCCTATTATACTAGCCTCTCTTGACACATCTGTACCCGTTGTCAGATGGTAACCTCTCTGAAGGCAGGACGTCTTGCTATTTACTGTAATCCTAAACACGGTCCTTGGAACAGAGTAGTTCTCAGTGAATGCATGTTGAACACATTTTTTTAATTAAATTAAATTAGATTAGATTCGATTTGATTTAATAATTGTTTTTAATCCTTGTAATAGACCCTGTCGATGCCTTTCCCCTATTCCTTGAACACACAGTTCTTGCTGCTTCTTGCCTGAGGGCCCTTTCTGGCCACCCGAGCAGGGCAGCCTGCAGCTGCCAAGGCATCGCATCCTATGGGTGCAGTCCTCGGCCAAAGGCTGATGGAACTAAGTGGATAGACACCTCGGGTGGTCTAAGTCCGAGGCATGTGTATGTTGTATCACCGTTGACCCAGGGGGATTCAGTTTCAGTTGCCTAGAATGACAATTCGTTGGACAATGCTCCTTTGGCTTATTTCCTTCTCATCCTTGCTATCTGCCATTTCCCTCCGCCGTGCGCAATACCTGAAAAATGCTCAAAAGATGTTATCAATATATTCCACAAAGTCCTCAAGAGAAGAGCCAGGAGAGTTGGGGGCAATGCTCCTCCCCTGTTTCCCTGCTATTCAACACAAGCGGGTGCCTGTGTGGCTGACGTGCAACCGAGTATCACGTTTCTGTATGGAATTTAATCGGACAAAATATCCCACTACGGAGAAATTTGAACATCTCTCCACTTTTTTAAAGAGAAGTTGAGGCTCTAAGGAGAGGAAAGGCTGGTGTTACTCAGCTTTTTAAAGATCTTTTTTTAATGTTTGTTTATTTTTGAGAGAGAGACAGAGAATGCGAGTGGGCTAGGGGCAGAGAGAGAAGGAGATGCGGAATCCGAAGCAGGCTCCAGGCTCCGAGCTGTCAGCACAGAGCCCGACGCGGGGCTCGAACCCACGAGCCGTGAGATCATGACCTGAGCTGAAGTCGGACGCTCAACGGACTGAACCACCCGGGGAACCCCGGTGTTACTCAGCTTTTTAATGGCAGGGCCAGGAATAGACGTCAGCTGCGACTGGGAACTCCTTCAGGAAAGGAAAGTTCTTATTACACGAATGGTGTATACATCTGTTGTTTTGTCCGCCTAAAGTATGTCCCCCTTCCACTGGAAAAGCACCTTAACTTTCCTTAGGGAAGCTACCCTTCTTTTACAGAATTATGGGTGAATTCTGTCATCTGATTTCATCCCCGGGTACCCAGTGGGGCACCAGCATGAGCGGTAAGTGTACCTCAGCACCCTTGCTCAGGTCATTGAGCATCTGACCCGTGTCAGTTCAGTTAGAGCTAATCTTGAATCCCTTGCAGGAGTCACACTCTACATGAACTACAAGTGTGAAAGCCTAGACTCCCGGGGAACTCCGAGGAAAATCTTCCCACGATGGGACCCAAAGAGAGAAAGGCAGAGCAGAGAAATGCAGCCAGCGACACAGTTTGGTGACATTGCTTTGGCCCCCGGATCCAGCCGTGCCTGAAGACAACTCTTGAGTTCTGTTACATGAATCAAAAAATTTATTTGTTTCCGTTAATCTAACCTGAGTTGTGTTTCTCTTACTGTTGACTCCAGGAGACCAAATTAGTACATTATGCCTTCTTCCAACCCTTGAGGATTTGGTTGAGGAGCTTGGACTTGGAAACTCAGCGCTCAGTGATGCATTGCCGATCATTGGGTCTCCAGTGCCAAGTTCATGGCCTACCATTTTTTTGGCCCTAATTATTTGGTGTCTGAATGCCTGAATGTCTTCTTTTTTTTAAATTTCAGGCCCCACTTGCTTTTTCATGTTCAGCGAGAAATCTGGCTTCTGAATCTAATCGGTCTATTTTCTCTTTTGCCTAGGACCTTAGAATGATATTTAAAAAAATTTTAAAGGCCTCTGGGGATGCTCAACGTGGTCCCAGGTGAGACATGCCCCATCCGCTGGTCATGGGTAACACACAGGATGGAGCTTCTTCTGACCTATAGTGAATTCGTCAGTTTCCAGTGCTCCCAATTTGCTTCTACCTGAAGTTTTTCTTTCACTTCCCCAGGAACCTTCTGGAGCAGACAGGGATTATTTTTGGCTCAGACCTATCTTGTCAAGCTCACTGCCATCTCCAATTCACAGGCTGGCACATGTGGGGCAGCTACTGAAGCCTCATGCCCAGTGGGCAGCTATTTTGGGTTGTTTGTGCCTGACACTGGGGAGGGCTTCCTGCCTGACTCACTGCCCGGTTGAGCCCCCATTGTGCTGGGCCGGGGTGGCTCAGCGGTCTGTTCCTATGCCCTCATCAAAGAGCAGCATCCCCGGATCTTGCAGTCAGCCACGCAGACTGGCCTGAGCAGCAACTGTGGGATGCTAAATTTAACCACCGCCTCTTTAGGAAACGAGATGCTGGGAGATTTTGAGACGGAAAGTGGGGGTATTGTTTTTCTCTCGTATTTTTTTCTTCTGGCATTGGAATAGACTGAGTTAAATCCTGGTTGAACTATTCCTTGTTAGCCGTGTGATCTTGGGAAATTTACGTTACTACTCTCAGCCCCAGCCCCTGCCCCCCTCCCATCAGATGGTAAGGATAAGATCCATTGAGTGGGGTTAATTAAGGATTAGAAGTGATTAACTTCTTTAAAAGGGTCTGATATAGTGCCTGGCCTCCAATTGAAAACCATGATATTCTAGTTTCTCATTAAAATTTCTGCACCTAGGACGGGGGTCAACTACCTACTAGGTCCTCATTAAGTGCTAAAGGAATAAATAAAAGGAGGAAAGAAAGAATGAGTGAGTGTTGACATCACAGCACTTGTCCCTTTTGTTCTGCCCAACTTTAACCCTCCAGATGTCCATATAAATGCATACGGAGGACATTGGACAATCCATCTAAAGGGCCTGTGAACTTTACTGTGTTTTTGCTTAATTTTTTCTGTATTTACATTTTGTCTCCCTGAAGGGCGATGAACTACTTCCCGTCAAAGAACACAGCCCAGGTCTTAATCATTGTTTCTCATGGGCCTCAGTTTCCCTCTCTGGAACAACAGGGTTGGTATTTCCCTAAGTCCCTTTGAACAATGACATTCTCTGATTCCATTATGTCATTTATTCCGTCCTCCCGTATGGCCCATGACACTCCATCTCTCACACAGTGATCACTTAATAAATATGAGCTGAATTATTAACATCCCGAGGTGAGGTCTCAGGCATAGGGGAGGTTCTTTGCTTTTGGTTTGGGAGAAGAAGGAGGAAAGACGTGACTGAGCTTCAAGGCATATGACATTGGATGCCTAGAGATCTCAGCTGAGGGAATTGGAAACTGGGGCATTTCGAGTTTGTAGAAATGGGGCGAGCTTTGAAAAATCAGGAAACTGCTTTCCCAAGGGGCGCCTGGCTTTTACTGTCCTCTCTTTGCGGCCAGTTCTGCAAATGCTTCTGCATTGGGATTTACTTACCAGTCCCGCTGGCTGGGAGGGAAAGAAGGGGGGAGGGAGGGAAAGCGAGTTCAATGTAGCGAGCCTGTGCGAGGCCCCAGGCAGAGACTGTAGGCAGCAAATACTTACTTAGCCTCTCTTGGGATTAGGAATAAAGTCTTCCAGAAAAGAGGCTAAGGGAAGGGGGAGAGTGGTGGCCTGTGAGAGATACGCCAGCTTCCTGCTTTCACTCCCTGTCTTAGTTGAGATCTGCAGGCAGCTCCAGTCCACGACTGTTCGACAAGGATTTATTGAGCACCAGCTCTGAGCCACGTCCCACACGAGATCCTGGGATACAAAAATGAGCAGCACACAGTTTCTGCCCGCGAGCGTCACCATTTGGTAGGGCAGACATACACGTAAGTAGTCATCAGAATATATCGCGACGTGTCATAGGATGGAGTTGTGTGCACTAAGTGCCAGCATCGACTCCAGCAAACGACTCCGTCTGGGGCAGGGGTGATGGAGGGACAGGAGAGGGGCTCGCTGGGAAGAGAACATCTAAATTGGTTCTTGGATCAGTGGGAGTTTCAGGGCCAGAGGTGGTGTGCAAAGCATTACCGGCAGAGGGAACAGTGTGTGAAGAAGCACGGAGGTGAGAAAGGTCATGACGGCTTAAATGAGGGGCCTACGTGGGGACTATGAGCTTTCTACTCCTCTGGGAAGAAGCTGTGTTATTGGAATAAAGGTTTTCTTGTGCTCCCGTGTTTGCTCATTTCCTTCTCCTCTTCTTCCTCTTCCTTTCCCCGGATTACTTGGCGGCTAATTGCTGTCCTTCCTGGTTACAGCTCTGTGAAGTCAGGGCCCATGGCTGCCTTGCTCATGTTTGTGTTCCGTACCCAGCACATATCATGGGGCCTCAGTAAATGCTCCTTGAATGGGGTCAGAGGGAGAACGAGATTCCCCAAAGGGAGGTCAAAAACAGTAAAGAGTACAAGAGGGAAATAACTTCCAGTGGTCAAGAAATTCCAGAAGAAGTCACTGTGAGAAGAAACGAAGACTTTATGTCACCAGAGTCTCCCCTCTGATGCCCTACCCCATCCCCCACTCCATCCACCCAGGTCTGTTGTTCTAAATGCCCTCCTTTTCAGCAAAGGAAACCATCAACAAAACAAAAAGGCAACCTACCGAGTGGGAAAGGTATTTGCAAATGACATTTCTGGTAAGGATTTAATATCCAAAATATATAAAGAGCTTATGTAACTCAGCAGCAAAAAAACAAAAAAACAAAACAAAACAAAAAAAAACAAGCCAATTAAAAAATGGGCAGAGGACCTGAATAGACACTTTTCCAAAGAAGACATCCAGATGGCTAACAGACCCATGAAAAGATGCTCAACATCGCTCATCATCAGGGAAATACAAATCAAAAGTGCACTGAGATACCACCTCACATCAGTCAGAGTGGCTAAAATGAACAACTCAAGAAACAACAGATGTTGGAGAGGATGCACTTTTGCACGGCTGGTAGGTGTGCAAACGTGTGCAGCCACTCTGGGAAACAGTGTGGAGGTTCCTCAAAAAATTAAAAATAGAACTACCCTACGACCCAGCAATTGCACTACTAGGTATTTATCCAAAGGATACAAAAATGCTGATTCAAAGAGGGTACATGCACCCCCATATTTATAGCAGCGCTATCAACAATAGCCAAAGTATGGAAAGAGCCCAAATGTCCATCCACTGAAGAATGGATAAAAAAGATGTGATCTTATACATACATACACACACACACACACACACACACACACACACACACAATGGAATATTAGTGATCAAGAAGAATGAAATCTTGCCATTTGAAAGAACATGGATGGAACTAGAATGTACTATGCTAAGTGAAGTAGGTCCATCAGAGAAAGACAAATACCATATGATTTCACTCATATGTGGAATTTAAGAAAAAACAGATGAACATAGGGGAAGGGAAGGAAAAAATAAAATAAGATAAAAACAGAGAGGAGGCAAACCATAAGAGACTCTTAAGTATAGAGAATAAACTGAGGGTTGCTGGAGGGCAGGTGCATGGAGGGATGGGCTAAATGGGTGAGGGCATTAAGGAGGGCACTTGTGATGAGCACTGAGTATTATATGTAAGTGATGAATCATTAAGTTCTACTCTTGAAACCAATGCTACACTAGATGTAACTAACTTGAATTTTTCTATCTATCATCTATTTATTTATAAATAAATATTTATTTTGAGAATGAGAACGAGAGTGTGTGAAAAGGGGAGGGGCAGAGAGAGAGAGAGAGAATCCCAAGTAGGCTCTGCACTGTCAGCACAGAGCCTGAGGCAGGGCTCCAACTCACAAACCATGCGATCATGACCTGAGCCAAAATCAAGAATACTGGGTATTCATCCCAAGAAAATAAAAAGCATTAATTCAAAAAGACACATGTACCTCTATGGACACTTAACCAACTGAGCTATCCAGGTGCCTCTAACTTGAATTTAAATTAAAAAAAAATGGGCCGAGGACCTGAATAGACATTTTTCCAAAGAAGACACCCAGATATCCAGCAGACACACGAAAAAATACTCGACATCACTAATCATTAGGGAAATGCAAATCAATGAGGTATCATCTCATACCACTCAGAATGGCTACAATTGAAAAAAAAAAAAAGCAAGAAATAAATATTGATGAGGATGTGGAGAAAAAGGACCCCTCGTGCACTGTTGGTGGGAATGCAAATGGTACAACCACTGGGGAAAACAGTACGGAAATTCCTCAAAAAATTAAAAATAGAATTACCCATATGATTCAATAGTTCCACTACTGGGTATTCATCCCAAGAAAATAAAAGCATTAATTCAAAAAGACACATGTACCTCTATGTTTATTGCAGCATTCTTTACAAATTGAAGCAACTTAGGCGTCCGTCAATAGATGAATAGATAAGGAAGACGTGGTGTGCAAATATATACGTAATGGAATATTATACAGCCATAAAAATGACATGATCTTGCCATTTGGGAGAACATGGACGGACATAGAGGATAGAGGATATTATGCTACGTGAAATAAGTCAGACAGAGAAAGACGAATACCATATAATTTCACTCATACGTGAAATCTAAAAAAAAACAAACGAAAAAAGCAAAAATCGGTATCAGACCTATAAATGCAGAGAACAAACTGATGGTTAAGGCGGGTGTGGGGATGGGCAAAATGGGCGAAGGGGAGTGGGAAATATAGGCTTTTAGTTATGGAATGAATAAGTCACAGGAATAAAAGGCACAGCATAGAGAATATAGTCAACGAGATCGTAATAGGCCCGTATGGGGACGGACGGTAGCCGCCCTTGTGGTGAGCACGGCACAAGGTATAAAGAAGTTGAATCATTATGTGGTACACCTGAAACTAATGTAGCATTGTATATTAATTATACTCCAATACATTTTTTTTAAAAAAAGTAAAAGCCTTAAGTGTTTGCGGTCTGAACCCAAATTTACACTCCTCGTCTCAGGCGGAGGGGTCGGTGAAATGTCCTCAGAGAGCCACCGGGGTTAGGGATGCACCTCTTTCTTGGCCACACATATCTTCTCAGCCCTGGGACACCTGGAAAGCTAACTCTCACAATGGAGTTAATTCGAATGTACGGCGATTACTTGGTCCAAATAAATAAGAGCATCTTTGACTTCATTCAAAGAATTGACAACTAGGATTTCAGAAGCTGGAAGGTCACGGAAGGAACCATCTTTTGCCAAGCAGGGTCGTTGGAAAGCTCCCGCAAATGCGGCCGTTTAGGCAGCCACGCTGGTGGGCTTGTCCTTTAGAGAAGCAAGCCCGTGGAGAGCTAAATGAGCCTCAAGCCCAAACTGCTTCCTTCAATTTTCCCTTGTGTCAGATAAGCTATATAATTATCGATAACGATGAGTGTCCAAATATTTATTTAAAGAGCAATTGAAAGTCTCTGATTTATATTCATGGGTTATTAAGTAGCTGCAGAGTTCCTATGTACTTTTTTTCCCCTTGGCATAATGATTAATTGAAGTCTTAATGCAGATTTAAGAGATATTTTTCCAATTTTGCCTGGGATGCTTTCTTCTTCTCTCCCGAAATAACAATTATCCTCTGTTGGATTTTGTTGGGGGGGGGGGGGGCCTGGGGGAGGAGTCCTGGGTGTCTGACCTCATTTTTTTTCTGATGTAACTGTATGGGGCCAGGCAAATAAAGTTGGGAAACACTGTCATCTGGCTTCTTATCGGAAGAAATCCAATTCATATCCTGGTGGTGGACTTTTAAATACTCCGTGAGGGTATTTGAAGTGCCTGGAAGGCGGGGACGGGGGGCAGCATACACGCACATACGTGCACACAGCTGTATGCACAGAGACACGTCTTTGCCATTATACGCTCTTTTTTTAAATAATTTTTTTTTAAATGTTTCTTCCTTTTTGGGAGACAGAGAGACGGAGTGGGGGAGGGGCAGAGAGCGAGGGAGACACAGAATGTGAAGCAGGCTGAGTTCCAGCCACAGAAGATGGAAAAAAAGTCTACACTCCTGCTCCACAGCACCGTGCTTAAGGTTAACAATACCGCACACTTCAAAATTTGCGAAGAGGGCAGATCTCATGGCGTGTGTGTGTGTGTGTGTGTGTGTGTGTGTGTGTACCACATTGCAAAACGACGACAACAAAACAGGCTTATAACCATAATTAAAGCCTGGAGTTCATCCTTTCCAACCTGTCAATCGATCGCTGCAGTATATGATGTAACAGCTCAGCTTTACAAAGCATCACATCTCCAGAGAGCCGGGCTTATGAATCGTTTACTTGAGTTCAGTTGTAGTTTTAGAGTCGACCATTGTGCAAGTATGAGGAATAAGTTGAGAGTGAAGCTTTTAAGATTTGTAACACTGTGGGGCTGTAGGGATTCCATCAGAGTGAACTAAGTGAGTCTGCTTGACTAAAGAGGGTTTTCTATTTTTATAAGCTTAAACAATTTTTGAAGGTGAGAATTCACCTAAAATCAATAAAGCATATTTAAAAAGTTTCAATCGTAGAAAAACAAACCCCATCTTACGTACATTATGATGTTGCATTAAATCACTTTCACGTGTCATCAAAATCCGGGCAAGGACAGAGCTGGTTTACAATAAAAATTTTTAAGCCTCTCTAATTTGTGCAAAAAATCATCATGAGAGGAACAGTCAAATGAATTTTTAAAAAGTGTCATGTTTATACCACTTCATCTATAAACCATTATTGTATATGTGTTTCTGTCCTCAAATTTATTAAAACACACTTGACAAAAATTGTATATATTTGGGGTGCCTGGGTGGCTCAGTCAGTTAAGCGTCTGACTTCGGCTCAGGTCATGATCTTATGGTTTGTGGATTCGAGCCCCACATCAGGGTCTGTGCTGACACTCAGAGCCTGGAGCCTGCTTCAGATCTGTGATTCACTCTCTCTCTCTCTGCCCCTCCCTCACTTGCGCTCTCTCTCTCTCAAAAATAAAAATAAAAAAATAAAAAAATTGTATATATTTAAGGTGTACAATGTGATGTTCTGATATATACACCCATTGTGAAATGAACACCATATTCAAGTTAATTAACACATCATCCCCTGACATAGTTACGATTTGTGTGTGTGCCGAGAACACTTAAGATCATCTCTGTTAGCAAATTTCAACCATAGAGTCTCTTAAAATCACCGTTAACCTAGTAACCAAAGCCTCTAAACTAACTCAGAGTCAACATATTTTCCTAGTTGTGGTCAGAAAAATTTGTTTTCTAGAGTATCTGAAACAATTAAAGCGTCAGGAGTTATTGTTTTGGAAATTTAAATTAGTCTTTAATTCATTACTATTATCTATAAAGCCCATTGGAGCACGTTTTTGCTCCATGAAACTTGAACACTTTATAATCTGATTTATTCTTGTTAGAAACGTTCATCTGGTTTAAATATTTCTGGAGTGCCCACATGACGAACATTTTTAGTGGTCAATTTACAAGTTTTACAAAGCGAGGGAGAGAAAGACGCGGAGAGGGAGGAAAAAGGAGTCAGCTGCTGTCAGCTATGGAGAGTCAGGTTGCAGGTTGGTTTCCAGGGTAATTGTAAGAGCCTTAGTGATCACCAGCCCCGAGGAATCTGTGACCCTGAGGGTAAACTGTGGAGATGGTTGTAGGATTTATAGTCGGTGGGGGACTGTCGGTGTCAGTTAGGAAAGGATTGGTTCCCTTCTGTCATTGGCAATTAGGCATTTCACCTTCCTTAAAGCCAACTTCGGAATTCCTCAGGGACAGTTAGTGCTTTCTTCTTCATTGCCTTGGACGGGACAATTACATTCCTCGTGATCCTTTGGCTTATATTATTAACAAGTGTCGTGGCAGGACTGACTCCATTTCGAATTCATTTTGCCTCAAACCCTTCTCCCTGCCTCCTTGTTCCGTATTAGACCTATTGCAATCATTACATATCGTAAGCCTGCTGGGGAACTAGTTGACTTTTAGATTTTAATGGGAGCGTTGAAGACACACAGGACGCTTTGCACAAAACAAGCTAATCAGCACACTCTTACATGTCAAGCCCCATGCATGTGACAAGCTCATGATGATCAATTCTGTTTAAGGTTTTTAGGGAACTTGAAGAACCTGATCAGTGTTATTTGAACACATCTGACCCATTGCTCAAGCCTACAAGTGGCAGCTTCAGCCAGTTCTTTTTTTTTCTTTTTCTTTTTCTTTTCCTTTTTCTTTCTCTTTCTTTCTTTTATTTTTCTTTTTTCTTTCTTTCTTTCTTTCTTTCTTTCTTTCTTTCTTCCTTTCTTTCATCTCTTCCTTCCTTTCTTTCTTTTCTTTTTCTTTTTTCTTTTTCTTCTTTTTTCTTTCTTTCTCTTTCTTTCTTTCATCTCTCCCTTCCTTCCTCTTTCTTTCTTTCTTTCTCTTTTTTCTTTCTTTCTTCTTTTTTCTTTCTTTCTCTTTCTTCCTTTCTTTCATCTCTTCCTTTCTTTCTTCTCTTTCTTTTTCTTTTTTCTTTCTTTTTCTTCTTTCTTTCTTTCTTTCTTTCTCTTTATTTCTTTCATCTCTCCCTTCCTTCCTCTTTCTTTCTTTCTTTCTTTCTTTCTTTCTTTCTTTCTTTCTTTCTTATTGGCTTCCCTTCCCTTTTAAAAGCCCCCACCTGCACTGAGATGGGGAAATAGTTTAGGGGACATTAGTCTGCCATCTTCTTGGTTAGCAGGCTTTCTTGAATAAAACCTATTACCTTGCCCCAACCCCTTGTCTCTTGACTAATTGGCCTGTCCTGCAGGGAGCAGAGCAGATCGGGCCCGGATCCCATTACAATTTCGGGAAGCCAGCCATCAGTGTGCTGCTTGTGGTGGGCCGGCTGCTGGGGAGAATTTGGGGATGTTCCCGGCCAACTGCAGGAACTACTTCCTTCTGGGGACAGTCCCTTGGTGTCAGACCATGGCACCCCAGCACTTTCCATTGGAAGGAGAAGACCCCTTCTGGGCGAGTTGCTCTGGCTTGTACAACCTGGAAATCCTTTTTTGTGGCTCCAGGCCATTTGTTTTCTGTTGTTTGAGGCACCTGTTCAGGTGAGTGAGGATGGATGTAGGACTTTTTACCCAGTTTGGTTTTGGTTTGTCAGGAGAGCAGCTCTTTTGTGATTGTGTGGGACAGTCATGGGAAATCGATGTCTATTCCAGCAGACAGCCGTCTTGGAGCATTTTGAAGAAAAGGTCTAATTCCAGTCATTCCCCTGTGTCCGAGAAAACAATCTTCTATCGTAGCACAGTATGCTTTGGATGGGCTTTAAACAGCTCCTCGAATCACATGCTATTGCCAGAGAGCTGGCAAAGGGAAGGAGAGCCGTGCAGGCCTTTATGCTCCTCTGACCGGAGAGACTGACAGGGAGGGATCTAAGCTGATGCTACAGAGGCCAGGGTACCAGGCTCTTCCCTTGGTCCTACAAGATGATGGGGGAAGTTTAAGGGAGGAAGAAGACAGGATGTGTCACATGTTCTAAATCTTTTACCTCCCCTTTCACTCCCGCCTCTTCCTGCTGAAATGCTTGAGCCTCCAGAACCTTCTGCGACTTCAGCTCCTCCTCGGTTTGAGCCCCATGCAGCATCGGGGCCTGGAGGAGTCTTTCCTTATAAGACCCCGCAAGGGACTCAATTTGGCCAGGTAGCAATTCCAGCCAGAGCAGGGTGGTTCCCTGCCTGTGGTATAAACCAGCATGAACAACTGCTTTTCTACTGCAGAACTGTTCAATGGGAAGAACAATAACCCACCCCCTCCGCCACCAAGATGACCCCTCTTAAAATGACTGAGCTATTATTGGCCTTAATATTTGCTACTCGCTGACCCTCTTGGGTGGAGATTCAAACTCTTTAAATATGCTTCTCATGGCAGATGAGAAATGATTCATGATAGAGCAGTCTTGGGAAGAGGCCCAGTGGCTCCATTTAGAAGATGCCAATCGGGGGGGCACGTGGGTGGCTCGGTCTGACTCTTGATTTTGGCTCAGGTCATGATCTCACAGTATGTGAGCTGACAGTGCAGCGCCTGCTTGGGATTCTCTCTCCCTCTCTCTCTCTGCCCCTCCCTCACTCGTGTTCTCTTTCAAACTAATTAAATAAACTTAAAAAAGAAAAATAAAAAAAAAGATAGGATGCCGGTGGAGCTCCCATGCTGGTGTTATGGTTTCCCGTTGGAACCGAATTGGGATCCCCATGACAGGGTCATGTCTGGACTGAGTTACTACAAGAAGTGCATTTTGGTTGGTCTCAGGGAGGGGGGTCCTAAATAAAAGAGCCTTAATAAATTGCAACAACAACAACCTGATGGGGATTCCACTGAGTTCCTGGAGTACATTTACCAAATATACAGGAAGTATACGGACAGTGATCCTGCCTCACTGAAAATGTTTGGATGGCTAATATGACCTTTATCAGACAGAGTGTTCCCGACACTAAGAGAAAAGTGGAAAACTGGATGGAGCATGAAGGATGGACCCATGACAGGTGGCGGACACAGCAGTCAAGATGGGCAATGGCGGAGCACGAAGACAAAACACAAGGTGCAAAGAGACAGGCTCCTGCCTTTATGGAGCTAACGTCCAATCTGTTGAGGAGGAACTGTACTTCCTCCAACAGCTGTGCCAATGGGTGCCAAAGGAAGGGCAGAGGATGAAGCAGGGAGGGACCTTTTCCAACTGAGTAGATGATGTAATAACCGCAGCAAAAGGATTATTCTCAATTTCCATGGGAAAACCTCAGAGGCTTAAATAAATGAGTGCGGCAGAGAGAAAGGAGTCAGAAGAAAGAGAGCCAGAAATGTATTCATCTTGTTATTCTCAGTGCCAAGCATAGAGCCTGACACATCAATAATTTCTTGCTGTATAAATACAGGAGTTATTGAATGAATGAATGCATGAATGAATGCATGAATAATATTTAGTATAGAGCTGGCAGAAAAGAAGAAATGGGCTCATTACCAATCGAGTGCCTGTACTGGGCCAGATACTATGGTAAACACCATGGAGACGGGATGGCCTTTAGTGCTTTGAGTAATTTTGTGGGGATCGGTATTATCCAACCCTCTAAGGGTGAGTCAACTGAGGTTGAAGGCTTCTTTCTTTCTTTTTTTTTTTTAGAGAGAGAGAGAGGGTGCACAAGCAGGGGAGGGGGAGAGAGAAAGCAAGAGAGAGGGTGGGAGAGAACCTTAAGAAGGCTCCACATTCAGAGCAGAGCCTGACACAGGGCTTGATCCCAAGACCCTGGGATCATGACTGGAGCTGAAATCAAGAGCTGGACGCTCAGTTGACCGAGCCACCCTGAAACCTTTATTAGCTTCTTTCATAGGTATGTGGTGATGTGTTTTATGGGAGATGATTTTGCAAACTATGAAGGACTACATACCTGTGGGGAAATAGTTGGCATTACTTAAGTCAGAACAAACTTAAAACACAGATATGATCAAAGCAGTAGCACTGTTGAATAGCTTAAACTTAACTGACTCCTAATGCCTATGCCTATTTATTGTAGGACTGGATATTTTCATTTAGAATCATAATTTTACTATTTTGCGAGTATAGGAAGATCACCCAACCTTCTTTGTTAAGGTATAGTTTATTTAAAGGTCTGTAATATCAGCCAAATTGCATTTGTTGTTTTATTTAACTAATGAGGTTATTCAGCAGGAGTGGGTAGGTAACAAACAAGCCTACCATCTGGTGATTTCGTATTGGGCAAAATGAACCTGGAATTTTAATCTTTTTTGTCTTCAAAATTTTATTCTTAGTTGTTATAGAACTTTGCCTCATAACAAAGTAAAATATAGAACTTTGCCTCATAACAAAGTAAAATAAATAGGGGCCATCATATGAATGCTCATCAACTTCTAGGCACAATGCTTGACTCTCTTAGATCTTGACTAGGCACAATGCTTGACTCTCATAGATCTTTTAAAATTATGTGAATACTACTGGTTATCCACATTTTATGGAGGAGGTATCAGAGAGCCAAAGAAATCAAGTGTTTTGGGAACACTCAGCTGGGGTGGGGTTTGAATTTATATTTGTGAACAACAGTACAGAACAAATGGATCTAACGGGCATATACAGAATACTCCACTCAACCATGGAAGAATATATATTCTTCTCTTTTTTATAATTTATTTTTAATTTTTTTAATGTTTATTTATTTTTGAGATAGAGCATGAATGGGGGAGGGTCAGAGAGAGAGGGAGACACAGAATCTGAAGCAGGTTCCAGGCTCTGAAGTGTCAGCACTGAGCCCGACACGGGGCTCGAACCCACAGACTGTGAGATCATGACCTGAGCCGAAGTCGGAGGCTCAACCGACTGAGCCACCCAGGCGCCCCTATATATTCTTTTCAAGCACACATGGAAACTCTCCAGGGTAGATGATGTGTTAAAACAAGTCTCAACAAATTTGAGAAGATTGAAATCATATCAGGTATCTTTTCTAACCACGGTGGAAAAAACCCAGAAATCTATAGCAAAAGGAAAACTGGATGGTTTACAAATATGTAGAAATTAAACAACACACTCCTGGACAGCAAATGAGTCAAAGAAGAAATGAAAATGGAAGTAAGCAAATATCTTGAGACCAATGAAAATGAAAACACAACATCCCCAAAACAATGGGAGGCAGCTAAAGCAGTTTGAGGGAGTTCACAGCAATAAATGACTATGTTAAAAAAAATCTCAAATAAACAACCTAGATGTTTGCCTCCAAGAACTAGAAAAAGAACAAACTAAGCCTGATGTTAGTGGAAGGTAGGAAATAAGAAAGGTTAGAGCAGAAATAAAAGAAATATGGGATAGAAATATAATAAAAGAAATCAACAAAACTAAGAGTTGGGTTTTTTAAAATTTTTTAACAATAAATGTTTATTTATTTTTGAGAGACAGAGAGAGACAGCATGAGTGGGGGGAGGGGCAGAGAGAGAAGGAGACACAGAACATGAAGCAGGCTCCAGCCTCTGAGCTGTCAGCACAGAGCCCGACGCAGGGTTTGAACTCATGTGCCGTGAGATCGTGACCTGAGCCGAAGTTGGACGCTTAACCAACTGAGCCACCCAGGCGCCCCTAAGAGTTCATTTTTTTTAAAGATAAACGAAAGTGACAATTCTGTAGACTAACCAAGCAAAAAAGAGGGAAGACTCCATTGTTTCCCAATGGTGCCCTTTGAAACTGTAGGAGCCTTGCAAGGGTAGCTCGTTAGTGTGCCTTGTTCCTGGGTCTCCACTAGGGAAGATGATCCTAGACTATTCTTTGGGTGAGTGGAATGTACTTGGCATTTGACTCCAGGACAATCAATCTAGATGATTTAGGAGAGGGCCTGAGCGCAAGGGTGGTGGTGGGGTGGGTTTGGGGTTGGATGGGGTGGACTCTAACAAAGAGATAATGAAAAACTTCCTCCATGAATTGGCTTTTTATTTGGAATTTGAGAAAATGTGGGGAGGAATCAGTAGTTAGTAGAGGTGTGATGAAAACGCCACAAGGAAAGTATTAGCCATGAACCCAGCAGAGGGCTATTGAAGGCAAAGCAATGGAAGGAAGAGGTATGAGCTGTTGCTGATAATAAAGTGAAAATGGCATCATGGATCCTGAATGTCTCTGAAATGTCTGCCTCCATGGCCCTTTAAGATAAACCCCAATTTCTTGAGGTACCTTGTGGTCGTTTTAGTTCTTGCAATCAAGATCCACAATTATGTACAAGGTGAGGTATTTAATAATGTGTAGCTCAAAACTCTTTCCGTTGTTAAGAGACAAGTAGGAAATACCAAGAAATATCTTCCTCTTGGTCATAAGATCAAGGTGGCTGGGATTGTGGGACAGCTGTCCCAGACAGTCAGATGGACCCAAAGTAGACTTTGTATATGAGGAATAACACAGCTGTCTTAAGGCAATAAGAGATGGGGGGTTGTCTGTTACTGTAGCATATTCTCTCATGTCCTGCAAATATAATTATTTAGGTTTTTCTGGTTGTTGCAAGCAACAGAAATAAACTCTGGTTCTTATAAGCAAAATATATTATATTATAAATATTTATATATTATAATTACATTAATTATATATTATAAGCAAATATAAATTCGTTGGAAGAATCTAGAGTATCTAACAGAATCACAAGGAAAGCTGAACAGCGAGGCTTCTGAAAGGCAACCCAGGTCAGCCCTGATGATTGGAGCAGAAAATAGTGGGCAATATGAATCAATTCCAGCCACTTTCCGTCCATTTTTCTGCCCTTAACACTCATATCCCCTGGCGAGAATGTTAGATTGGCTTCATTTTAGGTTACTTCTCCACCCCTTTGGCTAAAGGAAGGCTGGACAACGTGATGGACAGTCCCACTAAAAATTTGTGCAATCGGGAGCGATAACTCCCCAAAGGAAAATCAGGGTGCTATTACAAAACAGACAGGTAAGAACACAAACAGGAAAATCCTAGAGAGAAAACAACAGAAATTATCACACGATTCCTATTTCTGTACACACTGTTGTTCAGCCTTCACCCACTAGAGTGATGTTTATGCTTGCTTGCCCTGACATTGGACTCCTGACTTTCCTTGATTAGCATTGCTTCTGCCTCAGCTATCAGGAGCCTGGCAGGTACAGGATGAAACTCCTCATACGTTTATTTGACCTCCTCCTAATTGGCTTGTTCCTCTCACCTTCTCCTTAAAGATGGTGGACTGTGAATTTATACGAGATTGGATAGCTCAGTACTGTTTGTGAGGCAGAAATAACGCACTGGTTGGCTGCATTAGGAAGGAGCCCAGCCACAGTGTGTTGTAAGCTCCGGGCTTGAGAATTATTAACCTACAAATTAATGAACACAGAGAATTAGGATTTCTAGCCGCATAATCATGCCGCCCAGGAAAAATGTCCCCAAATAATTAGAATGAAAAATTAGTCTATTTGTATATTTGACAGCTGGCTGAGTGCGATGTTCATTAGGAAGTTAGAAAATTGCTCTCTTTCTGCTTTCCAAGTTGGAAGTCTAAGTGCTACAGTGATTTTTGAGATGGTTTTTCTATCTGAATGCTTTCCCCTTTCGTCACGTGGCTAACTCCTCCCCGGAGGGTTTTGGCAAGTTCTCTTCGTGTTGCAGGTGCCCCTGAAATGCCCATCTCAGCAACTGAGAAAAGGGAGTTTTGAGAAAGAGCAAACACAGATGGGATAAAACCATTTTCTCCAGGCTTGCGGTTTTCAAGACCTCACCGCCTGGGGGAGTTCGAAAAACTATTGGCTCCACCCTAGACCAATTGAATTAGAATATTTAGGAATAGGGCCCAGGCACCGGTATTTTTAAAAGCTCTACAGGTGATTCTAATGTGTGGCAAGGTTAAACACTGACTCCAAAACAAAACAAAACCAAAAAAATCCCAAATACTAAAAGCCTGGAAAGGCTACTGCCCTTGGGAATCAGCTAAACTCTTCTGGGGTTAATGGAGTCTTTGGGACCTATCAGCCTTTCGAAGGCATGGGCTAGGCTCATCAGTATGTATTAGTGAGCACTGCCCCAAAGAGAGGCACATACATCACAGGGAAAGGAAGAGGAACAGATCTACATTTACTAAACTATTATGGTATGCCCGGCACCATATTGTGTGTTTTTCCATGTGTTATCTGTAATCAGAATTTTGGCTCTGATTTGGCCATGGAAGCTAAGGGGAGGGAGATAATTCCTCTTGACAATGGACAAACGACCTAAGACTGGCAATTCAATGTGTCCTCTCAGAACTTGGAGTCTGGGAGGCGCCTGGTGGCTCAGTCGATTAAGCATCCAACTCTTCATCTCAGCTTAGGTCTTGACTCAGGATCTTGAGTTCAAGTCCTCTATTGGGCATGGAGTCTACTTAAAAAAAAAAAAAAAAGAACTTTGGTCTGGGATAAGTGACTGAGAGGTAAATATTTAAAGTTTATTTCTACAGCAGTGTCTGCTGAGAGCCTAATGGTGGGTAGGGTGTCAGATTCCCTCCTGGCTTATCATGGATCCTAACCATCTTCTAAGCCATGTTATCCATACTTCCTTTTGATTCTGTGGGCCCCCAGATAGTCTTCCAAAAAATTATTTTTCTACTATTATCATAGAGTCTCTCTTTGCTTATACGTATTTATTTATTTTTTTACTGTGAAGAACCTTGCTTAGTATCTTATCTCAGTACCAATGATAATACAAATATTTTATAGCTGCTCGCTGGCTAACACAGGCTTCTATATCTTTATAATAACCCTATGAGAAAATATATATCTGTTTTTTTGATACATGTATCAAAAACACATCTGAACAATTTATTACCTTGTACTCACTTGGAGAGATGGAATTAAGAAGTCAGTAACGAGGGTTGGTTGAGGGTGTGGAGAAAATGGAGCGCCCATCCACTGTTGGTAAGAATGCACAATGGTGAAGCCACCTTGGAAAACAGTTTGGCAGTTTCTCTAAAGAATTAAAACCTATGTCCACACCAAAACTTTCCCACACTTACGCGTAGCAATATTATTAATAACCAAAGAGTGACTATAATGCAAAAATGCATCAAGCGATGGATGGATCAGTAAAATGCGGTAAATCCAAACAATGGAATTTACTCAGCTGTGAAAGGGAAATGATATTCTGATACCTGCTTCGGTGAAGGTGAACACTGAGAGCACTATGTTAAACTTTATTTTTGAGAGAGAGAGAGAGAGAGAGAGAGCACACGCAGAGGAAGGGCAGAGAGAGAGGGAGACACAGAATCTGAAGCAGGCTCCAGACTCTGAGCTATCAGCACAGAGCCCAATGCAGGGCTCGGACCCATGAACCGTGAGACCATGAGCCTAAGTTGGACACTCAACTGACTAAGTCACCCAGGTGCCCCCTAGAGCATTATGTTAAATGAAAGAAGCCAGGCATGAAAGGGCGCACATTGTCTCATTATGTCTATAAATGTCCAGAATAAGCAAATCTATCCAGCTAGAAGGTAGATTAGTAGTTTTCAGGGGCTGAGGGAGCAACTCTAAAAGTATGGATTTCTTTTTTGGAATAATGAAAATATTCTCAATTTATATAGTGGTGGTCATTCCATAACTCAGTACATATACTAAAAACCACTGCCATTGAGTTGCATAATTTAACAGAGTGAGTTTTATGGTATGTTAATTATACCTCAACAAAGCCAATATATAAAACATGAAACCACGTGTAGAAGAGTTATCCCATATGCACCATTAACGTATTAGAATTAATTTACATATGCTGGGCAAAAAAAAAAAAAAAAAAAGGCAGTGAAGGCATTTTTTAATACCCTTGGCTCTAAAATATGAACTATTTTTCGGGTACTCAGTCAAAGAAACTAAACTGAGAAGCTGGCTCTGTGTCAGGAAATGATAACAACATCACAAAGCTATGTATACGATATTCTGTGCCTGATTTAAGAGGTTTTCAAGGGTAATTTTGTTTTTTTGTCTTATTTATAGACTACAGAAACTAACTACTTTATAAGATATGACTAGACTACTGTGTGTTCATATTTGACACTTTTGGGGCGCCTGGGTGGCACAGTCGGTTAAGCGTCCGACTTCAGCCAGGTCACGATCTCGCGGTCCGTGAGTTCGAGCCCCACGTCGGGCTCTGGGCTGATGGCTCAGAGCCTGGAGCCTGTTTCCGATTCTGTGTCTCCCTCTCTCTCTGCCCCTCCCCCGTTCATGCTCTGTCTCTCTCTGTCCCAAAAATAAATAAACGTTGAAAAAAAAAAATTAAAAAAAAAAAAAAAAAGAGTTGGACACTTGACAGACTGAGCCACCCAGGTGCCCCAGTACTGTTTTTTTTAGTTCTCTGTTTTATTAACTTATTTAAATTTGTTAATTTCTTTTTTCCCCCTTCCTTAGGTTAATGTTGCTGTTTATCTAACTTCTTCAGACTAATGCTTAATTTACTTAGTTACATTTTTTTCTTTATTTTGTATTGCGATAATGAATTTTCCTCCACCGTTGCTGTAACTAAATCCCACAGGTCTGCTGCATGTTTTTATTATTATAAATTTCTAGTCCTGTATTAATTTTTGTCAGTTTGTTTTGATTTCCAACAGTTTCAGAAAGTTTTATACTTTTTGATGGGACGGGATGGGATATTTTGTCTAGTTTTGATATTAACTAAAAACCGTATTGTCCTGTGATCCGAGACTTTATCTATATTCTTATTCCTTTTGAAATTTATTAAAGTTTTCTTTGTTTCCTAATATATTACTGATTTTCATAAATGTTTCATAGACTCGTGAAGGGAAATGTTCTATTCTCTAAATGTGGGGCATTAAGTTAGTCATAAATAAATAGGCTCTATTTTTTTTTTTTTAACTTAAGTCTTCTATAGACTCACTTAACTATTGGTCTCTGATCTAATTTGGGCTAAAGGAGATGAATTAAGCCATTTAAGTTTTATTATATTTCTATCTTTACCCTTTATAGTCCCTTTAGGTTTTGCTTTGTGAATTTGGATGCCAAATAACTTGGTTAGTGAAAGACTGCTACATATTCTGCATATAGTGTAACAATTCTTTTTAAAAGAATTATTCTTTTTAAAAAAATTTTTTTTAACGTTTATTTTATTTTTGAGACAGAGAGAGACAGAGCATGAACGGGGGAGGGTCAGAGAGAGAGGGAGACACAGAATCTGAAACAGGCTGCAGGCTCTGAGCTGTCGGCACAGAGCCCGATGCGGGGCTTGAACTCACGACCATGAGATCATGACCTGATCTGAAGTCTGACCCTTAAGTGGCTGAGCCACCCAGGAGCCCCTAAAATAATTATTCTTTGTTTTAACAGAGTATTCCATTTTATCCAATTGGATGCTTTTTACTCAGAATTAAGCCTCGTCTATTACTATTTATAAGGGTTCTCCTGCCTTGTTCTTGGTCTGTGTTTGGTTATTTGTTGATCATGGATTTCATTTTGACATTTTTCCTTCTCTTCATTTTAGAAGGGCTCGCAATATATAACATGTTAGCCCCTGTTTTGTGAACTAAAGCCTGTATTCTTTTCTCATAGCGAATTTATTCCAGCTGTAAATCTTCATTTGCCAATATGCTTTTTTTTAAAAGAGGATTTATTTATTTAAGTAACCTCTACACCTAATGTGGGGTTTGAAATCACGACCCTGAGATCAAGCCAGGTGCCCCCCAATATGGTTCTTTTTGTTCTGTCTTCTATATATCTTACCTAGTATTATCCTTTGTTTATAATGCATTTAAAAATACATGTAAACTAAATCTTTCTACAAAAATTTTTAATGCTCATTCTTTTTTTATATTAAATATAATTTATTGTCAAATTGGTTTCCATACAACACCCAGTGCTCATTCCAACAGGTGCCCTCCTCAATGCCCGTCCCACACTTTCCCCTCTCCCCCACCTCCCACAACCCTCAGTTTGTTCTCAGTATTTAAGAGTCTTTTATGGTTTGGCTCCCTCCCTCTCTGTAACTTTTTCCCCCTTCCCCTCCCCCATGGTCTTCTGTTAAGTTTCTCAGGATCCACATAGGAGTGAAAACATATGGTATCTTTTCTCTGCCTGACGTATTTCACTTAGCATAATATTTTCCAGTTCCATCCACGTTGCTACAAATGGCCAGATTTCATTCTTTCTCACTGACAAGTAGTATTCCATTGTGTATATAAACCACATTTTCTTTATCCATTCGTCAGTTGATGGACATTTAGGCTCTTTCCATAATTTGGCTATTGTTCAAAGTGCTGCTACAAACATTGGGGTACCAGTGCCCCTCTGCATCAGTACTCCTGTATCCCTTGGGTAAATTCCTAGCAGTGCTATTGCTGGGTCATAGGGTAGATCAGTTTTTAATTTTTTGAGGAATCTCCACACTGTTTTCCAGAGCGGCTGCACCAGTTTGCATTCCCACCAACAGTGCAAGAGGGTTCCCATTTCTCCACATCCTCGCCAGCATCTAGAGTCATGTGATTTGTTCATTTTAGCCACTCTGACCGGCATAAGGTGGTATGTGAGTGTGGTTTTGATTTGTATTTCCCTGATGAGGAGCGACGTTGAGCATCTTTTCATGTGCCTGTTGGCCATCTGGATGTCTTCTTTGGAAAAGTGTCTATTCATGTCTTCTGCCCATTTCTTCCCTGGATTATTTGTTTTTCGGTGTGGTTATTCATTTTTGAGAGACAGAGACAGAGCGCAAGTGGGTGTGGGGCAGAGAGAGAGGGAGACAGAGAACCCGAAGCAGGTTCCAGGCTCTGACCCTGAAGCGGGGTTCACGAACCATGAAGTCATGACCTGAGCCGAAGTTGGGAGCTTAACTGACTGAGCCACCCAGGCACCCCTGTTTCCCCCCGTTTTTGACGATTGCACATTAATTTGAGCAATGTTCTACATGTCTTTTTGTGCCGATGTGCACCGAGTCCACTTGTTATGTATCTAGGAATGACATTTCCGCATCATCGGGGTTATACCGTTCAACCATAACAAATAACGCTACCTTTCAAAGCGGTTCTAACTATATTCCCAACAGCAGACCGGAGTTTCCAAGCACCCTTTCTACATCTTTACCGACACGGTGTCACAGTTTTCCATTTTACTCGTTGTGGGAATATGAGGTGGTATCTTAGGATCTTCATCTCCGTTTCTCTCATCACTAATGGGGCTGAGCACACGTTCACGTTTATGGACCATTTGCATATCTTTTTTTTTTTTTTTGAAGTGCCTGTTCAAATCCTTTGCCCTGTTTTCTGTAAGATTATTTGTCTTTTTCTTACTGCTTTATAGGAGTTCTTCATATATTCTAGATATGAGCCCTTGGTACTGATATGCATAGGATCTTCCTCCAGTCCCTGGCTTGCCTTTTGCTTTCCTAATGGTATCTGTGAGGACCAGAAGTCTTTAATACAAACACAGTCGACATTTGTCATTCTTTCCCCTATGGTTAGTGCTTTTCACACTCTGTTTAAGACATTTTCGCCCACCCAAAGATGATAAATATATTTTCTAGAAGCGTTATTGATTTATATTTCACTTGTAAATCTACAGTGGATCTGGAATTGATCATTTATATGTAAGAATTGAGATTTATATTTCCTGAGTAGATATTCAATGGATTAACACCTTTTATTTAAAAGAGTCTTTCTATGGGACGCCTGGGTGGCTCGGTTGGGTGAGTGTCTGACTTCACCTCAGGTCATGATCTTGTGGTTCACGGGTTCAAGCCCCGCATCGGGTTCTGCGCTGACAGCTCAGAGCCTGGAGCCTGCTTCGGATTCTGTGCCTCCCTCTCTCTCCGCCCCTACCTCCCCTCTCTCTCAAAAATAGATAAACGTTAAGAAAAAAATTTAAAAGCGTCCTGTCACTTTTGCCATAAATACGTAGAACTTCTGTTAAACCTCCTGTTTCAGTGCATTCGTCTATTTGTCTACCCTTGTGTCTCTATCACACTGTCCTATTTACTGCAGCTTTATAATAAGGCTTCACATCTAAGAGCGTAAACTACTCTCATCTTGCGACTTCATACAATTTCGGAATCAGTTTATCAGTTTACACGTGGGTATACGCACACCCGGTTTTAATTAGCATTGTCGTGGTTCCAGAAAGTGTGCTTTTGGTGCAGAGGCAGAAAAACAAAAAATCCACCCATGAAATGAGTAGAGGGGGCTGGAAACAGGTGGAAAGACCGTTATGGTTAAGAAAGAAGAGGAGTGATATGAATGGACTTCTCCACGTGCTACCAATGGTGCTTCATAACGCTATGGATGGCTGCTGTCGCTTTCGTCCTGCCAGGGACAATGAGGTAAGCATCTTGCATAAGCCACCAAGTGAAAGAGCTGGGATTTGAATCCAAGCACTCCCAGCTCTTACGTCGAAGTCTGTGACGTTTCTATCACACTGGTCCGTCAACAGAGGAAGGAGAAAAGTGGTTTAGAGTTCCCTGAAGCTCGACGCCTAACTCAGTGGCTCTCTGCTGAACGTGGTTTTCTCTCCCCAGGTACATGTGCCGATGTCTGAGGACAGTTGTCGTGGGCACAGCTGGGGGGAAGGTGCTACTGACGTCTAGTGGGTAGAGGCCAGAGAGCCTGCTAAATAGGCTACCTTGCAAAGGAATAGTCCCTCCCTTTCTAAAAAAATAAAAAAATACCCATCCAGTCCAAAATGTCCATAGAGCCGAGGGTGCTGTACCCTACGCCACTTTGTCCTCATTGAACTCAGTTCCGTCATCATCCTCTGGGGCAAGTGTGGGTTCCAATCTGGAACAGTGCAGAGTTTCACTTCAGTGAGTGTCTAAGTTAGCATTCCGTACTGTGGACATGCCCTCACCTCTGGAATCTAGCTCCCCAAAGGCTAGATCATTCTTCTTAAAGATGATTGCATGATGATACGATGGTTAATTTTATGTCAGCTTGGCTGGGCCAGGGTACCAAGATATTTGGCCAAAAATTATTCTAGATGTTTTTGTAAAGCTATTTTTCCGATGAGACCAATATTTAAATCAATAGGGACTGAGTAAAGCAGATTATCTTCCACAATGTAGGGGGGCCTCATCCACGCAGTTGAAAGCCTTAAGAGGAGTAGAGATTGACCTCCCTCAAGAAACAGGGAACTCTGCTAGCAGATTGCCTTGGACTGGAACTATAACTTCAACTCTTCCCTGGGTCTCTAGCCTGGTGGCTTACTTCCAGATTTTGCCAGCCTCCAGAATCTCATGAATCAATTCTTTAAAATTTCTCTCTGCCCATCCTTTTCTCTCTTTCACACACATACACACCCTCCATTAGTTCTGTTACTCTGGTGTTACAATCAGAATGTTTGTACCTCCCCCAAATTCGTATGATGGAATCCTAACACCCAATGTGCTGGCATTAAGAGGTAGGGGCCCGGGGCGCCGGGGTGGCCCAGTCAGTTAAGTATCAGACTTTGGCTCAGGTCATGATCTCACAGCTTGTGGGTTCGAACCCTGCATTGGGCTCTGTGCTGACAGCTCGGAGCCTGGAGTCTGCTTCAGATTCTGTGTCTCCCTCTCTCTCTGCCCTTCCTCTGCTCGTGCTCTGTCTCTCCTTCTAAAATAAATAAACATTAAAAATTAAAAAAAAAAAAAGAGGCGGGGCCTTTGGGAGGTGCTTAAGTCATGAGTGTAGAACGCTCATGAGTGGGATTAGTGCCTCATTAAAGAGGGTCCAGAGAGGGCCGCCTGGCTGGCTCAGCTGGTTAAGAGTCTGACTCTTGGTTTTGGCTCATGTCATGGTCTCATGGTTGGTACGTTCCCCGCACCGGGCTCTGCGCTGACAGTGGGGAGTCTGCTTGGAATTCTCTCTCTTTTCCTCTCTCTTTGCCCCTCCCCTGCTCGCTTTTTCTGTCTCTCTTGAAATGAATGAACTTAAAAACAATTTTTAAAAAAGAGGCTCAAGAGAAGTATCTAGCCCCTTGCACTGTGTAGGATACAATCGAAAGTCTACAAAGTCCCCGGAAGGGGGCCCTTACACCACGCTGGCACTCTGATCTTGAACTTCCGTGGTCCAGAACTATGAGAAATAAATTTGTGTTGTTTCCACCACACCGTTGTAGCACTTTGCTATGGCAGGAACTGAGATACCCGGAGCCCCCTGACTAATAAGGTACAGTATAGATGTTATGAATACTATCTTAATGACTTACTAGCTATGTGTCTTTACGCTAGTCCCTTAAATCCCTATGTTCAGAAAGTGGAGAATCTACTGAGGAGAGGCTGCCACTGTAGATGGTTCTTAAATATGTCTTCCCCTTCCAATTGATTCAATAAATATGCATTGAGCACCTGCCATGTCCCAGGTCCCAGGTCCTGTGTCACACGTGAGTAGAAAAGGAGATACGAGACCTAGCATCCCTGCCCTCAAGTCTCTGACACCCTAGTGGGAGGGACATATCAGAAACACATAATCATCCCACAGAATGATTCGTCCAGTCCCAGCACTATTCCTTAAGGACAAAGAAGCCCAGAGAGGGTCACCGTAAGCAGCCCAGTGGTTGCGTTATTTCCCAGAAAATCGTAGACCCCAGCTGCACCTTGAGAGAGGAACAGAGAGTGGACAGGAAAGGCAGGAGAAAGGAGGAGGGCGCACTAGGCTTCAGGGGCGGATGAGCAAAGGAGTGGGCTGGATGCTGCGAATCCCATGACGACAGGCTGTTTGACGCCCAGAATTAACCTCTGTCAACTGGAGCCTTCCCTGAGCGAGTCTCCTGAAAACACCTTTTCCTCAATTTCCTTGTGCCCAACTCACAGGGCTGTTGGGAGCAGATAAAGCTAGCGGGTGTCAAAATAATGTGTAAAGTGCAGAGCAAAATAAAAATGAAGCTTTTGACTTTTCAATGCAGTTAGTGACAACAGAGAAGCACGCTTTAGCATTAGTGAATGGAGCGAGTTCACGCCATTGGTGATTTAAGGGCTGAATTATCTTGGGGGAAATTAACGTTTCAGAGCCTTGTCTGCGAAGTAGTGACCACCTTCACAAGGAAAAATATATATGTGTGTTCTTTCTAAACTATTAGGCGTTATAAGAATATTTGGTAACTTCGTCATCTCTCTCTCTGTTCCCTTTTTTTTCACAGGCCCTAAAATGTTTCAAAGATAAATTAGAGCCACCCTCACATTGGTTATAGAGTCTGACTAATGTGTATTTGGCTTCAGTGTTTCAATCCTATGTATATTCATGAAAATAAGAGAGGAGAAAATTAGTTCCTGCCCAATAGATTCTAATGAGGATTTTGATAAGCAGAACAATCATTTAATTGGTACATTTCTATTTCTACCACTGTCAGGCTGGGACAAGAGGCTCCTTATGCAAATCAAGAGGAATGGGAAAGTGGAGACTGATTTATGGATTACTAGTGATAAGTCCACATATTTTCCTGACCTTGGGAACTCAGCTCAAAGAGCAAGGTCAAAGACACCAGCTCCAAAATGAGACTCCATAGAAGAGGTTGGGGGCAGGTTGACTTCAGGATATTTTAACTGCTTACTACTGCTCTACATGAATATAATAGAATATGCTATTATACATTTCCAAGGAATGAATTATGTACTCCACCCAGATTCAAATGTTGTAGCCCTAATCTTCAGTGTAACTATATTTGGCGATAGGGCTTTCAGGAAATAATTAAAGTTACATTAAGTCAAGGGAGTGGAGTCCTAATCGGATAGGGTTGGTGGTCTTATAAGAAGAGGATATTTCTCTCTCTATCACTTTCTCTTTTTTTAAGTTTATTTTTGAGAGAGAGAAAGAGAGAGAGAGAGAGCTTGCAAGAGCCTGAATATGTCATTTCATTGCTTTTTCAGCCATCATGGTTTCTGGTAAGAAATAAACTGTTTACCTTATGCAGGATTCCCTGTATGTCACGACATGTTTCTGTCTTGATGCTTTCGGGGTTCTCTCGTTGTCTTTGTCTCTTGACAATTTGACTATGATGCGTCCACCTGTGGTTCTCTGAACTTCTCTACTTGGGTTTGAGTTTCTTGGGTGTAGAGGTTAGTATTTTTCATCAAATTTGGGAAGTTTTCAGCCATTATTTCTTTAAATAATCTTTCTCCCTTTTCTGCTCTCTTCTCTTCTTGTGACTCCCATTTTGCAGTATCCACATGCTAATATGATGCTGTCCCACGGATGTCCTAGGTTCTGTTAACTTTTCCTTATTGATTTTTTTTCCTTCTGTTTCTTGAATTTTTTTTTAATGTTTTTATTTATTTTTGAAACAGAGAGAGACAGAGCATGGGCACGGGAGGGGCAGAGAGAGAGGGAGACACAGACTTCGACCAAAGCAGGCTCCAGGCTCTGAGCTGTCAGCCCAGAGCCCCACGCGGGGCTCGAACTCACGGACTGCGAGATCATGACCTGAGCTGAAGTCGGACGCCCAACCGACTGAGCCACCCAGGCGCCCCTTTTCCTTCTGTCTCTTACACTGGATAATCTCAATTGACCAATTTTCACATTCACTAATTTTTCCCTCTGCCAGCTCAAATATTCTGATAAATTTTTCATTTCAGTTACTGTATTTTTCAACTCTATAATTTCTGTTGGGTTCTTTTTTTTTTTAATGTTTATTTATTTTGAGAGAGAGAGCATGCACATGCAAGAGAGGGGAAGGGGCAGAGTGAAGGAGACAGAGAATCCCAAGCAGTTTCCTTGCTGTTAGTGCCAAACCCCATATGGGGCTCGGTTTCACAAATCGCAAGATCATGATCTGAGCCGAAATCAAGAGTCTGGATGCTTTGCCCAGGCACCCCTCTCTTTGGTTCTTTTTTATGACTCTGTCTCTCTATTGATACTCTCCATCAGGTGAGGCATTGTTGTTTTCATACTTTCCTTCATACTTTAGACATGGTTTACTGTAGTTCTTAAAACATCTATAAAATAAATGATTTTAAGTCTTTGTCCAGTAAGTTCAACATTCGGCTCCCTCGAGGCCTATTTCTATTGGTTGTCCTTCTTTTCCTCCTGAGCCCGGGGCCTACTTTATTCCTGGCATTTGTCTTAATTTTTTTTTTTGTTAAAAACTGGGTATTTAAATTAATACAGCACGGTAACTCTGGTAACAAAATCCTCTCCCCTCCTTATTATTATTGCTGTTTGTAGTTATTATTTTGGCTATTGCTGTTTGTGTAGTAAATTTCCTGGATTAATTCTGTAAAGTCCTACTCTTTGTTGTATGCAGTAACTGAAATCTCTACTTGATTGTGAGTCTTTTTTTTAAAAAAAAATTTTAATGGTTATCTATTTTTGAGAGAGAGAGAGAGAGAGAGTGGGCAAAGGGCAGAGAGAGAGAGGGAGACACCAAGTCTGAAGCGGGCTCCAGGCTCTGAGCTGTCACCAAAGAGCCTGACACAGGGCTCAAACTCACGAACCACGAGATCATGACCTGAGCCGAGGTCGGTGGCTTAACCGACTGAGCCACCCAAGCACCTCTACTTGATTGTGAGTCTTAATGTTTAGTGACCCTAACAAGACACCATAGTGGGCTTTACAGAGACCCTGGAGATACTCTTTGGCATTTATGCAAGTAGGGGTGGTCTGCATTCTTACCTAGTAGTCTGGAACATATGCTACCCCAACACTTGTAGGCAATCCATTGTGGATCCTATCATCTTACTTTCCATGCCAACCCAACTCATTATTGGAATATATAATCAAAATTCAATGATATTGTTTTCATTTCAATCTACTCTGGACGCTAGCAATAATACAGTCTCACATTTGTGAATTAGTAAAAAGCCATTGGATTTGCTGGCCCTTCAGTGCTTCCAAAGTGGTGTCACAGTCATGATGTTATCTTCTTCTCAAATAACATGGAATTGGCATCAACGTCCTCATTTCATACTGGGAAATTTAGTTTCTAAGATGTTCAGCCATTCGCTCAGCAAGACAGACAGTTAATGGCAGATACATGATCTGCGTCTGGTCCCTTAATCTTTCCGCTGCCATACGAAGCAGAAGTCATTAGCCATGTCACATGGAGCCCCACTGCCACAGGAAGCCAATCCAAACTGATTCCGCATGAGATGATTGTTAGAGAGTGAGACACTTGCCCACAGAGCCAACAGGAAACCTTGCCAGATCCTTTGAGGGCTCTTCAACGTCCCTGTTTGAAAAAGGAAATCCTACTTCCTCACTCAACACTCATGTCACAGTTTTGGTGAAGGCCTTGTCACAATTGGCAAAATTCTTTTTCAGCGGAATGCTGTTTTGTGCATATTCAGGAATGCAAATTAGAACGGTGCCCTTAACCGGAAAGAAGTTAATAACCTGTCATAGCTCCCTCTTGCACTCCCACACTCCTGTGTCGTCATTAAGCAATGGTGAGAGAGCATGGTTTCTCACGGATACCAGTTTGTCTTCTGACATCCGTGTCCTCGTAACACGATGGTTTATGTTTCTGATAAAAGGATGCCTTCTTTGTGGGTTTTTATCCTTCCCCTGAAGTTTAAAAGAGCAGAAAACAAACTCATACTCTCTAAATGATAGGGTCCTAGCATCGGGAATCAAACTCAAACAATCTTCTCATTTTATTAGCGGAGGAAACTGAGTCCCAGAGAAGCAAAGCAATTTTCCCAAGGTCACATAGCCCAAACAGAATTCTTTAGCCGTTGTTTGCTTTTCTTTCCTGCAATGCACACTGTAATCTCTCATTCGATTGTTTTGTGTTTGTGCCGTATCACCGTTAAATTTAATAATTAAGAAATAATACATCAAGGATTGATGGCAGATGTTTTAATGGGTAAGCTTTTCAGAATGTTGAGATGTACAGGCTTACAATAAGGTAGAGGAAACCCACAAAAGTTAACAAGTAAAATGCCTATGCATAAAAACAGGACCATGCGTATTGTTCCTTTGGAGAATATATCTGTGTGGTTAGTGGATGGAATATCTGATGGCTTTCCATTTGTTGAATGCATATTGTAAATATTTACACATTATGTAAATTCAGAGTGGCAAATGTTCGGGGGCATAACATGAGTGAGACATAGTCCCTGACTGCCTAAACTCTGAAATTTAAGAGGCAACCAGCATATAAGAAACTATGCTAGTGACTTAATGTCGTTCCGTACCTGAGGACTTCTGCTTTGAGTAGGATGGGAGCACGGAAGCTTTTGAGCAGAGACTCTGGCTGCCGTACTGGAGAAAAGACACGAGAGGATGGAGAAGAGGCGGGGAGATGGGGGAGAAACCCAGGGGACAAGTGATGCAGCTCTCATAAGAAAATTTGTGGTGGGCAAAGCAGTAAGATGGCGTGTTTCTGAAGGTAGAAATCAAGGATTTGCCGACTGAATGTGCTTTTTGAAAAAAAAGTGAATCCTATGTGAAATATCAGTCAGAGAAAGACAGATACCACGATTTCACTCATACGCCGAATGTAAGAAACAAAACAAGTGAAAGAAAGAAAAGAAAGAAAGAAAGAAAGAAAGAAAGAAAGAAAGAAAGAAAAGAAAGAAAAAAACCTTAAAACAGACTTGAATACAGAGAAGAAACTGGTGGTTGCAGATGGGAGGTGGGTAGGAGGATGAATGAAATAGATAAGTGGGTCAACAGTACACTTATCTTGAAGAGCTCTGAGAAATGTACAGAATTGTTGAATCTTTATATTGTACACTTGAAATAAATATAACCCTGTATGTTAATTATACTTCAATTAAAAAAAAGAGAGAAAGAAAGAAAAAAAGAAGAAAGAAAGAAAGAAAGAAAGAGTTGAGGTCAAAAGCAAGGAGTTTGGACCAACCAATGGGAGAACAGAGTTACCTTTTCACAAGACAAGGAAGACTGTTGTGTGGGGGATAGGTTTTGAAGGAGAAATCAGGAGTTTGGAGTAAGTGGGCAGTTGAGAGAGGTTTAGCTGCAGATAACCACTTGACATCTGGCCATGTGAAGGCATGTAAAGCCTTGACGTTGGCTGGGATCATGGTGGGGGTGAAGGGTTGTGAAGACTAAGTTCTGGAACTCTTCGAAGGTCAGGTTGGGGGAGGGGAAGGAGAGCCAGCAAAGAAGACCCAGAAGGAGCCGCTAACAATTCAAGAAAAGAGGCAAGAGAGAAGGGAATTTCCAAAGTCAAATAGAGTTAAGCAAAGAAGGGTGATGGCTAGAGACATATGTAGGTCAAGAAAAAGGTGAAAAAAAATTTTTTTTGTCACGACTGACAGTATTAAGGCATATTTCTGTGATGATGGGATGATCTAAAGAACAAGAATATTGATGATGCAGAGACGGAAGGGGGGAAATTGCTGGACATACATCCTAGAGCTGGTGACAGTGGCTGGTAGCTGGTTTGCAAGTTGATGGCTGATGTAGGACAGAAGCTTGGACGATGCATTTATAGAAACTGAAGGGAAGGCAGAGTCTGTATGGGTAAGAATGCAGTCAGGTTGCAGAGGTCAGTGGGAGGTAAGAAATTCTCTTCTTGTTTTTATTTTCTCAGGGAAATGGGAAGTGAGGCCACCAGATAAGAGTGACCCTGGGGAACTTGCAGATCAGAGGATAGAGAAGGTGTGAAATAGTCATGAAGGTGACTGGGAATGAAACTCCACAGGGAGATGTAGCAGAATTGCTTTTAGGATTATGAGTCCACTCGAGGAGAGTGACCATGGAATTTTAAAAGCGATTTTTGTCTCTGCACATTTATGTGGCTTTTTTCCAGCCCTGCTCAGCTTAGCTGGATCAGGAACTAAGCAGGTGGAGAGACATTTAACCAAGATGGTACTTTTCCAGGTGAGTTTGACAAAGGATCAAGGAGGCAGAGGAATTGAGAGGAAGTGATTTTCATGACGGACCATGCAATCTAACCTAGAACAGAAGGAAGTGAAGACGGGAGGCGTGGGAATAAAAGACCAAGAAACAATAGTCACATGGTGGATTGGGGATTGTCCTGAAGTCAAACACTATCCTCTCCTTTCCTCTCCAAATAAAAAACATTGAAAATAAATTATAGGCTGATCTTAAAAGATGTATGATTAACTATCATGATTAAAACAATGAAGCGCTAACGTAATTGGTTTAGCAATGTTAAGCAATAAACCAAGATTAATCTGTATCCTGCTTCTTATTATTTAATTTGCAACAGGGCAATCTGACGTAGCTGAAATTGTGAGCAAGTTGCACCGTGAAAGTTATGGCCCCTTCAGTAAATACACGTTATGAGCATTTGTTGAACTACAGCATTTGGCTTTGAAAATAATTCAATAAGAACAATACACAAATTTAAAAGTAATTCCATTCAATTCGTGGGACATGATCGTATCGCTAAAAACTAATTTGTCCCAATGGCAGGGAACTTTACCTTTTGTTAACAGGAAATAGAAAATATTAAACCTTTTGTGAGATGCGATAAAACGAGATTGCAATTATCATTATTTTTTATATTATGATTTGATAGAATATGTTTTAACTATGTAATTAACCAATGCATACCCAATTTAAAAAAAGTCACATAAAATCTTTATTTGGTGGTTTCATCCAATATAACCTGAAAACCTTTATAGTCCCAGAATGTATCTCCGTTATATTTGAAAGAATTAGCATCACACATCTATCTTGTTTTCAAGTATTTTTTTTCCTTTCCAGCTGATGACATACCTTTAGGAGTCTGAGAGTAGCTGGAAACAATCGCTTCTACCTAAATATATGAAAAATGCCATTTCCATGGTTCCATGTTTCTCAAACATGCCACCTGCTTTCTTTGACTTGCTCTCCTAAGACTCTTTACAAAAGCAATGAATTTTTGTCACAATAATCCAGGGATGGAAGAAATAAAGTTTTGGTCATCAGAGAAAAGTCACCATGAATCCTACTACCAAAACTCTTTTCCTGCTTTCAGAATATGTCAAAAAGTCTCAATCACCCAATTCCTAAAGCCATGCTTTGCTTTTTGCACAAAAGATCGAAGGACTTCCTGGTGAGGACGAGATTTTGGTGGAATAATGAATCTTCAAAGGAGTCTTTCATGAAGGTGATATTTCACACTTGCTTTATTTGGTGCCCCAAAGATATTTATATCTGGAGCAACTCTCCAATGACTGGATTCTGGATGGCTGAGGGCTACCCTTTCTCTAGCTTAGAGTGGAAGGAAGGCCATCACAAAGAGAAAGGCGGTAAAGGAGAGGTTCCAGGACACTGTAAAGCGCACATACAGATGATAATTAAGTCTTGGGAGTCAATTTACAACTTAGTGAGCACTTGAATATTTCTTGGAAGACTTCGGTGGGGGGGGGAGCATTTGAAAAGCAATGCTTCCAACAATCTTTAAGGTCCTATTTCAAGTAGAAGTTTCTAAGATCACCTGTTCAACCAATACTTTGTAGGTAAAGGAAAAGGACCCAGTAAAGATAAAAACCTTGAGTTATTTTCCATACCTTGTGTTCCTCTGGTATTTTGCTCTATCTCATTTAGGATACTTACCAGCGTTATCATGGATATGGATTCAAACCCTAGCCCTGTCACTTACCAGTTGTATTACTCTTGGCAACTTAATTAACTCCCTAGAATCTCCGTTTTCCTATCTGTAAAACAGGGATAATGGCGCTTACCTAATTATAATTGTTCTAAGCATGAAATGAGATAATATATGCAAAATGCCTGGCACATAAAATGTATCTAAGAAATGTTGGTTTTCACCCCCTTCCATGTTCTTTCCTTTTCTTGTAGTCTGCATACGAGTGAAGCTCTTTCTATTCCTACAAGAAAATTATTGCCTTTAAACTCCGTAGGTTATTTATCTTTGTATAATCCTTTAGTGCTTTGGTCAGTACCTAGCACATGGTAAGTGCTCAATAAACGTTAGTTGTAGCAATGGAAAAATGGAATCTTTTTCTGAAATTCGGATACTCTGGGGATGAGGTGTGAGGAAACTCGGATGACTCAACAGTTAATTGTTATCAGTTATTTCTTAGCATAAATAGGTTGATAAGTTTGCTAAACTTTAAGTCAGGGGCGCCTGAGTGGCTCAGCTGGCTAAGTGTCTGACTTCAGCTCATGTCATGATCTCAGAGTTTGTGGGTTTGAGCCCCGTGTCGGGCTCTGTGCTGACAGCTCAGAGCCTGGAGCCTGCTTTGGATTCTGTGTCTCCCTCTCTCTCTAGCCCTCCCTCCTTTGCCCTCTGTCTCTCTCTGTCTCCCCAAAATAAATAAACATTAAAAAATTTATTTCAACTTCAGGGAAAATTGCCGAGAGATCTGATGTAGAGCAGTGCAAGTCTTGGTGAGGTACTGAAAAGAATCTTCCCGGTCTCTTGTGCTATCAATCATTCGATAAACACCTATTAAATTCCTATTCTGTACCTTTGTGTATGGGAGTGTAAAAATAAATAAAATAAGATCCCTGCTCCCAGCTACCTCACAGTGGAAGAGGGAAGACAGAATACGCAGTAGAGAGTGGACCATGACAATAGTGGACGTGGTAATGTTATTAACTCCTAAAAGGCTTAACATGTAGGGATCAATCTTCTAAATGCTATACGTAAATTAACTCACTTAATACAGCTACCTCTTCCGGTAGGTACTATTAACATTTCAATTTTACACATATGGAAAATGGGGAAAAGTCAAGCAACTGGCTAGAAATCACACTTAGTAACTGACCAGAGCTGGGGATTGAATCTCAGCACTTTGGATCCAGAGCTTCTACTCCCCCAAAGGGGAGAGTTCTGTGGACCAGAAGGTCAAAGAGGGTTTTGTGGATGAGAGGTAGCTCAGCTAGCAAAATAGTACAGCTTGGTGATTAAAAGCCGTGTCTCTGGATTGCACAGCCTAAATTTGAATCCCCCCTGTGCTCTTTATTAGCTATGTTTGGGGGCACGTTGTTCGATCTTTCTACGTCTCAGCTTCCTCAGCTCGAAAATGGAACGAATGACACATACCTTGCAGAGATTTATAAAGGTAAATTAAATGAAGTGGGTGCAGTTACTGGCAGAAAGGACCAATTACAACTAAAGATGGCTCTGGAAGTACAGGTCTAGACCAGATTGCATATTCCAGGAAGAAGGAAAATCATGACCAAGCCATGGATCCGGACAGAAAAAGGCTGGGTGCTCTGGGGAGCAAGGCAAAGGAAGGCTCTTACTGAGTTCCCAGAATGTCCCCAAGGTGACGGGGAGGATGAGGTGACACTAGGAAACGATTACCTGTTCCACAGGTGCCTTGTTGTCCTAGCGGTGACTTTCCGTCTGAAACTTAAGCATCTCATTCTTGAAATGGGGATACTATTGAGCTAATAGGATATAAGGGATAGCCATGATTGAATAAGGGAAAGGGTCTAGCATACTTTATATGTTCAAATTATCTTGGTCGAATCTAAGTCCGGTCATGGCCAAAGTGGAGGATCTAGGATTGAGCGAGCACGTCATTTTCCAGACTCGTATTTTCTGCTCTGATGTTACACAGGGGGCTCAGTCAGGGTCAGGGTCACTGGTTGGCAGTATTGGAAGCTGAATCAGTGCTGCTTCAAGACTGGGGAATTGCACGGTGGCTTCCTGTCCTGCTCTCTGTGCCGGCGGAGTGAGAGACCTGGCCAGCTGGTTTCCACGTCACTATTCCCGGAGGCACGAAATATGAATTGAGAGATGCTTTGCAAAGGGTGAAGGGCAGGCTTCTTCAGAAATTGGCACACAGCACATTAGAAAGGAGCATTATTGCCCTTCTTGACCTGCCGATCAATGCCAAAGGGTGGGAGACTCTGCAGCACATCCGTTTCCTGTTTCCTGCTTTCTCATGATACAGAAGGCACAGTGGAGCCTAATGCAACGCACTTGATTCACTTAAAGGCATTTTAATTCAATCCACATACACCGAGCTGTTAAAATATGCCATGTGTTAGGCCGGGTTCATGGATAAGAACGGTAATGCTGTTTTCAGTCTTTCCAGGAAACAAAAAATCACAAGATTACTGTACAGTGTAAAAGTGCCACGCAAGGAATAAATTCTGGGCATAGGAAACATACAGCAGGAACAGCTAATTGAGCTTGAGGGTAGGGTTTGGGGAAGGTATCATCCTTGATTGTTCAGAGGAAGAGTTCAGAGGAAGGGGCAGACATGGAAACACTAGGATGTGTGTTTAGAAGTAATGACCCAGGAGGGCACTGCGCATTTGAGACCATTTCAGGTAGTTTAGTGAGGCTGTTGATTTGGATCTTTAAGGACAGAAAAGCAGGAAAAGAGGTTGAGAATATGGGAATTGAGTATGCAGGATTTCTGCTTCTCAATATGAGATATAATCTTATTGGCTCATTTTTAATAGTAAGGGCTTCAAAAAGAACATAGACAGACCTTCAGCTGTGTGGTCTTGGATGCATCCTATGGCCTCAGTGGAATCATCTATAAAATAGTCTAGTTGGTAACTACTCACTCACTTGAAGTTTATATAAAATGTATGTAAAGTGCCTAATAGTGCCTGACACATTAGTGGTCAAGAAATATTCATTTCCTTCTTTATATCGACTCCACTCCTGAAATGACACTAAGAAAATTCAATCAGGACATCAGAAAACAAGTTAGAAATAACCCAGAGAAAGAAGATTTAGATGGTCAGCGTGAGCTTTAGACTTAGCATGCTGTCCTTATTCCGTTCAAGAAAAAACAAAGAAACATGGATATGATAAATCTATGTATTATTTGACGGCTTTCATATGGAAGGGACAATGAATTTATTCAGAAGAGCTTTGGAAGATCACTGACCTCTCTTCTCCTTTTAGCTACTTAACCCCTGCTTGTGTTTCCTATCTTGGGTCAAATGTCATTTCTTGACAGTAAGACTTTCTTTACTACTATCTTTTAAAAATGTTTGAAAGATTTTATTTTTAAGTAATCTCTACGCCCAGTGTGGGGCTTGGACTCACAACCTTGAGATCAAGAGTTGCACGCTCTATGGACTGAGCCAGCCAGGCACCCTTTTAACTGTTATATTTTTAAAGAGCATTCTTACAGCTGATTATTATCTTTGTCTGAGTACATGACCAGCGTTCATCGTCCCACTCAATTGGAAGCTCCATTAAAGCTGAAGTCATGCTTATTTTAGAAGTCATTATTTGTTTAGTCTTTCTCATAAGACCACATACACGAAAGCCTCTTAAATTTTTGTTGAATACAGTCGTTGCCCTCAAGCCTTGCTGTGCTACGAGTGGGTCTTCACTGGAAACATCGATACTACTCAGGTGTTGCACCCTCAGGATAGATAAAGAGAAGACAACCCCAAGCCAGTCATTAGTTATTCTGAGCAGCAGAAACCAAATAATTTACCCAGAATAACTGACGCTCCCTAATCCAATGGTCCAGCCCTTCACTTCCAATTCTGGCTACTTAATATGGTCCTTATCTGAACACATGGCCATATTATGGAGAGTTAATGGGGAGAAAGTACCTTGCCCCTCGGAAGACATTTTCAGTGTTAATGAGGTGGAAAACAGCAGAGTGAAACAAGGTCACAGCCCAGGAGAGGGCTTTCAGCAAAGGCAGCTACCGCAGGCACCAGAGGACAAGGGGACTCATTTGATGGGGAAGGCGTCTTAGTCATGCAAATTAATGGAAAGGCTGCAAGAGGGGGTTACCTTGGTGATGAGCAATGATGACGAGGGACTGGAGACATATGGCAGAGGAGGAAATGCAAAGTTATGTCAGCATGCAGTGATTCATAAATAACAGCAAGAGGTCTGTGAAGGCAGATTGAAGGCATCCAGGGTGTTATGTAATCATGCCCCAGTGATGCATGAAGGCGCTGAGGGTTCTGATGTGCACAGTGTAACGTGCCTGCTCTGTCGAAGAAGCCTGGGATTTGTGACCCTGAAGACAGAGTTGGCACAGCTACGGAGACATTTTTAAAAAATGGATTCTCTTAGTGCTTTGATCTGATTTGGGGTAAGTCTCTTTAATACCTGCAGAAGCCATCGCCATTTCCACGCTCACTCATCCATTCATGCTTACTCATACATTTATTCACGAATTTATTGACTCAACAAAATTTGAGCACCTGGTTTGTGGCGGCCTCTAGGCTAGGTGGTGTGTTATTTTCTAGAACCACCGCTTGTATTCAGGTAACAGCCATCCCTTTGTGAGATGACTGTTCAGAGTTTTCACATTGAAGACAGTGTTGTCTAGGTCTTGTTCGCGTCTCCAGTCTCCGGTCTGGTCCACGGCTAATATTCTCTCCATTCTTCAACCAGGATGATCATCCTCAATCGTGATGTGGAAAAAGCTTCTCCCTTGCTGTGATATACATTCCTTCTATCTCCTGTGAACAGCAGCCACTTACCTGCTCATCCTTTGCCTCATTAACACGTTTGACAATGATTCACATGAGAGTTACTATTTATAAGATGTTCTTCCTGCTGTGACTCAATTGGCTGGTCAAGGGGTCGCTTACCACCTTGGTCTGAGCCAATCGGAGAATCCTATGTTACTCTGCCCGCAGCGGGAGGCCCAGATTTAGGCATATGCCACAAGCTAAGTCAATCAAAGCAGTTTTCTGAAACCCAACAAGAGGTAGGGCAGAGGCAGGATTCAAGGGGCAAGGGCTCTCTGTGTTAAGCTTCTATGGCTGCAAAGCAAATTGCCGTAAACTTAGTGGCTTACGCAATAATGATTTAGCAACTCCCACTTGCGTAGGTGGGAAGGCTGGCATGTTGTGGCTGTGTTCTCTGCTGGGGTTGAAGAAGGTTGGAATTATGAAGCTGAAATAAAGGTGTTTCCTGCACTGAGGTCACATCTGGAGGCTCTGGGAAAAAAATCCACTTCCGTGCTTATTCTCGTCACCATTCTTTTTTTTTATTTTTCTAAAAATTTTCTGATGTTTATTCATTTTCAAGAGACACAGAGAGACAGAATGTGAGCTGTGAAGGGGCAGAGAGAGAGAGACAGAATCCAAAGCAGGCTCCAGGCTCTGAGCTGTGAGCACAGAGCCCCACGCGATGCTCGAACCCATGAACCAGGAGATCGTGACCTGGGCTGAAGGCAGATGCTTAGCCGACTGAGCCACCCAGGTGCCCCCTCGTTGGCATGCTTATTGGTTTAGTTGTTGCATTTTGGCCCCAGTTTCTTTGCCAGCTGTCAACAAATGGGGGCTGCTCCTAGAGAGTGCCCCCGTTCCTTGCCACATCTCCATTTTCAAACCAGAAACAGCGCATCAGATACTCTCATGATTTGGAATCTCTGACTCCATCTTCGGCCAACATATAGAGAAGATTTTCTGCCTTGAAAGAGCTCATGGAATTAGATCAGTCCCACTCGTGTATCTCCCTATCTTAAGGTCAACTGTGCTGTATAACATGACCTAATAAAATGCTTGCATTCTGCCTACCACATTCTCCTCCTTCTTTTTATAGCCATCAGGGTGCGCGTGTCCACATGTGAAGAACCATGTCTACCAAGGTAGAGAAGACCAATAGGCCCAAACATGAGAAGGACTATGTAGAGCTCTATGGCGTGGAGTGATTTTGATTCTGGCTAAGCCTCTTTATTCAGCTGCCCTCCCAGATCTGTGACCCAGTTTCTTCTACTGACCATTTTGAGTTGGGTTAATGTCATTTGCAAAAGAAAAAACAAAACCCACATCCTTGCAAATAAACATGCTGAAGGGCCACAGATTCTTCATTGTTCTTAGGACAAGGACCAAACATTGCGCAGTGGATCATTTGGGATCTGGTTGTGGAACACCACTCAACCTTCACCACTCACTACTCGGTCCCTACACACACATATACGCAGGCGAACACACACACATACACACACAGAGGGAGTGTCCTGCACACGCAGACTTGCATCCACACACGCGCACGACACACATCTACACTGAGATGTCATCGCCCTGAATGCCATGTACTTCATGGAATGTGCTTGATTTTCTCTTACACAGACTTTATGCTTTGCCTGACGAACACTCCCAACCCCATTCTACCAGACTGACTCCTACTTGGCAGGAGTTTTGCTCCCAGTTAATTGATCAGTTTTTCTGGGAAGCTTTCCAAGAAAAGTTTTGGTACCTTACAGAGTATACCACACGCTCCATAATATCACACAGAATTGTGATTACAACTTTTCTGGCTGTTTCTTCTAACAGACTTCCCGTGGCGTGAAGGAAGGACCTTGTCTCATGGACCGTTTTATCAGTCAGTGCTTAGCCCATAGTGATCGCTGAATACATGTTTGTTGAACAAGACAATAAAGTGGACCATCATGTAGCTAGTACCTAATGAAAAATAAAATCTCACCAATTTGGGACAATTCAGATTTCACCCTGAGCTCCCTCTCTTGTCAAACCTTGGGCTCCTTTCCTTAACATTTTCTGCTGTTTTTGACCTTTTTCCGCAGCCCATGCTTATGGCCCTAAAAAAATATTTTAGATTTGAAAGTCAGTGCTTTCTTTCGTTTACTGGTCTTAACATACACCCCCTTGTTTTTTGCATTTTTGACGGGTACCTGCTCTGGCTCCTCTGTCAATGCCTTGGCAACAACACAGCTGGTCTCTCTGGTTTGGGGGTCTAATCATGGGCGGATGCACATAGTTGCCATCTTGCCAGATTGGACCTGGCTCCAGCAATGAGGAGTTAGGCATCAGCTGTCAGCCTCTTTCAACTGGAATCAATAATTCTTTCCTTCCACGTGGTTGGTTCCGACTAATTTTCAGCCAATTCTCTCCGGGACGGCAGTACATAATCAGCTTTAGTCCATTGATGGGGGAAGACAGAGCTAATGTTGCTGCTGAAAGCTTGGGAATTCAATGAGCCTGAGACGAATTCAAGGGCATGGCAAATTACAGCTTCACACTATTCTGTCCTTATTGACTAGATTCTTACAAACGAATGTCACTCATCAGTTTGCCAAAGTACCATTACACCCTATTGCTAACATATGCCAATTTCACTTATGTGCACTTCCTCTCAGGTCCCTAAGTGCATGTGAAGTTATTGCTGGGCCATTTTCATATCTCAGAGTGGTTGGATTCAATCCTACTCCTCATACCTTCTTCTCTGCAGAGGTCTTGCTATAACACGATTTAGACAACTGCTAACCTCCTGACTCCACTGGGAATTGGCAGCAACCTGTGGCACACCTTAGCTCACAGGAAGGTCTCTTTGCTTACAGGAAAATTCACCTCTGCCCCTTCCCTCTCCTCCCCTCAAGGGTTGGTCCTACCAAAGGTTCATATATGTTGACTGCCTTCCTGCGTATATCCAATCTCATTCCCTTCCTTTCCTAGTGCAATGTAGTTGAAGATTCAGAATATTTCACATATGAACTCAAATTAGTTGTGACACTGATTGTTACCATTGGTCCAGCAACTTTCTCTTAATTTCACTTTACCCACCAGTAAAGTTAACACGTTTAGACCCAGGACTCTGTTGGTCTCTGATTCCCGAGTTCCACCCGAGTCTCGCCCTTTGATTTCCTTAAGTTAGTATCGTCATCCATTTTCTACTTTCTTCAATAGACTGCTTTATTTCCAGTGTTACTTCTTTTCCAATCTCACTCCATTTCTTTACATAAAAGAAATTATTTTAGGCTTAAAAGACGGCATCATCTCACAGGGTTCAATTTGTACAGCATGAATTGTCTTCTCTATAATAGTCTAAGAGACTTTTAATTTCCTTGTTAATCAGTGCATTATTTGGAAGTTTCCGCGTATGTATGTGTGTTTTACTTCCTTAAAAATTTACTTTTAATGAAAACCAGAAAAATCAATGAAACTGAATGCTGGCTCTTTAAAAAGATCAATAAAAACAGTGACCCTCTAGTAAGGTTAACCAAGAAAGAAGACAGAAGAAAGAAATAGAGACAAATTACCAATATCAGAAATGAGAGAGAGGCTATTACTATGGATGCCATGGACATTGAAAGGACTATAAACAATTATTATTTTTTTTTAATTTTTTAATGTTTTATTTAGTTTTTGAGAGCAAGAGACAGAGTGTGAGTGGGGAAGAGGCAGAGAGAGAGGGAGACAGAATCCGAAGCAGGCCCCAGGCTCTGAGCTGTCAGCACAGAGTCCAATGCGGGGCTCGAACCCACGAACTGTGAGATCATGACCTGAGCTGAAGTCTGATGCTTAACCGACGAGCCACCCAGGCGCCCCTATAAACAAATATTATTAACAACTCATGCCCACAATTTAGTAATGTAGAAGATATAGATAAATTTCTGGAAAGATACAACTACTAAGGAAGATAGATAATAAGTGCAGAGCCCTCATGAATGAGACTAGTGTCCTTATAAAAGAGACCCTAGAGAGCTCCTTCACCCCTCCTACCCATATAAGGAATAGCAGAAAGACACAGTCTATGAACCAGGAAGTGGACCTTCACCAGACACGAAACAGGCTGGCACCTTATCGTGGACTTCCAGCCTTCAGAACTGTGATATATTTCTGCTGTTTATAAGCTACCCAGTCTTGGACTAAGACAGAAGGCCACATGGGTTCACTGGTGAATTCTACCAAACGTTTAAGGAAGAAATTCTGTCAAACTTGTCTATAATCTCTTTCAGAAAATAGGAGAGGGAACACTTCTTAAATCGTTCTATGAGGCTAGCATTACAAGAATACCAAAATCAGATAGAGGCAGTACAAGAATGGAAGCCTAGAGAACAATATCTCTCATAACATAGATGCAAATATCTTCAACAAGATATTGCAAATCAATAATCTAAAAGAAGGATTATACACCATGACCAAGTGAGATTTACTCTAGGTATGTGAGGGTGGATGAACATTTAAAAGTTAATTGATGTAATTATCATACCAACAGAATAAAAAAGTAACATACAAATGTGAGACCTGAAACCATAAAAATCTTAGAAGAGCACACAGGCAGTAATTTCTCTGCTACTGGCTGTAGCAACATTTTTCTAGATATGTCTCCTGAGGCAAGAAAAAGAAAATAAAAAATAAACTACTGGGACTACATCAAAATAAGAAGCTTCTGCACAGCAAAGGAAACAATCAACAAACTAAAAGACAACCTGATGAATGAGAGACTATATTTGCAAATGACATATCTCATAAAGGGTTAGTATCCAAAATATATAAGGAACTTATACAACTCAACACCAAAAAGCCAAATAATCCAATTAAAAAATGGGCAAAACACATAAACAGACATTTCTCCAAAGAAGACGTCCAGATGGACAACAGATGCTCAGCATCACTAATAATCATGGAAATGCAGATCAAAACCACAATGAGATATCACTTCACATGTGTCGGAACGGCTAAAATCAAAACCACAAGAAACAATAAGTGTCGGTGAAAATGTGGAGGAAAAGGAACACTTGTACACTGTTGGTGGCAATGCAAACTGGTGCAGCCACTGTGCAAAACAATATAAGTGTTTCTCCAAAAATTAAAAATAGAATTACCACATGATCCAGTAATTCCACTACTAGGTATTTACCCAAAGAATACAAAACACCACTTCAAAAATATGCCCCCCCATGTTTATTGCAGCATTATGCACTGATTGACAACAGTCAAATTATGGAAGCAACCCAAGGTTACGTCAACAGATGAATAGATAGTTCAATATTCGCAAATCAATCAATGTGATACATCACATTAATAAAAGAAAAGATAAGAACCATATGATCCTGTCAATCGATGCAGAAAAAGCATTTGACAAAATTCAGCATCGTTTCTTAATAAAAACCCTCGAGAAAATCGGGATAGAGGGAACATACTTAAACATCATAAAAGCCATTTATGAAAAGCCCACAGCTAATATCATCCTCAATGGGGAAAAACTGAGAGCTTTCCTCCTGAGATCAGGAACATGACAGGGATGTCCACTCTCACTGCTGTTGTTTAACATAGTGTTGGAAGTTCTAGCATCAGCAATCAGACAACAAAAGGAAATCAAAGGCATCAAAATTGGCAAAGATGAAGTCAAGCTTTCACTTTTTGCAGATGACATGATACTGTACATGGAAAACCCGATAGACTCCACCAAAGGTCTGTCAGAACTGATACATAAATCCAGCAAAGTCGCAGGATACAAAATTAATGTACAGAAATCAGTCGCATTCTTATACACTAATAATGAAGCAACAGAAGGACAAATAAAGAAACTGATCCCATTCACAACTGCACCAAGAATCATAAAATACCTAGGGATAAACCTAACCAAAGATGCAAAAGATCTGTATGCTGAAAACTATACAAAGCTAATGAAGGAAATTGACGAAGACATAAAGAAATGGAAAAACATTCTGTGATCATGGATTGGAAGAATAAATATTGTTAAAATGTCAATACTGGAGCACTTGGGTGGCTCAGTCGGTTAAGCATCCGACTTTGGCTCAGGTCATGATCTCACAGTTTGTGGGTTTGAGCCCTGCATCAGGCTCTGTGCTGACAGCTTGCTCAGAGCCTGGCACCTGCTTCAGATTCTGCATCTCCTTCTCTCTCTCTGCCCCTCTCCTGTTCATGCTCTGTCTCTCTTTGTCTCTCAAAAATAAATGAAGGTTAAAAAAAATTAAAAAATAAATAAAAAAATAAAATGTCAATACTACCCAAAGCAATCTATACTTTCAATGCAATCCCAATCAAAATTGCACCAGCATTCTTCTCGAAGCTAGAACAAGCAATCCCAAAATTTGTATGGAACCATAAAAGACCCCGAACAGCCAAAGTAATTTTGAAGAAGAAGACCAAAGCGGGAGGCATCACAGTCCCAGACTTTAGCCTCTACTACAAAGCTGTAATCATCAAGAGAGCATGGTATTGGCACAAAAACAGACACATAGACCGATGGAATTGAATAGTGACTCCAGAATTGGACGCACAAAAGTATGGCCAACTAATCTTTGACAAAGCAGGAAACGATATCCAATGGAAAAAAGACAGTCTCTTTAACAAATGGTGCTGGGAGAACTGGACAGCAACATGCAGAAGGATGAAACTAGACCACTTTCTTACACCATTCACAAAAATAAACTCACAATGGATAAAAGACCTGAATGTGAGACAGGAAACCATCAAAACCCTAGAGGAGAAAGCAAGAAAAAACCTCTTTGACCTCAGCTGCAGCAATTTCTTAGTTGACACATCTCCAAAGGCAAGGGAATTAAAAGCAAAAATGAACTATTGGGACCTCATAAAGATAAAAAGCTTCTGCACTGCAAAGGAAACAATCAACAAAACTAAAAGGCAACTGACAGAATGGGAAAAGCTATTTGCAAATGACATATTGGACAAAGGGCTAGTATCCAAAATCTACAAAGAACTCACCAAACTCCACACCCGAAAAACAAATAATCCAGTGAAGAAATGGGCAGAAGACATGAATAGACGCTTCTCTGAAGAAGACATCCAGATGGCCAACAGGCACATGAAAAGATGCTCAACGTCGCTCCTCATCAGGGAAATACAAATCAAAACCACACTGAGATATCACCTCATGCCGGTCAGAGTGGCTAAAATGAAGAAATCAGGAGTGTATAGATGCTGGAGAGGATGTGGAGAAACGGGAACCCTCTTGCACTGTTGCTGGGAATGCAAACTGGTATAGCCACTCTGGAAAACGGTGTGGAGGTTCCTCAAAAAATTAAAAACAGATCTACCCTACGACCCAGCAATAGCACTGCTAGGAATTTACCCAAGGGATACAGGAGTGCTGATGCATAGGGGCACTTGCACCCCAATGTTTATAGGAGCACTTTCAACAATAGTCAAATTATGGAAAGAGCCTAAATGTCCATCAACTGATGAATGGATAAAGAAGTCGTGGTTTATATATACAATGGAATAGTACTTGGCAATGAGAAAGAATGAAATATGGCCCTTTGTAGCAACGTGGATGGAACTGGAGATTGTTATGCTAAGTGAAATAAGTCAGACAGAGAAAGACAGATACCATATGTTTTCACTCTTATGTGGATCTTGAGAAACTTAACAGAAGACCATGGGGGAGGAGAAGGAAAAAAAAAGTTAGAGAGGGAGGGAGCCAAACCATAAGAGACTCTTAAAAACTGAGAACAAACTGAGGGTTGATGGGGAGTGGGGGATGGGCATTGAGGAGGGCACCTGTTGGGATGAGCACTGGGTGTTGTACGGAAACCAATTTGACAATAAATTTCATATTAAAACAACAAAAAAACAGATGGATAGATAAAGAAGAAGTCGCATGTACACACACACACACACACACGAATATTACTCAGCCATAAAAAAGCATCAAATCTTGTCATTTGCAACAACATGGATAGATCTAGAGGGTATAACGCTAAATGAAATAAGTCAAAGAAAGACAAATACCATCTAATTTCACTTATGTGTAGAATTTAAGAGTCAAACAAATGAACAAAGAAAAAAGAGACAATAAAAAAAAGCAGAGTCTTAACTATAAGGAATAAACAGTGGTTCACAGAGGGGAGGGGACTGGGGTATGGAGGAAATAGGCGAAAAGGGTTAAGAGTATACCCGTTGTGGGGCACCTGGGTGGCTCAGTTGGCTAAGCGTCTGACTTCAACTCAGGTCATGATCTCACGGTTTGTGAGTTCGAGCCCCGTGTCAGGCTCTGAGCTGTCAGCACAGAGAGGTTCTGTGTCTCCCTGTGTCTCTCTTCTCCTCTCCCTCTCACGGTCTGTGTCTCTCTGTCTCTCAAAAATGAATAAACGTTAAAAAAAATTTTTTTTTAATTTTTTTTTTTCCCAACGTTTATTTATTTTTGGGATAGAGAGAGACAGAGCATGAACGGGGGAGGGGCAGAGAGAGAGGGAGACACAGAATCGGAAACAGGCTCCAGGCTCTGAGCCATCAGCCCAGAGCCTGACGCGGGGCTCGAACTCACGGACCGCGAGATCGTGACCTGGTTGAAGTCGGACGCTTAACCGACTGCGCCACCCAGGCGCCCCCAAAAAAATTTTTTTTTAAAGAGTATACTTGTCATGATGAGTACTGAGTAATGTGTAGAATTGTTGCCTTACTATATTGTACACCTGAAACTAATAGGACACTGTATGTTAAGTACACTGGAATCAAATAAATAAATAATAATAGTAATAAAAGAAATAATATATGCTTTATCAGTTGATGCAGAACAAGCATTTAACGAATCGTAACAGCTCTTCACAAAAAAAAAAAAATATTCAGAAAACTAGGAATAGAATGACCTTCCTCAACCTGATAAAGAACATCTACATAAAACTTACAGCCCACATAGTAGAAAATGGTGAGAATCTGGATGCTTTCTCCCTAAGACTGATGATAAAGCATTATGACCCCTTTCACCATTCTTGTTCAATAGTTTGAAGTCCTGCTATTTCCAAAAAAAAAAAAAAAAAAAGGAAAAAAATGTATACAGGTATACGAACTGGAAAAGAAGCCATGAAACTGGTTTCATTTGCAGAAGACATGCTTGTCCATGTAGAATATTCTAAGGAACCAATGAAAAAACTCCTGGCAGTGATAAGCAATTATAGCAACATAACAGGATACAATGTTAATACACAAACACCAATTGCTTTCCCATATATCAACAATGAGCAGTTGGAATTTGATATTGGAAAGCAATACCATTCACAATAGCACCAAAAAATGAAAAGCTTAGTTATAAAGCAACAAAATACATACAGGATTTAAATATGGAAAATTATAAAAACCTCATGAAAGGACTCAAAGAAGGACCAAGAAACATTCCATGCTCCTGCATTTCTAAAGCTCAGTATCATTAACATGTCAGCTCTTTCCATCTGTTGCAGAGATTCAATGCAATCCCAGGCAAAATCCCAGAATTCTGGTTTTCAGATATTGGAAACGACAGGTTCTAAGGTTTATATGGAAAGGCAAAATAGCTAGAATAGCCAAGGCTGCACTAATGCAGAGAAACAAAGTTGGAGGGCTCACATTAATAAATAAACTTCAAGGCTCACTATATCAAGCTGCACTAATCAAGTTAGCATGGCACTGGTTGAAGAGGAGGCGGATGGATCAATGGAGAAGAACAAATAGTCCAGAAATAGACCCACACAAATATAGGCAACTGACCTTTGACAAAGGAGAGAAGGCACAGCTTTGGGAGCAGCCCCACGTTCCGCTAGTTTTTGCTGGAGATTGGATCCATTCCTCGAATGTCCTAGATCACTAAGGATGACATCAGGACTTAAGAATGTGTCTGGAGAAAGGAACATTTTTGTTACTGAACTATTTGGCATCCTGCTGCTAAACTACATTCAAACAGCCCTTAGGTCCACCTCACCGTTCCTTGGTGTCTTGTCTGGAACCAGCATACACAGGGGGTGTTTCTCATCACACTATGCACACATTATTGAAACCTGCCCAAGATCGGCCATCTTAGGGCCTGAAATTTACTCTGTCTCGCTCTCTGACGTTTGTCTGCTGTTGAAAACTGCGTTGTTCCTCTTCTCTCCTGGTCTTCCTATGGGACCATCTCTTGTCCTCCAAAGTTCCCTCCTGTGTTTACGATGAGGCACTCCCTGGGGTCAGCGAGGACTGAGATAAGGGGTCATTACAGGGAGACTCTCAATGATAGTTCAATATTGAAGAACCTGGAATGATGGAGCAGGATACAGTGTGAAGGCTTTTGTTTCCACTGCTCTTGAGTCTTCCTCTACTTGGTTAGAGGCATCCTGATGTCAATCTCATAACTCACAGTTACGTCATTAAGGGCTTAGGTACCCGAGAGCAAGCTTTACAAGGTACCCACCATATTCCCAGAAGAAAGCCAGTTGGACAGTCCCAACATCTATGCTTGCCCCCATTTGGCCACCATGTTCCTACCATGCAGTTAAAAGTGACACTGACAAAAGGTCCCCTCATGCTTGCTTTCTCCAAGAAGCTCCTCTTCATATTCTCCAAAGACGAGGTAATCCTTTCAAATAGTTTGTGTTTTATCTACTTTTACTATTAATCTCTGGAAAATAGTGGGAAACCTTGAGAGACTTTGGGCCATTGCATAAAGTTGACACAGCCTCCTATGGGATGTAAGATACTGTTTTCTTCTTTTTCTTTTAATCCGGAGGTGTCTCAAAATAACTCTTGTATAAATTCTGCACTCCAAATTATTGGCTCTCTCATCGATAGAGAGCAAGAATTTTGTCTATTTGGTTCTCTGTTGGATCCTCAGATCCTGAAACAGTTCCTAGAATGGTCACTGGAGAATAAAATCCATTAGGTGATTTATAAAGAAATGTTGAATGGACTAATGCATGAGTTGCTCTATAAATAACTTAGTAAACAACATATGATTTGATGTTCACCCTATAGAACATGGTAGTTATCCACAAACATTAGTTAGCGTTTCTCATTCTGTACCAAGGGATCGGGGGCACAGGCACTGTGGAACTGAGGATTTCTTCTATTAAGCACCAAATGCTTTTAGAAGACCTTGACTCTCTGAAAGGAGATTTTCTAGGCCTTCCCCTTAACGATCAGGAACCATGCACTTCTACTGAATGACGTCCACATTCCATTCCTGGGGGTGAGAGATTTTACTCCCACTCGATACTTTCTTTTTCCATTCTTTACTCTTCAAATAGCAGAAAATCTCAAAAATGAAAATTCTCAGGATCTAATTTGGGAGGTGGATACATTGGTTAAAATCCCTGAGAAAAGCAGGAAATTGTTGGCTTTCTTTAGCTTACCATTTCTCTTTGAGGGAGGTTTCCACACACGGGACAAAAAGAGCACAATTTTGAGGTGCCGAGCCCGGGTGCTGCTGATTGCAGGGGGGCTAGTATCTTAAAGTGTTGGAGTTTGTTACAGCATCCATTCCTTCTATGCCTCTTGGGTCTGGAGGCTAGTCAGTGAATGTTTTCTCACTGGTGCCCAGCAAATACCCAACAGAGAATTCCAGGGAATAATAATAAGCCTAAAGCATGGGAAGCCTTTCGTTTGCAAGCTGGTCCAGTTTTCCTGCAATCTCTTGGGATCTACCAAATACAGGCGAACAGGAGAAGGTGAGACAGTTCACTATGAATGACTCCTGGCAGGACCCAGGAGTCGCTTACTCCCAGGTCCTTTTAATCCATCTCTAACCCTTCACTTAGGGCCCCTCAAACTTTGGGATGTCAGAACTGAGCTCCCTTTCCTGTCACAGTTCCTTTCACGTGTGAGGCGACCTCCGGGACAGCAGATCAAGGACGGGTTGCTTTGCCTCACAAGCTGGCTCTTGGGGCTCTCTCTGTGCTCTTTCCTGAGTGGCTTCAACCGTTGGACAAGTTGAGTCATTTGATTCTGCTGAGAAATAAAGACATTTTTCCCCAGAGTAGACCCAGACGATGCCCCATGAGAACATCACTTCAGCATGAAAACTCCAGCCTCAGGAAATATGTGCCGTTGCGATGCTCTCCTAGGATATGGCTCCCAATTTCTTCAAACCCCTGTCGGTGACAGTGAGGCCTTCATGGATGCTTTCAAGAGTGGGCCTTGGGGCGCCTGGGTGGCGCAGTCGGTTAAGCGTCCGACTTCAGCCAGGTCACGATCTCACGGTCCGTGAGTTCGAGCCCCGCGTCAGGCTCTGGGCTGATGGCTCGGAGCCTGGAGCCTGTTTCCGATTCTGTGTCTCCCTCTCTCTCTGCCCCTCCCCCGTTCATGCTCTCTCTCTGTCCCAAAAATAAATAAAAACGTTGAAGAGTGGGCCTCATGGGTTCCATCAACCTTTTTTGTTTCTCTGCCTCTGATAGGGACACTAGGGTAGAGCAGCCTGAAAATAGCTTCAAATGTGGATAATATTGTTTCCCTTCAGTAATAAGAGACAGTGCCCCCCAGTGCTGATGTGGTCTTTGGGGGCTAGTAGGAGGCAAAACATTGTGGGTGTACGAAACCCCGTTGAATTAAAATAATCAAAATCACTTTTATGTTATGTGTATTTCACCACAATAAAGACAGTGAAAAAAACTATGAGATTATAATACAATTTAAATAGAATATTTATATCCCGTATAGGATCCCTGTGAAGCCACGGATGAAGGATAAAGAGGTATCACTACTTAAAAATCGAAAACTTCCGTTTGGTATAATATGCCATAAGAATGTTTATGACGCATTTGAAACACGTTTGCGGTCCAAGATTAATAGCATTATTTATTTTTTTATTTTCTTTAAATTCAAGTTAGTTGACATATGGTGCAATAATGGTTTCAGGAGTAGCAATGTTAACAGCTTTAAATGTAAACCTATTCTGCCAATCAAGAAAAAATTACAAAAAATAATAAAGTGAGTAAATAACATCAAAGGAAATAATGCAAAAAGTACAAATGCTTTTCAATGTGAAAATATGCCTTGCCTCACCCACATTTTTAAGTAAAAATGGAAACAGAGAAATAATTCTACGCATAGGACTTGAATCGAGACATTGACATTATCAACCATCCCAGGTAGACAATGGAGCACGTACGTGGACCCTGTTATATGCCGTTGGCAACTTACATTGCTACAGTAATTTTGAGAGGTGATTTTGCAATTTTTATCAAAACTAAAAGTGTCCATAAACTATGTCCCTGCAATTCCACTTAGGTGATCTGATGCTGGACAAGTTTATGTATCAGGAGTAGTGGCATGAATGCCGTAAGATATACATGTGTAAGAATTTTTGTCGCAGTCATATTTGCAATAACAAAATGAATCGAAACAATCTGAAGGGCCTGAAGCAGGGTGGGAAGGATTTAAATTAAATATAGTGGAGGGAGGGGCACCTGGGTGGCTCAGTCTGTTAAGCATCCGACCCTTGATTTTGGCTCAGGTCACGATCTCAGGGTCCGAGAATTTGAACTCCCCTCACCCCATCCAGCTCTGTGCTGATGGCGTGAAGTCTGCTTGGGATTCTCTCTCTTCCTCTCTCTTTGCCTCTCCCCCACTTGTGTGTGTATGCCCTCTCTCTCTCCCAAAACAAACAAACAAATACATAACTTAAAAATATACATAGTATAATGAGGTGCCCTAGCATCACTAAAATAATGAAGTAGAATTAATAAGAAAGTACCAGAATGAAAAGGTATCTACTGTATACAATTCCATGGAAAAAGGAAGCTGCTGAAGAATATTTATGATATGATCTCGAACTTGAGTCCTGGGGAAGCCTGGGGAAGAATTTTACTTCTTACTTGTGTACCTCAAAATTTTGTCATCATAGTCGCATTTTAATTTGCTTTTGCTTTTTTTGAATTTTTGTCCTTTTATTTTATTTTTTTTTTAAGTTTATTTATTTATGTTGAGAGAGAGAGAGAGAGAGAGAGAGAGAGAGAGAGAATGGGGCAGGGGCAGAGAGAAGGCGAGAGAGAATCCCAACCAGGCTCTGCACTATCAGCCTGGAGCCCGATGGGAGGCTAGGTCTCACTACCCTGAGATCATGACCTGAGCCAAAATCAAGAGTCGGATGCTCAACTCGCTGAGCCACCCAGGTGCCCCTGAATTTTTGTACTGTTAAAAATGATTATGATATCTTTCTATCTCTATAACTTTGAAAAAATTTACTTTTCCTTCCAAGCTAATCATCACTATCCCACTGTTCACTTGGAACAGGGAAGGGGTTTCCATTCTTTCTAGATGCTTTGCTGATTTGCAGAGAATGGAGTTCTTTCCTGACCGCAAGAGGAATTTGCCTTGTCTTACCCTCCTCCTTTGGCTCTCGGTAGGCTCCTAGCCGCAGCCCGCATTCCCTCGTGAGCTGCAAACCTCTGTTCTTACACAGGCTATTGGGGAGGTCAGCACTGGGGGCCTGATGAACAGATGCCTCCTACGCACTGGCCCCTAGGGCTGAGGTTTGCATTTATAAGTTTCTAATTCGTGAAAGGGCTGCTAAAAGCAGCAATAAAATATGTCCTGGGGCACCCAGGGTGCGTTTTCAGGATCTGAGATATAAATGTGTGAAAACAAGCCACTGGGCAACACACATCCCGTCTACACCTACTCCCTCTCTGTGCCTGTTGTTCTCACCTCTTCTTGCCTTATCTGGCGCCCTTCTCGTCTTCTTCATGTTCACCTTCACACACACTTGGTTTTTGTATGTTCCGGGACTCATTACAGGGAATGGCTTCATGTGTGTATCATAGACCAAGAGTACACAATAGCCAGGCCGGGCTTCCGCTGGGCTGACTGGAAAAACGGGTCTTTCAAACCCTGTTATAGATTCCCTGCGAAGAGGCCAGAGCTGCGGATTTGGGGAAGGGATGAAAGCGATCCGTTCCGTTTTAGTCGTGTCCAACTTGAGCTTTCGGTGAGATAATCTGGTGGTTTCTACAAGCCAGAATGGGGGAGATCTGGGCCGCGGACACAGGGTAGGGCGTCACCAGCATTCACCTGGCTGGTAAGAGGCAGAGCTAGAATCCACCCACAAGTTGTGTGCCTCCCCAACCCTGAACACATCTGACACTCAGTATTGCTGACGGCTTCGACGACCCCGAGTTCATCTTGAACTTCTTTCTTCACAGCTCTTTTCCATTAATACAGTACATGGTCAACAAAAGCAACCTACAACGGGTTGGGGGGCTTCCTCAATCAGTTGGTGGGTTAGCCATTGGACGCATCTTTTCAGATGGGGGAATTCTGAGTCTTAGAGCAGTCATAAATTGTGGCCTTTTCAGACACGTGCCAGAAGAAACTGAGCTTCAGCTTATGGGTGCTGGCTGAGTTCTTAGGGATTATTTGTTTCCAAGGTGTCACTTTCAGAAGATGAGGAAACTGATCCCAGGGCAATGAAGTGGTTGGTTCAAAGTCCTAAAAGCACTGGATGGCAGAGGATCCTTTAAAGTTAAAATAGTTCTACTCCACCTCTCCACCCACCATTTAACCTCCTCTAAGATATTCCTGATGTCCTCAACCCAACACAACAAGAGAACTTGTTAGACCAAGCAAAACAAACATTTTTAGAAGACCAAGCCCCTTATCCCTTACCTGTAAAATGCTAAGAATCAAAAAGTTCCTCCCCGTTTATCTTGTTTTACACGATTACAACAAGCAGTCATTCATGCAGGGGAATAGGACGTTTACCCCATAGTAAAATTGATCTTATCATCGGTGAGGTGGGACTCACGAGCACTCACAAACACTCAGTGCCTACGAACCTCTCGACGCCTTAGCAGAACAGCTTTGCAATTGTATAAACATCGGTTTAGCCCAGCAACACCAATTATTAGTTGTGTGATGTTTGTGGGAATTGCCTTTTAGAACCTGTTTTCTAATTTGTGAAATGGGGATTAGAAATGCCTCATGTGTGTAGATCCATTGAAGCAGTTGAAAAACAGAAGCAGGAGTAACTCTTAGTCAGGTGCCTGACACACAGAAAGAGCTCAATAAATGGTTTACAGAAAATGCGGTGCCTGGAAAAATTTGCTGGGTTTCCCGGGAGCATGCGAAGCTGAGGGAAGAAAGCAATACCACTTTAAAAAAATTTCCAAGGAATAACTAAACCTGATGAGATATTAGATGATAAAGCTGAATGATCATTTTGACACATCATTAGAAATATTTTCTGTCTTTCTGAAATCTATATACCTAGATTAAGAAGGATTATTCCCTTGTCTGGCAGAGATTTGAAGAAGTTTCTCCCCTGGCTCATACTTTTTTAGTGACTTAAGTCACTATTTACGTTTATTCACTCATCAAAAAATAAGTTTTTAGCACCATTATGTGCTAAGCATTGTCCTAGACTCTGCAAATATATACATAAACTGGAGCCATTTACATGCCTTCCAAAAGCCCACAAGTCTGACTTTTTGCCTCCTGCTCCAATGGCAAGGAAGCAAGGGAGTGAAATGGGATTTAGAATACAATCCATGACCTTGGTGAGCACATAGTCCTTATTCCCAGTTGGAATGCACTCCAGCCATCTTGGACAGGTGTTGATCATTCCTACTGGAACACGTCCAATGAACACGTCTACTTCAAAGGGCAGCCATGTCCACTGCGTAAACTTTTAATCTGCCCCGTGTTGGCCTTTTATCGAATCAACTTTATCCCTATAACCTGATTCCCTTGGCTTCTAACCTCTATTGTGTTGGTCCTTTATTGAACCAGCTTTATCCCTATAACCGGACTCCATTGGTTTCTAATCTCTTCTATGTTGGCTGTTTATTGAGCCAACTTTATTTCTACAAGCAGAGTCCACTGGTGGAGTCCAGCCTTCATTCTAATTCTTTGTCTTTATGTAGTGGTAAAAACAATGCAGGTGGGGTCAGAAGAACCTGTGTAATCTTGTGCTGCCACTGACACAAACTATGTGAGCTTGAGCAAGACTTTCAGCTCTCTGAGCTCAGTTTCCTAATGTAGGATGGGGAGTGGAAATAACCACCTGACGACAGTTTCCTTGCTTCCCGAAAAATATGATAAAGCGGCTCATTTTATTCTATCTTATACAGTTGAAGCTTTTGCTATACTTACGGTTTAATTCTTGAGATGGCTTGACTCCTGCCCATACATCCTCAGTGCTGGAAGAGGGCTTACTTATTATGTGGGGGTGAATTAAATGCTATTCCCTGAATCAATTACCGCTCTGTGTCTCCTTGACACAGAGCACTGAAACCCACTGAATTGTGCCATATATTGGTAGAGCCTTCTACAGACAGAGTTTTGAGTTTTCTAAACTGGGTAAGAGGAAGTACACGAGTTTTCCTTCTTGAAATTCCATGCATTGTATTGGAAGGCGAACGTGATGGTTAATTTCATGTGCAACTTGACTGGACCATGGGGTGCCCAGATGTTTGATTAAACATTACTTCCGGGTGTGTCTGTGAAGGTGTTTCTTGATGACATTAACATATGAATCAGTAGATTGAATAAACCGGATCGTCTTCCCTAATGGGATGGGCCTCCGCCAGAGGCCTTAATAGGAGAAAAAGGCTTGAGGAAGGGGGAATTTGCTGTTTCTGCCTGACTCTTCCAGCTGGGACATGGGAATTCTTCCACCTTCAGACTCAGGCTGGAACTACACTATATCAGCTCTTAGGTTTGTCGGGCCTTCTGACCCAGACTAGAACAATACTTTTGGCTCTTTTCGGTCTCCAGACCTTCAGGATCTGTGGATCCTACCTACTTCAGATCTTGGGACTTCTTGGCCTCCACAACTACATGAGCCAATACTTTGTAATAAATCTATATATTCATATCTGTATCTATATTATCTAACTATCATCTCCTGTTGGTTCTTGGGAGAACCCAGACTAATACAGTGAATAAATAGCCGGTACATCCCCACCATAACAATCATCACCCTGTGGTGGTGTTTCTTTTTCCATTGACTGACTTTCCATTACATTGTAAAATCCGTAATTCTTTTTTTGTTGTTATCTTTGGGGCGGGGAGAAGCCTTGTGTCCTTAGAACTTAGCAAAGGGATGGGCACATAGTAGTTGCTCAGTAAATATTTAATAAATGAACAAATATGTGTTCAAACCTCAGGAATGAATGACTTTCTGCATGATCTTGACCAGTGGCATTATCCCTCTGGGTCTCAGATTCATCATCCACATCGTTTGGGGATAACAATAGGTGGGATAACACCTATCCTATCTGGGTAACAATAACAAATTTTACAGGGTTGGAAAAATTGAAATAGTTAATAAGGGCAAAACTTTCCATAGGTGAAAACTAGGTGATCAATAAATGTTAAACCTGTTATATCATCAGATTCTACCCCCGGAGCCATTCTTTTACAACATAGTATTTGAGTGAAACAGAGTTTGCTAGTCTCACTGACAAAACTCGTGTCAATATTTACTATGAAATCTGTGTCGACTAATTTGAAAGCCATAAGGAGCAGAGACATGTCAGGGGGTATTTTATGCTGTTCTTGGTTTGTCTCACTGTTGAAATTGCATTAGAATGCACCGGGTAGGACAGTATTCTTGTGAAGGTCTGCTGCTCCTTAGGAGACTTCACGGTGTAATGGAAAGACCTTGGAACTCATGCAGAGTTGAAATTGAGTCATGATTTTTAATATTGCTTGTGTACTAGAGACCACTGCTCAACTTCTCCGAGCCTCAGTTTCCTCACCTGCAGATGGGAGATAAAAGTGCCTAACGATTCGGTCACGCCAGCAATGTTCTCCGGGAGCACATTTGAAACCCTGTTCCTAGCTTTTGGTACAATCTATTGTTATTTAAATGCAGCATGGTTTTTCCTATTCCCTCTCAGTGTCATGGATTTTCAAGGACTAAGTTTTCACATAGCGATGAAAGGAGGAGATCTGAAAGATGAAAGGAGGAAGGGAAGGGCAAAAAGGCATCCAAAGGAAAGAAAAGGGTACTGCAAGGAAGATGGGATTCTGAGTACTTCTTGATCTAGCCCATCCTATTTACGGATAGGTCATCTCCTGCTTCTGACTTGTGAATCACAGTCTTTGGCTCTGCAGACTTATTTACCTAGGCACTGCCCCCTTCTCCTTCACACCTTTTCACATGCTGATACCTCTGTCTAGAGTACATCTCTCCATTCACAACCTGGGATATAATAGCTCACCACTCAGGGCTCAGTTCAGAATTCACCTGCTCTGTTAAGCCTTTTGACAAGATGGCACGAGATGGGAGTTGGACCCTCTCTGTTCTGAGCTCTGTCCTACTGTATTCGCCCAAATGCTGTCTCAATGCTTTATATTATGAATATTTAAAAAAAAAAAAACATAAGAGTGGATACTTTTGATTGAAATTTTGAGGTTTCTCTTAGAACTTTTGAAGGATGGTTCTGGATCTGGATCAGAAGAGAGGGCCCAGGGATAAGCAATTAGTCTGAATAATTGAACAGACATAATTTGAAGTTAGAGGAAAGGTGGCGACTGGAAGGGATGAATGAGAGACAAAAGGAGAGACAATGAAAGAAGACCACCAGGTGGAAAGACCAGGAGCTCCACGGGATGTTGTTAGTGGTGCCTGTCTGACAGCTGAAGCACCTGTGGGTCCAGCCTTGTCAGAGGATCACTTTCTATTTGTGTTTGGGAGAATCTGCTACCCGCACAGTGGCCAAATGTAACTGAAATTGTTGGGCTGATTTTACGTGAACATCGATGGCAAAGTTCCGTCTGATGAGAAAGAAGAAAAGTATTATTGGAAGACACTGTGACACGCAAGGGGACATCATTCATCTGAAACGGGAATGTGGAGCCAGAAAGGTCCCTGAGGACGTAAGTGCCAGGACCTCATGGAAGACTTCATGTTCTCCTCAGGTCTTTGAAGGAATTGGAATCCAGCTTTTTTCTACACCGGCTGGAGGACAGTGACTAGAACTGACACCAGTTATTTTCAGTCAAGCATTTAAGTACCTGCCTTGGGCCAGGAGCTGAGGTAGGCTCTGAGGATGCCAGTGTGGGCAAAACCAGACCTGAGTCCAGACTCCATGGCACTCAAGATATGGTAAGTGGGATGTTGACCCATCATCACAGGAATACATATCAGCTGTAAGGAAACTTACCAAGTGCTCTAACTTCTGTTCCCATCTCTATCTCCCCTAAAACTAGGGACTCCTGGGAAGGGTCTTAAACTTTGTTGTATGTTTAGACTCTATCACTTTCTTTGACCCTAAGAGATGCTATGAATGTAAACATTGGTTGGATAAATGAATCCATTAACAATGGAAAAGAGGCAAACACTAGGACAATGGTGGTGTGCAGAGATTCACTGTGACAATGTGTCTGGGTACAGGGTCTACCTATCAGTCTTGATTTGACGAGTGAGCTTTGTGGAGTAGAACTTTCTGTTACTTACTCTCATCGAACGTTTATTGAATGGCTACAATGTTACAGGCTCTTTGCTGGGCGCTTGGATATACAGATGGAGAAAATAGAAGCCTCGTACTGTAACATCTCAGAGTATAGCAAATAGTACCGTACATCAGTCTTATTAAAGGCATCTTCTTTACTGGAGAAGGTAAGACTGAGAAGCCAATCACAGAGAAAATAATGGGCATTCCAAAAGTGCATCTGTCTACCTCAGTGAATTACTTACTGAGGTATAATTTCAAGAAAAGCCCACTCAAGGCCAGTGAGGAGTCTTGCAGAATCCTTGGGGCATATAATTAGCTCTCCTTTTAACCTTGCCGACATAGGAAGGACAGATTTTTTTTCATAGCGTTGAATTATTAAATTGTGCCTTTCTCTTTAATGAACTGCTCCAAGTGGCACGCCAGGCTTGTTTAGCCTTTAAGAAATTATCCCTTGTATTCAGTATAAAAGATACAAGAGGCAGAGCTGGTTTGCCTGGCTCAATCTTGGGAGACTTTATGGCTCATATGGCACCTCCATGCCGAGAAGCCAGGTCATATCCAGGCTGAGGCTGACTCCGAGAGAAAGACTTTCACCAAGACCTTTCATATTTCAACATTACAACACACCAAGCCTCACTTGGTGCTTCCATTTTGTTATCTGTCACCGCTCTGTTGCCATTCATTGGTCCACCAACATCCCCAATGGGACAGGGGTTGAAGAGAGAAATGGGATGGCAGGAATGTTACTAGATTAGTCTTGTGAACTGTGCCATTATCCTTTGTCCCAAGAGTTTTCTGTTTCTGTAAGCTTCTTCTAGCCTCATGAGTTCACCATTAAGTACCGGCTTCCCTAGTTGTATGGCTGCCTTGGTCGCAGTAATATAGAACCTAATGCAAACTGATATAAAAAATAAAGGAAACTTAATTGCTTGCGTTACCTAATTGCTTTTGGCAATTCCCAGCTTCAGGCACAGCTTGATACAGAGGCACAAATAAATGTTGCGAAGATCTATACACTCCTTGCTTCCTTGGCACTTTCTCCTGGGTTAGTTTCTTCAGAAAATGTTTATTTATTTATTTTGAGAGAGAGAGAGTCCCACGGCTCCACACTCAGCGTGGATCCCAATGCGGGGTCGATCCCATAAACCATGAGATCATGACCTGAGCTGAAATCGAGAGTCAGATGCTTAACTGACGGAGCCACCCCGGTGCCCCTTGGGTTTTTCAACGTAAATTTGATTTTCCTTCTAGACAAACAATTGTTGGCAATAATTTCTTAGCACCGTATGCCTTCATTTTCATATCCTGCAGGAAAGAGAGCATCTTTGTTTCAACATTTGTAGTATTATCTAAGATTTACTATGATTGGACCGGCTTATGTCACATATTTTTCCCTAGGTGATCTATCTGGTCAGAGGGAAAGAATACACTAATTGGCTTAGCTTAGTTTTTATAATCCTACCTGGGAAACTGAGAGACAAAGGGATAAAGTGACTTTAAAGATCACAAAGCTATTGATCTAGTAGGACTTTAAATTCATTGTTCTTTCTTATGCACCGCATGCTGTGAGCTACCTGTGAATTGCAATGCCTTCTTTCATTTGTGCACCAACAGAGGGGATTAACTCTTTGCATCCGGCCTTTACAGTCATTTCTCTAGTTCCAGTCATGGCTCTTTTATTGACCAATTCTGTGACCCTCCAGCAATTCCGACCTGTGCCAGCCTCAGTACCTAATCTCCAAGGTGAGAAGGACAATGATCTGCCTCAGGACAAATGCATGAATGCCCACAGAAACACTGGTAAAATTCGAAGGGTTACACAGATATACGATGTCTTTGTTACTATTAATAGGGGTATTCGTTTTTACTGGCTGTTGGACAGCCCCTCTGTGATGGGCACTGGTAACCGCTGATTCTTTGACTGCAAGCTCTATGAAGACAAGGACCGGTCTGTCTTGGGCAAATCTTTCTGATCACAGAGCACAGTCTTCGGAACATGGTTTAGTGTCCAAGAATAATTTGCAAAATGAATAAGGTAATCCACATTCCTTAAGCTGAGATTTAGAAGGCTGGGAGCTTTATTACATAAAGCCTTAGACAAACCATCCAACTACAGCATGCCCCCCCCCCCCCCCGCCTCTCTCTCTTTAATCTAGAAATTAGGGATAAGGGTAGGTTATAAGAGTCAAATGAAGGAAGACATGTAATGCCCTAAGAACAGTGGCTGACACACAGAAAGCACTAACAAAAGTGAGGATGTTAATAATGGCATGCTGCTAACTTCACATGTCTAGAACAAGTCTTAGTCTTGGCCTCAGCAAGATTCACTGAGTGCTTCCCATATTGCTAACCCAGTGCTGGTCATGGGATATACATAGATGAAAGCCTGACATTCTACCTTGAGAAGTTCCTGGGCCACTGGGCCACTAGGGGAGCAAACAGGCTTGAATTCTGAGACTCAGTCCTCTGAGCAGCCATTTCAGATTCTACAGGAGGCTGTTTTTCTCTGTGTCAAAGACAGCTGGGCTTTCAGGTGTTGAGATGAGTTAAAACTCAAACATTTGGTGAGGAAATGGAGGGGGTCTTTATAAATAGAAAACAAGTGGGAAGAGGTTTTATTGAGAGAATTAAAAAAAGCTTCTGGGCATCCTTTAAAACAGTGCCATTTTATAGAAATATCCCACTTTGCAGTGGCTCGCTTAAAATGACTTGTCCCCAATTTTGAAAGTTGCATCCATTGCAATGAAGAGAATCTAAAGAAGAGCTCCAGTGGCCTCTTTCTGCTTTTAATGAACCAAAGAGCTCAAAGTTGCTATTTTCTATCCTAGCCAGTGCCAAGGTGGAGAAAATAGTATTGCAGAGACAGATAGGCAGGCATGAGGTCATTTTATGGACATTATTTTTACCAGATTATTCTGGAAATAAAAACTTCTTGGGGAGAAATGTACTAAAAACTTAAGTGTTTTAAAATAAAACTAGAATAAAGAAAACAGAGACCACAGAGTTCATTTAAGTTCAGCTCCGCAACAGACAATTTCTATAGCTGGCTTATCTATGTGAAACATGGAGGCAGTTTTTTGAGAACATATTTAGTTATCAACCCCTATGCAAGGGGATCCAAGAAAGGATAAACCGGTGATTTTCTCTAGGAGGCAATTCCAAACTAGAAGTGAACCCCCAATTCCAGTCTACAGAGTAGTCTCTGCCGAACTTCTAAAGATGCCTGTTCCACCTTCATCACGTTACTCATTGCCTTGGTGGAAGAGGCAAGTGGACCGATGAACAAGTGTCCAGTCTGTGCCTGACCTGACTGTAGCCATCAGAGTTTGTGCCTGACTCCCCTGTGTTCTGGGCACCGCCCCCCCCCTTCAGAGCTGGTCTTCAGCCTGACCCACAGCATAGGTTACGTGCAGATAAACACTTATTTAATTAGGGAATGTGTGAGATGCCCATGTGAGTACATGTGCAACGTCTCGTGCCTGGTGAGGCTCTCATGTGTACGTGATTGGGGTGTGTGATGGGTGTGATGTCGTTGGCACGTAGTCTGTGGTCACACCCTCCCATCACAGAAGGCCCTGTGGCTTTGTGGTATCCTCAATAAAATGCCTCGTTCTCAAAAAAAAAAAAAAAATAGGAATAAACTGCTTTCCTGGGGAATGCATTGCATTCCATTGCAACATTCTATTTTTCCTGATCATTCAGATGTGATCTTCTGGCATGGAGGCTATTTTCCCTGGAGCAGGGATTAGATTTCTTCACTCAGATTGGGCTGAGTCCTGACCCTTGTTATTCACTTGGATGTAGTGAAGTTTCCTGGGGAAAACTCTTGAAGAAAAGCAAATGCTACCTTGTGAGGCATTTGGTAAAGTCATCATATGTCTCCTGCCAAATGGAAGATGCTCCGCTCCAGCAAAATAGACTGGATGTCCCCATGGGTACCATTTAGCCATTATGTTGGTGGGCCAGTCTCTCTTTTCCAGCTGATGCTCCATGTGTGGTTCCTTCTCGTGTTGGCTGTGACAGCCGTAGCAACCTGGATTGCAGCTGTGGGAAGATAGCAAGCCACCGTTAAGACCTGTCTGGCCAGAGAAGCAGCAAGGGTGTTGTTCTGGGGCGATAGCGGAATCAAATCCAATAGAAACTCCTTATGTGATATTATGCCAAAGAAATCCTGGCACTTTATTCTACTGTAACCCATCCTTAAGGCCAGGCTTTGAATAGACATTCATATAAGCAAGCTATTTAGATTAGTCTAGATTTCAAGACTAATCCAAGTCCATCTAGACTTGGATTTCAAGTCTTGGGGAAGAGCCGCCATGCCAGTGAATTCTTCCCTATCCAGTGTTATGTTCTGCTTTGCTACCCTCAAGACCCACTCTCATATGTGTTCTTTCGGGTCCTGCCAGGGTAGGTTAGCTAGATCTTGCAAGTGTAGCCTTTCCTTTACGGAGCTCTGCTAGCCCTGACTCTGGTTACCAGACCAGAAGAGAGAGAAGCAATGAGAGGGCTAGAAGATCAAGCTTCATCTCGCGAGACACTAGTTTCAGGTGAATCCGTTGCATGGGATTCAGACAAGAGAAGAGAAGTTCTCACTTGCAAAGAGTACAAGACTTCTTTTGCCAGGAGGAATGTTCAGAGGACTAGGGTCCAAGATTCTCAGGCTTGTCTAGACACACATTCCGATCACAGGTCTGAATAGTCTACTCTTTCCTTTTCAGGGTAGTGATTTTGACATATGAGACTCGCTGAGACTGTTTATTTAGTCTTCTTTGCAGTTATTACATCGCTACGATCTGATTTACTGCATAATCTGTCTTCGGGCCGTAAGGGATGAAAGTTTTCTTAATGTATCATAGAGGATTCTGGATTTTAGAGCATGCTTTAAGTGGGCAATTGGAAGAATTGGGATATGTTTTTCAAAGTCTCTTGTGCCCATACCCCCAAAACCACTCTACTCCATAATCCTTATATTTTCTTTGTCAGGAAATTGATTAAGCATCACATCTACTCCATCTCTCAAAGTCTTGTCCTCATGAAAGCCTACACTCATGATGCCAATACATCCCACTCACCCCTGCAAATGGAGATTTTATTGCTATTAGACCGGTAAGAAAGCCAGTCCCAAATCTTATTTGATAGTCTGCTTTGTAGAACTACTCTTGTCACCAATAGTTTTAGGCAGGGTTTCCTAGAAACAGCAACTGAGGTAACAACTTAGTGGGGATGCTTCATTCGGAAAGTAGAAAACTAGGGTGGTGAGAGTGAGAGAAAAGTGAAGGGAAGAACAGAACAGGGAAGGGTAAGGAAGCAATGCAAAGTAATGCGTTGATCACACTGGCCGATGCTTCATGATAAGCCACAAAGAGACTCACTTGGTTGCTATGAGGGTGTGTCTGTTTGGCCATGTGAGCATTTTTGTACGTCTCGGGCTATTTGGATAAGTTCACTGAAACTGTCCATTTGAGTAATAAACAAGAAAATTAACTAGAGTCTCTCCCCGTTTTCATGCCCCTCTGGTCAAAGTCTTACCCCATAGGGAGTTAATTCTCCTGCACACCTGGTTTGTCCCTTTGGCAGCTGTTGGGGAACCCAGGTCCCATGACTTACAGTGTGGTTTTTCACCTGAAACAGGACATAGGAAAATCAAGAAAAGCCAGTGACTCCAAGCACATAACTGGTCAGACTCTGGCCATAGATCTGCTAAGCACACGAGAAGTCTACGGTGGTTGCTGGGAGAGAGCTAGGGGGTATGGGTCTGGGAGACAGTTGAGGCTGAGAGAATTTCTGAAGGCATCTAGATATATCTAATATATCAGATGTTATAAAAGCAAGGCTGGGTCCACTCCTGGAAGAACAGGGATGCAATGTAGGTACCCAGGGGTTATAAACGTCATTTTTCTCTGGCTTGCTTTTGTCATTAAGTGGTACACAATATAAAAAAAAATCCTACCATGAATAATAATTGGAGAGCATATATATATTTATTAAACACATAAAGTGTCTCAGATACTTATATTGTCTCTAATACTTTGCATGCTTTATCTTCTTTTGTCTCAGACTGTGTAAGTGTAATTATTAACCCCATTTTCAGATTAGGAAATGGAAACTCAAAGATTTGAAGAATCTTTCTGAATGTCACATTGCCACTAAGCGGTAGAGCCATGATTCAAACCCACAACTATGTTTTTCTTAATCCCACCTCTTAAACTAAATGTGAACTGCTTTGCATATCTGAACCTAGTTCAAGAAATTTCTACAGGTGTTCTCTTTCTTGTATACGAATATACCTACGTGCCAGGACACTTATTATTTCTAAAGGATTTGATCATTCAGATTTGGATTTATGGAAGCTTAGCTCAAAATCCATATTCAAATAAAAGCAGAAAGGGGCCAACATCTATCCATCCTTGGCCCCTTGGACACTACTTGTCTGGCTTACGGCACCTGTGACCTCTCATGGAGAAAACATGTACAGCACATAACTGGATGTGGGATCTAGGCAGAAGCTTGTGTGACTTTGGTACACCATGAGGAGGGAGTGGGGCCAGAGTGGGGCCTTTCTTAGTGAGATATTGGACCTCAGAAGTTATGAGCCAGTAGTAATGGTTGTTGAACCCTTGCTCACTTTGCAAGGGTGAGCAGGTTCCAAGAAGAGAGAAAAATGGACTGTGTTTCCTCTGGCAAGTGCATACACCTGCACAGCAGTGTTTCGGTTATACTGTCTGGACACAGCCTTTGGTTTCACTCAATTACAATCCAGCGATGGTGAATCCTGTTGGTAGTGACCATTGCAAGTGATCATTTTACCTTTCCATCTCAGAGATTCCAAGTATTCTTTAATTCCCTTTTATTTTTATTTATTTATTTATTTTTTAACGTTTATTTATTTTTGAGACAGAGAGAGACAGAGCATGAATGGGTGAGGGGCAGAGAGAGAGGGAGACACAGAATCGGAAGCAGGCTCCAGGCCCTGAGCCATCAGCCCAGAGCCCGACGCGGGGCTCGAACTCACGGACCGCGAGATCGTGACCTGAGCTGAAGTCGGACGCTTCACCGACTGGGCCACCCAGGCGCCCCTTTAATTCCCTTTTATAAATCATTACCTTTTGTTGGGGAAAGCCCTTCTTGATTTCCCATAAATAGTATTTCTCCTGTTATACACTCTTAAATTATCTTGTATTTCTCCTTCTTAACAATTGATATCAGTTACTTTTTTGTGTAATCACTTGTTTCAAGGATGCATTCTCCTCTCTGCTAGACTACAAGTTCCATAAAGGTCGCAAACATGGCTGTCCTGTCTTCTGTTGTATTTCCATTCCTTGGCACTGTGCTGGGTATATAGTATGTTCCCCCAAACATTTTTCTTTTTGATTGAATGAATAGAACTTCACCTCTTACTACTTGGGAATTAAAAGAGTTATTTGTGTTAGTTCTGCATTCCGAACCTGGACTTTTCCCTAAATATTAGGCACATTAGAAGTTTTGGGTTTTTTTTTTTTTTCCTGAAGATCATTTTCTTGGAGGCAGTTCATCATTTATCCATGTATTTATTAAACTATGACTTGTGGGGCACTGGGTGGCTCAATTGGTCCTGATTTTGGCTCAAGTCATGATCTCATGGTTTGTGAGTTTGAGTCCCTCATCGGACTCTGTACTGACAGTGTGGAGCCTGCTTGGGATTCTCCCTCTCTCCCTCTCTCTCTGCCCCTCCTCTGCTTGTTCTCTGTCTCTGTTCCTGTCTCTCTCAATATAAATAAACCAAAAAAAAAAAAAAAATGCACAAAAAAAACCAAAAAAAGCCCAAAACTATGACTTGTGTTTCAGTCTAATGAGAAGTTCCTTAAATCTGCACTTGTGTAGGTTAGGATTGACCCCAGAGGCCCATACAGAGATGACCCTGCAGGTAAGGAATGGGTTGCTTCAGCCCTGAGAGGAGAGGAAGCCAGGCAGTACATTACAAAGGCAACTATTATGCAGATTTGATGTCTTGCTACTTACTTCCCCTTTGCTCTTCCTTAAGAATCACACACTTCTGGAATGATATAAAATTCATGATAATTATGCTAGTGGAAAAAGTACAAGTTTTTAATGTTTAGTTAATGAGTATGCTAGTGATTATTGTAGTAGCTATGAGTTAATGATTAATTGCGATGATTATTGTAATAGTAATGGGAGAACAGATTTACAGAGAGATTAATTAGGAATAAATTTTTGAGAGGCTGTAATACATGAGATAAAAAGAAGATGAGGCAGAATTGTATAGTGGAGAGAGCACCAACTTTGGAGCTAGAGAAGTAGGTGTAATTGGTTGATTGATTAATACATGCATTTAGTCAATAAATATGTACTGACCACTTATTCGGTGTTGGGCCCTCTTCTAAGTTTTAGAGGCATAGCAGTGATCAAAAGAAAAGGTTGCTATCCTCACAGAGCTTGCATTTTCTTTGTGGATTGAGTTGTGACCAGCCCTTCCAAATTTATTACTTGAAGTCCTAATCTCTCAGTACCTCGGGATGTGATCTTATTTAAAAATAAGGTCATTGCAGATATAATTAGTTAAGTTATGATGAGGTCATCCTGGAGTAGGGTAACTCCTTAATCCAATGTGACTGGTGCGCCTACAAAAGGAGGCCTACAAAAGGCACAAAAGGTGCGCCTACAAAAGGAGAAATTTGTCCTTATCCCCAGCTTCATTGAGATAAAATTGACATATAACAATGTGTGAGTTTGAGGCATATAACATGATGATTTGATATACACATATATTGGGAAAGGATCACCACAATAAGGTGAATTAACACATCCATCACCTCATGGAGTTACCATATTGTGTGTGTGTGTATGTGCATGATGAGAACTTTTAAGATTTTCTCTCTCAACAACTTATAGTATCCCGTAAGTATACTCTAGAGTATTGTCAACTATAGTCACCGTGCAGCACATTCGTTAGATCCGCAGAAATTATTCATCGTAATACTGGAAGTTTGTGCCCTTTGACAATTTCTACCCATTTCCCTCACACCTCCCTCCTCCCTCCCCTCTGCCCCTGCTGACCACCAATTTATTCTGTTTCCATGAGTTCCGTTGTTGTAGATTTCACATCTAAGTAAAATCATATAGAACTTGTCTTCTTCTGACTTAGTTTACTTAGCGTGATGCTTTTTTGTTCATGTTGTCACAAAGGGTAAGATTCTCCAGTTAGGTTTCCATAGTGTCGCGGTTATCACATTCGCCCGACAAAAGGTAAGAGTCTCTTTTTTTTATAGATGAATTATGTTTCATTTTATACATGCCACATATTTTCTTTGTCTCTCTACCGGTCGATGGACGTGTAGGCTGTTTCCATGTCTTGGCTATTATGAATAATACTGCAGTGAACATGGGAGGACAGATGCCTCTTTATTTATGTATTATTTATTTATTTATTTTGACAGATGCCTCTTTATTTATGTATTATTTATTTTTTGACAGATGCCTCTTTAGATAGTAACTGCCTTTCTTCTTTCTTTTTTCTTTCTTTCTTTCTCTCTTTCTTTCTTTCAAGTTTATTTTGAGAGACAGAGAAAGAGAGAGAGTGTGCACATGCACGCAGGGGGAGATCAGAAAAAGAGGAGAGAAAGAATCCCTACTCAGGGCTTGACCTCACCAACTGTGAGATCGTGACCTGAGCTGAAATCAAGACTCCGATGCTTAACTGATCGAGCCACCCTGGTGCCCTGATTGCATTTTTTTTTTCTGATGGGAACCCAGAAACAGGATTGCTGGACCCTATGGGAATCAGCATCTTATCTTCTCGTGTTCAGTACAGGCTGTCTTTTGTGAAAAGAAGGTTTTCAATTTAATGTAGTCTGGTGTGTGAACATTTTGTAATATGACTTCCGCTTTCGTTTTTCTTGTTTTAGAAATCTATATCCAAATCAAGGCTATGGAAATATTCCTCAATATATATTCTAATTATTTTAGAGCTTGCTTTTTCATGATTAGGGATAAACAAAACGGTCCATATCCTCAGACAAGAAGGAAAACTACCACGTGCAATTAAGGTAAAATGCAACAAATCCTATAATACCAAAACAACGGGATGCCATAGGAGCAGGTGCAGGCCTCTAAAAAGTCTAATTTGGTCATGAAGAGACATATTCCAATTTATGACTCATGGAGGCTCCCAGTAGTGGATTCTGTTTAATTTTAATTAAAGGTTTAAGAATTCATGTGATTCAGAAACTGAATGGCAAATCTCATGTTGAAAACACAAATCTCCAGAAATGAGTCTCAAACAGGGGGGTATGAAAGAACCAACTGAGAAATGTGTTACATATGTATGTTACCGCCCTCCTCCGTACTCACACTACCCAGCCCAAGCCCACAGATTCTGACTCAGTAGGACTGCTTTGGGCTCCAGGAATCTGTGTTTATAAAACATTTTAGCTGAATCTTCTGGTGGCAAGGAGATGGTAGGAGTCATAGAAATACTGGATTAAGGTACCTGCTATGAAATATCTTTTAATTCTTTTTTTCACTTGAAAAATAAATTCTGTACCTTTGCATCCTTTCCTCAATTCGGCATTTTGACTCATCCTTTCCTAAAGGATGATTCTGTCAGGAAATGATAAGCTTACTGTAATCATACTGTCGTTTTTATCTCCCTTTAGAACTTACAAATGAATTAAATCACTATTATTCATTCATGCATCAAACATTTATTGAGTGTTTTTAGCGGCACCGGGTTTAATGATACATGCTGGAGATTCAGAAAAGAAGTGTATGTGACCCCATTCTGAAGCTCATACACCAAACTCGTGTGGATGTATGTCAAGAAGCAGTGTGCTATGTTCCTGGCACAGTGAATAGGAAGAAAGGCGGCATAAAAGAAGAAATGGTCAGCTTTTTCCCATTAGGAAATCCCATTAGGGATTAAGGGAAATGCGTATGTCAGGATTGACTTCTTAACTTGTTTACTATTATCATTATTGTTAGCAGTATTTTTATTATCATGGCAAAAGCATAGGCAATGTCAGGGTCATCCAAAGATGTCTGAGGCCCTGTGTAAACATATTTGATGGGAATTTTTATCTATACATGCGATCTGATTAAAATATACATTATAAAGTTAACACGTTCACCTGAAGCACAGCTTTTTATTGATGGAGATCTAGAATAATGGATAGAGACTATGTATTTGTTTATTCTCTAATCATGGCACATTAAGATTCTCATAGTACATGGACGCCATCTCTCCATATTAAGGTCCAGGAGCCTTTTCACTGTGTTCGTTATTGAATTGCTGCAAATTGTATATTTCCCACTGCAAGAAACACGTAGCATACTCATAATGTCATGGCTCTTTGGAACTACCTCTGTAGTTCCGTAATATCATTTACCACCAGTTACAGATTGTAACATAACTCAAAGTACAATATCTCCCTTCAAGCCACCTCTGGATACTGGCTTCCAATGACTCTCCAACATCGTTACTGTGCTTTGTTAATGATGACAACAGAGGCAAGTCTTACCCAGAGTATGCAGGAAAATTGGAATGATGCTTTGTTTTATGACCATGTTACATGAACAGAGTTTTATATCGTAAAGGTAGGACAGTACGCCTTCCCGCCGTATGCCTTCTCTTGAACATTTAAGGCCAGAATGGCTGCGTGTATACCTAGAATGTGATCTCTTTTAACGTTGACCACACTCCTACCTCCCATGTACGTACTGCCACCAGCAGGTAAGAATGTGGGTGGGGCAAGAGCGTCCCAATTCGTACAATAAATGTCTGTCTTTCGTCCAGAACGATTTAAAACCAACCCTGGTGAGAGCATCACCCTACTGTCTCGCTCAAAGACCAGAGAAGCAAACAACTCGGAGGGCTCGCTGATGTTGCCGAAAAATGGTCTCCAAAGACCTTCATGAGATAGGCCTGCTCCACTCGACGACTGCCTAACCACATGCCACAAAGAGAGTGATGGGGGTGGGTGGCCACCCAGGGTACCAGCGGCACAGGGTACACAGGGTAAATATGTTATACCTCTACCCCAGCCATTCCTGAGGTGCTGAGACAGGAGGATGTACCATGGTTGATAGATGAGTGGCAGCTGATGCCAGGTCTGTAACATGCTGTATGAGCCCAAGGCTTGGCAGTGAACCCTGTTAACCCGTTGCTTGCCCTGCGCCCTGAACTTGTCCTGTGCTTGGCATGAATGAGAGTCACCCCAAATCAGCATGTTAGTACAATTCTGGCAGGTCAACCTTAGCCCACTCTATAAAAGAAAAATCACGCTGGCCAGTAGGAATGATGTGCTCACCAGGCCATCCTCCCAGAAATGGGGCCGATTGGTGCAATGGCCAGGTAGGTACACAGGCCAGAAGAAATTGGGACATCTGGTTGACCCAAAACAGGGAAGATGGTCAGATAGTGCTCTGAAGGCAAGAAATGGGGACTGAGGTCCACACATGTCCTGGTCTGGGATTAGGGTCCTCTGTCTGGGTTGCACTACTGACCTTAGCTGGTTCCAGGCACTGGAGGGGGACTTAGAACACTTTGAGAAAGCACTCCAAAGCCCTGGGCCCACCGAGGCACTGGGTTTGGGCCGAGCCCCATTTGTTAGAGTCTAAAGATGGTATTAATATTACTACCATTACATTAGAAACAAACAAGTTTAAGAGGCCAAATGACTTGCTCTGAATCATACGAATAATTGAGGGAATAAATGGAATGGAATATCGGTTTCAAGTCTCCAAATACCTGTTCTTTCCTGCAACCAATTAATTTAACATCAGCCCAATCATGCAACGTCTGAAGGATAATCTATTGCACACAGAAAATTCTACTGCATGATAGAAGCCAAATTAAAATTTGGACTTCTATTTATTTACTGTCACAGATTATGTGAGATAAGGTGCCCTTTTGAAGACAAGGATACTAATGATGCCTTAAAAACATTTTGTATCAAGGGGTCCCTGAGTAGCTCAGTTGGTTGAGCATTGGACTTTGGCTCAGGTCATGATCTCAGGCTCTGAGTTCGAGCCCCCACGTCGGGCTTGCTGCTGTCAGTCGCCTGTTCAGAGTCCCCTTCTCTCTGCCCCTCCCCCGCTTGTGCTCTCTCCAAACTAAAACAAAACAAAACATTTTATATCTGTGCAGGCCTTACGTCACAACATTCTTGGGGGTTCAGTCGGATAATACTTACCACTTTCACTTCTCAGGTGGGAAACGTACAGTTCAGAAAATTGTGGTGTTCTCTCGGGTCTTAACGCCTTTCAGTCCTGGGATTATAGTTCTGACCTAGCCCCAGATCTCAGGCTCTGCTGACTGATTCTCCCTGAGTATTTTAACCATTTCAAACCATCTGTTACTCAGCAGTCTTTAGGTTTAACTATTACTGATTACCATTCTCAGTTTCCTCTATTTTCAACTCACATCCTGCTTATAGTGAGTTACTATGGAGACATGACATATCATTGGTCTCTCTGTAGGATAGTGACCTGGCATATTTAAAAATGTTCTGGGTTTCTAAGCAACTCGACCAGCCTTACCCATCTTTGCCTCCAGGAGCTGTTCTTTTGCTGCAGCAAAGGAAACTCGGATCGGGGCTAACTTCCGGGGATGGTAATGGAGTTGTCAGGAAGTGAGTGTTCAATGCAGCCGATACAGACTCCATTCCATCAAATGTCTGTCCCCTGCTGGAGCATTTTTGAAAATGACTTATGACGAAAGAGAAAACTGGAGGATCTCACCTCCACAACTTTCATGCCTGCCACTTGCTTTGCTGTGAACTTTGAATGTTATTAAACTACCCCCCGAACCTCAGTTCCCTTATATCTAAAATAGAACTTAAATCAGATGGGTATGTGGAAATGCTCTATATGTGATAAAATCTCGTGTTACTACTTTTTTTTTTTAATTTTTTAAACGTTTTATTTATTTTTGAGGCAGAGAGAGGCATGAACAGGGGAGGGTCAGCGAGAGGGAGACACAGAATCTGAAACAGGCTCCAGGCTCTGAGCTGTCAGCACAGAGCCGACGCGGGGCTCGAACTCACGGACCGCGAGATCATGACCTGAGCCGAAGTTGGCCGCCCAACCGACTGAGCCACCCAGGAGCCCCTCGTGTTACTACTTTTAATGCTGATATAGGTGTTCATTCTCCCCCCCCTCACCCCCAACGAAATACCTGCTTTGTGTGGAGTCCGATGTTAGGCACCAAGGGAGAAGTCGATAATGCCCTGCCAGCCACTGGACAGCTCGCCATCGGATTGGGAGACAGAAGATGAGAGCAATCAGGTTGTTCCGTTCCAGGGCTGGGACCAGTTCAAGGGCTGTGGGCAGCTCACATGCAAGGAAATGCCAAGCCCACAAGAGTGCACGCTACGGTACAGAAAAGGAGAGTGAATTGGGGTGGCCACGGAAGGCATCGAGGATTGTCTGCACACTTAACAGGGGCATAAGAGACATCTGTGAGCTTGCTTCCTTATGTGGCTTCATCTGATTCTACTATCGACCCCTCTTGCTAGATTCCAGACATCCGATGGTGATTTAACAGCAAGGCTCTGAACTCAAAATGTATGGGTTCATATTGTAACTCCAGCATTTACTACTTCTGTGACCCCCAGCTTCAGTTTTCTTGTCTGTTTGATGGGCGTAATCATGAAAAGTAATTCAAAATGGTATTGAGTAAGTCGCCAGAGCTTGTGTCTGCAACTCAGTATGTCGCCAATAAACGTTAACCCTTATTATTCCAGCACACGTGTGTGCCTGCCACTGTGCCCTCGCACACATTTTTCCTTCTTTGCTTTTGTCGGTGTGGTGACATTATTAGTCCAGTTTAGCGCATAGGCATCTCTCTGGGACTAGTTCCTTGATCAACCTTACTTCCTCTTTCGATCCTCTGCAGAAGATTTGACGCTTCCTTATGTCTTGTGTGCGCGAACGTGTACCTAGTGTATCTTGTACATCCCTCCGTCCTAAGCTGATCATATCGCACATTTCCTTGTTCACGTTGTGGGAATAAACGGAAGCCAACCAAAAGAGAAAAGCAAAAGCTGTTTCTTTTGACCTTGCGATAGCAAGGGGGTAGGCTACCGTTGCTCTTCTGGCACAGACTCAAAGACAGGCAGGGGAGTGTAAACACTTGAGGGTAGAAAAAAGAGAAGGCCTTAGGTGTTTCCTGATCGGAGGCTCTTGACGTGGGGAAGCCGGAGACAGGCTAACAAGAAAGGAGGGGTTCCGTGTGATTGGTTAGGGGTGCATGTTTGACTTTCTCTGTTTGGCCATAAACTGGAAGCAGGGGCAGAAATCAGGAAAGCTGCCAGTTATTAATCAAGTCCTGGCCATTGGGGACTAATTGTTACGGAAGTTATTGTTTAGCTTTCCTGGATCGTCACTGCAGAGGATAACTGGACTTCCTGCAAGTCTGACTTGTAGAAGGTTGGCTTTCCAGGTTGCTCATTATGGGTAAGAAGTTGGTTTCCTAGGCCAGTTGCTGCAGGTTGTGGGTCAGAGTTTTATTTTTATAAATGGGCTGACCATTGTCCATTCGTAGATTCTGTCTCTCAACACATCTGTCCATTTACGCTTCTCGTAACCAAAGAACAGGTCTTAGCCACGTACGTACTTCCAGCACCTCACACGGCGTCAGATACATGTTTGTGGGTCGATAGGTGTGTGGAAAGAAGAACAGAAGAGAGGAGAGAAAGGGAAGGGGCAAGATAAATTGGCTCGACCGGAAGCAGTGATTCCGGTAAGTGAGTAGTGTTGAACCAAGTTGATTGACAGTAACTTTCTAGATGGGCCTCCCCCTGCAGAGAAGAGTCTATCTTTAAGTGGCCAGGGGTTAAGAAAGATGGAGAAAAACAGCGAGGGGCAAAGGTAATACAGAAAACGATGGCGGCAGTGGATCTCAGCTACTTCAAAATGCAGCTGCAGATGTAAAAATAAACTTGTGTTTGAAACATACTGTGGCTTTAGCGAGCTTCAGGGAAATAATCTAATACACTACCGTGTCTTTCGAGAGTTTCATTAGCTGTCCAGAGCTTTTCATTTTATAAGTGTGAACGACTGATCCCTTTGCTGGGCGGAATTCGGTGCCAGGTTTTCCAAAGCCGTGTGTCTGAATGGAATCCTTTCCTGACCGTTGTTTCCAAATCGTGCTCTGGGGGTGGGAGACTGGTTTATTAGCGAATTCGCCATCAACAAGTTTCTCTGGTCAGTTAAGTCTGGAGAACCTGCTCACTCTGTCACCCCTCAGACATGTACGATGATGGCATCGCCCTATTAAAGGTTCTGAAAATCTTACAGTCAGAAAGCTTGACTTGAAAAAAATGCATTGTTGCAAAAACTCAACTAACCACAGAATTCTGTTTCTGCGAAATACCCAGTTCTGTGAAAGTTACTTGGATATTGCTATTTTGTTTTTTTAATGTTTATTGTGTGTGTGTGTGTGTGTGTGTGTGTGAGAGAGAGAGAGAGAGAGACAGACAGAGAGAGAGAGAGAGAGAGAGAGAGAGAGAGCATAAGTGGGGGAGGGGCAGAGAGAGAGGAGTACAGAGGATGCAAAGCAGGCTCCAAGCTGTCAGTGCAGAGCCTGACATGGGGCTTGAACTCGCCAAGCACAAGGTCATGACCTGAGACGAAGTTGGGTGCTTAACCGACTGAGCCACCCAGGCGCCCCGTATATTGCTATTTTAAATTTTAGTGTCCGTGGGTGCCAAAGTTTCATAGATAAAGAAATGCTAACATGTGTCTATGTGTCTAAAAACCTGTTCATCATAGTGCATTTTTTCCTATTTTTCAGTTGGATAGGTGCCTTTCTAACATTATCTCTTTTGACCTTCAACTTTCTAGTGGAAGAATCGGAGGAGAGATCATCATTCTGATTTTGTAGTTGAGAAAACTGGGACCCAGCGTGGTTCATGTAAATAAAAATAAATTAATAAAAAATAAATAAATGCACGAGTGATCGAGTGCATCAGCGGGCTGGACATTTACAATTGGTTCGGAGGCTTCTCCAGCTTTACAGTTCCCGTGATTTGACAAATGTCTCTTGTGTGCCTCCTTTGAATCAACCACTTTGCTTGAGAATGCACAGATTAGTAAGGCAAAGTCCTGGACCTCAACAGACCCACAGGGTACTAACAGAAACAAGAGAAAATTACTAATTAGAATCCCATGTGCTATAATCAAGGAAAGCTCCAAGGTGCTACAGAAGCAAAAGAGAAGGCTTCCACTCCACGAGTCTTTGTTTAAATTAGGAAAAGGGCCCCTACGGTGGAGACAAACCACATGAGCACAGGGTGTGGTGATCAGGCCCCTCTGTGCAAAGGAAAGCCCATGCCGGGGCGTAAGGCATATCGGGAAGCACCAGGGCTAGGTGCAACTCACTCACTCTTTCTCAACCTTTGCACGGTGGGAAATCATACATGTCCTCTTGGGGCATCTCCACATTTAGTGCTCAAGAAAAGTGTTGTTTGGAGTAGAATGGAAAGATGTACCGTGAGCCGGTTCTTGAAGGATAATGGATTGTTTTAACAGTGGACAAGAATATGGGTGTAGATGGAGGAGCATCATGGGTGAAGGCCCCATGGGGATCGAGTGTGGGCCACCTTGGAGGACCTAGGGGAAGGCCAGTGTACAAGAGGTAAGGCGTGGCTGAAGATGAATTTCAAGGGAGCCAAAGTACTGACTCAGGGACAGACTTAAAGGAACTCCGATCTTAAGATCAGGATAGAAAAGAGTTCTCTTCCATACTCAGAGACAGGTGCAATACTACGCACAGGGTTGTCCTTCAATGACATATGCTGAAGGATATTGAAAGGGGAGTGGAGACCAGAGCAGCTGCTCGTGTTAGTCTCAGGAATGTTAGCCAGTGACTGAAATTTCCACGGAGCTACTTTCATTGTTACACATATTTATGGGGCAACTACCATAAGCCAGGTATTTGAGGTGACCGCAGCCTCAAGAACAGACACAGTGATTATAATGGTATGGGGTGAGTGAAGAACAGAGGTTTTGCAGGGATAGAGAGGAATGGTCCCAACCCAGCGAGCTGTGGCAATGGGCTGTCTTGAGAATGAACCTAATTGTACCCGGGTGAACTGAGAGCTTCCTCCGATACAAATCCACTTCCAGAATTAGAAAAGCCATTCTCTTTGAGTAGATGAGTTCCCCAAAGTATATGCCCTCTGAGTGTCCCTGCCACCAGACTGGCATAGCCCTGGGACAGGCTGGGTTTCATTCCTAGTTGAGGTCCCTCAGCTACTCACACTTGTACAGTAAGACCCCGCACGACCGTTTACCCAGTCATGGTAGACATGAGTGGAGAGGGCTTTCCAAAGAGTGGGAATGCCAAGAGAAAATACACTGACAGGGTGTGGGGGAACTGGGGAGTCTGGAGAGGTTTGGTTTTGCTGGAGGCCGTATGGAGTAAAACACAGAGAGTTGGGAGATGAGGCCAGGTTATGGGCAATGTTAGGTCATGCAGCTCCTTGTTTGCCATGCAAAGGGATTATGGGCTCTATGCTATGAGCCATTGCCACATACAAGACCATACAAATATCTCTAGGCTGCTGGATTAGAATCCCCTGAGTTGCCAATTAGATATCATATATGGGCTCCAGCAGAGACGTACTGTATTGGAATCATGGAATGTGGGCCACAGTCATATATGTAGAACAACTTCCCCAGGTGACTTTTACACCCATGAAAGTTTGAGAACCATGCTGTGACAGCTGGAAAATTATCAGCAGAGAAGGGATACTGTTTGACTTGGGTTCTGGAAGGATCGCTCCAGCCACTGGGAGAATGTGGCATCCGCGTGGTGAAGGCTTGTCGCGGGGACACCAAAGAGAAAGCTTATGAAATAAATGGGGCGAGACATAAACAAGCATCTGAGCTTGATGTGCCCTCAGCAGATTTCTTCACCTAAGAACCCTGTGTCTCCTCCTCAGACAATCAAATTATGACTAATGCGGACATCCAGGTACTCGCCAATCTTAGCGCCATTGTTATAATTCCACCTGTCTATGGGCCTCATTAAATTTTTGTGGATAATGGTGGTGATTCAAAAGGGCCTTCTCCTGGTATGCAGGCAATACCCATGACTCAAACATGAGTCAAAAGTACTTAGAGGTTTATTCATGCCTGTTTTTTCCCATTGTTAATTAATTTTTCTCAGGTACTCTTATTCATGATGTAATGGGATTGGTTTTGAGCATCTCAAAGCCGTATGATTAATTGCATTCAATTTCAGTTGCAGCAATTGATTGCTCCTAACCAATGAGCATTGTGCTGGTTGTAATCAAAATCATTAGGCAGCCACTCACTCTCTTCTTCTGAGATGGTACATTTTCTCCTTCACTGTGTTCTCTGTAGTGTTCCCTTGTAGACCAGGGTCCTACTGATAAAACATTTGTTTCTGAGTCTTCATGGATTTACATTAACACTGTCAACTGTGAGCCCAAACCCATCCACTCTACATGACCTTAGAGGTTTCCTTCCCACGTTTTGGTGTTTATTAGCTCAATTTTCAAAAGTGAGGCTCAGCTGCAGGACTACAGTTCTGTGTTTCATCCAATTATCTTTGGCAAGTGTGAGGCATAATCTGGTACAAACACGTAGTTCTAGACATTTCTTCAGCAGCAGGGGCAGGGAAATTCCAAGAAGGGGAACTGAACTGGGTGTATAAGAAAATGAGAAAAGCAGGTTAAGGTCATAAGAGTAACTGTCTTAGATGTCTCAGTATCCAGTACCCAGCTCATGGAATTGACTATATACGAGAAATCGTATCTTCCCTTCCTGAACAGTTAAAAAAAAAATCACTTTTCTTATACCTGTCCTTATCTTTTTTTTTTTTAATACTTATTTATTTTTTGAGACAGGGAGAGACAGCATGAACGGGGGAGGGTCAGAGAGAGAGGGAGACACAGAATCCGAAACAGGCTCCAGTCTCTGAGCTGTCAGCACAGAGCCTGACGCGGGGCTCGAACTCACAGACCGCGAGATCATAACATGAGCAGAAGTCAGAGGCTTAACCGACTGAGCCACCCACGCGCGCCAACCTGTCCTTATCTTAAATCATCTTCATGGCGACTGGAGAGACCATGACAATTCTATCTTGAAGAAGACATAAACATCTTCCAGACATCTCCTCCAAGCTTGGATTCTGAGAAGGATCAGGAGAAACAACATGTATGTGTGTGTGTGTGTGTGTGTGTGTGTGTGTGTGTGTGTGTATATTCATATATGTGTGTGTACATATTTATTTATATATGTGCTTTATATGTGCTTATGTGTGTAAGTATGTATTTTTCTCAAGTTTTTATTCAAATTCCAATCAGTTAACATACACATGTAACATTAGTTTCAGGTTTAGGATTTAGCGACTTGTCACTTACATACAACACCCAGCACGCATCACAAGTGCCCTTCTTAATCTCCACCACTTATTTATTCATAGATGTGCTATATAACCAGAGATGAAAGAAGCCCAACCTTTGTCCTCAGGGAGCTTGTCATCCAGTGAGGGTGGTGAACACATGAACAGACTATTGTAAAATAACGTGGATGTTTAGCGACAGAGATGTATCTGGAAGGAATGGACGAGATGAGTTTTAAAGGATGAATAGGAGTTCGCATGGAAGAGAAGAAAGGGGATTTCAGGTCGGGTTGTAAGAAGGTGGCCTGAACACGAGAACAGGAGGTGAAAGAGCATGGTATGTCCTAAGTGCCCCCCAATCATTGGGCCTTGGTGAAACTTCATTGCCCAAGTGGGAAGGGATGGGGTTTGAGACTGCAGAGATAGTTGAGGGCAAAATAATGGAAGGATTTGAAGACACCCTGAGAAATTTGACCCATACTGGACAAATACACGTTTTCATGCTGTGCATCAGGGGGTCTCCAGGGTGCAGCTTATATAGCTTCCAGATCCTATCTAAGACCTACGGAACGAAATCTCTCAGGATGGGGGTTGAGAAGATCCTCAGGCATTTCAACACTCACTGATTGTGAGAACTGTTGTGCTGAGACATGGAGGCTCACGGGAAGGCTTTACAAAGGAGAGGAGTTGACACACGGGCCATCATAAAGTGCCACGATCTGTTGGAAACAACAGACGCCTAACCTACTTACACGTCTGCCATACTGAGCTATGGCTTGCAGTCCTGCTGTTGGGGGAATGTGAGGATTAAGAACTAGGTAAGAGTGAAATCTAGATGCTAAGGAGGGCTTGTGGGCTCTGCTCTGGTCTAGTGGGTGTATCTCCTGTTGATAACAGATTGTGGAATGCGAGCGAGGAAGCCAAGAAATACGTATGTAGAAAAAAGATCGTGGCGTGCAATGTCCAGTACGCTGGCTTCTCCTTTTCCTTCCAGATGTGTGAACTTAAGTCAGTGACTTTACCTCTCCGAGGTACCGACTCTTGACTATAATATGGGGATGTTAAATAAAATTTAAATAATAGGAGTCTATACTGCTCATAACTTGTAAGGGGCTATGAGAGATCTAAGTTGGCTCTAGATAACTCCATTTTAAATCAATTTCATAGAAGAATCAAGATAATAACACCTGATCTCTATTCAGAACTGAGTATGTGCCCGGCATTAAATTGAGTCTTTTGGACAAACTAGTTTATTTCATTTAATTTATTCATCAACCATAGCATGAAGGAATGGTATCTCCAAAATATAGATGCTTAAAAAGCATTCAGGAAGTTTCCCTAAAATCCCACAGCTAGTAAGTGGCAGCTTCAAATTTAAGCCTAGGTCTCGCTAGCTCTAAACATGTGTCCTTACTGCCGAGCTATGTTCCCAGCGTAGCCACCTAACTTTGAAATATTCGCTTTTAGTGTTTGACGCTTGCCTTCAAGATGGACGACTTTTCATTCAACTTTTCCTTCTGTTTGTAAACAACTTTCTGTATTATTATTATTATCATCACTAGTATGATTACCTCTTGGGGATTGTTTACTCCCGTTGTGGAATAGTGGATTATTTGTTATGACAGAAAAAAAAAAAAAAGACAGGGAGGCTGAAGATACTGAAAAAATATATGAAAGATAATTTGATATCCTAGTTAATTGATGTTACGCTGGAGCAAAAGTCTTAGAGAACAGAACAAATATCCATCATTTCAATAGGAGTTAGGAGAAAAGTTAGAGAAAATGAATTTTATAAGCCTTTTCCCACATGCATTAGAAGTTTGAGCACATCAGGCACAGCTCTAAAGTGTTATCGCAATCCATGAAAATTGTTGGGAAATTCAATAACTCACTGGTGTCTCCCCATTTTCTATCCACTCAGGTATCTTTATACTTATCCATCCATCCATCCATCCATCCATCCATCCATCCGCCCATCCGCCCATCATCCATACGGTCAATTCCCTCCTATCTTTAGATCCATTTACCATCCAAAATAAACTTGACAAGCATATGAAGGGTATTAATTATGCGCTGTACCCCAGCTATCCTTGCTGAGTGCCTACTGTATACCAATGCCATGGGGAAAACTTTCGCGTACGTCACTCCAGCCTAGTGTCAGGCACTTTTTTGTGATGAAAAGAAAAATGAGCTGTCTCCCAGCAAGCTACCTGCTCTTCAGGGATTCAGAAGGACAAGCCATAACCATAAAAAACAATTAGCTGACAATACATAAGTAGTTACATCCCTTCAAAATGAAACCATATTAGCCGTGTCATGCAGGAAAGAACATAATTGAGTTCTCCAAGAGCAAAAGTCTATGAGAGAAAATGGGAGGTAAAAAGGCTCTTCATCCTCTAGGTTCTAGTTCCAAGATTCCTCCCTCTGGGAAGCCTTTGGTGAAGCCCGATTCCCTCAGCCTGAATTTACCTCGTCTCCCTGTTGTTCACAGCCCTGCGTCCCAGCTTCTCTTACAGAGCTTCGTGGCCTCCACTTGTATTTCAGGAGACTGTGACATGGGGTGGAGGGAGCAGAGGCTTCTGTGAAATACAATCTGGGTTAGGATCACTTGCCTTTTTTATCGTAGGGGCTAACTTAGACAATAATTTTACAGGTTAATCCTGACCAATATATTTCACCTATCTCGCTAAGTACTTGATGTAAATCTGATTTAGTCCTCACGCATCGCACCCTGGCATTTTATGCTGTCTCTTCTTTATTTTGCAAACACGCAAGGTGGGGCTTCACTTATTTTCTCCTGTTGCTCTCGTAAGTGGCAGACTACTTTCCAATGTTTGTCTGCAAAACCCAAGTGAAGAAGATATGCACAGTAATGCCCCTCGATTCGCCTAGTTGCTCAGCGTGTCAATCTCCTCCTCTGTAAGTTAGGGCTGAAACTATTTATCCCCTAGAGTTCTGACACAGCACTGTAAGCTGTGAATATATTGTGCAGGGCAGGTTCCGTGCCAAGGAGAGGATAGTCCAGCCCCACAACCACTCCAGCTTTCTTGCTGTTCCTCCAAGATGCCAAGCTCAATTCCGCCTTTGTGGTTTTGTCTCTTCTGTAGGCAGTGCCTAGTTAGAGATAGGCCTGGCTACCTATTCTATATCTTTGCAGGCCTGGCTTCTATAGGCCAGTCAATTCTTTGCAAAACTTCCGTCCCATGGCTAAGATCTCTCCTGATGACTTTATTTTTTTTTTTTTAATTTTTTTTAACGTTTATTTATTTTTGAGACAGAGAAAGACAGAGCATGAACGGGGGAGGGGCAGAGAGAGAGGGAGACACAGAATCGGAACCAGGCTCCAGGCTCTGGGCCATCAGCCCAGAGCCCGACGTGGGGCTCGAACTCACGGACCGTGAGATCGTGACCTGAGCTGAAGTCGGACACTTAACCAACTGAGCCACCCAGGCGCCCACACTGCTTTAAAACAGAAGCCCGCACTGCTCACTTTCTATAAGCCCTGAGCTATTTTGTTTTTCTTTGTATCCTTCTCCCTGATGCTATACGTTTGTTTATTTCATTATTCCCTTCTATTTTCGCTTGGTTATTTATTTATTTATGATCAGTCAGGCAATTTGTTTTTATTTTACCCACCTCCACTGGTTAGTTACGGATTATTTTACCTTTACTTTAGGGGTTACCTTGGAGACTAAAACACAAACACCTTATTAGAATGTAAGGCAAATGGATAATTTGACTACCCCCCTGGCAAGGCAGGGGCCTTAGAACAATTCAATTCATTTACTCCTTCACTCCTTCATTTTGCAGTATTGTCCCATCTATTTAAATCCTCATATGCTTAAAACTCTACATGATGCTGATACTGTTTTGTGAAGCTCATTTCCATTTATGTTTGACCATGTATTTACCATTGTCTCTGTCTCTAAATTTGGGGGACAGACACAGCTCATCTGACGCAGTGAAGATTTAAGGTAGGAGTCAACAGTTGAGGATGTAAGAGGAAAGACAAGTGGAAAAGCCAATTAATACTTACCAAGTACCTGCATATAAACATATATGGTAACATATATACATATATGTTCATATATGGTAACATATACGTATATATGTATATACCTATATACATATAGGCATGTGTGGTGTTACCATCAGAGAGGTAAACAAATACAGTCAGTTAAAGAGCTAGAGTTCAATCCTACAACTATCTGATTCCAAACACGGTATGCTTTGATACACGGGGCCGCAACTCCATTTTTCTCACATGACTTGTTCTCGACTGTTGTCGGCTTTTTGTAAAATGCTGGCTGCTTGGCGGGTGGAGGGAGTTAAGTGTTTCCTAAAATCGGTAGGTTTCTATCTTGGGCTCCTTTCTCTCTGCTAATGCTTTTCAGTGCTTCTTAGGGACCACCAAAGCCATCATTTAATTAGGCATCGGTGGTCATGTCCATTCAGCGAAGAGTCCTTTTTAAGGGCAAGATCTCTTGGTCACTTTAATGTTCTGAGGTTGCAAGCTCTCCATCCAGTATCAGACACCCTGAGTATTGATTATTTGCAACCACGTAGGATTGAGGACATACACAGGAAGCTTATTGAGGGTGGCTTCCGAATCTTGATTTTTTCACATCAAGTGAGGGAAAGGTTGGCTTTCATTGGGGAGTGATTCAGACTCAGGTCAAGTTAGAGTGAGTGTCTCTCAGAATAATGTCAATTAGACACAAGCCTACTTTCACCCGAAGGATCACGTTTCTCAATTACTCCTGTGAACCATCATGCTTGGTCCTAGACCTGGGCCCGCTGAGACTGTTCTCCGATCCCAAACTCAGCCCTGCCTGCCGCCTTAGGTCTCTTCGATGCCGTGAGCTGGGGACTCTGTTCTCTCACCTGATGGGTGTGGCTGCTTGCACTTTGACCCCGTCAAATGGTGATACAAGGAAGGACAGTTAACCATCAATTATAGCGGACCCTTTGTTTCACACTTTATTGAAATGTGGGCCCCAACTATGGGGAAAAACAATAAAGAGGGTTAGGGGCGCCTGGGTGGCTCAGTCAGTTGAGCATCCGACTTCGGCTCAGGTCACGATCTCGCGGTTCATGGGTTTGAGCCCCGCATTGGGCTCTGGGCTGACCGCTCAGAGCCTGGAGCCTGTTTCAGATTCTGTGTCTCCCTCTCTCTCTGCTTCTCTCTCTCGCTCTCTCTCAAAACTAATAAATAAGCATTAAAAAAAAAAAAAAACAATAAAGAGGGTTGAAGGAAGTCTTGAGGCATGCTAAATATTCTCAGAATTTATGGGAAAAATGACAAAGAAAACCTTATTACTAACAGTATTCTCTTGGTTCATCTCAGTTCCTAACCTTGCTCTTTGGACTCCCCTCTCCCTCTCCTCCTAGAGAAAGAGCCCCTCTTCCATCCCTACGGTTTGCAAACATACATATACATAAACATGTGCACACATGTATGTGCACTCACAAGCACATGATACACACGAGGCACAGAGCTTACTCTATATACGATTGTGTCTTAGCCATGAGGCGATGTGCAGAACGTAGCAATCTGGCTGCACGTTTCCCAATGTCAGGGTTACTGGGTCTAGAGTCTCAGCGGGAGGAGAATCCATAGGCAGTTTGTTGCTTCAAGCCCAGCAGAAGAATCAAAGATGGGCTGTGACGTGCCAGCTTATAACCTGTCCCCCCGGACTTAACCTGTCCCCTCGGTGTAAGGTGAAAATACGTGCCTTCGTTCGTCTGGAAAAGTTCTAACGGTGCCTGTGAGTGAATGACATACCCAGCTTATAAGAACAACCACAGTGGTTCAGACTACGAAAGTCTAACTCTGTATTAATAAAAAGATGCATTTTCTTCATGGAAATGGAATGGAATAGGATATAGTCTGAAAAATATTTCCCTTGTGTCCCATAGAGGTAAAAATTGTTATGTGGGAAGGACATAAGAGAAAAGGAAAACGGAAAAACAAATAGGAAAAGGAAAATAAAAGCCACACGTTAGGCAAGAACCAGTTTAATAAACTTGAGACAAGGGAGGCAGGGAGGGACGCACATTTATTAAGCTGTTATAAGGTGCTCAGAACAGATGCACCTATCGATGCCTGATAATGTGTTTCATATTCATTGAAATCCTTTGGGGTAGATATTATAATTCTCATTTTCCAGAAGACAAAAATCATACTCCGCAAAAACTGTGGGTTTTGAGATCAGTTTTTGTGGTCACAACGCTTGTGGGCTGTTCATTTTCAAAGTGTATCTCTTAATATTTATAGCCATTTGCAAGTTCGGTTCACTGAATCACCATCGTGCAAAGTTATTCAACTCCTTTAACTCAGGAGTCTTCAGAAGACGGGTTTAAATTTGATAATGAAGAGTAACCCATCAAGATGGGACATGAATATTCTCTGGAAGAAAGAGGAATTCCAGCATGGCTTTTCCCTACACCTGAGTGAAGACGTTTTATTTATGTATTTATTTTTTTTCCAGGAAAGGTTTGGATTTCAGCTGACATTTCCATCAAGAGATGCTGATCATCGTAGAAAGGAGAAAAGTATGCTCTAATCACGGTCCAACACCGTCAGAAGAAGTTTGCCATCTCCCCAGTGTGACTGCTCTTCACGGACATCATCCCCTCGCACGCTTCCTTTTTAAACTCTTCATTAATTCATGTCAGCCACTCCTTCCTGGATTTCACTCTTCCCCTGGCTGTCGTTAGGTCTGTTCTATCAATTTCTGGCCATCATTTTTTCCACTCTTGTTCTAGTTCCCATATATTCCTGGTGCTATTAGCTGGTTTCAGTTTTTCTTTTCTCCGTTATAGTCAGATAATGTAACGGGGGCAACTTTCTCTGCATCGTTGTTGCTCGTGGCTATATTTTAGATTCCAATTGGACCCAGTTCTTTTGTTTTGTTTTGTTTTGTTTTGTTTTGTTTTGTTTTGTTGTTGCGTCTTTTAGCCAGTGCTCAAAAGAAAGGTACCACACCTTAATATACTAGATACTGCTTACTCGTCACCCAACTCTTTTGATATGGAAAGAGATTTCTCTAACCTCTTTTTAAAAATTGTCTCACACATTATTTACATAAACAGACTCGTACCAGGGGTAGTTTGAAACAGTGGGAGTTCCCGGGGCTCTGGAATCCAAAGATCTGGGTTCCAACTTCGCTTCTACTGCTGGCTCGGATGTGATTTGGGCCGTTGACCTAGCATGTCTGGATCTGCTTCCTGGGTTGCAAAATGAGGGGTAATCAGGCTTGCTCTGAACCCCCTGTGCGATTGGTTGTATTGCCTACACTACAGGGATAGTGGGACAATGTGCCGGAGGATTGTAAGTGCTTGAGAGCAGGAGAGGAGACATGTACAGTTCATGTTCTGTCTGCTCTAATACATGAAATGAATGATGGCGGTGAGAGAGGAGGAAAGACTGGCTTTCGGCTGGGTTATTCCCAGAGTCCTACCAGAAAAAGAAGGCAAAGGAGAATGGCACTAGAGCAAGAGGAGTGTTGGGTTGAGGCAAGTGCTCCTGTGTTTCTGGGGCCCTGCAGAGTTCGTGTTCAATGGGCCTGGTACACAGTTCCCTGGTTGCTCATGAGGGTTCTCGGGAAAGACCTCTGCCTACAACGTGTACGTGTTGTCTGGTACCCCTACCTTCAGATATCAAGGAATAGAAATTCCTCTGGTCTCTGAGCCAAGAGGTATTGGGAGAGTCCTGCTGACCTTACCTATTATTTTTTCAGTGTACTTAAATTGAAGTTATTCAACAAACAGTGTAGTATTGGTTTCGGGAGTAGAATTTAGTGATTCATCTTACATAAAACACCCAGTGCTCATCCCAACAAGCGCCCCCCTCCATGCCCATCACCCATCTAGCCATCCCCCCACCCGCCTCCCTTCCAGCAACTCTCCGTTTGCTCTCTGTACTTAAGAGTCTCTTATGGGTTGCCTCCCTCTCTGTTTTTATCCCATTTTTCCTTCTCTTCCCCTACATTCATCTGTTTTGCTTCTTAAATTCCGCATATGAGTGAAATCATAGATTTGTCTTTCTCTGACTGACTTATCTCCCTTAGCATAACATACCCCAGTTCCATCCATGTTGTTGCAAATGGCAAGATTTCATTCTTTTGACCAGTGATTAGTAGCAGAGAAGGACGTTGGTACTTATCTGGGTGCTCATCCCTACAGAACAGTGGAGGCGGTTGTGGAAATCACTGAGGGGCGGGGAGGGGGTCAGATGGGAGATGCGATTCAAGAGGAGTGTTGTGAACAGGAAGCCTTACCCTTGTAGATGATGAAATTTTCCTTGAAAAATCTGTCATCCCTTGGTGAGTCTGTATTTATTCAAAAGAACTTTTTTTAATGTTTATTTATTTTTGAGAGAGAGAGAGAGACAGAGTGCGAGCAGCGGAGGGGCAGAGCGAGAGGGAGACAACAGAATCGGAAGCAGGCTCCAGGCTCCGAGCCATCAGCACAGAGCCCGACGCGGGGCTTGAACTCCCGAGCTGTGAGATCATGACCTGAGCCAAAGTCGGACGCTTCACCGACTGAGCCACCCAGGCACCCCTGTATTTCTTTAAATAGTAGGAGACGGCCTCTCCTAGACCACCCACATGTGACAGAAAGGGAGCTTCTCAGTAACAATCATTTTACAGGTATGTGGGACTCATCCTGATTATCATGCTCACAAATAATTTTTGGATGGATTTGTTAAGATGTTTTGGGTGCCTGTCATTTCTATGTGCTATGCCGGGCACCTTTACATAAGTCATCTTATTTAATTGCATCAAGGCACTTATGTGTTGGGAGTTGACATCTTGATTTAATGTGATACTGCGGCTGAAATTTGCCCAAGAAGTGTAGATGGCAAAATAGCGGATCTGGAATGCAAACCCAGATCTGTCCAACTCCCGAGTCTATGCACGTTTGCTATTATCACAGTGCTTCGAATTTACACCGTCTTACAAATGGAGACTGTCGTCTAACACCCGGCAAAGCCTTCAGTATCCTCAGTACATGCTGATTGCTAAAAAAGGTGAGGAATGTGTAAGAAACAAAACCTAGCCTAAAGATGTTAGTAGCATTTCTCCTGGTTAGATTATCAGAATGTAGCACATAATAAGTGCTCAATACACATGGGGGTTGAACTCCACCTTTTCTTGATCACAGTCACGGTCGTGTGTTAATTTCTGTATCCTATCCAGCGACTGGCACAGGGCTGGACCCTGAAGATGCGTCCTTGGCTGACGTATTAATGTTCCCTTCTAAGTGCAGGCTCTCGACTGGAAAAGTGCTATAGCCTGCATACCTGTCTACCCCTTCAAAGTTGGGCATGCTCTCTCTTGCTCGATTTCATCCCTTAGTTCCTCTGCCCTTGTCTCTTGAATGGTTCATGTTCTTTCATACCTCTGGACCTCCGCATATGCGAGTCTTTGGCTTATCTTTTTGCTTGAAGGAATGACTTTATCCTGTCTCGCCTTTACCCAGTTGGTGAACGTTAACTCTTTAAAACTGTGCACTGTGCCGAGGTCCAGCCTCAGATTCTCAGGCAAGCTTGTTTTGCTTGCAAAACTAGCAGACTTTGTTAAGGGGTTCCCTCCCACTTTTCTATCTGTCATGATCCTTTGTTTTCCCCTTTGCATTTCAATGTGACTATGAACTTCTTAGGGGTATGTGCACTATCATATTTATTGTTCAATTACCTGTATCTTAGCGCAGTTCCGGCACAGGGTGAGTGCTTAATAACTGTTATGTGAATGAGCAATCATCATCTGCCAGTCCTTTCTATGCTTTCATTGACGGTTGATTATACACCCAAAAATCTAATCACGCCCCTTATTTTCAGGCATGGTCTCTATAACCAATTAAATGTTGGGGGCAAAGATATAAATAGCTATGCTTTATTGGGCACCTATTACATGACAATATTAATAACTTTAACGTGTAGCATTTCATATGCGTAAAGTCAGTGGAGTACTACCTCCGCAGACAGTTACTGTGCTTCCCCAGATCAGATGGAGTATTTACCCACAAAATCATTTGAAGAAGGTAGAGTGCTGGGTGTATGTATAGGAGAATTCCTTTACCTGACACATCCTCCTTTGTACGGTCAGAGAAACAGAATCTCTCTCTCTCTCTCTCTATCTATTGACAGGGAGAAAGAGAGAGTGATTTATCATAAGAAAATGCCTCCTGTGATTATGGAGGCTGAGAAGTCCCACAGTCTGCCATCTGCAAGTTGGAGAAAGCTGGAGAGAGGCCCGGAGAAGCTGAATGTGCACAGTTTATAATGCACATACAAAACATGGGTGAGTTGACTGTTTCTGTTATAGATCGGGCTTCCACTCAACAGCAGACTCTTAGTAGTTACGGTTGGGAAGGGTCAAAAGTTACACACGGATTTGCAACTGTGTGTAAGGGAGTTGGTGTCCCTAACTCTTGTGTTGTTCAAGGGTCAACCGTCATTGGTTGCTAAGGCTATCGCAAAGCGAAGTCTGTTACCATAGCAACTTGCAGGTATTTGGGCTAAATCCTTGGACTCTTTGTGGTTTGGCCCTGTTCAAAAGTTCGTGGTTCCACTGGTGAGGACTTGTATAAGGCCCATCTCCTAAGTGGCCTCCAGGCTCTATCTATCATATCTATCTCTCTATCTCCATTTTATTTTTAGTTTTAATGTAAAATGTATTTAGCTATCACATAGTGTAATATTAGTTTCAGGTGTACAATCTAGTGATTCAACACTTTCATCCAGCATCTGGTGTTCATTGTAAGTGCACCTTCTTAATCCCCATTATCTATTATCTCCATACGCCCCACCTACTTCCCCTCTGGTAACGGCTAGCTTGTTCTTTACCGTTAAGAGTCTGTCTCTTGGTTTGTCCAGGCTCCGTTGTAAAACCCCCTGACACAAGTGACTCCATTTCATTTCACCTTTCACACTAGGAGTCGTATTTGACTGGCACGTTTATATAAAATAAATTCATACGAGACACCTACCACAACGTGTGGCACATGACGGGCTCGCAATAAATATCTGTTTCTCCTGCATTCATTCTTTCCGTACTCCCTATTACAATTATTTTGATACATCCTCTGGATCCCATAGAGATCTCCTCTTTCCACTTACAAGAACTCTTGCTTTTATTTTTAAGAGAGCTGTACATTAACGCGTTTCCTCATGAGAAGTGCTCTTGGGAATATTATCCTGAATGGTAAGTGTAGAATTGAATTACACAGTGAGAATGCATTCTACTCTTCAATTATTAGTAATGAGAGGCCAAGCAATTAACAAGTCAGGGTACATTTGCTGGGCAGTACACGCAGGTAATATTTTTATTCAGTGATCAGAGCAGCAACTTCTAAATTTCATCTGGCCATCCACAAGTGGGAAATATTACTGTCCCAGGGGCATATCATCGTGATCCATTTTTATTCTCGAGACTTTATTTATTTATTTATGTATTTATGTATTTATTAATATGAAATTTATTGTCACATTGGTTTCCATACAACACCCAGCGCTCATCCCAACAGGTGCCCTCCTCGATGCCCATCCCCCACTTCCCCCTCCCTCCCACCCCCCATCAACCCTCAGTTTAGTCTCAGTTTTTAAGAGTCATTGAGACTTTATGTTGAAATCCGCGAGCTCTCAGATGGAATTTCACTGACTAGCACCCACTCATATTCCAGGCAGTGTTACCGTCACCATTCAACAGTCTGATACAGGACAATGGCGGCACCATGACCTGCCAAATGTTTATCAAACCCATGCATGTAGGCAGTTGAAGTTCCGATATCACTCAATGTTACTCTGGGGACATGCATGCTGACATTTTGTTTTGTTTTAGGACTGAAGAATCAATGAGTTGATCATCTTTATCCATCTTTATCCAAGGGTCTTAACACTAAATGTGTTCAGGACCTGGAAATTAGAACGAAAGAGTAAAGCAGGCCGGGTGTAAGAAGACAATAGTAGCCAGAAAAAGGTGGGACAGTGGTTAACAAGGAAGTGTATAAACCGCCTGGAGGGGCGGCCAGGACCCAGCCCACGGGCAATCTTGGGCCTTTTAAAGAGAAAGCAGAAGTCTGAGTCTTTTGTGCAACATCTCTCACTTTTTCAACGTAGGCAGCTAATTCCATTTGTGTTTTGCAACACCCTGCAGGACAAACAAAATGCCTTTGCGGGTTGGCTATCAGTTTAAACTTCTGATCTTACATGTATCAAAGATCAGACTGATGTCTATATTATTTTTCTCCCTCGGCAGGGAGGAGGAAACTCACAGAGCTGAAGCAGTCTCCTTCTGGGTCAGTGATTTTCTCCATCTCCGGACGCTTGCAGTGTGATGATTCTAATCACTTCCCAAGAGCAGGGATCTCTGCTTATCTCCTTCTTTTGGAGATTGCAAAAAACACAAACAAAAACAGATGAAAGGATCCGGTTTTTTCCTCTGCCTCTGGGCAGCTCATCAGGAGTGAGCCCCTGCCTGGAACAGGTTGCCACTCATTCTCCTGTTTGCCCTGCGGCTCTGAAATCTGAAATCAGGGAGCGTTATTTTCCCAAGGCTTCCTTGACCTCCTCTGTCTCCCACAGCAGAGCCAGAGGGGCTGTGCAGGGTTGGCCAGGAGCTCGGATTCTGGAATTCAGTTGACTTGGCTTTGATTCTCAGATGAAGCACTTCCTATGAGGGTGGCCTCACTGAACCTTTCTAGGCTTTGGTTTCGGTATCTGTCAGGTGAGGGTGAAAATGTTTATTTATTTTTAAAAGTTTTATTTATTTTTTTTTGAGAGAGAGAGGATACAAGTGAGTGAGGGGTACAGCGACAGAGAGAGAGAGGAGAGAGAGAAAGAGAGAGTGAGAGAGAGAAGCAGGGCTCACCCAAAGTGAGGCTCAAACTCACGAACCATGAGATCATGACCTGAGCCAAAGTCAGATGCTTAACCGACTAAGCCACCCAGGCGCCCTGAAGGTGAAAATGTTTAAATCATGGGATTACTGGTGTTTTTTTTTTTTAATTTTTTTAATGTTTATTATTTTTGAGAGAGAGACAGAGACAGAGAGCAAGCAGGGGAGGGGCAGAGAGAGGGGAAGACACAGAATCGGAAGCAGACTCCAGGCTCTGAGTTGCCAGCACAGAGCCCGACGCGGGGCTCGAACTCACAAACCACGAGATCATGACCTGAGCCGAAGGCAGCCCCTCAACCAACTGAGCCACCCAGGCGCCCCATGGGATTACTGTTTTAAGCAACAAGATCGTATGGTACCTTCCCAAAATTCTGGCACACAATAGCAGCTTAGAAAGTGGCCTTTTGCATGCTTATGCATATATATGACATACGTACTTCAGTGTGACGAGTGCCAGAATATACGTCATGGCATTAATTTCTCTCTCCCTACCTCTCTCTCTCTAACTCTATTAACAGATATCTGTATGTATGTATATATACCGTGTGTGTGAAATTTATAATATATAGTACGTATACATAATTCATATGTATATATCAGCACAAATTCCATACTACATAAAAGAGTACTACGTGCACTTCCCCAAGCTATCATGTACTTATAGCTCCAGTTGTGGAGAATGTGAACTAAAGTAATGTATGGCAATACAAAAAAATCCTCTCTTTTTGAAAATAGTTTTAACATTGGAATAAATTTCTGTCTCTTGAATGTTGTAATTTGGAAGCAATCGGTGATTAGCGCCAAATGATTTTGTCATTTTCTTTTCCTTACTTCTTTTTTGAAATCACAGCCACGTGCATTCACTGAGGTTTGGTGGAAATTTGGGGAGAAGGGGTTTACTTGTAGGCTCCCAGAACTCTGTCTGACCTTATTAGGAATGAAAGCTCCCAACAGAGAAAAAAGAATCTTAACGAATCCAATGGTCAGAGACCACTTTCTACTTTCTCCCAGCCACCCACATCACAAAGCATGAAACCGAATTTGAACCTGTTTTAAATTATTGTTTTAGAAGTTCCCTGGTTAAGCAGAGAAAGCTACTTTTGCGATGCTCTTGGAAAACAAAAAGTGTGCTCAGCTGTTGCAGTGTAGAGGTAAGTAAACAACTCACTTTTTATTCGGGAATATTTTGAATTGAACTCTTCTTAGAAGCTTTAGGACTGGTTGCCCCTCCCCCAACGTGCACACCCACACCCACATCCACACACACACACACACACACAAAAGAAAAAAAAGAAAGAAACGAAGAACAACAACAACAAATTGTGCAGAGAAATGGGACCAATATGGCACTGGATTTTTTTTTTTTCTTTTGTTAGGCAACAACCTGTTCTCAAATATTTGAAAGGTAGGACCACACATTCAAATCATATGGGCACTCTTGATCAGAATTAAATATCTTCAAGTGGTTTATGTGTACAATAGAATACTAGTGGGCAGTGAGAAAGAATGAAATCCTGCCATCTGCAGCAACGTGGATGGAACTGGAGGGTATTATGCTAAGTGAAGTAAGTCAGTCAGAGAAAGACAGCCTGTTTTCACTCATATGTGGAACTTGAGAAACTTAACAGAAGGGGAGGGGAAGGGGAAAAATACAAACAGAGAGGGAGGGAGGCAAACCATAAGAGACTTTTTAAATACAGAGAACAAACTGAGGGTTGATGGGGGTGCGTTGGGGGGAGAGGAAAATGGATGATGGGCATTGAGGAGGGCACTTGTTGGGATGAGCACTGGGTGTCATACGTAAGTGATGTATCACAGGAATCTACCCCCCAAACCAAGTACACACTGTATGTTAGCCAATCTGACGATAAATTATATGGACAAATATTTTTAAAACTGCACCAAAACAAATCTGTTGTATTTAATCATGCAGACCTCAAACGGACCTGTCGATAGGGACCAAGCCGGCAAAAGAATTGAGTGAAGGGAGCTGGAAACAAGAAAGTTCCTGCATTCGTTTTAGCTAAATCATCCCTGACTTTTGCTACCATGGGGTCCAGGATTCCTACTCCCAGATACACAACTGAAGGAAATGAAATCACTAACTTGAAGATTAGTGCACTCCCATGTACATCGCATGGGAGTATTGTATTCATAATAACAAAGACTTGGGAACAACCTAAGTATCTGTCAATGGATAAATGGATAAAGAAGATATATATGTATGTGTGTGTGTGTGTGTGTGTGTGTGTGTGTATACATGTGTACACACACACACCCCAAAATATTATTCAGCCACAAAAAGAAAGGAAATCCTGTAGATAGAGCATACAGAGCATTATGCCAAGTGAAGTAAGTCAGGAAGAGAAAGACAAATACTGTATGATCTTACTTATATGTGGAATCTAAAAAGTGGAACTCATAGTAACAGAAAACAATATGGCGGTCTCCAGGGGCCGGGAGGTATGGGAAAACAGGGTACAAACTGCCAGTTGGAAGATGAAGAAGCTCTGGGGTCTGACGTACAATGACAAGTGCTCTAGAAGACCGAATTATACACTTGAAAGTTGTTAAGAGAGTAGATCTTCATGTTTTCACCGCACACAAAAATGGTAATGGGGTGAAGTGATAAAAGCTTTAGCTGTTAATTAAGTTTATTGCGGTCATCCCTTCACATGTATCCATGCATCAAATCATCACATCGTGCACCTTAAACTTACACAATGTTGTGTGCCAACTGTAGTTCCATAAACCTACCCCAAATGTCTTGGTTGACTTCTGATCGAATTCTAAAAATATGCGTCTGTACCCAAAGAAAATAATGCAAGTATAGCAATAAACAGAATTTGACCCTCGGGTTCAGGGAGGGTAGGCAGCAGACGGGAGGACTGTCTCAGCTGTTGCTCCATCAGAAACCATTCCCACATGTAGTGACTTAAAACAACGACCATTCATTTAACTTACGATTCTGTGGGTCAGCCATCTGGGCTGGTCTCAGCTGGACGGTTCTGCATTTGGCTGAGCTTCCCCTCAGGTCTGCAGCCAGTTAGTTGGTTGGCTGCGTGTGATATTGAGAAGATGGCTCAGGAGCGGGAGACATCCAAGACTGGATGGGAGTCTTGGTGCTGCTGTTTATTATCTGTGTGAACGGCGGGGACGCTCTTTTCCTTGCCCATAAAAAGGAGATGAAATTGGAATCCACACAGTTTTGTTACTAAAATTGAAGGTGAAGTTGCTTTAGAAATTATAACAATATACTTCAGTTATTTTTGTCAAAGTATTCGAGCAAAGATTGACATAAATGAAGAGAGAAGTAGATAATTCAACAATAATAGGGGAGGCATCAATATTCCACTACGAAAAGTGGATAGAACAACCAGACAGAGGAGCAGGGATAGGCTTGAATGACAACATAAACCGATTAGACTAACAGACATCCACAGAGTACATCACTCAACAACAGCAGAATATAGATTCTTGTCACGTACACATGGAATGTTCTCCAGAATAGAGGACATGTTTGGGTCTGCCCCAAATCCCAATAAATTTAAAAAGAATTGAAATCATACAAAGTATGATTATGTGATCACAACTGTATGCAATTAGAAATTAATATCATGGGGCACCTGGGTGGCTCAGTCGGTTGGGCGTCCGACTTCGGCTCAGGTCACGATCTCACAGTCTGTGAGTTCGAGCCCCGCGTCGGGCTCTGGGCTGATGGCTCAGAGCCTGGAGCCTGCTTCCAATTCTGTGTCTCCCTCTCTCTCTGCCCCTCCCCCGTTCATGCTCTCTCTCTGTCTCAAAAATAAATAAAAACGTTAAAAAAATTTAAAAAAAAAGAAATTAATATCATGGAAGTCTGGAAAAACCACAAGTATATACAAATTAAGACATACTCCCAAATAACCAGTGGTCAAAGAAGAAACCACATGGGCAATTAGAAAACGGTTAGAGATTGGGCGCCTGGGGGGCTCAGTCAGTTCAGCAGCCGACTTCGGTTCAGGTCATGATCTCACGGTGTGTGGGTTTGAGCCCCATGTTGGGATCTGTGCTGACAACTCAGAGCCTGGAGCCTGCTTCAGATTCTGTGTCCCCCGCCTCCCCCCCCCCCCATCCCTTCCTGCTCACTTTCCGTCTCTCCCTCTCCTTCAACAATAAATGAACATTAAAAAAAATTGAGAAAAAAAAGAAAATTCTTGGAGATCAATGAAAATGAAGACACAGCATATCAAAACTAGTGAGATGCAGTTAAATTACTTCTTAGAGGGAAGTCTATAGCTATAAATGCTTATTCTATGGAAAAAGAAAATTTTCTCCTTCTATATCCCAAATGAGTTACTTAACCTCCCACTTTTAAGATGCTGGGCCCACTGGAACAACCTATGCCAAAAAGGAAGCAGAAAGAAGAAAAGACTAAGAAATAGAATTGTTGCAATCACTCTACAAAGTTGAATTTTATGCCATGTGAATTCTACTCCAACAACAGTGAGTCTCCACTGAGGTACATTCTATAATATATGACCAGTAATCCCCCAAACTGTCAAGGTCACCTATCACAAGAAAATCCTGAGACATTGTCACAAAAAGGACGAGCCTAAGGCGATATGAATACTACATGGTGGGTGATAATCTGGGCAGTATCTTGGACCTGGAAAAAAAAAAAAAAAAAAGGACTTTTGGGAAAACTTGAGAAAGTCTGCATTAAGTATGGACTTTGGTTAATAATTAGGTGTTGGTGGGGCGCCTGGGTGGCTTAGTCGGTTGAGTGTCCGACTTCAGCTCAGGTCATGATCTCGCGGTCCGTGAGTTCAAGCCCCGCTTCGGGCTCTGGGCTGATGGCTCAGAGCCTAGAGCCTGCTTCTGATTCTGTGTCTCCCTCTCTCTCTGCCCCTCCCCTGTTCATGCTCTGTCTCTGTCTCAAAAATAAATAAATTTAAAAAAAATAATTAGGTGTTGGCATTGGTTCATTAATTGTGACAAATGTGCCATCCTACTCTAAGATATTAATAAGAAGGTAACTGAGTTTGAAGTATATGGAAACCCTTTGTACTATCTTCAAAATAATTTTGCAAATCTAAGTCCTTCACCAAGAAGAAAAAGGAAAGACCGGAACACAGGGGTTGGTGGAACCAAGGGAGAGGGGTATAAGTGGGGTGAAGAATAATCCAGAAAGATTTGAAGACCTGATACTGGTGTTTTCCAAACTTGGCACTCATCTGCCTAGGAAAGGAACTCAGGAAGTGGGTACAACGCAGCAGAAATAGCACAAATTTTGAAGTGAGAAAGATATGTATTTGAATGTCAACTCTGTTACTCACTTGAAGTTTTCAACTTTCTCCAGCCTTTGTTTTCTGACTTACAAAGTGGGAATAATGGCATGTGGTCCAAAGCGTTAGGCCGAAGATTATGCAAAATGCTCTGAGCAAGGTTTCTGACTTAATATTCAGATCACAATAGCTGTGCAATAACAAGATTTAAAAAATCTGTTATAAAAGTTCTAAAAGTTAGTAATTTCGCAAAGACACTCGAGGTTTGTCTCACAGATTTCTTATGATGAATTTAGGGTTTCAGATGTAGGGCACATCTGTCAGAAGGTAAAACGGAGTCCAGTATCATTGAATCCGCTTGACTTCAAAATGTATAAGCCCAAAATATCGGTAGCCAACAGGCTTGACTTCGGACATGAAATTCTGAATGGTTCATTGTCTTCTCGGATCACTAACATGCCAAGTTCCTAAATGAAATTTGAAAATCTGTTTTAATTTCGGTGCTTCACTTTCATCCCAGCCTGGCAGATGTCTCTGGCCATCCCCATTATGTCTATCAGCTATGGGTTTATGGCGTTCCATCCACCTCAGCGTCTTGTTCCAAGTCCTGCTCATTTCCTGGCTGCGTGCCCAGCCAGAGGTGGACAGGATGCCTGTTTGCTCGACCGGAAATGGCATGTGTTAATTTCCCCATCCTGATCCTAATGTCTGCCTCCTTCATGCATTAAAGAAATTGCACTCATTGGATATGCTGGTCAGTCTTTTCAGATGCAGTCTAGCCTGGATGGAAGCCTCCCCAGTTTCTCCTGGTCTGTTTCCAGACTTGCTCAGAACACGTTGTTTGCAGCCCCAAATCTCTTAATTACCTGTGCCCCCCCCAGCATTTATTATTATTCTTGCAAATCATCATCACCTGCTTAGCATCCAGGCCTGCACATTTGTGTGGAAAAAGCGCCAAGAGGATGCCTTACAATTGTGGGGCTGTAATTATCCACGGCGCACAATGACTTTGGACCCTGCTGTTTTGGTGCAATAATTAACAGGTGCAAGCTTTGACTGCAACATTATCCCCAGCAGTTCCTGGAGAAAACACTGGCATCTGAGTAAATAGATTAAACATTGAAACAAAGACTCTGGGAAGGCCCCCTCACCTGACCTTGCCATCACTTTGCCGCACACTCTGTGAATGATGTGGTTCAGTACAGGGATGAAGAGATAAAGCTTTTGGGGCCAGTCTGCTTTCATTCAGACTCTGACTTTACCCCTTTCCGGCACATCGTGAGACCTATGCAAGGGTTAGCTCTATTATGATATTGCTAGAAGCCACTTGGCACTGTCTTTGCTTCCAGCTCCTTTACGTGCCATTTAGAAGCCGTCAGGGTCAGATTCCCGCCATTCTTCCACAGCTGCCTCCAATGTGGCTTTCTCTCTCAACATTCTGGATTATTCACCAGTCCCCAAATGTGTCTTGCACACCAATGCATCATAAGAATTCTTGTCACGATTATGCCTCACTTACTGTTTGAAACACCATACCCACTATCTTCCAGAGGGGCCGGGAGTTACAAGAAAGTTAAATACCTGTGGGGCATACTTTCATCGAAGGAATAAGGACTAGGGAAAGAACCTAACAGATAAATTCTTGTCTCGTCTTCTCTCCATCAGACTGCATCAACTCTGATTTTCTGCCAGCCAAGAGGCAGACTGTGTGGCCAAGGAGGGACAGCTGGGGAGTGATGGGCTGAGGGCGTCCAAGAAACCATGGTGGATGTGGCAACGTATCATTTTGTACTTGCTTCTCTTTGCTTAGCTCGTTTCTTCCTCTTTTTTTAACTGAAGCGTAGTTGACGCACAATGTTTTATTAGTGATTGCATAGTGATTCGACAATTGTATACATTATTTAATGCTAACCGCGACAAGTATGGTTACCATCCAGTGTCATTACAATATTATTGAACGTATCCCCGTGCTCTATGTTTCATCCCCATGACTCGTTTATTTTATAGCTTGAAGGACGTACCTTTGAATCGTCACCTATTCTGTTCATCCCCTCACCCTTCCCCGCTGGCCATTCGCAGTTTGTTCTCTGTATTTATGACACTGTTTTCTGTTTGTGTATGCTTGTTCATTTGTTTTGTTTTCTAGAATGCACAGATAAATGGAATCATATGGTATTTGTCCTTCTTTGTCGTATTTCACTTAGCATAATACCCTCTGGGTCCACTCATGTTGCTCTGAAGGGCAAGATTTTGTTCTTTTTTATGGCTGAATAATGTTCCATTATATAATTATATATATTGCATATATACCACACCTTCTTTATCCTTTCATCTATCAACGGACACTAAGGTTGCTTTCCTATCTTGCCTATTGTAAATGATGCTGCAATAGACATAGAGATGCATATATCTTTTGGAATTAGTGCTTTCATTTTTTTGTATAAATACTCAGTAGTAGAACTACTGGATCATATGGTATTTATGTTTTTAATTGTTTGAGGAACCTCCATATTGTTTTTCACAGTAGCGCCATTTATATTCCCACCAACAGTGCACGAGGGCTCCTTTTCCTCCACGTCCATGCCAATACTTTCTATTTCTTGTCTTTTTGATACTAGTCTGAGCCTTTCTGACTAGTATGAGATGATAACCTCATTGTGGTTTTAATTTGCATTTCTCTGATGATGAGCGATATTGAGCATCTTTTCATGTGTCTGTTGGCCGTGGACAAAGGTCTAGTCAATTCCTCTGCCCTTTTTTAAACTGGGTTATTTGGTTTCTTGGTGTTGCGTTGTATGAGTTCTTTGTGCATTTTGGATATTAATCCCTGGTCAGATTGTCCCGTTTCTTATTTGCCCCATTTTTGCTGCCCTGGGATTGTACTTCCCAATAAGGCAGTAGCACTAAATTCTCACCTCAGGCTCTATTTTCCAGAGAACCCAAGTTAAGACATTTCTCAAACTCACCTCAAAAGTCACCTAGTATGTGATATTTTCTTCTTTTTTTAATGTTTATTTATTTTTGATTTTTTAATATTAAATATAATTTACTGTCACATTGGTTTCCATACAGTACCCGGTGCTCACCCCAACAGGTGCCCTCCTCAATGCCCATCATCCACTTTGCCCTCTCCCCCATTACCCATCAACCCTCAGTTTGTTCTCAGTATTTAAGAGTCTCTTATGGTTTGCCTCCTTCCCTCTCTGTAACTTTTTTTCCCCCTTCCCCTCCCCCATGGTCTTCTGTTAAGGATCCACATAAGAGTGAAAACATATTTTTGAGAGACAGGGAGAGAGAGAGAGGAAGAGAGGAAGAGAGATCATGAGTGAGGGAGGGACAGAGAGAGACAGAGACACAGAATCTGAAGCAGGCTCCAGGCTCTGAGCTGTCAGCACAGAGCCTGACGCAGGGCTCAAACTCAGGCACCGTGAGATCATGGCCTGAGCCAAAGTCAGATGCTTAACCAACTGAACCACCCAGGCACCCTTGTGATACCTTCTTTAAATATACATTCCCCTATCTTGCTTTTATAGTCATCCAATGCTACCTACAAAAATATAAATTAATCATATTGAGATTCAAAAGTATCTTATATGCAGGACGCTGGGCTAAAAATGAATGTGAAAAAAACTTTGCTTTCAAGCATTAGATACTATGTCTGCTGGACTCTCAATGTCCTGAAAGGGAAGTATCCGAGAAGGAAGAGCCAAGCTTCCCGAACAAGGAGGCAAAATTCCTGAGCTGTTTTTCAGAGTCTTTCAGTTAGTATTTCATTCAGTGAGTCAAACCCTACTCTGCTCATGCTTTGTGTGAGGCCAGCAAAACATAGCCTTGCTCACTGCTCCCTGTGAAATCACAGGCTGGTATGAAAACCAAAGACATGAACAGGCCTTCACAATGCACAGGGATAAGTGCGTTGCTGGGGATATATTCTTAGAGCAATGGCAGTATTTATGAGGGGCACCTAATTCAGGCAGTGGAGATGGGTGCCATGAAAGCATTCTCCAAGGAAGTAAAATCTAAGTTGAGGCATGAAAGAGGAATGTAAGTTACGTAGTTGATCAGAGAGGGTATGAGAAGGAAAAAAACATTGCTGGCGGAGGAAATCGCATTTGCAAAGGCGTAGAGTAAGATGGAGGGCACTGACGTAGAGTTATGTACTTTCTTTTCACACGAATGGAGTATGTGTTCTGATAGAGAGACCTTGTGGGAAATGAAGCTGAGGAAATAATATGAATTCTTCTTTGGGCCCTTATTTCTTTACCCGTGACATAAGTAATTAAGACTCGGGTTGTGTTTCATGTGCTTTCCAAGTTTCACTAGCCATGACACAGGGGATCGTGAAGAGAGCTGTGACCCCAGATGTCTGATAATAAACCTTAAAATGATTAAGGTATTCCAAGGGTTGATGACATACCCTCCATGACAACAACAAACAAAAGCTTCAAAGTATGAAAAGATGGGCTGGCATGTCACAATGACACTTCTTGAAGCTAATAAGGGATATATATATCATCTAAGTCTCTGATAGAATCTGAATTGCCCATAGATTGAATTCTACACAGCCCAAGAACTGTCCTTTCATATACTATTGCAAAAAAAAAAAAAAAAAAAATGAGTCAAGAAAACCAGAGTCCTTCAGACTGCACTGGGGCCATCATACATGAGGCCCATATTGAGACCATATGGGGCCATCAGAACTGAGCATCATACATGGGCCATTGAGACCATATGGGACCCATAGTTTGTGGAGTTGAAAGTTTCCATGCAGAGGCATAAGGGCACAAGCATTCCCTTTCCTTCTTGTGAAACATGCCTACTTTTCTCTCTCGTCCAAATGGCACTATGGTAGCATAACCCATGATGGTGCCTTCTGACTCAAATGTGCTCTGTGCTTAGATGAACAGGTGGGGCTAGGAAAGAGCCAGGGAAGGGAAGCATGGAAGGGGAGTCTCTTCAAGGGAAAAGGGAAAAGTCATCTCAGGGGAAAGTACTACCTACATGTTCCAGCTGAGTTCACTAGAATGGGCAGAATTGATGAGGAGCTGGTTAGACATAATGACTATGATTTCCTCTGGTGCTACCCATAACCCACAGGAACTAAGTATGGCAGTGCCTACAATTGACTGGTCACCACTGGATTTCGACCCATTGTTCTTAAGGGACGGTACTCATGCTGTACATCACCCCAAGAATTATTTGGAATTGTTTGGAATTATTATTTCCAAGAATTCTTTGGAAACTCTCTGGGAGAAATTAAACTTCTCCTGAAGCTGAGAGCACCTAGGTACGGTGCTTAGTGTAATTGGAACTCGATGTTATTTGGTCCTCCCAGATTCTCTCCAGGGGCAAGGGACAAATAATTCAACAGAGAAGTTTTAAGGGGGCTGAAGGAAGAAGGCATGCAGCTTCTCTCTTCTTACATTCTACCAAGTCTAACTTTTCATTAAACAACATAAGTGTTGATATTATTTTTATTATTAATCCAGCCGTGAGATAAATTTGGGTGAGTGCCTGTGGTCTCATGTTAGAACAGAGATAGGAAATTTATTAAAATCAGAGTATTGAGTGTGGGACCCAAAGCCAGTCAATCTACAGTGAAAAGTCAATGGGTTTGAATGATCCTTTCTTCTTTAAGGCCTTGACTGTCACCTCCTTTTCCAGATCAGGGCCAACTGGCCACTCCCTCTTTGTCATCGCATCTGTAAGTGAATCTGTTTCCTTATTTAACTGTGAGCCTCTCAAGGTCGGGGATCCAAACTTGTCAATAACAACCGTTTCAAGAAAAAACGAGGGAAGGAGGCAGAGAGAGGGAGAGACAGAGAGATGTTGTTATTCCCCTTTACAGCTCAGGAAGCTGAGACTCAGGATAAAGACTTGTTTTATGTTATCTGTCATCCTGCAGCCATAAAACATGAAACTAAGGCTTAGGGAGTTTTAAGTCAGTTGTTCCAAGAGCTCTGGGTCAAAATACAAATCTAGAGCCTCTTACAACAAGTCCCATGCCCTTTCAATGTAGGGGATGCCACATCCCATGGGTTAAGAGCTTGGCAATGCAACCAGATGGACTGGGTCCAAATCTTGCCTTGACCATTCACTACTGGTATGACATGGCGTATCTGTAGACTTCTCTCGTCTGTGGCTTCCCCACCTGAAATTAGAGAAAATAGCTGTAACTGTCTCATGAGATTCTGTGTGATTGACATGAGATAATCCGTTGAAAATGTTTAAGATGGTGCCCAGCACATTATGGCAGTCAAATGTTGGCAGCTTTTACCGTGACTGTCTCCTGTTGTGCCATTGGTGAATAGCGCTACATTGTGCGGGTAGCTGTGATTGATTCCCCGTGAGAGAAGCCATACCCACCACTCCCACAGGGCTGCGATGGGGGCGTCAGGACTTTGTGGCTTTGACTTTAGTCCAAAGTCAATATTTTCGGCTCTCAATCCACCCTTACTCATTGCTTCTTCTGGTGTTTGCTACTGTCAAAGAGTAAAGAGAAGATGTTTTGCTATCCTTAGAGTACTTGACCTTCACCTATTAACCCTAATGGATGTTGACATCTCTGTCCGTTGAGTCTCTCTGCTTTACTCCTGCCTTGTTCTAAGACTGAGCTAGAGAATCAAATTACACTCACGGATACCTATGATTTTGAGGGTAGGAGTAGAGACAATGTCTACAATTTATCTCACACATGCAAGTGCCAGGTGCTTTAAACCTAATATCCGTGCGGTTAATTGATCCACTTGATTGTCAGGACTGTAAATATTAATGTACCTGCTTTGTTTTCCAATCAGGTCCTTGGACCTCCACTTGCCTTTGTTCGCAGAAATTCCGGTATTTACAAACTGACTGTCCTCCAGGCCCGAAATTTTCCAATTATTCTGGGAGCTTTCTCAGTCTCAAATGTTCCAAACAAAAGGCAGGGAGAAAAACAGAAGGTGGGACAGGTCTAATAACAATGGCTTTGGTTGTGGCCACATGGGTCCTGCTCTGTCTGGGCTGTTGCTGTACTGATGCCTGAGTTCATCTCATTCCCTCTGATTCTCACAGTGGAGTATCACATCTGAGCCACATGGTGGTCCTTTTTGTTCTCACCTGGACATTTAGTAATTATCCCAAAGCATGATGCTGAGCCAGGGTGCAGGAGGGCTTCCAGCCCATCCTACGTGACGTGAAACTCCAACACCTTGGTGTTGAGCATGTATGAGTGGTTCAGATATGCTGCCCTGACTCCTCCGTGGGGGCGTGGAGTTCTTTCCTGCAGATAGGCCACTTGTGGACAATTATAATTCAACAGAGAAATGCTCATCATGCTGATTTTTAAAAGGGAAAGGAGGTAGGTTCTCCATTTCCTCTTCTCTGGGGTATCTTAAAATCCCTAGTCCCCATAATTACCCAAGGGAATGGCTGAGACTATGAAAGTGCTTTCGGGAAGGCACAGATTTTATCAAGCACAAATAATTCATTTATATCCTTTCCCCAGGGTCATGAACATAGCTTCACCTTATATTTGTTTTAAAAAGAAATGTAATAGCTGAAGACCCAAGCTCGTTTTTCCTTCTAGGCCAGGAAGCGATTTGGAGCTTCTCCCCCTAATACCTTGTGAGTAATTGTCTCCTAAGCATCCCTTCTTGAAAGTTATTATCTTCATTTTATACATGATGAAATAAATTCAGAGAGGTCACCTCCCTCCGGGCCATACTGCTGGTAAGCAATACTTGTCCAGGAGCCTAAGGGCAGCCACAATGGTATGTCCCTTCAGAGCAGAACACTAGAGCTTAGAGGACATTATTCCACCCCCCCCCCCCCAATTTCCTTCTCTCTTTCTTTCTGTGACACGCATGCACACACACACACCCTTCAAATAACAACTTTGAGAACCGGCTCCTGCCGAAAGGTCTAAGCTTGATACTTCTCTGTGCCTCTCATAGGTAAAAATCCAGGCTTTTCTGAGATCTGGGGGAAATCCATCCAGGGCTCATGACTCCGCGCCCCCCCCCCCAATCCACTAGTTACTAGCTTCTGTAGAGCTACAAGTTATAGGGAAAGCTGCAGACTCCAGCCCTATCCATCCTCAAGGGGATGTTGCTATTAATTTCCCAAAAGGCTTCGAATCTCCAGCCATGACTGTCCACCCACAGGCCCACTGAAAAAACCGGATGCATAAAGGTGGTGCCGATATACCTTCATTCTTTTCAAGGGAGGCTAGGAAGATAATTGGATTGACCTCTGAACACAAATCCCATCTCCCACTGGAAGGCAGGGTCGTGTCCCCTTTCAGAGTACCTGTTGCTGAGAGAGCAGTGCAAGTATCTGCTATGAATCATAACTCTTTGACCAATCCTCCTTGAAAGCTTGTCGCTCCCCTGGCCTTTCACTTGATGGATGTGCCTGGCTCTCCGTGCTATAAATGTTGAATAGGTTCTAATTGATTATCTAAGGCCAAGAGCTTTCATAAGTGAGAATCACGAGGTGGATTTCTTGAGTGAGCTCTAATTTTCCAGTGCAGTCAAAAACAGAATCCAGGGGATAATGAATATTCAACAGTATTTTTAAGGTAACAATTTAAATGGGAATATTGTTAATAGCAATGGCATTATTATTTAGAGCATGTCTGCCCTATAGTATGATTTTTTAAACGTGTATATAATCTTCTCAATAGCCCTTCATAATAGTCACTATTAGCCCCACGTTACAGCTGACAAAACTGAATTTCACAGGAGTTGTTACGTGCCAAGGCCACAGAGAAGCACAGCTAACGTTCAAACCAGGTTTGAATTAATGAATCTTATGGTCTTTTCCTAAACATATATTCTCCTTGTCAACACTTAGTTGTTTGGGGGTTGTGTTTTTACCATTTTTGTTATCTCTGACATCCCACTAGTTCATTCCTGTAGCTTCAAAACCTACTGTGTTATGTAACCTAGCACTTCTACTCAATTCAACAGGTATTTTTCACAAATCTTCTACCTGAAGAAAAACAGTGTCGAATCTTGTGAGCATAAAAAAATGACAGTAGACAACATCTTGTCCCTGAAGTAAATTTTGTCTCACCTGGTCTTATTTTCTAAATATTTTGTCTATGTTAGCTATAAATTAATCTGGTGTTTTTATGCTAAATGACATTCTTCCCTATTGCCTTAGGTAGGAATTTTTCTTCAAGTTAGGAACTGTTATACCCAAAACTACCGTCTTCAATGACGGCTCATATAAACACTCTTAACATTATAATTGAATTAAAAAATAAGCACCTAATATGTGTGAGGCCGGCTCTAAGTGCTTTCATTGACTATATTTCCTTACATTTTCATTACTTACATTTTGATACACCAAGAAGAGTGTATTAGTTAGCAATTGCTACATAACAACCACCATGTGTTGAACTCATGATTCTTTAGGTTGGCATACTTGGCTGGGCTGAACTGGACAGATCTTCTGGGCCAGTTTTGGCTAATCTTGGTTGGACTTACTCATGTCTTAGGGTACCTAGAGAATAGGCTGGAGCTGGCTAGTATAAAATGATGTGACAGCTAGTGTTCAAAGGTGGTCCCCAGTGAATTATGACTTTGGTATTCATGTCCTCCTACAGTTGCTCTCAAATCTGGGCTGGTCCTCTGACTAATTTTACAAATAGAATTCAGAGAAGGTGACACTGCTGATTTGAAGTCTAAGCCTTACGAAAGCCTGACAGTTTCCACTTTGACCCTTTTGAAAGCCCTGGGCTGCCATATAAAGACTCCAGTGGTCATGCTGGAAAGATTGCATGGGGATACAACAGAAAGGTAACATGGAGAGGCCTTGAGTTGAGAAAGAGTGAGGCAGGGGAGAGAGAAGGAGAGAGGAGAAGAAGAAGACTAAGAGGAAGAGGAAGAAGAAGGAGAAGGAGAAGAAGAAGAAGAAGAAGAAGAAGAAGAAGGAGGAGGAGGATGGGAGGGAGGAGGAGGAGGGGGGAGGAGGAGGGGGACAATGGGGAGGAAAAGAGAAAGAAGGAAGAAGAGAAAAGGAAGGAAGGAAGGAAGGAAGGAAGGGAGGAGAGAGAGAGGAGGGGAAAGGAGGGATACCATTTGCCCCATCATCTCAGCCTTCCCTTCTGAGGCACCTGACATCTAGACATATAAGTGAGTCATTTAGGATGTTTTCCATTCCAGCAGAGCTCCCAAATAACTAGTTCCAGACAGCATCAAGTGAAACAGAAGAAAACCCAGCTGAACCCAATCAACACGCAGCTATGTGAGAGTTAATTAATTTTTTAAAATTTCACTAAGTTTTAGAGTTCTTTGCAGCAGTAGATGACCAACCCTGATGGTCTCGCTCATATATGTGCCAACTAGCTGCTACCGACTACTAGTTAGCAGAGGTTATCTGGGACCCATGTGTTGATATCCAGCAGGGTCACCAGTTTTGTGCCTATAGTGGCAGCAGCATTACAAAAGAATTGGTAGGAATCTACAGTTCCTCTTGAGGCTTGGGTTCAGAATTAGCATGGAGTATCTTTCTCTGCATTCTATTGGCCGGAGCCAGTCGTAAGGCCACCCTGGATCCAAAGGCAGAAAGATAGATTCCACATTTTCATAGGAGTTGCTGCAACGTCACATGGCAAAAAAAATCATAATAACACAAGGAATGATGGAAAATTTCAGTCATTTTTGAAATCCACCACACAAGACCGTGATTGTTACAACCATCTTTACCGATGATGAAATCAAGGGTGAGAGGAAGTTAATTGACTTGCCCAAGGTCCCACAGCTCGTGTACAACAGAGTTGGGATTCTGATCTCGATGCGTCTTCTCCTGAATTGACATTCCGTCTCTTCCACCGACCATGCCGTAACTTTGCTCTAGTGATTTTGTTTTTGTTGTTTGTATATTTTAGCTCTAGCAATCTTTCCCAAGTGAGTCTTCAAGTGCATTCCATATATTTTGGTGACACTCCATAATTTAAAAATGAGAAGATTATGGTTACATGTCTGTGACTTCAAGGTTGGATGCTGAATGCATTAACCTTTAAGTCAGAACTGTCCAGGGAGCTATTAACTCCCCCTCTTGAGCAGCTGGGCTTGTCACTGAGCTGCTCGGATGGGTTAGTCATCAGCGTTCTTTATTAACTGCTAAACAATTGGTTCCAAATGAAAGTTTACAGAGTTACTGCTGAAACACTGCAAGGGCCCCTAGAGACTGGACACTTTTCTGAGGAGCTGATTCACTTCCTTTCTGCCTTTGTGTTCATTTTGGTGATGCGACTAGAATTTTCTCAGCTAATTAAAAAAAATAATAATCTGGTCCAATGTGGCCACGGGTAGAGTTGCTTGGTGACCGAAGGTCCTGTTTTCTCACTTATTTGAACTGAAAAAGTGCTGAGCACAATATCTTGCCCATGGTATGCAATAAAATGTGTTGAATCAATGAATAAACAAAACACGCATGCAAACTGCATCCAATTAAGGTTTTACTACAGAATGAAAGAAATTCTCAAGAGTGAGATTCTTAAAGTACCAGGTGTCCTATTTCCACGTATAGCAGGACTCCATGTTACAGATGAACTCTGTCAATCAAGGTCGTGTGTTCGCCCAAGCATACCATGATGAAATCTAATTCTCTCCAGTGATGACTGGAATTGGCCAATCTGAATACCTAGGCAAAGAGAGCTGACTCAGGGGAAGTCTTGCCAAGGACAAGCACAAATTTACGAGTCACTATTAAATTGGCACAGTTTTAATTCTCTCAGTTGAAGTGTGTGGGTGAAAACTGAGTTAATGAGCACATTGTCATTCTTGGTTCTGAAGAATTCATAGTGGTCAGGTATTGGATCCAGTATGAGGAGGGTGGTTAACATTTGCCAAAACATTAGATATTAGAACTGCTCCTTTAATAGAAACGATGATTTTTTTCTCTGTATAATTATTCATAAGCCTTTCAGAAATTAATGTTCTAAAAAGAGGCCCCAGTCTCGGTGAAATTCGTTGAAATATTCCACGTAGTTTCTGCATACGTGAAACAGAGAACTGGATTTTAGCAAACAGGATTCTCCAACCCAAGGGATCCTGCCTTTTTAGGCAAAACGCTTTATACGGTAATTAAGGGCACCAAATTCACCTGGTGATTGCATCCTCGATGAACATTTGGAGATTCCTCATCATAAATCAAAAACGATGCATTTATTTAGTTCTACTTTGCCTTGTTATTTATTTTTTTTTAAATTTTTTTTTCAACTTTTATTTATTTTTTGGGGGACAGAGAGAGACAGAGCATGAATGGGGGAGGGGCAGAGAGAGAGGGAGACACAGAATCGGAAACAGGCTCCAGGCTCTGAGCCATCAGCCCAGAGCCTGACGCGGGGCTCGAACTCACGGACCGCAAGATCGTGACCTGGCTGAAGTCGGACGCTTAACCGACTGCGCCACCCAGGCGCCCCTTGACTTGTTATTTAAAACACTTGAGTAGGTTATAAGATTATATAAAATACCAAAAGACGAAATGAAATGAAATAGGAGAGAGAAGAGAGTGAGAAGAGCGCAGATACGACGTAAAGCAGCAGCGAGGTTAACGGAAACTTGACTTCCATAAATGCCCCGTATTGGCTACTGCAAGAATGGGGCAGACCATGTACAAGGCTCTAGGACTTTTAGCAGCTGTATAAGAAAATAGTTCTGATTAAGTCCTTGTGGTCAAAACAGGGAAAGTACCCAGCAAGTGTAACGGACTCTGACAGAAATGGGCAGTGAGAACTGATGGACAGTATCTTCAGCCGCATCTCCGTAGTCGATGTAATAATGGACTTCATAAAACTGTATCACAGAACATCTTTCAATATGGGCCACGGCATTTAGGCCACTGGACTGAAATAGCCTATTCTCGCTATCGACTGCATCTACGTAAAGGAAATGAAGACCCATGGTGCTCTGGGGCGATGCTGGTCTTGTGTTTCAATCATATTTATGCCTTTAGCTAGTTGGATGGCTTCAGAAAAGACAATAGACTTATTAAAACCTAAAATTGGGCCTATGCCAGATAAATCTACTTTCTAGGCTGCTTTGAAAGTCAGAATGTAAGAACAGGTAAAGAAGCTACTACATGTGGCAAAAATAAGAATTACTTAATTCTGTATCAGACAGTCATTTATTTTTTTTTCCTGAGGAAATTTTTTTTTTTAATTTTTTTTTCAACGTTTATTTATTTTTGGGACAGAGAGAGACAGAGCATGAACGGGGGAGGGGCAGAGAGAGAGGGAGACACAGAATCAGAAACAGGCTCCAGGCTCTGAGCCATCAGCCCAGAGCCTGACGCGGGGCTCGAACTCCCGGACCGCGAGATCGTGACCTGGCTGAAGTCGGACGCTTAACCGACTGCGCCACCCAGGCGCCCCGTCCTGAGGAAATTTCAAGATTTTCTTCCACTTCAGTGATTGCTCAACCGAGAAATAAAAGGAATCTATTACCTCCTAGGATTTCTGTCCATTAAATGTAACTCAAGAAATATTTACAGTGCACCTCTGTTGGGGCAGGCACTGTGCCAAACACATCAGCGTATGTGGTCTAAACCTCCCCTCTCTTTCTCCTTCTATGGCTCCATTTGAATTCTGAAGGTTGAATCCCTCTAATTAAACATGCCCCACCCAGAATAGAATTTATTCATATTTTTAGGCAAGTGGTTTTTCTCCCTAGGCATTCCATTCCTTTCTGGGACATTTTTATTAGTTAGAAAATTCTTCCAGGAGAGCTTTTCATTCATCTGTGTTCTTCCTCTGCACAACCCCATTTCCTCTGCAATACCATTTTCGACCCCTTTAGCGGGTCCTCTGATAACATTTGCTAGAAAGATGGAAACCCGAAAGATCCAGCACCAAGCTGGACAAAGAAAGGACACATCCCGACCCCTTCGGTTTCCCGATTTGGGGGATAATTTCCATATTATCCCCCATGGAGACCAGGCAGTGTTTCAATTCTTCATGAAGGTCAAGCACCATAGTGATGCACAGGTCATGCCTCTCTTTCCAGACCCCTCCTCCACTCCATGTTGGTCCAGGATATGGGCTGGACTTCCTTCCAACTCCTACTCCTTAGGACTAACGCCTTGTACTAAACTGTCTCATGTTTCCTATATTCTGGAGACTTGTGCTGAGTCGTGACCAGTAACTGAGTTCTACCTGTCTGTGACTAGACCCCCAGGCGATGGCTAACTCAATGACAAAGATGCAGCCATCCTTCCTTTCATTCGTTCGACACATTTATTGAGTACTATTCATAAGTCAGGTACTTTTCCGGACTCTGAGGATGAAAGAAGAAATGTCATGGAGATTACACATCATAGGTATCCAGAGGATGGAGATTCTATATCTATCTAATCTATATCTATATCTATATCTATATCTATATCTATATCTATATCTATATCTATATCTGTATCATCTATATCTATCTATATCTATATCTATATCTATAGATATAGCAAGTGTAACTGACTTTGACAGAAATGTGCAGTGAGACCTGATGGACAGTATCTTCAGCCGCATCTCCGTAGTCGATGTAATAATGGATAGATAGATATTTTAGAAAACAGGTAATTATAATTCAGTGCCTTAAGTGGTATTCTCCAGGGTACTTTGGGGCAAAATAGCAAGTATAAATTTCAGTCTTAGAGAAACAGGGAAGGCTTACTGGAAGAAGCGACATCTGAGCTGAGCTTGAAGACACGAGGAGTTAGCTAGATGAAGAAAGTTCCAGCCAGAGGGATAGCACGCCACAGCCAAGGCATGAAACCAGGAAAGAGCTCAGCACATCCATAAGACTGGGAGAAGTTCAGTGTGGTGGAGGGTAAGGGGCAGCGTCCACCGATGAAGCTCTGAAGGCAAGCAGGAGTTAGTCCTTAATAAGCCAAGTGTGGTCTGTGGACCAGAGGCATGGGCATCCCCTTGGTGCAAGTCAGAAATGTAGAATTCCGGATCCCACTTTAGACCCCCTGAGTCAGAATCTGCATTGCAACAAGATCGTATCAAGGGATTCACTGAAAATCGAGAAGCTGAGTCTAGGCCTTATTCAGAAGCTTGATGTATGTAGGTCCCAAGCCCCAAGCCATTTGGGGAGGACACTGCAAATTTCTGAACAGAGTTACAGCATGCTCACTGTTACGCTTAGAAAGATCTTCCTGCTTGTTGGGAGAAAATGGGCAAGCTGAAGTGAAGGCCAGCAGTTGCCCGAGTCTCCCACAGTATGCCCCTTGCCCTCCCTGGATAGCTTGCTGTCAGCTGCTCTTTGGACCCTAGCTGAGCCTACCACTCTCCCGTTGTGTCCAGAACCCTCGTGATCACTTGCTGAAATGGCCCCACTGTCAGGAGGCTGGACATTAGTTCCTACATATTCTACCCAAAATGCTTTCTCAGGCAAAGACTTTTCTCTTCATGGCCATTCCTCCTGTCTCAGCTCCCTAGGCCTTCGTGGAAATCTCCAGATGCAGCACTGTAGTTGAGAACCCACTGACCGGACTGTTGTTCAAATCCCAGGCATACAATTACTTACTGTGTAAACTTGGACAGGTTATTTAACCTTTCTGAGTTCATTCTGATTAACTGTAGAAAGGTAGCCTTTCCCAGTTTCCTCGTTCCATAAAATGGAACTGATGACAATAATATTGACTTTGAATGTTTTTCTAAGAAAGGGCGATAATGGCTCAATACAGTTACTCAAATATGAAAGTCACATTATTATTTCTTCAGTCCATTCCTGCTGCAATGCATCTCACTGCTGGTGTCTATTTGTATTTCTTGGCCAGACATTCTTATCGTCCCGAAAGCAGCCCTGAGTTGGGGTGGGACAGGACCATAGGAGGCACAGCTTGCAAGAGAGGGAGAGCTGATATAATACGGCAAGCCTGAGCCACATGTGGATTATTGGTCAGTCTATTAACAACCTGAAAGGAGAGAAAAAAAGGGTGTTAACCAGTTAAGAGGACAAACACCAGAGACTCCAGGAAAATACAGATTTAGGCAAGAGGTTAGGGGAGGAGGGGCTGGACAATATTCTCAGAGGTGTTGGCAAATAGTAGTCATTATTTTTTTAAAGGGAGAGGGGGTCCTTTCTTTTGGGATATGATGAGATAGTCTGTTAAAAGCGCGTGCTGGTTTGCAGACCCAGAGTGGTCTTCTAAGAGTCACATTGGAACTGGCTTCTCCTACGTTCACAAACTTCAGGGGGTTCCATACTATTCCGTATAGATGAGATAGAAGACTGACTTTGAGGGGCGTCTGGGTGGCTCAGGAGGTTAAGCGGCCGACTTCAGCTCAGGTCATGATCTCCCGGTTCGTGAGTTCGAGCCTCGCGTCGAGCTCTCTGCTGACAGCTCGGAGCCTGGAGCCTGCTTCGGATTCTGTGTCTCCCTGTCTCTCTCTGTTCCTCCCCTGCTCGCACTCTGTCTCTCTCTCAAAAATAAATAAAGATTTAAACAAAGTCCTACCTTGATCTAAGGTTTCCACATCTCTCTGATCTTATGTCTCACCACTGCTCACTACATACTCCAGTCTCTGGACTGATGGAACGAATCACAAATTACTCAGTTTATCCTACCTTTCTGTCTGCTTCTACTTCTACTAGGAAATTCCTCTCCTGATGTCCAAGCATACTCCTGACAATCTCTTAATGTCAAATTCAAATATCAGCTTCCTTTTTGGAAGATTTATTCATTTCTGGAAGAAACGGCTGCTTCCTAATCTGTATCCTCTCAACAGCTCACATCTTGATTCTTCTAGAACAACTATTGCTATGTATGTATATACATATGTACCTCTCTCTATTCATACATAAATACGTCTGTATGTATGTATGCATGTATATTTAAATCCACTTTTCCCTCACACGCAGAAGGATCTGCTACTCTCAGCCCTTACTCTATTCAAGGTGAAGTGTAGACTTATTGTTTCCAGGAACTGAGTCATGTGGGTGGGGGATGTAGATTAATTTCTGTAAACAGACCTATGACAATATTTCTTGAAAAATATTTTTTAAAACAGCAAAAAACAAGAGAGATGAATACTCATGGAAGGAAGGAAGGAAGGGAGGGAGGAAGGAAGAAGAAAGGAAGAAAGGAAGAAGGAAGGAAGGAAGGGAAGAAGAAGGGAAGAAGGGAAGAAGGAAGGAAGGAAGAAGAGAAGAAGGAAGAGGAAGGAAGGAAGGAAGAAGGAAGAAAGAAAGAAAGAAAAAGAAAGAAAGGAAGGAAGAAAGAAAAGGAAAGAAAACGAAATAATTTATTCTATTGCATTATATGCAAAAAATAAGCTGCTTTCTGGATGGATGGGGACTGGCAATTATGACTCTTGCCACAGTAACTGAAAGGTAGCATCGTCCTGTGCCTGTGTTCCTGCTTCCATTCCAACCTACGCTGTAGCTTAGAAGTGGGAGATAAGCAGGCAGCCCTCAGTGATGTTTAAGTAGAGAACATCTTCCTCCACTTTACCGACAGCTCTTCAAGCAACGCTAGCTGACAGGAGGATTCAGGTCAGTTATAAATAATCCAACCATCTGGTATCTCAAGAACAGAGAAGGGGGTACTCTCCCCTCTATTTCAAATTGAGTCTTTATTCAAAACTCACCTTACTGGAGACAGAAGCAGAATTTCTGACTCAAGCCTCCTCTGTGGTTCCAAGCTTCCATTTGCCACCATTTTGTTCAACAGTGGCAGTGACAGGGGGTGTCTCAGGTGTATGCAGAACGGTGACAAAACCCTTTGCATAGTCTCCCTCAGAACATCTTTCCATCCTCAAGAAATTTGAAATGTTCTTACAATGATACAATCTAAATATAAGCCATGAACTTTCTATACCTCAGGACAAGTCCCCTATTTCCCCTTGCAACAGGATTGCCTCATTTCTAAAGACTGTCCATCCTGTAGAGAATCTTAGCAATCACTGCTGTTGGATTTGTTCCCACAGTGCATTTTCTAGAATATTGTGGTAGCCAATAAATTTGTTTATTCAAAGAATGAATAAGCCATTGTGGAATTTCACCAAAACATTCATTTAGTACTTTGATAGGTGCTGATGATTCAAAGACAAAAACAAAACAAAACAAAACAAAACAAAACAAAACCACACAACAACAACAAAACAACAACAACAAAGTGACCTTAGGAGAAAATCTTTGAGATTAAGGACGGGGCAATGTGATCATAGACTTTATACAAAAGGCATGGTCCATAAAAGGAAAAACTGATAAATGGGACCTCATCAAAATTAAAACCTTTTTCTCTGTGAAAGCCCATGTGAGGACCATGAAAAGGCAAAGTATGGACTGGAATAAAATACACAAGCTATACACCCAACAGAGAATGAGTATCTGGAATATATAAAGAAATCTTAAAACTGAATGTCAAAAGTCAAACAAGCTAATTAGAAAATAGAAAAAGAGATGAACAGCCATTTCACCAAAGACACAGAGATGGCAAATCAGCCTATGAAATGATGTTCACTGTAACTAGCCATTAGGGATATGGCTAATTTCCTACAGACAGGGTCTAAAATACACAATCAATTCAGTATAACAACACACATTTAATTTTGATAAAAATATAAACTTTGCTACAATATGGCTCTATTTCTTTCCTCCCCCATTGTACTATTATTTTCATGCTTATAACACCTCTATGTTATAAACACCTTTCACATTTATAATACCGTGGCAATGTTTATATATCAGATAAGGCCAACAATTCAAATTCGGCAGGATAAGTATTGATCTAAATAACTCTGTGCTTTGAAAAGAAATTAAGAGTATTTTCTTCATTGCCATTATGTTTTCTTTTTTTCTTTTTTAGGAACTTGCTTGGATTTTAATTGCATAGTCTCTACCCCCCACATGTATGGCTACAGGTGTGTCTGCTCAGGTGTTTTTATCCTGGCTTTCTAGGATATTCTAGGGCTTGTCTTGTTTCTGCAGAGCTTAGAGGTGACCTAGGGATTTGAGGAAAGTCCGCTATTCAAATAGCTTGGGCCCATAAGGCTTCCAACTCCGTTGATCTATCTGTGTGTGAGTGGGGGAGCACATTCCAATTTTATATTTTTTTTTTTACTAATCCACAGTTACAAAGATATTTCTCCTATGTTTTCTTCTAGAATTTATATGGTTTTAGCTTTTACATCTCAAGCAGTGGATCTATTTTGAATTCGTTTTGGCATAAGATGTGAGGTAAGGGTCAAGGTTCAGTTTGATTTTGCAAATGGATTTTCAGTCATCTTAGCACCATTTGTCATTTTTTCATTTATTTTTATTTTAGAGAGAGTGTGAGCGGGGGAGAGGGGCAGAGAGAGGGTGGGGGAAGAGGGAGAGAGAGAGAGAGAGAGAGAGAACTATGTAGGTTCTACACTCAGTGCAGAGCCCCACATGGGGCTCAATCCCACAACCCTGGGATCATGACCTGAGCCAAAATCAAGAGTTAGACACTCAACCGACTGAGCCACCCAATGCCCCTCATCTAACACCATTTTTAGATCAACTCTCTTCTCTCCAAAGAACTACCGTGGAAAATTTGTCAACAATCAATTGACCAGATATGTGTGGGTCTACATCTGGAATCTCCTTGGTTCATTTACCTAGCTGTCTATCCCTAAGGCTGTGAATTAAGGCTAATGCTGCATTGCTGAGATATATTTAATACCAGAAAGAGAGAACAGGATTCTACATTTTCTCGTAAGTCTCCACGATTGACTGAAGTATACACCTGGCATTTGGTAAATATTTCAAACCACTGTTTCTTCAGAACCATGCAGAGTAGTGTCTCCTCTATAACCATAGAACAAGAGGGACTATTATCTCCTTATAAACCTTCTGATATTCCTCATGGGTTTTATAGTGGAATGCTACTGGAAAGCATTGCAAAGGGGCAAAAAGCAAGCTTAAGGAAAATAAAAGAGAAGAAGAGACTATTGAGAAATGGGCCATAAATATTTTTGGCACGTATAGCATTATGATAGGGCAACATTTTCACCCTCCGTTGATTGTGTTCTCTCTCTCTCCGGTACCTCTATTTGGTCAAGACCTGATACACATAGAGATTGTTCAGCAAAAACTTACTAAATGAAATTTAACAAAGCATGACTAATTGATGAAATGAATAATTTATTGTCCTGCTTATTTCATCCACATATTAGAAATGCTCCTTTTTCTGATGGTACCAGCTAATTAAGTCCTGACGTGTTTCTCCCCCAAAATAGTAGCAGCAATTTAGTTGGGTAGATTTTTTTCTAATGCCAAATAGGAAATCATAGGCCTTAGCTCATTGTATGCTTAAAATGTGCTCTTTAAATCGGCTGCTGTTTGACAACTGGGATGTGAGAGGATGTCAAAACTAAGATGAGGATTAGAAATGGTGTGGGCCAACCCACTCGTTTTATATAAGTTAGTGATAATGGAAATAATAGCTGTTGAGGTACTCTAATCACTTAGATGTGTAAAAATAATAAGGCAAGTGATAATACTTTACATTCATTCAGTACTTTGAGGCTTTAAAAGGAATTCGGCATCCACTATTTTATTGGATTTTAATGCCAATAACGCGAATTATATTATTATCTCCATTTTGCCGACAATCGTCACAGCTCACATTATTGGGTGTTTACAAGACACTCTCCATGTGACTCTACATCAGTCCCCTTGTTTAATTCTTACAGCAATTCTGGGAGTTAAGCACTGTTAACATCCTCATTTCTAACGATGAAGAAAATCAGACACAGAGGTATCAATAGCTTATTGCACACAATCGCCTCGGTAATACCTGGCAGAATTAGGATCTGAACTCATTCAGCGTGGCCTTGGAACCTATATTCCTGGTGAACCCTATGAAGAAAAGCACAGCCTTTCTTGGCTAAGGAGTGAGCTTCGTTCTCCTGGCGAGGAAGTAACTGGCCTTAGATTTTCAACCTCACTTGGCTGACTCTCAGGTACCTACCTCCACCTGTTCAGGGAGAGAATGAGCTCCCTGGGGGAATACAATGATGTGTCACCCTGTGTCTCTATACAAACATCTAGCAGTTTGAGTCAAGAAATCCATAGCCTAGTCTTTGATTCCTAAGTTGCTATGTTTTTTTTCCTTAAGACATCCATTTAATCTGTTTTGTCCCGCTATGGCACACCCTGGAATCAATCGGTGTGTTTGGTACACAGAGCAGGTATACCACTGAGTCTGTGTGTAGACCTTGGCCTTGACCTCTGACAGCACTGGGGAGCCATCGAATGACTTTCATCATGACCGTTTCATGGGGCATCTCTATTTCACTTCCTCTCCCTGCCATCCCTCCCTTGGCAAGGGAGGAGTATCACTTGGTTCTCAGAGAAAGGGAATCCGTGCTGCTCTGCCAGTCAAAGAAAACCTAGCTAAGGAAACACCCTGATGTTAAAATCTAGGTCATTCTTTTAAAGACTCTTACGTATCTACAATCAGAATGGCAATATGATTCTTCTTTCGAGGACAAGTCCAAAGGAAACAAAATAAAAATGAAAACTAGCCACATCTCTGTTCCCGAATTATTCGCTCTTCCTCGGACAAAAGTTATTTATGCCTTATACCCATCTTTGGGAAAAAAGAGCCTAGAACGGAACCTGGTGTGTATAAAGTCTCAATCAGCTTTCAAGGCTGGATGGGAAAGGTGACTGGCATCCCACAGGCTGGGTACTCCACATACATTCGCTTATTTAATCCTTGCCTCGGTAGGCTGGATGCATTATCCTCATGGTACAGGTGAAGAAACTCGGAGAGTTGATCTTCGCCAAAAGTTACAAGTCCTTAGTGTTAGAAGTGGAGAGGAAACAAAAGAAAAAGAAAATAAGAGGGAAAAGGGAAGGAGAAAGAAGGCATAAAAGGAAGGGGAACTCGGCAGATTTGTACACGTTTGGTTTTCAGTGAACAACTACAAATAAATATGATTTGCTATAGTGCTTGTCCTAAACGATTACAAAGACATCGGTTATAGTCCTTAAACCATCAGAGTAAAGCCAATATTAAGGGAAGATGGCTTCCTTTTGGCTCCCACCATAATTTCACCTCCATGATACTAAACTGGAAAGATCTGGTCCCAATAATAACGTTCGAAATCATTTACACACACATGTACAACCCACACGGACACACAGACAGACAGACACAGGAAAATTAACAAACTTGAGTTCACCTCTCTGAGCAAACAGTCCACACCATCTGGAAGCATCCTTAAAATCAGGGTATACAAGTGGCTTTGCTGGTAAAAGCACCAGTTTTGAGGTTGCAGATATCTGAGTCCTTGGCACATTCCCTCGTTTATTCGATATTTGTTATTCAATACCATGTGGCAGGCACAAGAATCACAGAAATGACCAAAATATTTACAGTTCCTGACCTCAAGAAAGCACAGACAAGTAGCGGGTCAATTAAATCTGCAATTGTCCTAAAGCCAGTGAGCGCTGTGATGGCGAATTTTGAGTAGTACAGAGATACGCAAGGAAATGCGAATCGAAATGAGGTCAGATGCGTAATGGAAAAAAGCCCAATTTAGATAGGAAAATGGAAAAAATTAAACCTTGGGCCCACCAGGGGGATTAAATCTGCAAACTCAGTTTCTGTATTTGTAAACTGGGGGTTACAGAGGCTATCTCAGAAGGTCATTGTTACAATTAAATGCAAAGATACGGGTTGCTTGTCATCGACCTGACTCAGGGTGCAAACTCACCCATTGTTGTCACTGCAGTGGCGTGAAATGGAGAGGTGAGTCCATTCTGTCAGCTGCGCTCATGCTCTGCTGTAGCTAAACCCTGAATTACTGTCCCCATTAACGCATAGCTTTGTAAAATTAGCAAAATTCAAGGACCGACAAGCCATAGCAAGGGCCATTGTGTGGAAAACTTTGAACAATAACAGCTAGGCATCCATAATAAGCATGTGTACCCCAGCACCTAGAGTCTTGGCCTGACACAGAGGAGATACGTAATAAATGTTTGTTGCCTAAATAAATCAACTTTCATTATTTTTATTATTTTTAATCAAGAGCCCAGATCTGTTTACAGAGAAGAGTTAGTTTAAAATTTTTAATGCAGGGGCGCCTGGGTGGCTCAGTCAGTTAAGCGTCCAACTTTGGCTCAGGTCATGATCTCAAGCCCCACATCGGGTTCTGTGCTGACAGCTTGGAGCCTATTTCAGATTCTGTGTCTCCTTCTCTCTCTGCCCCTCCCCCACTCATGCTCTGTCTCCCTCTGTCTCAAAAATAAATAAACATTAAAAAAAATAAAAAATAAAAACTTTAATGCTCATCAGTTTTTGTTCATATGTGTATACAATGCACACAACAATTTTTGCCCCATCAGTCAGGGGAAAAAATGCAAAAACTACGTTTTCTCTGGACCTGCAAATTTTAAAATCATCTAGATAAGTGAATATAATTATTTCCATAATTGATTGAATTTTCAAAAGTAAGAATTAACATTTGTACAGAAGAGCTAAGCATTGGAAAATGTTTTTATTTTTCCTGCAATTTATTTTTCTTTTAATCCTTTTTTTTTTTTTTTTTTTTTTTTTTGGTTTTTATTGGGTTTGCTGTGCTGAGCACACCATTATGATTAAATTTTGACTCAAATAACAGAATTAGTTCTACCATGGTGTCAAGCCTGAAGGAGAAGTGAATGTACCATATTGATGTTTATGGTTTCCATAGCTGGGATCGATAGTAATAAAAGTTTGTCCTCTGAATGCAAAATGCTAGTTCATTATGCTGTACCAGGGGAATGCCTGAGAAGTTTTGCTTCTTTCTTGATGTTCTAAGGGATCGAACGGAAAATATTACACATGCCTATAAATATACACACAAAATTAGTTATTTAACAATAGAAATCAATGTCACTCAATTGGTTTTACTTAAAATACCTACACATTCGTCTGTCCTTATCTCCAAAGATGCCAGATCTTACAAGATGTATTTGTGGCATGGTGGGGGGTGGGGGATACTTTCTGTGTCCAGATTAGTGGAGGGTACTTTATATTTGGGCCAGGTATTTTGTTTTAACTAATTTATAATTTGAAGAAGCCATACACGTCCATGCTTTAAATAGGCAAATAGTCCTAAAATGTCCCTGGTACCTACCTGTCAACCCCGGGTCATCTTCAAGGTTGTAACTTCAATAATATGCTGACATTTGATGATTATTATATTTTTGGTTAGAAAATAGTTCTAGGCACTGAGAAATGACAGAGGCAAACTAAGCTTTTCTATAGCTTCCTATTTCCCCTCCCAGCAGCTATCTTAATCTTTCAGTAAATTAAAGACCAGAATTTACACGATAATGACGACACACATGTTCTTTGCTGAACTGCGTCACGCCGTATGAGTACGTCTCTTGTCTTGACAAGGTTCCGTTTATCTGGGGAAATGATCATCACGTCTTCCACACACTTGTTAATATTTCCTACAGGCTAAATCATTAGCCCCCTCTTTCCTTGGAACAGTCTCTGAGCCATCATGACCATCTGCCTAATTCTGCTGCTTGTTCACCGTCATCCTTCGATCCGTTTCCCTACAGTATCACCAATGGACTTCCCTCTATTACTTGCCGACATTGGGTCTCCTAGAGCCATAATCATATGCCTTCTTTCTTTGCTTACTTTGGTCTGCTGCTGGTTATCTTCCCTAATAGTTTCATGAAGATAGGTTATAGCAAATGAATTTTGATGTGGTATCTTTGCACGTTTGAAATTTTCTTCTTGCGTTTGCTTGATAGATTGGCTGCGTAGACACTTCTCCACTGAAATGACTGTTATTCAAAATACTGAAAACATTGCTATCCTGACTCCCAACTTCCAGTGTTACTGTCAAGAAGATGACTGCTTTGGGAAATTTTCACCCTATATATATGACTTGTCTTTCTCTTTGGGAGATTTTAACATTTTCTCTTTATCCCTGCTATGCTGAAATTCTTTAATAATATGCTTGGTGTGCGCCTCTTTTTTCTGGTTCAGCCCCAGACATATACTATATCAGAAACTTGGGTTTTCAATACTGGGAAACCATACTTTAGTTTTTGTTATTGTTAATTTCCTCCTTTCTCTTCTCTCTGTTCACTGTGTCTCAATCTCTTGCCTTTTTTTTTTTTTTCAACGTTTATTTATTTTTGGGACAGAGAGAGACAGAGCATGAACAGGGGAGGGGCAGAGAGAGAGGGAGACACAGAATCGGAAACAGGCTCCAGGCTCTGAGCCATCAGCCCAGAGCCTGATGCGGGGCTCGAACTCACGGACCGCGAGATCGTGACCTGGCTGAAGTCGGACGCTTAACCGACTGCGCCACCCAGGCGCCCCAATCTCTTGCCTTTTTAAACTCCCATTCTTAAGATAGTATACCTTCTAGAATGATGCTCTGATATTCATGTACTCTATATACCTCATCTCTTAGCTTATTTTCTGGGAGATTTTCTCAATATTATTTTCCAACGTTTTCATGCTATTTTAATTTCAGTTATTGGATTTTTATATTTTAAGTACTTTGAAAAATATTCTGTGTTGTTGTTGTTGTTTTTTTTTTTTTTTTCCAATAGCTCACTCTTATTTCACAAAGGCAACAGGATCTTTTAGCTTTCTCAGGATATTAATTCCAGATGGGGTTATTTTGTGTGTGTGTTGGGAAGAGTTTACTTTTTCCTAGCTTGCACATTATTTCAGTGTCTTCCAGTTTCCTTCTTTTGTCGTTGCTGTTTGATTCTTTTGGTCTTTCCTATTTGTCAGAGGTTTTCCTTAAATATCTGGTTATCTGTCGTCTCACAATATAGGGAAGGGACGGAAATCTTCTGTCCGTAAGATGGGCCTGTCTACTGCTAGGCTCCACCGTGATGTGATCCAGACCGAGATGATTGAATGGATTCATCAGACACTTATTCTCTCCAGCTAAAGGTTGTCCAGCCACACCACTGGTCATCTCTCCAAAGTCTGCCCTCCCAACAGTGAATGTCCTAACGTTAGCCTCCTTTACAATCTACCTAGGCAGGGACTAACCCAACTAATCCGGGGCTGGTTCCCTTTTGCTTCACAGTTTCTTCTTCAGGACACTTCTTTCACCTCACATTTTACTATGAGCAGCAAGGAGAAACCAGGAGGCACCTTCAACAATTTCAAAGCCACTTCAACATTTTTAAGTATTTGTTACCGAAGGATCCCTCTTCTTGGTTCCAGAACCACTGAGAACTGTCCCTCCTTATGGTGATCTCCAGATTTTTTTTTTTTCTCTCGAAGACTTGTGGGTTTCTCCAGGTAGTAACCCACTAATATTTTACATGAGAGAGGACCTATTTCCTCTCATTTTGAGGGCAGGGGAAGGCTTTTCCCGAATCCCACTCTTTCAGTCCTGCGCCTCCCCGACCCCCTTTACTCTACCCGCTGTCCCTGAGCCTCAGTCTTCTCATGTCCAGTCTCCCCAGGAAACACATCTGCGGTCTCCTCCAGGGCCAGTGGGGGTGGGAGGTGGGATCTAACTGACTCTGTACGCACAGAACTCCCACGAGTCCCTTTCATTCTGCCTTCTGGCGTGTTTTGTGTCTCCGTGCTCATCCTTATGAGGCTCCTGGGGGTGAAATGGGCATCATCCCTCACTCAGTCTCCCCATCAAAGCCCCCAGCCAGAGTTTGCTTTCCCCTCATTTACAGTCCCTGCTTCTCTGCTCACCTTCTTTCCCTAAATATCCCAAGGCTTTTCTTCTATTGTTTCCCCATTTTCTCTGTCTTTTTGGGTTTTTACATTTACTGGTTTTTTTTTTTAACTTCTTAAAATGTTTATTTATTTTTGAAAAAGAGAGAGACAGAGTGTGAGCGGGGGTTGGGGGGGGCGGGGCAGAGAGAGAGAGGGAGACACAGAATCCCAAGCAGGCTCCAGGCTCTGAGCTGTCAGCCCAGAAGCCCAACGCAGGGCTCGAACCCGTGAGCTGTGAGATCATGACCTGAGCCCAAGTCAGATGCTTAACTGACTGAGCCACCCGGGCGCCCCAGGTTTTTACATTTAAAAAGGCAAAAACACTATCATTTAAAAAAAGGTTTTGAGGGGAGGAAGAAATAGATTTAGAATGTTAATCCTGCATATTGAACTGGAGGTCCATAATTTTAAAAAAATAACTATCACTCCGACTTTAGTCTAAGAGCATAAGGAATTAAAAATGTTTAAATTTTACAATTTATAAATTGCTATTAGATAAGGTAACGTGTATACTTAAATGTGTCAATTCTTGTAGCATATCTTATTGCGGACAGGAAGACAAAAGCTATTAAGACTTTTTTCAATAACTAAACTTTTTTTTTTTTTTCTGGTCTAACTATAGAGATTAAATGACACTCAAGCTCATGCACCCAGGGTTCGGCGTTAGGTATGATTAAAGGTGATTATCTTTACTTTGTGTTACGTCTGGGTCTGGGCTGGCCAGTAGACAGACAGAATAAAGGCTCAGGGCAGCAAGGAAACTGAAGCATACCACGCGTGCACACGCGTATGTTGGTTTGAGTCCTTTGGGGAGCAGAGGTAATTAGACGCACAAGAGATTTATTGGGGGAGACACCTGTGAAAGTTAAAAAGGAGAAAGCCGGAGAAGGTGAGGGAGCTTCCAGACTGCAATGCGGGTCCAACACCTTTGAAGGAGAGAGGGCAGGAAAGAGTAAGAAAAGTCTCAGACCGTAGGATTGTTCCAAGAAAGGCTCATCCAAATTGCTATGAGTCCTCAAACCAAAGTCACCTACTGGGAATCCCAGCGGGCCCGTGTTAGTCTCTCTTTTATGCTCCCTTATTGGCTGAACTTGTCCTTAATACAGATACAATGGCGGATCTGTATTACCGAATTAACGTTAATATACAGTAGGGACAACAGCTAGGATCATTAGCCACCTTTGCTCCCTGGAGCAGGAGATCTGAGGGGCACATTTTCATGACTGCTTGACACAACAAGTTTTTAAATTATTTACTTTGTCATGTAAAAATCTAAATAATTGTCATGAAAAAAGATTAGGAATATTCTGTCTTTCTTACATTTATTCTATAGGCTGGTACTGGTTTTTTTTTTTTTTTTTTTAATTTATATGAAGTTGGGTTGAACCCCATAATCTATTCAGCTCTTCAAGTCTTTATTAGGCCCCTGGCCTAATAATGATAAAGACAACAATAACGAAACGACAATGTAAAGGGTGAAGTATGTAGGATTGACTTGTTGCTGTTCTAGTTGATGGATGATACTTCTTTTAGAAACTGGAGGAAAACAATGACTGATCTTGATTAAAAGATAAAAGATGGGGCGCCTGGGTGGCTCAGCTGGTTAAGCGTCTGACTCTTGGTTTCAGCTCAGGTCCTGATCTCATGGTTTGTGAGTTTGAGCCCTGACTCTTGGTTTCAGCTCAGGTCCTGATCTCATGGTTTGTGAGTTTGAGTTGGGACTCTCGGTCTCCCTTGCTCTCTGCCCTCGCCCTGCTGTCTCTTGCCCTCAGGGCTCTTGCCCTGGACCTTGGAACTTTCCTGGGTCTGGCGTATCTTTGTCCACAAGAAGCAAAAGGGGGCTTACGTATGATCGCTTACATCCCTCCCAGCTTGCATGGTCTGGGACACCAGGGAAGACTTGGTGACTCTGAGGGCAAGCTATTTTTCTCACTGATTGCTTCCATTCTCTGCCCTGATGGTACCTTTTACATCGTGGTTCCGGTGAGAAAGGACAGCCCAGGTACTGCAAAACAACGCTTCCTTTTAGCCGGTGATAAGCTGCAGGTGTTGGTTGTTTTAAAAATCTGTGCTTCGTGCAATACGAGAGAATTTGTTCACCCTATTATCACCCCCGCTCTGCTTCTGCCAACAAGACACTGCTTAGAAGCTCCTGTCTGGAAAATTTTGCCGTTTTCTCTTGACGGATGATTTGGACAACGTTGTTAGAATTAGAGCCCTGAGAGAAATATCCAGATTGACGGGCTAATTTAGTCCGTCTAACTCTACACTTTTATTACACAGGGCAGGGGGTGGGGGGCTGGGCGAAGCCTCTCTTCCAATAGTTCAAAGAGAATCTGTCATTTCTCCTTGGGGGTTGATGCGTTTGCATGGCATTCATTTGTTTGCTTGTCTGTCTCCCTAACTAGATGGTTAGTTCTTAAGTTCAAGAACTCGTTCCCATTTGTCGTGCCATTCACAGCACTAAAGCATAGTGCCAATCACATAACAGAGACTTAGTTATGTTTGCTGAGTAATGAGTAAATGGATGGAAGAATACATTTAATAAATAAGTGGTTAAAGACTTTGTCGAATTATAGTTCTACAGGGCTTACTAAGACATCATCCAGTATTTTCCCTATGCTTTGGCCTGATTTTTCACTGGAATCCTCTTGCTGTGTTGAATAGTGCTTTAATAATCAACAAATATGTATGAAGTTGATTATTCTTATTACGTATGAAGTTGATATTATTCTGTTCCAGGTACTGTTCAAGATGCTAAGGGAGGAACAGTGAATTTAAAAGCTTGGGTCCTTGCCTTCTGGAGACTCAGGTTCTAGTAGGGGATCAGACAATGACCATGTTTAAAAAGAATAAATATAGGGGCACCTGGGTGGCTCAGTCAGTTAAGCGTCCGACTTCAGCTCAGGTCATGATCTCGGAGTTTGTGGGTTCGAGCGAGCCCTGCCTCAGGCTCTGTGCTGCCAGCTTGGAGCCTGGAGCCTGCTTCTGATTCTGGGTCTCCCTCTCTCTCTCTGCTCCTCCCCGTTCATGCTATGTCTCCCTCAAAAATAAAGAAACATTAAAAAAAAAAGAATAAATATAATTCCAGGTACTAGCAAGTGTTATTAAGAAGAATGAAGTAGACTATGGTAGTCATTAATGCTGTTCATGGATGCTTCCCGTCCTGCCTCCGGGCATATGGCAGAATGGCAGCTTCCCACCATCTTGAGTTATGGATGCCTGTGATGACTGACTTTTGGCCAGTTAAACATAAGCAGAAATGACAGCCATGGCTTCTGGGTGGAAGCTTTAAGAGCCAGTGCTGGAACTGCCTATGCTCCTGTCTCTGTCTCCCAGTATAATTACTAGTGATGTGTGAATGGTGGGTGACCTGTCAGCATGGTTCCTTTAGGAAGAACCACTGGATCAGAGCCCACAGCTGACTTGTGATGGGGGAAGTAAACCAGGTTCCCAGACCCAATTCCAATGGGTTTGTTGGGTGGGGTGGGCAGGTGGCTTTCCACACAGTGCCAAGCAATTCTCAGATACCGGTGGGGGTGGCTGAAACTTCAACTCAATTCTGACACTAGCTACCCAGAAACTGTATTAGATTCCACAGGTTAAGGGTTCAGTCCCATAAGACTGAAGTTTGTGTTACTTCTTCAAAGACATCATGTCCTGTGAGACATCATGTTTGAGTGGAGGAAATGGAAATGCAATTTGGAATTGGAGCTTGGGTTCTCCACTCCGGGTCCTGATCCCTGCCAGCTCTTTGATCCTGAGACTCAGTGTATTCACCAGTAAATGGGCATAACATCCTTTTTGGGACCAGTTCTGATGCTGGCTCTTGAGATCCTGATTCAGTTAGATATGCTGATTTTTTAGAAGACCACAAACTATCTAAACGGCACACCAATACTGTCTCTGGTGGCTTGCCTTATTCGCAAAGACCTGTGAGGGTGTTTATTTTTAAATTATCATGTGTCCTGTGCACAACAGCATGTGGGTTGAGTGTGGGTAGTTCTATTTTACAATTGAGGAGACTAGAGCCTTCTTTGGCATCTGATGTCTGCTAGAGCTTTGGGTAACAAAAGGTCAAGTGCCAACTGGTTATCAAGTGTTGTGCTAGATTCTGGGATACAAAAATAAATGTGTGGTCACCGTTCTCAAATGATAGAATGACTCTTAATTGCCAACGCTCGTTAAGGGCTTACCATGTACCAGGAGCAATGGCAACCTTCCTTATTTCATTTGATCTTCTTGGTGACATTATAGAGTGTTCACCATCATTATCTTTATTGAACCAGTGAGGAAATAAGTGTAGGCTTTAATGTGATCAAGTTTGCATGCCCAGTAAGGGGGGCGTTAGGGCTTGAACCCCAGCTTATCTAGATGCCTTCAAACTCAAGGCTGCCCAGTAAGGACTTGGCATGATGTTGGGTGAATTCCCAAAGCTGTTGGCTCTCTCCCCAGGGGACTTGGGGAAAACGAGCAGGTTTTGTGGCACCAAAGCAGAGTTCAAGCTTCTCTGCTACCAGGAAGCTTCAGCGTTCCTTCCTTGAGTCTGGCTCCAGAAAATAAGAGTAAGTCAAAGGGCTTCTTACTGTGGGTCAGTCAAATGGGGCAAGTCATTAAAATATTGCCATGTGGCTGCCAGCAGGGACAACTAGACAGGCTGACAGTGGATATCTGCCAGCCTTGAGGACCAGGTCCTGACTTTGAAGTTTGGTTAGGAGTTTGCTCTCTGGTTGGGTCACGCTCTTCCTCTCTCGGCCACCCAGAAGCCAGCCCAGTATGAAGTCTACGTGAACATGAGATTGAGAGCATGTGACTATCCCCAGACTTCCAGGGAACGCGAATGACATACAGCAGGCTTTGGAATGTCACAACAGTATGCCTGTTGGATATTTGAATATTTAGATGTTTGGGGTTAGGGCACTGATCAGACTGACTTTGCCATGAATCGAACTGCGTTCTTAGATGGGAGATGTTTGTGTTATGTTTCTTCCTCTGCGTGTCCATTTCTAGCTCTCAAAATGTCTCCCTCCTTCTAAAGCAAAGACATCATCACTTGATTGAAAAAGTTCATAGCCTGTCACGACCTTAGATAAATATTTAAACCTCTTTATACAAAATTCGAGGGGTGTCAACATGACGCCCCATTTCTGTCCTTGCTATTCTCCCTGCCCACCTTCCTCTCACATTACTTGACAATCCCCAAATGTGTCACACACGTTGACATATTTGTGGCTGTGAACATTTTTTTTTCCCCTCTGCTCAGAATGCATGCCCTCTGACCCCAACTTTCCAGGACTCTGTCTAATTATCCCCGCTCTTGGCCTCTACTACAGCCCCCTAGTTTCCTTCCTTGGGCATTCATGTGTGTGCCTTCAAAGCTGGGCCACATCTTTTCATGTCTCTTTCTAGAGTACTTAACGCAGGGCCTGGGATAGTAGCTGTGAAATAAGTATTAAAGAATAGGCTTCGTCTTTGTTATTCATGTGGCTCTTTGTGGGTCCCAGTGTCTCTTTTTGTTTCAAAGTCTATCTTATCTACCACCATTTCCTCATAACCCAGACCCTTCCTCCTCTCTCTCTATTCCACTGGTTTTGCTCTGGTGTTTCTCTTTCTAATCAGCTAGATTAGCGCTGAGCCCCCACCCTGGCTTGGTGAGTTTTTCTTTATGTTTCTTGCTTGCTAAAATATTTGGCTCGCTCATTTGTTAACTCAGGGTCCAGAAGCATAAGAATGCTCTTTTTAACCCTCCCTTAGGACTGTCTTCTCTAAAACAGCCAGAAAATCCAACCAGAAGGAAGAACTGAATTTTCAATCCGTCTTTGGGCTGGAGACAGTTAGTTCATTACCACCCAACCAGCCAATGGCACGTAGCCACAGTTCGTGTTTGGAAGATGGGTCTGTCTGAGCTATGTCAGCTCAAATGACTCATGTCAAGAAATGACGGGTGAATTAGCCTCATTTTACAAATACATAGATAAGAAGAAGTAAGGCTTGTCTAAAGCCTTGTAGCTTCGAGGGAGAATTGATTTTGGACGATGCAAGCATGCAACTGTAGTTAAGGACGCCATAACTCATTCATCAGTGAAAACCGTATTATACATATTCTATGTGCCAAGCTCTCTATCAGGTGCTGCGACGACACTGACGAATAATATCATTTCTTGGCCTTCAGTAGGCAAGTTCGTCAGGGAATCTAACAATTACAACACGATGTAAGAAACTCCATCCTAGAAGCCGTCCAGAGGGGTTAATTTAGTACCAGAGGATATCTAGAATCAGCCTGCCATGATCAGTTCAGATTTTCACAATCTATCTGGGCATTATCTTCAAGGGAAACTGTCAGGTGGCATAGTTTTTTTATTCTGAGACCTTCTGCTAATCCCTGAAATTGAGGATAAACAGTCTTGAAACGAAATTATTCTAAGAACTTCGGCAAGTGGGAAATGCTCTGGGACACCCTATTAAGCACTATCTGTGTAGACAGCTTGAGGTGCTCTGGAGACTCGGAATCTGGGCTGACTTCATTGTGCACGTTAGTGCTTTATCTCTGCTCCCAAGTGTTCCTGGGAGATTTGGGCTGTGTTGCTTTGGGGTATAGCTTCTCAGCATGCCGTGCTGCCCTCAACGCACAAAAACTTTGACAAGACCTGCAATCCCCTCTTCTGCTCAATTTCACTCAAAATCAATCAGTGGGGGCTCCATACGCTCTGCTTCCTGGGTTGCTCTTCAACATGGCTAGAGGGGATTTAATTGCTATTTTGTTCTCCTTGCTGCTCTGCTGGGGTTGAGACCTGTCGGCCCATGTCCCTGTTAGCCCCGCCTCCACATATTCCCACAATCTCCACCAGGGGTCACTAAGGAGCACCAGTGAGACACTTCCGGAAAACCAGTGGTTACTTCCATCTCATTATTTTTCTGATGAAGATGATGAAGAGCAGTGACCTCCTCACGTGTTCTAGAAGTATCCAAAACTTAGGGCTGCCTTCTCTTTCTCAGCCATGCTTTTCTTTGATTCAGGGCATTAAGTGAAAGCAATAATGTCCCCAAACTTCTTATCCAAGACGATGCTAAGCAACGTTCAGGAATTATCTGCGTTGCTTTCAGCTTTCCACCAAAGGTGGGACTTCCCCTCCCCGCCCCCTCATGGTCCCACCCCCGCCCCCTCATGGTCCCATCTGGTTGTGGACATCAAGCTGACAGAACTCAGGGGGACTTAAGGCAGACACACTGAAGTTCACCCAAAACTCATGGCTTGGAAAGAGGCAGGTCTTCTGATACCTTTCATTAGCTCCTTAAAGCCCAAGTGATGTCCAGACCTGTGTTTATGACTTCATCGGAGCACAGAGAATGAGGTGGCCCCTCTTGCCCATCCTATAGAAAATAAATACAACTTTTAGAGACAGAAAAAGTTGGCCCCGAAACATTTCAAGTGTTCTATACTTTTACCCTTTATTGAAGTATGCATAACTTATCTTTTGTGACGGGTTATCTGGCTCTTGGTGAGATTTGATTAAGAACAATTGACAATAGTCATAGTTGGCTAATGTTTCTTTCTTTCTTTCTCTTTCATCTCTCTCTTCCTTCCTTCCTTCCTCTTTCTTTCTTTCTTTCTTTCTTTCTTTCTTTCTTTCTTTCTTTCTTTTTCTTTCTTTCCTTCTTTTAGTTTTAAACTCCTAGAGACGATCAGACTTTCAGGTCCACAATGGGGGATTTGACCCAGCGTCGTTGGGATGCCGCAATCATGCAGCTGTCAGAGGTAGTCGGCCTTTTAAGTGATTCCCAACCTCCACAATAGCATATTAGTCTGTCATTTTAAGTACAGTATTTCTTTTCCCCCAGAAGTGCCGTGTAGCTGTCCACATGCTGCTAGAAGAACTGAAGCCACGTGGAGCATCTCAGCAAGAGGAGCAGGGCATTCCCTATAAATTAAGAACTACCTGCTTATATACAAAGAAAGCTCCCTTATAACTCTAAATCCTGTGTCATGGTGTTTTTCAACAGTGTCCTGTGGTTCAACCATGTGCCCTGAATGTTTTGCAGGTGGCCAGATATGCAGCCGCAGAGCTTTGAGGGGGGGGGGGGGGTGGAGTCTGCCAGCATGAGGTTTTCAGGGCACAACCAGCTCCTCCTGTCTACCCAGTGTGCCCTACAAGTATTACTATTTTCTGCAGGTGCCATGGTGTGAGAGAGGGTGTGAAAGTGCAGGAATCACCTAAGAAATCAGGTAGCCAGCAGTGGGCTGCCTGATCAGCCTTGGCTTTCCTGCCCCAGCTCTGGCCCCTCCTGTGTGGATTAGCTGCCTAGCCTCCAGCTCTCCATTCAGACCCCTCCCTTCCTTCGGTGTTTTCAATTTCACTTAAAGGAGTTACCGTCTCATACGGCCAGTTTTCAAATTGCCAACTCTTTAACTCATTCCTCTTTTCAACCGCTAACACAGAGGCACAGAGATTGGACCTCTTCATGCAACTTCCTCCACGTTCTTTCTTCACTGTTCATCTCCTAAATCAAGTCTCCAACCTGTTTCCTAGATGGTGGTACCTTTCTCCTGCTCTTGTATTTCTTACCTTCTGCCAGTTATGCTTCTCAAAGATAGCACTTTCTTCCCTAAAGACCTCCCGCAATGCTACGTAACCAACAGAATAAAGTCCAAACTCCCTAGCACGGAAATTAAGAAACTTCCTGACTTTGTCTCAACAGATGTTTTTTTTTTGTTTGTTGTTGTTTCTTGGGGTTTTTTGATGTCTCTTTTCCCTTCCATGAAATTCTTAAAAAGATTACCCTTCGGTTTTTCATCCTTCAGTTCATTTTCTCCGGCTACACGCTCGGCTTACAACCCTTATCCCTCTTCCCACCGACTGAAGATTCTTTTCATGTGCAAGACTAAATAAAATACTTCCTCCTCTGTTGACTTTAAAAAAAATATATGCTCTCCTTTTTAGGCATTCTGTAACATACCACTTTTGTTTTCAATTAATGTTTATCCTTTTCCTTTGTTTTATATTTTTCTAGACTGTCTACATCCTAATTTGCCCAATTAAATCATAAGTTCTGTGAGTGCAGAGAATGTCTTACATGGTTCTGTGCCCCTCCAGTGACACTGAAGATAGCCTGTACCTGGTGCTCCGTGCATGTTGGGCGAATGCACGCACGCATAATACACAGAGTTCTTGGGTATGAGCCGGTGCACTGTGGAGTCCTGGAGGGCAGGAGCTGGGTCGTGTGACTTTGCATCCCCTGCAGTGGCATGGTAGTAAGAACACGGGCTCCGGGGGGAGCTGCCTGCCTTTGGATCTCACATCTGGCACTTTCTAGCTCTGTACCTCAGGTTATTTCATGAACTTCTCTGTGTCCACTTGTGCAACTGTAAAATGGGGGCGATCATCCATTTATGCAACAAATCCGTGTCTGCTAGGAGCTGCAGATGTGGGACAAAGGTCAGGAGAAAAACAGGCAAAATGCCTGCTCTAATGAAGTTTCCATCACTGTGAGAAAGACAGAGAATGACGCCAGGTGTTTGCATGCATTCTGAAGGAAAATAAAGCAGGGCGAGGGGAGAGGGGATGATGAAGTTCGCTGTTTCAGAGACCTGGACGGCATAGAAGTGAACCACACAGACGTACGGGGGGGAGAGCGTTTCCAGCAAAGGGAACCTGCCAGCATAAAAGCCGGGAGAGATATCAGAAGTGCTGAAAGTTATGAGGATTAACTGAGTGAACACAGAGTAAAAACGCTAACCCTTATCATCTGGCATGATTGCAGACACACAGTAGCATCTTCACCAATATTTATTAAAGGAACACGTGATTGACCAGAAAGAAAACCAATATGCCAATATTTGCTGAGTTTCTAACACGAACCACTGTGTCCGGAGCTTTCCAAAATCCCCATCAGGGATCAGGAGTACCGTGAGCGATGGGTGGGTACCCCAAGTCGGGACTTCTAGAACTCACTGGTTCTGCTGCTCATTAGTTAGGGTGTGACCTTGAGTGAGTCACTTAATCTCTCTGTGATTCAGTTTCCTTGTTTGTAAAACAAGGCTAATAACGATACCTTTTTTCCTAGGGCTGCTGTAAGGATTAAATGAGTTAATGTCTCTGAAGCATTCACAATGGGACCTGTCGCAAAGTCAGGGGCTCTCCGATCCTTATCTTACTGATGGGGATACCTGAGAACAAATGGCTTAAGAGACTTGCCCAAGGCACCCCAGTCAGTGACAGGCAAGGAGGAGGTACCAAGTCAGGTCTTCTTAACTGGCAAGCCCACAACCTTTCCTATGCACCCTGCGTGTGGGATGGGGATGAGGCCAGCGGGGCTCGGTTCTCACCCCATCCCCCTGGAGGATGACCCCCATCACAGACTCTCTAGAACCACGATGCGATGCTCAGCGGCCTTTTCCCAGCTGGCTTTCTGAATTGGCCCTAATGTTCTTTATTTATGCCACAGCCGCAGTCTCCGAACAGAACGGGGACTTCCAGGCTGCAGGGGGTGATGCCTATGTTTAGGCCCATAAAATCTCCAAATGCTGCAGGGCAAGAGCTGTTGATTCCCCTCTACCTCCTCCTCAGGAATGTGTGATTTGCACCAAACGTCTATTTACTGCCCCTAAGAGTCCCCCACGCTTTACTTTCTGCTTGTCGGAGGATTTAGCTTTCACTCTGTGAACCACACACACCCACAGAAAGACACCCCAGTGTCTCAGCACAGGGTTTTGTACCGAATCCCTCAATTCCGACATACGTTATTTATCTCTATTTCTGATGACTTTCACCCTTAAATGGCAGTTTCACTGGGCTGTTTTCTCTCTGCAGATGGCAAGCCGGCCATTCGCCATCTGGAGCCACTACTGGGGGTATTTTGGGTTGGAAAGTTTGATGAGGGGGAAAAAGAAGGGGGATTGGGGGGAGTTTGGTTTCTGGTCAATCAGGACGGTTTTTGCTTTCCTCCTCTAGTTCTTCCCCGTTTTTTTTTCCTTTTCCTTTCTGACGTGGTCCGTGTGCATTGGCTCTCCCATCTCCGTGGGTTTGGAATCTGTGTTATCCCAGAGTTGCAGCTTCCTGCTAATTATTCAGAAACAACAGACCAAAAGAGAGGGAGGGAGGGAGGGAGGGAGGGAGGGAGGGAGGGAGGGAGGGAAGGGAGGGAGAAAGACTTTGTGAGTACGATCGTTCCAGAAAACAAAAACAAATATCTCACGATAACATATTTTGCTTGTTCCAAATTGGATTGGAGTTGTTTTACTCATCGGAAATGCCAAAAGACAAATGGGGCCTCATAGACATGAATGTGAAGTTTGCATATTGACAAACAGGCGTGTGGTGTTCGGGCTGTGAGGGCACACACTTCCCGCCTACTCACTACACCAGAATTTGTCCTTTTATACCAGTGCTATCCAATGAGCTGCTAATCGCTGGGGAAGGATTGGTGAGGAAGGTTTGCGTTCTAAGCGTAAGGGACTTCGGAGATCCTCTAACCTGAGACCCTCATGTTACTGAGGAAAGCACAGGGCATGAGCGACGCGACCCGAGTCTCGCCAGCTAGTGAGTGGCACAGAGATTGCTAAAACCCAGCGTGTGATTCATTGAATTCTTCTGTGTTGGTGGACTGAAATCAAAAGAGATGATATTTGGAATTTTTATTTGATTTGACAAGAATCGGGGTGCAATACATAATTTAAAAGAAAATATAGACTCCAGCAACCGTGGATCCAAACTAGAGTTCAGACACTGTCGTATCTCCTGGTTTCTAAATTGCACTCTGTGGAGCCTTCAGCATCTTGAGAAGGTGCCTTGGACACCCCAAGCAGGAGAGGAAGAGCCTGAAGTGGGTTTCTCCCCCATTCCCTCCTACCCCTGGCCAGCACCCAGTATTAAATCAGAACAGCTCAGCTCTTATCATATTGTACTTTCCTTATATTTCATTTTTTCAAGTGTTGTCGACAATCAAAGACATTTTTATTTATTTATTTTTTTAAAATTTTTTTTTCAACGTTTATTTATTTTTGGGACAGAGAGAGACAGAGCATGAACGGGGGAGGAGCAGAGAGAGAGGGAGACACAGAATCAGAAACAGGCTCCAGGCTCTGAGCCATCAGCCCAGAGCCTGATGCGGGCTCGAACCCACGGACCGCGAGATCGTGACCTGGCTGAAGTTGGACGCTTAACCGACTGTGCCACCCAGGCGCCCCTCAAAGACATTTTTAGAAGAGCCCATTTGCAGATGAGCAGAGCACTGGTTTTCTCAAAGTCATCAATTAGAGGTGAAGTACAAGATCGCAGGCCCCTGAACTACTCATCCAGGGAATTGTCACTCAATCGGATGCCACAGAACAGTCGTGTGATGAGAGCTTAGGGGCAGGGGAATACACATGTCACATCTTGCCTCCTCTGGCCTGATACCCGTTGCAAGGTAAATCAGGAATGCCAACCAAATGAAAGAAACTGGGTTTTGACCGGCTCATACAGGGACAGATTTAATAATTAATGTAAGACTATATGGAAGGGTTTTCCTCAATTTACCACGAGGAGAACACAAAGCAAGTCCTAAAGGAGAAAAGGAGACTCAGACTCAACTTAGAAGGTATCAGATCACAAAGGAGCCAGGAATGGGGTATCTGATGCAATGGAGCAGGTGGATGCAGGGTTAGGAGCTCCAGGCAGCAGTAGTCAGGTGATGGCAAGGGGGCCAATGGATGTCTCCTGGAAGCTAAGAGAGGGTAGAAGGAGGAGGAATTGGGGCGCCTGGGTGGCGCAGTCGGTTAAGCGTCCGACTTCAGCCAGGTCACGATCTCGCGGTCCGTGAGTTCGAGCCCCGCGTCAGGCTCTGGGCTGATGGCTCGGAACCTGGAGCCTGTTTCCGATTCTGTGTCTCCCTCTCTCTCTGCCCCTCCCCCGTTCATGCTCTGTCTCTCTCTGTCCCAAAAATAAATAAAAAACGTTGAAAAATTAAAAAAAAAAAAAAGAAGGAGGAATTAATTGGCACAGGCCAAAGCACTGGGGGCTTGAGTGGTCAGTTTTCGACCAATTTTCTTTTCTTTTTTCTTTATGTTTATTTTTCAGAGACAGAGAGAGACAGAGACAGGGTGGGAGTGGGGGAGGGGCAGAGAGACAGAGGGAGACGGAGAATCCAGGCTCTGGGCTGTCAGCACAGAGCCTCACACGGGGCTTGAACTCCCGGACTGCAAGACTGTGACCTGAGCTGAAGTCACTTAAGCCACTCAGGTGCCCCCTGGCCAATCTTCTGAAGTTTGCATGCGCACAGCAACCTCTGTCCCAAGGACCTTCTCGACAACCACTGCAGCCGGGGGCTGGCCTGTTCACAGATTTATAAGTACATTGTCTTTGACCTTTGAACTGTCGCTTCCATGTGGGCAGCCTATTACGCTTAACTCTGGTTCACACTTAGTTTTCCAATTGTGCCCAGTTCTGTAACAATTGACACCATGTTTGCAGAGTGTTTGGCTTGTTTATTGAACTTCAAGGTACCACTGCCTGGATCTTTCTCAGACCAAGAGGTACCCGGTCCCAGAGCAGGACCAAAATGAATCAGGAGAGTGAGTGTGGTTCTTCAGCTTGAGGTAAGGGGTTTAGGATGAACACTTGTCTTTCTAAAAGAACCCTCAGAAAATGAAAACACTAATTCAATAAGATAAATGCTCCCCTGTGTTCCTTGCGGCATTATTAATAATAGCCACGATATGGAAGCAACCCAAGGGTCCACGGATAGACGGATGGATAAAAAAGATGTGATACGCACACGCATATACACACACCGCACAATGGAATACTCCCCATCCATGAAAAAGAATGAGATCTCAACCATTTGCAACAACGTGGATGGAACTAGAGGGTAAAGCGCTAAGTGAAATGAGTTAGATAAAGACAAACACCATATGATTTCACTCATATGTGGAATTTAAGAAACAAAACAGATGAATGAACGAACAAAATTACAGACTGTTAACTACAGGGAACAAAATGGTGGGAGAGGGGAGGTGGGTGGGGGATGGGGGGAAAAGGTGACGGGGATTAAGACTACACTTATCGGGGTGAGCACTGAGTTATCAACATATAGCATTGTTGAACCATTACATTGCACACCTGAAACCCATATAACACTCTATGTTAACTATACTTCAATTTAAAAAAAAGAGAGAAAAGCGAGAGCCCTGGCAAAAGTGCAATGTTTTTGTTTGTTTGTTTGTTTTTAGTGTTTATTTATTTTTGAGACAGAGAGAGACAGAGCATGAGCAGGGGAGGGGCAGAAAAAAGGGAGACACAGAATCCGAAGCAGGTTCCAGGCTCCGAGCTGTCAGCACAGAGCCCGCCGCGGGGCTCGAACTCATGAACTACGAGATCATGACCTGAGTGAAATGGTCGGACGCTTAACCGACTGAGCCACCCAGGCGCCCCCAAAGTGTGATTTTTTTTTAATCTAACCAAAGACGTTGTTTAGAAGACAATCATTGTTGCCACTCTTCCCTCCTTTCTGTGTTAGAATTCTACCTCTGCAGCCTGAGCCATGGGACATTGTGGTATCTGTGACTTGAGTAGATAAAACCACGGTCATTGGGCTTGGCCATGTAACTTGCTTTGAACATCAAGGGACTTACGGATCGAGCCTTAAATGTGTTTGTATTAAATACATTGCGTTGAGCACTTTGGTCCCTTGCGTTCCTGCTATTTGCGATAAGAACAAGTTCTGAGTAGGCACTTGTTCAAGGAGAATGGAGTCTGAAGCAGACCCGAATCCAAACTGCAGCCCGACGCAGGCCCCGCTAAGCCGAAATGAGATCAGCAGAATCCCAGCCAACCCACAGATCTGGCTGCAAGATAAATCAGCGTCTGTTGTTGGGAGCCACCGAGATTTTACATTTCTTTGTTACACCTCAGTATCGCTGATTGAAACCGAGTGCCATTCAATTGAAAGTACTGCATCATGGGAGACAGCACGGTGGTTAAAAGCTTAGCTCTGGAGTCAGGATGTTGGAGTTTGAGTCCTGACTCGGTTATGTACGAGCGATATAACCCTGGGAAAATTAGCGACTCTGTGAGTGTTCCTTTCCCTGTAAGAGGTGGGTCATGAACGTGACTATACACGTGATCCTCGTTACCCCTAGATTCCATATTTGCAAATTCACTGACTCGCTGAAGTTTACTTGTAGGCTCCAAATCCACACCCGTGGTGTATTCACCATCACTCATGGCCAAGTGCAGAGAGGTGAAAAATTTGTTCCCTGATGTGCAGGTTTCCAGCTGAGGTTGAACAAGGCAATGCTCTAGCTTCTTGTTTCAGCCTCTGTATTGTAAACAAATGTCCTTGTTATGGTCTAGTTAGTGTCACGTTTGTTTTTGGGTTTTTTTTTTTTTTTTTTGCATTTTTGTGCTTTTTGTTAGTGAATTCAGTTTAAGATGCCCCCAGTGCGGTGCTGAAGCACGAATTATTGCTCCTGAGCTCAAGAACGCTGTGATGTGCCTTCTGGAGGAATTAAGCGTATCAGACAAGCTTCAGTCCCAAATTCTAGTGCTGTTTATTGACAGTGAGTTCAATGTCAATGAATCAACCATATACATTAAATAAGGTGTCTCTCAACAGAGGCACACATAATCCAAGGTTAGGTCTTGATCAGTTGACAAAAATGTTGCACGCAGAGGCTCCCAGAGACCTGAACCTGTATTTCCCCTAGAAACAGCAGTTGAGTGTTCGCTAATGCAAAAAGTAACAACTGCTGTGAGTAATGCGAATCGACTTTCTAGAACGTAACTGCCATTGATAGTAGGAATCGACTGTACTTACCTCATAAGGTTCTCGTGAAGGTTGAGTAAGATAAGTTGTGTAAGGTGCTTAGTTACCTAGAGCACAGGAAATGCTTATAAATATTATCTATCATTTAATCCTCCTTAAGAGTCCATATGGCAATCATAAGAGGCTAAAAATTATGTAAGTTGAAACTATAGTGATATGGGTACCGTTATTGACATGTTGACACATAGAACTTTCATCGATTCTGCAACAGGCAGGAATTAAGACTGAAGGTGAGTGACGGATGATGTCAATGCAGGAAGGGGAGAGTATGCCATCCGGTGATTTTTATCAGGGATCCAAAGACACCAAGAGATATTTGGAAAGATATTTAAACCTGTGACCATTATTGGGGCGCCTGAGCGGCTCAGTCGGTTAAGCGTCCGACTCTTGGCGTCAGCTCAGGTCATGATCTCAGGGTTAGTGAGTTCAAGCCCCACATCAGGCTCCACGCTGACAGCACGGAACCTGCCTGGGATTCTCTCTCTCCCTCTTTCTCTGCCCCTCCTCTGCTCTCTCTGTCTCTCAAAAGAAGTAAACTTAAAAAAAAAAATTTAAACCTGTGACCATTATTGCAGGTAACCTGAAACCTAAAAGAGTTTGGTCCAGTGGCTTATTTCTTGTACATTCTACCACTGGTTGAGAGATTTTAATCAGCAGATTTTTCTGTGGGGCCACAGTGACCGGAGAGAGCTGCAGGTCTTTATTTCTGGCATTTTCTGCACAACTGGAGACAGAATTGTTGTCACAGCCTGCTCCTGGCACTTCCTCAGAGATTGAGAGTAATAATCACAATTAAAAGATGACTATACAAGCACTACCTTGTAAGTTTCCAGAAGCAGAGGCTTGAGGGTTTGTGGTGAGTCCCATTCTTTAAATAACTTTAAAAAAAAAAACCTCTGAGGCATAACTGAAGCATAATTTTCATTATGTTTCTTGTGTGTAGGGTTCACTGAAACTCTTGAATCTGCAGGTTTAGAGTTTTCACCCTGGTTTGCCTGAAACTGTCCAGGTTTTTAGCATCAAAAGTCCCCGTCTCCTATGAAAGCTTTTAACCCCAGCGGAAAGGAACAGTTGGTTGTCTATTAACACGTTGCCCCCAAACTTAGTGGCTACAAATATCAATTTATTATTATCTCCTACATTTTTGTGGGTTTTCTATGATTTGTTGGGTGGTTCTTGTCTGGGATCTCTTGTTCAGCTGTGATTAAACGTGGCTGCAAGCTTACCTGTACAAGGTGGGTGGTACCCATCACCCAAGGTTGTTAAGTTCAATGAGATCATAGATATAAAAAGCTTCGTGCAGAGTGCCTGGGTGGCTTAGTCAGTTGTGTGTCCAACTCTTTCTTTCTCTTTCTTTCTTTCTTTCTTTCTTTCTTTCTTTCTTTCTTTCTTTTTCTTTTTTTTAGAAAGAGAGGAAGCACATGCATGAGCAGAGGAGAGAGAGGGAGAGAGAGAGAGAGAGAGAGAGAGAGAATCTTAAGCAGGCTCCACGCTTAGCACAGAGCCTGTCTCAGGGCTTGATCCCATGACCTGAGCCGACACCAGGAGGCAGACGCTCAACTGACTGAGCCACCCAAGTGTCCTGGGTGTCTGACTCTTGCTCTCAGCTCAGGTCTTGATCTCAAGGTTGTGAGTTCAAGTCTCATGTTGGGCTCTGTGCTGGGCATGGGGCCTACTTTAAAAAATAAAAAAAAATAAATAAAAGACTTTATGCAAAGTAGGAAACACGCTGAGGCAGTGGTGATGGTAGAACAAGGCAGCTGATAAGTAGAATGGCTAAAATTAACAACACAAGAAACAACAGGTGTTGGCAAGGTTGCAGAGAAATGGGAACCCTCTTGCGCTGCTGGTGGAAATGCAAGCCAGTGCAGCCACTCTGGAGAACAGTATGGAGATTCCTCCAAAAACTAAAAATAGAACTACCCTGTGGTCCAACGGTTGCACTATTAGGTATTGACCCAAAGGATACAAAAATACAGATTCAAAGGGGTACAGGCACCTCGATGTTTACAGCAGCATTATCAGCAACAACTGCACTATGGAAAGAGCCCAAGTGTCCACCAACTAATGACCAGAGAAAAAGATGTAGTGTATACAATGGAATATTACTCAGCCATCAAAAAGAACGAAACCTTGCCATTTGCAAAGACATGGATGGAGCTAGACTGTATTATGCTAAGTGAAATAAGTCAACCAGAGAGAGAAATACGATGTGATTTCACTCATCTGTGGAACTTAAGAAACAAAACAGATGAACAAATGGGAGGCAAGGAAAAAGAGAAGAGAAGGAAACACATCACAGAGACTCTTAATGATAGAGAACAAACTGAGGGTTGCTTGAGGGAGGTGGACGGGGGATGGGCTAGATGGGGGATGGGGACTAAGGAGGGCACTTGTAATGATGAGCACCGGGTGTTGGAGGTAAGTGATGAATCACTGCATTCTACTCCCAAAACCAATATTGCACTGAATGTTAACTAACGAAAATTTAAATTAAAAAAGAAGGAAAAAATAAAAAGAAATGGCCCAGGGGAGTTAAGGAACCGTCCCATTGATCACCCTTGTTGCCTGTCCATTAAGTAGTAGATGCCGAGTATGAAAATTTGCTGCTTTGACTGCAATCCGCGTGCCATCCAGCCTCGGAAGTCAAATCCGAATGTGAGGCCAATCAAACCTCAAATTCCTTTTCAGTTCAACATTCTACGTCTCTCATAGGCCTTGTGTGAGAGAACGAGATTCATTCCGGCTACTAACTCCTCTGTTGTCGGCTACAAGGTCTTATTTTCAGGGGCATGTTCTGGAGAGCCCTGTTCCTCTTCTGGACCGGAAGAGATGACTATAATATCGTGCACACACTTCATGATAATCACTTTTGCAATTATTTTCTTAAAACCGATTTTGCTACTGGATCGTGAGTTCACTGATGGGTACCCGTGTCCAGGACAGTGTTCACCGTGCAGGAAGTGTCACGTAAGTATTGGTTAAAATAGTAAAGTCCTTAAAACCCTACATACTGATTTTAAAATTTCTTCAAAATGTGAGAGAATTGATTTTGATGTTGCTGGATGTCAACATTGTATTCCAGGATTGATGTTGTTTGATTTTATATCTTCCGCTGTAAACAAGATAGATGGGAAAGCATAAATTGGTCAATTTCAGCTCTATCTTTGGAATGTAGACTCAAAAGGAAGGTAATAGAAATTCTCATGATATTTGAGCATGTCAAGGAAAAGTTGTATATTAAAACTTATTTCAAATTGAACATTTGAAGTGGCTGTATCTAACAAAGCCTGCCTGTTTCTGTCGTTGTGCAATTTAAATGAAATTCTTATTTTAAAAGCATGTGATACTCAGGTCATGATCTCATGGTCATGAGATCAAGCCCCGTGTCGAGCTCCTCACTGGGCACGGAGCCTGCATAGGATTCTCTCTCCTTCTTCCCTTCTCTCTCTCTCTCTCTCTCTCTCTCTCTCTCTCTGTCTCTCTTTCTCTTCCCACCCAACAAAAATGACCAAAAAAAGTGTGTTGGGGTGCCTGGGTGACTCAGTCGGTTAAGCTTCCAACTTCAGCTCAGGTCATGATTTCAGGGTTCGTGGGTTCAACCCCCTGTTGGGCTCTGTGCTGACAGCTCAGAGCCTGGAGCCTGCCCTTGATTCTGTGTTTCCCTCTCTTTCTGCCTTTCCCCCCACTCATGCTGTCCCTCCCTCTCTCTCTCTGTCAAAAATAAATAAGCATTAAATTTTTTTTAATAATAAAATAATAAAAAAGTAAAGGGTGTGACATACTTTTGGAAGTACTTTTCCCGATAGAAGCATTTAACTCTGCTCTTGGAATATACCCAGTTATCTCCGATTCTGTTTATAACGCCAAAATATCAAGAAACTAAGAAGTAAAATAGTTAAGAAACAGTTTTCATGCCCCAAACAAAAACAATCCCCCTCGCAACCCTTGATGTGTTGACATCTAAGAAAATCTATTGGCTTTTTGCCTCACTGAGAATCAAGAATCCAATTAAGCTAAGCAATTTCAAATGGCTTAATTAAAGAACATTTTTTTAAACTGAGTAACAAAATAGGCTGATGAACCTGAATAGGTTAGAAAATTGACTTGAGAGGATAGCAATGCACCAGTTCTATTTTCCATGGATCCCATAAAGTTTAATATGCCCTGCTTTTCATCTTTCTGGGCCTAACAGAGTCATAGTTCACCAAAAGGCACAAGTTAAATTGACTTTCTGAATGCTCTGGGGCCCTAAGATGCCATGTAGAACCCCTCTCCTATTTGATGGATGGGCCAGTGAACCCAAGCATGGACAGGTCTGAAAGGCTCTTCCTCCAAATAACTCCAGATAGTTGATGGCACAGCCCAAACTGAAAGTTAGGTGGGCCAGTTCTCAGTTCAGTACATTTCGGTGTGTTTGTCTGTGTTTTAGTTTTTGAGGATGCGGAGAGTAGAAGAGAGGGTAGGGGGTTGGAAAGATGCATTTGTTTTCAGGGTTTTTCCTTTGCAACCTTATTTACATGCTTGAGACCATCTTTTATTTGTAATATTTCTGCTCACTTTTTAACTTCATGTGATAATAAAATCATTTTTCATGTTGCTTATGAATTTTTTAGCCCTACACCCAGCATGTGCCTTGAACTCACCACCCTGAGATCAAGAGCCCCCTGCTCTACGGACTGAGAAAGCCGGGTGCCCCTGCATATGAAATCTTCATACACATGGGTTTTAGCAGTTACATACTTTTCTGTTGAATGCATGCGCCATTATGCATTAGACTGAGCCATAAGATGCTGCCATTTTTGGAGCTTAAACGTGATCAACATTAGTGAGTTCATGTCTTTGAAACTGTAACTCTCCATTCCATGTTACAGGATCTGTTCAGATTTATAAATCAGCTGCGGTGGGTAACTGGAGGGAAATTTACATTTGATTCATTCAGTTTTGCCATAAACTCCCGCATGTGCTAGAGTGTTACCAGCTGCTTTCTTCTGGGGAGAAGAGAACCTTGTTGCTAGTCTCCAGGAGGGCTGGTGGGAATCAGTAATACTCTCTACCCTCTGTCCAGGTCTTGGAAAAACGGAAAAGGGATGGTTCCAAAGAGCCCAACACTTCTCACCCACAGTTTGTGGGTAAGCACCTCTGTGGGGCCTTGGCGAGGCCAGAGAAACAAGCTCCTCTAATTGGGACAGTGCTGCCTTTGTGCTCGACAGAGCTGTTTTGCTGTAAATCGTATCTTTGGGCTCTATTAAAAGAACCTATAGCTTTTGTCCTTGTCTGTTGACATCTGTCGGTCAAGCACACCAACACCCTATGACAACGGGACAGTATCTGGGCACATGAAGCTATTGTTACTTGGAATCAGTTCCTTGAGAGGGATTTCTGAAAGGAATTTCTATGCTAACAGATGAAAACATTTTGCAGGCTCTTTCTACGTGTTGCCTGTTGATTTCCAGAAGGGTGATACGCACCAACGATTGCTCAAAAAGCTCATTTTGCCACATGATCACCAGCTTTAGGTGGCATCATTAGAAAATAAAAATCTCTGTTGGTTCTCTTGGTGACTCAGTCTGATATCCTCCCCTTGTCCTCACCCCCTCAGTCCTTGTTGAGAGCTAAGATTTGGGGACAAACACTTGCAGGGAATCAGGAAAGCAGAGCTTGCCTTTTATACTGCTGCCTTTGGATCTTCAGATGGCCAGCCTCTCCTCCTCCCCTCCCCTCCCTCTCCTCCCCTCCCTTCTTCTTCTTCTTCTTCTTCTTCTTCTTCTTCTTCAACATTGAAGTTGATATCGCAAAACAAAGTAACAGCCTGACTTTCTACTATTCCACTTGAATTCAGAAATGCTTGAGAGATTAAAACTTTTCCCTGCCTGGAAACTGGGCCGGTGGGCAGAGCACTGATAGTTTTTAGAGTTGGAGAAAAAGCATGGTGCCTTTAAACGAATGTCGGTCATCATCGGGACTCTTAGCTACTATTTATCCAACTATAATCACTCATGCACATGTATTTTGTGGGATCAAATGAGCTATGGAGTGGAAAGAAGCCATGGACAGATTTCACAAAGCTGAGCCAGCTGCATTGTTTGGGGATTAGGCAACACTACGGAGCAGTGGAAAGGTTGGGGATTCCGAATGAGGTTGCTTTCAACTGTACTGGCCTCTGTTGACCACTAGCTCTGTGGTTTAGAAAAATCTCTTTTCTTTACTGAGACCTAGTGTTCTCATCACTGAACACAGTGTGGCTGAGAAGATTCCTGATATAACGACTGCAAAGCACGTGCCACACTGGAGAAGTACCATCAATTCTAATGAGGGGGCTCCCACAGCAGTGCCTCAGAGCACGAGCCTTAAGCACCCAGACCTGCATTCAAATACTGTCTCCATGGGATGAATTTTTAAAGCTCTCTGGAATTTGCTTTCATTTGGTAAAAGGATGATACATACACTTACAGATGCAGTGAAAAATCAAAGGAGATAATATATGGGTACAGTTTAACCTTGTGCCCGATACATGGGAAATGTTAACTAAATGGTGGTTGATTTCCATTGTGAGATTATAATATTTTCTCTCACTCTGCTCTTGTCAAGCACTTAGAACGCTGTTACAGATTCCTTTTTCAATCCAGATATTAATATGTATCTCAATGTGCTTTCCAAACCCTAGCTGCTTGTCAAAATATGAATACTGGGTGTCACTTTGATCTACTGTTCTTTTCAGAATACCTTCATGGTGGCAGGTTGCTATTCTGTAAGTGTCACAAAAAAAACTTATTAATAGATGTTAATCCTTAAGGCTCTTTCTATTAACAATGTCTAACTGTTTGTATTTTGAAGCTGCAATTTCCTTTAGAGGCCGTAAGCATTCTTAATTAAATCCCCCTTTTTCTCCAGCTGAGTGTTTGACCTTGAAATGAAAGATTAATCGAAAGAAAGACTATAGGTATCTATGTATGTGTGTATACAAAGACAGACAAGCATAAAGAAAGATTATAGATGATGATGATGATAGATAGATAGATAGATAGATAGATAAACAGACATTGAGGCCCATATTTAATTAACAAAACAAGAAATCATTGTGCCATAAAACTTTTCTCCTTTTAAGTATATTTTTGTTTTGTTTTACAATTAAGTTTCTATGCAAAAGCGTGAGCCTCCTTTGCCAACTCGCGACTCGCTACTAAAAAAAAAAAATGTGGACATGTCTTTATAGTTAACCTCTAGATCATATGATTCAATTTATACAGGTTTGCAAAAACCAAATAACAGTTTTACATGCCTGTCACTTAAGTAAGAGATCCATTACTTTAACTAAAAGGACACTCATTAGAACAGAAATTCTATTAAATGTCTATCAAAACCAGGGATTTGCCTAAGGTCAGCCTTGTCCTTGTTATTTGGCCCAAATCTGCCCTTTAGCATCAGAGTTAGCCTTTCAAAGGCTGTATGACTGAATTTTCACTTTATTTCTTCCACCCCTGATATAATTGTATTACAAAAAAAACCTAGCTACGTGAAAAAGTATTAGAAAGAAAAATATAAGGGATAATCAGCTTAGCTCTGCTGGACTCCCAGGATGAGAACCAGGCTCCTGCATTGTCTTTGTCATACAAATAATGGTTGGAACCGCAGTAGCTACTGCACTGAGGCCCTTTGGATCTGACCATGGAGACTCTGGATCTTCTTACCCTAGTCTTGGGTGAGATGCCATGCCAGACGGCATGAGATATGACATTCTGAGCAGCTTCCATGAAGTGCCAGGCGGTGAAATGCAGAAAGTGCAGTGAAGTCATCACCTTATGCAGTGAAATCTGACCAACTGGGGAGAGAAGATGGCAGACAGCCAACACATGCGCCATTCTATTCCTCCCACTGAGAGCCTAACTAGGCACTCCCTACATGACCTGACAGCGGGCTATGTCTTTTCTGGAGGTCTGGATGGCTCCATAATTCACCAACTTGAATCTTTCCCTGCCTTCTTTCCTTTTCTGCTCCTCTTGTTTTGTTGGAATTTCATCTTCTAGTAAGCCCATCAACCTTTGAGCTTTGATTCAGGCCATTCACTAGGGAAACTGAGCTAAAACAGTTGGTTCCAGGAGTAGTACTAGAAAACAGACCTAGAGGTTGAGATTTAGTTGTAAGATTGACTCTCTAGAAGCAATCGGAAACCTGCTGTCACAGGTAGGTGCAGTGTTTATAACCCCTGCCACGTAATGGCATTACAATGATCAAAATGTTCATCTGTGGATAATAATACATGAAGCAGAGGGTAAGATTTTCATTAAAGAATCAAGTAGCTTCTGTATTAAACTATATAAAGGAAAAGATGATTGAAGAATTATACAGTGTGGTACCTCCTTTTGCCAGCATTGGAGCAAGCAGGAAAGGGAAGGTGTAACACAGTTAATTACTGACATCATGGGTGCTATGAAAATCAGAAGACCATCATGGCAGTTTTATTTTATTTTTTTAAATATTTATTTATTTGAGAGAGAGAGAGAGAGAGAGAGCCAAGGAGGGGCAGAGAGAGAGGAGAGAGAGAATTCCAAGCAGTGTCTGCACTGTCAGCAGGGAGCCTGATGTGGGTCTCAATCTCAGGAACTGTGAGATCATGACCTGAGCTGAAATCAAAAGTCAGATGCTTAACCAAATGAGCTATCCAGGTCCTCCCACCATGGCAGTTTTAAAGAGATTTCTATCTCTTCCACCGCAGGGCTGTGTAGTGCAAGATAATACTTATTCTTTTCAGTGCCTAATGCAACCACGCTTTACTGAGTGTTAGACAACAATCAGAGCTGAGTCTCAGCAAAGACCGATAAGGAAATTATAATCCCTTAACCAGAAAAAAAAATACTCCACATCTCAAAAGAATTACAGGAGTTGCTTAACAGATACCAGCAGGAAAAGAAGGAGTGCATGTAGGGATAGGTTTGAGAGTCCTATACCCAAGAACATGGAATATGCTGGAAAAACAAGAATTCATTCACATGTGGGCACTAAGATGTTTTGGATTTGGACAGTTCTGGGAAGAACTGTCTCAAACTACCACTAGTAATATTATGAATGGCTCTAAAGTCTGGATTTATTAATAGCCAACAGTAGAGATTTCAAAACTTCCTTCTTGTACTCTTGAGGAAGTACTGAGGAAGCTTAAAGAGGCCAGAATGATAGAGTGGATTCATTATACAAACTGAGAATCCATCACTTGACTGTATTCCCTGGAAGGCGAGAGCACATATTTCCTATTAGGACGATAAAGAAAGCACCCGGGAGAGGGCTGTTAGCACCTTTGAGATAGATTCTCTTCTACAGGCCTTGGAATTGAACCCCTGGATATATTGTGGACATGATAGAATTCAGGACTAGCAGAGGCCAGATTTTAAGACTTAACCTTCAATAAGCAAAGTAGATATAATGGGAGTCAAGGTTGGAGTCACAACGATGGTACGTTGACCAAATCTATGGCTATGGCTAAATATATCATAATATTCCAGGAAGGCAGTAGATGCGTTCTTAATAGGGTATTTCTTGATTTCTAAAAGCAGAAAGAAGAAATTTGATCTGCTGAGCAAAGGCCTGACATCAGTCATTGGAATGGAAAATCACAGAAGCACATCACAAAATCAAAATCACATCCAGGTCCCAGACCTAACGCAGTTCATGGTCTTATAACCCATTGATCAAGGGGGAGACCAGCCTTCTGGAGAAAGGATCCTGTCATGTCACCAAACACATGCATATTGAGCACCCAATTCTTCCCCAGAGAAATCTGTGCTATTTTCCAGAGTAAATATGTAATGGGAAGTAAACAGCCAGAGTTCTTGAAGATAGTTAAATATAGGGTCTAAATTGCTATTGGTATCAGGAAAACTAAGGGGCCATCTTAGTGTTCAGTTAGAGTAGGACTTATGTAAACTACATGGCAAATGATCTTGGCTATTGTCGTTCTCAAAATGGATACAATGGGTCCACATATTTGTACTATATATGTGTTCACTCATCATCCTCTGCTCCTTGAAATGCTCCAAAAAGGAGTCATTGGGAGTGTGTGATACCAGTCTTGACAAGTGAGGAAATCAAGGCACCAAGAGGTTTTAAGTCATTTTCCCAAACTTACCCAACTAGTAAGTAAAGTGCAGGGATTCAAGGAATCGGACCCTAAGCGTACTCTTCATCAGGTCAGAAGACCTTCATCACTTTCTTCCTCCTGAGCCAGATATGAAGTGTGCCTTTAAGGATTACTACAACCGATGAACACAACATATTTATTTCAGATCGTGAGCTCAGTCATCTTCAAAATACTCCTTTGCTGGCATCAGAGCACCTTCAATTCAAGAATTCCTCTAAATTTTTACGTGGAGAGATACCTACATCGGGTAGCCTCACCCACAGTGGGGCCCTAGAATGATAAGTAGCCCCTCTATGGAAAATAAGAACAGTTTTTGAGGCTGAGTGTTCTACATATCATAAGTAGACAGGATGGGATGGTTTTGATGCTCTCCTAGAGAGAAAAGATGATGGAAAAAAAAAAAAAAACCTGTATTTCTTAGACCATAAGACAGAGCTAGCTTTTGTCACTCAAGAATGCATAAAAGGAAGACAGCATCAGGCTGTACCTTATTTTCTTTTTCAAAGTTGCTGACTCCCTTATAAAAATAAGTGCTGTACAGGCCTCATTTTATCAGAACTGCAGCTGGACCACTTGGATCCCACTGGAAATCAGGAGGTGACTAAAAATACAAGTTCAGTCCAGCTGACTCCGGTATCTCATTAACCTTCACAGTACTTAAAAAAGTCCACAGTTGAAGATTTTATAAAACACAACCAGGGATAATTACATGACAATAAATATTCCTGGGGCAGAAGCATTCTTAGAATTTTTGACACGAACATATGTGAGCTCCACACAATAGAAAAATTGGAAATATAATGGCCATGTGATTCTAGTGTTAATTAACAACGCATCCTTGCTGTGCCATAACGGTTAGGATGAGCTAATGTAGTATCTGCAGACTGCCCATTGCTAAATCCACAGAGTTAAGTTCTCCCATAGTGCAAAGGCTATAATTATGTATATTCATATTTCTATAATTTATTCGATGCAAATTTTATGGAATGATATTTGAATATGTCTTCAGCCCTTTTTGAAACTGAGGTATAATTTTCATGCAGAAATTTCCTTTTCTTGGTTTTAGCCAACTTTTGAGAAAGGCATACAGTCTTGTAAGCCCAACCCAAATTGAGATATGAAGATATAGAACATGTCCATCCCCTCCAAAAAGTCTCCATGTACCACTCTTGCGGTCAATGCCACCACGTTAGCTCAGGGGTCCTACAAATGGAGCATCCAATATGGAGATTCTGAGTCTGGTTTCTTGCACTTCGCATATGCATTTAAGCTTGCTCCACACTGCTGTGGGTTATCCTTTCCTTCGACTTGACAAATAGTATTCCACTGCAAGGATGTACCACGGTTTCTTATCCATTGATCAGTTGAAGGCCATTTGAGTGTTTCCAATTTGGGGCTCTTAATCACAAAGCCATTATTAATAGTGAGATACAAGTTTTTGTTTGAATAAAAGTTTTCATTTCTCTTGTTTAAATATCCCAGAGTGGGACAGAGCTATATAGTCTGTGGTCCTACTTTGCAGGAAACCGTCAAACTTTCCCCCAAAGGTCAAACCATGTTGCACACTGACCCTGTGGCTGGAGTCAAGTTGGAGGGGGAGAGAGGACTAGGAAGTCACGGTCAGAGAGGTCACAGGAAGTGATAGGTGCAGGGCATTGTCAGCCGTTGGGGTTTAGTCTGAACGGAACAGAAACCATTGAAGAGTTTGGCACATGGGGAAACAAGAATGAAATTGTATCTTGAGAGGATGGTTGTAGGTGCTGTGCTGACTGGGGAGTAGGGAGGTCACTGCGGAAGCAGAAGGCCACTTAGCAGACAGCGACTACAGTTAAGACAACAGAATGGAGCAGCTTATGTCAGTGTATTAACATTGGAAAATATGAGAAGGGCTTGGGTTCTGTTGATATTTAGAAGAAAGAGGAAAAGGATTTCCTGGTGCACTGGATCTGGGTTGCTTTATAAAAGAAAGGGGGATGGGGCGCCTGGGCGGCTCAGTTGGTTGAGCTTCCGACTTCGGCTCAGGTCATGATCTGGCGGTCTGTGAGTTCGAGCCCCTCGTCGGGCTCTGTGCTGATGGCTCAGAGCCTGGAGCCTGCTTCCGATTCTGTGTCTCCCTCTCTCTCTGCCCCTCCCCACTTGCCCTCTGTCTCTCTTTCTCATTAAAAAATTTAAAAAAAAAATGGATTTACTCTGCAGTCTGAAACAACCAAGAACTGTACAGAATAGATACAACTATGTATGCACATATGTATAGGATGCATGTATGTGTACGTATATGTCTATGATATGTATAGTGAGTATCTACACAAGCATATGTAGATAAAACACAGAAAAAAACATAACTAAGAAGAAAGAGCTGCACAAGGAGAGAACTCTGGAGATTTGTAGAGCCTTCCTCATTTTCAACAGACTAGTGATGTGTGCATGCATGTGAGGAAGTTCTGTGTGGTCAAAGAAAGAACTACCTGGAGGGATTGGAGATACATGTCCAATACCCACGCAGGGCTAGAATAGTGCCTTTTCTCACCATTGGGACTGGAAAAGACTGAGAATCACAGGACACGGCGTAACCAGGTCTTACATTTGTGCCCAGAGTAAGTAGTAGATTGAGCATTGCTCTGACACCATTTAACACATCTCGAGGAAAGACTCAAAAGGATTAAATATTTGAAGTAATCTAAACGCATACCAACGCAAAACCCAATTAAAATATACCCAGCACGACCAAGGTAAAATTCACAATGTCTGGCATCCAATGAAAATTATGAGTCCTGCAAAGAATCACAAAAATATGGCCCGTGTCAGGAGAAACATACATCCTTTGCATATATCCGAGCCTAGAACTGATGCAAATATTAAAATTAACAAGCAAGGACATCAAAACAGGTATTATTACTGTATGCCATTTAAAGAAAAAGTTAACTAGGGTCAGTCATAAAACTCCTCTAGGGTTTTGATGATTTTCTGTCTTACCTTTAGGTCTTTCATCCATTTTGAGCTTATTTTTGTGGTTGGTGTAAGAAAGTGGTCCGGTTTCATTCTTCTGCATGTTGCTGTCCAGTTCTCCCCGCACCATTTGCTAAAGAGACTGTCTTTGTTCCATTGGATACTCTTTCCTGTTTTGTCAAAGATTAGTTGGCCATACATTTGTGGGTCCAATTCTGGGTTCTCCATTCTATTCTATCGGTCTATGTGTCTATTTTTGTGCCAATACCACACTGTCTTGATGATTACAGCTTTGTAGTAGAGGCTGAAGTCCGGGATTGTGATGCCTCCCACTGTGGTTTTCTTTTTCAACATTACTTGACTATTCGGGGTCTTTGTGGTTCCATAGAAATTTTAGGATTGTTGGTTCTAGCTTTGAGAAGAATGCCAGTGCAATTTTGATTGTGATTACATTGAATGTGTAGATTGCTTTGTGTAGTATTGACATTTTAACAATATTTATTCTTCCAATCCCTGAGCATGGAATGTTTTTCCATTTCTGTGTGTCTTTGTCAATTTCTTTCATAACTTTTCTATGGTTTTCAGCATACAGGTCTTTTACATCTTCGGTTAGGTTTATTCTTAGGTATTTTATGGTTCTCGGTGCAATTGTAAATGGGATCAATTTCTTGATTTCTCTGTCTGTTGCCTCATTATTAGTGTAGAGAAGTGCACCCGATTTCTGTACATTGAGTTTGCATTCTGTGACTTTGCTGAATTCATGGATCAGTTCTAGCAGCTTTTGGGTGGAGACTCTTGGGTTTTCCATGTAGAGTATCACGTTATCTGCAAAAAGTGAAAGTTTGACTTCTTTGCCAATTTGGATGCCTTTTATTTCATTCTGTTGTCTGTTGGCTGAGGCCAGGACTTCCAACCCTATATGTTAAACAACAGTGGTGAGAGTGGACATGCCTGTTGTGTTCTTGATTTTAGGGGGGAAGCTCCCAGTATTTCCCCATTGAGGATGATATTAGCTGTGGGCTTTTCATATATGGCTTTTATGATGTTAAGGTATGTTCTTTCTATCCCATCTTTCTTGAGGGTTTTTACTAAGAAAGGAGGCTGTATTTTGTCAAATGCTTTTTCTGCAACTATTGACAGATGATGCACATTCTATTAATGTGATATATCACATTGATTGATTTGTAAGTATTGACCCAGCCCTGCAGGCCAGGAATGAATCCCACTTGACCATGGTGAATAATTCTTTTAATATATTGTTGAATTCGATTTGCTAGTATCTTGTTGAGAGTTTTTGCATCCATGTTCATCAGGGATATTGGCCTGTAATTCTCCTTTTTAGTGGGGTCTATGTCTGGTTTGGGAATCAAGGTAATGCTGGCTTCATAGAATGAGCCTGGAAGCTTTCCTTCCATGTCTATTTTTTGGAACAGCTTGAGAATGATAGGTGTTAACTCTGCTTTAAATGCCTGGTAGAATCCCCCTAGGAATCCATATGGCCCAGGACTTTTATTTGTTGGAAGATTTTTGATAACTGATTCAATTTTTTCCCTGGTTATGGATCTGTTCAAATTTTCTACTTCTTCACATTTGAGTTTTGGTAGTGTGTGGGTGTCCAGGAATTTGTCCATTTCGTGGAAGTTGTGCAGTATGTTGGCATATACTTTTCCATAGTATTCTCTAATAATTGTTTGTACTTCTGTGGTGTTGGTTGTGATCTCTCCTCTTTCCTTCCTGATTTTATCTATTTGGGTTCTCTCTCTTCTTTTTGAGAAGTCTGGCTAGGGGTTTATCAATTTTGTTTATTTAAAAAATACAGCTCTTAGATTCATTGATCTGTTCTACTGTTTTGGGGGGGTTCTATATTATTTCTGTTTTAAACTTTATTTTTTTTAAAAAATTTTAACATTTATTCATTTTTTGAGAGACAGAGAGAGACAGAGCATGAGTGGGAGAGGAGCAGAGAGAGAAGGAGACACAGAATCCGAAGCAGGTCAAGGCTCCGAGCTGTCAGCACAGAGCCCAACGTGGGGCTCGAACTCACAAACCATGAGATCATGACCTAAGCTGAAGTCGGACGCTCAGCTGACTGAGCCACCCAGGTGCCCCCTCTGCTCTAATCTTTATTATTTCTCTTTTTATTCTGGCATTGGGGTTTCTTTGCTGTTCTGCTTCTAGTTCCTTTAGACATGAGGTTAGGTTTTGTATTTGGAATTTTTCTTGTTTCTTGAGATAGGCCTGGACTGCAATGTATTTTCCCCTTAGGACTGCCTTTGCGGCATCCCAAAGGGTTTGGGTGACGTGTGTTCATTTTCATTTGCTTCCATATAATTTTTTCTTTCTTATTTAATTGCCTGGCTGACCCATTCATTCTTTAATAGGAAGTTCTTTAACTTCCATGCACTTGGAGGCTTTCCAAATTTTTCTTGTGGTTGATTTCAAGTTTTGTAGCATTGTGATCTGAAAACAGCTTTGTGATCTGAAAATATGCATGGTATGATCTCAATTCTTCTGTATTTATTGAGGGCTGTTTTGTGACCCAGTATGGGATCTATCTTGGAGAATGTCCCATGTGCACTTGAGAAGAATGTGTATTCTGCTGCTTTAGGATGAAAGGTTCTGAATATATTTGTCAAGTCTCTCTGGCGCAGTGTATCATTCAAGGCTATTGTTTCTTTATTGATTTTCTGCCTAGATGATCTGTCCATTGTTGTAAGTGTAGTATTAAAGTTCCCTGCAATCACCATATCCTTACCAATAAGACTGCTTATGTTTGTGATTAATTGAATATATATTTGGGTGCTTTCAAATTGGGGGAATGAACATTTACAATTGTCAGCTCTTCTGGTTGGATAGACCCCATAATTATGATATAATGCCCTTCTTCTTCTCTTGTTACAGCCTTTAGTCTAAAATCTAGTTTGTCTGATATAAGTATGGCTACTCCAATTTTCTTTTGACTTCTGGTAGTATGATAGATACTTTCAATCTGAAGGTGTCCTCATGTCTAAAATGGGTCTCTCATAGACAGCATATAGATGGACCTTGTATTTTTATCCATTCTGATGCCCTATGTTTTTTGATTAGAGCATTTAATCCATTTACATTCAGAGTTATTGAAAGATATGGATATAGTGTCATTGTGTTATCTGTAGGTTTTATGCTTGTGATGTCTCTGGTACTTTGTAGTCTTTGCAGCGTTCCCCTCAGAGTCCCCCTTAGGATCTGTTGCAGGACTAGTTTAGTGGTCATGAACTCCTTCAGTTTTTGTTTATCTGGGAAAGCCTTTATCTCTCCTTCTATTCTGAATGACAGCTTTGCTGGATAAAGGATTCTTGGCTGCATATTTTTCCTACTAAGCACATTGAATATTTTCTTCCACTTCTTTCTGGCCTGCCAAATTTCAGCGGACAAGTCTGCTACTACCCTTATGTGTCTCCCCTTGTGGGTTAAGACAGGTTTGTCCCTAGCTGCTTTCAAAATTCTCTCTTTATCTTTGTATTTTGCCAGTTTCACTTTGATACGCCATGGAGAAGACCTACTCTTGTTAAATCTGAAGGGAGTTCTCTGTGCCTCCTGGATTTGGATGTCTGCCTTCTTCCCCAAATTAGAGAAATTCTCAGCTATAATTTGTTCAAGTAAACCATCTGCCCCTTTCTCTCTCTCTTCTTCTTCTGGAACTCCTATAATATGGATATTATTACATTTCATTGAACCACTTAGTTCTCTAATTCTCCCCTCATGGTTTAATATTTTTTTATCTCTCTTTTTCTCAGCTTCATCATTTTCCATAATTTTATCTTCTATTTCACTTATTCTCCCCTCTGCTTCTTCCATCCTTGATGTCACTGCAATTAGTTACTTTTGCACCTCATTTATAGCATTTCTCAATTCGTCATGACTGTTCCTTAGTTCATTGATCTCTGCAGCAATAGATTCTCTGCTGTCTTTATACTTTTTTTCAAGCTATTTCCCAGCTATTATGACTATTATTCTAAATTCTTGCTCATGTAGATTGTTTATATCTGTTTTGAGCAATTCTCTGGCTGTCATTTCTTCCTGAGATTTCTTTTGAGGAAAATTCTTCCATTTTGTCATTTTGGTTAGTTTTCTGTCCCTTATGTGTTTTAATAGCTTATGATGTGTCCTGCACCTGTGAGCACTATTATATTAAAAGAGGGTCATACACTGTCCCGGGCCTGGCCCTTCAGGAAATGTTTTTGGAATGTCTTGTGTGCTCTCTGTCGTTGCGACTCTGGTTGCTTTATCTCCCTACTCGTAGTGCTGGTTTGGACCTTCCACCAGGTGTGCTGTGATTTGTTCATTGAAGTAACCCTGGAAAAAAATGTTTTTAAAGTAGGGGGAAGAAACCTTCTCCCATACAAAGAGAGAAATGACAGGGGTGGGGAAAAAGAAAAGGAAAAAACAATTATCCAGAGAATCAGAGAAACTATACGGCTTAATCCAAAAAAGAGAGAGGAAAATAAAGAAGAAGGAGACACAAAGAATAGATTAAAAATGTTTTCTTAAACAAATCAACAACCAGAATAACCAGAATAGAGAAGGGAAGGAATAAGAGGAAGAAAAAGAAGAGCAAAACAAAAACAAAAACAATATATATATAAAAAAAAAAAAAAATATATATATATATATATATATATATATATATATATATATATATGTAAGAACTGACCAAGAATCAAATCAGAAAATGCAAAACTGCTGGGCCGATATCTGATGGTGCCTTGGAGCTCAGTGGCTGTGCTGGTCTGGAGGAGGGGCCTTCTGGTTCGGTGAGTGTCAACCTTGTTGGGTAGATACCAGGCATGGAGTGGTGTGGTTTTGTGTAGGTGCCTCCCGCCTCCACTATGGGCCTGCTGTCCATTCCCTGAAGCCCCACCTTACTGGTGATGGGGAGAAAAATGGTGACACCCCAGTCTCTCGCCCACCCACCTGGTGTCCCATACCACTATGTACAGGCTGTCCTTACAGTGCTGCGTGGGCAGGAGCAGGCCGTTTTGTGCAAAGTCTTAAAGGATCTCATTCCACACACACCCGGTTCTGGGGAAGTGCCCTCTTCCCAGCCAGCCGACAGAGGACCTCTGGCTGACAGGTGCCTGCAGGGTCTTTTGTCCTTGGGGGCTATATACTTTCTTCCCACAGCACTCAAGAGAGAGGACTGCTCTCTCTGACTGTGCCTGTGAGCTGGCTACCCAGCCCAGGGATGGCTCTCCTCCTCCCAAAGTGTGCAAACAGGGCAGCAGCAGGCCCCAGTCCAGAGAAAGCCCCACAACCCTGGAATGAGATAGAAATTGGTTCTTTCTTTTTTTTCCCGTTCCCCGGGCCTTGGAGTTTCTCTTATCCAAATACAATTCTACACTTCCACAGCCTCTCTCTCTCTTCTTTTGATCCCTCCCCTCCATTTTACTCTCCCAGATGACAACCACGCACCTATGGCCCGCCATGTTGTCTTCATGGGCCCCTGGTGATGTTTCTGTCACCCCGTAGCCTGGATTCCTGGAATTCCCAGTCTTCTGGCCTCAATACTGCTGTGTTTGAGGGATTAGGAAACTTTAGGTCCCCCTAATTCTCTGCCATGTTGACTCAGTTTTATGATTGGTTTGCCCCCGTTTTGAAGAGGGGCCAGGGGCCCTGGACTTCTTTTACATGAAGGAGAAACTCTTTTGTTTTAATGTTTGTTGTTGCGGGCTTTTTTAGTAAGTGTAACTGAACCAAATTGCACTTGATACTGTTTGTTTCGTGATGTGCTCTGAGGTTAGAACTACAATTGAATCGATTAGGCTGTCACGGCATCCAAGTTGAGCTCTGACTGGGAGATACATTAGCATAAGACAGTTCACAGATACAGAACAAACTCACCTCAGCTTAGACTCAAGAACTGAGAATTCCTTTCATAGGGAGACTTGGAAATTTTTCAAAGCAAGTGGTAAATTGGAGCCTTCGGAAAATGACCTTGCTACAACAAGCCACTCAAGCCATTGTTTTGGTTTCCATGTGGCTTAGCAAAGTTGACAGACAGACATTCTCTTGTACCTCTGATGCCGTCCCCCCACCTTCCTTACCGATGAGTTAGTAGGCTCAATAGGTGACTAAGCTGAAGCTTCTGTTCTTCCTGAGCTGTTACATTCAGATAAAGTTGCTCCTCAGGAGTAACAAACACACAAGCAACATCACAGGAGGACAGCTCCCCAGCAATGCTGGGAAATTGACGGATGAAGCCAGCGGTCCCAGTATCTCCATACATCTGCCGCCTCTCAGCAGGAGTCATCCATCAGTGCGTGACTGAAAGAGGCTGGGCATCCTCGGAGTCCTGCTCCACATCTTTGCTTCCAGATGCCTTGCTAAAGATGGCAATCATTATCATGCCTGGGTGGCCAGCCCTCCCACATCTCAGGCGGGTCTGAATGCTTGATGGATGCTTTAATCTTGGCCCTGGTGAAGGGCAACATACATTTCAATTAAGATGTGGCCGGAAATCTGCCCCGAACAATGCCACACAGGCAGTGAGGACAGAGGACTTAGAGTTAGGTGGCTGGGTTCAAGTCCTGGTTTATTCACCTGCAGATTTTTTGAGTCTGAAGAAGTCACTTAGCTGCTACAAGTCTGTTTTCCATGTGATGAGTGACTCAGACTCACTTAATTGCATCTACTAAGAGCTAAAGGCTATGCTAGGAAGAGGTCCAAGAAACATACAGTTCCCAACTCAAAGGAGCTCATAGGTTAGTGAAGATATTGGATATTCATTGGATATTGTCTTCCTCAGAGTTCTGAGGAAATTTAAACAGCGATGTATATAAAAGGACTTAAGAGCTCAAAGGACCCAATAAATATAAGGTGATGCTAACGTTCTTAAAGATGCTGATCTGACAAATCACATTTAGTAACAAGCTTAACTTTATTAAGGATGCTCTAAGACTTAGCATGGTAGAGATTTCTAGTATTCACTTATATTTGGTTCTCTAGTCCTCCCTGGTCAATGGGAGGATGACACTTCTCTACCAGTTGTACTTAGGCCAGGCCATGTGCCTAGCTTTGACCAATGGGATATGATCAGAGGGGAGGTATATTATTTGTGACCAAAGTACGTAACTGTTGGTGTGACATCTTTGGTAGTCTTGTCCTCTGTCTTGGCAATCAAGGACGCCTTCATTTCCAAGTGGTGCAACCACAGGATGCTGTGGTCTCTGTAGGCTTGAACTGACCTGGAGATATTCCTAGATCTACAGGGGATTTTTCACAGGGAAGCAATACATTCCCATTGGTTTGAACCATTGAAATTTGGATGTTGTTTATCACCCTCTCATAGACTAAATTAGGTCTCGGTTGGATGAAAGGACTCCACATAATTTGTCCTACTTGAAACTACGATGCAATTTTAGAGTGGTATAATTGGACCACTTTTATTTACACAAGAAACCTTATCTTTTGTCTGCAGCCCATAGTCAGTGCCACATCTCAGGTTCTGCAGAGCTGCCTTTCCCTTGGTCCTTGGGTTAGTCAAGTGTTGAAAGTCCTGTTTCTAGAGTTAGGTCATCAAAGGTTTAAATCCTGGCTTTGCCATTTATTCATTTTGTGACGTTGCACAACTGACCAATTGACCTAACTATCTGAATCCCAATTTCCTCAACTAAATTATGAAGATATTCTCATCTCTTACCAGTCAGGGTCGAGGTGGGGATTAAATGAAATGATGCATGTGAAACATTTAGCCTGCTGTGTGGCAAGTGATTAAAAACTGGCGTTTATTATTGTTGATGTTTTTATTATTATTTATCATTTAATAAGTGCAAGCTCTTTTTGTTTGTCTGTTTGTTTTTAAATTTACCTCTAAGTCAGTTAGCATATACTCAAATAATGATTTCAAGAGTAGACTCCAGTGATTCATCCCCTAAGTATAACACCCAGTGCTTGTCCCAACAAGTGTCTTCCTTAATGCCTCTTACCCATTTAGCCCATCCCCCCTCCCACAACCCCTCCAGCAACCCTCAGTTTGTTCTCTGTATTTAAGAGTCTCTTACGTTTCATCCCCCTCCTTGTTTTTATATTATTTTTGCTTCCCTTCCCTTATGTTCATTTGTTTTGTATCATAAATTCCTCATATGAGAGGGGTCATATGATATTTATCTCTCCCTGGCCGACAAATTTCACTTAGCATAATACCCTCTAGCTCCATCCACGTTAGTTGCAAACAGAAGTGCACGTTCTAAATGAAATGTAAATCTCTCATTTTCTTGTAGTTAACTGTGGGCATGGCTTTTCCATCTCTTACGGACACTGTATATTCCCAGAAGAAAGAGGCTATGGGTGCGACCTGTCGGGTAATCCCTGGATAGCACTACTGTTTGCTTTTATGTGCTGCTGCAGTTGAAGGAAACCAAACTATCCACAGGACCTTTGTCATTGTTTCTATTGTTTAAAATCTGCACAGGGTCGCTACTGTGGCTTCAGCAGTTACCTTCGTCAAGTTGGACAGAAAGCCACTGAGTCAGAAGGGCTAATGTTACCTAAGATGGGCAAGCAGAGAAAAGCTGAATGAAGAGTTGAAGCTGATGAATGAGCAGATACACATGCATTATAAGCATCACTGTCCTGATTCTTGTTCAGGCCACTTTCATCACTCCTTGGTCACTGAAATAGCTTCCTGGTCTCCCTCCCTTTTCTCCAGTCTCTTCAATATCCTATGTTCTAAATCTACAATGCAAAGCTGATCATGTTATTCCTCCCCTTAAAGCTCTACAATGACCCCTTCATCGCCCTCAGGATAGAGCCCAATCTGAGTACAGTAAGGCCTTCTGTGATCTGTTGCACTGCTTTCTGTCTTCTCTCACCTCTGCCTTCGACTCTGTGCCCCAGCCTCATTGAATTACTTTCAATGGCTTGACTTTACCTTGGCTCTCCTATCTCTGCTCCTTTGTCCACAACTCTGTTCTTCTCTGTTCTAGGTTCCCCGCCTGTCCCCCACCTCCAATTTGCTTAGCTAACTGCCTTATCTTTAGCTCCAATGTCACTTACATCAGTGCTTCTTAAAATTGAAGGTACATACATATGACCTGAAGAATATTTCTGGAGAAAGAGATCCGAGTAAGACCAATATCCTGCATTTCTAACAGGCATCCCTGATGCCACTGCTGCTGGTTGGTCTGGGAAGCACACTTTGAGTCTCTGGAGCAAGTGACTTCCACTAAGTATTGACTATGTGGTGTTCCATCATGCTTTTATAGAAGCTCTCCCTTCCATAGTTTTTAAAATGTCTATTTTGAAAGAGAGAGAGAGAGACAGAAAGAGAGAGAGAGAGAAAGACAGAGAGACAGAGAGAGAGAATGAGTAGGGAAGGGGCAGAGAGAGAGGGAAAGAAAGAATCCCAAGCAGGGTCCACACTGTCAGTACAGAGCCCAATGCGGGGCTTGAAACCACAAATGGTGAGATCATGACCTGAGCCGAAATCAAGAATCGGAGGCTTAACGGACTGAGCCACCCAGGTGCCCCTCCCTTCCATATTAAATTGCACCATGATTGCATGTTTATATTTACAAACCCCCCTCACCTTCAAGCTACATGGCAGCTAAGGCAATGTCTAGATTTGTCATTATGTTTTATCTGTGTACCCCAAGTGCCTGCCACGGTACTTGCCACAGGGTGATCTCTCAGTAAGTATTTGCTGAATGAGTGATTGACAAGGGTTTTCCAAGAAGCCTCCTTTGTCTCAAAAAGGATAATTGTGTCTATCTGAGGACCACGATGATGCCTTTCTGTGGGAGACAAGAAGCTGTATTTCCAAGATGTCTTTTCAATAAAGGACTTGCTGCCTTGTGGAGAATACATCTAGAGACTGATCAAGGTAGGGTAAATGTCTTGGCCAGTTTGGACTGATGTGGGACACCTCCAATAGGCAAAATTTGGAGTCCCCTGTCGGGTTGGCTGAGCTTCTGATGGGTCTGGAGTGTAGTGCAGCCTCTCTCTTTGCTCAACCCTGCTCCCTCCACCTTCCTTTGACAGGTTTCGATTCCTACTAAACATTTTTCAGTCCAAGCTCCGCCTTCTCATCCTCACTGTCACTTGTCATGGTGCCTAACACATTATGGATAATAATAATCTTCCAATTAAATTCAGCAAAAAACCCACAACTGAGTTCCTGTCTTGTGACAGGTATGGCACGAGGTGCTTGGAATACATCAGTCAACAAAACAGACGATGGACTGACCTCAAGACTTTATATTTTTGACATAATAGACAATGAACAAGAAATTCTCTACATTTTTCTGTTAGTATGTTATAGGGTGATAAATATTATGAGAAAATAAAGAGAAGTGTAGGATCAGGGGGATGGACGATGTAGGTGGTGAAAAATGTCAAGGGTTGTAATTTTATATATCAAAACAGCATGGTTTGGGTGCCCGCATTCAGAAGGTAACAGCTGCTAAGGGCTTGAGGGAAGTGATTTAGTTGTGCATTTATTCTGTTTTATGGAATTACTCACCAGCCAAACACTCACAGTTATTAAATTCTATTGTATGTATATATCTTATGCTTGCCTACGCGCAGAATACTCAAAGAACGTTTTAAGAAAGGTATCCAAGAAATCCAACATAATGTTGACATCCTCTGAAAAGAAGCAGATGGCTGAAGAAAAATGATTGGGAAGAATTGTGAGGTCTTTGTATATTTCCATTGAAAAAAAAAGACACTTAACATTAAAATTCAAATAATCTCAGTAGAATTTCCTGAATGTAGAACACACCTGTCCATAGTAGGTTCCCTGACTCCTGTTCAATATAAGTATGTGGATTTGAATTTAGGATGATTGTGGACAGTGACCAAACTTCTCTCTTTTCTTTTCTCTTAAATACCATCTTATTCTGACTAAGCGTGGGCCCTGATGTTTCTGCACCAAAGCCTTTCTTGCTTCTCCAGACTCTGAGGGCAGCACTCGACTTTCTCTACGCGCCCCAGAGTCAGATAACAAGAAAACAATCCAAAGTGCCTCCTCACAACCTTTTTAAGTGCTCCTGTCTTCAGCAGATTGAATGGAGATAATAAAATCTATGTTGTGAAATCTGCTATGTGCATTCAGTGAGCTAATTCATGCCAAAGTACTTCATAAACTACAGAGAGCTGTAGAGATTAGGACTTGACAATACAGTCCCAGGATTCACCGTCTTCTCCTACTGGAGGAAGTGAGGAAGGAGCAGGCGAGAAAGAGAGGAAGCCGGCCTGGGTCTATATCCTGGTGGCTCGGACATGAGGCTCCTCCAGCTCTTGCCTACTTCCATGGAACATGTGCAGAACCCCCCAGGTCCAGTGCTGCTACTGAGGCAGAGAAGCTTCCTTCAAGAATATAGAAGCTGCTTGTTTATTCACAGGACAAAGGGAGTCCTTTGGAAGGGAAGAAGAATCAGGATTTTCGATAGGGCAATTGTCCTTCCTTGATGTTCCTTTCTTCATTTTCGTTCTTGCTTAACCCAGCCTCCTAAAATGTTTCTCTTTATTGGGCCATAGGCAGGGGCATAGTGGGGGCTCCTTGGTGTGGCAGGAAGAAAGCCCTCCAAACTCCGTGCAATTGCATTAACATCTTCAAACCTATTAGACACTCCCCTCCATTCACCGCAAGAATTTTATCTGTGTGCCGAATGGTGGGGAAGAAATGGTTTCAGTTATGGGAAGGACTCTTAGGTGGAGGGAAAATCAAGCTTGCTGTGTGCAGCCCTCAAGGGCTGGAAGAGAATCGATGGGTAAAAGTTGAGCGAGATGAGTTCAGATCAATATCGGAGTACTGTAGCTACAGAGCTCTAAGGCTACAAAGACGAGAGCAACCTATCCTCGTGGAACTCAAAATAGAGTAGGGGAAATGAACAATAAATGAACACATACAAAATAATATGATGACTACATATGAAGTTCCCGTGCACATCTCAGTGGGAATAATCGGAACACAAAAGGCCATTTATTCCACCTTGAAACTTTTATGGGCATTCTGGACTTCCAGAATCCTACTCTTTTCCCCGCCTCCATTATTGCCACCGTGGTCTAGGACACTACAATAGCATCTCCTGGATTACTGAAGTTGCTTGCTGAATTCTTTTTAATCTTATTAATAGTTCTGATTATATGGTGACATGACAGTATTTTATTTTTTAAGCTTTAACTTCGGTATAGTTAACATACCGTGTTATATTGGCTTCAGGTGTACGATATAGTGATTCAACAGTTCTATGCATTACTCAGTGCTCCTTGAGATAAGTGTACTCTTAATCCCCTTCACCAATTTCACTCATTCCCCCCCTCTCCCCACCCACCTCCCTTCTGGCAACCATCAGTTTGTTCTCTGGGTTTTTGTTTGTTTGCTCATGTGTTTTATTTCTTAAATTCCACATATGAATGAAATAATATGGTATTTCTCTTTCTCTGTCTAACTTATTTCATTTCGCATTTTACTCTCTAGATCCTTCCATGTTGTTGCTAATGGGTAAGATCTCATTCTTTTTTAAAATGGCTGAATAATATTCCAGTGTGTGTGTGTGTGACATCTTTTTTTCCATCCATCTATTCATGGACATTTGGGTTGCTTCCATATCTTGGCTATTATAAATAATACGGCAATAAACATATCTTTTCAAATTATTGTTTTTGTTTTCTTTGGGAAAATACTCAGAAGTGGAATTAGTGGATTGTATGATATTTCTTTTTCTTAAATGTTTATTAATTTTTGAGAGAAGCAGAGACAGAATGTGAGTGGGTTAGGGGCAGAGAGGAAGAGGGAGGCACAGAATCCAAAGCAGGCTCCAGGTCAGGGCTCGACACGGGGCTCGAACTCACAAACTGTGAGATCATGACCTGAGCTGAAGTCAGATGCTTAACTGACTGAGCCACCCAGGCGCCCCTGACATTTCTTTTTTTTTTTTTTTTTTAATTTCTTTTTAAAATGTTAATTCCAGTGCAGTTAACATACAGTGCTATATTAGTTTCAGGTGTATACTATAGTGATTCAACAATTCTATCTATGCATTACCCAGTGCCCCACGCTTTTTTCCAGAGTGGCTACACCAATTTACATTTCCACAACCAGTGCACATGGGTTCCCTTTTCTCCACATCCTTGCCAACAGTAGTAGCTGGAAATTTTAAGAGCAATCCTTGCGGAGAAAGAACAGAAGGAGTAAGAACCAAGATCAGACTATACATTCATGCTAAGTCCCTGGATGTCAATTATGATTGTATGGAGCATACCCCCAGGAAACCAATACAAAATACAGACAAAAACCAAGGAAAAATCTAATTTGAAAAGATAGAGCTTCGTGGAGTCTGACCTGTGGATGTGTTGGGTTTTGTTTTAATTGAGTGTATCCCCCCCCCCCAACTCTGAACAACTCAGGTGAAAAAAACCTGAAGCTTCAGAGGTGTGAAGTCTTAGAGGACAAAGCCTTAAACTAGCAGAATGTCTGAAAATTATGAGAGGTTCCTGGTAAGCAGTAAACCACAGATGAGGTGAATCCCACCACTACCCAAATCTATTTTTTAATCTTTTTTTTAAAAAGTTTATTCATTGTGGGGCGCCTGGGTGGCGCAGTCGGTTAAGCGTCCGACTTCAGCCAGGTCACGATCTCGCGGTCCGGGAGTTCGAGCCCCGCGTCGGGCTCTGGGCTGATGGCTCGGAACCTGGAGCCTGTTTCCGATTCTGTGTCTCCCTCTCTCTCTGCCCCTCCCCCATTCATGCTCTGTCTCTCTCTGTCCCAAAAATAAATAAACGTTGAAAAAAAAATTAAAAAAAAATTAAAAAAAGTTTATTCATTGAGAGAGTGAGAGAGACAGAGAGAGAGAGAAAGAAAGGGAGAGGGAAAAAATCTCAAGCAGGCTCCCCACTGTCAGCACAGAGCCTGATGCAGGGCTTGATCTCATGAACCGTGAGATCACGACTTGAGCTGAAATCAAGAATCAGACTCTTTTTTTTTTTTAATTTTTTTTAATGTTTATTTATTTTTGAGACAGACAGAGACAGAGCATGAACGGGGGAGGGTCAGAGAGAGAGAGAGACACAGAATCCGAAGCAGGCTCCAGGCTCTGAGCTGTCAGCACAGAGCCCGACATGGGGCTCGAACTCAAGGACCGTGAGATCATGACCTGAGCTGAAGTTGGATGCTTGACCGACTGAGCCATCCAGGCGCCCCAAGAATCAGACTCTTAACTGACTGAGCCACCTGAATGCCCCAGGCTGCCCGAATCTTTGGATGAATGCCAAGTGATGAATTCCCTCCTTATTTTCAGGACCTGTCTTACTATTTCCCACTTTTGGTACTTTGCTCAAGCCATCTATTCCGTCATAAAAATACATCTTCTACACCTATCTTCCATAATCATATCCTTTTTAAAAATTTTCCTCTACGTTATGAGCTACATGAAGGTAGGGACCGTATCTGTTATGTTCAGTGCTGATGCTTTAGTGCTTCTCAGGAACCTTGTACCCGATCACGATGGTGATGATAGCATAGGCATGATACATATTTGTTGAAAAAACGATATATTGAGACTATTCACGATAGCCCTAACTCTTACACTGGGATTGTTGTGGAGTTCGTTATAGACCTCAACACAGGGGATCCATGATTAAGGTAGGTGAGACGGTATAAAGGCACCGGTTTTAAATAAAGAGGACATTGGAGGAGGTGTACCTGAAGCCATGTGGATGGGTTGAGAATGGTCTTATGGACCTGGGGACCTTGAATGAGGTGCAGGGTTTAAGAAAATAATGCACCAAGAGAAAGAGCGTGAGGCTCATTCATGTAAGTGTGAGTGAGGTGCGGAGCTCTGGACAGCAGTGATCCTAACTGTGATATTGGGAAACTTGGTTTGTCGCCATCACTTGTCACGTGTTCTACCAGTAGTTTGTCATTAATAATCTTACAGAACGTATGAATGATGCACTTTGTGTGTTTTAAAATAAAGTGGATTCAAGATTCATTCAGGGATAAAGGTGCTCTCACTCACTTGCCTTCTGATGTATTTTCTGGAATGGGTCAGAAAAAGGTGGGGTTCGCGTTGCCACCTACTTGGGGTCTGTGGGTACTCTGGAGTGTTTGCACAGGAGAATGCCTTCTGTCACGGACTTGTAATAGAGTATAGGGAGGGAAGTACTGTTCTGAGTTAGAGGTGAGTGTTGGAGGAGAGTGGAAGGCCTGAGCCCGGGGTGCCTTGAGGCAACAACGGAGTTGGATTTTCAGGTCTGGGAAAGCTTACCCTTGGTGCTGCGATAAGCAGTGAATTCTCCAGGTGATCTCAACTGTCTCACAACACGTGACAATTTCCAAGGAGGCAGAGATGAACTAGAAACAGAGCCTGTCCCCAAGAAATCGGAAGTATTTAGGAAGACTTAATATTCTTCCCTGAGGCTTGACTTTCACGCCTTCTCTTCGAAGAGCGACCCCCTGACGGACTTCAGCCATTTGTATTAATATAAGGAAAGATAGTCACACTTGCCTGTTGGACACCCTCTCTGTCCTGTAAACTCTGTGAAACCAAGGAGCATTTCTTCTCATTCATGGGCTTCATACAGTTCCCAGCATAAGGAGATAACTCAAAATATTTATTGCACAAATGAATGAAATGATCAATGGATAAAAGAATGAGTGAATGAAAAAGATATCTCTTTCAAAGCTCTGGAAACATTCTGTTTGGAGAGAAGAGGTTATTTTCAAAAGCTGCTCCAGGGGCCCATGAGAAAGAAGTATCGAGAAGTCTTTCTGGATCAGCATGCATTTGTCCGGCATGACCAGTTGCAACCAATTCACTCTTGTTTCCCTGGGATTGACTTCAGAGCTCACGGAATAAAGGCTCTGGTGGCTTTAATGACAGAATTGCCTGGACACACTGAATGCCCAGCAGGCAGCTCTTGGACACAGCAAGGGACAGATACCAGACAGCAATCTTTCAAAGCTCAGAAGCACTTTGCACCAGTCTCACCACAAACTGCCCATTATTTAGACTGAGACCATCATCAGTGTCTTAAAATGCCAAAGGAGACACTCATAACTCGAATCCCAATTCTAGGGTATTTATGTGTGCACCAGGTGGTGGCTTGGGAGTTATGGTGTTGTGTGGTTAGGGACCATGGGGCCAAGGCAGAAGGCCTCGGCTGGAGCAAGATCAACTGAACTTACCAACCTATGACTTTGGAAGGTCAACTTATCTACCTTGAGCCCAAGTTTGCTCATCTACCCCATGGTGATTTTCTAACAAACCACGAAGGATAAAATGACATGTGGGGACGCTCCAGCTGTTGGTTTTAAAATATACTTTATGCCTATTTGGTTTTTTTTTTTAATAATATTTAAGTATACTTCTATTTTAATTTAAGTATTGGAAATGATTTGAGACATACAGGAAGATATAAGAATATATACAAGGAGGCATAAAGAATAATAAATTGGGGGCACCTGGGTGGCTCCGTTGGTTGAGCGTGTTGAGCATGTGACTCTTCGTTTCAACTCAGGTCATGATCCCAGGGTCGTGGGGTCAAGCCCTGTGTCGGTCTCTGCCCTGAGCATGGAGCTTGTGTAAGTTTTCTCTTGCTCTCTCCCTCTGTCTCTCTTTCTCTCTCTCTCAAATAAATTTTAAAAATAACAAAGTGAACATCCATGAATCTACCGTCCATGCTAAGGAGTAAAATCTTTTCTTTACAGGTGAACCTCCTGTATTTATCATACCAGCTACAACCCTTCTCTTTCCCTCAACAGGGGTAATAACTATCCCGAATTTGGTGTTCATCTCTCTTGGATTTCTTCATAATTTACTATTACTTTACCTACTGTGAAACCATATAAGCCATATCATACTACATGCATTCTGTAATTCACTTTTCTGGAAGCTGACTCTATGTGAGCTTCTTCCGTATGGATATGTAGAACTTGGCCCACTCATTCTCACTCCTACATCATAGTCTTTTAAGTGAATATATAACAATTTATAGGCAGTCTTCTACTGGTGGACGTTTAGAAGATTTTGAGGCTTTTTTTTCCCTCTTGGATACATATATAAATTTTCTAGATTTTTGCCAAAGTGTTCTTCAAATGAGTGGTAGCAATTTATATACCCACAAGGGAAGCTGTGAACAAGAGCTCCTCTCATTCTTCATCTTTGCCAAATCTTGGTATGGTCATATAGGCACTGATGTGCAGATCTGTTTGGTATGCAATACTGATCCACTGCAGCCTTAACCTTCATTTTACTCATTGCCAGTGTAGTTGCCAACGTACGAGTTGCCAAATACATGTCAATTTATATTGACAGGCCATCAGTGATTTGTTTTCTATAGGTCACCAATTTTCATTTTAACTAGTGAGAAATGTTTTTTTTTTAAATATTTATTTATTAAATACAGAGAACAAACTGAGGGTTGATGGGGGGTGGCGGGGGAGAGGGGAAAATGGGTGATGGGCACTGCGGAGGGCACATGTTGGGATGAGCTCTGGGTGTTGTACATAAGCGATGAATCACGGGAATCTAACCCCGAAACCAAGAGTACAATGTATGTACTGTGTGTTAGCTAACTTGACAATAAGTTACATTAAAAAATCGATTAATTAATTACTTAATTAAAGAATAAAAAGGAACATACCATTGATATATCAAAAATATATACATTCTATATATATATGTGTGTGTGTGTATATATAATGTATAATGTATATATACATACATATATATACATACATATGTATACACACACAGAGAGAGAGAGAGAGAGAGAGGAGGGCACAAGCTGAGGAGGGGCAGAGAAGGGGACAGAGGATCTGAGGTGGGCTTTGTGCTCAGAGACTGACAGCAGTGAGCCTCATGTGGGGCTCAAACTCATGACCTGAGCTGAAGTTCACTGCTCAACTGACTGAGCCACCCAGATGCCACTTTTAGTGAAAGTAACCAAAACCCAAACAAGTTGGGTTTTTTTTCCCCCTATAAAGAGAGTATGGAGGAAGGCAGTTCATCCATCAGTGCCCCATGCTACTTCTGATGGTGGATTCTTCCAACCACAGTATGATAGGCTCATTGCTTCATGGTCACAAGATGGCTGCAGCATCTCCACTGTAGCATCGTGGTCTCAGGCAATCAGAGAAGCTCTTGTTTCAGAAAAGCAAATCTTTCTCAGGAACCCTCAGGATATCTGTGCTTATAGTGTAATGGCCAGATGATGTCACATGTCAAAAAATTCTCATGAAACGAGGCAATTGAATATTAAGCTGAGAAAATTGGCCCCAAGTACAAATCAAAGCACTCTCAGTAAGAAAGGACAGAAAAAGCCTGTTGATTACGAATCAGCAGTGTCTGCCACAAAAGCATTTGTCCATTTTATGTTCTTTTTACTTTTTGTTTTTTGTCTTTTTCTTTTTGGTTTGTATAAGTTCCTGATGTCTTATGGATACAAATTCTTTTTTGGTGTTAATGTTACAAATCTCTTATTCTTTAATGAATAATTTATGATCATTTCAAGAGATGTGAAAAAAACATTTGGTACAATTAAACATAGATTCATAATAAATCTCTCAAACCAGGAATTTAAAATATGTTCTTTACATGATGAGAATAATTATTTAAAAATCTCCAGTAAATATTATTCAAAATAGAAAAACATTAGAAAAATTAGGGTCAGAAACAAAACAAAGATGGCAATGGACATATATTCAACATCGTATTTCAGGTTTTAGATAGAGTACTATGGACACGAATAATAAAAAACAGAAAGTGAAACATAAAAGCATCATTCTTAAGGATGATACTATTAGTCATATATAAAACCCAAAATAGTCTGTCTATAGACAAATTTAAAAAATTACCAAATAAAGTTTGGTAACGCAACTTGATATATGATACAAATTCTCAAATTACTAGCAGCAAAATTAAAAGCAGTCACAATTTAGAGAAATCCCAAGGAATATTAAGGACTAAAGGATACATCTAATAAAACACTTGCAAAACCAGTATAGGAAAGCTTAGAAATCCTGAAGAGACGTTGAAGAAGACCCAAATAAGTCAAGATACGCATATTATGCCCATAAAGAAGAAGAAAGAGTAACGTCACAAAAGTAGATATTCCCCCAAATTGAACTGAAAGTCAATGCAATGTTTATCAAAATCTCAATGGCAAGCTAACTCTAAAAGATATGTGAAATATATATGAGCACAGGATCTAGAAGAATGAGATATTTCTGAAAAAGAAGAGCAGGGAGGGGGAAAGTGATTTACAAGATGTTAGAATTCATTGTGAAGTTTTAGCAGTTATTACCATGTGGAATTGCTAACTGGATAAACCCATGAACCCGGAATATCCTGGAGACCCAGAAGTAGATCCAATTGCCTCGAAGGTGAGTATAGGTCAGAGATGTGATGTTATGTCAATGAGTACAGAGAGAGGGCTCAACAAATGAAACAGCAAAAATGGTGACCAGTTGGAGAAACACGTGACAATGGTGACTTAGCCACCTTACGTTCTATATCAAAAGCACCTCTACGTGGATCAGAAGTTAAACGGCTTTTAAGTTTATGGAGTGTAGTAACTCATTTTCATGGCATGGTTTTTTCATAATACATGGAAATTCTCGTCTCATGCTGAAATGGAACTTCAAGTTTCAAAAAAGATGCTGTGCGCGTCTTTTTGCCCAGATTGTTCATCAGATTTGATAGATGTGCTCTGGGGTCAAAAAACACGTTAACCTTTCCAGGTTTTGGGGTTTCTATATGTGGCAGGAGCCATTGAGCTACACTCTATAAACTTAAAAACAAACAACAGAGACCAGAGACCAATTAGGGAACAAGTCAGCATTGAGAGAAACCAGAAAAAAAAAAAAAAAAAAAAAAAAAAGATTTTAGTTACACTGTAAATCAAGAAATTACCTGGGGTGCCTGGGTGGCTCAGTCAGTTAAGCGTCTGACTTCAGCTCAGACCATGATCTCACGGTTCGTGGGTTTGAGCCCCGTGTCAGATTCTGTGCTTACAGCTCGGAGCCTGGAGCCTGCTTCAGATTCCGTGTCTCCCTCTCTCTGCCTCTCCCCTGCTTGTGCTCTGTCTCACTCTGTCTCAAGAATAAACATTAAAAAATATATATTAGTCACAAGCAATCAGTCATCATGAAAACCAAAATTATAACTCAGAACACAAGACCCATAAAAAGAAATGGTATAAATAGACTTTGTGAAAATCAGATACTTTTTTCTGCCCACGAGATAATCAATAGCAGTAAGACAAGTTACAGAGTAAGAGACAATATTCACAAATTACCTAACCACCAAGGGACCTGCATCCTGAATATGCTAAGAACCCTGAACAGTCAATAGGAAAAAAGGAAACAACCCTCTATAAAACAAGCACAGCCTTGCGTAGTAAAGATCCCATGCTAGAGGTTATAGACACGTTAGGTAAGGACAGGAAAAGACTTTTCACACCATCGACTGTCAAGGAAATTCAAATCAAGAACCCAATAGATGCCCGACACACACATCTCGATGGCTGAGGTATGAAGGGAACACTGGCAACACCCTCCAGGTGAGCATCCAGAACATGTGGGGCCTCAAACACTGCAGGTAGGAATGAAAAATGAACTCCAGCTCTAGAGAACCGTTGGCCGTTGTTTATGAAATTATACACAGATGACTTAACATGTAACTTGGAACTACCACTCCCGAGTGTTTGCTCCAGAATGAAATCCCATGCTCAGAAAATAAATGGTGTGTAAATAAATTTAAAAAAAAAGTGAAACTGCAATAGCAAAATTTAAAAATTTTTGGAAAAGCCCAGTTATTCTCTTTCTGACACTGAAATAGGCAAGAGTTTTTAACATAAGACTTAAAAAAGCACTAACTTTAAAAGGAAACAGTAGATTTGAGTATAATAAAATTAAATTGGGGGCGCCTGGGTGGCTCAGTCGGTTGAGCGTCCGACTTCGGCTCAGGTCACTATCTCACGGTTCGTGAGTTCGAGCCCCGCGTCGGGCTCTGGGCTGATGGCTCGGGGCCTGGAGCCTGTTTCCGATTCTGTGTCTCCCTCTCTCTCTGCCCCTCCCCCGTTCATGCTCTGTCTCTCTCTGTCCCAAAAATAGATAAATGTTAAAAAAATTAAAAAAAAATTAAATTGTTACTACGAAAAGGATATTAACAGTAGAAAGGAAAGGCATAAACAGGGAGGAGGCAGATATAAGACACACAACTAATGAAGGACTCCTACGAAATAAAAACTACAACAACGAAAACAAATCACCCAACACAAAACTTGGCATAAAACATAAGCAGTAATTTCAAAGAGGAGGAATTAATACTAAAGAAATACATAAGAAGAAGGCATTCAGCCTCTTTTAATGAACATAAAAATGCATTCAATAGATACAGTTTACATCCATTTGATTGGAAAAAAATTATTCAAAAGTCTGATAAAAACCAGATTTTGAAGAATGTATGAATTTTCGTGACTGATGGGACAGTAAACTGGAAGACTGTGACACTATAGTCAAACTAGACATTCACATCATCCATATACAAACCATCAACTTCATTCCCAGGTATAAATCAAAAAAAAAAAAAAAGCTACGATGTACATGTCTATATCAGCAACAACACACACAAGTGTTTATAACAGTAATGTTCCGATGGCAAAAAACTCATAAGAATCTAAATACAAGTCAGTAGTAGAGAGGAGGAATAAATCATGTGAATAATATCCATACGATGGAATGGTATAAAGCTGTCTAAATTAACTACAGTGATACACATCAACATGGTTGAATCTTAGCCATATAATATTCACTGAGAAAAAAGAAAGTCTCCAGTACTACGTATATCATAGCAGCCCTTTTATGAAATTTGCCGAAATGCGTATTCTTTCAGAATACAGATGGGCGAGGCAAAGTCATCAAACAAAGAAAGCGACGTAAGAAGTGTACCTAGAAGCCAAGGTAGTGGTTGTTCTGAGTGAGGAGGGGCGGGGCGATCGGATGGACGTGCAACACATTAGGTATAACAAAGTCAAGATTCTAGTGTTTGTATAAGATGGGATGTTTTCATGTGTAAGCAATCAGACAATAATCACGATCCACGGGTGGATCAAAGGTAAGTGATATATATATATATATCACTTGGTCAATCACTCTTTCCCACCATTCTCTGGGGCTGTCAGTTACCGATTCACTTTGTTCAGAGTAGGATATTTTTATGGACATGAATTTTAATTTCCAATAGAGACACATGTGTCAATCTCTTTATTATCCATGCCTTTGTATCTTGTTTGAAAAATCTCTAGACCTATTTGTTTTGCGCAATTGAATTTTTATAACCATTCATTAGTATCTATCTTCCCAATGTTATCTCCTGACTCACAAATGGGTAAAGAAATGTGGACATATATACAATGGCATATTATTCAGCCTTAAAAAGAGGGAAATACGGCCATAGGTGACAGCATGGGTGAACCTGGAGGAAGTTATGCCAAGTGAAATAAGCGAGTCGTGGAGGAATGGATATTGCAGGATTCCACTTCTATGAGGTAGTTAAAATCAAGTCATAGAAACAGAGAGTGTAACGGTGGTATTCCTTTGTGTGTGTGTGTGTGTGTGTGTGTGTGTGTGTATTCATTTTTGAGAGAGAGAGTGTGAGAGGGGTAGGGGCAGAGAGAGAGGGGAACAGAGGATCCGAAGGAGGCTCTGCACGGACAGCAGTGAGCCTGATGTGGTGCTCACATTCACAAGCTGTGAGATCATGACCTGTGCGGAAGTCAGATATTCAACCGACTGAGCCACCCAGGCGTCCCATGGTGGTATTCACACATGGAACTCTTACATCACCCTTAGGGACTAGATGTCATCTGCACAATTCCATAAGGAAAGTAATTCCTGGGGCACCTGGGTGGCGCAGTCGGTTAAGCGTCCGACTTCAGCCAGGTCACGATCTCGCGGTCCGGGAGTTCGAGCCCCGCGTCAGGCTCTGGGCTGATGGCTCAGAGCCTGGAGCCTGTTTCCGATTCTGTGTCTCCCTCTCTCTCTGCCCCTCCCCTGTTCATGCTCTGTCTCTCTCTGTCCCAAAAATAAATAAACGTTGAAAAAAAAATTTAAAAAAAAAAAAAAAAAAAAGGAAAGTAATTCCTTTGAGCCCACCCTCCGGTTATTAATTTTTTTGCATTATACCAGGGCCTACCTTAGACACGTCTGGTCTGGGCAGATGTGTGAGGTTTGGGTAGGTGGGATCGAGGGAAGGGACCCGACATTGCCTAGGCTCTCTGTGGGGGTAAGTGGCACCTGTGACGGCTGCCCTGATGCATTGCACAATGTAAGAGCTTCCTTTGACCCCGGAGGACACTTGAAGCCTCAAGAGGATAAGGAATCTTGCCCTTTCCTGACTGAGGGCAGGAAAATGAATTGGTCCTCAACATCGCTGAGCGAACAATTTCTCGGGCCTCCCTCACCTGTCCTCTTAGATGTTCATGAGCTAAGGCATGTGCTTCAAAGAAAGATTGTTTCAGGGCATTGAGTGTCAACGTCTTCCATCTGGGACTCCACCTGCTAATCCAGGGCACTTGGTATCTTGGGGCACAGCTAACCAGCCTTCACGCTCCTGACCACGTATACAGCCTGTGATGTGCAGCACCGATGTAGAAGGTTAGTCCGTTTTCTAAATAAATAAATACACCACTGGCGTGTGTTGGGGTCTATTTTGGAATTCTTTAAGGAAACACATTTGTGGAATAACAGCTTGGGTCTACTTTTGCATCTTGGGTTCTGATTCGCTGACAAATGAACTCCTCTGGTCTAATTTGCTGCTAAGAACTCAGGATCCCTTGTGGATTGGGGTTCAAAGTCTTTATTCACCATCAGTAGGTACCAGGCACCGGGCTGGGTGCTCTCAGAGACACAATGACAAGTCAGAAAGAGCGGCCACCATCTAACCGGCACAGAGCTCATTGTTTTCCTGTGTCCTCAGTCCCCCTCACATTAGAAAAGATTCCCCCCTTCCAGTCTCTTCACACGATATTTTATAAGATGTTGCTTCTGTGTAAGGCTCGCAGCTGCCTTGAACAAGCCAGTAGGTAAGAAGAACTCCGAGCAATACCATTGCCAGAGATTAAATGTCGGCTTCCTTCCCCAACTTCGTATGTTGAAACCTAATTCCCAGTGAGGTGGGGCCTTTGGGAGGTGATCGGCTCATGAGGCAGGAACCCTTCCGAGGGGGCATTTCTACCACATGAGGACACAGCGAAGAAACCAAGATGGCCAACCAGGACAGGGATCCTCACCAGACCCCGAATCTGCCAGCCGTGCCCTGATCTGCGACTCCCAGCCTCCAGACCTGTGAGACACAAGTTTTTTGTTGTTTATCAGCCATCCAGCCTATGGTGTATTGAACGGACTGAGACGAGAACGAAGGTGATTTTAGCTTTAGCATAAGCAAGCAGGAAAGGACCTGGAAGGTGATGAGGAGAAGCAGAATGAGTGCTTCATTCGCAGGGGTATTTTAAAATGTTGCAAAAGTAATCCGTGCAAATGAACACACCTTAGGGGTAACGTGGAGATGGGGGGCAGGGAAGGCGGTGCCGGCAGGTGCACCGGGAGGCAAGGCTAGATGGTCACCGCGGCCAGATCTCTGCTCCCCCGTCCTGGGTCCGATTGGCGGGGGATTGGCTCGCCCATCAGCTGGCGGTAGATAGGGAGCAAGCCACAATTAATGCAGAGAGCTTTCACGAACTCACACTTCCCTTCCTGGAATCCCTCAGCCTGTTGGGGTTCTTGAATTTCATTCATACCTCTGCTCAAATGCCATCTTCATAATAAGGACTTTCCGGACCAACATCCCCCCCCCCCCATCAGTCTCTGTCCCTTTAATTCTCTTTATTTTTCACCTCAGCGCTTACTCCCACCTGACAGATGTGTCTGTTTGTGTTGGTTCACGGCTGCAGTCCTAGCATCTAGAGCGGCGTCTAAAACTGGACCAAAATATCCACCCTTCTGTCATGGGACCGGGGTTTTCTGCAGGTTGTTCCTCGGACTCATACAGACTGCTATCTTCTTGGTCCACCTTTGGGCTAATTCCTACAGGTCCCTAAATCGAGGTCTCGGTATTATGAACTGACCAGTAACCTCCACTCCCCAGTAGACAGGCCATTTTCAGAGCCCATCTCAGAACCCCCTTGGAGCTCCTGGCATTATCCACACAGCGGCTACTTTAACCAAAAGCACCTCCAACACAACCGAGCAACTCTCTCCTGACAGGCTGAGTTTTCAAGAAATATTTTACATTTTTATTTTTCTCTCTGTAATCTGATCCAATTAAGCACATGGGGATGGGAGGGAACAGAATACACGGCCAGGATCACATTTCGTTTTGCAGGGCAGACCTGAACACTAGCAAAAATGCAGAGAAACGTGCAAATTAGATCCCCGAAGGCTGGTGCACATAATAAACCAATTAACAGGTTTTGAAACTTGTCGACCTGCAGTCTTCAGGTAAAGTGAGGAAACACGTCTTGAAAGCTGGAAAAAATGGACGAACTGACAAAGCCATGTCAGACTTCCCTGCTCAAGCTGGGAATACTTCTTTGTAGTGTAAATAAAAATGAAAAAGGCACACAATACAGACACCATCAATAGTATGATTTCAGAATTAGCGGCTGCTTTTCACGACGATGAAGGAGTTATTAAAAAAGAAAAGAAACAGAAATTGGCCACAAAGTCAAAGACAAATGCCAAAAAACGATACATTTTGGGCAACGTTCTCTAACCATCATGAACTATGTTGCCAGAAACAACAGAAAGCTACATTTAGAAACAGACTTAAAACAAAAAAGGCCCTTGGAAATAATTTATTGGGACCAAAACAAATCCAGAAAACACAAATATTGACAAGTAATCAAACATAAGTGACAGGACATGATTAAATACCCAACCTTTTGGGATTGACTAAAGTATAAAGTCCTAATATAAAATGCGTATATTGGGAAATAAGAAAGATTGACTATTAGCCAGCTAAGCATCGTGCAATGAGGTTAAGATGAGGACCAACAACAAGCAACAGAAGGCCAAAGAAAGAACAAGAAAGGAAATAATCAAACTCTGAACAGACCCTATTTTCTTCGTTTATAAGGAAAGCAACAGAGGAGGTAATCAGCTGAACCCAAAGCTAGACTTTTCAAAATATCATTAAAACAGACATTTTGGCAAGATGGGACCAGCAGAAAGAAAAGAAACAATATGAGAAATCAAAACAGGGGAAATGAATAGTAGGAGACAGGAGGGAACGCTCTGGAAAATTCCCTCTTGACTGTTCCACCTCTACAGACAGGATTGTTCCAATGAACGCTAACCTCCCACTCCCTGAATTTGTCTTGAAAACAACGGCAAGCAGCTTATTAGGAAGCTGTACCCAGCTCCGCTGCGTTTTAGACAACCCAGGCTAACACAGTAGGTGTTAACCCCAGAGAACAAACTGAGGGTGGATGGGGGTTAACATGCAGGGACAAGGGAGAAGAGAAATGGGCGATGGGCGTTGAGGAGGGCACTTGTTGGGATGAGAACTGGCTGTTGTATGTCAGAGATGAATCACGGGAATCTACCCCCAAAACCAAGAGCACGCTATATATACTGTATGTTAACCGGCTTGATAATAAATTACATTAAAAATTTTTTCAATAAAAAAATAAAACAGCAGGTGCTTAATAGGTGCCGAGCAATCAATGTTGTTGCATTTAAAGACTACCCGGATGCTGGAACCCACAGTTCAGACGCCCCCTTTCTGGCCCTTCTCCAGCCACAACCAGCCCACGAGGGGATGAGTGTTCAGTGCCACAGGGTTTTCTCACCTCGATCCTGATCAGAGGACCCTCCGTGAGCACCCTAGCTGATGCTTCCCGCGCATGACATTCTCTCTTGCTCTATTTTTTCTTATTTCCTAACCCGTCTTTGCACATAGATGGTTTATATATCTGTCTATTTCTATCCCAGATTTTAAAGTCTACGAGGTCATGATCATACTCCTTTGTGCAGTGTGTGTTATAATACTTACGTATTATATTAACATGTGAATTATGTAATACTTCATTCAATTCTCCCCCAACACTTATAAAGAATGCACTATTTTTGCCTCGGTTTTACAAATGAAGAAACTGAGGCACAGAAGAATCCAGGCATTTACCCTCAGGTCACATAGCCAGGCAAAGTGAAAGATTTTTAAGCACTCTTGGGTGCAAGAGTGGCATCATTGGAGGCCATTTAAGCCGTGGGAGAGGACTATCACAAGGAAGGTGTATACAGTGAGAATTTACCTGTCCTGGAACTCCAGGCCTGAGAAACTCCAACACGACAGGGAAGAGTCCAGATAAGGTAGCTGCAGAGATCACTGAGAAGCAGTGGCCTCAAATGTAGGAAGAACGCCCAGAAATCAAAGGAAAAGTATAATTTCTTTTCTGTGATCAAGAACAGAACCGATAGTTTGGGTCCTCTTAGCTTTTCCTGAGCCAATGCTGAGTTTCCCCATTGCGACTTACGTTTATAACACTGGGTTTTGCTTTCACAAATGGGCTGAGGAGAGGACAGCGTCACTGTCACTGGAGCTTGATGACCTCCTGTCCATTCGCTTTCACCTGAACTGCACTCAGATCCTTGCACGCCCTACAAATGGCCTTCCATCTACTTTCAAAGGATAAACAAATAAGTAAATGAGTAAGTAAATAAATGAATAAATAAATCGTAAAGTTGATTTTCATAAACCATGGGCACACGTGTATTCGTTTTCTAGGGCTACCATCACAAAGTACCACAAGTGGAGGGACCAAACAGCAGAAACGTATTGCTACGCAGTTCTGGAGTCTAGATGTCTGAGACTGTGGACCATGAGCTCTCTGCAGGCTCCGGGGAAGGAACAATGTGTTCCAGGTCTAGCCTCTGCTGATTCCTTGGCTTGGACAGCAAAACCTCAATCTGCACATGGTGTTCTTTGTGTGTGTGTGTGTGTGTGTGTGTGTGTGTGTGTGTGTCTATCTCCAAATTTCCCCTTTTGATAAAGACACCCGCCCTACCAGATTAGGACACTTTCGGTCTGACCTCATCTTTAAAAATAATTTTTTTTTAGTGTTTATTTATTCTTGAGGGGGAGAGAGAGAGGGAGAGAGAGAGAGACAGAGTATGAGCAGGGGAGGGGCAGAGAGAGAGGGAGACCCAGAATCCGAAGCAGGCTCTGGGCTCCGAGCTGTCAGCACGGAGCCCGACACATCAGTATGACTTCATCTTCGCCAATTACCTCTGCGATGACCCTATTTCAAAATCGGGTCACCTTCTGAGGTATTGGTGGTTAAGACTTCAACGCAGGACTTTTAAGAGGACACACTTCAACCCACAAGAGCACAAATGTTCCTCCTCATCTGTCTAAAGTGCCACTCTTATTTAGGCCTCCCTCCTTTCTTTCGATCACTAATGTCAGCACTGGGAGCCCTATTACACACCAGCGCAGGTGATGGGCCCTGGGTCCAGAGTGCTGGGCTTCAAAACCAGACTCCACTGACCACCTGTGTAATTTTTGGCAAGCAATTTTTCCTCTCTATTCTCAGCTTCCTCATTTATAAACGTTTATAAACTTGGGACAATAACTGTCCCCAAGCCACTGGGCTATTGTGGGGGAACGAAGGCATTAGAATACACGAAGCACTTAGTTACCTGGCACGTAGTGAGCTCTGGATAAGCTTTTGCTTCTTATTATAATCCTACCGCGTTGCATTCAGGTGGGGTTTTAAGTAATCTCTTCACCCAATGTGGATCAAGAGTCATAGGCTCTACCTTAGCTAGCCAGGCGCCCCCTGGTGGGGTTTTAATTTCCACAGCACGTTCCTGTGTCTAACATCATTTTACCAACCCAGAATCCTGAGTTAGGCCAGTATGTTCAGTCCTCACTTCTAACGGGTGAAGGTACAGAGGTACAGGAAAACAAAGTGCCTGCTTGAGGAAAACCGACGAGGCAATGGCAAAACGGTCCCAGACCCCAGGGGATGAGACTGTCAGGCAGTTCTCGTTCATCGACTGTTTGCATGGCTGAGAAGATTACATTTAGCTATTACGATTCCATGACAAGCCTCTCAGTGGGCCACGCCTTGAAGCAAAGTCTTAAGTCCAATAAACCCCGAGCTGAGAAAGTACACGATGGTATCGCGATTTATAGACATGAACCGTCTCCTCTCGTCGTCAGAAACCCAACCCACTTCTTCAGGGTCTCTGGCAGTTCTATTAAATTTGTCTATGATATGTTATGCCTGAAACCTTTAGGAGGGGGATGATTGCAAATTGCATGGGCTGCTCGAGTCTTCTGGAAATTCTGGGACGAGAAGTGGTGCCATTATGTTAGCTTTTGAAATTCACCCAGAAATGAAATGACTCCTTTTTTTTTTATGTTTTCCTCCTTTAAGGCTTTCAACGCGGACCACAGGAGTGTCTGAGTTTTTGAAATTGCTCTGCATTTGCAATTAGGACTCCCGCAGTGCCTCAGGAATCTAATTATGGTTGGGGAGTCATAGAACAATATGCGAGCCTATCCTGGTCAAAACAGTATTTTACTAAGTTCACCGAAGATAAAGACTGAATAATGCGGAAGTGTGAAATCCTCAATTATGCATTCAGTTCCAAGGAAAGAGGTGCTCCTTTGCCAGCTACTTGAAGTTTTCTCGCCCTAGAAATATTGAATGTGAACCCTCTGAGATTTCTGGAAAATGCAGTTCTAAACATGAATAAACAAGATGGGACGACTCCACGACAGTTCCCTACCAAGGCAACCCATTCATCAGTGACAAATGGTAGCTACATTTATCATGGCCAGCACTTGGTGATGTATATAAATGTTGAGTCACTATGTTGTACCCCTGAAACTAATATATTTGTATGTCAACTGCCCTGCAATAAAAACACAGACACACAGCTAAATAAACAAGTAAAAGCATGAGGAGGTGCTGTGGGCCAGTGGAGAAGTGTGACCAGACCAGGATTCTAGGGATTTGAATCCTTGTTCTGATTCTTTTTCGTTACGTCTGAGCACAGGGCTCCCCCGGCCCTGGGACTCACTTCCCTCCCTATTGATGGCCTGGTAGCACGACCAGATGATGACTAGTACTCCCTCGGGTCTAGGATTTAATGGTTCTAGAGTTCTTGGAATTAAATTGTGATGTTATCAGTCAAGGCTTTCCAATTTGGGATTTCTAAATCAATATAATTTAGACAAACTACGTAACAGAAAGGCTGATAAAAAATTGCCAGGTTTTGTCTTTCCCAAATAAGGATATTTTCTTAAAATTTTTTTCTTTACATTTATTTATTTTTGAGAGATGGAGAGAGACAGAGCACCAGTGGGGGAGGGGCAGAGAGAGAAGGAGACACAGAACCCGAAGCAGGCTCCGGGCTCCGAGCTGTCAGCACAGAGCCCGACGCGGGGCTCGAACTCCCGGACCGCGAGATCATGACCTGAGCTGAAGTCAGACGCTCAACCGACTGAGCCACCCAGGCGCCTCCCAAGTAAAGATATTTTCAAAAAAATACTCCCATCTACCAAAACCATAACTGTCTCACATAAAAGACAAGACAATTCAGGACTGACATTTGAAAAGCAGCAAAGATCATCTCCAATAAGGAGAAGACTATTGGCAAATTTATGGCACTGCTAGCACACACACGCATGTGTGCACACGCATCGTTGGCCATATTCTTCCCATTTTTCGCGGTCGGGTGAGAATTTTATCACGCGCCAGCATTTGTGATCTTTTGGGGAGTAAAATGACCAGAGGTGTAATTGGCAAATGTATCCGGATGATCAAACTCAATTTGTACCCCAGAAAAACGTTGGCTTAACCAATTTGCTTATACACACAAAAAGAAAGGAAAAGACCCCAAGACCCATGGGAAAGAGAAAAAAATAGATGAGTCCGTTTAACATCTGTTGGTGTCTATATGAGAGACTACAAGGTGATACCTAGATACCTGTAGAAGTTTGATTGCACAAAAATGATAGCCGTAGAAAATCTGGGGAGAAAATCAGCTAGAAGGGAAAGACTTCACAGGTACCAAATAACAATAGAGTAAGATCCTTAGCACCCATTCCTCCGGTATGATCCAGCGGTGGAAGGAAGAAGTCCTGCACACGTCTAATTTGAGGAGGTGCCTACATGGAGTGAAAACAGGTAACCGTGAAGGGAGAAGGGCTTTTTTGATTTAATGCAATTTTTATGTCAGAAACCTATAAATCCAAGTATGTTTGAGAACTTCTGGGCAAGTTCCAATCTGTAGTTTCTTGAAACTGATGACATTTACCACCTTGAAACTGATGACATTTACCATTTACAATTTACCATTAGCGAAGGTAATAAATCCTGTGCTTGTAAAAGCTCATTGCTTTATATCTTCTGCCCATCGGTCAACACCACTGCCCGGAGGTAAAAGGTGCCTGGTTTGAGCCAGGGTTTTCTAGGCCACCAGTAGGGGAAATGGTTTTGTTGGCCTCTCCTTTCTCAGAGGATGGTATCTGATTAGACAGGAAGTTAGTTTAGCACCAGCAGCCTGTAGGAAAGAATGTCATGCACCTCGCAAAAAGGAACTTTGCTCTATCCCTTGTTCATTTAGTCAGGATTGTTTACTCGACAATTACTCTGAGGCAGCCATACTCCAGGCACGGGAGACACAGCGATAGAAAAATCAGGGCCCTGCTTTTTTGACATTTCCGGTGAATGGGCGAGAGCACAGATGAACCTGTAAAATGCAAGGCAGAGTGAGAAATTACCATCTCAGAAAGGAGATTGGCCTCAGGAATGCATAACCTGATATCCCTGCCTGCAGGAGTGAAATGGAGGCAAAAGGGAAGATCATGTATGAAGTTGTTGGATGATCAAGCCTGCGTGGAACACTCCGAGAACAGCGAACACTGGAGGGTGATGGATGCATTCATTATTATTCTTTTAAGGGAACAAGGAAGTCCATCTAGGAATGCAGAGATCAAAAAGGAAGATAGGGCATTTTTTTCTATGAGTTGCCAACAGGCGGTAGTTTAGGGGCAGGATAAGTGGATTTCCTGGAAAGTTGCTGCACTTTCTGCTACAGGGTTGGAAATTTTTCTCGACAGAGAACCCTCCCTTCGTGCACTGTCAGAACCACGCCTCCTGGCGTACCCATGTCCCTAACTCTGAGGCTTTCAGAGGCCCATTCATCCCAGACTGGTGGGATCCTCTCAGCCCCAGGCTCTGACCTTCCATTCTGACTGCAGTGGGGGGAGGGCGGTGGGGGGGGGCGGCGCTGGTATTTGGTGGTTCTCCATCATTCTCTTTTAGAGTTCCTGGTACCTTCGAAACCATGAGTAGGTTTCTTTTTACTTGTTTTGTTTCTCTTATCAGCTAGAACCCGGGATCCACACAAAGTGCACGGCACACTTACATGTTACGTCGCATCCCATCTCTACGGGACCCTGAGGATTCACCAGGGGAATGTGCAGAGGTCGAAGCCTCTTCGTCCTTGAGCTCTTCATTACGAAGCGGACGTCCTGCTGATGACCTTCCCAACTATTCCTCCTCCCTCCTACCAGCCTTCTCACAATAAGAATCACCCACTCGGAGGAGTGCACAGGTATTAAAATCAAACATGGGCTTCTATAAGGGCTTGGTAGGGAAATTCTCTTGTACTTGCTTGGACAAACCTCCTCAATCGCAAAATCTGGATGTGTTTTGCTACCTTAAATTCCAATGCAATGCAAAACTCACTGTGCCAGCCTCCCTGATGAGCTGTCATGCCTTGTTTGACCACCTTTGCAAACCGTGCGCTCACCGCTTTAGAAAGTAGCTTGTTTCCCAGCAAGTTCGTGCCAATTAGTAAAAACGACTTTCTCATATTCAAACGAAATCTGCTTTCTGGTAACGCTTATCCTCTCTCTTAATTCTTAAATAACACAGAACATTTCTATCCCCCGTCCACATGATATCACTTCACATATTTGAAATCAGCCAGGAAGAAAGCCCGATACCTGGAGAGGTTAAGAGACGTGCATTAAGTCCATACAAAATGTCCACATGCTCAGAATAGCCAACGTCCTTATTTTAAAAAAAATTCCAAGAATTTTACAGCACAATTCTATAATTATGCCTTGAAGAGACACTGAATTACACAGGAATCTCTCTTTCCACATCAAATGACCTTAGAACACTACTGGGTTTTTTTAAGGTTTTGTTTGAATCAATATAGCTGTGTCTTTCCTTATTAGGAATATCTGTGTTTGCTAATTTCAGTCCGCTTCTCTGGGACAACTCCTCACTTCTTCTACTGTCTTTAATCCATAGTGACCTATTTGCAAAGAAAGCAAATTAGCAAACTAGGAATCAATAGGATTTGAGTAATGCTGGCCAGTGAAAAGGAAGGAGTCAGCCGGCCATAGGCTGCACATTTTAACTTTTAAAAGATGCTTTTCCATTCTGCCATCCTATTAATTATGCTCTGTCATCACTCACACAGCCTTTCATTCATGTAATGGCAATTCTGTTCAGGGTGTTTAAGGTGATGTATCCAACGAGATGGGCAGTTGCAAATGCTTTCAGAGTCACAGAGGCCCTCTTTTAGTAATGAGGTCAAGTAATTGTCCCTCTTAAAGGGTTCTTGAGTGCCTTTTAGCAGTTTCTCAAATTCCCTCTGCTTGTTTGTGGCCTGTAAAATCTTACCAGCTCACTCCATGCACTGTGAAATTGCAAACTATCTCATTGAATCGGACTCTTTGCCAATTTCTTTTTTTTTTTTAATTTTTTTTTCAACGTTTATTTATTTTTGGGACAGAGAGAGACAGAGCATGAACGGGGGAGGGGCAGAGAGAGAGGGAGACACAGAATCGGAAACAGGCTCCAGGCTCCGAGCCATCAGCTCAGAGCCTGACGCGGGGCTTGAACTCACGGACGGCGAGATCGTGACCTGGCTGAAGTCGGACGCTTAACCGACTGCGCCACCCAGGCGCCCCTCCAATTTCTATTTTAATGCATGAAGAAAATTCTCTAGTGCAAGCATTTGGTTTCCCTTGTTGGGGCAATGAACTCCTTTGAGAATATCATAGTCAACTCTTTCCCCAGAAAAAAAATTGCTTTTTCTGTTGCTATATACGGATCCATGGATCCCCGAGACCCAACCGTGAAATTCTTAACACCCATCGACACAAATGTACACTGATCTGAAAGAATCTTATAATCTTCACATCAGCAATACAACCCCTTAATGGAGTCGGTTGCATCAACATCTAGTTTCCTTAAATGGGTAATGAGACCCTGGTTTCCCTAAATGGTCAATGAGATCTCCTTTCTAGCTCTGGCCGGGTGTTTTCCCCAAGGATATCATTCCAGTTGTTATTTGAGGTCCAGCTCCCAGTGCCCTGATTCCTGAAACCATCAAGTCTACTTTGCCCAACTGATTATCTCATCTGTATGTGTGTGCCAGATACTCTAGAAAGATTTGTCTACTATAAATCCAGTAAGATCAGCACCCAACTCCTTGGTAACGCTCTCCACAATAACACAAATTATTCAGCTTTGATGACAATGGCTACCATCTTTTATTGGTAAGACAGATCTGTCTGATCCCCAGGGTCGCTGGGAGTCTGATCCCGAGAAGGCCTGGAGTGCACACACTTCTACAAGAGCTCTGCAGCCTGAAAAATCCTGGGGAAAAAAATGCACAGAGCTAAATTTTGCTGTTGAAGGAGGCAATCTTGAGCTCTAAGGGTCTAGTTACTTATGCCAAAACAAAAGAGCCAATTTAATAGGATAATTGCCTATGAAAGGGAATTAAATAGAATCAAAAGAAAAACTGAAGCCACAATATTCTCTTGCCTGCTACAGGAGCAAAGCTAATTGTTTTCCCTCTGCAGTTTCTTTCAGGGTGTCTCATCCCAGCTAATTTTTCAAGTTATTTGAATCACACAGCAGATACTCATTTTAAGTCGCTAGCGAGTAGGATTTCTCTAATTCTGGCTCTTAGAGTCGATTGTTTAACTCGGATTCACTGCTCTGGGTTGAAAAAGGAGATAGCAGAAGGTATACGCTGGAAGAAGGCAACATCACGAACCGTTGCGGAGAGTTCAGTTCTCGCGTGACACCCCAGTGCCGCGGTGCTGCTGACACCACTTTTGTAATAACGTTTTCCTTTTTCCTTTTAAAGGGAAACTGGATGTAGGACAAGGAGAACACAGTTGTGCTCTGCTCCGCGGCGGTCACAGCACAGTTAAAACACCGTGATCGGTTATTAGCAGCTAACTTCGTGAGGAGCTCTGGCAAGTTGGAAGGGTTCCCCAGAACAAGCAGATGGCAGACAGACCTGTGTCAAAGGATGGACTGATGGTACCCCGAGTTAGCGGGGCCATGGGGGAGAAGCTCTCTTGTGCACTGTAGACGTGAACGTGCACCATGGCACGTGTCTCAGGGGACACCTTGGGGACACACAAGAACCATACGTGCTCTGCGACAAAACTCTCACCCCTCTAGAAGTGCATTCCAAGACAAGAACTGTCCGAGTGCAGCCAAGATGTTAGTGTTGGAACTTTTTGTTGGTTTGTTTTAACGTGAGCTTCTGGAAATGACATTCATTTTTAACATGGAGATTCGCTAGATAATATGACTGTTCACCAGGGTACACTCTGCAGCCATCAGTGAAATTTTGGAGCACTATTTATGGGCGTGTCGTCTCTGTACGGTTATTGAGTTGCTTAGTGAAAGAAAGGAGATGAAGTAGACATTCCGGAAATTTGACTTCTGAAACCTTCGCACAAACACCTTTTTCTAAACTGCACTTGGGCCAAGATGTTACTTAACTCTCTTCACATGCTGGATGGCACGTTCCAAGAAGCTTCTCTTACGATTTTGTCAACTGGTCTTCAAATTATTCGAAGATATGCTGAGGCTCAAAGCACCCCACATGTTGAGGGAATCGGTCATAAAAACTTTACATGTTTCTTTTAGGGGACCATTGGTTTTTCAAGGGAAGGTAGCCTCTGAAATGTTTGCTACTTTGGCATGAAACTCACAAGAGCACTTGGGGATACAGAAGTAAGGGATACAACAAAGCCATGAATGTGGGCGAGATTGTATACAAAGAATGCAGGGTGAGGAAGTCAGAGGGCCTGGAACAGAAACCCACTCAAGGACACTCTGTGCACAAGGGGTGGATATTGGAATACCAGCCAGCAGAGCCAACTGAATTGAACCAGCTGGTGATGCACAAACAAGAGACAAAGCTAGAACTATGGAGAGGGACTTCACCAAGTCAGGAGAGAGGAGCACAGAGGTCAGGTAGACAGAGGACTGAAGCACACTGACCATCCCTAACCACCAGAGACCACAGGTGACCTAGCCTTTCAGGAGAGAATGAAAGGGAGGCCAGATCGAAGTGGGTTCAGAGGCATGAGGTCAAGAAGAGGGGCCAAGGAATGCAGACAGTTTTCCATATTTGATCACGCAGAGGAGAGGATGAAGAATTAGCTAAAAGGGAATGAGAAGTTGCTGGAGATTGTGCTCCCCCTTCTCCCCTTTTGCCCTCACCTGCTTAACAAAGGGAGAGGATGTTCAGATGTTTAAATGGTCCTGGAAGGAGCCAGTTTCTGAAGGAAGAGGGCATACGGAGTGCATTCTCAGCAGTGGGTGGGAGGTATGGGCCACAGCACAAGGTGGATCGTGCTTTGATGGGAGACAAGACTTGCTTTCCACCAAATGCAGATAAAGGCTGGGGAAAGAGTTGACCAGCACAGGGCTGCAGAAGAGATGGGGCTGGGCGACAGCTGAGACAATGGAACTCGGGAAGCAGACTGGCCGAGGGGTAATGCCCACGGCACAGGGGAGACCACACCTTGAATGTCTAGAGGCATCAGCCCGTGAGGTTGTATCGTTTCCTCTGGCCTCATCCAATCAATAGCCCAGGGGGAGAGAGCAGGAGTATAGTCTCATCCTCTGCCCAGTGAAGTTGAACAACTAGGCCAACATCACACAGTGAGTTCCTTCATTAACAGCTATTTATTGCACATTTTTATGAGTCAGGCAATGTATTTTAAGCACCTGGGGATGAATAGATGCCTCCCACCCTCCCAAAGTCTACACGTAACGGAATTTCCATTTTAGTGGATTTCATTTTAGAATCAGACTCATACTTGTAAAAAATTAAAAACCTTTCAGGGTGCCTGGGTGGCTCAGTCGGTTAAATGTCCGACTTCGGCTCAGGTCACGATCTCCCAGTTCGTGAGTTTGAGCCCCATGTCGGGCTCTGTGCTGACAAACTCAGAGCCCGGAGCCTGCTTCAGATTCTGGGTCTCCCTCTCTCCCGGCCCCTCCCCTGCTCACCTTCTGTCTCTCTCTCAAAAATAAATAAAACCTTAAAAAATACACTTTGATTTCCCAGTGATGAATCTCTCTTCCAGCAGCCTTCAGGAGAGAAAAAAGAAGGCCTTAAACTTTTGAAGTAAACACATAAAATGTCAGTGGAATTAAGGTTTGTGCCATACACTTAAAGCATACCTGCCACAACATAGACTACGCTCTTAGAGCACATTAGAGCACATTTTCTTTTTTTTTTTCTTTTTTTTTCTTCTTATTTATTTATTTTTTTTAATTTTTTTTTTCAACGTTTATTTTTGGGACAGAGAGAGACAGAGCATGAACAGGGGAGGGGCAGAGAGAGAGGGAGACACAGAATCGGAAACAGGCTCCAGGCTCTGAGCCATCAGCCCAGAGCCCGACACGGGGCTCGAACTCCCGGACCACGAGATCGTGACCTGGCTGAAGTCGGACGCTTAACGGACTGCGCCACCCAGGCGCCCCTGAGAGCACATTTTCTTAATAATGCATGCAATTTTTGACACTAGGTTTTCTCCTTCTGGACTCTGTGCACTTTTAATTAAGGGGATGTTTATGATTCAAGTTTATGGTTTCAATGCCTGGCACAATATCTGGCATATATTATTATGCCTAATAAATGTTTGTTGAATTAACGAATGCATTAGTTTAAACATGACAGTTAGATAAATGGAAACAGTGATATATAAGAAGAAGCTGAATGTCACATCAACGGAAAATATAATGTCTCGGGATAATCTTTCATCCTGTTCAGCACTAGACACATCTAGAACTCATCAGCAATGCCAGATGCATCCATCATTACCACACAGTATAAAAAAAAAAAAAAAGAAAATCAACAACATAAAAACTCTGCATAGTGGCCGTAAAAAATATGGAAAATCTAGAAGAGGAATTATAACTCTAACAAAGTTAATTTCAGCAATCTGCACTCAAGCTGCAAGCTTTGGGGTGTTTTACCAACCTTCAAACTCTTGAACATCCAATAAATTTTGAGTGGAAGGTACACTTAGCCATGAAATACAGTTACGACCTTGATGTATACTGGGTAATTTGGGGCCATAAAACTATGGGAAAGAGAAGAAACAAGGTTGTTCGCGGTGTTGTTCTCCTGAAAATAAAAAACAAAAATTGGTGAGCTAGGAGGGGTCTCATTTTCACAATTTTTTCGTCTTTGCAATCTGTGTAAATCGTTGAAATTCATTAATGCTCTGATTATATATAACACGAGCATTCTATTAATAATGAACATGACAGTTGTTTAATTAACGTGTTTAGTTGGAAATTCTGCAAAGAACATAGCTTTTAGAGACCTGATTCAAATCCTGGCTCTGCCACTGGGATGTGTGTGTGTGTGTGTGTGTGTGTGCGCGCGCGCGCGCGTCTGTAATCTATTTAGCTGCTCTTAGTTTCAGATTTCTTAAGATAATAATTGCTAGGCATGGTCATTCACAGCTCCCTTTTGTGATTCCTCCTGAAGGACCATTTTTCAAGAAAGAACTCTTTTCACCTAAGCTGCTATGTTCTTGGTCATGTAGCCTTACCCTTTGGACCCACAGAAGATTAAACCAGTGGGAGAAAGTAACTGTTTTAACCGCCTGCCCCAAGTGGGATAATGATGATGATCTAATCCAATCAGACCTTCCTTGGCAGATATTTTAATTTTTATATGGCACTACTTACTATCTAGTAAACACTGGGCAAACAGTAACTCATTTAATACATTTAACAAGTTATGAGGCAAGCCCTATTATTACTCTACAGATAAGGAAACAGGGATTAACTTTCCCAAGAGGCAGGAATTGACAAAGCCAAGGTTTGATCCCAAGCATCCTGGTTCCAAGTCTGTGCTTTTTAACTACCAGAATACACGAGAAAAAAACGTGACTTACAGAAAAAAGGACAATTTGCATCAGGTGCAGAATTAAAAATATGTATCTAGGGGCGCCTGGATGGCTAGGACCATTGAATGCCTAACTCTTAGTTTCAGCTCACGTCATGATCTCATGGTTCATGGGTTCCAGCCAACGTTGGGCTCTACCCAGTCAGCACAGAGCCTGCTTGGGATTCTCTGTCTCCCTCTGTCTGCGTCCCTCTCCCACTCATTCTCTCTCTCTCTCTGTCTCTCTCTCTGTGTCTCTCAAAAATAAGTAAATAGATGTTTAAAAAAATAAAAGTATTTATCTCATTCGCTCAGTTTATTCATTCAGAAGGTTTCCTAAGGACCTGGAAATCTGCTCAGTTCTGGGGCTATGGTGCTGGTTAACAGCTGAAACAGACAGGGCTCCTGACTTCATAGAGCAATGGCTACATGTGGGAGGAAGAGAGGGCAGTAATAATACGCCATCACAAAAATAAATGTGGATGATGAGGCTTCATAGTGAAAATGTGTTTGCATGCATACGTCTCTCTTCTAGTAGGCTCCCAAAGCAACCTCTAAGGATAGGATAGTTCCTTCTACATGGGAGGGGCTCAATAAATATCCCTCGAATGAAATTCATTTAGAAGTTAAATCATGTTAAAAAAAAAAAAAAACTCCTGGCGTTGAGAAAGAAGAAACTATATTGAAATATAGGTAAATGTAGAGTCAATTATATTGGAAGAAAGTTTGTGAACATTTACAAAAGGTAAGCTTCCGTTTCCTATAATATTAATTTTTGTGAAAGTCTTGTTTCCTCATTCATATGGAATCTAAATGAAGTGTTGAGCATATTTTTCTCCTCTGTTTTAAATGTCTTTACGATAAACAATAAAAAGTAAGTGGTAATATTTGGGGCCAAATAATGAAAATGTATAATTTTATTGTGAACGTAAAGGGACGAAGATTCAAAACGTCGAGACCTGCACCATAAGTCAAGCAGGCATAATGGCCCCAGTATCTCCAGGAATAAAGATTAAACGACTCAGCCTGTCTTCAGGGGTCTCCATAACCCCCATTTGACCACCTCTCTTCTCCACATTCCCTGTGCTCCATACGTAGACCTTCTGCTCTGCAGACTCTCTCCTTAGCCTTGACCCTTCTCTCGTAATGGTCCATGATCTTGGTGTCATTGCCATCTTTGTTTTCTTGTCTTACCCATCCATTAAAGCCAGCAAAGCTCTGCTTCTTCTGGGATTGCTTCTGTCTTAGAAAGCCAATTCTCCATGGTTTCATGACTTTTGTTTTATGTGTGTGTGTGTTTTTCTTAATACGCTCTGCCCACGATACCTCGTTACATCCTCCTACATATCCAGTACATATCTGCCACGTAGGATGGTACTCTGGCAAGTGCTGGTAATGCCTTTGGGTCCATATTGTGGAGTAAGCTCCAAATTTAAGTTATACATTTATTGTTCATTGTGTGGCAGCTGAATGTGCCAGTCCTGGCCACGTCAGAAAAAGATTGCATTTTCTATCTCCATCACAATACAGTTGGGTCTTGGGACTAAATGATGCTCAGAGTAATGCAGACAAAGATTCTTCTTCCCTTGCAGCTGAAAGTAAAGGATTATAGTGAGCAGAGCCACATGAAGGAAGGAATCTGGGTCCCTTAACCATTGATCCTTTGGGGGACAGCCATCAGATTTTATAGGACCATGATAGGAGGGAGAAACACAACTTCATGGTGGTAAGCCACTAAGAGTTTAGGGCATTGGCTAGTATGACGTTTTCTGACTGTTTCAAAGTGAAGGAGGGGAGATCACCACCATCATCATAATTATGTTATAAAATTAAATAAGTGTAACATTGTTTTAAGTGCTTTTTTAATACCGATCACGTAATTCCTGAATTCACTGCATCCTAGCTTTTATGCTAAGTACATCTGCATATAAATTAATCTGATTCTCCAAAGTATATAAACTAGGTGGACTTATGCAACCAGACACTCTGCTCTTTTCAATGAATCCGTTTTCTGTTACTTGAAAGTAGGTTTAAGTTGTTAACATTGCCAGCGATATGCATGCAAAGTTCAAAGAAAAAAAAAAAAAGACTGGTTCAAATCCAAAACATTAGTCTTTTATTTTCTCCCATAAATAGCATGTTGCCAACTGAAATCAGGCATTAACCAAGCTATGACTCAGTAATGTGCGGAGTTGAAGTCAAGTACTATGAGTAAAAGCAGCAATTATTCTTCCGGGGGTAACCAATTTGTCAAAAGAGACGTAAACGAATTCGATTTTCCCCTGTCGACTATAAATATTTAGCATTTCTGAACACAACCCATTTGGACTGGTGAGTAACAACTATTGGCTTTATTTATCAAAATACACTTGCCTCTCATCCCTGAGCTATTGGAACATTCATAAAATGTGAGCTTGGGCAGGTGCCTTTTTCCTGGGCATCATACAGGAAACAGGGACAGTTAGACCAGCTGATGTGTAAGTCTTGGACTCGAGCTATTTCTATCTATGGAACAGCAGACAGGACCCCGGGGTAGAGTCAGAGGGTTGGGCCCACGTTCTACTCTTACGTCTTCACCAGCTTTGAATTAAAGGAAATATTTTTATTTTCTAAGCTTGGGTTTTTTTTTTCACTTGTAAAGTGATGCTAATAATGCCTACCACTTCCAGCATATGTGATAATCAAGATAAATATTTGAAGAATGATTTGTGAGGTGGGAAGTGAGATCGATCGATCTATCGATCTACCTATCTATCCCTCTATCATCTATGTATCTACCTATCTCTCTCTCTCTTTGTCTCTATCTATATCACCTATACAAAACGTGACATGTAAATGGCAAAAATATATGTAAATGTCATATGAAATTGCCATTGAGGGTCCTCCACGTGCCACGCGCCATGCAAATCTCTACAGACACAAGGATGACAAGAAGCTTTTGCCTTCTGGATGTTTATCGTGTGAGGGGTCCGGACAGGTGATGCACTCACAATAGAGAATCTTCGTTAAGCACTTGTTATGTGCAGGCTCTGTGCTAATCTCTCTCTTTGATTCATTCACCTGACAAACATTTGCGGGGAGCCCAGGAGGGCCAGGCACTGCGATGTCCCTTGTATCTTCTCACATCACCACGCTGTATTAATCTTCATCACTCAATTAGGGGACAGGCTATTTTGCAAGAAGGATATTGAACCCCACAAAGATTCGGTAGCTTTGGCCAACCTCAAAAAGCTAACAATTAGTAAAGTTGGGTTAGGATCTTACGCTTTTCTGAATTTAGAGTCTGTATCTCGGGGTGGCTGGGTGGCTCAGTCGGTTAAGCTTCCGACTCTCGATTTTGACTCAACTCACGATCTCACGGTTTGTGAGTTCGAGCCCCGAGTCAGGCTTGGGATTCTCTTGCTACTCTCCCTCTCTCTCTGACCCTCCCCTGCTCTTGCCCACCCTCTATCTCAAAATAAATAAATAAACTTAAAAAAAATAAAACGACACCTGTGTCTTTACCGAAAAATTAGTTGCCCGGGAAGCAGGCAGTCAGGAAGGCTTCGAGGAGTGGAGGACAGAGCTATAATCTTGATGAAAGAGATTTTCAGGTAGATAGGAGATGTGGGGAGCCCTTTCTAAGACGAAGGGTTCAGCAAATGTAAAGCCGTGGACCCAGGAAACAGCATGTCACTTTTGGGGAATCTGAAATGTCACCAAATAAGCAGGCCTTTAATATGTGCCAGGCAGTTATTATTTTCTTCAAAACTGTCACCCAGTTGGTCGGATTTATATGCCCTTTCCCTCCTTTGCCATCTCCCCGGCCACTCTAATTACTTTGTCCTTCTCCTCCTCCCAGTTTATTATTTCTTAAGTTGAGATTCAAAAGACAAATGAGTCTGCCATTCTCAGAGCTGGTTGAAGGGTTTTTTCAGAGAATCTGGACAGCAGCCTGCATTGGTTTCAGCTCAGAAAATACATACTACCAAAAATAAACTCGTCTCTGTCTCCAGCTCTGCAGCTGGAGGAAACCGAGCAGATGGCAATGAGGCCAAGAGCAGCCTCCATAAAACACCTTGAAACAGTACAGAAAGGGCTGGCCCCACAGCCCCACCAGGGCAAGTTTGCTCTGTGTGTGTGTGTGTGTGTGTGTGTGTGTGTGTGTGTGCGCGCACATGCCTGCGGGTGAGTGCCCACAACACCTTCAAACTATCCACAAGGAAAGATCAGAAAGTTTATGCAGGAGGAACACCCAGTCCGACTTGCCCCATGTCCTGTACCTGCTATAGATGGGAATTAGGACAGTGGTACAGTGTGGTAGTTAAGGGGAAGGGCTCTGGAGCCAGGCTTTCGGGGACCTCACCCCACGTCTACTACTTCCTGGCTTTGTGATTTGGGGCACCTACAGCTTTGGCTTCTTCAGAGTGAAGACAAAAACTGTTCCTAACTCCTAGGGAGTAAATGGGATAATACATGCGTCCAGCTCCCAGAGGCCATATACACATGACAGCTTTTTGTTTTTCGGTTCGGGAGTTATTATTACTTCATGGAGCACCTTTTTTTTGGTTGGGTTGTTTGTTTCTAATCTTGGAAGAAACCCGTGATGTACCTAGTATTATTCTTTCTTTATCATCGAAGAAAGGAAGGCCCACAAAGTGAGGGTGACTGGTCCAAGGTCACCCAGCAGGTAAGAGAAATAGAATGTGTCACTTCTGGAAAGGAGTTTTGTGGGAGTTTAAAAGTGACCTCAAAGGGCTTTCGTTGAGATTGTCTCAACTCCGTCTTTAATTCCCTGAGGAAGCGCTTGCCGCCCTGACCAAATCGACTCTTGTAGACGTTCATCTATCAGGCAACTCCCTTTGCGGCCTGGATTATGGTGGGGGTTCCGTGTTCACCCTTTTGATTACTGGTTTATGTTCTTCCCCCCATGCCTGGGTGTACCTCCTTCCCCAGAAAGGCAGAACCCTTCACTCTCATACTGAGCACAGGGCTTGGAGGCACACGGAATGAGCGAGCCCCATAGTAATATAGAAATATTACTGTTCTTGTATCTTCACATTCAGGCTCTATGGTCCGATGTTTGGCCACCTCTGCGTCGCCACCACCCCTGTACCTCAAAAGCTCAAGTGGTAAATTAAGGAAACAACATGGGAAGACGGCAGGAACCCGAGTTCAAGGCCAACCGAAACTTTACTTTTTAGCCATGAAAATAAGTTGCAAATAAGAGCAAAGTTGAAAACGCGGCTACGTGTCTTTTCTAGCTCCTGGCTATTTTCCACCGAAGCCAAGGAAGGCCAGAGGCCAGTGATTCCATTCCTTCTAAGAAATCCCCAACGTTGGATGTCGCATGGACACTAGCTAAGCTCTGCGCTCTCTCCTCTTGTGCAAGCGCTCTTGTCCCCCGGCTCGAGGGAAATCATCTCTGGGGAACTTCCCCCTCGTCACCTGCGGGACAGAACCCGTGCAATGAGCCACCCACCCTCCTGGTAAGGGGGATCAGCGGTGTGAGAGCTTCTGAGGGGAGGACAATGCGCTAATCAGCCACAGAACATCAGACAGCCTAGCTCTCTCTCCTGGCCTCCCTCTCCTCTGTAAAGCAAGAGATTTAATTGAGGTGAAGTGTGAGGGCTTTCCCAGGAGTACAAATTCACAGTTGCACCTTGGTCAGAAAGTCAAAGGTATGAAAGTTTGCAAGATCCCTAGAAGTCACTTAGGGAAATCGTCTCTTTGTGCATTTAATGCTCTGGCATTGTTCCAAAAGTCACCGTCCCATCCCTTCCGTCCCATACCCTCAAGCACATCGCTGAAGGTAAGGCGACAATTCAATCCCAGCTGCCAGCAGTTAAGATGCAGTCTTCTGGGGTGCTTTAAAGCAAGATAGCATGCAGAGTTTACACAGGGTCGAGTATGCCTTCCCTTTCCACAGCAGAATAGCATACCTTTAAAAAAAAAAACAAAAACTTTGTAAATTAAAGAATTAAAATACGTTTGACTATAGGAAACTTGCAACTAGTAGATAAATAAGTCCGGCACAGCATGTGCTAGAGTTCTGGGGATCAGAGGGACCCAAGGTCAGTCCCTAACTCTGCCATCTATTATTCGTGTGGCTGTAAGGCCTTGACCTTCTCTCTCATCACCTGTACAGTGGCATCATTATTAATCGCATGTGCTGACATTTGCAAGTTGGGATACAGACAGGAAAGGTGGTTTCAACACCTTCTTGATGTTCAAGACTCACAGCGTGTGTGTGTTTTTGTTTCAATTGGTTCTCGAGTAAAATATATCCTTGTAATAGTCAACAGGACCCAGAGAGAGGAGAGTATTTATTTATTTATTTATTTATTTAAATTTTTGACTGTTTTGTTTATTTTTGAGGGGGGAGGGGCAGGGAGAGGGGGGGGAGGCAGAGAGAGGGAGGCACAGAATCAGAAGCAGGCTCCAGGCTCTGAGCTGTCAGCACAGAGCCCGACGCGGGGCTCGAACCCACAAACCGTGAGATCCTGACCTGAGCTGAGGTTGGCCGCTTAACCGACTGAGCCACCCAGGCACCCTGAGAGTTTTGATTTATTAAATCCGTCACCTTAGGTAACATAAAGAATTCATTGCCAAGGCAAAATAAGTCCTGTCTCAAATCATCCGTGTGAATTTATGAGGAAACAAGCCAAAGAAAGCGGTCACTCCCCTGCATCTCGTGAACGGGCATCTGACATGAGGGGTAAGACGGACTAATGAGAAGCAGGACCAGAAAGGGTCTGCTTGGATGGGGAAGACTGCCAATGGAAATGACAAAGAACTGGTCCCTGGTCACAGGTGAGGCAAGTTCTTGAGGCCCGTGTCCTACTCCTTCTGATTAGTGGAGATAATATCTCACCCAGAGGTGCTGTGGCCAGATGAAGCCATTGCTGTGAGGTCTTCTGTGGGCCAGGTCCAACCTGGGGAGCTGTGCAGACACCCTCACATCGCTGAGCCGGTCTGCTAGGGCTGCTCTGACAAAGGACCACAGACTCGGTGGCTACACAAAGGAAATTTTTTTCTGTCGGTTCCAGGAGCCAGAAGTCCAATATCAAGGTGTCGGGAGGGTTCGTTTCTTCTGACAGCACTCTCCTTGGTTTGTAGGTGGCGGTGTTCTTCCTGTGTTTTCACACAATCTTCCTTCTGTGTCTGTGTCCAAACTTCCTCTTCTTACTAGGATGCCAGTCATATGGATCAAGGTCTACCCTACTGACCTCATTTTAACTTAATAACGTCTTTAAAGATCTTATTTCCACATACAGTCCCATTTTGAGGTACTGGGGCTTAGGGCTTCAACATACACATTTTGTGGGCAGGACACAACTTCCAACACCCACTCCATGGCTAGGAGAATGGGACCTTGTGATTGGTGCCATTTCTATCTTGTCCTTTTGATTCACATACACGATCATGGGACTTTTCTAAGTGCCCTGTGTGGATGAGTAACTGAGTTGATCAAAGGAGGTGGATACACTTGAAAGAGCTGGAATAGGTTCTGAATTACAAACGTCAGCTCCGGAAAATATCAGTACGTGACTCATTTTCGTTGAGTCTCAGGCATTCCTTTTGTGCTGAAGTCACAGTGAAGAGGAAAGGCCTTCACTCGTGTGAAGTCCAAGGTACGAGGCAAAAAAGGAGCCAAGAAAAAGCAATCAAGTCTCCTCGGGGTCAGCGGTTCAAAGGAGGATAGGTGACACAGGAGCGTCTAGTAATTCTAAACAGTGGATTTGTGTTATTCAGACATAAGGGTTAGGGAGAGAAAGGGTGCTATTTTGGAAAGAGAAAAGCCTTCGAGAAAATGACCGACCTACTTCCTCGGGAGAACCTCACCATGCTAGCTTGGTTGGAATCGCAAATGCAAGGAGGCCAGGGTGAAGGAAGAGGCGAGAGTTTCACATGGAGGACCTCGGATGGCGTTCAGACAAGTTCAGACTTCAGCCTGTGAGGATCGAGGAGACTCTGAAGAGTCTGAGGCTGGAAGGTAGCCTTGAGACTCCTGCTGCCTCCTAGGCACTGATGCTGGGGCTTCCAGAGCCTATAGGGAAGTTCAGCAGGGGTACCAGCTGATCAGTGCCTTCGTCCAAACTGAAACGATCTCAAACCTATTTATAAAATGCTGTCTTCTATATTTCATCTGTTCATTTGTTCGTTTATTTACGTGACAAACATGGTTTTTTTTTTTCTTGTTGAGGAGCTACTATATGCCAAGAAGTCTTCTGGGAGTTACAGAAATGAATAAGGCATGGTCCTTAACAATGGTCTAGCATTACATTCTCAGACTACCTACTTAATATTCTCAGTAAGCCAACACCCGCACCACTGTCATTTTTTTCTAGGTTATAACCGATTGCAGATTAGAAGGGAACAACTGCTGGAGGTTAAGACTGAATGATGACTGACAATAGGGAAAGGACCAATCTTCAACCAGAAAAGTACAGATCATCTAACCTATAATGTCTAGAGATACCTTCACACCATAGCTAATATAACTTATTGGCATGCATAATGGTGACTGATGCTTTGCAGAAGGTTCAATCCTTTCTCACTCCTTACCCATTTAAGTAATCACCAAGTTCTATCAAGCATCTCTCTCTATCACTTTCTATGTTCACACCTTCCTCTCTCCATTTCCCCTGCTACCATCTGGGATCATCCCCATATCCTCTTTTGCCTGGATTATTGCATTAATTTCCTACCAGTCGTATCTCTTTCCAACAGCTCTAATCCCAGTCTATTCCCCTTGAAGCTGCCAAGCTGGTCTCTTAGACATGCAACTCTCACTGACCACTTTTTTTTTTTTTTGTAATCTAAAAACTTTTTAGGGACTCTCTATTGCCACGGACATGTTTTTCAAACTCCATACGAAGTCCTTCACGATTGGCCCCTGCAACCTGTCCAGTCTCGTCTCACGACAGAGCACCATTCATTCTTCCAAGTCATGAGGAGCAACCTCCAGGCATTAGTCCACCCTTCCCACCACCCAAGATTCTTTCTTTCCACGATGCATCCAGCAAAACCATATTCACTTTTCACAATTCCATGCAGCTGTTACCTTGAATTGCCTTCTCCGACTACCCTGGTCCAAACATAAGGACTTTGTACCGTCCGTCGCCTCTGTATTCCAGGCAGATTTCACCAGAGCTATTATTTATAATGTCCATTTCTGACATGTATGTTCTGTGCAACCCCAGACGTTGGGCATGTTAAGGCCAGATCCAAGTCTTGTCCACCTCGATGTCCCTAAACCTCAAACAGTGCCTGCTGAATAGTACTTGTCCAATAGACTTGCGTCAGGGAGTAAAAACACAGAATAAATCAATGAATAATGAATAAGTCTTCTGTTTCCTTCACACAGGGAAATGGGTAATGGTTTAGCAAAGTTCCCATCTCAAATCGTTACAACTTCTTTAAAGCATCCTGGGTGTTTTCACAGAGAATTGTCGCTATTTGGTAGGATTCACTGATTCAGAATATCTCCAATTAGAGCTGCGAGGGTTCTGTACTAGTGTGGATTGTCTACGCATCTACTGCCCCAGACAGATAGGTGGGTGAATTCTTGAAATAATGGCCATGCCTTCTCCATCACTGTATCACTCATTTATGAAACAATAAAATGTTGATCACGTATGAAAATAAATGTGCTTTACAAATACTGCGTTTTAAATACTATTTTTTAAAATTGTGGTTAAATATACATGACATTAAGATGACCATTTTAGCCATTTTTAAGTGTACGATCCAAAGGCGTTAAGTACGTTCACACTATTACACAACCATCATGGCCATCCACCTCGAGAACTTTTCGTCTTCCCAAACTCAAATTCTGTCCCCATTAAACACCAGCTCCTCTTTACCCCTTTCCAGCAGCCTCTGGGAACCTGATAAGTGGACGAGCAGGTCACTATGTGTCTCTATGAATGTGACATCTTATGTGAGTGGAACCATACAATATTTGTCCTTCTATGACGGGTTTATTCCACTTAGCGTCATATTTTTAAAGTTCATCCGTGTTATAGCATGGTGTCAGAATCTCATTCATTTATAAAACAAAGCAATATTCCATTGTATGAATGCACCATATTTCATTTATTCAGTCACTCATTGATAGACATTAAGATTGTCTCCACCTTTTGACTACTGTGAAAAATGTTGCTTTGAACATTGGGGTACAAATATTTGAGTCCCTGTCTTTAGTTCCTTTGAGTATATACCCAAAAATGGAATTGATGGATAGTATGGTAACTCTATATTTAAATTTTTGAGGAACCTCCACCCTGTCTTCCACGGTCCCCCCAGCGGCGCACAAAAGTTGCAATTTCTCCATAGCCTCGCCCATACTTATTTTCTATGGTTTGTTTTTGTAATAGCCATCCGAATGTGTGTGGCTTTCTGAATGCTTGTAAATGAATGAAAACGTAAGCCTGATCGACTGGGGGCCCTAGATAATGAAGCCCCAGCAAGCGGGCTGGTAAAGTAAATGTAACGGCAGGGCTGCGGTGGCTTGTAAAAGCACAGACTTTCAGAGCGGTTTCCCCGTCTGTAAAATGGTTTCTCCATCTGCTAAATGGATTTGATGATATCGGGTATGCAGTGTTATTTTGACAAACCAACAAAAATGTCGCTAATTGTGCTCCTGAAAGCGCTACTCCCTAACCTGTGAATAATGGGTGATTGTTCTATTTTCACCAGTCAGGTCCCAGCGACTGGTGGGAGGGACTGGTTTATGAGGCAACTGCCTGTCAAGACCGCTCTCCCCGCCCCAGCACTCAGACGGGAACACTCTGAATTTTCATTTCCCCAGGAATCAGCGGGGGACACTGGTGGGGGGAGTCTGGGGTCTGCGGTCTGCAGCCTGAATCCTCCTATTTTGAGCAGGTGACCTGGCATAAGTTACTTCACCTATGGGTGCTTTTGTTTCCCTTACCTGAAAGTTAGGACACAGGTACCTCCAAGCGCGGTGGTGAGGAACAAATGATACAACGTCTGGACGGAAGTGTGAACGACGTGCAATACATAATGGCCGTATTTAACACTAAATCTCTGTGGTCTACAGGGCGGACATTGGTGTCAAATGTTCAATCGGAGAAGCTAATCCGGGCTTTCATGCAAACCATCCACTGTGTTCCCTCTTTCCCTACCTGCCACGGAGGATCAGTGAGATAATGCATGTGTTTAATTCCCTTGAAAGTGCTTTGGAAAGTATAAAGCACGATAAAACGTAGGTTGTCATTACAATTCTTATTAGGGGTCTGATTCAATGCTATTAAAATTCGACAGCAGGCAGGATGGGAAAGGCAGGCAGATTTCCAAACAGATAATAACTTCTATCAGCATCAGACTGTGTCCAAAGCATGTGTGTCCTTCTGATCAGCAATGAAAATGGCTGCAATTAATTTGACAGCTAAGCCAAGCCCTGAATTAATGGGAAATCGTTCTCTAAGGGACATTTCCCCCCCATGAATGGGAAAAAAAAATGACTCAAATAATCGGGCAGATATGTTAGTCATGCTGACTTGGAAACTGGTATCGGGGCAGGCTTTGTTTATGAGTATTACCATGGTCATCTCCTCATGCATGGGAGATGTTGGGGGGCGGTCACCAGGGGGCACGAGGCAATCATCACGCAGGTGGGGAAACCGAAGATCAGAAGTGAAGCGACACATTCCAGGTTACCCAGCTGGTAAGAAGGGAAACCACACCTAGAACTCATGCTTCCGGAATGTGGCACCCGAAAGAATAATGAACTCAATTCAAAACACAGCGATTCGAGTCCAGACTTTGCTGCTTTTACGAGTCTGACCTCATACAAGGTTGTTATTTCTAGGTTTCGCTCAAGCCTCATTTTACCCGCGCAGGGCATACACTCCAGTTTGTATTTTGTACGTTTGACCTAAAATTGCTTCCTCAGAATCGTAATTGGTTACCAAGAGTGGGTTATTTCCTCATTAGCTGGCCTTATATGGGATCCAAGTTTGACACAGAACAGTGCCTCTTACACTGGAATGTGCTGGGGAGGTACATTCTCAATTCCAGGTCTGATTCAGAGAGTCGGGGTGGTCCCTGAGGTTGCATTTCTAATTTTTCCTGTGATGCTGTTGCTGCTGGCCCACAGACTGCCCTTTAAGGTTCAAGGACAGAGAGAATGCAGAGACCATCTCCCACACAGACCCTTGGACATTTCATTATCTGAAGGATGTCCACCAGCATCATGGAAAATGCTGAGCCTTGCTTCAAACTCACATCAAGAAATCAAAGATGGACAAAGGTTGGTGCTAGCTAAGACTTACGTCCTTAATGCAAGATGCTTTCCCAGCTTAGCCATCTTTCTATCACCATAACAGTTGCCGTTACACAAGAAACCTCAGGGACCTAGTGAGGATAAATCCCCCCGAACAAATCTGTGACTCCAACTTTATTTCTAATTAGAAATCATTGTTTTCGGGCATGGATCTCATCATTTTTCAGGGAACTGTATCTCCTCATTAGCCATGGACCGTTTCCTAACTAGCTAGGGAGGTTTTGATCTCTCAATGGCAAGAAAAGTACTTAGATGTCTTCCTTCTGGCTCACCCCAGCTGCTATTCAGAATCTCTCTTGATCTCAAACTGAAAAAAAGGATGCCACTGAGTCTATAATGACGACAGTGACCATTCATTCATTGCTTACAATGCACAATGCAGTGTCTTAGGCACTTTGCTCTATGACTTTGTTCATCTTTATGATGGCAAAATAGATATTATATTGGTTGCTATTATTAACCAAATTACACATCTAATAAGTGGGGAGTCAAGATTTAAATCTGAACAATCTGAGCCCAAAGGCCACACGCATAACATCCACATGGTTCAAATAAAATTCAAATTCTTATGGTGAAGGTCTGCCATGACATTGCGTCGCATAAACACAGCCTCTCCTCCGGTCTCCTTCACCCTACATGTCAAAGCCCTACTCATGTCTTCACTCTCAGCTCAAGTAGGATTTCCAGTAAATTCTCTTTGGAACCCTCAGGCGGGTAGAAATGCTTCTCTGTTCGCTCCCACGAAAACATGCCGGTCTCTGAACATTGTCTCCTTCAGGACCACCTTAACATTACCCTTTCTGATTCCTAGCTTACAACCGTCACACTTGAATTTGAATACGGTGTGTTTTATTATCTTGTCAAAATGTAATTATTTTCCTCAAATGCTTCACTTTTCCTTCTCTGGCCCTTAACACATCTTTCAGAAAGTGTTCTGTGTGCACATCCATCTCCCCATTAACTCAGCAGAACTCTGAGGCTGTGAAACCCATCCACCTTATCTCTGGATTCCCAAGGCCTAACACTTACTAACAGCTCGATAGATACCTCTGTGCAGCTTACAGATGGGAAAACAGGGGCCCATATCGCGCAGTGAGTTAGGGACAGATTCAGGGCCTGTCCGCTGGTCGCGTGACTCCAAACCACTAATCGTTCCCCTGGGCTCTCCACACAAAATTCACATATAACAGATCACATGGATCCGGCTCCCACGCACACACTTTTCAAAATTCATACTGAGGGAGTTGGGGAATCCTAATCCCCATACCGTGAATGGGAAATTACCATTCTACAGAAAACAAAGGGGAGGACCCGAGAGAACTTAAATATGTTGACACCATGTTTGAAAAGCCTCCTGACCTTATTCAAGTGGAACGAATGAGAGGAACTGTATCAGAAGTCGCTTGGAGGTACCAAACCCAATCTCACATGAACCGGCCCGCTGGGTCTTGTCTCACTTCCATTCAAAGCTAATATTTGGGACTAAATGGCAACTGTTTCCCTTGCAAGTGCTTCTGAATTCGTGAGGCCATTATCTGTGGCATATGAAACGCACACTTCAAGTATCGTTTGGGGCTTACACGTGCTATGGAATCTCCACGAAGAAAAATCACTGGGCTTAGTGAACATTGTCTTTTGGCTATCGAGTCAGTCACGCCTTGGGAAAGACGTAAATTTTACACGATCGTCCATCACTTGATTACCCATTCAGCAAGCCAACAAACACGTATTCGTTCATTCAACACTTTTATTTAAAATATGTCTGTTGTGGGGCGCCTGGGTGGCGCAGTCGGTTGGGCGTCCGACTTCAGCCAGGTCACGATCTCGCGGTCCGTGAGTTCGAGCCCCGCGTCAGGCTCTGGGCTGATGGCTCAGAGCCTGGAGCCTATTTCCGATTCTGTGTCTCCCTCTCTCTCTGCCCCTCCCCCGTCCATGCTCTGTCTCTCTCTGTCCCAAAAATAAATAAACGTTGAAAAAAAAAATGTTTAAAATATGTCTGTTGATGGGGTGCCTGGGTGGCTCAGTAGGTTAAGCGGCCGACTTCAGCTCAGGTCACGATCTCGCGGTCCATGAGTTCGAGCCCCGCGTCAGGCTCTGGGCTGATGGTTCAGAGCCTGGAGCCTGCTTCTGATTCTGTGTCTCCCTCTCTCTCTGCCCCTCCCCCGTTCATGCTCTGTCTCTCTCTGTCTCAAAAATAAATAAAACGTAAAAAAAATTTAAAAGAATAAAATAAAATAAAATATGTCTGTTGAGTTTCTCTGGTACAGGTGCTAAGCATTGGGCAGGGAGGGCACGGAGTGGTGACCAAAACAGACAAGGTACCTACCCTCTCTGTTTCCAGTCTAGAGGCTGGGAATATAAACGTGGTTATTCCTGCCCTCATGGAACTGAAACATCATTCATTCTTTCGTTTGTTAATTCCACAAGTGCATATGGAGAATCTACATACACTTGCACTCCCGCCTGCTGGTGGCTGTGATTGGCTAGTTCACAGAACAAGAAATTTGTTCAAAGAGCAAGGAGCAAGCAGGCTGAATTGACATGCATATTCTATTGCACACATATGGTTCCTAACCACAGTCTTTTTTTTTTTTAACCGATGCAGAATCTACAAGGAGCTCAGGAAGGCTTAATAGAATGGCCCGGTATAATGTAGCATAAAAAGAAGGGAAAAGGCATGAAAAATCAAGCCTGTCACCTTATGCCTGTTCTGTGTCACTTTCACTGTACCGCTGGAGTCAACTCATGACGTTCTTCATGGGTTCAGTGCCCGATTAACATGATAGTGGTAGTCATCTTTCAACACTCTAGATGTTCGCTAGGTATTTAATACGCATTGGATGTTTTCCGATGCGGCAGAAAGAACGTATGGCTCTTCTTGCCAAGTGCTTTCATACCTGCTAAGAACTTGTATTCCAAAGCGATGGCCTCAGTGGATAGTGCTCCTTTGAGAAGTCTGCACTTGCACCGGCCCTAAAGACATCTTATGTTCTTTAGTTTCTTCAGAATTCTCCATCTTGACTTTGTTCGGCCATATTGTTTTAGTCCTGTGGGGCTGATACAACAAAATGGCACATACCGTGCGGCCCCTAAACAACAGAAATGTGTTTCTCACAACTCTGGGCGCTGGAAGTCTGAGATCAGGGCGCCAGCACGGTCACGTGGGGGTTCTCTTCCCAGTCACAGGTTTCTCATAGCGTCTTCACGTGGCAGAAGGGGTGAGGGAGCTCCCCGGGGCTCTTTTATAAGGGCACTAATCACACTCATGATTTAATCACCTCTCCCAAGCCCCACCTGCTAACACCATCACATTGGGTGTTAGGACTCGGACATTTGGATTGGGGCAGGGGCGGGGGGGGGGGGGCGGGCAGGTGATCGGATGGGGGACCACAAACGTTCAGACCGTACTTACAATTCCTCTTGTAACTTCTAGCAATTACTCCTTGTCTGAATTCTGACATCCTTGGGTGTCATCTGACATCCCTTCCCTAGTTGGGTTTCAGCCACAGTAATAAGATAAACTATAAGATCCTGTCCTTCTCTTCTTTCTTCCTGGGTTAAGATTGGCCACACCAAAATATTCTACAGTCAGCCCCTCCTGAGGTTGTGGGGTTGAAATTGTTGCACCAATACTCCATTCTCCCATGCCTTGGGAGGCAGGTCTGAGGTGTGTTCTCCACGGTTCCTCCGAAGTCCCCAGGGAGACTGAACGCCAGATGCCAAGAGCAGTAACCAGCTCTCATAACTCACAGTGACATCGGCTTCCTTGCCTTTGCTTTTACTCTTTCTGGCCTTTGCACTCTCATCCGCTGGTGTCAGTCTCTGGCGTCTGGTTCCATTTTTATGGAGAACCCAAGCTCTGACCACAAGTACAGCAATGTTTTGCGATCCTTTTCCATGGACACGGGACATGACAGAAGTAAGGAAGATATTCATAGGCCAACCCATGGAGACGATACATATTCAGAGACGTGAGCAAGCAGCCAGGTCTGGGGGTACCTGCTGACTTGTGGTGGCCCAAAGCCATGGGAACAGGAGATAAAACGTACACCAATTCAACAGAAGACGTGGATTTGAGTGGCGCCTTCCACCACGTAAAACCAAATCCCCTGAAATATGACATCTTCAGAGAAGACATAGACCAAGAGCTAAACACCCAGATAAAAGAGATAATAAGAAAATGTATTTGTGTTTGCCTTAGCTCTGGCAGGGAGTAAAAGAAACCAGTCTCTTGGGGCGCCTGGGTGGCGCAGTCGGTTAAGCGTCCGACTTCAGCCAGGTCACGATCTCACGGTCCGTGAGTTCGAGCCCCGCGTCGGGCTCTGGGCTGATGGCTCGGAGCCTGGAGCCTGTTTCCGATTCTGTGTCTCCCTCTCTCTCTGCCCCTCCCCCGTTCATGCTCTGTCTCTCTCTGTCCCAAAAAATAAAATAAAAAAACGTTGAAAAAAAAAAAAATTTAAAAGAAACCAGTCTCCCTTCAGGATTTATAATTATGCATTACTGATCATGGTATCTATGGGCTAGAATTAGACTTCTTCTTTGCAAAATATATTTTAAAGGGATCCTAGACCTGTAGGACCCAGGTCTTTCCACAATTCTGGGTCACCCTTAAAATGTGCTTTCTCTTAATTTGCCTTAACCCCTTCCGTTTTGTGCCATGACACCTCTGACATTTCTTCAGTGTGCCTAAAACCCACTCACCCTCCATTTAAAAAACTATGTTATAGAACTTGGGTATGCTTTCTAGACTGTAAAAGACCTGAAAGCCTTTTGAGTGATGGGAATCAAATAGTGGGAATTTCTTAGAATGGAATATCCATCAGACTACTGCGCTTACTCCTAAAAAATTCTTCTGATGTTTCATGGTGATTTGATTACAAGAGAACAACGCTCCATAGGTTGGGAAAACATTGAATGAATAAAAGGTAATATACTTGAAATTACTGTAGGAGTAGATTCTTACTGGCCCCAAATAGGTCTCTATTGATTTTCTTTTAAAACGTGTGGCTTAGAAAGGAAGGTAATAACCATCTTGATTCAAATAGAGATTGAAGTATTTTAGTCTGCTTTGAAATTGGCTGAGAAAGGAATTCTCCACAAATACTTTCACAAATAGAGGGTGTCCTTTGGCAGAGCTGGGGAATAAAGCAGTGACTTTGCTATTTTTATTGGATTGGGGAGTGTGACTAACATTTTGACACAAGAGTGGGAGGTCCCTGTTCTATAGCAAGGTGTTAGTGGGAAACAGAAGTCCATTCCTATTTTACCTCGTTTTATCTGTCTGCACAGCCCCATGCCAACAGGCGGTTTAACATGCCTTCTGGATGAGAGCCAATGTATGCCTTCTACAACATGTATCTGAGCAGCACGAAGACTGATAACATTCTTGTCTTTGTTTTTTCTTTCTTGCCTTATGGAGATATACTTGACCTATAACATTGTGTAAGCTTAGGGTATACAATGGATTAATCTGATGCGTTTACGTATTGTCAAATGGTTATCACCATAGCCTCAGCTAACACTTCCATCGTATCCCATAATTAAATGCGGTGTTTTTCTGGTGAAAATATTTAAGATCTACTCTCTTAGCAACTTTCAAGTATTTAATACTGTATTATTAGCTATAATCACCATGCTGTACATTACATCCGCAGACCTTGTCAATCTGGAAGTGTGTGCCCTTTGACCAGTATCTCCTCATTTCCCCAACACTGTAGCCCCGGGTAACCATCACTCTACTTTGGTTCTCTGAACTGGCCTTTTTGGATTCTGCAGGTAAGTGATATCTTTTATTCTTGATTTATCTATTCCGGTTCTTGACGTGGCTTCATTCCTGGGCTTGCAACATCAAACTCCCTTCCAGAATCGATGTTGTTACCCTTTGAACGAGTGAATGGCTGTGCACAAACTACTCTCCACCCTAATGCTGCCTCTTATAGCTTGTAAGACAGAAGACTTTTTTTTTAAATGATATTAATTTGTTGCCACTAATTCAGATTTGTTTTATGGTCTGATACCTGGTCTATTTTGATGCAGGTTCCATTTGTGCTTTAGAAGAATGTATATTTCCTGGGGCGCCTGGGTGGCTCAGTCGGTTGAGTGTCCGACTTCGGCTCAGGTCATGATCTCACCGTTCGTGAGTTCCAGCCCTGCGTCCGGCTCTGTGCTGACAGCATAGAGCCTGGAGCCTGCTTCGGATTCTGTCTCCCTCTCTCTCTGCTCCTCCCCCGTTCATGCTCTGTCTCTCTCTCTCTCTCTCTCCTTCAAAAAAAATGTATATTTTCTATTTACAGGCATAAGGTTCTACACTTGTCCATTGAGTTGAGTTTGTTGTTGCATTGTTTATATCATCTATATGCTATTAATGTTGTGTCTGTTCCTCTGTCAATTACTGAGGTAAGTAAATGTATTCAAACTCTTACAGTATTGGTGGATTTCTCCATTTCCACCTTGAATTTTATTGATTTTAGGAACTGTTATATCTTTTAAATGAAGTATAACTTACAGTCATTGTAGAGTGAGTTAATAATGAGTTTTTCCTTAAAATCTGTTTGCTTGATTTTAATATAACTCTATCAATTTCGTTGTTGTTGTTGTTGCTTTGGGTTTGCCCAACATATATTTCTCTACCCTTTTAAATTCAGCCTTTCAGTCTTAACTAGTCTCGTAGATTGTATGTAGGTAAGTAGCTCATTTTCTTCCCCTTTATTGCTAAGGCTTTTTCATTCTACAACCTACATAAGTAATTGCAGATTTATTTTGATTTACTTTACCATCCGATTTTGTCTTTTTTTTTTAAATTTTTTTGATGTTTATTTATTTTTGATAGAGAGACAGAGCACGAGCAGGGGAGGCATAGAGAGAGAGGGAGACACAGAGTCCTAAGCAGGCTCCAGGCTCCGAGCTGTCAGCACAGAGCCCGACGTGGGGCTCCAACTCATGGACCGCGAGATCATGACCTGAGCTGAAGTCCGATGCTCAACCGACTGAGCCACTCAGGTGCCCCCTGATTTTGTGTGTTCTATATATCTTGCTTTTTCTAAGCTTTTTCCTCCCTTCCTGCCTTCTTTCGAGTGACCAGATTTTGTTTTCATTTATTGTCCTTCCATTAGTTCAAGATTATGCATTCTATGCCTTCTTTTAGGTTACGCTTCAAATGTTAATATTCATACTAAAGAGATTCTAATAAATTTTTTTACATGTGGCTTCAAACTTGTAACACAAAAACGTAACCTCTCAGTATTGCCCTCTTCTCCAACGTGTCACGTATATTGTCTGTATTTTCATTTCTCTTCATTTTCTGCCACAAAACACATCACTAATAGCTCTAATATTGTTTTACTCTTTTACAGAAGATTTTTATTCTGGTTGATGCTTCTGCCCTTTTTCTTTTTCTTTTTCTTTCTTTTCCTTTTTTTTTTTTTTTTACATACCATTCTTATTGAAACTTAGTCCTTCCCTCTGAACTCAATTTCCTTCTATTTGCAATTCATCTTTTAGAGTAAGTTCATTAAATAAGGTTCTGTTGGTGGTAAAGTGGGTCAGCGCCACATACTGACTACAGATGCTGGAGGGAAACTAGATTCAAAACCCAGCTTTGCTGTTACTAAACCTGTGATTAACTCCCCCGTGCCCCAGTCTCCTTAGTTGTCAAATGAGGACATTAATAATATCGGTCTTATAGAGTACTTGGGAGAAATTGCACACGTAAGATGCTTAGTTTAGTTTCTGGTACAAATCAAACATTTAATATTGTTTTTAAAGACCTGGGGGGGGGGGGAATGAGCATTCAGTAAAGGGTAAACAATCACTGCCGATTATTATAAAACAAAATTTGTTTGAAGGGTTAAAGGGTTGAACAAATGACAGGTATACATAAAAACATGAAATAGTAGGCATACGTCGTAAATTTCTTGTCTCACACCCCTTCCCAAGGCTTTATCATGACATTTTGTCCCTTGGTTTAATCAATTTTGATGTACTTCTCCTACACAAGGACATTTTTCTCCTTAGCACATTGCTTTTAGACATTATTAAAAAACGTTATCATGTCTACCAGAGTCCAACCTGCTGATATCTGCACAAACAGCAGCCCCCTTAGGGCTGCATAACGTGTATGTGCAGAGGGCATCTTTTTGTCATCTTCCTTCATCAGAGAAACGCATCTCTCGTAGGGATAGCCCCCCTAACTCACCTGGCCCTGCTGTTTGGATCATGCAGAGTATAAAGTCAAGAAATCATAGGGCACAGGGGCAGAAAGGATGCAGTGGCAAAAGGCTGATGCGGTAACTCATATCAATCGCCATCTTCTGACAAATTGTAGCTTGCATTATCTATAAATATCTCATCTAAGAACTCTATATTTAAATTTGCACAGAGAAAGAAAGAGGAGGAAGGGACAGACGGAGGGTAAACGAATAATGTCTTAGTAAATAATTTATTACAGAATTATGTTATACAATTTATGTATCACTGAATCCTTCCATAAGTAGGAATATACATTACATGGTCTGGAATCAGCTTGTGTTCAGATTCGGGATTTACTCACTCACGAATATGTATTAGTCCCTGTTACAGCCAGGTCCTATGACGGATGCAGGGAATGCTAAGATAAAGAAGACACTGGCTTACTTTCAGAGTACTTGTATTTTATGGAGTGTAAAAATAAATAGGAATTAAAGAGGAAAAAAAATCCCAAATGTAAGAGACATTGGAGAGCCAGACACATTGAAGATTCATCCTAGAGACAATCACTTCTATAACTCCATATTACACCATCTATCCAGGCTGTGTGTTCAACTTTTCACTCTGTCTTGAAAAACAACCTCCATGAATCCGGCTCAGTTTACAAGGTGACCCTCTCTAATAGCCCTACTATTTTCATAAGGACTGGCTGTAATAGGAACTTACAAAAGTCAGTTGAATGCATGGCTATATCGAATCTTAAAGAAACCAATGCACGGAAAATTTAAGTAAGTTGGCCAATGTCAGGTGACTTCTTATAAGAGAAATCAAATATTTAATCCAGACCTCTCACTGATTATTTTCTATGTTTAATATCCAGAACACTAGGGATGCGTTGTTTTCAGTTTCCATAACATGAAGAATTATTTTTCATTTACATTATACTTAATAGTTGAGATGAAACTGTTTTCTGAGAAATTAAGATCAAGGTTTGTTAGAGCTAGAAAGAAAACCCAAAGTATTAGAGTCATCTTGATATACGTGAGATATCCTTTTACACCATGAGATTGGTTGATTTTTTTAAGATAATAAGTTTTCTGGTTCCACTTGTAAAGAACTTGGAAGTTGCCACTCCATCTTAACAAGTAAAAAAAATGACAAGACACAACCAAGGCAAAATAATAATAATAATATAATAATAATAATAATAATAATAACTTAAGAGACCAAATAAGCATCAGGACCAGTCATGGCAGAAATGTTGGAATCATCGGACCAGAATTTAAAACAACTGTGATTAATATATTAAGGCCTCTAATGGAAAGAATAGACAGCATGTAAGAACAACAGACGGGCGACGTAGGCAGAGAAATAGAAACCCTGGTAAAGAACGAAAAAGACTTGCTAAAGATCAAAACACTGTAATAAAAATGAAGAATGCCTTTGGTGGGCTTATTGGCAGCCTGGACAAAGCTGCAGAAAGAATTTCTGAGCTAGAGGATGCATAACGAGAGAGCTTAAAAACTGAAAAGCAGTGAGAACAAAATACGAGAAAAACAGAATGGAGTATCGAAGGACCATGGGACAATGACACAAGGTTGTAGCATCCATGTAATGGGAATATCAGAACAAGAAGAAAGAGGGAAAGGAAAAGGAACAGAGGAAACATTTGAGAAAATAATGAGTGAGAATTGCCATAAGCTATTGCCGGAAACCAAACCACTAATTTAGGAAACTCAGAGAACAGCAAGAAGAATAAGTGTCAAAAAAAGTCTACACTTAGACATATTACTTTCAAATTACAGGAAATCAAAATCAAAGATAAAGGAAAAATTCTGAAAGATGCCAGATCCAAACCACGCCCCCCCCCATAGAGGAACAAAGATAAGAATTACATTCAACTTCTTTCAGAAACCACACAAACAAGAAGAGAGTGGAATGAAGTATTTAGCATGTTGAGAGAAAGAAACCACACCTAGAATTCTGTGCCCTGTGCCTTATCCTTCTAAGGCGAAGGAGAAATAAAGACTCTCTCAGATAAATAAAAGTTGAAGGAGTTTTTGGCTAATAGGTCTGCTTTGCAAGAAATGTTCAAAGGAGATTTTTACAGAGAAGAAATATAGCATAGGTCAGAACTCTGATCCACATAAAGACAGAAAGAAGGAATAAGTGAAAAAAATTAAGTAAAATAAAAATTACTTATTTTTCTTATTCTTAATTGATATTGCAGGTAACATTTTGTTGAAAATAATAACTGCAACAATGTATTCAATTTTCTAGGCTTATGTATATTATATATATAATATATATAGTTGTGTATGCTTATGTATAAATGAAATCAATGGCAGCAATGATAAAAGGGATTGGAGGAAGGAATTAGGATTATTTTGTTATTATAAGATACTCATTATCTGTGAAATGTTGCAGTGTTATCTGAAAGTACACTTGGGTTAGTTTTACGTGTATGGCAAACCCTGGGACAACTATGAATAAGAGTAAAAAAAGAAGCATAATTAATAACTTAGAAAAGAGGGAAAATGAAATAATATAAAATGTTAAAAATAAAGCCACAAAAGGAAAAAAATGAGTGGAATTTAAAAATAGGAACAAGAATAAGGGAACAGATGGAAAACATAAATGAATATGGTAGATAGATTAATCCAACTAAGTCCATAAACACTTTAAATGTTAATGGTCTAAATGCAGCAATTAAAAGGCAGAGATTATTAGAATGGATCAAAAACATGATCCAATTACATGTTTTCTACAAGAAACCCATTTTAAATATGAAGACAATAGTAAATGTATGGAGAAAAATATGCCATGCTAACACTAAGCAAAAGGAAGCAGCAATGGCTATGTTAACCCCAGATAGATCAGAATTCAAAGTAAAAAGAATTATCAGAGATTGAAAGGCTATTACATTATGAGAAAGGGGTCACTTCTCCAAGAAGACGTGACAATTCTTAATGTGTATTTCCTTAACAACAGAATGTCAAAATAGGTGAGGCAAAAATTGATAAAAGTGCAATGAAGAATAGAGGAATCCACTATTGAAGTTGGGGATATCAACACCCCTCTATTAGAAATGGACAGACCCAGCTGGCAGAAAATCAGTAAGGACAAAAGAGAACTCAACAACACCATTAATCAACTGGTTATAATGGACACCTATAGACAACTTTGACCAATAGTAGCAGAATACAACTAGATCCATGAACCAGAATAGAGAATCCAGAAATAGACTGCCATAAATATCGTCAACTAATCTTTGACAAAGGAGAAAAAGTTATACAATGGAACAAAGATAGTCTCTTCAATAAATGGTGCTGGAACAACTAGACATGCACATGCAAAAAAATTAATCTAAACACAAATGTTATACTCTTTATAAACACTAACTCAAAATAGATCATAGACTTAATATTAACATAAAACTATAAAACGTCTGGAAAATAACATAAGAGAAAACCTAGATGACCTTGGATATAATAACGCCTTTTTTAGGTACCACACCAGAAGCTTGAAACGTGAATTAAATAATTCATAAGCTGAATTTCATTAACATTAAAAACTTGCTCTGTGGGGCACCTGGGTGGCTCAGTAAGTTGAGCCACGATCTCAGGTCACGATCTCACAGGTTCATGAGTTCGAGCCCCTTGTCAGGCTCTGCACTGACAGTGTGGAGCCTGCTTGGGATTCTCTCTCTCCTCTCTCTCTCTCTCTCTGTCTCTCTTTCTAAATAAATAAATAAATCTAAACAATTTTTTTAATTAAAAAACTTAAAAAAATAAAAACTTTTGCTCTGCAAAGGACAGTATCAAGAGAATTAGGGGCGCCTGGGTGGCGCAGTCAGTTAAGCGTCCGACTTCAGCCAGGTCACGATCTCGCGGTCCGTGGGTTCGAGCCCCGTGTCAGGCTCTGGGCTGATGGCTCAGAGCCTGGAGCCTGTTTCCGATTCTGTGTCTCCCTCTCTCTCTGCCCCTCCCCCGTTCATGCTCTGTCTCTCTCTGTCCCAAAAATAAATAAAAAACATTGAAAAAAAATTGAAAAAAAGAGAATTAGAAGATAATCTGCACATTGGGAAAAAATATTGTAAAAGACACATCTCATAAAGGATTGCTACCCAAAATATACAAAGAACTCTTAAAACCTAACAATCAGAAAACAAACAACCTGATTTAAAATTTTGCCTGATTTAAAAATCATCATAGTAATCCCCTATAAGCCATCAGTAACACTGGAGAATGTTTATTGTAGATATACATCTACAATTCAGAAATATATAAGTACACAGATAGTTACTACAATGTTGTTCAGAGTGAAAAGCCAAAGTAGAAAGAATGTGAGTGTTAGTAACTAGAAGAATGGATAGGTTGACTATGCTATATCTACCCTAGAAAATAGCATATATGTATTAAAAAGAATGAGTTAGATCTCAACACCTTTATACGGAAGGATGCCCATAAACATTGTTAAGCAAAATAACAAGTCTTAGAGTAATACTAGATAAAGAATAACTCTGTTTTCAAAAGAGAACAAAAGTAATACAACCCTCTATCTATGTGTAGACAGTATTTCAGCAAACCCAATGGGTAATTCCTTGATGCATTATTTACACCACTAAGAAAGAACAAATGGGTTGCCTTTTCAAATTGTGAGATACCACAGTGTATCATCCTCATTGTTCAATTTTTTCTAAGTGAGAGTCAATGAAATATGGCATATTCAACAAATATTTATATATTGAGGACCTATAACATATACCAGGCATATTAGCCACTGTTCTAGGGACTGGAGATGTACTAGCGAATAGAAGCGTCACAATAGTCTGCCTTCGAGGATCTTGTTTTCCATAACCCACGTTCAATGTTTTAAGAGCAGACCGGAAAATATGGAAGGATACAAGTCAAAATAATTAACACCATAGCCTCACATAAGTAGATCTGAGCGGTTTGAAATGTTACCACAGGCATGTATTACTTTATAACATTTTAAAATCTAACAAAATACATTTACAGAGGCTTTTTTGTTCACAGGTGTTGGACCCTCAGAAAGACTTATTTATCCTGATAAGGTCTAGAGCCAGAACATTCACTTACCTGGTCCCGTGTGGCTCCAGAAAAGGACCAATCCCCTATCAGCCATCCCCACCTCCTGCACTGTAAATGGGAGACTCGGAATCCTGCAGCCTGACTGATTCCTAATTTAGAAGACAGTCACCATAAATCCGCAAAGGACTGAATTTAATTTCACAGCTATGATGCTTCTGCATAGCATTTGAGACACTTGACTGCCTTTTATGGGTAGTCATTCTGTCACATCTTACCCACTCGATAATGGCTCTCAAACTAGGGTCTATTTCATGTTTCTCCTCACTCAAGGCCTGTCGTTTCCTGAAAGCCCAGATCTCTTCAAAAGTGCCACGCATCACCCAGACAAATAAAGGCTGCCGATGTCGGCGGGATGGCAGCTATTAAGACTGTGAGCACACCGGCCTCTGTAGAGCTTCTCAGCACAATCTTTTAATAGCATTTTCTGGGCCGGTGGGAAGACCGCGAAATGCCTTCAAGCCTTTTTGGGAGGACAGCAGTAGGTCGGACTATTCCGCGGATTTTATATCAACACAGTTGTTATGGTTGAGTCGATGAGATCGTGGACACCCTGACAGTGTCCTTGGGAGAAGGGCTTGGGAGGTTGTGGGGAGAGGGGTTACTGGCAGCTTCTATCCGTGAATTTTCTCTAGATGATTAATTTATTCACTTAGCACACATTCCTTTTGTCTTCTTCAAGGGATACTTAATCTGTAGGTTAGGAGTAGGGAGTCTGAGGCTACGCTGCTCGGATGTGAATCTTAGTTCTGCTACCCGATAGCTTGGATTATAGGAAATTCATTTGATTTTTGCAAGCCTCACTCTCCCATCCATAAAATGGGATTAATAACAGTATAAGATGATTGCAAGGATAAAGTAAGGTGATACATGTCAAGCACTTAACACAGTACCTGGCACCTAATGAATGCTCAATATGTTTTAGTTGCTATACGCTTGGCACTAAAAAATCACTAGAGAGTAGAAACGTTAGCTGAAACTGTGGGCACAAATGGGTACTCCAGGTTTACTCTACCTTCTTGGTATCTAAATCCAAAGTCAAAATCTAGTGGAATAATTGATACAGAATTGGAGAAACCCTAGAGATCTATCAGATGCAAACATGAGAACACTGAGATGCGTCTATAACACAGAGCACATGACTCTCTCATCAGAACAAACAAGTAAAACCAAAACCAAAACAAAACAACGCGCACGAGGGGAAAGAAAACCACTAAGTGTAAGAATAAGGGACCCAACCCGACCAACAGGAAAATTAACAAAACAACAGCAATTTGAAAGGGAGTTTAAAATCATAATATTTACAGAGGATTAAAAAAATAACTTTAATTCAAGACTAGAAGACACAATAAGGGTTAGTATCAAAAATCTATAAAGGACTTAGCAAACTCAACACCCAAAAAACAAGTCATCCAGGGAAGAAATGGACAGAAGACAGACACTCTGCCAAGGAAGACACCCAGATCACTAACAGACACATGAACAGATGCTCAACATCGCTCATCATCAGGGAAATACAAATCAAAACCACAATGTGATACCAACTCACACAAGACAGAATGGCTAAAATTAACAACTCAGGAAACAGCAGACATTGGAGGGGATATGGAGAAAGGGGAACCCTCTTGCACTGTTGGTGGGAATGCAAACTGGTACAGCCGCTCTGGAAAACAAGGCGGAGGTTCCTCAAAAACGTAAAAATAGAATTACCCTACAACCCAGCGATTGCACTATAAGGAATTTATCCAGAGGATACAAGTGTGCTGATCGGAAGGGACACATGTACCCTAATGTTTATAGCAGCACTATCAACAATAGCCAAATTATGGAAATAGCCCAAATGTCCATTAATTGATGAATGGATTAAGAAGATATGAGAGATATATATCGATATATCTATATCTATATATGCGTATATCGATATATCTACATATGTACATCTCTATATCTATATATGTGTGTACACACACACACACACATATATATATACATATTTATACACACACAGTGGACTACTACTCTATGAAATCTTGCCATTTGCAACAACATGGATGGAACTGGAGGAGGGTATTATGCCAAGCAAAATAAGTCAGTCAGAGAAAGAGAGATAGTCCATATGTGGAATTTGAGAAACTTAACCAATGATCATAGGGGAAGGGAAGGAAAAATAAGATAAAAACAAAGAGGGAGGCAAACCATAAGAGACCTTTAAATACAGACAACAAACTGAGGTTTGATGGGGGTGGGGAAAATGGGTGATGGACATTAAGGAGAGCACTATTTGCGGAGCACTGGGTGTTATACATAAGTGATGAATCACTGGGTTCTATTCCTGAAGCCAAGACTACACTGGATGTTAACAAACTTGAGAATAATAAACAAACAAATAAATAATAACAGCTTGTGAAAATATTTAAAAAAGAAGAAGATGCAAAAGTATTTTTTTTTTAAATTTTTTTTTAACGTTTATTTATTTTTGAGACAGAGACAGAGCATGAACGGGGGAGGGGCAGAGAGAGAGGGAGACACAGAATCGGAAACAGGCTCCAGGCTCTGAGCCATCAGCCCAGAGCCCCAACGCGGGGCTCGAACTCACGGACCGTGAGATCGTGACCTGACCTGAAGTCCGACGCACAACTGACTGAGCCACCCAGGCACCCCGCAAAAGTATTTTTAAAAAAAAACAAATGAAATTTTGGAAAGAATTATATAGACAAATTAAATACACGGTATATGAATTAAAAAATACATTAGAACATCTCAGGAGAGAATTTGCGTGGTGTTGGGAAATAATTCTCTGTGAATTTATCGCATTTCTACACATCCAGGCATTAATAGTTCCTGTGTTCCAGGACTATTTTTTCAGAAATGTTTATACAAGCAGACAGCTCTGGAAAGATACAGATAGGAACTCCCCTGGTGGGATGTATTTACATTACGGAGAAGTAAAGATAAAGACCGTAACTCCTTCTGGAGAAATTTTGAGATATCTCTCCCTGGAGATATTCCAGGGGAGTAAAGCTGGAGACATTTTCTTCCCTCCCCAGAAATATTTGCTTTCACGCAAGGGTGAGAAAAATCGTGTTTCTCTCTGGAAGAGAGTACAGGCAGGTTTACCAGAAGCTTCTATATAAGATCGAGGTTTTCTCAACTCAGGATTTTCTCCTGTAAGACATTCCTGCTGCATGTGATGACATTGCTTGGCCCTGGCCGGGTCACCCTATGGGACTTGAGACTTACTGATTCAAAGCTGTGATGTTACTCCGGCTTTTGCTTTGCTGTGAGTAACAAGCTGTTTGTGTCTCTGATCCGGAGGTCTTCTGTTTTCCTACCACTGTACATTTAAAACGGTGACAAGATAACTAGGTTGCAAATAGTGTAAAACCTCAGACTTTTCACAGTTTTTGAGCCTCGGCTTACCATGCAGAATGTCAGCGCTCAGAGCTGTAGAGACAGGAAGCTATAAAAAGATATAAAGAAGACATCACAAAGAACAGATTGAGGAGATCCAACTACATCGAAAAGGGGATCTAGGCTGAGTAAGTGAAAGAACAGGGCAGCGACAATATTAAAAACATAATACTTGAGAATGTCTATATGCGGAGTCCTTAGGTGCAGTGAACTCATTACATTCTAAGGACGATATTTTTTACAATGGCTCCTTTCGGTGAAACTGCAGACCATCAATGCAACGGTGGAGGTGGATGACATTATTTCTGGTATAAGCTCTAATTGTGTTTAGCCAGGATTCAGGAAATTGTGGAATTGAGGTGGCTCCTCAGTGTTAGATGAATTCAGCTCTCCCCTTGGCTGTTGCTTACCTACAGGACCCACAGTGCTGGTGGCTCTCTCCATGTGTAGAAAGTCCGGCTGGAACTGGGAAAGAAGAAAAACTCGGTTTCCCTTTGTTTCTTCACACTCTTAGCCTTATACCATGAGTGAGTGCTAAAGTTAAAACCTGTACCAACAGTCTCTGCACTCGCGTCCAGTGTTTACAAATACTGAACTCTCTTTAGCCACATTCTAATACCCAGGCAAAGAAAGTTGAGTCCGTGCCCAAGTTTCCCTTAAACATCATTCTGTGTCCAGAAGGTTTCCACTTACAGGTTAATGACTCGGCTCCTGGACTAATTTAATCCATCTGTCCCTAAATGCTTCTGATACTACTTTGATCCTAGGACCTACATTACTAGAGATATTAGTAGAGTTTATAGATAGGAAGAATAATATGTCATAAAGACGTCATTTCCCCCCCCAAGGCAGTCAATCAACATAATGCAATTTCACCCAAAATCACAATAGATTTGGTGTGTGTGTGTGTGTGTGTGTGTGTGTGTGTGTGTGACTTACACGGGTGATTCTAAAACGTATCTGAAAAAAGTAAGAGCCAAGAATGGCCAAGCAATTTTGCAGATAAAGAAAAAAAAAAAAAAAAGAGAGAGAAAGGAAGATCATTTAATCACATGTCAAGGCATTTTAAATAAGTTGAAATTAAAAGATAGCAAGTGTTATAAGACTGAGCAAACTGATAAGAGAGGTAGATAAAGAACCCAGAAACAACCCTCTCACATAAGGAAACTTGGCACGTAGCAGGTTGCACTGCGGGTCAGAAACGAAAGATGAACAATTCAGTAAAGGCATTGGGAGAAAACTGGTCACTTTTGTGTAAACAAACACAAACATAAATAGATTCCTGCTTTATACTACACACACACACACAAAATTACATGGATTAAAAGTTGACATTAAAATGTTTCAAAATTTAGATAAAATAGAATAATCTATTTCAGATAACTAAGAATAACTTTTACTTGTCTGGGATAAGAAATGAATACTTAAGAAAAATGCTAGAAGTGAAAACCATAATAAAAGACTAATAAATATAACTACATTAAAATTAAAATGTTCTGTGGAAAAAAAATCACTATAAACAAAGTTGAAAGATAAACAGTAGAGTGGAAAACCTGTCACCCACACACACAAAACAAATTGGAGGTCATAAAATGTTTTTAAAAAGTTCTGCCAATTTAGTTTTTAAGTCAAACAACTATAACGAAAAATGGAAAAAGCGTATAACGATTCAGTTTACAACGGAAGAAGCTAGAAGTGTGATAGGTATTTTAAAACTTTCTCCAGCTTTCTTTTATTCACAGAGATCATGATTTACAAAAAAAAAATTAGATACAATTTTACTCCTTTTCAAATAGGCAAAAATTTAAATCTACCAAAAATTATTATTTATTAAAATGTATGGAGTTGGGGATCCATATGCTACTGGAGGATATATATATATATATATATATATATATATATATAAAATCTTTAATTACATTGGAGAATTATATATATGGCTTTAATTACATTGGAGAATAATTTGCCAATATGCACCAAACTACACAGCCCAGATATCCCACTTCCAATTAAATAGGTTGGAAACTCATGAACAAAAGGAAATATTTCCAAGGTGTTCATTGCTGTGTTATTTGTAATTTAAAATATGGTGGAGGAGGGGCGCCTGGGTGGCGCAGTCGGTTAAGCGTCCGACTTCAGCCAGGTCACGATCTCGCGGTCCGTGAGTTCGAGCCCCACATAGGCTCTGGGCTGATGGCTCGGAGCCTGGAGCCTGTTTCCGATTCTGTGTCTCCCTCTCTCTCTGCCCCTCCCCCGTTCATGCTCTGTCTCTCTCTGTCCCCAAAATAAATAAACGTTGAAAAAAAAAAATTAAAAAAAAAAAATATGGTGGAGGAGAGAAGTGGGAGGACATGGTTTTATTATTATCATTATTATTATTATTTTATTATTATTTTCAAACTTTTATTCAAATTCTAGTTAGTTAGCATATAGTATCATATTGGTTTCAGGAGTAGAATTTAGTGATTCATCACGTATCTATAGTACCCTGTGCTCATCACAAGTGCCCTCCTTCATGCACATCAACCATTTGGCCCACCCCCCCACCTCCCTCCATCAACCCTCAGTTTGTTCTCTATTTTCACCTTCCCATATGTTCATCTGTTTTGTTTCTTAAAGACAATAGCATATGTTTTCACACATATGTAAAATTTAAGGGACGTAGTGTTAATGCTAAGTAGTATGGGGATAGATTATATAATTTGAAATAGTCAAACAAAGGAATAAAGTCATAGCAAACAAAATGAATGGAGTATATATATCCACCTATCTATTCAAATTATCATGAGTATTTCTTGAAAACCTATTTTGTGAGAGAGATCATTGCAGAATGATGTATCAGCACGATTATATTTAAATACAAATTTAAATCACAGGAGAATGTACTACATTCTTCTTATGAGTGCATGCATACGGGGCCGGGACCCAGGATTGTGCAACATGGGGCACACAGGGCAACAGGCTAAAAGAATCAGCAGGGGGCAAAATCTGGCGCCCTCTCAGAGCTTCACCTGACTGGAGGAATCAACACCATGTTATTTACTTGAAGATGCCGTTGCTCATAAAGCCATTCACTCATACAGCTGTGTCTACCTAGCGAAGCACCTTTTTACCAATTGGCACAGGGCACCATGACAGACTGATAAGGTCTGCAGACACAGCATTGTGTATGTGGTCATCAGAGAGGGATTTGCTATGATATTAATGGAAACTTCCTCCAGACTTCTTCCTCATGGACCCCTCCCACAGTCCTGGGAGGAATCCCAGCATGTTGTTCTCATAACCATACACTTTTCACAAATTTTGTAAAAATCTATTATTTTAACCCTAATTGCTTAAGACCATTGCCTCTTTCTACTCTACTTTTCCCTTTGTCCAACTGCTGCTATGGCCAGTGACTTTGGAATAGCCCTGAGAAGTTTGAGAGTGTACTAAGGGAAAGTTGAACTGGAGATCATTAAGTCTGGGTGTATAGAAATATGTTTTGGGGGTTCAGTCTGTATACACACCCCATGTAAGAACGGCTACTAGGAGCATTCTGTGTGCTAACTCACCAGGTATTGGGACATGCAGGTGTAGGGCCAGAGGTCACATGTGAATATGAAAGTCCCTTAAGGTATCCAGCACCGGAAGATGTGGGAGGCGATTAATCATGGTTGTCAACCCAAAGGGTATTGAAGATTAGTCACTGCACAAGAAAACTCAATTCACCCTGAAATATCATGGCTGATATACAAAGGAAACTTAATTAAGTTGTCCCCAAATTGGACAAAATCCCCCAAGTTTACAAGGCACTACCAGAATGAAGTAAAGCTTGAACAAATTATTCTAAAGTATCAATAATAAAGAAACAAGTTTTAATCAACTGTGTTGGAGAAAAATTGAATTATCTTTCTGTTCTCTCTGCACAAAATGGTTTTATAAAAGCATTCCGATTTGAAGTGTCAGTCAAAAAAATACGCAGCTAAAACTGTAGGGAACAAGTATTATAGAAGGGAGTCAGGCCTTGAGGAAAGACAATATTATGTTATTTTTCTGTATTTTGTCATTTGTCAGTTCAAATTTTTCCAATTGTTGTAAGTTTTACTTCCTAAGTAAATAGAAACTTTTGTTAATATCTGAGAAACTAAACAAATGAGCAAAGGGAAAAAAAGAGAGAGGCAAGCCAAGAAAGAGCTTGTCAACTACAGAGAACAAAGTGATGGTCACCAGAGGAGTGGTAGTGGTGGGGAATAAGGGAGATAGGTGATGGGGATGAAGGAGTGCATTTGTGATGCGCACTGGGTGATGTATGAAAGTGTTGAATCCCTATATTATACACATGAAACTCATATACCACTGTATGTTAACTACTCCGGAATTAAAATAAAAACAAAAAAATAAAGGCAACGTTACGAAAAAAAATCGTCACGAACTTAAATTAAGACTTAAGGGGCGCCTGGGTGGCGCAGTCGGTTGAGCATCCAACTTCAGCCAGGTCACGATCTCGCGGTCCGTGAGTTCGAGCCCGGCGTCGGGCTCTGGGCTGATGCCTCGGAACCTGGAGCCTGTTTCCGATTCTGTGTCTCCCTCTCTCTCTGCCCCTCCCCCGTTCATGCTCTGTCTCTCTCTGTCCCAAAAATAAATAAAAACGTGGAAAACAAATTTAAAAAAAAAACAAATAAAAAGCTGTCTTAAATAAGGACACCAGTGTGGCTCGATCAGTCCAATGTCTAACTTTTGGCTTCAGTTCAGGTCAAGATCTCACCCTTGGTGAGATCCAGCCCCACGTCGGGCTCTGCACTGATAGGGGAGCCTGCTTGGGTGTCTGTCTCTCTCTCTCTCTGCCCCTCCCCTGCTTGCTCTTTCTCTCTCAAAAAATATAAATCAACTTAAAAAAAAAAAGCTATGTGAAATAAATGACAAAATTCACGTGTTGGGTCTGAATGCAGTTGTATATGTTTTCCGTGTTTTTTAAATTTTTCTACGTGTTTGAAATATTTCACATTTTTTAAAAAGGACTGAAAACATGTCCACAGACACTTGTAGCATATAGAGGATATAGGGAATTAGGAAGGTGCTGCGACGGTCCCGTCAAGGGATGCGGCTGCCCTGGGCTGAGACAAAAGCAATGGTAACAGAAAACAATGGATGGACCGTGAGAAATATACAACGAATGAAATCAATGGAGCTCAGTGACTGTCCGTGGGTAGGTGCTTAGGTAGAATCCCAGAATGACTCACAGAGGGATGGAGTCAGCAACTGGGTGAATGGGGGCACCACTGAGAAGTGCTGTCACGAGGGACTCGCTCACAAGCCACAGTAACCCACTTTTCTAGTGCTGCTCGCTACCTGGGAGTAAGGCCGGGTGCCAGGAGCCACATGCTGCTAACAAGCCCAAGACCCAGTTTTCAACGGGTTTGATCCAGTTCAGACATGGAGCTAACCCTCCAGAAGACTTCGAGATCATTAGCATCTAATTATAATGACAACACACCTACCAGCTCTGTGACAGATCCTACTGCACCCATTTAGGGACAGAAAAGAGGTGGCACTCTGATTTCCAGAAGTTTCCTTATCCTTCCAAGAAAACCCCGAGATGTCGGCTCCCTTACCAGCCCCTCAAGGTAATTACCTTAACACCTTACCTAATAAAAACCTTGAGCCTGAGACCCAATCAGGGAGAAGGTGCCTTTGGAGTGTGAGCCTCCCTTCTCCTTTCCTTCTCTGGTCTTTGAATGAATTACCTCCTTGCTGTCAAATGCTATTTTGTTATTGGGCTATTTGTCCGATGGTATCGAGTAGGGCACGAATCCACCACTTTGGTAACAGTGCCTGGGGTGGGGGTGGGGGTGGGGGTGTCTGAGAACCAGAGGAGTGTAGTGACTCAGTTACTTAGAAGATGCTGTTTATTCTTGGGGCACCCTTTCCGGCATGGACTTTTAGAACTTTTTAAGATACGGCGTCTCCCTAAAACCAAGTGTTTAGAGTAAAATGCACCTGGGACTCAACTAAATGAGAAGCAAATTAACTCTATACCTTGGTCACATTGCTTAACTTGTCTCAGTCTAGTCTCTTGTCTCCAGCATGGGGTTATGATGCCTATTTGTGAATTTCAGGGAAAATTGCATGAGAACAAAAAGTAAGAGGTCAATAATTGGATATGCTGTCAAGATTCCCATCTTCTCCCCTGTACTGAGCAGAATATTTCCAATGGATCTTATTATTTAACAAAAGGAATTAACAGATGGGGCGCCTGGGTAGCTCAGTCGATTAAGTGTCCAACTTTGGCTCAGGTCACGATGTCCCGGCTCGTGGTTTCAAGCCCCGAGGCGGGTTCTGTGCTGACTGCTCAGAGCCTGCTTCGGATTCTGTGTCTCCCTCTCTCTGCCCCTCCCCTGCTTGTGCTCCGTCTCTCTCAAAATATAAATAAACATTAAAAAATTAAAAATTTATATATGAATAAAAATAAACTTACAAAAATAAATTCACAGAGAATATTGCAAATATGTAATACCCCCAATTAGATGTTGGGCAGTAGGTTCTGAACTTCAGACATAACTTCCTCACTGGAAAATAACCAAATTGGATGTTATCATCATTAAAAATGAATATAGAATATAAAATTTTTTATTAAATTGGTAACGATCAATCCCTCCTGCATTTCTATTTACCCACCTGTTTAACCGCTACGTGCTTTTAACTCCTTTTGGTAGATTTGATTTTTCATCCTTTCTGATGTCAATGAATTTCCTAATTATGTCCCCCTCTAGGTAATGTCTTTTGCCTCTGACGCTTTAGGTTTCCTCCTCTGACTGTTTCTGAACGATTACAGGGCGTGCCACGGCTTGGGAATGAGGTAAGCCTGGACGAACTGTCCTTTCAGGAAATACTATCCAGGAAACATCATCCTGTGAAATGAAAGAGTCTGTCATACCCAGGGTGTCCGAAGTTAACTGAGAAAAAAAGAAAGGGATCTAGCTAATCAACTTCTCTGATGAAGAGCATGATAATAGACCACATTCAGATCATTGCTTTTCAAGAAAGAAAGGTTCCATGTTTCTTATCCATAATGATTTCCATTTTTTCTCTTCATCACAGGGCTACAGAGGAGCTTAGTGATCATCTGACAAAATCCCTTATGTCATAATAACACAATCAAGAGGCAATCAGTGCAGCCAATCAGCAATAGAGCTGCAACTCAGCTCTAATTTCCCGACTCCTTCACGGCCGATGTTTCCGGTCTCAACGCATTCACGTGGCACCATGTTTTGTTTCTACCACATCAACGTACCAACAGGCCGATGGTGGATATTTTTCTTTAAGTTGACTTTAAATCTACTCATTTTCCACTCTCAGTCTTGCGTTGAGCAGAAATATCCCTAAAATTATATATGTTTGAAGTACCGGTGATATTTTTCCTAATGCCTTTTAAAATAAATGTGTAATTGTCGAAATGAGTCTGTTGAGATCATCTTGTATATTATCCTGTGTGTGACATGGCACCCTGGGCAATGCCAGTCTGCTGCTTCCCAGGGAGTCTGAAGAGCAGAGTATGTTTTCTTCTTCTCCCTAGACGAAGGAGAAAGTCATTTTTCCTGATATCTTTTCCCTCACCGGCCTCAGGTTTCTAGACCAGAGGTCTCCAGACCCAGGTGGCTTCTCTTGTTTTTTCAGCACAAGTATGCTCTGTGGCTCCCAGGTCATTCCATTTCTCTGGACATCATTTCCCTTGTGAACAATTAAAAACCATTTTTGCCAAAGTCTTTCAGACGCCATTTGGATCTTATTTCCTGAGGTTGAAAAATGTATACAAGAACAGAACAAAGGAGCCGAAGACAAACATTATTTAAATTGTTAACCTATGTGTTTATTTGTTATAAATTGGGGGGATTAAGATTCAGACTTTAGAAAGAGCAAGTATGGAAACAATATACCGTAATGGAGAGCCTTAATTTTATGTCAAAAGCAAGAATGCAAAATTGTATCTGTGCAATAGTTCCAATTATAGAAAACATAAGTAAGGGTACACATGCATGCACGCGTGCGCACACACACACAAACACACACACACACACACAACCAACATCAGAAAATATAAATTCTTGCATTTTTTAGACACCTTTACTTCGCAATGTTACAACTGAGATCTAAATAAAAATTTGTGATTTTCAGTTTTTTGTTTGTTCTGTCAGTCTTTATTATTCCATAAAGACCAGTATGCATTTTAGATCTCAGCAAAACAATAAAGAGCCATCAGTAGGCTTCAGTCCTTCAAACCATTTTGCAATTTAGTGAAAGGAAACTGAATCTCTCTCAAGGAAAAGAAAAGCCAGATCTTTCAGGATTCGTACTACAAGAAATTTCTCCAAATGGGGAGAGACACCTATTCACCTCATAGCTCCTGTGGTGATGCCTCACTGAGATCTGCTGCCCTCAGGACTATTTTATCTCTGGAATTAGAAAGTGGGAAGGGACAGAAAGGGACATTTTCATGTTAATTTTTGGCTTTATTCTTCAATGTTGTGCTCTGAGGCTTCGCTGAGACAAAATTCTAGCAAGCACGCCAAATATTCTTTGTGCTTCAGCAGATAATAGTAAGACAATAAATAGGAAACCATGGGAAGCTAGTTCATTGGTTTTCCAAGAGAGATGCAGTCTTGGGTATTCTTGGGTACTATCATTTCCTTGCTTCCAACCTTCCACCAGAGAAAGAACACCATCAGACTATCTTTATCCAAGATTGCACCCCCAGTAATTCACTCTTTAAAGTCTAGACTCAAGATTTGACAACAGGGGAAAGCAGTAATCCCATTTCCCAAAGCACCAGGATTTATCTCCTGAGTTCTGGTTTCACTTTATTAAGAACCTGACTTTCTTCAAGTGATCAGCGGTGAAAATTTAGTGTACTTCAGCAGACTCCAATCTTACCCTAAGGGCTTCCACAGAGTGCATCAGAGTAACCCCAACATTCACATACATACTATCAGAGTATGCCTGAGGATGAGGTGGGGGGTAGTTACGGGACAACATAGACCAAAATCTGCTCAGGAGTTCAATCAAGGAAACTCCCAAGTGTATGGAGTTCATAGCTGCTTTCCTTTTCTCCAAAGTAAAAATTGGACAAGATCATTACTTGGTAACATCAGACATGGGTGGGGTAATGGTGAGTGCGCTTGGGTTTAAGTTTTCCCCACATTTAAGATCCTGTGAGTTAAGAGACTATAGAGTATAGGTGTAGCTCTGGGAAAGATCAAGGGCATGCCAGAGGCAACTTCTCCTCGGTCAGGGATACACTGCAGGTGCTAGGAATCATACTTCTTCCATCTGGATGGCACCTGGTATTCTGCCGTCACAGCATCCTGATTTCTGATGGCCACTGCAGTCTGAGAAGCCACATATTGGCCTTTGCTAAGGTAAGGTCAAAACAGAGCTGGGGAGCAAGCCACCTGCACAGAGCAAGGGCCATGACTGTGAGAACCTGAGACCCTCGGACACTGTAGTCACTTGGCCGGTGGTTCAGCCACTTCCTTCTGTGCCCCCTCTCAGCTTCCAGGTGCCCCCATTGTTTATTTACAGAACTCTATCTTATAGACTGCCCTACTCCAGATGGTTGGTGTTGACATGTCATTAACTTAGGTCTCTGCGGGGTCATCCTTGGGCTCTTCTCAAAAACTCTTTTCTCCAAATCTTCTCACAGACACTATTTTTAGAGAAATTTTAGCTTCACAGCAAAATTGAGAGAAGGGTACAGAGATTTCCTATATACGCCTTACACCCACATATGCATAGCCTCTCCCATTATCAGCATTCCCTATCCCGGCGGAACAGTTTTTACAACTGAGGAACATACATGGACACAACATAATCGGACAAAATGTATAGCTTGTATTAGGGTTCTTCCTTGGTGTTGTACATTATATGGGTTTTGACAAATTTCTAATGCCACGTTTCCATCATTATAGTGTAACACAGAGTATTTGTTTGCTCCAACAATCCTCTGTGCTGTAACTATTCATTCCTCCTTCACCAAGCCCTGGTAACTGCTGATCTTTCTGCTGTCTGTGTAGTTTTGTCTTTCCCAGGATGTCCTACAGTTGGAACCATACAGTATGTAGGCTTTTCAGATTGTCTTGTTCCCTTAGCAATGTGCGTTTAAGATTCCTCCATGTATTTTTGTCACCTGAAAGCTCATTTCTTTCTAGCACTGAATAATAGTTCATTGTCGAGTTGTATCAAAGATTATTTATTCATTTACTTAATGAAAGATATTTTGGTTGATTCCAAGTTTTGGCAATTATGAATAAAACTGCTATAAATATCCTGTACATATGTTTGTGTGGACATAATTTTTCTAAATCTTTGGGCAAATACCAAAGAGTGTTATTATTGGGTGATAAGATAAGAGTATGTTTGGTTTTTCAAGAAATCAACTTCTGATCCATTTGTCTATTCTTTCACAAATACCACACTCTCTTGATAACGATGCATTTATAGTGACTCTGGAGGTTAGGTAGCGTTAGTCTTCCAACTTTGTTTTTTTTCAATGTTGTATCGGTCATTCTAGATCTTTGCCCCTCCGTATAAACTTTAGAATCATTTGCGTATATCTACAAAATAACTTACTTGGACTTTGTTTGGGATTGCATAGATCAAATTGGGAAGAACTGACATCTTGACTATAGTGAGCGTCCCTATCCATAAAAATGGTATATCTTTCCATAAGTTTAGTGTTTTTATTTTTTTCATCAGACTATTATAGTCTTCCTCCTATAGATACTGTACGTATTTTATTAGATATACACTTAAGTATTTCATTTTTGAGGGTGCTAGTGTAAAAGGGATTATGTTTTTAATTTCAAATTCCACTCATTCAACGCTAGTATACAGGAAAGCAATTGACCTTTGTATATTAACCTTATACCCTGCTGCCTTGCCGTAATTGTTTATTAGTTCCAGGAGATTTTTCTGTCAGACTTTTTGGAATGTCTACATGGATGATCATGTTATCTGTGAACAATGACAGCTTTATATCTTCACAACTGCTTCTTTCTTTCTTTCTTTCTTTCTTTCTTTCTTTCTTTCTTTCTTTCTTTCTTTTCCCTTCTCTCATTGTATTAGCAAACAATTCCAGTATGATGTTGGAAAGGGGTGGTGAGAATAGATAACCTTGCCTTGTAACAGATCCCAGTGGGAAAGATTTATGTTTCTCACCATTAATTATCATGTCAGTTGTAGGTTTTGTGTAGATATAGTTTCTGCCTGTGAGTCCGTGCTCTGCTAAGCTGTTAATCTGTCTACTCTACCTGTGGTCTCTCCAATCTTGGGACCAGTAGAGTGTGCCCCATGCTTTCACTTCTCTTACAGATCCTAGAAGAGTAGTGTATTTTCAGTTTGTTTAGCTTTTTATTTGTTAGGACAGAGTGGTGACTTTCAAGTTTCATACACGTGGAATTAAAAGGGAAATCCTTCTATACTTAGTTATGTTTCTATTTTTTTACTTTCCTTTTAACGACACTTTATGCCCATTTCCCAAAGTGCAGACGCACATGCCTCATAATAAGTGATAAGATGGGGCGCCTGGGTGGCGCAGTCGGTTAAGCGTCCGACTTCAGCCAGGTCACGATCTCGCGGTCCGTGAGTTCGAGCCCCGCGTCGGGCTCTGGGCTGATGGCTCGGAGCCTGGAGCCTGTTTCCGATTCTGTGTCTCCCTCTCTCTCTGCCCCTCCCCCGTTCATGCCCTGTCTCTCTCTGTCCCAAAAATAAATAAAAACGTTGAAAAAAAAATTTAAAAAAAAATAAGTGATAAGATGTTGTTCGTTACTTATGACTTCGTGATATTTCTGTGTTTTATTGATATTCCAAACTAAAATTTTGATAAACTACGTCATTCTGTGGGATTTCTAAGCATTAGGACTATGTGAAATGTTAGTTTTATTTTCTAATAATACACTGTTTTAAAAGCAACAGAACATTATCAGTGGATTTATCAGGAAGTGGTTGATAAACAAGATCTGCTCGTACTTATTTCATAGTAGAAACTGGTGTGTTAAAACTCACAACGGAGTTCCTTCAGAGAAAAGCTTGATAAAAAGCTCTAGGGTTCTATGTAAATCACAGCTACACCTTAAATTTTATTTTTATAGCCGTTGAAAATTTTTCCTTAAAAATCCTATTTTGCACGATTCTGCATTTCAGAGCTTTGGAGAAGACCAGTGTCCAAAGCAATGCTTAAGGAATACTATTTCCGCTTGAAAATTTGTCCCATTTCTATTATTCCATAGTGTCTCATTATACCAGTTAACTTTTCTGAGCTTCAGTCTCTTTATTCGTCAAATGAGGATAATAGTATCCTCCTAATTGTGAAAATCAAATAGGGTGAAGAAAATAAAAGCATTTTACAGAGAAACGATCCTACACCCAAAGGCTGACATGATGGAAATAATCACCAAATTTGTTTATTTTTAATTCTGCTTCTAATGTAGATGAACTGTGGAAATTACCATATCATACTTTAATTTATACTTAAATTCACAGTGACGTAAATTATGTACCCGTCTCCTGTGCCTTCACCTTTAGGATAAATATTGTAAAAGATTTTTTTAAAAGTAGTCGTACCCCAAATGTTTACAATCTAGTAGAGACAAGACATAGTAAAATGAGATGACAAAAACACATCGTTGCAGAAGGGCAATACTGGAAAGGTATTTGACTTTGGATGAGATATTCCATGGTTTGAACCCCAGTCCAGCCACTATGACCTGTGTTAATGTTAGTGACTGAATCCCTGAAATGGGAATTAGAAAATCATTTTACAAAGTCTCTGCGAGAAAGAAATAAGGTAAAATAATACCCTGGAATGAAACCAGGGAAAAAGTCACTTTCCTCTTCACCCCCTATGGATCCTCACCGACCCCGTCCTTAATTGGATGATGCTGTGTGCAAGAATCCCACTGAAAAAGATTGTTCACAGAATCTCCGATTTGGGGATCGAATGTCATATTTGAATAGTCAAAAATACGAAGTGAGAAATCAATACCTAGTGAGGACAAAAGGAAACATGGTCCAAGAAAAGGTACCAAAGGGGACTGGGTATGAGATTTGTGGAGCTCACTGAAGAAATGATTCCAACTGGAGCAAATACACAGTGAACATATGTCCCATTTTCCTGGGATGGTCTCTATTTGTATTGATTGCCCTAACAATAAGTTCATTTTAACAGCTTTAATAGCTCCCATTCTTGCTTTTTAATTTTTAATAGCTCCTCAGTTTTAATGGCTCCCCATTTCACCCTTAAATATATGCCAGGTTTGAGTGATAAATTACCCTAGAGAAGATATAGAGTTAAGAAGGTTTAGGGACACGGTTGGATAGGTAGAGAGAGGTCAGTCATGGAATCCTTTTAAAAAAGATAGGCAGTCCATGTCGATGATAGGAAACCATGGTCTACTCTTGAATCAAGTGTCAGATCAAAGACAGTCTGTGATTTACATTTCTGTGTGAGCTTTTATTCACTTAACTTGATTTCTCATTCGAAAACACATATGTTTTATTAGTTTCAAAGTCTATCTCTCCCGCAACTCTGAGCCTAAGGATCCTGGAATAACACAGAGATAAGTGTATTATGTTGGAGTAATCTTTGGAGATCTGACTGATCACATTACATCCATCATACCGCAGAAGTCAGGCTTTCTGAAAGATAAGTTGTCTCTAAATATTTTCAGTATAACATTGTAATATATTCTCCAACTAACTCTGTATATCTTTTTATGACAATCTACGGCAATAAAGTCTAAAGAATCTAAAAATGCCATCAATTGTAAGTTGCAACATTAATTACAAATGTCCAACAAAGAAAAAAGCCACCAATTAAATGATACTATTATGTTTTTTTTACCACTTGAACTTTTTATTTTGTTTTTATCGGAAGATTGTTTTCTCCTTACAAGAAATAAATTTATATCCAATATCATTTATGTGCATATGTAACAAGGATAAAAGTGAAATACATTGATTAAGTTTCTCCTAAAATGTCTTCACACTATCTGATTTGTCCAAATCATATTTGGACCCGAGACATCATTGAAATCATCCCCCTCCCCCTGCTTTGGCACAATATCATCCCCCAACTATGGTGTTGGAATTACAGCATCTCTCCAAAGATATTCCATTGTTTCTTCTGGAATTTGCTTCCAAGCTGTTGATGTCCCTTCTGCAAGTTTCAACGCACATTCAGAGGCTGTAAAATCTAAGGCATGGCTGTTGCCTGGCTGTTAGTAATTATGAAAGCCATTATAATATGAAAGAGATGTTGGGGTGCATGGGTGGCTCAGTCAGTTGAGCATCCAACTCTTGATTTCAGCCCAGGTCATGATCTCATGGGTCATGGGACCGAGTCTTGTATCAGGCTCTGCACTGATAACATCAAACCTGCTTAGGATTCTCTCTCCGCTCCTCCTCTGCTCAAGCTCCCCATCCCCCTCTCCCTCTCTCTCTCTCTCTCTGTGTCTCTCTCTTTCAAAATAAATAAGTACATTTAAAAAAAGGAGATGTGTATCTTAGAGTTGATGAGTAGGAGGAGAAGTCCACATGATCCTTTGGTGAGAAGACTTGGCTTGTCTACGACCTTTCATGGTTACGCCATAACCAAGGGTATGACTTCATGCTTTGGAGACAATACTAATACCAGTTAAGATTTACTGAGTGCTGAGCATCTGCCAGACATTTCACTGAATGCTTTCGCACACCATCTCCTTGTCCTTACAAAAACCCTTATGGAGTAAGTATTGGTTGCCATTATTTTATTCAGATGAGAACACCAGAGTGAAGGTCTCCAAACTGGTCAATTGTTAAAGTAGATTCAAACTCTGCTAATCTGGTGTTGGCCCCTGAACACTTAACTGAGAAGGCCTTCTGCCCATGGAGTTTACTTAAATCTTGCCTATCTGTGGAGATCGTTCCTGTCTCTGACATATGGGAAGTAACAGATGCTTTTTAACAATAAGGGGGGCTGGGGGGACCATCAAAGCTATTCGAAATATCAGCTATTGAACGTAGGCAGGAAAAACAGAGGTCTTTTCACCCCTTTCTCACATTGCTTCCAATTTCAGGAACAGAGGCTCAGATCCTGCATTATTTGGGCCAGGAGGTGGTCATTGCCCACTCTCTCGAGAAGGTCTGGAGCAATGGGTACAGTCCACCATGACTGAAGAGCAGGTGGTAATGACGGAGGCAAACACATAGTGAGTGTGGTCACCCCAAATAAGTCAGTCTCTTAAGTACCTTATGTCTTTATATACATCACCTCCTTTAAAAATCAAAAGCCCTGTATATTTACTCTTTGTCCCACTTTAAAAATGGAGGCACGGACGTTGGCACAGGACAAGCAGCCTGCTCAAGTTCGCCTTGGACTTGGCCCATATTCTCCCCCTTGGAGTCTATTCTGCGAACCACTTTAAATCCCCCCATCCCGTGATACATAGATGGTGAGTAATAAAACATAAAAAGGAAACAGAAAAGGCACATTAAGAAGTTAAAAGGTCATGATCTGGATGAGGAGACATTCTTGTTAGAGGGACTACGTTGTTTTTGCTTCTAAAAACCTCCCTTCTTGAAACCTCGTCTCTAATAACACAGATGTCTTAACTCTCCTCCCCCTCTCTCCTCCTCCCATGACCCTCTCTGCTCTTCTGCAGCATTTCTTACCCTTTTTATCTTTTGTGACACCAGCCAGCATTTTCTCCTCTTCACTTTCAACCCCATTTTCATGGCAGACTAAGCAAACGCTTTCGGCTCTGCATTATCTCCCAGATCAAACACCATGCACAGAGCGAAGACAGATGTCCTGGGAGCTGGCGTCGGCCACGAGTGCCACTGTGCTGTTTCTGAGCCAAATCCATACTGAGTACGGAGCACCAGCCCTCATGGTGTATCGAGCACAGTGGTTAACGTAGAATTTCCAAATTGTAGTGTGTAAATCAGGAACGCGGGCATAGGTTTTCCTAAGATGCTCTTCCCTAAAAACAATGCCAATGCTGACCAAGTGGGAGATTGTACCCTGAATCCTCAATAGTGCTTGGGGGAGGGGAGTCCGTAAGCAGATAACAGAGCTGGTGATGAGTGTGAGGTCAGAATGAGGACCCTGGCCTGGGAGGTGGGACAGGATAAAAGAGGGGGTGGGGGCTTTGTCCTGGAGCTTTGGAGCATTAAGCTGTTACTAAGGAAGAAGCTCAGGGGCACCTGGGTGGATCAGTCAGTTAAGCATCTGATTTGGCTTAGGTCATGATCTCGTGGCTCACCAGTTCGAGCCCCGCATCAGGCTCTGTGCTGACAGCTCAGAGCCTGGAGCTGCTTTGGATTCTGCATCTCCCCCACTGTTCTTCCCCCTGCTCACATTCTGTTTCTCTCTCTATCTCTCTCAGAAATAAAAAAAAAACGATTTAAGAAAAAAAAGCTCAGGGGCGCCTGGGTGGCGCAGTCGGTTAAGTGTCCGACTTCAGCCAGGTCACGATCTCGCGGTCCGTGAGTTCGAGCCCCACGTCGGGCTCTGGGCTGATGGCTCAGAGCCTGGAGCCTGTTTCCGATTCTGTGTCTCCCTCTCTCTCTGCCCCTCCCCTGTTCATGCTCTGTCTCTCTCTGTCCCAAAAATAAAATAAACGTTGAAAAAAAAAAAAAAAAAAGCTCAGATATGAAAAGAAAAGAAGGCTCTCCTAAAAAGAACAAGGAATGAAGAACTTGAACTAAGTTTTGAAAATGTGCCATAGTCAGATGTACTCACTCATTCGTTTCCATTTATTTGATTCATCACAGATTTATGAGCACCTGCTAGAATCCAGTCCCTTGGGTATGCTTTTTCAGGGATATCATCTCTTTTAATAGATAAACCAATCCTGAGAAATAGGAGCTATTTTTTCTCATCTCGCAGTTGTGGAGACAGAGGCAAAGAAAAGCTGCACAACATCCCCAGGGCTACACAGCTGCAGAACCAGAATTTCAACAAATATCAAACCACGAAGAGGTAAGACTTTTAATGAGTGAGGCGTGACGCCCAGCTGGGGCTGGAGCTACTTATGTCCCTGGAGCCACTTTGTACCACGTGTAATCCAAGAATCACCTGTGCTAGCTGGACACTTGTCAAGAATGCAGATCCGGGGGCCATGGTTTCAGACACTCTGGTGGGGAGGATGTAGGGGCAAGGAGGCTGAAGATCTGCAGGTTTAACAGTCTGGGCTCCCGGGGACCAAGATGAACCCAATGTAGGATGTTGTGGAGAAAGGTGGCTAAGGCCAGGCAAAATCAGAGCTGGGAGAAACCAAGTGATTTAAACAAGGGCGCACAGCCACGCAGGGCCAGTCCTGCTCTCTGTGCACCTGACATTGAGGACAAGAGAAGGGTGATGAAACAGATACCTCTCCAGTCACTCACTATCATGGTACCATGGATTATTTACTTTGTAGCCTTTATTATTTGGAGAATTCATCTGATGGACTGTTTACTTGTTTATATTATTTTTGACAGCTTTATTGAGGTGTAACTGATATAAAAAACATACAAACTTAATGTACACAATTTGATGGGTGTGAACATATGCATATGTCCATGGAACCATAAACATACCTACCACCTCCAAGATTCATCTTGCATAACTGAAACTTTATACCCATTGGACAAATCTCCATATCCTCTCTTCCCAGCCTCTGGTAACCACCAATATACTCTTTGCTTCTGTGACTTTTGACTACGTTAGATACCTCATATAAGGGGATCATGCAATATTTTTCCTGTGACTGGGTCATTTTACTTGGTATAATGTCTTCCAGGTACATCCAGGTTGTTTCACATGGGAAGGTCTCCTTCTTTCTTAGGGTCAAATAATATTCCTTTGTATGGAAGTACAATATTTTATCTGTCCATTCATTCATCAGTGGACATTTAAGTTGTTTCCATATCTTGGCTATTACGAATAACGTTGCTATGATCATGGGAGTGTAGATATCTCTTCAAGATGCTGATTTCATTTGCTTCGGATATATACCCAGCAGTGTGGTTGCTGGGTCCTATGGCAGTTCTGTCTCTAATTTTTTGAGGGGCCTCTATACTGCCTTCCTTGGAGGTGGCATCATTTCATATTCCCATCAACAGCCACAAAGGTAATAGTTTTCTCGTATTTTCACCAACCCATAGTATCTTTTGTTCTTTTGATTATAACCATCCTAATCTGGACTGGAAATTAATGTTCATGAAGTCAAAGAGTGTCATGGAATTGTTTGCCTGTGTGTCAGCAGTATCTGGCACAGAGGAAGTGCTGAATAAATACTGGATGGATGGATGGATGGATGGATGGATGGATGGATGGATGGACAGATGGATGGATGGGTGGACAGATAGATGGATGGATGGACAGACGGACAGATGGATGGGTGGATGAATGGATGGACAGACAGATGGATGGATGGATGGAAGGACAGACGGATGGATGGACAGTCGGACAGATAGATGGACAGACGGACGGATGGATGGATGGATGGATGGATGGATGGATGGACAGATGGACAGATGGATGGATGGATGAATGGATGGACAGATGGATGGATGGATGGAAGGACAGACAGATGGATGGACAGTCTGGCAGATAGATGGACGGACGGATGGATGGATGGATGGATGGATGGATGGCGTATAGGCGTGTCAGTCTTTATTTCTTTCTTTCCAAACCTGATGTTTCTTGTAAAGACATGAATCTCCACTGATTTTAATGTACTTCATACTTTTACTTACTCTCCCCTAGAGTAGAAAGGAATTGGTAAATTTGGGAAACATAACCCAACACGATCAGCTCAGACCCTCCTTTCCTCTCCTTGCAAGTAAGCTGCCTGACACCACGCTCCATTGCTCCTCCTCCAAGGGCAGACTCTCCTGGGACTATCTGCCCCCATTCAGAGGCACCTGTAACCCATGGGTAATTAGCTCACTCCTAGAGTTCAGAATTGGGCTTATTAGCTCTCCCTCCAAGCTATCGTCCAACTCTGCCCTCGCAGTATGAAGGGCACAATTTGGTGCTCTATCCATCAAGACATTTTTCCCTATCAGTTTGTCTAGAACCAGGGTTGGGAAAAGGGGTGCCATTTATCAAGCACTTTCAGAAATCCCAAGCATGCTGGGACTCTAAAATAATCTAACAGAGTCCATGTTCTTTAAAGAATCCAGCAAGTTGGGGCGCCTGGATGGCTCAGTCGGTTGAGCATCCAACTTCGGCTCAGGTCATGATCTCGCAGTCTGTGAGTTCGAGCCTCGCGTCGGGCTCTGTGCTGATGGCTCAGAACCTGGAGCCTGCTTCGGATTCTGTGTCTCCCTCTCTCTCTGCTTCTCCCCTGCTCATGCTCTGTCTCTCTCTCCTTCAAAAATAAATAAACATTAAAAAAATTAAAAAAAAAAAAAGAATCCAGCAAGTTGGAAAGCCAATTTTCTGGAAGCAGTATGTGATAGTAGGGAGAACCCAGGAGTCAAAGTCCTTGCCACCATCCCCAGTGTCACCACTTACCTATTGTGTGGCTCAAACATGGCATTTGACCTCTAGGACCCTCAATTTCACCACTGCTAAAATCGGGATGTTAATTCCTGCTGGCACTGTTGTGCGGATGAAATAAATCAAATAGACCTACACTACCAAAAGCATTTTGTTAAATGAAGAGCAGCATATATGTTCAAGGGAATCGTTATTATTATTGAAATAGAACAATGCCACAGAATACCACAATCATTATCAGCCCAAGTGCAATGATTAAATTCTCCTTCCCTTGAGCAGACACACATAAAATATTATGCACATTTCTCTGGTGGACCTCAAGCTCCATAAACTGATTCATTACAATAAGAACATTATTCCCGGTTTTGGATACAAGGAAGCATTTTTCCTGAATTGAAAGAAAGACTGCTATTTTCTTAACTGTGGGATGAACATTTTTTTATCCCCAAATTATCAGTGAATGTGATTCGCCTCTTGTTACATTTCTTCAATATGTGGATTTTTTCCATTAAAAAAAGCTGTTCATTAATAAATTTGTCCACACCTAGTTTCAGAAACCACAAAGGTGACAATGGAGTCCTCATAAGAATTCAAACTCATCACTGTGTTGTTGCATATTTCAGATTTCAAACAAGAAAAAATTTCATTGGGGTAGGTACTTTATTATGTGAAAAGAAAACCCACATGGGTTTTGAGGTCCTGGTTTCCAGCTGCTGTTTTATAACTTTTTAGCTGTGTTATATCAGATAACTCACCCAATCTCTTAGAGCTTTGGTTTCCTTACTTTCAAAGAGGAATAAGGGAATTGAATGAGATAGTGTATTTCAAGCTAAGAATAAGGTGCATGTTAGAAACTTCATAAGTATTCACTTACTCCCCATTCTTGGGGGCTGAGTAAAAATCAACTTGAAATTATAAAGCTTCTGCATTTTGCAGTTGAGGTACATAGAGTAAGAAACAGAAAAAGAAGTCTAAATCAATGAAATTCTGTTGGCAGGGATCTCTGGGTCATTTGTGCGAACAGTCTAGAGCTGCATTAATTTGGCACCATTGGAAAGTAATTTTTTTTAAAGTTGTTCTAACAAGTATTGAGCGATCGTGAAACTTGGCAGGTTTATCATCGTTTCCAAGAAATAGTCAACTGGATCCCCCTAGAAATCCCCAAGAAGCCATTTCAACCAGGTAGAAAATAATTTTAATCCTTTAAAACAATAATGGAATGAACTGGAATGTTTTACCATGATCTCCGCTACATGGCCAAACTTTATTCATTGTGTAAAATTGAGAAAAGGCTCATTAGAACCCCTCTCAATAGACATTTATGATATGGCTGGCTGAGGGATAGAAAGCCCCAGCCAACGGCTCCTTACAAGGCAGAGTCTACAAACGCAAGGGTTGTATGTAGTTGTGATCTCGGCCACATCAGAGTCTGGACAAAGAACCTCTAGAGAAATGGGAAGTAAGGGACCTGGTGCAAAGGTGGAAACATAGCGTCGTCGAAGAGCCCCGACTTTTACCTGAATAACAGATTGAGTCTTCAAGTCTTCAAGGTAATTGATGAGGAGAAATCTAAGTGTGGATGTGAAAGGAAAACTGAACTCACACTTTGGTGTTTGAAGGGGCTTATGAATAGCACTTTTCTTTTTCTTACCCAAGATCCAGATAAAATGAGATCCTGATGCAGGCATCGGGCAGCTGGAGATACAAATTGTACCTATTTTTAATAAGATCAGAAAACTTGGTTTAGGTGTGAGGTTAAAAGGGTGTCAGAATGCTTTACCTACAAGCTAAACTCAGGTCCTGCAACCATGGACCAGTTCTGCAGGGAAAGCAGCCGCATGCTAAGTTCACTGGGTGGGGAGGTGGGTGGTGGGTGGCCGGGGGGGGGGCAGGGGAAGAAGCCGATGAAAGCATGCTCAAGAAAAGCAGGTGCATGTGTGAGTGTGCGAAGGCACTCAGTTACCAAAGACAGACCAGGGGCATTCTTGACCCCACCCACTCCATCACCTCCACCCCCACTAAATAGCCACCCTGTCTTTTCTGTCCTACCTCCCCAAATGTCCTGGGACTCCTAGTTTCAGCCTCCTCTACAACCGCCAAAGTTCAAGTCTTCATCCGGGCTATCCCATCGGGGGCCTCTCCCGTTGACTCTTCCAGCCTCCTTTTCTACCCACAACCCTGTAGCCATCGTGAACCGATCCTCATCGGCAAAGGGACAGCCTGCCTTGTGCTTCTGTGCCTTCACACTGCTGTTCTTTCTCCCTGGAGAACAACAGCCTTGCCTTATGCACTTGTTCCACCTCCTTTTTCGAAATCCACCCCAGATATTGTTTCTTCCCACTTCTCCTATTTTGCAGTCCCTCATTCCACCCTGTATGCAACCCGCTTATTCGCAGGGCCGTTTCACTGCACTTGCTACGCAGGACTCTCAGTTTGTGTCTACTAACCTCTCCCCACTACCAAACCGTGAGCTTCATGAAGACATGAATCACATCTTTTTTTTTATGTTTATATTCCCAGCATCTAACACACAGCTCCATAATGCTTGAGGAATTGAATCAAATGCAATGCGTTGCCTGGAAAGTATGAGGCATGACTTCATTAAGCAGGTATAGGGAGGGTTTCCATCAAGCCTGTATCATAAAGGAGAGAATGTTTTTCTTGCTGCCAAATGCACTAGGGCTATAACCCACCGAATTATTACCGTGCATGAAAACATAAGCACAAGACTTTAAATTCCACTCTGCGGATGTTGCCGTGTAATTCAAATGAGCCCGCATACTGCACCATCTGTTAATAACCTTTCTGTGTTCTTATCGCTGCGAACAAAAGGAAAGAGACAGGTAATGCCATGCAGAATGTCACAAAGAAGCAAATGCGTGCGTTACCTCCTGTCTTGGCAAGATTGAGTATTCAGATGCATGCTTCTGTGCAGATTAAATTCACTGTCTTTTCAGGGGGAGTTATGAACCTTTTGGGGCAGGAGCACTGAGCACTGGAGACCCAAAGCACTGATGAATTTTTCATGGAAGCAATCTTCCTTGCTGCGAAGGGAAGAGGATGTATAGCCAACGCACGGTTCTCATGAACTTCTTCAGAATTGAGGCTAATGGGGAAGCCATTTGAAAGTGTCCCTTTAGCTATGAATCTCTGTACTGGATCTCAGCTAAAATTAAGTTCTCTGCTCAAGGACAAATCAAGGAAACTGGAGGGAAGTGCAGCTGGGCAGCGAGAGCCATTTTCAGCTTGCGTGACTGCAACGAACACATCTGCATTAAACTCAGCGCTGCACACAGTATTAGGGAGACACCATAAAAGTGACTGAACCAGATCCATTTTACAGGTAAGGAAACTGAGACCAGAGAGAAGTGCTATGACAAAATACTGTCCAGATTAAAAGCTCATGATTTCTTCTTGCCTAGAGTACTACACATGGCTTCTGAAAATACGAATATTTTTCTTGTTCTGGTTTTTTTTCAGCAAATGGCAGAAATTCCAACTTCAACTTGCGCTTAATCAAAATGTGAAATGTATTAGCTAAATAAATGTCCCAAAGAGTTCTCAGGTTTGACTTGATCCAGGCACTGAACCTTGGCACCTGTCCCTCATGGCCCTGCTCTCTTCTGTGTTACCCTTGTTTTCAGACTCCACATGGTGACAAAAAGGCTACCTGCAACACCAGGTCTATATCCTCCTAGAGTCAAGCCCAATAGAGAAAGCAGCCACTTTGCTCTGCAGACTTGGTAGAAGTTTCACTGTGCCTCAAGGACTTTAAATGACTCAAGTATCCATCCCTGAAACAACCACTGTGGTCAAGAGGGTGAAATGCTCTGATTGGCCCAGACAGAGTCACAAACACTTGGGGAAGGCCTCTCCAGGTGAGCGGATACATAAGGGGAGCAACTGTTGCTGTCACACTGCCGGCTAGTATTCTCACGTCTGTTCTTGTCGCTTATACATCACTCACCCATGACATCCCTGAAAGCCATATTCCAGATGCAGCCAGAATGATCTCTCTGGCATGAAAATCTGGTTTGAAACTCAGTGAGGGAAACTTTTCATCTATCCTCTTCGGTTTAGTTTCTGGGGGCCTGCAAATTAAACTGACAAAAGACAAAGTAGCAAGAGAATGACTTGATTTCGTATGTGCAGGAGTTCACAGAAGAATGTGACTCAAAGTGGTGGTTAGAATTTGAGGTTTATATAGCATCTTAATAGGGGAAGGAAGTGGGAGAAGGGTGCTTACAGGAAACAAAGGACGTTTTGGAAAGAGAAATGGGCCCTGAGGAGAATGGATGGGAGATCGTTTGGGGACACTGTTTAAGTGTGCAGACTTCTCTCTGGTGCCAGAAGTCCACCTTCCCTGGCTGCTCTTGGGAAGAGGAATTCTTTTGGGAGGCTCAGTTTTTAGGAAGATAAGGGATTTGGAGAACTCAAATGCCTTGTGCTTAAAATAATTTTTATGCCCCAGTGGCAGATTCTGGACGCCTTCAAAACCCCTCAAGGGCTGCCCATTGCCAAAGATAAAGAGGAGATCACCAAAATATTCTAGGCTCTCCCTGACCTTGAACACTCACATACTTGGCCTTAGATTCTTTTTCCAGTTTCGTCTCATCTCCTGACACCCACTCCCTGCCTCACTCACCTTCCTTTTCTCACCAAATCTCACCGATCTTCTCAGCTTTGGCCTCATATTCTCCGGGAAATCTTTCTCAAACCCCAGCTTAAGTTCATGTTTCCAAAGGACACTCCTCTTTGCCCTGTATTCTGCTGACTGCTTTCCATTGAAACTCCTCTCGTGTCTGTTGGTCTGTACTACTTGCTCCTCAAGGACAGGAGTGTGCTTTCTTTGTCTATAGAGTCCCAGAAACTTACCTAGTGCCTGACACCTTGGGACTGTTTAATCAATACTTGCTAAGCTGATTATATATTAAACTGTTGATAAAACCAATGTGAAATATGGGAGAGCGCAGTGAGTTTGGAAGCAGGCTTGGAAGGGACCTCTAGCCTTCGTTGATTCTCAGGGCGACGTGAGGGAAGTCATTTAACCTCTTAGCCTTGGGGTTTCCTTACCTGTAAAGACGGCACGTTTACTCTTCACCTTGAGGGTTTATGGTGAGGTCACACAAAGCTCTCAGCATTGTTTCGGGCATACAGCAAATGCTCAAGCAATGCACATGGCGGCGTGCTTAGAAACCAGACCTCCTGAGTCGATCCACTGCACCCAGCAGCCTTCCACCAACCTCCTCTCAGCGTCTGCTGATTCTGGTTGTGAGCCCTTTCGCTTTCTGTCCCCACTAGGTGGAGATACCATCGGTCCCTCGGTACCAAAGATAAAGGCCTAAGAAAACTCTTGGCCTGGCTTTACAGCTCAACCCAGAACAAGGGCTTGGTGAGTGGAAAGGTGTGTTGCTTAATTCCCGGGCATCTTCTCGTCTCCAGGAGATGCCACTGGGAAAGGGGGCTCAGGAAGTTATGGCGAACCACAGATGACTATCCTGATTCCATCCAGAAGGTTCCCGAAATTACATTGCGTATCTTGGCTACAAAACCCTTATTCCACTTTCTGCCTCTTTTTATTTGCTTATCACGGTTGTAACAGGTGAGGGCACGAGGCACCTGTGGGAACCGTGTTTGAGCCACAGCAGAGTGTCCAGTAAATCTTAGCTATTTCAACTTGTCCTCGCATTGTAAGAAGCGTAAGCCTAAATTTCCTCTCGGTATACGCAACTTTCCCGGAGACCTTAAGAAGTGTGAGCTTTGGACTCAGATAATCCCCTTTCCCAACTCCTAACGTTTTATCCCACAGAGAACACTTTTATTTCTAGCCCCTGGCTGTCTTCCTGCCCATCCTCCCTTCTCCTGGCCAGTGGCCCACTTCAGGCTGCCCCGATCTGCAAAAACTTCTTCACGCATTTCCTCACTTCCAGATTTGCCTTTTACAAATCTTTCCTCGCTTGCCACTGGGGAGATGCTTTTATTTTTATTTATGTATTTATGTATTTATTTATTAAGTTTATTCACTTCCTTCGAAAGAGAGAGTGTATGAGCGGAGGAGGGGCAGAGAGAGAGAGAGAGAGAGAGAAAATCCCAAGCAGACGCCCCATTAGGCGCAGAGCCTAATTAATGAGGGGCTCAAACCCCCAAACAGTGAGATCTGGAGCTGAGCTGAAATCTAGAGTCCGCCGCTTAACTGGCCGAGCCACCCAGGCGCCCCAAGGGGGAGATGTTTCTCGAACACAGATGTGATCATCCAGGCTTGGGCCAGCTGAGCGACCTTCCACGGCTTTCACAGCTTATGGAATAAAGACAAACTCTTGCAAAGCACAGAGTGATCTGGCTCCTTTTCATCATTCTGGCTCTCTTGGAAACCTCATTTGTTCCTGCCCTGCCTCCTGTGCTGGACTTCCTTGCATGTGCTGCGTTCTTTACATTTTTGACTCTGCTAAATGTGTCCCCCTCTGTTCCGAATGCCCGCACCCGCCCGCCTTGTGGAGTCTAGTCCTCAATATCCGGGACACCGGGAGGGGGTGAGAAGGAAATGAGGTTTCTTCTGTGTCTGGGACCACTGGACTTTGCCAAGCCTAATCATTATAAAATATCTCCTTAGAGAGTAGACACCGTTTACGGTGTGTCTGATGCCGAACAATAAAATAACTTGATGAGGGAGGAAGACCTGGGATCCAGGTCTAGGCCTTCTGTTTCCACGTCCAGTATGGGTTTGACAATGAGTTATCAAAGAAGCAGATGGGAGAAGGTGGGGGAGGGGAGACAGAGGGGAAGGTGGGGGGGAGGGAGGCAGGGAGGGAGAGGGAGGGAGGCAGAGAGAGGCGGGTGGGGGGGATACTGAGAGAGGGAGAGAGGGAGGCAGAGACAGGGAATGAGAAGTCTGCAACTCTGTCAGGGATCCTAGAATTAAATTTGCCTTGTCTGGCCGCTTCTGATCATCGTTTTTTTTTTTTCCCCCTTTCTGAAAACAGGATATATTCCGAGCTGAGATGTTTGGAGACGGATGCCCTGTCACCTGTCACACACGCAGTAAGTCTGACAAACCCGCTCTTCCTTCGCCGCCACCCCGCCTTTCCTCCGAGAAAAACTCAAGAAGGACACAGACACCCTCGTTAAAATAAGCCATGGAACCTTCCACGGTTTCAGACGACCCAGATTTCTCCTAGACGCGCCTGTAAGCTCCTGGAGACTGGGGGGGGGGGGGGGGAGGGGGGGTTTGCTGGCTCCAGCTTTGATCTTCAGAGCCTCACATTGATTAGAGCATATTACATAAAGATGTTTTTAACGAATGGAGAAAAAGGAAGAGTTAGCTAAGCAGGCCCGGCTTCCTGGGTTTCCCTCTTCGTGTTCCCTTCTCTTGCTTCCTTGCTGGTTCTTCGGCTTTGTTTCACCCCTTAAGCTACACGTCTGAGCTTCCTTCCATGTTCTCCTCCGTGAAGCCGGGGAGGCCAGCCTTCACTAAGAGCACCTCCCTGAACAGCGAATGGAATCGCGCGGAGATGGCGAACAGATGCCTAGGGTTACGGTCCAGATGCTCCCTCGACACACGCCAGCTCTACGTAGACGGAGCCACTGCTCACCAGCCTGCTTCCGCGTGGACAGTATCGCCTCGTGTCTTTTTTCCTACCCCCTCCCTCCCTGGCGTGACTTCCGGTGACTTGGGCTCCCACAGAAGTAAATCCCGAGAAAACGGACTGCCCCTCTCCCTCGCCTCCCTCGTCTCCATCTGTGTCCTCCTGCCTGCCTCAACGTTGGAATCCACCAGGAAGGAAAGTCACATCCAAGTCCACTGGTAAAGGGGCCAGTGGGCAAACCACCACCATGCACCGTCTTCTCCTGTGCACCTGTACAAAAGAAGTCCGGGAGGCCATTGGGCGTGACTCTCAGATCCCCCTTCAAGACACCTTGCCACCAGCAATGTCGTTGGTTGACCAGCACCATGGGTTTGCCCGTCCAGCCAGAGCCGTGAGATGTGTGGGCTTCTCTCAGTTTTCAGACAATGACCCAGTGTGATGAGTGTACCACAGCTGGGCCATTTCTGCCCAACACTGTGACAGTTGGGCATGACTCCCGTAAGGGCTAGTCTTTGCCAGCGGTCTGGCAGAGACTCTCGGAATCGCCTACGGTCTGAGGCCACTCCTACCCAGTGATCCTTATTTCCCTGTCTCTTTCGACAGGTGCCACGCTTACATCACATTCGGAAGGGCCCCCTGCCGTCCTCCTAGCTTTACATTTTGTCCTCCGCTGGCATTCCCCTCCTAGACCTCGGCACATCTAATTCCATTGTGCTGTATTTTTCTCAGAGACCCGAACCTGACACCAAGTATGTCCTTCCAAAGCTGCCACCAGTACGGCAAAGCTGAGGTAAAACAGTCTTCTGGTTCTTATGTAACTGGTCACCCCACCCCACCTCACCCCCACCAAAACAACTGCACAGCAGGAACAGTGATCTTAGCTGCGTGCCTGGATGCCAACATGCCCCCCGGCCCCCGCCAAATCCGAACAAAACCACACACACACACACACATTTTTTTTTTTAACATCTTGGCCCTGTGCGTTGTGAATGATCATTCTAATTATCAAGGCCAGCAAGAAATGAAAAGGTATTTTGGGTGCAACTGAATTAATATCGACCCAGGGTCTTTTTCGTAGACTTTAAAAAAGAAATAAATAAATGCTCGATGTCGACTCATTTTCTCGTGCTTTTCTTTTTTTCTCTGCAAATTAGAAACGTGCTATCCTGCTAATTAAGGAAACTGGTTAGCTTGGTTTCAGTCTATTGAAGATCTTATTAAACACTGCTCTCACATTTGATTCTAGATAAAATAGGCTGGCTTCTGAGCATTTACAGATGAGATTAAAATGTAAGCACTCCTTTTAACTCTCATCTAAAGTCTCACGTGAAACTCACTACATCCTTGCCGGCCGCCTGGGTGGCTCAGTCGGTTAAGCATCTGACTCGTGGTTTTGGCTCAGGTTCTGATCTCACAGTTGGTGGGTTTGAGCCCCGCATCAGGCTCTGCACTGACAGCTCAGAGCCTGTTTGGGATTCTCTCTCTCTCCCTGTCTCTCTGCCCTCCCCTGCTCCCCTCTCCCTCCCTCTCTCTCAAAATAAAGACACATTTTAAAAAATTTAAAAAAAAATAAAGAAAACTCACAATCTCCTTAGGAGGTGGGGATTTTTATTTCCTTTCCAGAGGTAGTGATACAGGTGCAGTGACGGACCTTGCACACGTAGAAGAGGCAGAACAGGAGTCGAATCTAAGTGATCAAAGGCTCAGCCTTTCGATTCCTCCCCGAGTTCAAATTCTGCTTTCGGTGCTTCCCGGCTGTGTGACGGTGAGCAACTTCCTTAACATCTCTGAACCTTTCAAGTAACACCTCTCTTGGCAACTGCTGAAATTTCAGGGAGGCCATTCATGTCAAGGGGGGGGGGCCTACGTGTGTAAACTAGGCGCAGTCTGGCCACCGTCCTTCTCTATCTCCTATGCATTAACCACCTCTAGGGGACAGTCTAGACTTGTGTGCTTTCGCTCATCAATGTCGCTAATCAGGGTCAATCAGCGACTTCCCAGGAAGTCACCTCACCCTGTGGAAATGAGGGAGAATGATTGCCCGTGTGATCAAGAATGTCTGTCAATCTAAAGTACTTAAAGCTTCCTCTTAGACAGTATGCTTTATTTTCGCCTGGAAATTGAAAGGGGGGAAAATCACATTGGAAGAGCCTGTCCAGGAGCACTAATGCAGGGAGTGTGTGGGCGCTGGGCACAGCTGGGCTCCAACATAGCACCATGGTGCTTCTAAGTGGGCAATGGCTGCAGAGAGAGCCAGGTGGCCTTCTCTTTAGGTGGGAAGAAACAAGGATGCAACAGGGATCGCGATTCAGAGCCGTGCTTCCCTGAACAGTAACGTGCATCTTGCTAAAATGCAGATGCCTATTCCGTGGGTCTGGAGTCCAACTGGGCAGGGCTTGAGAGCCCGTTGCTAACATGCTCCCGGAGGATGCTGATGTGGGTTAAAGCAACAGTTCTAACCCCGGATTTTTATTCAGTGGCGCTGTGACTTCGGGCAACTCACCTGATCACCATTCTTCAGGTTTCTTAAGCATGTGATGGGGTAATGGTCGCACCGACCTCATAAATAGAAGTAACAGACTTACAATTGTGCCTGGCACATAGGAGGACTTCAGACGTTAGCTATGATCATTAATATTATTCTTACTACGGTCAGAAGCATGGTCGGTGCGAACCAGCACCAGAAATAAAGGTGTTGTTTGGGGCGCCTGGGTGGCTCAGTCGGTTAAGCGTCCGACTTTGGCTCAGGTCATGATCTAGCGGTTCGTGAGTTCGAGCCCCGCGTCGGGCTCTGTGCTGACAGCTCAGAGCCTGGAGCCTGCTTCCGATTCTGTGTCTCCTTCTCTCTCTGCCCCTCCCCTGCTCACGCTCTGTCTCTCTCTGTCTTTTAACAATAAATAAACGTTAAAAAAATGTAAAAAAATAAAGTGTTGGTCGATGGGGGAAATTTTAAATAATTTGGGTTTATCTCAACTTATAAAAAAAAAAAAAACCTGGAACTTTGTGCTTTAATTACGATATTCTTAGTTTAAGTTACTTTATTCAAAAGGAAAATGGTGTTGTTGGGTTTTTTTAATGTTTTAATGTTTACTTATCTTGAGAGAGAGAGAGATAGAAAAAGAGCGTGAACCGGGTAGGGTCAGGGAGAGAGGGAGACACAGAATCCGAAACAGGCTCCAGGCTCTGAGCTGTCAGCCCAGAGCCCGACGTGGGGCTCAAGTTCACAAACCGCAAGATCATGACCTGAGCCTAAGTCAGACGCCCAACCAACTGAGCCACCCAGGCGCCCTAGGAGAATGGTGTTTTATTTTTCCAGAGCTTCCGTAAACAGTACAGTCTGGGTGGTTTTAATAACAGAAATTTATTTTCTTACAGTTCAGGAGGGTAGAAGTCCACAATCAAGGTGCTGGCAAATTCAGCTTCTGATAAGAGCCCTTTTCCTGGTTTGCAGATAGCAGGCTTCCCGCTATGTGCCCTCATGGTCGTCCCTTTGTGTTCACTTGAAGAGAAAGCAACATCTCTGCTGTCTTTCTTCTTCTTATAAAGACCCTACCCTTAGTTAGGACCTCACTGAACCTGAATTACCTCCTTAAGGGCTCCATCTCCAAACCCAGTCATTTTGGGAGTTAGGGCCTCAACAAATGAAACGTAGCATGGCACGATTCAGTCCATAACAAATGGAATAAAAGTCATTTTATTTTCAGTGTTTTTGCGACCAGACATACAATGTGGATATAGGCTGACACAGTCAGGTTTTTCCCCTTGCACTACTCCTGATAATGTGTGAGGCTTAAATCCATAGTCTAGCTACATTATACACATAAGCAGAGGTACACAGAATATACAACCCTTCCCTGAAATCTTAACCGTCTGCATCAAAGGCAGAGGAGGGTCGAGCTTTTGAAAATGCTCATTCTAGGGGCGCCTGGGTGGCGCAGTCGGTTAAGCGTCCGACTTCAGCCAGGTCACGATCTCGCGGTCCGTGAGTTCGAGCCCCGCGTCAGGCTCTGGGCTGATGGCTCAGAGCCTGGAGCCTGTTTCCGATTCTGTGTCTCCCTCTCTCTCTGCCCCTCCTCCGTTCATGCTGTCTCTCTCTGTCCCAAAAATAAATAAACGTTGAAAAAAAAAAATTTAATAAAAAAAAAAATAAAGAAAGAAAATGCTCATTCTAGTTCTCCTATGGTCTTTGTGGGTAAATAAGTTGATGTGTTTTCTTTGGAAGGTCAGATGTTAAAGTCTATCAAGATTAGAAATATGGTAACCCATTTGGCCACAAAATCTTCTGCCAGGAATTTACTCTCCCAACAGTTTCACAAGTGTCTAAACCGTGAGGCTCAAGGTGATTCTGTGCTGCCCTGTTTATTATTTTACTTTATTTTTTAAATTGGCATGCGATAAAATTGACTTTTTGTTGAGTTCTGTAAGTTTTGATGTGTCTGCAGATTCATGTAAGCACCATCACAGTACGGATACTAATACAGGAAGCTCCTGGGTGGCTCAGCTGGTTAGGAGTCTGACTCTTGATCTCCGCTCCGGGCATGACCTCACGGGTCCGTGGGTTCGAGCCCTGCATGGGGCTGTGCACTCTCAGTGTGGAGCCTGCTTGGGATTCTCTCTGTCCCTCTCTCTGTCCCTTCCCTGCTTGTGCCCTCTCCTTCTCTCTCTCAATGTCTCTCAGAATAAATAAATAAATAAAAACCCTGAGATTTTTTAAAAAAGAATGTCAATCAAAACGTGAATGGTTAATATAAATAATTTGATTGACTTTCTGGTAGCCTCACCTTCTATACACTTGTAAAACTGTCTGCAAATTCCTAGAAAAAACGATGGAAGCAGCCCATGTGTCCACTGACTGATGAATGGATAAAGGTGTGGTTGGTGTGTGTGTGTATATATACATATACTTCTTTATCCTCATCTCTCTCTCTCTCTCTATATATATATACATATATATATAATATATTATATAATATATGATATTATCTCTCTCTATATATATGTATATATGTATATGTATATATGTATATGTATATATGTATATATATGTATATGTGTATATATATGTATATAGAGAGAGATAATATTATATTATATATATAGAGAGAGATAATATTATATATTATATATATAGAGATAATATTATATATTATATATAGAGAGAGATAATATTATATATTATATATAATGGAATGGTATTTTTATATATAATATATTATATATAATGGAGTGGTTATATATATACATATATATGTATAATATATAATGTTATATATACATATATAATGTTATATATACATTTTATATATAATTATATACATTGTATATATAATTATATTATAATTATATAATATATATTACATATGTATATTATATATATAATATATATATAATGGAATATTATTTGGCCATAAAACAGGATGAAATCATGTCATTTACAGCAACATGGAATATCTACAGAGAATAATGCTATGTGAAATAAGCCAGTCAGAGAAAAATACTATATCATTTCACTCATGTGTGGAATTTAAGAAACAAAAAGGATCAACAGGGAAAAAGAGAGAGAGAGACACACAGAAGGGGGGGAGTGCAAACCAAGAAACAAACACCTGACTATAGAGAACAGACTGATGGTTACCAGAGAGGCAGTGGGTGGGGGACGGGGTCAAGAGTATACTTATCATGATGAGTACTGAGCTGTGTATAGAATTGTCAAATCAACATATTGTATACCTGAAACTAATATAACACTGTGTATTAACTACACTGGAATGAGAAAAAAAATTTTTAAATAAAGGTTAACAAAACCATGATATAATCATGATATAATACTAGTCAGCCATTAAGATGCACATATGAATGATCCCACGCAGCTTCATGATGTATGTGCATGTGTGTTATCGCAAAACTATACCCAGGAAGTGAAAAGGTGACTGCTTAAATCTGAGACTGAAATTCTTCGCTTTAAATCCTTTTTTTTTTGCTCTATTTTATTGTTTGCATTTATTATTAGAAAAGTTTAATTAAAGAAGAAAATAAATTGATAAAAAATTTAGAGTGTACAATTTTAGAAGCAAGTATGTGGGAGAAAGTATAATATGCTACACAATATTTTTAAATTAAACTTTTAATTTTGAGTTCATTATAGATTCAGTGCAGGTGTAAGAAGAAATACAGTTTGTGACCTTTGGGATTGGCTTTTGTTCACTCAGTACAAGCTTCTAGACTTCACTGTCATTGTTGCATCTGGCATTTGTTCCTTTTATTGCTGAACAGTATTCCAGGATATGGGGTGTCACCATTTGTTGAACCATTCACCCACCAAAGGACATCTGGGTTGTTTCCCTATTTTTGGCTATTAAGAATAAGTGGTTTATAAATATCCATGTTCAGGATCTTCCGTGATCATGAATGTTCATTTCTCTGGGCTAAATGCCCATGAGTTCAACTGTTAAGTTATATGGTAGCTGCATATTTAGTTTTATAAGAAACCACACGCATGTTTTCTAGAGTGGCTGTGCTCTTTGACATTCCCACCAGCCATGTGTGAGGGATCCAGTTTCTCCACATCCTCAACATCCTATGGTGGTGTCATTACACCCAACATCGAGTAGTTGTGTAGTGATATCTCATTGGGTTTTAAATTTTTTTTTTCAACGTTTATTTATTTTTGGGGGGACAGAGAGAGACAGAGCATGAACGGAGGAGGGGGAGAGAGAGAGAGGGAGACACAGAATCGGAAACAGGCTCCAGGCTCCGAGCCATCAGCCCAGAGCCTGACGCGGGGCTCGAACTCACGGACCGCGAGATCGTGACCTGGCTGAAGTCGGACGCTTAACCGACCGCGCCACCCAGGCGCCCCTCTCATTGGGTTTTAAAATGCACTTTCCTGATGACTAATGATGTTGACCATCTCATCATCCCTCCATATATCCTTTTCGGTGAACTGTATTTTCATATCATGTGCCCATGTGTTTTTTTTTGTTTTGTTTTTTGTTTTTTAATTTTTTTTTTCAACGTTTATTTATTTTGGGGACAGAGAGAGACAGAGCATGAACGGGGGAGGGGCAGAGAGAGAGGGAGACACAGAATCGGAAACAGGCTCCAGGCTCCGAGCCATCAGCCCAGAGCCCGACGCGGGGCTCGAACTCACGGACCGCGAGATCCTGACCTGGCTGAAGTCGGACGCTCAACCGACTGCGCCACCCAGGCGCCCCTCATGTGCCTATGTTTTAACTGGTTAGTTTGCTTTCCTTTATTGCAGAGTTTTGAGAATTCGTTGTATATTCTAGCCTCTTGTACTTTGTTGGTTGTATGATTTGCACACACTTTCTCCCAGATTGTAGCCTGTGCATCCTTCCTCATCATGTGGGCTCTCATTGAGTAAGACTTTTTAAATTTTTTTTTATGTTTATTTATTTTTTAGAGAGAGAGAGAGAGACAGAGTGTGAACAAGCGAGAGGCAGACACAGACTCGAAGCAGGCTCCAGGCTCGGAGCCGTCAGCACAGAGCCCGACGCGGGGCTCGAACCCACAAACTGTGAGATCATGACCTGAGCCGAAGCTGGCCGCTCAACCGACTGAGCCACCCAGGCGCCCCAAGTCTTTTTAATTTCAATCGGGAATATTTTATCCATCCATATTTTGGTGGGTCACTTGCTTGATGTTAAGTTTGAAAATTCTTTGTTTAGTCATAAATATCAAAGTTCCCCCTGTGTTTTTTTTTTCCTAAAAGTTTTATAATTTTGTCTTTTACATTGAATTCTGTGGCGCATTTGAGTTCATTTTCCTGTAAGGTGGGAGAGGTGCAGGTGTACGCGAAGTTTTTTTCTCTTCTTTTGTCTATAGATGCACAACTGCCCCAGTACTCTGTCAAAAAGTCTATGTTTCCTTCATTGAGTTGATTTTGTATCTTTGCCAAAAAATCTTAGTTTATTTCTGGGTCCTCTCTTCTTTTCCGTGGACCCATGTTTCTAACCCTCTGCCCAAACCGCACTGTCTTAATTACAGTAGTGATATAGTTGGCCTTGCTATTGGGTAGAGTGGTTCTTCCTGCTTAATTATTTGTCAGAAGTATTTAAAGCGGTTCTAACGCTTGTGCCTTTCCACGTGATTTTTACAGTGAGTGTGTCTTTGACCACAATTACATTCGATATGTACCTAAGTTTGGGGAGAATTGATGGGTTTACTATGGATCGTTTCCCAACTCATGAGCACAGTACGTCTCCTTATGTGAGTCTTCTTTGATACTTTCATCAGCATGTTGTAATTTTCAGCCTAGAGATCCTGAACATGTTTTGTTTAGTTTATGCTAAGTTTTTAATTTTCTTTGGGGGCACTCGTAAATGGCATTGTGTTTGTAATTTCAGTTTCTATGCGTTCATTGTTAGTACATAGACGTGTGATGGATTTTTGCGTCTATCCGGTGTTTCCAATTAAGTTAATCAATACCTGGCCTACAAGTATGCTCTCACTTTACAGATACAGACGTCTTCTTTTCTCCGAAACAGGGAAACTTAAAGCCTCCCCACATGGGCTTGACCTTGAGGTCAGACAATTGGCCCAGGGAAAGCAGTCACTGGTCAGACAATTGGCCCAGGGAAAGCAGTGTGGGATGGTGAGAGGGAATGCACTGGAGATCAAGGGAATGGGTGTGAATTCTAGCCGGCCACCTGTAAGCCCTGGACCCGGAACACGTTCCGTTCTCTAACACCCATTGCTACAATGATAAGACAACAACCGCCGTGAGAGCTATTTCAGTGAAGGACTTAATATAAGATAGACTGATAGACTTTGTGTTAAGACCTTTACACTTGTCTCACTAAAATCTCATGTCCCCTTGTGAAGTAGGAATTACAGGCCTGCAGTACTTTGTCTGCAGTTCGAGTATTTCACAAGCTTAGAAAGAGAATTATTTGTATATAAGCTTGCTTCTAATTCTTTGGGCATGAACCCCTGGCCTGAAGTGATGTGAGGCCACTTATCATTTACCTTTATCTTGCCTATTGTGAATAGCTATATGCTTTTCCCATGGAAATGTTTATGCTTTTGGTTACAGGTGCTTTTTATCACAGGCACGCCAACCTACCCGCTCTGCTATACAGGCTATTCCACATATGCCATATTAGCTTCCAAACATCCCCAAATGCTCTGAAATCTGTACCATTTCTGGTCTGAAGATCATCAGATAAGGGATTGGTAATGTAATCATCCTCACGTTATGATTGGGAAAGCAGGACACGGAAGTGTGACGTCCCATGTCCGATCGCACGCATCTTTTTGGTGGCAAAGGAGGCAGGCGGACTGACGCGTGGGCTCTGAGTCTTCATCACCTTGCTCTACGTATCCGTGGGTTACGTGAACCTCGGGAAAAGGCCTGAGATGGAGTCCTTGGGGGTGACCTTGGAGAGACATTTAACTCTACCTGGAACTCTTCGGGGTCCGCTTTTGCGGATTGAGAGGTGTATAACGCAGGCGAAGGCAGCCACTTGTCCCTGTCAGCAGGGAGCTGGGCAGGTACCAGGCTGGGCGCTTTCACACATTTCCAGGGACCATTTGTGGTAGGTGATTCGTTGCCCCTTCATCGTCCGCAGTCCAAGATTTTCCCCCAAGGTATAGCTGAATAATCCCTCTGACACTGCATTCTTCAGTGTGATTGTGTTTATTCCACCCCTAGCCAACTAATATATTACCAGTTATCATTTCCCTCCCAATTATTCATTCCTCATGGCAACCGAACATGGTATGTCATCCACAGCCCCCAACCATGACAGAAGTAATACAAAGCCTTATCATGTTACCTGGATTTAATTGCTTTCGAATGGGTCTGATGATGAAAACACTCTCGGCTCATTATTTCCTGTGGCCAAGATGAATGATATGTCACAGTGCCACCAACAAAGCTGGAAGCAGTCAGAGCTCAGCTGATACCAATGTCACATTGACCACCGCACGGCAGGTGCTTAGACTCTGTGCCAGCGAAACGGGCAGGTCAAATGACAGAAGCCACTGGAGGCTGAAAGAAAATTTTAAAACATATAAGGAAAAGATTTGGAAATAAAGAATTAAGGAGTTGGAAGAAGACTATAACCATCCAACGTTCTGATTTTATAAAGGTGGAAACTGAGACCCAAAGAGGGAAAGAGATATAGACAAGGCCAAATAGCCAGTTTCTAAAAGAATTACTTGGGCAGTTATCCAAGCCTTGAACCCTGAAGTCATCCAAGATTCATCCTTTTAAAGGCATATTGCATATCTTTGCCAAGTCCATTTCCTTACGGATTAAGTGGATTGCTCACCATTTTATCAACATTCATCTCGATTTCCTTTAACTATAGATACTTAAAACAAATCAGGGTCAATAAGGTATGCTCACATAAATACCTTACAAAGTTCCTCTTATTTCATATTGCTGCCTCCTTGTCTTTTTTTTTTAATGTTTGTTTATTTTTGACAGAGAGAGAAACAGAGCATGAGCAGGGAAGGGGCAGAGAGAGAGAGAGAGACAGAGACACAGACAGAATCCAAAGCAGGGTCCGGGCAGGCTCTGAGCTGTCAGCACAGAGCTCGATGTGGGGCTCGAACTCACAAACTGAGAGATCGTGACCTGAGCCGAAGTCAGAGGCTTAACTGGCTGAGCCACCCAGATGTCCCTTCTTCCTTGTCTTTCCTCCAACTACCTAGCCTTCAGGAGAAAAATGCACTTCAGGGGCACTTCGGAACCCACTATGACTATATATGAAATCATATATGTATGTGTGACTGCTTTCATATTCTATTGAGTGGCTTTAATGAGCAGAAAATGAAAAGAAAATCATTTAGTAAGCACCATGATGCCCAGCACATGTTTGCCTTCAATAGATATATGTTTAATTTAAAAAGTTATTAATTTACAGGGACACCTGGGTGGCTTAGTCAGTTAAAGGCCTGACTTTTGGTTTCGACTTAGGTCATGATCTCACAGTTGGTGGGTTCAAACCCCATGTCAGGCTCTGTGCTGATGGTGCAGAGCCTGCTTGGAATTCTCTCTCTCTCCCTCTCTCTCTTTCTGCCCCTCCCCTGCTCTCTCTCTCTCATAATCAATCAATCAATGATTAACTTATAAATGTCTGTGGGGCCCAAGTTGTAAAAAGGAAAACAACCACAAACAAACAAAAACCAGCTTGGTAAAGACACTTCTTTTCCGGATAAATTATTCTTTGACCAAAAAGACAAGGGGCATGGTCAAGGGGAAGAGGGTTAAACAAGGGAGAATCCTATTTACCAGCCTAGAAATTGACCTCTTAGGAATTCTATCAGCCGGACAGTAAGTATTTCCCCACTTATCCCCCCCCTCACCCCACTTTCTTGGACAAGGATTATATGTCGGCTCACGTTGACATGACTTGTAGTGCCCACTCTCACCATGGAAGGGGTGTTTGTCCCTGGCCCCTTGTCATTGGGCTTGACCCTCTCACCTGCTTTGGACAATGAATGTGAGCGGATGGGACCTTTGTGAATCCGACCTGAAGGCAGCGTGATTCCCATTAGACATTAATGGTTTGCCTCCTCCAGGAAAAATGGCATTCTCCAAAGAGGGACTGCTCATGCAGCCTGGGACCCAAAATGAGAAAATAATAAAGAAGGCCAATAGCAGCCCCCTGCAGCTGCCGACATATAATCTGAGTGAGAAATGCAGGCTCCTTGTTCTACATCATTGAGATTATGGCCTGCTTATTACCGTGGCAAAGATGACCGATACGCATATGAAATTTAAACCTTTTAACTCATCAATGGCCACAGATTATCTGTTTCCAAAGTGAAATGTGTTATCTAAGGAAGACTTTTTTTGTGTGAAATACAGTTATTAAAATTCAGTCCTTATTTATCCCTGATATTTCTTTTTTTCTTTGCTTTCTTTCTTTATTTTTTTTTTTTTTGAGAGAGTGAGAAAGCATAAGCAAGGTAGAGTAGCAGAGAGAGAGAGAGAAAAGAGAGAGAAAGAGACAAAGAGAAAGAGAGAGAGAAAGTTAATAGGCTACATGCTCAAAGAGCCCAACACAGGGCTGGATTCCATGACCTTGGGATCATGACCTGAGCCCAAATCAAGAGTCAGACATTCAACCAACTCAGCCACCTAGGCACCCCCATCCCTGATATTTCTGTATCACAATTATTTCCTATATCATTCTTCTGTAAGCTGTCCATCCTATCAATTCATAAGATATACAATTAAGTGATGACTAACCTTTCGGGTACCTTTAATCATATTTGAATGTTTTTTTCTTATAAAAGTGTATAAGTTTATGATAGGGAATTTATAGACTCCTTACAGAAAGAGTATCAATTGGTATGTTAATTTAGAAAGATCTGATGCTAGGGGCGCCTGGATGGCTCAGTCGGTTAAGCAACTGACTTCAGCTCGGGTCATGATCTCATGGTCTGTGGGTTCGAGACCCTCATCGGGCTCTGTGCTGACAGCTTGGAGCCTGGAGCCTGCTTCGGATTCTGTTGTCTCCCTCTCTCTGCCCCTCTCCCACTTGTGCTCTGTCTGTCTCTCTCTCTCTCAAAAATCAATTAAATGTAAAAAAAAAATTTTAAGAAAGATCTGATGCTATACAAACATTCAGTCTCTTCCTCCCAGCAAATAGTTTTATGGCATTTGCTCAAGTTATATTTCCTCTTAGAAAATTACATTTAAGTCCAGAACAGTTTTTGTTAAATAGATGTCTATGTACTTCTTCAAAACAATGTAAGTGTTATGAGAATTTGGTTTTATTCATACAATTTTTTATCTAGTTATAGCTTTAGTATAGGAAAACAACTAGGTCTTTCTTTCTTTCTTTCTTTCGTAAGCTTCATGCCCAGGGCAGAGCCCAGTGAGAGGCTTGAACTCACGACCCTGAGATCAAGACCTGAGCTGAAATCAAGAGTCAGATGCTTAACCGACTGAGCCACCCAGGCGCCCCTTTTTTACAAACCACTGCCTTGAATATCTTTTATTGGTTTTAATAGTTTTCATGTGGCTCTTGAGTTTTCTCATCTCATTGCCTATGAATGAGAATAATAACTCTGTATCATGTTTTCAAATAGATCCAACCCTGTATCAATTACATGTGTGGCATGAATCCCCCAGGAATATATTAACCACAAGCGGTAATCCAGTTCTCTTTGTCTTTTTTTCTTATTTTTGATAAGAATGTTAAGATGACAATATTTTATCAAATTTCAAAACTATCCTTTTCCTCTTAAATAATCGTTTGTCTCACTAGGAGTACTTGTTGGATTTTCCCAAATGCTTTCTCAACATCAGTTAAGATCATCATATTTGTGTTTTGTGTAAGGAATACAGAATAATTTGTATCAAATAATCCAACCACCTGTCCTGCTGAAGTATTTGAAACACTAATTTAAAGCCCCTTGAATTAGCTGATTGGAGCCAAACCACATCTTGGGTATGGACTGTGGTTTCCTTCTAGCGTACACAAACTTCCTCCTCTCGCTACCCAACCAAAGCAGATGTCCTCTCAACCTTGCCCTCTGTTTCCATTTCTCCATTCCCAGATCTGCTCCAAGAGAGCATGACTGCCTCCATTCCGAGCTGTTTTGCTGGCTTATTTAATCTGCTGCCTCATGGGAAAATTATATTCCCCTGAATATTGAATACTAACCTCTTACCCTAGAATCTAGAATCGAGATTTCCTCCATTCAAGGCCAACGTTTTCCCCCAATGAATCTGGCGTCTTTCCTTTTTACCTTCTGCCATCACCTTGCCCCATAACCCTTTATCTTTTTTATTTATTCAGGAAGTATTACAGTTTTGAAATGCAACTTTTTTTTTCTAATTTTTTTTTAATGCTGATTTATTTTTGAGAGAGAGAGAGAGAGAGCAAGGGAGGGCCAGCGAGAGAGGGAGACACAGAATCTTGAAGCAGACTCCAGGCTCTGAGCTGTCAGCCCAGAACCCGACACGGGGCTTGAGCCCACGAGCTGTGAGATCTTGACCTGAGCTGAAGTTGGACGCTTAACCGCCTGAGCCACCCAGGGGCCCCAGGAAACAGAAATAAATAAAGCAAAGTCCCTGCTTTCATGGTGCTTATGTTCTAGAAGGAGAGGACGACAAAGAAAACGTGTGTCAGATGGCGATAAGTACCAAAATGAAAAATAAAGCAGAGGAAGGGGCCAGAGGGATGAGGTGTTGGTGTTCGCAAAGATCTCTGCAAAGTGGAAATGAACCAGGTAGAAGTCTAGCAGAAATGCATCAAGGACCGTGGGAGCAGCAAACGCAAACACCCTGAGACAGGCACGCTTGGTACATGGGAGAAATGGCAAGGGGCATGATGGCTGCCTCAGAAAGAACAACTGTGGGTGGGGGGGATTTGGGGGTGGAGGCAGTTAAGGTTTTGGTGATCAGTCTGAGCAAGGTGGGTAGCCGTTGGGGCATTTCAAGCAGAGTGAGTTAGGCTGCTGTGTTGAACTGGACTGAGGTGTAAGGAAATGCAAAATGCAAGACGATTGCAAGAGTCCAGGCAAAACACAAGGTGCCTCGGGTCAGAGTGGCCGCCGTGACGTGGAGGAAAATCGTTGATTTCGGTGTGCATTTTGAAGTTAGCGCCAAGAAAATCTGCCGATGGATTGCGTGCGGAGAACGCGGGGATGAGAGGAATCTATGACTCAGAGTGTTTCACATGAGCAAGGGGAAGTCAAGGGCTTGTGTTTCCGGAGACAGGGAGTCATAGGAGGAGCAGATTTGGGGGTGGGCAAGAGTTTATCTGAAGCATGAGGTTAAGATGCTTGTGTGAAATGAAAGGAAGAGGGAAGAGCAAAGTGTTTGTGGCAGTTCACTTTCTGTGTCAGCCAGACCAGCTCGGGGGGGTGTCCACTCCCCAGTGTGACTGAAAGGATGTATCTGATGAGGTTAACACCTGAATCCGTGGTCTGAGTGACGAGTATCACTATCCCCAACATGAGTGAGAATCCGTCCATACGTTATAGCCTGAACAGCACCAAAAGGTGGAGAAGGGACGATTCTCTCTGTACCCGGCGATCGGAGCAAGGACATCAATCTTGGTCTTCTCCTGCCCCCAGACTAGGACTTACACCATATGTCACTGGCTTTCCTGACTCTCCAGCTTATGGACATCAGATCGTACAACCTCCCAGTCTATAATTCTGTGGGCCACTTCTTCACAATAAACCTCTTTATCATCTCTCTCTCTCTCTCTCTCTCTTTCTATCATCTCCTATTAGTTCTGTTTCTCTCAAGAACCCTAATACAATACGCAAATGTGGGAATCATGGGAATATTATCAGCACAGAGCCTGACATGGGGCTTGAACCCACGAGCTGTGAGATCATGACCTGAGCTGAAGTCAGATGCTCAACTGACCGAGCCACCCGGGCGCCCCACAGCTTTTTTTGGTTTTCTGTTTTTTCATAGAAGGTGCCGGGAGAAAATGGTCTCTTTAAAATTAGAGCTTTAGACGGATTAGCCGAGGCTTTGGGTGGGTTAACTTAGGGTACGTAGAGAGATGACAGAAGTCAGAGAGTTGAGTCCCTCACAATTCAAAATTTACAGGCCAGAAAAGTGGAGAAGATCAGGCGAAGGTAACGGAAAAGAAGCCAAGAGGTGAGTCCAAAGACAGTGAGGCATTGAGACCAAAGAAAGTTAAGTGTTTCGACGGATGCTGAGGTGTCCTCAGAAGTTGGAGACGACCCTTCCCACAATTATTTAGTATTGAAATATGTTTCTTTCCTTACGATTATTATTATTTTTTTTTTTTGGTGTTTCCTGTGGTCAAGGAAGTACAAGCACTCATCAAGTAATTGAAAAAGCACATTTTTATCTTATTTGTTTCATGTTATTTTTTTTAAAAGATTTTTTTTAACGTTTTTATTTATTTTTGAGACAGGGAGAGACAGAGCATGAACAGGGGAGGGTCAGAGAGAGAGAGAGACACAGAATCCGAAACAGCTCCAGGCTCCAAGCTGTCAGCACAGAGCCCGACGCGGGGCTCGAACTCATGAACCACGAGATCATGACCTGAGCCGAAGTTGGCTGCTTAACCGACTGAGCCACCCAGGCGCCCCTGTTTCATGTTATTTTTAATTTATTTTGAGAGAGAGGAGACAGCAGGGAACGGGGGAGAGAGAGAGAGGAAGAGAGAGAATCCCAAGCAGGCTCCTTGCTGTCAACACAGCCTGACACGGGGCTCAATCCCACAAACCCTGAGATCATGACCGGAGCGGAAATCAAGAGTCAGACGCTTAACCGACACCGAGGTGCCCCCCAGAAAAAGCACATTTTTGAAAGTTAGAGCGGAGTGTCCTGAAAAGCATATTCACAGGCAAGTCGGGAAACGGTTGCGGTTCCTGGTTTGGATAAAACAGGTGTCATTTTGTGCACAGCCCTCCCCTTGAAGGTTCATGGTTTGGATGGTTCTTCATTGAAAGAATAAAGAAGTAGGAGTAGCTAATATCGAAGTTCCTAGCCAGGAGCTAGGTCTCTGATGATAAATGCAAACTAGTCACTGAATAAATGAATAAATCAGCGAACAAAATCACCGATAAATCAGTGATAAATCACAAAATAAATCAGTGAACAAATCAGTGTTCTTTCTAATGCCACCATTTTATAATTGCCCCCACCGGTCCCTTTCCCCTTAAGGAATATGGACAGAGGGAAGTTGAAATGGTGTCTCTGTGCTTTGAGCTCTCTTCCCTTTCTTCCTACTGGCTTGCCTGTAGTCATGCTTAATTATTTATACTGCCTTTAGGAAGTGCCACCGGGCGCTGCAGCCCTGGATGCCATTTCTACTATTATTAGTCTCAGAACTGTTCCTTATTTCCTCCAGCACAACGAAGGTGGCCGAAAAAAAGGGACCGCACTTCCCTTTCCCAAGACTTTGACATGCTCAGCTCAGCAGCACTCAGACTTCCAGAGCCTTCCAGAGCCTTCCAGAGCCTTTAATGAGAGCGATGGAAGACCTAATTCCCTTCGTTGTCCCCGGCAGCCTTGCCCTCAGCTAATCAGCTAAGGAGCAGTGTGAGAGGACCAGTGGGTTATTTCAGTGGCTTCTTTCCATCACTTTCTCTGTTCCTGTGCAATCCCAGCATGCCAATGCGGGGTTTCTTGTTGTTGTAAGCCGTTTCTCAAAGCAGACCACACTGTGGCCTTCTCTCTCTTTGCTGCCAAAAGAAAATAAAATCTACAAATGCTAGATATTTGCTAGATGGAGCAAGTCTTTGTTTTTTGTAATTGCTTTCTTCTAGTTTTCCTTTTCCTCAATTTTTCATTTTTTTCTTTTCCTTTTTTTTCTTTTTTTTTTTTAACGTTTATTTATTTTTGAGACACAGAGAGACAGAGCATGAGCAGGGGAGGGGCAGAGAGAGAAGGAGACAGAATTGGAAGCAGGCTCCAGGCTCTGAGCTGTCAGCACAGAGCCCGACGCGGGGCTCGAACTCACGGACCGCGAGATCGTGACCTGAGCCGAAGTCGGACGCTTAACCGACTGAGCCGCCCAGGCGCCCCTCTTTTCTCTTTTTTAAATATTAATGTTTATTTATTATTGAGAGAGATAGAGAGATAGAATGCAAGTGGGGGAGGGGCAGAAAGAGAGAGAGAGAGAGTTGGGGGGGCGGCGGGGACACAAAACCCAAAGCAGTCTCCAGGCTCTGAGCTGTCAACATGGAGCCAGAGACCAGGCTGGAACCCACAGACCACGAGATCATGACTTGAGCAGAAGTTGGATGCTGAAGCGACTGAGCCAGCCAGGTGCCCCTTTTCTTGTCTTCTTTCAATCGGAATACGAATTTAAATTATGGATCATTCTAAGCTCCCCCCAAATGGATTAATAAATATTTATTTCATGGCCCAGGGCTATGCAGTGTTTAGAAAGTTTAGAAGCACATAGTGGCCTCTATCAGGCAGACAAATGAACTACAGTTTAAAAGGACATGTCAACCTATCTGGTATCCAGGCGCTGTGATGGTGATTTGGTAACAATTCAATTTACCTAATATATTGAGAGCCTGCTGTGTGCAAAATTCCACTGGTAGTGAATGGTAGGCACTCTCTGGGTTCATTATGCAGTGGGAAGAGTTTACACATAAAGAACTCCCGCAGGGGCGCCCGGGTAGCTCAGTCGGTTAAGTGTCCAACTTCGGCTCAGGTCATGATCCTGCGGCTTGAGCCCCGCATCGGGCAAGCCGTGCTGACAGCTTGGAGCCTGGAGCCTGCTTGGGATTCTGTGTCTCCTTCTCTCTCTGTCTGTTACCCGTTCGCACTCTGTTTCTCTCTCTCTCAAAGATGGATAAACATAAAAAAAAGAAAATTAAGAACTCTTACAAGTCGATAACAAAAAGATATGCAACCAAATTAAAAAGTGGGCAATGGACTTAAACAGACACTTCCCCCAAAGAAAATATACAAATGGCCAATACATCCATAAAAAGAGGCTCCACCTCGTTGGTCATTAGGAAAATGCAAATCAAAAGTGTAATGAGATACCTGTTCACCCGCGTAGGATGGCTATTATAAAAAAAAACTGAAGGGGCACCTGGGCTGTTCAGTTAGTCAAGCATCCGACTCTTGATCTCAGCTCAGGTTGTCATCTCAGGGTTGTGAGATCAAGGCCCGTGTCAGGCTTTGCGCTGAGCGTGGAACCTGCCTAAGATTCTTTATTTTTAATTTTTTTTTAATGTTTATTTTTATTTTTGAGACAGAGAGAGACAGAGCATGAACGGGGGAGGGGCAGAGAGAGAGGGAAACACAGAATCGGAAGTAGGCTCCAGGCTCCGAGCCATCAGCCCAGAGCCTGACGCGGGGCTCGAACCCACGGATCGCGAGATCATGAGCTGAGCTGAAGTCGGATGTTTAACTGACTGAGCCACCCAGGCGCCCTGGAACCTGCCTAAGATTCTTAAGAGGAACCATCTCTCTGCCTGTCCTGTCCCCTGCTCTCTCTCTCTCTCTCTCAAATTAAAAAAAAAAAAAAAAAAAAAAAAAAAAAGCTGAAAATAAAAAATGTCAAGGATGGAGGGAAACTAGAACCTTTGTGAATGGCTGGAAGAATGTCAAATGGCGTAGCCCCCATTGAACACGGTTTGGTAGACCCTCAAAATAGTAAATACGGAATTGCCACTTGACTCAGCAATTCCCCTGTTCGGAAGCTGCCCAAAAGAACTGAACGCAGGCACTCACCCAGGTACTAGTGTGCCAGTGTTCCCAGCAGTGTTATTCACAACATCCAAGAGGTGGAAACAACCCAAGAGTCCATCAACACACGAATGGGTAGACCAAATGTGGCGTATACGTGCCATCAAATACCGTTCAGCCAAAAAAGGGAATGAAGTGCCAATACCACACGGACGAATCTTGAAAAGATTATACGAAGTGAAATAAGCCAGACATAAAAAGCCAAGTATTGTATGATTATACTTGCATGAGGTGTCTTGCATGGGGAAATTCATGGAAACAGAAAGTAGAAAAGAGACTACCAATGCTACGGGGAGGGGAGAATCAGGGGTTACTGCTTAGTGGGTATAGAGTTTCCGTTTGGGAAGGTGAAAATTCTGGAAATAATTGGGAACGTCGCACAACATTGCGAATACACCTAAGGGAATTTTGTAGCTGAGATGGTAGAAATGTTACATTATGTCTACTTTTCCGCAATAAGAAAAAACAGAACGAAACAAATGGAAGTCACGTAAATAGATGATGATGGCCAGACACTGTTCGTGGTTCAGCTTCTCGTTTCTCCTCTGTTTGGCTGGGCTGGCCCCATCATCTGTGGTCACCTGCCATTCACTGGGCAGTTCTGCTGCTGGATATTAGTTGACTGTCAGCTGAGCAACTGGGGGACTGGGGCCCTGTTTCTCACGTGTTTCCCTCGTAACCGTCACCAGAAGGTAAGCTCGGACTTGTCCAGTTTCCGAGGAGGGGAGCAGAAGTTGACAAGGCCTCCCGATGTGCAGGCTCAGAGCCTGGGTAGTCAGTTCCACCACATTCCATTAGTCAGAGCACGTCATAGAGACCTGTGTGGAAACAGACTTCACCTTTTTGTAGCAGAAGTTTCTTTTCTTTTTTTTTTTTAAGTTTATTTATTTATTTTGAGGGAGACAGTGCACACACATCTGAGAGTCAGAGAGGGGCAGAGAGACGAGGGAGAATTCCAAGCAGGCTCCGCACCGTCAGCCCAGAGCCCACAATGACAGACTTGAACTCATGAACTGTGAGATCACGACCTGAGTCAAAATCAACAGTCAGACGCTCAACTGAGCGACCCGCGTGCCCCTAATGCAGAAGTGTCTAAGTTGCATTGCAGGAATACAGAGAAGCCTGCAGATTCATGGTGAGTCTCTGAATCTATCAATGCCCCACAATGAAGGATTGAGTAAATGAAAGATCCAAATATTGAAAAAATAGCTATCGCAATTTTATTTTAATTTCATTTATTTTAATGTTTATTTTTTCAGAGAGAGAGAGAGAGAACATGAATGGTGAAGGGGCAGAGAGAGAGGGAGACACTTAGCAGGCTCCAGGCTCTGAGCTGTCAGCACAGAGACCCACCTGGGGCTTGAACTCATGAACAGCGAGACCACGACCTGAACCGAAGTCGGACGCTTAACCGACTGAGCCACCCAGGTGCCCCTGGATTTCTTTTTAATTCATGTCGTCTTGAACTCACTTAAACCTTGGGAGCTAGTTTATAAAGATCAAAAATTGAAATATGGCCTTTCTTTGATCTCTCATATGATTGATCATAAAAAATTAGTAATCCAGGATTAATTTAGATCCTACCATACAAGCACTGTTCAAAAGACAATCACAGATATTTTTAGCATTCTACAATCCACCTTTGTCTCAACCTTTATCTTTTAATCTAGATATTCTCAGCTCGAAGCAAGAAGCTTAAATAACTAGGACAACAAACCAGAACCAATATACTTTCTTGAATTTGACCGATAGGGAGAAGAGAAAAAGATTACGCTCTACCTTAAAAGCTCATTTGTTAGGTTTCACTCTTGGTGAAAGTTCACGTCCCAAATCACGCCTTACTTTATTCCTTTCATAAACGTTCCCTGAGCGGCTCGCACCATCCCTATATTTGAAGAGTAAGAATCTAGCGGAGAGAGAAGCAAATGAACAGTTGTGTTTTTGTGGTAGTATCTGCTTATTTGCTGTGAGAGAAGTCAGTAGACAGGAGCAGGTGAAGTCCTGTGACTCAGATATAATTTCAGTTTTGTGGGAGAAGGAGACGCTGAAGGAAGTTTTTAAAAGTTGACCTTTAAGAATTAGAATGTGCATTGTTTCTTTCACCAAATACTTACAGTCTTCCTGCTTTGTGCTAGTGAAATGCTAGCCCACGCTGTACTAGGTGCTCTGAGCCAAGCAGTGAAGAAACCAAAGATCCTTCCTTCATTCCAGACACATCCTAAGTGAAGAAACAGCAAGTAGACTAATAAAATAAATAATGCATCGGTAGTAATAAGTGCCATGAAGAAAAACGAGTGAGACAAAGAGCGAAGAGACGATCTAGAAGTGTCAAGAGAGGCAATATCTGCCATGGCTCCCTGGTGGACCTCTGCCTGCCTCACTCCTGCCTTCAGTGCTTTGAAAGTGTCACCTCCCCTCCCGGTATCATCAGCCCCAACAGGTATCTGGAGCTAGAGTGGTCACCTGAATCTTCTTTTGGAATGAAAGTTGATTAAACCAACCTGTCTCTCACGTGCTTTCCAACTCACCCTGAGCCCAGGATTCCACGTAAATGTCTTCAAGGACCGGGTAGTGACACAGACAAGAGAGTTGGGTAAGTGGAAGATCATAGAGGTGTTGTGGGGCCTGAAGTATACTGGATACTCTCCATTTCAAATAAAGAAATTTAAGTACAGTTATTCACAAATCACTCTTTGGGAGGGACAGAAGTGTTTGATCCCTTCAGTAAGAAGTCTTTGATTCTAAGTTACTTAATTGAGGTGTGCATTGAATAGCCGAGAACGAATGGGATCTTTAGAGCAGCGGATGCAAATTACGTTTTCCAGAACCGGGCTGAATCATCCTGCTGTTACGCAGATGAGAATTTGACAGATTAATAGTTTGTGGATACAGAGAATTAGTCTCCCTTCTGTTACCTCTGCCATGAACATCATTTGCCTCAGCTCTCTCTGTCCCCTCCTGATTTTCCTTTGGGGAACAATCGGTCCCCATGTGGCAGTCTGGCTGGGGTCACCTACCAGATTGTACGTTGCTTCCCAAACCCTAACCCCCACCTTGCAACCCCTGCTTCCAGCCAAGGAGTGGGTATAGGACCCAAGGCTAGGCTAATAATGGCATTCTTTCTCTGGAGGTAACTTTCCTCAATTTTTTTATATTGTGATGAAATGTACATAGCATAGTATTTATCATTGTAACCATTTGTGAGTGGACACTTTAGTGTTATTCGTGTGTGTGTGTGTGTGTGTGTGTGTGTGTATACATATCCCTAAGATATATACATCTTTCATATATTATGTATATAATTTATATATTTAATATATATCACATTTCTTTTTTTTTTTTTTTGAAATATACATCTCAATTCTTTTGGGATATATATATATATATATACACACATATATACACATATATAACTGGGTCTTATAGTAGGTCTTTTTTGGTTTAAGGAACCAAATCATTTTCCACAGTGACTGTATCATTTTACATTCTTGCCCGCAACACAGCAGGATTTAAATTTTTCACACCCTTGCCTTATTTTGTTTTGTTTTTGTTTTGTTTTTTCACATTAGCCATCCAAGTCGGTGTGAAGTAAAGTGTTATCTCATTGGTATTTTGATTTTCATTTCCCTAATCACTAATGAGAGTAAGCATCTTTTCATGTTCATACTGGCCATCTGGATATCTTCTCTGGAAAAATGTCTGTTCAAGTTGTTTGCCCATTTTCAAATGGAAGTTTTGGAGTTTTATTGGTGTTCAGTTGTAGAACTTCTTTATATATTATGGATATTAATCTCATGTCAGATATATAACTTACAAATATCTTTTCCCATTCTGTAGATTGTCTTTTCACTGTGCCGATAGTGTTCTTTGATGCATAAAGGTCCTAAACTTTGATGAATTCCAATTCATCTGTGTTTTTTTCTTTTGTTGCCTGTGCTTTTGATGTCATATTTGTGAAATCATTGCCAAATCCAATGTCTTGATAATTTTTTCCAATGTTTTCTTCTGAGAGTTTTGTAGTTTTAACTCCTAAGTTTAGGTCCTTGATCCCTTTTGAGTTTAGTTTTGTATTTGGTGTTCGGTAAGGGTCCAACTTCCTTCTTTTGCATGTGGATATCCAGTTTTTCAAGCTATATTGCGGTCTTGGCACACGTTTTGAAAACAAATTGGCCTTAGATGTTAGAGTTTATTTCTGGGCCCTCTTTTCGATTCCATTGGTCTGTATGTCTGTCCTTAAGCCACGTCCATACTGTTGTAATTACTATGGTTTTATAGTAAGTTTCTTTTTTTTTTTTAACGTTTATTTATTATTGAGAAACAGAGAGAGACAGAGCATGAACATGGGAGTGGCAGAGAGAGGGAGAGACACAGAATCTGAAGCAGGCTCCAGGCTCTGAGCTGTCAGCACAGAGCCCGACACCGGGCTCGAACCCACTAACCGAGAGATCATGACCTGAGCCGAAGTCGGACACTTAACCGACTGAGCCACCCAGGCGCCTCCCTATAGTAAGTTTCAAAGTTGGCAAGTATGACCCCTCCAACTTCATTCTTCTTCTTCAAGATTGTTTTGGATATTTAGAGCCCCTTTCAATTCCATGTGAATTTGAGAATTAGCTTTTCCATATCAGCAAAAAAAACAAAAAACAAAAAACAAAAAAAAATGCTAGAACTTTGGTAGGAATTGTGTTGAATCTGTAGATTGCTTTGAATAGTATTGACGTCTTAACAATGTTCAGTCATCCTGTCCATGAACACAGGGCATCTTTCCTTTTATTTAGGTCCTCCCTAATTCCTTTCAGCAACATCTTGTAGTTTTCCACATACACGACTTTCGCTTCTTTGGTTGTACATATTCCTAATTGATTCTTTAAATGCTATTGTAAATAAAATTGTTTCCTTTGGGGTTGGTTGTTCCTTAATGGTGTATAGAAACACAGCTGACTTTTGTGTGTTGATCTTGTACCCTGCAACACTGCCAGAACTATTTATTAGTTCTGGTAACTTTCTTATGGATTTGGGGGGATTTTCTATACATAAGATCATGTCATCTGTTAACAGACCATTTTAAGCCTTCGTTTCTAATTAGGGTGGTTTTTTCCTAAAGTTTTGAATCTTAATCTGGGAATCTGAAACTAACTGGAACTGAGTTATTTTAGAAACAAGGCTTTCGAGAGATAACTCCTGCCATGCAGGTTCACAAGAATGACTGCCGGTCCTGTGCTTCTGAGGGCTGGATTTTGCACTATCTTCTCTTTGGTTCGGTGATAATTTTTTAACAGAATTTGTTTCTGTTGCTCCTCAGGAACCTCAGTTGATGTAATACCCCACTCTTCTTTCAATTCTTTTAAGAAGAAATTCTTTTAAGAATTCTTTTAAGAAGAAAAATGTAAAGGAAGAAGGGATATGGTCTGAAATGGGACTCAATTATCATCAAGTCCAAATCTCTTTACAAAGACTTCTCAGATTTTAGGCTTTATCAGAATTTCCTGCTAAATTATTTGAAATGTACATTCCTGAACTGTATCACCAGACATTTTAATGATTACTTTTTAACCAATACCCAAGGTGATCCTCAAGTATATGAACTGTGGACTGCATGTTTTTCAGGATTGATTTCTATAATATATTTGCTAAATAACGATCTACTTTATGATTGGACACCTCTAGGGATGCTAAACTCTCTAGTTTACATGGTGAATCCATTTCATTTGGGAACAACTCTTCCAAAAGAATTTTTTTTTCATATTTTGACTACCAGTATATCCTATATAAAACTGAATCATTGAGTCGTTGAATTTTATGGTTATAGAATTCTAGAGGATTTTTCATTCCCCTTCACTTAAAAGGAACAATTTCATGGGGCGCCTGGGTGGCGCAGTCGGTTAAGAGTCCGACTTCAGCCAGGTCACGATCTCGAGGTCTGTGAGTTCGAGCCCCGTGTCGGGCTCTGGGCTGATGGCTCGGAGCCTGGAGCCTGTTTCCGATTCTGTGTCTCCCTCTCTTTCTGCCCCTCCCCCGTTCATGCTCTGTCTCTCTCTGTCCCCCCCAAAAAATAATAAATAAACATTGGAAAAAAAAATTTTTTTTTAATTTAAAAAAAAGGAACAATTTCAAAGTATCATATGAGCCTAATGAGATGCATATCTTCATATAAATGTTTTCCCCTGAAAAACACATTTCCTTTGCTCTCCATGCCTAAATTTCACATAAGCATTTGTATGTGTATCTCCAACGATCTCACATCCATGGTCAAAGAAAAAAGGGGGGTTGGTGGTTGCTGGGCAGAACCCCAAATCCCGAAACAGCAATCCTCCTTTCCCATCAGAGATTTATTTTCTCTCGGTCTTAACAAGTTCTCTGTCATGAAGAGTGAAATAATGGACACTCTTCACGAGGTGCTAAGCTTTACCAGCTAATCACTTGGATGCCCGTGACACCGGGAGAAGGGTGCTGAGGGGAAAAACGCAAGCGCCATCACTGTGACAACAGAGTCAGATTGTTTGACATTTCCTCATTTCCCCTTATTCCTGATGTTCATTCCCCCATCTGTTTCTCCATAGTGACTGGTATTTAAACTCTTAAAAGCAAAGAAACATGTGCTGGTGGAATAAGACATTTCATTTAAATAAAAGGATAAACGTCTGGTAATTTACTTGTGAGATCCCCCAAGGTTGTTAGCACCAAGGCAATCAAAGTCTTAAACTCCCAGGATGAAATTGTTACACTGCAGCAGAGCTGTCGGTATCCATTACCACTTGAAATAGGTTTCCCGGTGGGGATGGTGGGGGTCAGTTAGGGCTTTTCTGTGTGCAGCCCAAAGTCTCTTGGGTTCACTACCTTGGCTGTGCTGAATAATAACCTCACAAGGGAGAATGGTGCAGTGGAATGCAAATGGACTGGGAATCAGGTGCATTTAGCTTCAAATGCTGACTGTAGCTTTTTCCCTTCTAGGTAAGAGCCCTGATTCCATTGATCCTCACTTTCTTGATTTGCAAATGGCAAACTCCAGGAATCGCTGAAGAATTTGATTTAATTCAATTTCATTTGACTACACAGGTACTTGTTGAGCAGTGTGAACTGGCAGGGCAGGGGCAATAGAACAGGGTTTGAGAGATTCTCTCTGCCTTCGTTCACCTCCAAGTTCGGCAGGAGCTACAAACAGCAAAAGCAGCTCCCAGGGGTCGTCACGATGGACCGTGTGCATCATACATCAGGAAAAGAATTTTGATGCATGTGCCACAGTTTAATAAGAAATCATGTTAGTAAAAAAAAAATTATGTTAGTTTTCCTTCTTTCTTTTTATTCTGTTAAGCATGGCAATGGCATAGCAATTTAATAGAATTTCCCCTTGAGTCTTGACATATTTGTTCTCAGAAGGTACTATCACCAAAACCATCAAGGGAGCCGTGTGTGTGTGTGTGTGTGTGTGTGTGTGTGTGTGTTTTAGTTACTATTTCCCTCATCTGTTAAACTCCACAGTCGAATTAACAGATTCGACCTCTGGAATTTTTTAAGTTTGTTTGTTTGTTTATTTATTTATTTATTCATTCATTCATTCTTTTATTTATTTATTGAGAGAGGTGGGGGTGGGGGAGAGCATGCATATGCATGTGAGTGGGGGCAAAGGGCAGAGAGAGGAAGAACTCGAACCTCACAAACTGCGAGATCTTGACCTGAGCAGAAATCAAGAGTCAGACGCTTAACTGACTGAGGCACCCAGGCACCCCTCTTCCTCTGGAATTCTTTTTAAAATTATTTTTAACGTTTTATTTATTTTGGGGAGACAGAGAGAGACAGGGCATGAGCAGGGAGGGGCAGAGAGACAGGGAGATGCGGAATCTGAAACAGGCTCCAGGCTCTGAGCTGTCAGCACAGAGACCAACGTAGGGCTCGAACCCATGAACTGCGAGATCATGACCTGAGTTGATGTCGGATGCTTAACCAACTGAGCCACCCAGGTGCCCTGTGGAATGCTTATTTAAGATATGGGGCACCTGGGTGGCTTCGTCGGTTAAGCATCTGACTTCAGCTCAGGTCATGATCTCGCGGTTCGTGAGTTCAAGCTCCGCGTGGGGCTCAGTGCTGACAGCTCAGAGCCTGGAGCCTACTTCAGATTCTGTGTCTCCCTCTCTCTCTCTGCCCCTCCCCAGCACGCTCTCTCTCTCTCTCTCTGTCTCTCAAAAATAAATAAGCACTAAAAAAATTTTTTTAAGGTATATAAATTAGTTTCTTGACTAGAAAACAAAATCAACCCCCCAAAATAGACATAAAGGTATGAACTGAAATTCATCAGAGTTTCCCACCTGCTCTTCTTGAAATAATCTCAGCTCAGCTCAGGAAAGAGAATGACTTACCAAGATCAATGAATGGTAAGATGGTTGGACTTGAGTGGAGCTCTGGCCTCTCGATTCCCAGTCCAGTGCCAAGACTATCGGTCAAAACCGTGTGGTCGGAAACACCATCTATCCCCGGAGTGAACCCCTTGAAACAGAAGCATGACTCTATCTGCAAATGCTAAAGAGATGAATAGCTTATCTTTAGCCTAATTGCCAGATGAGGCCAACGGACTCTTTCCAACGGACCGTTTGTCTGATAAGACGGTCCCCCATCCAGAGAGAGCACAGGTGGAGGCATTGTGCAAGCAGGGGTCCATGGAGATCTTGGAAAACAGCAGCTTTACTAAACAAAAAACTCCCGTCTCTCGTTCTAGTGCCTACTTAGATAAAATGCAAGCTAAGAGCTGATTGATGCTGAAGGGACAGCATTTTAGCATTTCCTGTCCATTTACCTGAGACCTCCGGGTGCTCTCTTTTCCAAACCAATGAACTCCCTTCCTAGTTCCATGCCTATTTGTGGTTCATGTCAGGAGGGAGGAAGTCCCAGAGTCCCCTGGCTGTCAAAGTAGATAAATCTTGCTAAAGGAGGCAGCACTGAGGTGAGGTCTTTAGGAATGAAATAATCTCCCGCAACTGGTTCACAAATAGTCAAAGCCTTTTCTTCTTTGTACACAGTTGGTAACTGGGGAAATCAATACAGGCAGACCTGAGTACGTCTAGATATTTTTGAATCTTATTAAATATACATAAGAAGCATTTGGAGGTAAAGAGGAAACAATAATAACCTACGTGGAAGTGAGGAAAATCAGAAAGGGTCAAATGTGAAAACGCATTGTGATTTGGAGCTCAAGCTCTGAGAAGAAGCAGTGAGTTGAAAGGCGAGTAAGCAATGTTTTCACTGACTGTCCATCTCCCACGCACAAAACTCAAGGTCCTAAGCAGGGACCACAGGGCACCCTCCCTCCAATCTTTGTTCATCACTGTTTCATCGTGCGTATCCCATACTTCGACCTTGTACCTCAGGATTCCCCTCCCCTTTTTTTTTCTCTCTTAACTTTATTTGATGAGAATCTACAATTACATAAAAGTTAGAAGAGTAGTCCAGGGATTGGCCAACCAGGCCTGACAGCCATGCCTGTCCCTGGATGCATCCTCTGTGGTGGCTTTGGCACCGTAACAGCAGTGCTGAGGAACTGAGGCAGAGACCTTATGGCCCACAGAGCAGAAAATACCTATTACTTACTATAGTCACCCTTTTCTGTAAACAGCACCACCTGGAAAGGCAGCATGTACCTTTTAGAGAAAGAATTCGCTGGCCCCTGAGCTAGTGCAATGAACACTTGTATACCTTCTATCGATTTTCAACAAGTGTTAATATTTCATCATCGTTTCTCTCTATCTATATATTCATGTACACAAACACATATATTTATATATATTTTTTTCTGATCCATATGGAAATAAGATGCAGATATCATGACCTTTCTTCTTCAAACACTTCAGCATGCCTGTGCTAAGAATAAAAAACATTGTTGTATAAAGTCACAATGCCTTTGCCACACAAGTACACTATTATTTCATAATGTCACCTAATAGCCTATATTCACATTTCCTCAATTGTCCTCGGAATCTTTCTCAAGATTTTTTATTTTAATCAGCATCCCATCAAAGTTGTATGCCTTGTCTTTGGTTATTAGATTTCTTCAATCCCTGTGATCTAAAACAAACCTACTCACCTTATTTTTTTTTTTCCTTTTTTCTCCCCCAACTAACAACATTGACTTCTGGGAGAGTCCAAACCAGTGATCTTATAGAATATCCCTCCTCCGTATTTATCTCATTGTTTCCTCGCGGCATCCCTAAAGATTTTGGGATTTATTCCCCCTGCCTCCTACATTTTCTATAAATTGAGCAGTGGCTATAAAAGTCTTGATTAGATTCAAGCTGAACATTTTTGACCAGACCACATTATATCACAAAGGGAGAAAAACAATGTTGGGTTTCCCTGATGTTAGTGAGACAAAGTTGGATTATTTGGTTAAGATGGTGGGCCAACATTTAAGATGATGCATGTTTCCCTTTGCTGTTAGGAAGTTATCTGGGAGGTTGTTGGGGGTGGGAGTCTTGGGCATCATGGGGTATCTGGTTTCCCCCAAACTTTTTACTTAGTAGCTTTTGCTTCTATTGGGGATCAGTGCCAAAATCAATAAAAATGTCTGGGTTTCTTTCCTAATTTTGCAATTCTTTCTACATGCTATTATTCTTCTGCATAGAAGAGTGTCTTTCCTTTTGTTTCCCTCTCTCTTTCTTTCTCATCATTGATTTATGGACTTTTAAAAATGCAATGACTACAATCAGTTATTGTCATCATTCTCTTTTTTCAGCTTTTTAAAGTTTCTTTTCATTTATTTAAGTCATCTCTATACCCAACATGAGGCTCAAACTCACGACCCTGAGATCAAGAGTCTTATGCTCTTCTGACTGAGTCAGCCAGGTGCCCCTGGCAATATTCTTTTTGATGCTTCAACTTCCAAAAATTGGCCTATGGGAGCCCCTTCCGTCTGCTTCTCTGTTCTTTGGACATGGTCCACCGGTCTTTGAGTTCTTCTTGCTTTCTGGCACAACGCATCACAGGCTTACCTTGTTCTTTCCTTGTCCCAGACCAGGAATAAGCCATTTTTCCAAAAGCCTCTGGCTCCTTATGGGATAACAGTAATCGGAAATTGAGATCCAGGCCATGCAATGCTCAATACTGTGAGGTGCTTTCTATTCCTAGGCTTTTTCAATTTATACACGTATGGGTCCGTACTTACGTGAAAATCATGAGTTTCTATTAGGCACCAGGATTCTTCTGATTGCGAATGAAACACAACTCACCCATAAGGTTTAAGGCATAAAAGAAGTTAAGGGTATTGACGAGCTCTTGTAAGAAAAAGTATGGCTTCAGGAAGAGCTACGTCTAGGCCCTCCAATGATGCCTTAGATCTTACTTGATTTCTCAGTCCTACCTTTCCTCTGCCTTGTATTCAGTTTCCAGAATGACCACCCCCCCTCCAACAAGAGATGGCAAAATGCGAAGCGGTAAGTTCCAGTCTATTATAAACTGAAATATACAACACCTTGGAGCCCTGAAGTTTTATTACTGCCCCTGGGGTGGAGATACAGCAAAGATCATGAGGTTTTCCCCCCCAGTCCTATTTGTTCCTCCTATTCAGTAACTCCTAGCAGAAGTTCACCTGATTTTAGTGTTCTCCAGCATAGCTTCATTGTATTGATCTGGCTCTAATTCACTATTTTTCTTTCACACAGATTGCTCTCTAACAGTTCTCCATCCCGTAGGCTCTGGCCCTGTTTCCCTTACCTATAAACCTATGAGCGGGTTGCTCAGAGGCTGCAGGCACGTCCGCTGCTTTTTGCTGACATCTCTTTTAGAAATCATTAATTTCTAAATCTGCTTCTGCCTTAATTACTGTGTCCCTGAGGTTCCGCCAGTATTCTTCCATTCACGGCCTGCTCAGCGATGCTCAGCTGGTTTCTTAATTCCCCCAAATCTCCTGTCATAAAGCTCTTTTCCTATCCAGAGCTATGGAGTGTGACTCTTTCTCAGCAAACTGTTTACCCAGCTAAACTTAGAATATAATATTAGCTCTGAAAGGCACCGAGGGATCAGTCTATTCCCCAGTGCACGCCATGTTTACCTGGAGGGAGGAAGGCAGAAGCCAGTTAAGTTCAAACAGTGAACGCCTAGAAATCATAGCCTCAAATTCAGGACTCCTAAGTCTTCCCCAGTTGATGGCCAGGAAATGATATTGAGCAGAACAGTAATCCAAGTGGTTGTGCCCCGTATCCTCCTGAGAGAACAGCCTATGGAAAAGTAGTGGAAGAGGGTCCAAGGCTGTACGGAGAGACCCCCAGTTCTACTATGGTCTCTGATTCAACTGGTTTTATGGCGCTTGACTGTATAACCTGACTTTCTGTCCGGGGAAGGAAATTAATAATCTCCAGTTCGTTCTCTCTGAATGAACGTGTCCGCCTCAGGGGCCTTATTACCAGAGCAGTGACGTGATTTTCCGCATCACCGCCATCACCAACTCCATGATCGATAGTATTAAGAAAACCCCTCCTCTGAAGTCAGGTAGTCCTGGGTTAAACCCCATCTCTGTCACTTACAGCTCTGGGAGTTCAAGCGCTCGCTTTGTCTATTTCTATGTCAATTCCTTTATTTACCAAACAGGAATTTCCGTTTTATTTGGCAGTGTGGTATGGCGGGAGAAGATGCAGCCTCAGCCTTTCTTTCTTTGGCCTTTGTCTTCCTTGTACCTCAGTTTCCTTGTCTCTAAAATGGGGATGATAACGATAGCTCACCCGCAGGGGAGGATTAAATGAGATAATCACGTCACATCCTTAGAACAGGGTCTGGCAGAGAATAAGCAATGAGTTACCGCTTATCATTATCTTCGTGGCCGCTGTTGTTGCCTCTGAGGTATAGGCTGTATGGACCGTAATGTGCTGTGATTATTTGCTGAAGATGGAAACGTGCCCCTCTGCTCTCCAGACGGTCACATCCACTTAAGCAGGTGATGGCGTTGACCTTTACCTGAAAAATATCTAAGGCCTCTTGATATGGCTGCGTTGAAGAAAAGGCATTGGCACAATTGAAAGGCAGGGTTCAAATCCTCTCTCTGCCTTCAGTCGCTGAGTAAAAGCGGAGCAAGGCACTTACCCCCCCCAACCTCCCATCGCAATCTCCCCCCCACCCCCCCCCGCCGTGTGTCTCCCATCCTGTGTGAAGACATAAGGAGCTCAGTCTGCTATGTGGGCTGAGGGGGGTGGAGAGAGGTGTGACCAGCAGCAGCAGACAAGCAGAATACCGAAGTCCTCAGGTCGGGAATTTTTTAAAATCCTGACTGGTGAGTTCGAGCCCAGTGTCGGGTTCCACACTGACTGCGTGAAGCCTGCTTGGAATTGCCTTTGTCCTTCTCTTTGCCGCTTCCCTACTCATTCATTCTCTCTGCCTCTCTCTGTCTCTGTCTCTGTCTCTCTCTCTCTCTCTCTCTCTCAAAATAAACAAAGAAACTTTAAAAAATTTAGGGACACCTGGCTGGCTCGGTCGGCCGAGCGCCCGACTCTTGGTTTCAGCTCAGGTCGTGATCTCAGGGTTTTGTGGGTTCGAGCCCCACATCAGGCTCTGCGCCGACAGTGGGGAGCCTGCTTGGGATTCTCTGTCTCCCTCGCTCCCTGCCCCTTCCCCACTCGTTCTCTCTTTGTCTCTCTCAAAAATAAATAAACTTAAAAAAAAAAAATCCTGACACGTATCTTTTGCCAATTTCCATGCTGTAACACCGCGGCCAATTGCAAGCTGCCAACACGAGCTTAATGGGCTCGCAAACTTGTCCATAATTTTGGCGATCGGTTCTCGTGAGCTGACATGAGCCGGTTGGAGCACATGAAGACAGAGGCTGGAGTGGCTGTTTTTAGAAATTATGTAGGGGGTCAGAGCCCCACCTTCACGCCCCACCTCCTGGAGCTCCACAATGTCAGTGGAAGGGCCCTGTTCTCTCTTTAGATCTCTTTCAAACTGCACCTCGGGCCTCCAGGATACAAGACACGTAGTCAGTCAACAAGCATTTGTTGAGCACTTGCGGCATGTCCGGGACTGAGATAAGTACCACGGAATTAAAATGCCGTCTTCCCTCCAGAAGACGCAAGTAAACAATCACTTTATTAGGGTGAGAGGCATGTGCAATATTTCTTAGAGGAGAGACTATCTAATTCTCCTAAGGGAAGCGGGAGGAAAGAAAACAAATTGCAAAGACAGCAATTATGAAGATACGCAACGTTTACTGATCCTGTCTCAACGCTTCCCACCACCTCGTCGCTCAACCCAACGTGTGACTTGGCAAGTCACTTAATGTCTCTGAATCTCACTTCCATGACAGGAATATGCAAAAAACAATGCCTGGACTTGTTCTTAAAACTTTTTTTTTAATGTTTATTTATTTTTGAGAGAGAGAGAGAGACACACAGAGTGAGTGGAGGAGGGGCCGAGAGAGAGGGAGACGCAGAATCCCAAGCGGGCTCCGGGCTCTGAGAGATTAGCACAGAGCCTGATGCCGGGCTCGAACTCACGAACCGTGAGATCATGACCTGAGCCGAAGTCGGACGCCTAACCCACTGAGTTACCCAGGTGCGCCTGCCTGGACTTGTTCTTTATCCAGACGGTGCTTGGGTTGAAAGAAAAGATCGGAGAAAAGGACCTTGCAGGCTGTAAGAGGCTATCCACGTGCAACTGACTGTGGTGGCAGAGACCAGGGTCAACCATAAATCACACCTGGCCATATGTGGACGCGACAGATTTATTAGAGAGGGGGTTTGTGGGAACCTCACTCAGCCTTTGTTTCATTTCAAGCAACTTTGCTAGTTTTCACCTAATCCCAGGCTTTTCCTATAATACTGAAATCCCGACTCACAAAGGACCAAAGGTGTTCAAGAGATTGCTCTCTCCAAAATGGAAATTAGTTTATCGTCTTATCTGCCTGGAAAAGCGAAACATAGGCGTGGTTCCAGAAAGAATGGACCGTTCAAAACAGAAAAAATAAAAACAGAGGTAAAAATCGCCTGCCTGCCAAGGTAAACATTGTCAACATTCACGCATACAGCTTTGGGAATTCAGGCAAACAGACACACAGACAGGCGCGCACACGTTCAATGGGTTTTACCAAAACGCAACTCGCTTCACATGCTTGCAGATGTGTCCACGATTTTGTAAACGTAGTGGGTAATGGAGTTATTCCATGTCATAGTGAGGGAGCCCACATCATCACTGAGTATGTAAGTTAGTCTTTTGTACCAGACGGCTAAGAAGTAGACCAGCAGCTCTACTGATTAAAAAAGAAAATATTCGAAGGCTGAACATTTATTTGGCTTAAATTCAAGGAAGTTATTGAGATAAAGTGACATCCTGGAACCTACACGGGCTTTAGAACGTGGGACCCCAGGATTCGAACCCAAACACCAACACTTAACACTGTAACGGAGGGGCCTGACCTCTCTGAACCTTTATTCGTCTGTTATATAATGAGAAGAGAGGTGAAGAAAATACTCCCTTCACAGATCAGCAGAGTGTCTCCATTCCCTCCCCTGTAGGCAGTGTCCTCATGAAATTCTGGCAGCTCAAGGTGCTAAAACTTGCGCTCTTCTTCAAGAAGCATATGATCAGCCACAGAAATGTGAGCCCCAGATGGTAAAAAAAGAGTCTGGTTTCACTTTACACAGAGTTTAAAAGTGCGGTAGAGTTATTTTGAAGAGTTTCCCCAGAAAGTATCCCGGAGAGCAAATCCATTCACACACATACTTAGCCACAGCGCACCAACTGCCCCTCAGCCCATAGTGGAAAATCACACTTCCATCGGATGTTTTCCAGAGTCTGGCTTAGTAATACAGGCTGTGCTGTATAACCTCATGCACCTGCCCAGCTGGCTTCTCTCTGTCATTGGATTGCGGAATCCCTTTGGATGAGAGACGTGTCCTAATTTCCTTGGCTGGAGCAAGCAGAGAATGAACTAAACCTTCCTTTATGTCTAAGGTTTCTCTGAGAGCAAGTTAACTCCACAAACCTCCCTCTGACCTCCCCCAGATGAGCCATATAAGTGATGTCTCCCTTTCCGTATCCTCAGTGACATTTATTTTTATTTTAATTTTTTTAATGTTTATTTTTGAAAGAGAGAGAGAGTCAGAGTGCAAGCTGGGGGAGGGGCAGAGAGAGAGAGAGAGAGGGAGACACAGGCTCCGAATCCAAAGCAGGCTCCAGGCTCTGAGCCATCAGCACAGAGCCCGAAGCGGGGCTCGAACCCACGAGCTGTGAGATCATGACCTGAGCTGAAGTTGGACCCTTTACCGACTTGAGCCACCCAGGCACCCCCTAAATGACATTTAGATTGTTCACTGGTTTGACTAAACACCATGATAGGCACTTCTCAACAACACCCACCCTCACCCCACCCACACACGATCTCCATTGTGCACCCATGCTCTCTGCTCCTACGGTCTCCTGTGCTTCCTGCCGTCATTATAGATACTACAATTGTCTGTTTGTCGTTAGCTTTTCTCAAAGAACATCACCCCACTTGGTGGCCTGATGGACAAGATCCATATTTTCTTTATACACCCACCCCCACAACTGTGACTTGCCCATAAAAGCAACTTAATGGTGTGTCTTGAAATGAATTGGATGCCGTGCAAATATAACTCCAATGAAATAGAGGTGCTTTGTGGCCCTTGCATTTCTGAATGGTATTCCATGATGACAAAGTGCAAGTTTGGCATCCAAAGACTTGAAAAGCAATTGAAACATGTACAATAGTCTCTCTTAAAAAATCGAGAACGTTACATGAACCATTACATGAACCACTGTAAAATGGCCTAAAATCCTCTCATTATTCCACTCACCCTGATGGCAGCAAGATCTATCTTGGTACGTGCACAGTATGGAAGAAAGTGGGGAGTATTGAGTGTACTAGTCAGCTCTATACAAGATAACGTTGTTTAGCAAATCGCCGCAGCACTTGAAGGGACACAATAATTATTTTCTTGCTTATTACTTTTTGCTTTTGTACCTGTAGATCACCTGGGGTTTGGCTACTCTAAGCGAGTCTTACCTAGGCTTTGTTCCAAGTTCCCGGTTGGGTCTCTGCCTATTGCATGTATCTCGAATGCTTCTTGGATTTGCAAGCCATAGAAAAGAGGGAAAGCCCAAGTATATAAGCACATTTTAATCCTTTGCTTTTGTGATGCTCATGAACATCTTGTTGGCCAAAGCAAGACACTTGGCCACGCCCAGTAGAGCAAAGGTGTCTGTCTACTCCTTCCAAGTAACGGGGAAGGTGTGAGTTTTTGCTGAAAAGCATAATCGACAACTGTTGCCCTCATTTCTATTGGCAAAGTGTCTGATACATGGATATGCATGTGAATAGTTGGTTGGGAGTGCTCTCAGTGTTGTGGGGACAGTTCCTCTGAAAGAGGTGAGAGGCAGGATTGGACAGCAAGAGGAGAGCGGTGATGAAGTTCCAGAAATTCCTCAAGCCATCGATGAAGAGCTCTACAGGCTGGAATGCTCCCAGTTGAAACATGGAAGCTTGGCCTTTGAACCCCGGAATTGACCAACCATTTAGATTACAGCTGTCCCAGGGGCAGGTGATGGATACGTGGGTGAGGTCATTTCTTTCAGCTGAAGGAAATTTCCAGAGAAGTACATGGCTGTCAGTTATAAGCAGAGGAAATTGTAAGAACTGGCAGAAATGCGTGCCTCAGTCCTGCCTGGGAACTCCGGGCAGTGCAGAACAGCAACCGCTCCCCACCCCTCTCACCGTTCACAACCATTTGCTCCCAGTAAGTTCACTCAACTGGGAAGAGGTCCTTGAAATTTTTGGTTTATCTTTATTCCTTCCTGGGGAAACTTCCAGAAGAAATTTAACAGGATGACCTACAGCTCTCACCGCCAGAGCTGGTCTAGAAGATGCAACGGCCATATTTTATTCTTTTCCTTCACTACCCCTTCTGGATTCTGTACTAATACTCTACTAGTACTTCTAGTACCTCAGCTAGTACTTCTGCTGGTCTAAGTGACTTACCTGCTGTGACCCAGAGCTTTATCCACGAAGGGTCTGAGCTCATGATCATAATATCCTTCTCAAGCTACGGCTGCTGGACTTCTTCATTTACAGTCAAAGTCGGGCAGAAAAAAGATCGATGAATCAATTTGGAGACAAATGTGTTTCTCCATACCCCCTTTTTTAGAATACCACTGCTTCATCCTGGTTTTCAGCATTAGTTTCTTCTGCCAGGATGGCGACTCTTTACCTGGTGGTATCTTGGCAGGGGAGCCTGTCGTTTTTGAGCAGCAGCCATTGCTGAAGGTCTAATGGGACTCCTACTGTGCCCCTGGCTCATACAATGAGAATGAGGGTCTCGGTCTTATGGAGCCCAGAGTTGCCGGAACTAGAAGCACAAATTCCCAAAGTGCTTTGACCAAAGCACCGGGCACTCGTATTTCGCTGTTCGGTCTATGAATATACATAAAATCTACCTTCAGAGGACACAGTACTACGTAATGGTTATTGGTTTAGGGTTTGCTTCCTAAAGAACGGCCCCTTTCATCACCGTGTGGGGTTATCTCCAGAATAGCTTGTCAGTGACGTTGTTATTCTTCCAGCCAGCAGCTCTTGGGTGGAGTGCAATGTGTGAGAAGACCAAGGAGGCACATGTGCCTACGTTGCACCTTCTTTGTTTTAAAGGTGGCTCTTTGGGCCGGTGCGATATATTATGCGGTCTCCCACAGCAGTGGATCAAATGTTGTGTAAGTCTTCAGAGAGCGGTGCTGACTGAGACACTTGAGGGAGAAAAAGAAAAGTCAAACTCAGATTATGTGTAAGCTGAAGTCAAAATTACACACTTCCCTTTTCAGGGAAAAAGGTGCCAGTGTAACAGATTGGCTACCAAGTAGTTGACTGGTCGCCTGGAGCCATGGTGTTGTGTGTGGTGTCTCAGTATTGGTATCTTCCTGGCAAATTGGACAATGGGCAACACTAGTAGCTAAATGAGCCATCGCAAAAGGAAAAGGCAGCTTTGCTGTTGGGCCATAGCATGGACTCCATTCCTGCCCCCATGCCCATTGTGTTGATTGATGTCAACTCACCAAGTTATCTCTCTACTTGTTTGTTTAGAATTTCTCATATGATGGATACTCTCTGATATGCATCCGTAGGTGAGACAAAGATTTTTCTCCATTTGTGCCACTCACATAGGTCCATCTACATGTTGCTTCCTCAGGCCTTCTTATCCCTAATCATTCAACCTTTCTCCATCCAAAAACTTGGTGAACAGACAAGCAATTCACCACTGCCCATGAGTGTGTGTGTGTGTGTGTGTGGGTATACTTTAGCCCACTCCTCTTTCCACTTAAGTGGTATTACTCTCACTGAACTTTCCAGGTGCCTGAGATAGTGTGCATCCCTTCCCACTGCTATCCTATCCCACACAACATTTGTAAAAGCTTTTAAAGTTGCACTGCCACAACATGCTAGGTGACCCACACTTCATCGATCACCACCGACTGGGTCCTCATTGTTAAGCAGCTGATAACGATCTAGATCCCAGATCTCATTTTAGATTCTACTTTCTTAGACCACTTCTGGCTCCAACTCTTTGGGTTACATTTCCTGGAAACTGGCTATAGGAAAGATATGTCCTTACAAGACATTTATTGGCATTTCCTTCCAGAACAACACCTGTGGGAATGAAGGAAGCAGGATAAATTGTGATGCAGTTCAACAGAGACCTCGCCTAGATAGTCCTTCAAGGTTGTCCCCAACTGAAGCAACAAAGGGTATCTCAATGGAGGGTGAATGTGTACGTGGTGAGGCAGCTTCCTGAGGCCAATGGTAATTCCTTAGAAAAGCCTCAGCTTTAGCCATCAGCAGGCAACAGTCCCAACAGCAGGGGGGTGAGTACTTTGGTCCTGCATAAGGACAAGCCATACCCTGCATAAAGGTAGAAGGGTAGAAGGACAGCTACCAAAATCATAAATATTCACACCTCTCTCACCTACAAAATGCACTGACCTCACCCTAAGATCTCAAAAGTCTCCAATCAAGACATCAGTAGTCAAGTTCAGAAATGTATATCTACATTCAGTCCAATTTTAGCTTCTCTTTACACAGTGACTAATGCAAAAAAAAAAAAAAAAAGACAAGTTATTTGCCTTCTCACACCCAACACAGAGTATTGAAACATGTACAGGATGATCACAGTAAACACTTTTGAAGGAGGAAAAATTCAAGAGGTATGTGGTATTATATGGCTTTTGGCAATTCTGAAATCTTGCTGAGAAAACATTAGCTTGTAAAAAAAAATATTCTTTGGTTAGGTCTTTGTTCTGCTTTCTCAAAGTGGCTCCTCAGTCCCTTGTCCTACACTGCTCACTGTTCTGCTTTGTGGGAGATTTTTCCTTCTCGGCCACTTCTGAAGAATCCATCGAAGGATGCATGCTTTGGTTTCTGAGCAGATTTCTCAGCTTTGCTTCCTCCCTGTAGAAACTGGAGGAGAGGAGGTATTTTTACATCTTTAACAGTATCCGTCTCTCTTTCTTTTGGTAGTTTTTTAATGTTTATTTATTTTTGAGGGACAGAGTGTGAGTGGGAGAGGGGCAGAGAGAGAAGGAGACACAGAATCCGAAGCAGGCTCCAGGCTCTGAGCTGTCAGCTCAGAGCCCAACATGGGGCTTGAACCCACGAACTGCGAGATCATGACCTGAGCTGAAGTCAGACGCTCAACCGACTGAGCCATCCAGGCGCCACGACAGTCTCTGTCTCTTTTAGTCCAGTGCGTGTGTGTGTGTGTGTGTGTGTGTGTGTGTGTGTTCTAAGATAACTTTCTCAAAACCTTTGTGGATTTTCTATATGTTTGACCTCACAGAAGTCCATGTGCTAAAACCTTCTTGTACGATTCTGAGACTTTTTTCCTCTCCTCCTACCCCTTCTCCTTCCTTTCTCTTTTTTCTCTCTGTCTCTCTCTCTTTCTCCCTCTCTCTCTCTCTCTCTCTCTCTCTCTCCTTCTCTCTTTACCCAGCTAAAAAGATCTACTGATCACCACACTAATTCCTCAAGAGGATTTAACAAAAAACAAGCAGCCACACCTTGAGTTGGTCTTTGTAGACTGTGAAACAATGTCCAGTCCTTTGTTCTATGGCTGTATTTGGCAAAAAAAGAAAAAAAAATTAATTAATTTCTAACCATTCACTTCCCATCTACTTTCTCTTTAAATTTTGTTAGCAATCTAGCTTATGCTTTTCAGAAATTATCTTTCTTGTAACACCTATTCAAATGTAGCTAGCAAGTCAGTTCACAGAATCAACATTTTTTGTCTGGAATTTATTTGCCTAGTACTAACATAAATCAGATACGTTTTCTTTTCTTCCAGTTACCACAAGTGATAGCTTTACCTGCTGGTTTCCCTACATAACGTAAGTCGACATTTTCCCAGCCTTCTTCCCTGTTACTCAGTTCCAAAGCCAACTTCACATAGTTTGGGTTTTCATTGTGGCAGTGCTACACGTTTAGCTACTGACTTTCTTCTCAGTTCATAATATCCACAATAATGCTGCTTAACCAACTAACCCAAAATTCAGTGACGTTCAACGATAGGAATTTATTTCACATCGATGTGTCCACAGGTCAGGTGGGGCTTGATTGATCTAGGCAGGGTACGATGTTGGCTTTAAGTTACTGGTTGGGTATAGATCTGCTCTGTTTTTCTTTCTCTTTGGAACTAATGATTACCAAACTGTCTTTTTTCAGGCAGAAGGCAGGAATGCAAGGTAAGAGCCAGATCACACAAGTTCCTTCCCCATATTGTGCCATCATCGCTAATACCCTAGGTAAGTTCTATCGCCAAACCTACAATAACTGAGGAAAGAAATACATTTCTCCCTTTAAGGTGAGGGAATGGAAGTGAATATTTCCTGAATAAAATCTGTCAGATAACACTAACGACTACTACATCCATTTCTGTACTTGTTTGTTATTGAGTTCATATTAAATGCAAGCTAGGATGCTGAATGTTGACGCCGCAGAGATAAAGAAGTAATTCTGATTTGCTTGCATGGGAGGTTAAGTAACTCATATCAATTAAAGCCCGAGGGAAAAAAAAAAAAAACGTGTAATGACAGATATACCCAGGGAGCTATAGGAATAGAATGGGACTGACTTTTTACCAAGTCTTGGAGGAGGGTAGGTCCAAGAAACTTTGCCAAAGGAAGAGAATCGCAACCCTTGAGCTAAATCTTGAGAAACATTAGTCGATAAATGGTGAAGAAGATAGAGAAAAGGAATCCGGAAAAGAACATTGTAAGCATAAAAATATAGAGGGGAGAGAAATCTGCACAATCTGGGAAAATGACAGAAAGGACATTCTTGAGATACTAGCAGGAGTCAGGTCATGCCTATGTTCTAAGCTAGGAAACAATTTTGGTAGATTGGGGCATCACTACAGGACTTTAAGCACCCACTGTAGTCACCTTTTTCCCTAGAGGCCAGCAGATGCAAACGATTAAAAAATATTCAATGGATTTCAGGAGATGCATTCACTCTGTCAGGGCATTGATGTACTGCTGGCTGCTTTTTCAAGTCATGTGGACCTTTACTGTATTGACCACTTACACACTCTAAATTTTGTTTGGATATTCAAGTACATCTCAACAAGTGTAGTTATGTCATCTCCTTCATTGTCTTCCCCATCATCATCATCATCGTCGTCATCGTCACCAGTTAGCATTTCATTTCATCTTTACAACTCTATAAAACAGGAAGTTTTATTAACCCCTTTTTATAGGTGAGAAAATGGAGGCTTAAGAAGGTTATATCTCTTTCTCCAGGACAAGTAGGTACTAATCAGAAGAGAAAATAAGATTCACAGTAGGTCTGTCTGACTTCAATGTTATTCATTAAAGGTGAAAGGAAAGACTCAGACTATGAGATCAAATGTTTGGGAAGCATCTCTAACATTGTCTAACATTGGGAACAATAGATCAACCTAAGAAGACCATCAAAGGTGCAGAAATGAAGTTTTGGATAATGCAACAAGAGGGTCAGTGATTCCTCATCAGGTCTTTGAAGAAGAACAGAGAATGGAACGTTTCAACTGGCCTTTGAAGAAGGAGTAGACTCAATAAGCAAAGTCGGAATGGAAGAATCTTCCAGGAAGAGGGTACAGCTTAATCAAAGGCTTAGAGGAGGAAAAGAAAAGAACATTCTTAAAGATATTTGAATAACTCTTTTTGGATATAAGGGAGAGAATAGTGAGATGCCAGACCCCAGAGTTGGAATGTTAGGCCCAGAGAATATTTCAATGGCAGATATTCATATGCTCAGAGAGCACTGTTACTCGTTTCTCAGGCCTTTTCTGGTTTTCAAGGTGCAGGGAAGATATCCATAACTGATGTATATATATTCAGCTACATAGAGGTAAAGGAATACAAATAGATACTAAACAATATAGTTACAGCTTTGGGAGAAGTTCTTCACAAAGTGAAATGACTTGAAAGATGTTCTCACTGCTCTGGAGTGTGTATCAGAAACATTAATTCATGCACCACATTACTGATGTGTTATATATTACATATGCAATATATTAAAAATAAACCTGGGCCACCCAGTGAAACACTATTTTAATATTCCACTTGATCCTTGAGAGCAATATGTTGCCATGGAAACTCAAGTCTGTCTAGTCATTAGCACCTTTTTTCTCTCACACAGGAATTTGAGTGTCATGTCATTCTCTAGACAAGAATTAAATTAGCAATTATTCACCTGAAAAAAGCACCAAGGAGATCTAAGCAAACACATGGCAATAATGGTTGGTTAAATTCACATAAATTATCTTTGGATTATGCAATGGTCACGGTAATCCAGTATACTTCTATTCACATTGGATTCTTGACGAAGATAGACCAGGAAGACGGGCTGCTTTCTTGGGTCAAGACAATGCATTTGGTGAAAAGAAACCACCTTCTTGCATAAACTTCTCTATGATTTTCCCTTAATTGATAAAATCTTCCACCCTGTTGGCTTCTCTAAGCACATTTCCCTGAACCTCTTTTATCTATTGATTACCTTCTCTGAGGCGTGTATGTAATAATCTTGTCTGCCCACAATCCACTCCCCTTCACCCAGCAGCAGCATCTTGATTTTCTTGTGAAGAGCTAATCCTGGTTAATTCATTTAGTCTCAATGGGATTCTTAAAGGGAGGTGGGCTGCCCTCTTGTAGAAGATTCTATTGATGGCCCCCTGCCCCACATCCCTATGGCTCTTTCTAGTTTCCAACCATGGAAGCTCACTTGTTTGCAAACCAGAGCAAACCAGAAGCATGGGATATAAATGCACTGGGCAAGTTCTGAAATAATGGAGACTGGGAATCTGGGAATAAATTTTTCCACTTCCAAAGGGATAATTCAGAAGTTGTTCTATGTGGTTCTTCATGGGGTCTTTCTCCTTTCCCTGTCTCACTATGGATACTTTCTCCCCTGTGTTTAGTTACTGGCACCAGCTCCCAAATATACTAAAAGCACCCAAGTCTTTAACTCTGCATCTGCTATTGGAGAAACCCATACTGAGACAACTCATATGGCTTGGATGTTATATATGAACCAAATTCAGCCAGTTTAGACCCTCTCTCACAAATTTAAATCTGAAGCAATGACAAGATGATGGGGAATGGTTTGAACTGGTTGGCTAACAGCATGTCCCTTCAGATACTGCCTTGTGGTTGCTGCCTCTAAAACCTACAGATTGGTCTAGATAGCCATCTTTTCCAAGACTTGATGATCCAACATTTCCATCAAACGTGTGATATCAAATAGATTTCTTTTCCCCCAAAAATATCCCTTCTTACCTTAAGTTAGGTAAAGTTGAATTCTCTTCCGGGAACTCTAACTTGCACCTTTCCTATTACTTGATTCAACAAACATATTTTGAGTTTCAGCCATGAGCCAAGAAGCTCTGTGTGTGCACGTACACGTGTTTGTGTGTGTGTGTGTGGGGGGGTGTACATTGAAGTGCAGCTAGGAAAGATATTTTTTCCATGAGATGATACTTTTTGTCTTTTTTTTTTTTTAAAAGTTTTTTTAATGGTTTTACTTATTTTTGAGAGAGAAAGAGAGACAGAGTGCAAGCTGGGGAGGGGCAGGGAGAGGGAGACACAGAATCCGAAGCAGGCTCTAGGCTCCGAGTTGTCAGCACAAGCCCCAACGTGGGGCTTGAACTTATGAACCCTGAGATCGTGACCTGAGCTGAAGTCAGATGCTTAACCAACTGAGCCACCCAGGTGCCCGGATACTTTTTTGTCTTTAAACCAGGAAGCTACTTGTCCTTGTGCATGGCCGGGATATACATATAAGTGGATAAGTGGTAAGCAATGAGGAGGGAGACACTTGAGTACATCATGGAAAGTTTAGTCAGCAGTGCCTAGGGAAGTACATTCTCTCTGGTGCTGAAATTGAGAACTACTGGAATGGACAAGAAAGACCCAGAAGGTGTTCGTTTGGACAGCCTCTATCTTCTCAGTTCGGTAAATGATCAGGCCTTCTTCTAAGAAGGAAGGAGTATGACGACTAGCTCAGACTTGAAGAAGATGAGTTCTGATGGGAACCAACAATGGGGATGAGAAGTCTTCAATAAGATGAACAATTGTTTCTGCTTTCTGTTTCTCAATGTTGGAATGAGAGCTGGGTGTTGTATGGAAAGCAATTTGGCAATAAATTTCATATTAAAAAAAAAAAAAAAACACAGACGGACCCTCACATCCAGTTTGTGATGCAGGTGGCCCAGGTGGGGACTGTGTATTTGCATTTCTACAAAGTTCCAGGTGGTGCTGATGCTACCGGTCTGAGAAGGACACTCAAAGCGCACTTTGAGGATCACTTATACATGGACCCTGCCCAAGTTGCTTTTTTTTTTTTTTTATTTTTAATGTTTATTTATTTCTGAGAGAGAGACAGACAGACAGGCAAACGGAGTGCAAGTGGGGCAGGGGCAGAGAGAGAGGAAGACAGAATATGAAGCAGTTCCAGGCTCTGAGCTGTCAGCCCAGGGCCCAAGGCAGGGCTTGAACCCACGAACCATGAGATCGTGACCTGAGCCGAAGTCAGACCCTTAACCGACTGAGCCACCCAGGCACCCTGTGTTCTGAGAAGGGGATAGAAATAACTGAATGTAACTCAGAAAGATGGCATGAATTTCTTCAGTGACTCAAGGGCAGATGAGAAGGCCGGAGGACATTACCCAGAACCCATCTAGGTTACCATGCACGAAGTCGTAATTGTTCAATCATTCTTACCCTTCATTTAACAAAGGCCTGGTGGCCCTGCTACATGGCAAACATTGTGATTGGTACAGGAGCACAATACAAAAAAGACACACTTCCAGCCTGCAAGACTTTCAGTCTAGATGAAGAGGCAGATGCGTGCGATAAAAGGCTCCAGGTACCGTGTAGACCATAGTGGGGGCATTTGGTGGGTAGAAACCAATTTTCCGCAGGAAAGAAAACCATTGTCGGGAAGACTACTGGAAGGAAGCGACCCTTATGAAAACTGAGTGTTGTTGTCAGATGACGAAAGGGGTGTGATTAGTTTTCCCCAGAGAAAAGAGCAGGAGAAAAGGCACGGAAGCCTGAACTTTCTAGCTGTGTTTGTAAGATACAAATAATCAGTCGTCCAGATGTGTAAGGGGACAGGGACGGACAAGGCTGGAGCTCCGAGCTCTGCTTCCGGAGATCAGCCAAATGCCACGCAAGTACATTCATGGCAATTACTCCCAGTTTTCTATTTGCCACCGCCCCACATCACCACCTTAATTATACTTCCATCAACACCACCACCATCACTGCCATTATCGTCACCATCATCACCAAGAATAAGGCCAGCAGTTTCTTCAGCTTGCCTCAGTTTTTGCCACGCGCCATTTTTCTCTCTAGAACCTCCATCCTAGTTCTATGTCCCGCTTAGATGTGACATCTCCCGGGGCTCCTCTTGGCTGTGACATTTTCTCACACTTTCCTTATTCTTGGTGACCTTGACAGTTTTGAGGAATTCTGGGTGGGTATTTTGCGAAGGCCCCTCTATTGGAATTTTCCTGGTGTTTTTCTTATGACTAGACTAGCGTTAAAGGTTTGAGAAGGCAGATCACACAAGTAAAGTGCCAGTTTCATCGTGTAATGTCAAAGGCACATGTTAACAATATGATGGATGACTGTTGATGTTCACCTCGATCACCTGGTTGAAATAGTGTCTGTCAAGCTTCTCTACAGTCAAGTCATCTTCTTCCACTTTCCATAATGCACTCTTTGGAAAGAATTCACTACCCTACACTCGAGGAATGGGAAGTTAGGCTTCCCTGTCTTTAGAGTAGAGTTTTGACATAATTTATCGATATTGTTATCCGCCATGGGATTAGGATATTTGGGTTACTCTACTAAAACACTGCCTCTTGATTTTTAATTCTCTCCAGTCTAATCTACATGATAGTACAACTTTAAGGTACTCAGGGTTAAGTAGACTATCAGCAGTTAGGGTGGAAGCTGGAATTTCTCATTTGTGCTGACCTCTAGAGAAATTTCATCAATTTAGAATTCTGCTAGACTAACCCTCTCTTGGGAGAGGAAGCAAATCAGACTGGGATCCATCTGAGTATCTATTTTGAATCTTTTGTCTGGGTATCCGGGATGCCTTGGGAAATACATGTGATCCGTGTAGCTATGGAAATTGTGCTTTGCTCAGCTCTAGAGACTGGCTGGATCTGGGAGGAGGTTGGGTATGAAGTTATTTGCAGATAAGCAAATTCATTTCACATAGGCCACCCTTAATGACCAAAATAATTGTATACAAATGGCCAGCCCAATTACTGTTTTCATTCAATGCCCCTATCAACAACCATTTAAAAATCTAATTGTAAGCTCACTATTAAGGCAATTGAAAACACAGATTCAGTGCTTATGAGGTTACCTCAATGTGCCTGTAGAAAATGCCTTAGTTGTTCTGATGCTAATCAACTTTTACAATCCACTGCTAATTTTTTCAAGCTAAAGGTCTCCAAACTTAGAGAACTTATGATATAACTTAAAAGGCACAGGACTTGGTGTCAGAAAACCTGAAGCCAAGTCCCTCCTCTTCCTCTTCCCAGCTGTATGACTCTGAATCAGTCACAGGACCTTTCTGAGCCTTGGTCTCTTCCTTGTAAAGGAGGAATAAAAATTCTTGTTTATGAAATGTTTCATTGATTTATAAATGGGAACCTAGTATTATAGTGGTATTAATAAAAACAGAGATCTGCCATTTTAAAAAACAGTGCTCTGTGAAAAACATTATTATTGGTGACGATGATGATGGTGCTGGTGATGATCACACTGTGATGTTTAAGGTGATGATAGGGACTGGCTAGCATAAAAGTGGGTATAATTAACATGTACTTGTATGGTATTCAGGCAGTATCCAGAATCAGACGAACAGGGCAGGATGGGGTGGGGGGGGGGGACTGGGAATCAAAGAGTTATGACTCCCAATCCCAGCTTCCCATTGGGTTCAACCAAAGTTGGAGAATCACAGATCTTGGACAATGACTGCAGTGTCCTTTTGGAATAAGGTGATGAATCAGAGATCAAATAGCCACACTGGAATTCTCACCAAGTCTAGTTTGGAAATATGACTCAAACACAAAAAAAATGACTATACAGTCTTCTCAGATCTATACTGTATATTTAACCGTGTGCAACGGGAATGTCTCAACTGACTTCCCTATCAAGGATAGAGCACTGGGAATTATGTGTACTGAACACCTACCTAGTGCCAGACTCTGGGTTAAGTGTTTTTCAAATGTAACCTCATCCAGTCCTTGTAAGGTAGGTGCTATTGTCCTTGTTTCTTAGAAACAAAGGAACTAAGGTTGTTGAAGGGAGTGATGATTACGGAACACAGGAACGTCATTGTGATATGATGACTTATAATAAGAAATACATATTTTATCTTTAATCCATTGCTGGCACAGAGCCCTTAAAACCCTTGGGACTTCCCCTGATGGGAACAATGAGGGAGTCTTTTGCCATGTCAATGAGGTGAATTTTGAAAAGCACCTGAGGATGGGGGGCTGATTGCCAGTGGAACCAGCCTGTGATTAGAGGGCTGGAAGTTTAATTTCTCCCCTCCTGACTTCTGGGGGGAGGGGAGAGGGGCTAGGGATGGAGCTGAATCACCAGTGGCCAAAGATGTAATGAATTATGTCTCTGTAACAAAGCCTCCATAAGAACCCAAAAAGGCAGGTTTGGAGAGCTTCCAGGTTGGTGAACACATGGAGGGTGCTGAGAGACTGATTCACTCAGAGAGGGGATGAAAGTTCCATGCCCTGCCCACAGACCTTGCCTTATGCCTTTGGACAGGCTCTTCCGAAATCATCCTTTTATAATCCTTTTATAATAAGTTGGTGATCTACTAAGTAAAATGTCTGAGTTCTGGGAGCCACTCTAGCTAACTGATACAACCCAAAGAGAGGGTTATTGGAACCTCGGATCTTTAGCCTCTTGGTCAGAAGCACAAGTAACAAGTGACAAAGGTGGATTTGTGATTGCCCTATGAAGTCCTAGGACCAAACCCTTAACCTAGGGCATCTGACACCACTCAGAGTAGATAGGGTCAGAATTGAGTCAAATGATCGAACACCTGCTAGTGTCTGAAAGTTGCTGGTTGGTGTGGGGGGATGTTGGAGGAGGCCATTGAGAGTAGGTGACCTCCAATTGACCCAAGAACTGGGCCCAGGCAATGAGAGGCTTGTCACCCCTTCCCCTGTGCTCGGAATGCATGTTCTGCCCTCCATTCCCACGGTGGGAATCATTTTCAAAGACACAGCCTTGAGACAGCAATGTACTGTTGAGAGTCTCTGGATGGTACACTGACTGAGCACCATTAGGGCCTCTATATAAACTCACAATTCTGGCAGGGAGACACGGAGATCTCTTTGTTTTCTGGCTGCCTGAGGCAAGCTTTCTATGGAAGTTCCCTTGCTTTTTTTTTTTTTTTTTTTTTTTTTAAATTTTTTTTTTTTTCAACTTTTATTTATTTTTTTTGGGACAGAGAGAGACAGAGCATGAACGGGGGAGGGGCAGAGAGAGAGGGAGACAGAATCGGAAACAGGCTCCAGGCTCTGAGCCATCAGCCCAGAGCCTGACGCGGGGCTCGAACTCACAGACCGCGAGATCGTGACCCGGCTGAAGTCGGACGCTTAACCGACTGCGCCACCCAGGCGCCCCTCCCTTGCTTTTTAAACCTGCTGCCTTCTGATCTGGAGTGGCCCTCCTCGTTCTTCGATTTCTCCTCGCCCTCCATGTACAGGGGCCGGTTTGCAAACCAACAGAGAAAAGAAAAACGCACGCTTTGCAATTGGGTGCAGAATCTCAATCATTTTCCACGACGATGGAACATATCCATTTGGGAACATGCATGCATATCAAGAAAGGGTGAGATGGTGGAACAGAAGCCATAATCACCAACTAGTAATAGAGGAGATGCACTCCCTTCCAATTCCCAGACCCCTGCACTAAAGTTGGAGCCATGTGACTAGTTCTGGTCAATGGACTAGAACTGTCACATTGTGTCCAAAACTTTGGTGAAGAGTCTCCATCCCCCATCAGATGCCACGTTGTCCTTGATGCCTAATGTAACCGATGGTGGAGTTAGAAGATAACAGAGGGCCCCAGCTCACAATAGAGGGGGGAAATGTTTACTCTTTTATGCCCCCGTCTTAGTCCATTCGAATTCCTAAAATAGAATATTATAGAGTGAGTGGCAGGGTGCCGGGGTGGCTCAGTCGGTTGAGCGTCTAACTCTTCATTCTGGCTCAGGTCACAATCTCACGGTTCGTGGGATCGATCCCCTCTGCGCTAACAATGTGGAGCCTACTTGCGTCTCTCTCTCTGCCTCTCTCTCTCTCTTCTTTCTCTATCTCCCTCTCTCTCCCTCTCTCAAAATAAATAAATAAAAATAAACATTAAAAAGACGAATACTATAGACTGAGCGGCTTATAAACAACAAGCACGTATTGGTCAGAGTTCTGGAGACTGGGAAGTCCAAATCAAGGTGCTGGTGATTTGACGTCCGGTGAAGGCTTCTTTCTGGTTCATAGATGGCTGTCCTCTCCCTGTCTCCTCACATGGCAAAGTGTGGAATGCATCCCTCTGGGGTCTCTTATAACCCATCCATGAGAGCTTCCCACGTAAGACCTATCAGCCCCCAAAGGCCTCACCTCCAAATACCATCGCATTGGGAATCAGGTTACAATACATGTATCTGGGGGAGCCAGGGACACAAACTTTCGGTCCACAGCAGCTCCCGAAACTTGGGGCTTCTCTCTCCTGCATTAACCCATTCTAGTAATACAGGGCAAAGAATAATTTCATATGCTAACAGGCCTTCTCTGCTCTCCAGTAGAGCTACAGCTACTCAACTGCCCAAATATCAGCAGGTATTGAAACGGTTTCCTTTGGCCTCACTTCTTGCCAAATTCTTTACATTATCAAAGAGTAAAAGAGGTTCTTGGCCAACGGCATCCTTTTCAGGCAGTGAGCCCCCATTTAAGTCAGTGACAATACCTCAGCCATGACAGTAATGGGGACACCTGTTAAGGCATTCAGAGGCAATTATCCTGAAGTAAAGGATACACAGTGGAACACAGCCCAACAAAGTGGAAGACTAGATGTTCTTCTGTAATTCAGTCTTAAATCTGAGGTGTTATTTCTTAATCCCAAAGGGCCAAATTCTATTTATGTCCACTCCCACCCTCTGTCATCACGACCATACAACCTGCTGAATGCCCACTCCTAGGAGAGCTCGCCATCCTGGCCCCGATGGCCAACAGGAAGGTGCCACGTGGCATTTTTCTCAAGACCTTTTCTTTTACTTAAATAAACTGAGGAGACAGTGCCTGGGCAACTTTGTGGGAATTTGATATCCCCAAAGGAGTCTAACTAGACAAAAGAGTGTCCTCAACAGTATTAAAACTGTAGAGTGAGTCAGTTCTATGTTTCAAAAGCAAAACCTTCAAAAATAATAATGGCTTAAGTGCAATCGACTTTCTTGGCCAGGCATTGACCTGCTGATAATTTATAGTTTGCAATTACTTGCTTTGGCATCACCCTGCCTGCTTAAAACTACAGTGGAGACAGAGACAGTGCTTCCTCTGAAGTTTCCCAATTATATTGCCTAAATCAGGGGGTGAACAATCTTAGCAGAGGAAAGGGGGCTCGTTTTCTTGCACCAGAGCTACAACAGTTGGTAGCAGAGAACCCCATCTGTTAGATCTTCACTGACCTCGGAGGAAAGGACTACTGGAATGCAGGTCGACTGACAGAAAATGGAACCCGGAGGATGATTTTGTTCATCTTTGTCTGCATCGTCATTTTTCATTCACCCACTCCCGACTCTTCACATCCTCAACTAAGACCATAAGGTGCCCATGCTACGGCTGTCTACAGTTTCCATTTAAGGTAAAAATAGCCAACAGACCACTGGGGGTCCCTGGCCCCCTTTAACAGTATTGCTATGAACAATCTTAAATGGCAATAGTAAAGCCTTAGAACATTCACCTGTAGATTCTTGGCTGAGACCCGCCCCTCCCCACCCCGTAATAACAGATGAACAGGGGAAAAATAAAAAGAAGCTTAGTAACAGGTATACCACCTGCATACATGAGACATACCCAGGAAAACTGAGTACCTTCTTGAAAAAGTGAGATCACTCTTGAAAAAGTGAATCACTTAATAAAGTCCATTAGGTCTTCAGACTTACTCAGTCGATTTATTCTTAAACAAGTGAAAGGCCTGGGGCTTGAAGTGAGATTCTATTTATTTCACTTTAAACACCGTCTTCAGCTAAAGACAAAAGAAAGAGGTTGGATGGGCAGAGAGGACAGTTATGGGAATTATATGGAAAGTCACTGGGAAAAGCACACCAAACAAGAGTAAGGTTGCCATGCTGACTTAAGTCATTTGCCTTCTCCACTGATAAGACTCCCCAGAGATGTAGAGTCATCCTCCTCTTCCTGGTTTGGAAAGGAAGACACCCTTACAAATGAAGATTTCTCTTAGAAAAGTTAAAGTCCCTTGCGAAAGATTTACTTCCAATCCTTTTTCAGAGCTTGTTCTGCTGTTTCTTAAAACCAATCAGCTCAAGATAATCCTGATGCCAAAGAGATATATTTTGGGGTGGCAAGTTTCGCTCCCCTTCCATTGGAAAGTATAGGCATCACCCTCCTAATCCTTGGAAACGCCTTTGGACTCACAGTGGGAGCAGTGGTGTCCCTGCATACCAGACCCCATCTCACACAGTGGTACTGAAAGGGCCTTAATCGAAGGAGCTAGTTAAGGACTAACTAACTCCTGCACGTTAGCATATGAAAACACAGAGTGAGCAGTGAGGGCATTAATAGCGATTGGTCCCTGGTTTGCCCCAGCTATTTGCACAGTCATGGTTTCCTTTAATCATGACAACAATTGTATGGGCTATGCCCATTGTGCAGATGGGGAACCTGAGCAACGTTTTTTTTTTTTTGCCATAGCCAAGTTCGCTGCGTTGCCTTTGTCTTCAGCTAGGTTCTCCCCCAAACAGAGTCTGAAACAAGGACTTGCATTCGGGAACTCTATTTGGAAGGTTATCACCGGGAGTGAGGAGGGTCAAGGAGAATGAGACAGAGGAGGAGGAATAGCAAATAAAAAGATGCTTTACGGGATGGGTCACTGCCAAAGTCAGCTGAGGATCTGTCCCTGAAGGTCATCCTGAAGGTTTATAAAAAGCGTCTCAAAACCTCCCTGAGCAACAAGAATAATTTCTTCCCAGGAACCCAGCCCCAGTGGCTGAGGTTTCCAAGAGGAGGTGTCAGATCTCCCACTCTTCAAACCCACACAAGCTTGCCTCCAATAAGACTCCCACTGGGTGGGGGCGCCTGGGTGGCGCAGTCGGTTAAGCGTCCGACTTCAGCCAGGTCACGATCTCGCGGTCCGTGAGTTCGAGCCCCGCGTCGGGCTCTGGGCTGATGACTCAGAGCCTGGAGCCTGTTTCCGATTCTGTGTCTCCCTCTCTCTCTGCCCCTCCCCCGTTCATGCTCTGTCTCTCTCTGTCCCAAAAATAAATAAACGTTGGGAAAAAAAAAAAAAATTAAAAAAAAAAAGACTCCCACTGGGTGGCGCCTAGGTGGCTCCTTTGGTTAAGCGTCACTTCTGCTCAGGTTCATGAGTGAGACCTGCATCAGGCTCTTTGCTGACAGCGTAGAACCTGCTTGGGATTCTCTCTTCCTCTCTCCCTGCTCCTCCCCCACTTGCTCTCTCTCTCTCTCTCTCTCTCTCTCTCTCAAACCAAATAAGTAGACTTAAAAACAATAAATAAAAGACTCCCACTGGCGTTCCATACCACACAACGTCTGTAAAATCCTGGATTGAAACAAAACAAAACACACACACACACAGGCTCGAAATGGGGTCACTTAGGCTAAGTCACAAAAGCAGGCCTTAATGCCTAACCTAATTGTAGTTCCACCCTCCCCTAGAAATGTAGGTCTTAACCAGTCAGTCAGGAATTTGCTGAACAGCACCAAGGAGGCAGCCTGTCACATGGGCCCTCTCTGTCCCCCAAAGGAAGATGTGGTAATCCAGCTATTAAGACCCCCTGTGCTTCCCTCTAAGGGGAGGTGACCTTGCCTGGGACAATCCTTTCTTTTCTTTTGCTCATAACTTCCTTGTTCCACCCTCCTTCCTATAAAAGCCTTCTCTTGTCTAGAACTCCTTGGAGCTCCCCGCCCCTCGCTAGATGGGATGCTGTCGGGTTCGTGAATCACTTAATAAAGTCCATTAGATCTTCAGACTTACTCAATCGAATTATTCTTAAACAAGTGAAAGGCCTGGGGCTCTTGCTTGAAGTGAGATTCTATGAAGTGAGTCAAGGTTGGGTACAGGCTATTTCAAGGTGCTCAGTACCTTGTATGCAGGAAGTATACATGTTATTGAACTTCTGCTTGTTTTTCACCTATTAATCTGTTATATTACTAGACGGTCTCAGCCAAGAACCTAGAAGGGAAGAGGGAAAATTATTTTTCCTCCCCTCCATGCTCTATAGAAAAAAGACTCTATATAAACTCCTCAATATCTGGGAAGGCTGTGGATGGGTTCCGATGAACAGAGTGAACTCAAAGAAAAGTGCCGCGAAGGAAAAGGTGACAGGCACAATAATAATTTCCTGTGGAGAAATGCACTGCCCCGTGTACAGATTATGAGGCGGGAAGGACGCAGGCAGAATTCTAGAGACTGAGAAGGAAATCCTCAACCTTCTTTGAGAACTGTAGACTTCTGGGAGAATTGTAGACTCATAGGTTGGGGGAGGGGGAAATGCTTCCTTGAAGGGTCTCACGAAGAGTGAATGAGGGGCAAGGTGGAGCGGAGAGATGTCAGAGAATACGAAGTAAGAATGAGCATCAGTCCCGTCCTTCCCAGCTGGCAATGGGACGGATCAGACCACACTCTATCGATCAATCCCCGCTGGTTTGGGGTTCTTGTTAGACGCCTGTCTAACGTTAGACGCCTGTTACCCGGGATGATACAGGTAATATGTGATATCGCAGAAGGCGGACTTTACCTGTGACTGGCTGTCTTCTGGTGAATTTCCTAGTAAGAGTGGACGGTAAACCTTGATTTAGTCCAATCTATGCCCTCTCCAAACCCTTCTCATCTTCTGGAAAACAGAGAAACTTCAATATGTATGTACCTTTGGGAAGAGCTTGAGAATACCCCTTTGTCCCAAATCCATATCACCCCCCCACACACACACACACACACACACACATGCGCCTCAGGGAGACAGCTCTGAAGTCTCCAAATGCTCTATGAAGCTAGCCAGAGTGGATCTATTTTTTTTTTAAATTTATTTTTATTTATTTTGAGAGAGAGCTAGAGAGCAAGCGGGGAAGGGGCAGAGAGCGAGAGAGAGAAATCTCAAGCAGACTCCTCACTATCTGTGCAGAGCCCGAGGGGGTGGGGTGGGGGCTCGAACTCAGGAACCAGGAGATCATGACTTTACCAATAGAGGAAAAAAGAACTCCCCTTTTCTTTCCTTAGCAGATGTTACAGTCGAGTTTCAGTATATGCCCTTGGCCCACACAAATTTACAAGGCTTTCTAAAACTAAGAAAATCTGATTAGCAGACTCGTATTCTTTTCATGATTTATAAGGCAACGCACCTCTATGTGTTTCAACACTTCTGCTGGTTTCAAACCTAGTGTGTCTAGTCTGGGAGATGCTCCACAGTTAATAAAAAATCAACATTGATGAACCTCTCTTCTCATTAAAAAGAAAAAACAAAAACCAAAAAAACCAAAATGTCACTTCTGAGAAAATTTGGTGCTCCATAGCCCCACCTACTGGACAAAGCCGCGCCGAACGGGTTTTTCTGCCTCTGTGGCTTGAGGAAAAGAGAAGAATTGGAGGGAAACTTAGGGATGAATGCGTCCCATTCTTCCTATTTTATAGATGAAGTTACCGAGTTTGGCTCCGACGGATGTGAACTTCCCAAACTTCCAAGTTCAGCCCGGGACTGCTGAGGAAGATTTGTGCCGCCACCCTGAATGTATTTCCTTTCACTGCCAACATGCCAACGAATTCAGTGAAACAACAGAGCGGTTGTTCCTCATCATATGTTACATTTACCGAGCAGACTAGAGTTTAGAAAGCATTTTCGTAGGATTTGCCCCAATTACACCTTGTGATCACTCTGTGATCGTCCTCTCATTCCCCAAGGTCACACAGCTGGTAGGAGACAACTCAAACACCAGTCAGGACTCCAAGCTCTGCCCTTCATGGTAGACTGCACTCTTGGTTTCTTTGCTTTTTTTTTTTTTTTTTTTTTAACTCTCAAGTTAGTTAACATACAATGTAGTCTTGGCTTCAGAGTAGAGCCCAGTGATTCATCATTTACATATAACACCCAGTGCTCATCCTAACAAGCGCCCTCCTTAATGCCCATCCCCCATTTACCCCACCCCCATCAACCCTCAGTTTGTTCTCTGTATTTAGTAGTCTCTTGGGGCGCCTGGGTGGCTCAGTCAGTTCAGTGTCTGACTTCGGCTCACGGCACAATCTCACAGTTCGTGAGTTCAAGCCCTGCATCGGGCTCTGTGCTGACAGCTCGGGCCCTGGAGGCTGCTTGGATTCTGTCTCCTTCTCTCTTTGCCCCTCCTCCACTCATGCTTGATCTTTCTCTCTCTCTCACAAATAAATAAATATTTAAAAAAATTTTAAGAGTCTCTTGTGGTTTGCCTCCCTCTCTGTTTTTACCTTATTTTTCTTTCCCTTCCCCTATGATCATCTTTTCTTTGGGGGCCTGCACAGAACCACCTGTCAGGAACTATGGGAACTATGCAGCAGTGGTTTTTTCTATAGCCCTTTTGATTCATTGTTCTCGTCAAATGTCTACGCTGGCGGTGTCTTGTTGGAGGCAAATTGTCCTCAGAGACTGAGATTGTCTTTGCCAATAATTAACTCAACACAGGTTCACTGAGGGAATGACAATTTGTAATAATAATATTTCATGAGCCAGTAGCATTCAGGATAATGTCTCTTCAGAAGCCAATAAAGAAATAGCATCCTACAAACCAACAACGGATTAATTACACGACTGTTCCAGGCAAAGGGGAGATGAAAGGAACAAAATCCAAATTTAGTTGAGGTGTACCTTTCCATGAGATGGTTTTCTGGAGCATCAGTCCTTCCAAGAAAAAGCTGGGGATCAGTTGCCGGCTTAGGTCTCTTGCTTCTGAGGCACGTAGCTCGAGCTGAGGACACCGGTGTTGACAGGTGAGGTGGGCTTCTCCAAAGGTCCAGGGACACCTGGTCCAGGGGCTGCTCCGTAGTGGCCCAGGGACAGCTCTGTGGCTCGCACCCCTGCCCACAAGGAGAAGCTTCAACAAGGCAGATACAGATGTCCCTTCTCCTCCTGAGACGGCTGCCAGGTTAATGTCACTGCCAACTGGGAATGGCCCGGCCAAGGCAGGAGCAAGTGTCTCAAGATTTCCAGAGAGTTCCTTAGGTCAGCAAAGAGGAGCCTTGGCCCAGCCAAATACTCTCAAGTTGCTGATCAAATCTCTTGGTTTTAAGGGTTCAAAAGTCCATCACGTGACGAACACCGATCACCACCGCTCTTACTTCTGAATTTGTTAATGACACGAGGGTCCTCTCCACTCCAGGTGTGAGAGTTTGATAACAAAGTCCTAGTATTCAGCTTCAAAACAATGTTATCAAAACAAATCATTCAAAACAAGTTCAAACCGCAAACAGCTTGGTCCAAAACCCGCTCTCGAATCACGGATTTGAAAAGCATAAGGAGTCAGTGTCCGCAAGTGCCAGAGGCAATTGACATGTCAATGGGGGGTTATCAACACTGCTGGTAGAAGTTGCTATTTTTTGAATACATACACAGCGATATCAATCCAGGAACAAAGGAATAGAAGACAATGTAGATGATCCATCTAGGGCTCAAATCAGATACTTTTCTTCATATGAATGGGATTTTCACCCAAATCAAGGAGAAGACACTGGCAGATGAAGGAGTTAGTCATTTGAAGATGGAATCACATTTGATTTTGTAATTGTAACCAATCTCTCCACCTTCCCCCCTCCTGCCTCAACTCAGTCTGAGGACCCGGGAGAATTTCCCTAGTTTATGCCCCATCTGGAGGCATGCAAACAGGAGAATAAAAGAAAACGGCACTAGATGTTTCTGAAGCATTTAACCACGCAATAAGCACCTTCCTGCTCATTGTGTCATTTACTCCTAATAACAAATCAACAAGGAAGGCAAGTCCAGTATAATTATTAACTCTATTTTACAGATTGGTCAACTGAGTTTCCCCAAAATTAAATAATTTAGACACAGAGAAGTGGGGAGCAGCTGTAGACTCTAATGGCAATACCTTCCTTACTAAAATTTTAAAATATACTGGCATGCTTTTATACATGTTTCTTTTTTTATTATTATTAATAGAAGTTTATGTTCAACTCTAAAATTGACCAAAAAATACTGAAAATCTTGAGGGGAAATCCCATAATTATGTAGCATATATTCATTGAGCACCTGCTCTACTATGTGTTAAGCCCTGGTCCAGATGTTGAGAACAGTGTTGACCAAAACAGAAAGTTTCTGATCCATGCAGCTCACAGTCGAGAGACATAGAAACACAATAGGCAACTCAACAAATAAACCTAGGGCTGCACAGAATGAGATGTCATTGGAATGATAATAAGCAGGCTACTCTGGTGGGAAAAACAATGGTGGGGCAGGTCAGGAAAGGCGTATTGGAGAAGTGATATTTAAGCTGAAAGCTAGATGACAGACAGTTTGGTATCATTTATATTTAGGAGTAAAGTGTCCTAAGTAGAAGAACAACAATGCAGAGACTCTAAGGTTTGAATGAGCTCCGTCTGAAAGAAGTTAGGGAGTTGGAAGCAATGTGATTTCAAGGGGAAGATGGCCGAGAGAGGAGTTCAGACAGAGACAAAGACACCCTTGTCTTGGACTTTGGATTCTATCCCAAAGCCAATGGAAGGACATTGGAGAGTCTTAAATGGGAGAGACATGATCGGTTTTACACCTTAAGAGGTCATGCAGGCAGCTTGTGAAGAATAAACAGGGGGAGGTATGGGGAAAAGGAGAAGTACATTCAGACACTACAGCAGTGGTTCTGGAGAGAAATTCCAATGGTAAGGATTAAGGTGATGCACATAGACATGCAAAGAATTATACTGGTTCAGAAGGTAAAGTTTATAACCCAATTCTGACAGATCAGACTTGAAGAATGGAAGGATACTCTTAGGTCTTTAACCCGAGCAACTTGATTTGATGGTGACACTATTCTCTGATGGCACGATCGGGATTGATACCTCTTGGGGCAGGGGCAAGTGAGAATCACGACTTTGGTTGAGTCCTGTTGTGTTTGAGATGCATGCCAACTATGCAAATTGAAATGGCAAATAGTTAGATGTCTGAACCGAGAGCTCAGTGAGAGGTGAGGACCGGACAGGAAAGGCAAATTTGGGAATCATCACCATATGGGTGATACCTCAAGCGATGATACTAGATGAACTGCTTTTAGGAGAAAGGGCAGAAAGAGAAGACAATAGTGTCCAGAAACCAATGTCTGGAGCACTCCAATATTTAGAGGTCAAGGAAAAGAGAAAGACGTAGCAAGGAACTTGAGGAAGGATAGTTAGGAGGGCAAGGGATGTGGCATGAGGGGAGCCCAAGGAATAGAGTTCAAAAAGGAGTTGATGGTCAACTCTGTCAAAGCCTGATGAGAAGTCAAGTAACAGGAGAAAAGTTGCCAAAGAATGAACTGCCGTGGAGGCCTTGAGAACACCGTGGGGAAGGCAACCGTGGGATGTGAAAGTTGTTCAGGAAGAAGATCCCAAGAAATGGGCCAAGAATTGCTCAGGGAAGAAGGCAACAGGGATACCACCTTCAGCTAGAAGATTCCACCATACCGATAATGATCAGATTTGGGTACGTTCATTTCCAGATATGCCCAAGTTTTACGAACTGCTCTGTACCTTTTCCCTTGACATTACATTGGCACCTGCTCACCAAGTTACTGTAGATTCTATATGCAGAGAATTTGTAATGACCCATAATGTCCCAGCGAAGGAATCTGCCGTCGTTTGTATATTCTTTGGGCATTTCTGTTCCCTTTAACGTTTTGCTATCAGAAATGGGTATTTTTGTGCACAGGTCTTTTCCATATTTTGGACTATTTCTTTAGATTCATGTCCCAGATTGGCAAATTGCCAAAAGGCTTTCCCAAACGCCCTTACTGACTTAAAATGTCATTTGCAATGCATGAGGTTATTTTATTCACCGTCCTGTCATCACCACTGAGCCTAATTATCTGGGGGAGGTGATGATTAAAAGGTGAATCAAGCACTGCGGTGTTTTAGTTCATGTATCAAGGGATTATTTGCAACAGTATTTTTTTTCTGTTTGTTTCCTAGCTGGGACGCATCTGCGTATGTTCTGAGCTTCTGTATCTATTAGGCCCTTGGCGTTTTGTTTTGTTTATTTAAATTGTTGGTGGGAAGGACCCCAACTTTTTATTGAATATAGTTTCCTGAGCCTGTCATTTATCTTACCATCTGAGTTAAGTGTTAGCTTTTTTGCATGTCACTTATGGAAACTTTTAATTCTGGTGTAATTACAAACTCTGATCTCATGACTGCTTAATTATCTTCATGTGCCTTTTTTCCTTCACAGATTGCCTGTGATAAAATCTTAACCCCAGACTTTAAGACTGTCTTCCCCTTCCACTCGTTGGCATGGGTTTGAGGAAAACAGGCTCATTGAATAATATTGTTAATTTAGAGTGCATATATATATATATATATATATATATATATATAGTCAGTCAAGAACCAGATGTGCCTGCCAAAATAACCATCTAATAAAATTCCTTATAAAAGGCAAGTGGAGTAAAGTTTTTTTTTTTTAATCTATACTCAAAATAATGTTGGCGTTCTCTTGGTTGATTGGGATCCAGAACTCCCACGGAAGGAAAGACTGTGTTTCAGGATGAACACACATAGAATGGAAGAGGAGGGGGTGCTCAGTCAGTACAGTCCCCCCAAACTTCTGCTCCAGATTCTGTTGATAATAGAAGCCACAGTTTACTGACACTTACCATAGGTGAAATACTTGGCACGCGTCATCTCAATGCTGTCAGCAGCCCTTCTAGCTGAGTGTTCTTACCTTCATTTTACAATGAGTGGCACAGACAGGATTCCAGGCCAGGTGTGTTTGGCTGCCAAACTCATTCCTGTAACCCCTAAGCTTTCTCTTTAATGTTGGCCCTGCCAGCACTTCTGGATCTTGGCTGTAAGACCTTCCCTCATTAGTGATGGTCACTGTGGGGATCAGACTGACCTCTCTTCTCTAGAACTGATCATAACCACCATGGACTTCTGAACCTCCCCCCTCTTCTTGGACTTCCAACTCACTCTCTGGTTCTGCCCCTCCATAAGGAACAAGAAGCAATCAAACTCTTAAAAGCCCAGGATTGCTTCAGTGGAACACAATTAAAGATCCAGAAACTAGTACTCTGGGAGCTAAACCTATTCTATTAGATTCAGATTGTTTTTACGGCAAATATGTGTGGTGAATGCCTCCTGCCTCTTTGAAAATTGTCAAACTATATTAAAAAGCTAGTAGTCTTAAGATTTTGTATTTTAAGAGTTTTCTACAATTGTAGCCGTCAACTTCGTCTCTATTCCCAGCCCCATATTGCAGCGATGAACGTCAGATAAGAAAGAGACTTCACGAAGGTCCTATACTTATTTGCAGAACTTGGATCAGAGCCTGCACTTTCTTCCTGCTCGTTAATCTGGCTGTGGTTGCCTGCCGGCCTCTCCATTCAGGCAAGGAGAAAAGGAAAGGAAGTAAAAGTTATAGGGCAACTCTTATGTATTTGGCACTCACCGAACACCTTACAGGAATCATCCCATTTAATTCTCGAAAAATTAGTATCCTCATCTCCACAGTACAGATGGAGAAGATGAGCCAGAGAATCGAATCAGTTGTTCTAACAATAACTGGTAGAGCCAGGATTTGAATGATCGGAATTTTCATATACCTCTGTGTAGTACACAGTGGCATCCCACTAATAACAACCAGGACACTCACACAGGAACTTGGCCACACAGCACACTCACATTCAGAAGGGACCCCTGGTGCAGCAACTGACTCTCCTCCTTACAGTATACCAGGGATGAACCCTTCTTGACAAACACTGAAAGGCCAATGGTCAGTGGCATCAGCAGACCCCCACATTCTGAAGAGGAGAAGCTAGAACAGTCAGGAGGATAGTGGCCACAAAGTTGAGGCTCGGCGGCAAGGCGGAAGCAACTGGACTTATTTAGTCTGAAGAGAGACAAAGGGGTTGACCTGATAGTGGTTTTCAGACATTCCAGGTGTTATGCTGAAGATGGTGACCAGTTATTGCTTGTCATCTCTAAGAACACCACCCGAGAAATCTGCATTAAATTTCAGAAAAAGAGAAAAGGCTTTGCAAAGAAGATGGACAGACCATGGGGAGGTGACAAAGTCTTACTTGGAGAAGCACATTCGTCAGGCTCCTGGAAAGAAGTAATTCTGTGTCACGTTGTATAGAGTGAGCGATGTGATAATGTCCCCTCTAGTCTATGAGGTCCAAGAACCTAGAAATTTATAGATATTAAAAAATTTGTCAGAAATGTAATAATTAGGGGTGCCCAGGTGGCTCAGTCGGTTAAGCGTCCGACTTCGGCTCAGGTCATGATCTCACAGTCCGTGAGTTCAAGCCCCGCGTCGGGTTCTGTGCTGGAAGCCCAGAGCCTGGAGCCTGCTTCAGATTCTGCCCCTCCCCTGCTCATGCTCTGGCTCTCTCTGTCTCCAAAATAAATAAAAACATTTAAAAAAATTAAAAAAAGAAATGTAATAATGAAGGTAAACATAAATGAAGATTGAAGCGGACAACTATTATTTTCTACCCAGCCACCTGCCTTCTTGTGAGGACATCTCTACCCCTGCTGGTTCTCTTGAGATCAGCTCCCCTCCCATTTCCTTCACTTGCCTGCGACGGGAGCTGCATGAGCTCAGCCTCTGGACACCTATGGTTGGGCCAAGAGTTGGGCCAATGAGTCCCTTCCCTGAAACTGTTGGATTTGGAGAGGAGGGACTCGGGCCAGAAACACTGACCTTGGAAAATAAATGAAAAGTTTAGGGCCTGCCATTTGGCATCTATTACGCATGGTAAACCCGGGCAATGTAGCAGGGATGGGAATGGAGGGCACCCCACTTAGAAAGAGAGAAAAAATAGACAAATCAGAGGGGGAAAGAGGAACAAAGATTATTGGTCAAAGATCTTGGTACTGTTCAAGTCTCTGGTTGTTATTTCTCCTGAGGTGCAGGCACATTCCTATCTCATGGAATCCCAAAAACATTTACAAATAAATCGTCCTTTTATTTAAGCCTGTTTGAGTTGGTCTTCTGTCATGGAAATCCTAAGGGTGTTTACTAATACTATGATAAACATGATGGTGGGAATCACTACAATGATAACCAGCGCCGATGGTGCGATCAATGTTTACATTAAAATTTCTTCCTTTCTATCTCTGTATTTTTATAAATAGCCTTTTGTTCTTTGGATACTGAGGGTATTATGTTGGGATAGAGAAGACGGAGGTCAATTAAAGATCTCACTATGAGACATGTTAACAGAACTAGAAACAGAAAAACAAAACAAAACAAAAAAACAAAACTCTGTTTCTATCTGACAGAAAATGCGTCACTTGTGTGGAATAGATTACAACGCGATTCTTTGCTCTTACTGTTGCTTGAAACCTAATACAGTCCAGCCCCAGATCTTGCTATTTTGCATGTTGTTCAGGTTGTTGACTCCTCAAATAGTCCTAGGTCTACCTGACCCCAGGGACTTGGCACTGACTAGTCCATCTGTGTGGTCCTTTCTTTTCTTCATACTCACATGGCTCATCTTCTGCATTTTCATCAAGTCTTCGCTCAAATGTCTATTTCTAACCCCCCAATGGTAAATGAGTTATTGGAACTGATGTATTGGGAGAATGTCTGACACCTCATAAACACTTAGTATTTCTGAGACTATGGTGGCTTGTTGGCCTTGGGGATGGAGGGAAGGGGGCGTATAATGAGGTTGTGACAAAATAATGATAGCAACAGAAGGATAAATTAATTTCCCATTAAATTGGTCGCCCCAGCCTTTCTCTAAATCTTTTTTTTTTTTTAATTTTTTCAATGTTTATTTTTGAGAAAGAGAGAGAGAGAGTACAGCGGGAGAGGGGCAGAAAGAGAAGGAGACACAGAATCCCAAGCAGGTTCCAGGCCCTGGGCTGTCAGCATAGAGCCCAACACAGGGCTCGAACTCACAAACCGTGAGGTCATGACCTGAGCCAAAGTCGGACCCTTAACTGACTGAGCCACCCAGGCGACCCCACTCTCCAAATCTTAAATGAACAAATTCAGAGGTCAAATCCACTGGGAGTATCTCACACATGTTCACAAAGGCATATGCATTCGTCATCTTTTCCCTCTGGTGCCCCCAACTTGAGACAAGTGCCTAACAGGTTCTTGCAGAGGTATTTCTTGCATTCCTGACATGGGCCTTCTGGCTGGGTCCCCAGAAAGCAAGGTATTAGATCGAGACGGGGGAAATTCCTCACCTGCTTGGGTGATTCCTTGGAAATTCTTCACCTGTTACAGGGTTGCATGGCTGATTGGTGCCCTCTTAACCCTGGGTTCATTTATTTTCATTTTCCTATACTTTAAAGTCATGTCAAATCTAGATCATTTAAGAAGCTTTTCCAAAAACCCCAGGTACCAAGACTTTGGCACTGGAGCTTTTTTTTTCTTCTTCTTCTTTTTTTCTTATCTCTGTTAGAGTTGTCTTTCCATAGGTCCCGTGAGGAGAGTGTGGGGATAAGAATTGCTCTGGTTGGAGGAAAACTTAAGGATGTTCACTGAGCTGCGTTCAAAATGGCTTCTCCCTTTCATCCACTGCCCTAAGCAGCCTGGGTGCCTGGAGAACCCCCCTGTTTTCAGAGTGATTTTTTGACCCAAGAGTTCCGCTGCTGGGAATGTTCCGGGGTCCTCATGTTTCCTGGTGTTTCAAGGAGGAGGAAAAGGGGGCCTATTAATACATGTCCTGTGATTGGCCAAACACCGGGCTGGAGGCTGTATTTACCCTTTCCTTCTCACCATAGCACGAGGACGTAGACAACACTATTCCTGCTTACTATCATGGACCAGATTCTCCAAGAGAACTTGCCCAAGGCAACACAGCTAGGACGTGACAGAGCTGGAAGCCACATCTTTGTCTCCCGCGTCCTGAGCTCACCGCCCCATGCTGCCTTCGACATAGTTTTGTCCTTCCCGCATGCGAGAAAGTGGAGTCTTCGACCATTGCTTCAGACCTTCAGACACGAGGACACAGCAAGGATCAGCAAACGCCCAGTTTAAGAACCTATCTGGTGAACCACAAATGAGGAAACGGAGGCCTAGATAGGGGAAAAGACTTGGCTACGGTCTCTTGGCCAGTTGGAGTCTCCTGACCTTTTTTCCAGTATTTTATTCCTCCCTAAACCACTACCATCAGTGGATTAGGGACCCTGCACGGGAAGGACATTTCTGTCCTTATCTCTGAACAATCCCAACCTAACTTCACAAGCTGCATTGATCCCCGGTGACAGATTATGGCCCCCAGCGCAACTGGCTTTCTCCTCCAATCTGCTGACCGCTCGGTGCAGCTTCTGGGTCTGGAGGAGGGATCCAGCTTGCCAAATGTCTAACGAAACTACAGAGGAGCCAGTGACTGAGATAAACAAGTGTGTTTGCCCTTGAAATGACCTCAATTACACCTGTCAAGAGATTTCTGCTTGAAGAGATTGAACAAAACACTGGAGGGGAGATGGGCGTATAGGGATGCGACTCCCAGAAGGTCAGCCATTATACCTCACCGGGGGCTCCTTCCGCTGGGTTCTTACCAGGCTCGAGTGCTGTGGCATCTGGGAGCAGGCAGAGCAGCCGTGGGGTTGGAGACAGGCCTGGCTGGCGAAGGTGTCTTTTTTATCACAGACTTTTCTTGTTCCTCCCTCCCTCAGAGGGTGGGTATCCCTGAGGCTCAGTCCCACAAAGCCCTGAATATTGAAGCCACTTGAGGATTATCTAATGCCACTTCCAATCCAACGCTGCCTCAGCTCAGATGACCCCTAACAGATCCTTCTCCTTCTGAATTTCTCCGGTGTCAAGTCCCATCCCCATTAGGTGGTAGAGGGCACGGAAATGAGGGCTAGACTCCAAGATGTTAAGGCCTGAGTTTAAAGATGGGGTTCTTATCTGGTAAACTGTGATTTGGGCCCGATATCTTATCTCTCAGATCCTTAGTTTATCTGCCTGTGAAATGGAAATACTAAATCAGAGCTGGTGGGGTGATTCGGTGATAGAATGTCTGGACCATGCCTGACAACATTTGCCTGATGCTTAGTTCTTGTTCACCCAGGGCTGGTTCTTTTCTTTCTCTTCCTTCCAATACAGTCAGTCTTTAATATCACGTAGTCTCGAAGAATGTCATGCAATTTGAGTGTTTACAATAGCACCTCTTCAGAGGTTACTTCTTTTTTCTAAGTTTTGTATTTATTCTGACAGAGAGAGAGAGAGAGTACATGTGTACAAGGTGGAGGGAAGGAGCAGAGAGAGGGAGAGAGAGAATCCCAAGCAGGCTCTGCACTGTCAGCACAGAGCCCGACGTGGGGCTCGAACTCACAAACTGTGTGATCGTGACCTGAGCCCAAACCAAGAGCCAGATGCTTAGCGAACTGAGCCACCCAGGCACCCCTATAGAAGTTACTTCTAAGTTTATAACCTTGGCCCTGATTTTTTTCCAAATGTCTTCCCTAATAGGCTCACCTATATAAAGTGGACCTCCACCTGAATGTCCCTCTGGCACTTTCAATGAGCTTAACTTGTTGGTTTTCAGACTAAGCCCATGGGGAAGTTCATTTCGCTACATCATAAACTTTCTCTCCTCGCTCTTTCCTCAGTGCTTAGCTCCCTTAGCGGGCTCACCATTGTCAGTCTGTATCTGTTTGTTGATGGAACTGATCAGCCACACATGTTTTCTTCAGCACTAGAAACCTACAGCTCTGTCCTGATCACCATGATATCTCAGTGATCGACACCGCATTAAGCACCAATGAATCAGTGGGTCTCATGAGACCCAAAACCTAGAGCCCAGGAAGAAGATGTAATCATCATTTCAATGATTCACACACACACACACACTCAATTGATAACTGGTGCGGGGAGAATGCTATGCGTTCCCCAAGTCCCGTTTCATATTCCTCCTTCCTTGACCAATGGAATAGGAGACTCCCAGGTCCTCATAGTCAGAAGAGGCCATGTGGCTATTTCTTACCCACGGAACGTGGGCAGAAGTGACGTATATTTCCTCCAGACTGAACCAGTGTAAACGCTAAGAAACACTCCAGTCTTTCTCTTTTGCCATTAGGAGTTATCAAGTTGAATGCTGAGATGGCAGAATTTTCAACAGCCGGGGTTTTTGAGTGGCTCTGTGCATGGAGTCCCCCACACCCGTCTGCCCTGAATATGAATGTATCCAGGAAACAAACATGTGCCTGCTTATACCACTGATATTTTAAGGTTTAATCGTAGCCACAGCATAACCTAGCTTTTCCTAAGTACTACTGCACTTATTAAGGGACTATAAAAAGGACAAAATTGAAGCTGAGTGAAAGAAAACATACGTTATTGGAGGAAAAAAACATACGTTTTAGAAAACTTTGCTTCTCCAAAGTCACTATTCATCTCACTTTTCCTAACCATATTATGTTGTTTTATAACTCAGATTGCTGGTTAAAAGGCCAGGCCCCACAGTGAGGGCCCAGCAACCAGAGCGCTTAATGAATAGACCATAAAAACAATGCGACGCTTATTTCCTAGGAAACCCAGCATGAATTATTTTCTTATGAGTGTAGGTTTATACTTCCTTTTAACTTCTTAAGCTCAAAATCTGTCCCCTTTGGCTTCTGCCATGTGTCCCAAGCAATTGTCATCGCCTTTTCCCGGTCCTTCATTTCTAAGAACTTCTTTGGAGCTAAAATCTAAGAGCACGTCAGAATACTTTGGTGGAGCAACAGGGCACAGAAACACGTAAACCCACGCACGCACCGAGCTACCGCGCCAGGCACTTTGCATCTATTGTTTGTTTTATTTAACCCTTCCGGCTACCAGGGGGAGAAATGTCATACCCTGCAGTATATGTACAAGGCAGTTGAGACTCAGTGCATTTAAGTGACCGACTGAAGTGACACAGGTAGCAAATGACTTAGCTGATATTCCAGTCTATAAGGGTGTGATTCTAGAGTCTCTGAGCCAGGGATCAAGATTACCCCCTGACTTCACCTCTACCCAGCTCTCTTCGATGATAGGAATCCACTCATTCAGCCACAGAACAAATGTTGGTAAAATTATAGGGGTGCCTGGGGGGCTCGATCGGGTAAGTGACCGACTTCAGTTCAGGTCACAATCTCAGGGTTCATGAGTTCGAGCCCCGCATCCGTCTCTCTGCTTTCAGCGCAGAACCCGTTTCAGATCCTCTGTCCCCCCTCTCTCTCTGCCCCTCCCCAGGTCGCGTGCATGCATGCATGCATACTCTCTCTCTCAAAAATAAGTAAACATTAAGAAATGAAACTATATAAAATAAGGTGGTCTCGATTTTCAAAATGTTGTCATTTAATCATAAATTCCTTTATTATAGGGGAAAGCAACGGAACAGGTAGCTATCTGGTGGGGTCAAGGAGACAAGAGGTTGAGTCTCAGCTCCGACATTTATAGCCTATGTGATTTGGAACAAATTACTTAAGTCCTGAGATAATTGGGTGCTTTATCTGGAAAACGAAGATGCCCAGTGGGTGTTATTTATATTTATCTTAGAATTTTTGCAAGAATTCAATGAGAGAGCATAGGCCAGTACTGCTCAGACAGAGAAAAGATCTAATAAGACTTGTAATGCTTATTCTTGTTCTAATGATTTGTACAAAGTGCTTAGCAACGTGCACCTTTCAACACTAACTAAATCTCGGCCCTAACTTTTGGTAAAGGGTAGGTAATTATCGAAGGGGTTGGAGACCCAGGCCCCAAGGGAACTGTGTTTAGTGACAGGCAGCTCACTTACTCGGGTTAGTTGTAACTTAGTAAATGGAGTAGTTATAGGATTAGGAAATCATCATTGTCATAAGCTTATTAAAACCAAGCCTCTGTCGCTTTGTGCAAGTAGGTCCTACAAATATTTCCCAATTAGTCTCTGTACCTCTGGCTCCTCATGCATTTTGTTCATCTCTTTCTCCTTCCTGCGATGCCCCCAAGATTTCCCTCTCTCTTCCCCCTCCCCTGCCCATATAGTCACCTGTTTTGTTTCTTACATTCCACGTAGGAGTGAAATCATATGGGATTTGTCTTCCTTTGACTGACTTATTTCACTTAGCATAATACATTCTAGCTCCATCCATATCATTGCAAATGGCAAGATTTCATTTTTTTGGATGGCTGAGTTATATTCCATTGCATATACATACCACATCTTCTTTATCCATTCATCCGTCGATGGACATTTGAGCTCTTTCCACAGTTTGGCTACTGTTGATAATGCTATAAATGTTGGGGTGCAGGTACCCCTTTGAATTTGTATTCTGTATTCTTTGGGTAAATATCTGTTCGTAACATTGCTAGATTGTAGGGTGATTCTATTTTTAATTTTTTGAGGAATCTCCGAATTGTTTTCCAGAGTGGCTCCACCCACCAGTTTGCATCCCACCAGCACGGCATCCTTACCAACACCTGTTGTTTCCCGGGGTATTAATTTTAGCCATTCTGACAAGTGTGAGGTGATATCTCATCACGGTTTTGATTTGCATATCTCTGATGACGAGCGATGTTGGACATCTTTTCATGTGTCTGTCAGCCATCTGGGTGTCTTCTTTGGAAAAGTGTCTGTTCATGTCTTCTGCCCATTTCTTAACTGGATTATTTGGGGACTTTTTGTGAGGGTGTTAAGTTTCGTAAGTTCTTTATAGATTTTGGATACCAATCTTTTATCAGATATGTCATTTGCAACTATCTTCTCCCATTCCATAGGCTGCCTTTTAGTTTGTTGTTTCCTTTGCTAACACAGCTTGGTTTCGCCAGGTATTTTGGGCATCCACTTCCTCTCATCAGAGACTTGGCACTCAGCACTGAGCCAAGTGGAAGGAATTAGGAACATGCAAATTTCATTCCGAATATCTGATGTTTTAGAAATGAAGTGGAAAACACCGTGAGCAATTGTTTCTACGGTGTTAATGCATTCCGCTTACGTGGACCAAGGTTGAATTCCAAAGTTAGGAGTGGGGCTACTCTTCCCCTCTAAGCCACTTAGAGGCTTTGGCTTTTGAAAATCAATGTTGAAATCGAATTTCGACTCCTTTTGAAAATTCACCGAATCCAAAAAGTGGATCAAAATAGCAAACAACTTTTTAACGTACCTTTTTATTGCCATTTAGATGGATTGTCTGAGGATTACCTCAGGTAATTAAAGTAAAAGTTTGTACCTATGTAGTAAACACCAGATAACTGTTAACGGGTCGTAATTATACCGCTGTTATTATCGCCTTTAATCCAAACGCTTCATTCTGAATAGGTGGCCTCTCTGGGGCTCTTTCTCGTTAAATCTGCGGTTGTAGAGACTCGTGTTTGGATTTCTTCTTTTGGTAGGAGGGGCTGTTCCTGTTTGTGGCTTCCCTCATGTTTTGATGAAATATTATCTCCTGTGTCCCAACATTAAATATCTTACTGCTGTAGTACATTAGGGATATTACTATTGGATTATTATATACACTATCACTTGGGCTACGGTTTCACACAATATATCCTCATTTCATCGTCTCAACATTATTTTTGCCATACACGAAAATCTTGACACTTTGATTACGCATTTCTCCATAAATCTGCTATTTAGGGAAAATACTAGAAAACAAAGCCAGATTTTCCTATTGCAAGTCGAGCGTTTTTTGCGATCTTCTGGACAGGCCAGCGATGGTTGTTAAAGTTCATGTGAATTTAGTGCTGATGCTCTATCTACATCCTCGGTAGCCATCAGTGTAACTTCACATGAAGCCAGTGGTGTGCTGGAACCCTCTCAGAAATTTTGCAGGTTGGTTGTCACAGACGGTTAGCTTGAAATTGGGCATGGTGGGAGTATTTTCACTCCGGAAGTTGCTAAACACTACAAATTTGGGTTCACCCTACCAAAATAAAAGATCTGGCTGTTAAACATTTATCAGCAAACCAGTGGAAATCACTCAATAATTCAATGGTGATGAATATCCATCCTGTTCAGTAAACATTTCCTCTCCTTAGAACATACCATCCAAGATTAAATCTAAACCATATTGTCAATTATAGAAAATTCCACAGAATTGATAGAGTCTGAGAAAGCTTGTATTATTTTTAGACTAAATGAGAATGGTCAACTTTACATCGGTGGTGAAAAATGCAATCTATAGACATAATTAGTATTAAAATTATTAATTTGTAAAGAGCAGTAATTTCAAGGTTGTACTACAACTCTTAAGGCTTGTTTGCCTTATTTTTGTTAGCTAAATTAGTACTCTGCACTTACTCAGATATGGATAGTGGTTCCCTCACCGTAAAAGTCCACCATAATATTTCCGTACCGGACTTTGGAGAGCTCGGTCTCTCTGCTGGGAGTTCCCTGCCCTCAGTATGCATCTCATAAACATACAGGCATTCCACTAACACAACTATTTCAGATGCTGTCATGAAATATTCAAGTGATAAGTTAGGTAGCATTTGGGCCTGGGAGGAAGGTACTTGACCTCAGATTTGGACGACAATTGCACAGAAAGATTTGGAGACTGACTGAAACAGTCTCCATATTCTTTTCTTTTTTTAAACAAAAAATGTTTATTTATTATTTATTTACTTAGAGAGAAGAGCAGAGAGAGAGAGGATGATTGAGAATCCCCAGCAGGAGCCAGAAGGCAGGGCTCGAGCTCACAAACCGGGAGATCGTGATCTGAACCGAAATCAAGAGTCAGATGCTCAACTGACTGAGCCACCCAGGCACCCGTCTGCTTGTTCTTTTATACTGTTGGATGATCCCTGATGATTTGTTTTTATAAATGCTGCAGCATGCTTTTTTTATAGGCTGAAAGAATGAGAAAAACCTACTACCTGCCAGTATTAGGCAGGTGCTTTACACGTATTAGTTACTTAATCCTTATTACAGCCCTACAGAGTATTACTATCATCGTAACTGAAGTCCAGAAAAGTTGAGTAATTCACGCAAAGTTATGCCGTTAGTAAGTGGAATAAGGAAACATAAGGGCAAAGAAACATGGGAGAATAAGAATGGGGAATACAGAGTGAATGAATTCATGCTATAATGGGGCAAAAATTCGTGTGTGTGTGTGTGTGTGTGTTCAAAATCTTCTTGGGGTGCTGGTGTGGCTCAGTTGGTTGAGTGTCCAACTTCAGCTTGGGTCATTATCTCTCTGTTCATGGGTTCTATGCTGACAGCACAGAGTCTGCTTGGGATTCTCTCTTCCTCTCTCTCTGCCCCACCCCTGCTCACACTCTCTTAAAAATAAATGAACATTAAAAGTTTTTTTTAATTTGTTTTCTTCATTCCTTACCTATTACCCAACTATATCAGACACGTATTAGGCATTTGCGTGCTATATTTTGTTTAAACCTTACAGCAACTCTTGTTGGTATGTTATACTTATTAGCACTATTTTATTTTATTTATTTATTGTCTTTACCATTTGAGAGACAAGGTCATTGAGGTTCAGAAAGGTTAAGTAACTTGCCCTGAATCACACAGCAAATATTTAGAGGATTTAATGTTTAAAACCAGATCTGCCTAATCCCATGCTATTTAAAAAGACATAAATCCGGGGCGCCTGGGTGGCGCAGTCGGTTAAGCGTCCGACTTCAGCCAGGTCACGATCTCGCGGTCTGTGAGTTCGAGCCCCGCGTCAGGCTCTGGGCGGATGGCTCAGAGCCTGGAGCCTGTTTCCGATTCTGTGTCTCCCTCTCTCTCTGCCCCTCCCCCGTTCATGCTCTGTCTCTCTCTGTCCCAAAAATAAATAAAAACATTGAAAAAAAAATTAAAAAAATAAAAATAAAAAGACATAAATCCAAATAGGGACAATGCATTTCATGATGATTTTGCTTTATGTATTTGCTTGTGAATTGTCTGTCCCTCTTCCCACCCCAATGTAAGTCAGGAACCACACTCATGTTACTTATTGGTGTAATCCCAATGTACAAAACAATGCCTGGGTCATTGTGCACACACAACACATAATGTTTGAATAAATGTATGGATCATGGGGTCCTGGGTGGCTTAGTGGGTTAAGTGACTAATTCGTGATTTCGGCTCTGGTTATGATCTCATGATTCAGGAGATCGAGCCCTGCATAGGGCTCTGCGCTGACAGCCTGGATCCTGCTTGGAATTCTCTCTCTCCCTCTCTCTCTCTGCCCCTTTCCTGCTTGCACTCTCTCCTCCCTCAAAATAAATGAATACACTTTTTTTTAATATTTTTTAAAAGTTTTTATTTATTTTTGAGACAGCGAGAGACAGAGCATGAGCAGGGGAGGGGCAGAGAGAGAGGGAGACACAGAATCTGAAGCAAGCTCCAGGCTCTGAGCTGTCAGCACAGAGCCCGATGCGGGGCTTGAACTCTCGGACTGTGAGATCATGACCTGAGCTGAAGTCGGATGCTCAACTGACTGAGCCACCCAGGCGCCCCTTAAATGAATACACTTTAAAAACAAACAACAGCAACAACAACAAAACAGAATTTATTATTTAAAAAAACTGTATGGACCACAAGAATATAATCAGGTTAGATCATCATATCCAGCAGCATCTTTCTGATGTTACTGGCTACAGTATTGGACTGGATCAGGGGTTGGTGAATCCCTTGAGAGACAAGAGACCTGGCACATTTGGCTATTGTGCATGTGTGGGCAAAAGAAGGGTATCCGTCAGGGTGCAGCCAGCCCCCAAACCCCCATGAGAGGTCGCTGGGTATAAACCATGAGGTTTCCCCCCAGAGAGAAAAGCATGACATGGAGAGGTTCGGTGGCTTGTCATCAGTATCCTTTATTGACCGTGTGACCTCTGCTCATGGAAATGAAAAAGACAAGACCGTCTCCCCGTGGTCTTGATTCTGCAAACTAAGCGTCCTGTGCAAGAGGATGATGTCTGGGCATGTTAATAGTTATCACCGGGCAAGGAGAAATGGGACCAGAAGGAGAGAGAAGGAAGCCAAGAGAGAGGAAGACAGTCACTGAATCATAATGGCACGCCAGATACTATTAAGTTAGTTCATTTGATAGTCATGGTACACCCATAATGCAGATATTATCTCCATTTTACTTACAGATACTCAGGTTCAAAGAGTAACCTGATCACCTCGCTACCAAGTGATAGAGCTGGGTTCAAAGGCAGGGCACTCTAGCTCCACATGACCAAAGAAACAGTTATTATTTGTGAGCACTCTCGGTGTGAAAGACTGGATATTTAGCTCGCCTTTAAGGCCCAGTACGATATAGCAAAGGAAGAACTGAAATCCCTCTTTAATGGCAAGCAATATGTGAGATACAGTGGGCCTGCCATGCTTTGTCACTGTCGCAATTATACGTGAAGCTCCCAGGATTTGAGAAGTGGTATCCCTCACTCCAAAGCTTATGCGCTTCCTCCCTCGCTTGCACAGAATCTATTTCAACAGGCGAATTGTCTTTTGAGACCATAACTGTCCTTTCTGAAACTGCAGGTACTTCTAAGTAACCTCGACGTCCTAACGTCAACGTCCCAGCTGTGTGCGTGACCTCAAAGCATTTCCTTTATTAACGATATCGTCATTTTCTCCGTAACCGCACTTGTTTAAGTTCTAGATCTTATGGGTGGGAAAAAAAAAAGATTAAAGCCACTTAGAAAGAAGCTGTGGCATATAAGAACAGAGCAACCTCCTTTTTCACAGTGTAATTTTGAAAAAAAAAGTGGCATTTAGAAATAGCAAGAAAATAAGAATTATAAGGCCTAACGCACCCGGAATGTTAGATAGGAATTTGGAAAACTTCTAATGGATGTATGCATCCTTACATGGTGGTCAAGAACTGTCCTCACAGTATTTACTCTCAGTGACTTGCTTAACACACTTCTCTACTTGGCAAGGTGAACGATACGATGCCCGCACTAGGCCCCAGACAAAATGCTAAGTGCTTTACATACTTCATCTCACGTAATACTGACGACACCCCTAGGAGGAAACTGATTCTCAGCACAGTTAACTCCTTCCTCCCACAGCTAATAAGTGAGAGAGCTAGGCTTTGAACGTGAACCGGCCTGACATCAAAGCTCTGCATTCCAAAGGCGTCTGCCCGATTCAACCTGTCCCCTAAGGATTATTCACAGATAATTGTTTTCCGTAGCCCTCCGATCTATTTGCTTAGCTTAGTATAAACAGTATATTCTTTTTGTTATTGTTGTGTATTTATTCTGAGAGAGAGAGAGGGCACGAGCAGAGGAGGAACAGAGAGAGAGCCAGAGAGAGGATCCCAAGCAGACTCTACGCTGACTGCGTGGAGCCCAATGTGGGGCTCAATCCCAGGAACCGTGAGTTCATGACCTGAGCCAAAAGCAAGAGTCGGATGCTCAACCGTCTAAGCCACCCAGGTGCCACCCGCCCCCCCCCACCCCCACCAAGAGTATACTCTTGAGTGAGATAGGAAAAGAACTAAGAAAAGGCTACCAACTGTCTGCATTAAACAAGTCACTTCCCGGGGTGCCTGGGTGGCGCAGTCGGTTAAGCGTCCGACTTCAGCCAGGTCACGATCTCGCAGTCCGTGAGTTCGAGCCCCGCGTCAGGCTCTGGGCTGATGGCTCGGAGCCTGGAGCCTGTTTCCGATTCTGTGTCTCCCTCTCTCTCTGCCCCTCCCCCGTTCATGCTCTGTCTCTCTCTGTCCCAAAAATAAATAAACGTTGAAAAAAAAAAAAAAATTTAAAAAAAAAAAAAAACAAAAAAAAACAAGTCACTTCCCTCCACTGCACCTCAACTCCCTCATGTATAAAATGGCAGGGGGGAGGTGTTTCACAAGAAATTACTCGAGTCTTCCTCAAGGAAATGCTGTTGAGAGGCACCCGGGCGGAAGAAAGTGGGCCCCAATTTTCGGTCACCTATAAACGAGCCCTGCCTCGGCTCTGTCGCTTTCTAGCTGTGTGGCCCTGGCCCAGAGAGAGAGTTCATCTTTGCCTTCATTTCCTCAACTTTAAAACAGGAAGGAAAATGCCTCATCCGTGAATTGCTGTGAACTTCATGAAAAAATACGTTGACACTGAGCAGCCAATCTCCTGGGAACCACGGCCAAGCGCAGGTCGTGCTTGCGGAAGCTTGTAAGAGCAAAGGGGGTGGGAGAGAGGAGGCAAACCCTTGGGGGCGAATTATATAACGAGATGCACCCCCTTGGCACATCAAACCCAACCAGACCTCCTTCCCCTGGATTTGCTTCTGCTTTCTCCGTGGAGCAGAAGGAAGGGAAGTAAATGCAGGAATGACAGCGCGACTTGAGCCGGGAGGAAGAAGCCCGGGAACCAGATTATGAGATTTCGCCCCCAGCTGAGAGGCCCGCTCGACTCACGCTAAGTGTGCGTGGTCACTGAAGAAATAGTGGCCTGGGGGGCGCCTGGGGGGCGCAGTCGGTTAAGCGTCCGACTTGAGCCAGGTCACGATCTCGCGGTCCGTGAGTTCGAGCCCCGCGTTGGGCTCTGGGCTGATGGCTCGGAGCCTGGAGCCTGTTTCCGATTCTGTGTCTCCCTCTCTCTCTGCCCCTCCCCCGTTCATGCCCTGTCTCTCTCTGTCCCAAAAATAAATAAAAACGTTGAAAAAAAAAAAAAAAAGAAATAGTGGCCTGGGAACCTACCAGGTGCCAGGCCCTGTGCTTGGTGGGAACTCAGACGCCGCCCCCGCCCGGCCCTTAAGGTCCTAAAGGTGGAGATGACGATATGAGCAAAAACAAGGTTTCACGTTAGTGCAGGTGCGAACGAGGGCTCTCGTAGAGAGAAGACACCTGCACAAGCCCATGTGTGAGGGCCCCCCAGGCACCATGATACACCAGGTGATAGAAGGTGTATTTTCTTGCGTTGAAAATGGAAGACGGGGGGCGCCTGGGTGGCGCAGTCGGTTAAGCGTCCGACTTCAGCCAGGTCACGATCTCGCGGTCCGTGAGTTCGAGCCCCGCGTCGGGCTCTGGGCTGATGGCTCGGAGCCTGGAGCCTGTTTCCGATTCTGTGTCTCCCTCTCTCTCTGCCCCTCCCCCGTTCATGCTCTGTCTCTCTCTGTCCCAAAAATAAATAAACGTTGAAAAAAAAAAATTAAAAAAAAAAAAAAAAATTAAAAAAAAAAAAAAAAAAGAAAGAAAATGGAAGACGGTCAAGCCTTTGGCCTGGGAACCAGGTGAATGTCTCCATGGCTGGGCATAGCTCTGGATCCTTGTTTCAGGGTCACGGGGAGCTACGGAAGGAACTCGATGTCAGCAACGGCTGCAGCAGCGTGTGCGAACAGGCCACGTGTGTGCGGGGGGGGGGGTGCGTGTGTGTGCTGCACGTTCACACATATGCACGTGTGAACGTGAGAGCAAAGCCCGGCGCGCGTGGCCTATCGGGTAATCATTTTCTATTGGGAGACCCCTGCTGCTCTGGGCTTTCACTTCCCTCCCCGCTCCGGTCATTTGTTTTCTCGGACAGTCTATTCCTCTGGCCACTCTTGACTCCTTGAAAGTGGTTTCCACGACCCTTCTCCCGGAGAACCCTTACTTAGGAATCCGTGCCCTTGACCTTACTTGCTTCCACGTGTGTTCCCCAGATCCACGTTCTCTCAGCCAGGACCAATTTTACTAGAGCTTTCTTATCCCTCCCTTTGAAGGCCCTGGAAGGCACGTTCATTTCTTCCCCAAACTGCACACAAACGCTGAAATGGGTGAAGATTCATCGAGAGAAAGGTCAGTGGTTAATAGGCACAGCTGGACAGGTGACATTAAACACCGTCTTTTATATAAAGCCCCAGGCAGATTCAGGAAAATGAAAAATGGCCCCAGAAAAAAAATGGCCAGGTATCTCATACAGAGCCTGCCTCATGTGGAAGACACCCCCAAACCACATTCAAAACGATAGCCTCTTCTCTACGGGTTGGACCTAAAACACAGTATTTTATTACACACACAGATGCACACATACCTATTTTATTTTTTAGTTTTTAGGGGTTTTTTTTAATGTTTTTATTGATTTTTGAGACAGAGAGAGACAGAGCATGAGCAGGGGAGGCGCAGAGAGAGAGGGAGACACAGAATCTGAAACAGGCTCCAGGCTCTGAGCGGTCAGCACAGAACCCGACGCGGGGCTCGAACTCACGGACTGTGAGATCATGACCTGAGCCAAAGTTGGACGCTTAACCGACTGAGCCACCCAGGCTTCAGTGTATTTTTTTAGTTTTTCAGTGTATTTATTTTCAGTGTATTTATTTCAGTGTATTTATTTCAGTGTATTTATTTATTTTGAGCAAAAGAGAGAGAGAGACAGCATGAGCAGAGAAGGGGCAGAGAGACACAGAATCCCAAGCAGGCTCCGCACTGTCAGCACAGAGATCGACTCGGGGCTCAATCTCCCACACGAACCGTGAGATCATGACCTGAACCGAAACCGAGAGTCAGACGCTTAATCAACTGAGCCACTCAGGCGCCCCCACATTTTATTTTCTTTAAAGTAAGGCACGAGGTTTAAATATACACACACGTATATAGACACACGCATGTCATTTTTTATCAAAGTAACGCAGGTATGAGGTTTAAAGAGACACACGCACAATTGGGAACTGTCAGTAACACGTTCTCATCCCCATCTAGCTCCACATAGACAAACACTTCTAATTACTTCAGCTTTCTCTGTATTTTTTACTCTTAGTTCATTGTCTTTAAATATGTCTGCACTGTTAACATTTTGAGGTACGCTCACTTGACTTTGGCGATCTAGGATGCTTCTACGACCTTCTCTCCCTCTTTCCTTCTCTGGGGGTCGAGCTCCCCTGCTTTCCCTGGCCGCCCTCCCATTTGCCTTCACAGACATTTCTCCTAATTACATTCTTGCCTGAGGAACTGCGTTTTGGCATCTACTTCTCGGAAGACCCGGATTCTCTTCTTCTCTTTCATAAATCCTTCGGCGGCTGCTACAGGACGAAGTCCAAATTCCAGTAGAGCATACCCAGACCTGTAAGACCTATTAGGAGTCAGAGTGGTCTCGATCGCATCCTCTTTGCACACGGAGCCAGGTACCCCGCTGTTTGTGACCCTCTCCATCCTCCTCTGTCTTTCACACATGCCGCTTGCCCTTGTCATTTCTGAAACTCCCTCTCTCCTCCTGCCCACCAAGAAAACTGCTCATTATTCACGAGTGTCCTCAACCACAACTCTCCTATCCCCCACCCGCAGGACAGGAACGAGGCCCCCCTCATTCTCACTGTGGTCTGCTGACGTCTCCTGTAGCCTGACCAGAGCGGGGAGTGCCTTTCTTTTTTGTGCTCTACTCCCCACCAGGACGAATGGTCTTAGATGGCAGGCAACATCCTTCCTCCTACTCTGTCAACTGGGAATGAAGTACCAAGGCTGTGGTGAGGAGAGAGACCTAGATTTCTCTCCTGGCTCTACCACGTGATGGGTTGCTTGACCGTCACTTCTTGAAGCCTGTTTCCCTCTCTATCAAGTGAGGCAACAACATCAAGGGGGCCATTAGATCCACTACAAAGAGCATCATGCTTAAGCTTTCAGGTGCGGATCCCCACACAGCCCCAAACTCTGAAGCTTGATGTGATGTGCAAATACGTGGGACTTTAATGTCCCTCTTGGAAGGGAGGAGAGTGACAGTATTTTGTATGCTACAAGGAAAGTGAACCAAATATTTGGTGATCAAAAGAAGAACTGTGTCACTTATTATGAGTTCAGCCCTTCCAAATATTTCTGGGTCTCCTTTTTCTCCGGGCCAATGGTAGGATTGTGCTTCCTTGGCCCCTTGGAGCTAGTTTGGCCCTGTCATTTGCTTTGGTCAATGGAATGTGGCCAGAAGTGCTGTGCGTGCCTTCTGGGTAGAAGTGTTAAGAACTCGTGTGCAATCCACGAGACCATTCTCCTTCCCACTGCTGAGTGACTGGTGATGCTACAGGTGGTGGCAGATGCCCCATCAGCCATCAGTCTGTTTTCTAGACTGAGGGCATTGCAGAACAAGGCCAAAGCCAACGCCCGATGGACTTGCTCATCAGTGAGAAATATGCCTTTATCGTTTCCAGCCACTGGAATTCTAGATGGCTCCCGTAAACTTTGTGCTCCGATATTACTCCCATGATCATGGTACCTTACAGAGCAAAAGGGATTTTGCAGGTGCAATTAACATTAGCAAGTGATTCATAGGGAGATTATCCGGGCAGGTCTAATCCAACTGCCCTGAGTCCTTGAAAAGCAGAGTTTTCTCTGTCCTAGTGGCAGAAGAGGTCAGAGAGATGTGAAGCATGAGTGAGATGTGGTGGGGAAGAGGTTCTCTGCTGCTGAGATGGAGGGGCCACGGGAGAGGAAGTAAGAAAAGCCTCTTGTTCTCAAGGGATTGGATTTTGCCTTCGATCTGAATGAACCTGGAAGTGAAGTCTTCCTCAGGGTCCCCAGACAGGAGCCCCACCTGGTGGGTGCGTTGGTTTCAGCCCATAAGACCCAACACAGAGAATTGAGATTTGCCCAGATTTCTGCCCTACAGAACTGTGACCTAATAAATGTGTGAGTTTCAAACTGTTCGGTTTGTGGTCTCTCGTCATGCAACACTAGAAAACAAATACATGACAGCACAATCACCTGGCTCGGCCAGACTGACACAATTCAGGTTTGTGGTGAGGACCATCCCACTCTAGCATTTTTGAAAGCAGAAACGAATTGTTTTTCCTCAAAGCCCTTGTTTCTCCAGAGCCTAGAAAAGTGTCTGACACATGATTTTCATCAGACCGAGAAAACAAGATTGATGCAATGTCTGTAGCAAAGTACCTGACGTGTGCTTAATAAAAAGGGTTTTTTTTTTTTGATCAGGTTATAATTATCACTCGTGCAAACTGAAAAGTCTATCACAGCTCTGTGAAACTGTTAGAGACGACTCCTTTTTTTTCTTTATTCCTTCCAAATCACCTAGAAGCACTTGAATAAATAAAGTGGGAATAATAAGAAGGCTGTGTCCTGGGAAGTTGTAGACCACCCCTGTTTTCACCCCTTCAAGAAGCCTCCCCCGAATTCTCAGAAGTAGGTGGGAGTCTTCCAGTTACGTTTGTTCAAAGAATTCTCTACCGCTGTGTCAAGAAATTTTCTCAGCCGCAATTAGTAATTATTTGTGTAACTGATTGCTTAAAATCTGTTACTGTCTCTGAGGGCAGAAACTCTGCTGGGTTGGTTGGAGTTGTTTCTCTATGACCTCGTGTAGCTCCTGACGTCAAGTAAATGCTCAACGCAAAAATTCCAACAGGAAGCAGAAGCGAGCCAGGAGGAAGCAGAGCCAATCTTCAGTAATATATGTACTATACAGGGCAGGACTTACTGTCCCAAGGAGACAGATACAGATAGAGGAATACTTGCCAGCATGCTAGGGACATGGCATCAGGGTGTCATCCTCTGACAGGGATGGAGCAAAAGCTAATTGTGTTTCTAGAGCTCTAATCCAAATAGTTGGGGTTCAGGGGGCACAGGAGGACAAGCAAGTAAGGTCCAGATGGCAAATTCCAGCCTTTAGATTGGGCTGACACAGTGAGACTCGTAGGGAAACCTGCTTGGGAACCAGGCAGCCTTCCAGGCCAACTCATTCCAGAGAGCATCATGTCAAGTCTAGTTGACAGAAATGCCCTAGCACCAAAGGAACTAATTTCTATGGGGTCGAGGCATCTAGTATGGGTCTGGAGAAGGGAATTAACTCCAAGACCCATAAGAGGTTTGACAACCATAGGCTACGCACGCTGAGTGCTGCTTCTGCGCTTGGAACCGTTGAAGCACTTGGCAGGTATCGTCACGGTTCATTTGCAGAGCAACTCCTAGACATAAATGCTAATATGATCTCCGTTTTAGAGATGAGAACCTGAAGCACAGATTCTCATAGTCCTAAAGCCAGTCCCAAGGTCATAAGGCCAACCAGTATTCAAACGTGGCAGTCTGAGCTGTGAGCCCCTACTCTTAGCAAGATGGCAGTGTGAAGAGGTCGAAGGGAGTGTGTGTGTGTGTGTGTGTGTGTGTGTGTGTGTGTGTGTGTGTTGGAGGCCATAGATTGAGTTCAAATATGACCCCACCATTTTGCAGCTGGGCCGACTTGAACACGTTTATCAACCTCTCAGAGCATCAGTGTCCTTCTTCACAAGGTAGACACAACTACACTCACCTCCAGAAGTGGTGATGGGGACCACGAGGGTAATCACAACAGGAGTCAGACAGAGTAGATTTCCAATATGTATCCCATCCCCCCTTTACCTTCTGCCTCTTTTGTGACACACGCGGCACCAGAAGATCAGCTGTGACCATCCCCAGAACCTGCCCCAGCTGGGAGGGTGAGAGAAAAAGAGAGGCGAGAGAATCGAACTTGCCTACCTTACCATTTCTGTGCCTGTTTGCTGGCTGCTGAATGGAGATCATAGTGCTTAGTTCACAGGGCTTTGATGAAGATCAAGTGAATTTTTTTTTTAACGTTTATTTATTTTTGAGACAGAGAGAGACAGAGCATGAGCAGGGGAGGGGCAGAGAGAGAGGGAGACACAGAATCTGAAACAGGCTCCAGGCTCCGAGCCGTCAGCACAGAGCCCGACGCGGGGCTCGAACTCACGAACTGTGAGATCATGACCTGAGCCGAAGTCGGACGCTTAACCGACTGAGCCACCCAGGCGCCCCAGGAGCTGAAGATCAAGTGAATTTGGTAAGAGTGTTCTATAAATGCAGCGTAAGGGCACGTCAGATATTATTATTCATTCCATTCTGTCTCATTCAGCAGAATAAAGGCAGGAAGAATCTGAAAGCCTACGCATTGTCAGGAGACAGATGTGTGTTTTCAATTGTTCCTCTTGGAAATTCTAAAAGTAGTTTTAGCCTGAGTGAGTTTTGAAGCGATTCAATTTCCCTTTAAATTCAGAGATGCCGAAACCCTGTGATTTAGGCTCCCAGAACACACCATTGGAGGCGTCTGCCTGCTCTCAGTTTTAATCAAGTACTGGTACTTAGCTGAAAGTGAGGAAGTAATGTCCTCCATCGTGGTTAAGCCTTTTAGCAAGAGAGGCAAGCTTGCCTATTTAGCGAGCCAAGCGCGCTGTGGTTGGAAGGTCCACGTTCATTAGCATGGTTTCCAAGGCCCTTCAAGGTCTGAGGCTTGTTCTATCTCTATCTCTCTGCTCTCCTCCTCCAGCTTCTGGTCCCAACTCTGTCTCCGACGATCTGCTTACTATTCAATCAACACATCATTAAATTCCAAAGCTCTATGTTTTTATGGTACACCTTCCCTCTGCCTAGAATGCTTTACCCCCACCAGCTTCCCACCACGACATATAGACTCTGTGTGTGTGCTGAAATATTACTCAGCCTTTAGATAGAACTCTAACACCCCCTGTGCTATGAAGTCCCCCTTCTCTGTCTTACTCTCAACCAAAATTTATGTCTTCCTTCTGTTTGTTTCTCTTGAAGTCATTTATGCATCCATCTATCCACCTCCCCTTCCCCCTCCTTCCCTCCCTTTTTCTATCCCTCACTCCATCCCACCTTCCCTCCCCTCTCTCCATCCATCCATCGTTCCACATCTGAGTGTCTTCTGTATTCTAGGCACCATACGAAACCTTAAGGTCCTTAAAAAAGGGGTAAAAAACAAACAAATGCTAGGTTGCAGTCTTTAAATGTCCCTTTATGTAAGATAGAACATTTCAAAATATTATAGTTCTAGTGAGTACGTGAGGTAATGGTAACAGTGGAAGATGGGACAAAAATGTGGTTTTTTTATGGGCAAATCAAAGAAGGCTTTAGATGGGAGGTGATAGCCACACTTACCTGTTTTGCAAGATGAGTAGGAAATTGCCATCTGGGGCACCTGATTGTAGCAATTTTTACAGTGTCATATGGTTACTTGTATATGTGACTTCCTACCTCTGTCATTCTGAAAGTCATCGGAGGGGATAAATCATATGCATTATTCATTTTTAGACCCTTGAGGAATGCCTGGCATGTTGAAATGAATGAATGGAGAGATACACGGTGATATTTTAGGAAGAGGAGAATATGTTCTTTTTTTTTTTTTTTTTTTTTTTTTTTGGCATAAAGGAGTTCATGATAGCAAGACAAAGAAGTCTAGTCCATAGATCAGTGCTATAAAGCCTAATCCCACGCTACATTGTGAAGCAATCCTAACACTTATTGGGCAATTCACATGTTCCAGAAATTAGTATTTTTCCTGCATGATAAGAATCAATCTACAAAACAATCTTGGCACATAAGGATTATTACTGCCTCTATTTTAAGACTGACAAAGCTGGTAAAGACATAAAAGGACTTGCCCCAAGTCATAGAGTTGAGGCTCCACTGACATTCAGCTCTGGTTCTGGTTCCAGAGCCCAGCTTCTTAGCTGCCAAACGATACCACCATCCACGCGGTCCTTCTTGCCTAAGTGCTTCGGGGACCAGCCTTGGGCACTTGTGGGGGACCCTCCACCTTCACATCAAAGCAAACCCATACCATGCAGCTCTACCTAAAAATTCGGCTCAACCTTAGGGGGCACCGTGATCACTCTACTTCGTACATAAAACCACTTCTCTGGGATTTTGATTCCTAGCAGACTAATGGGTGACATAGTCTCTATATTGCATGGTGATTAATCATTGTCATTGTTCTAGACACCCCAGGGTTCAAATACATTTCCTGCCATGACCCCAAAATCTTGGACAGAAATAAATTTTTAAAAATCTATCAGGGACACCTGGGTGGCTCAGTCAATTGAGTCTCCGACTCTTGACTTCGGCTCAGGTCATGACCTCACGTCTCCTGAGACTGAGCCCTGCATCGGGCTTTGCACTGACAGCACAGAGAAGGCTTGGGATTCTCTCTCTCTCTCTACCCCCTCCCCCCCCCCCCCCCAGCCTCCCCGGCTCTTGCTCTCTCTCTCAAATAAATAAACATTTTCAAAAAAGTAAAAAATTGGGGCGCCTGGGTGGCTCGATCAGTTGAGCATCCGACTTAGACTTGCGTCATGATCTCGCGGTCCGTGAGTTCGAGCCCCGCGGCGGGCTCTGTGCTGACAGCTCGGAGCCTGGAGCCCGCTTCGGATTCTGTGCCTCCCTCTCTCTGCCCCTCCCCCATTCATGCTCTGGCTCTCTGTGTCTCAAAAATAAATAAACGTTAAAAAAAATTTTTTAAAGGTGAAAAATCTATTCAGTTTACTCAGCTTTCATTTCATCATGTATAATAATACTACAATGACACCTAACGTGTTAAAATTAAATGAGAGAACCTGTTAAATGCTTAGGATAGTACCTATTTCATGGTAAATGCTTAATAAACATATTATCATCTGATATAGATCTATATTATATGCAAATATATAATTCCAAGACTCTAAAATGTTACATCATATGCATCGTACATTATACACCATAGTGTATATAACATATAATATGTAACATATATAACTATATGTTTTTCCTCTCGTCCCCATCTCATCTTTTAGAGGCTGCAGCACAATATACTTATTATGAGTGCAGTTTTTGGAGCACAAATACATTTGTTTGAATCCTTTTCTTTCTACTGATGAGCCGTGTGACCTTAGACAAGTCACGGGACCTGGATAAGAATTCTAGTCCGTCTCATTGGCTGTCATGAGAAGTAAGCAAGGCGCAAATCACTAAGCAAAGTGACAAATAGCAAGCCGGTGATGAAGATACAAACATCAGATCAGTATTCCTGCGGCACGGAGGACAGAGGGCAATTTGTGCTCCTTCTTCAACGACGTATTGATTTCTTGTGGTAGGAAAGAGTTATGCCTTTTTGAAAGCCTGTTTATGTGGCAGAGAAGTGCACATTAAACAGGCAAGAGAAGAGAAGGGTTGATGGAGACTGCAAGGTTTTTGAGAGGAGGGAAGGCACTGGGAGGAGGGACGGGAATTCAGTTGTCACAAAGAGAAGCTTTAGAGGATAGAGACATCCCAGGGAAGGAAAGAAAAGACTTCCTTTGTCTTCCTTACTGATTAGGATTTTATCCTGGAGGTTACATGCAGACAATAATATCCTGGTTTTTCTCTACTGGTCATGCTTGTTCCAGCACAGAGGCTGCACTGGGAGCTCATGAGAGCACTGCCGAGGTGCTCCAGGCCAAGGAGAGGTGCTAAGTTAGTGGCAGTGGAGAATGCAGGACGGGGCTGTTTGAGAGACACTAGGAGTCACTGCAGCGTGATGATGGATCGATTCAGGTGGTGGTGCAGGGGTAGGGGAACAGTTGAGGTTGCCTTCTAGGCATTGCTTTGCGTGTCAGGAGGAGCGACACCGAGAGGAGCATGATGGCGGAGATGCCTGTGGGGTACCCAATAACAGATGTCCCCCGGGCGATTATTTATATGGGCCAGGAGTTGAGAAGGGTCTGGCTTGGAAATAAAGGCTTCGGTGTAATTATGAAATAGTTGATGATGAAAGCCATGTGTTGGTTGGAGTAGCCCAGAGAGAGGGCAGAGGATGTGGAGAGGAGAGGAGACCGGCCTGTGCAAATGGCTGCGGAAAGGGGGCGGGAAGGGGCCAGCAGAGGCGGGGGATGTGAGGACAGGGAAAGAGAGTGGAGTCAGCTCATTGAAGCAGGGCCCCTGAGAGGGGGATGAAATTCACAATGCGCAGAGCTGATGAGTTTTCCATGGTGAAGAGCCAACCGTCTGCTGTGGTAAACGAGCGGGAGGAAAAATACAGATGCAGACAGAGATAAGATATACGGTTCGTGACTTGTATCTTCTCAGGGAGAGGGGAGGCCCGGTGATGTACCAAGATTGAAATGCAAGTGTCCAAAGCCAGGGAGCAGTACTTGGGAAGAGTGAGGGAAGAAAGCCCGTTTCCATTTCAGGGTGACTGGTGAGTGCAGTAGAGGCCGTCACAAGAGAATTAAGTGTGTTCCGTCACCTGTGCCTTCTCTATTCCATGATCTAACGTCTGGCTTGTATTAGAGTTCTCCAAGAGACAGAATCCACAGGAGGAGAGATATGAATGCAGAGAGAGATACGTAGATGGAGACAGAGATTTATTTATTATAAGCTATTGACACACACAATTATGGACACGGAGATGACTCGTGATCTGCTTTCTCAGGCTGCAGCCCCAGGAAAGCCAGTGGTGATAGCCTGAGAGCTCTAGTCAGGTTTTTAATGGATTGAATGGTGCCCCCCCACACTGGGGAGGGCCCGCTGCCCTACTGGGTCCACCAATTCCGAAACTAACCTCTTCCAGAAGCATACTCACAGACACACGGAGGAGTAACGTTTAGTCAGACATATGGCATCTTGTGGCCCAGTTGATACAGAATTTAACCATCGTGTGACTCATGCAGCCCGCAGGAGTATCCAGCCACCATCGTAGGGACTTTGGGTAGTAATCACACCGACTTCCAGAGCATCTAACGTTCATCCTAACTCACTTCCAGACTCCAGCTCCCTCTTGGAGGAGCCCTTGTGGGAAATTCCACAGGAAGTGGGAAACAACCGAACAGTCAGGTTGGGTTAGTGTGGGTCTTCTCGGTTACCCTCTTAAGTAACGGGACAAGGCCTAAAGAAAGCTCTTTAGATTAATATACCACTCGGTCAAGGCTAACTTACGTCTAGGTAGTTAGAGGAGTTTAAATCACCTTAAATCCTTATCTCTGCACAATCAGGAAACTCTGTCTTACTATGGCTTTTAATTCCATGGCCCATTAACACAGGAAATTGCAAGAGTTCTCTGAGCTTTGTAATGAGCTCTGAGTTGGAATCCTCGCTTGGCCACTAACCAGCGGTGAGACTTTGGGCAAATTAGTTCAGTGCAACTGCACCAGAGCTCAATTTCCTCATCTGTAAAATGGGAGCGTTAAGGTGCACCTTGGAGTATTGTATAAAAGATTAGGAAAAAGTATTTATTAGATGTTGACATTAGTACTGAGTAACAGGTACCACACGATACTTTCCTCTTTATAAAAAGAATAAGTCCTTAAATAAGGAGAGAGGAGAATAATGGCAGCTGAGTCACCGTAAAGTAGAGGGAATAGATTTCTTCCTCTGTTCTTCTGGAAATCAGATCAAGGACAGGAGTGCAGAAATTGTGAGGAGACAGATTTAGGCTGACTGTGGTAGTTAGCCAAGAGAGAAGACTGTCCAGCTGAGACTCTTTGGCCGGAAACAGAATCTAGCTGGAATTTCCTAACATTGTCTCCCATTTGTCATTTCGTGTTTTTTTCATTCATCACGTTATTTTTAAGTTGCCATTTTATGTATGGCAAGCGATTCTTATTTTCCATTTAAGATGGCAATTGGTGTTTATAGTAAAAAGGGAGTCTAGTAAAAATAAACACACTGAATAATAGTATTACGTGTATATAGCCAACACCCCGAAGGTGACCCAGGGATGCCTGATGCTTGGGAAATACGGGCTCGATTGAGAAGCATTCTGCCTGTTCTTCTAGCTCTCAGCTGCTATGGGTCTGCATTCATAGGGCAGTCCTATGCCATGCTTGACAACTGGATGGCCGTGGTTCTCAAGGGCATCAATACAGCTCCTCAAAGTGCATCCTGAAAATGTATAGGATGCATTTTCGTTTGTCCCAGGAATTGGGCATGGTGATCAGTCCTGGGAGCTGAGGATGCTAGATGTTCTGTGTCATCGGGGACGGTCCCTGACTCAAAGAACGGTTTTAGTGTTTTATATCCCGTATGATTTATGGGATAAAAGTATGTATGTAATGACTGCTGTGCAGGCATGAAGAAATTGCTTACAATGATTACACACAGTCAGAGTGTGCTTTTCATGGTTTTCAAATAAGATAATTGCCAGAGAATGCAACTACCATGTAGAGTGAGAAAAGATCATAATTTGTTATTTTTAAGCTCTTGTTACCAAGGGTTGCTGCCCTTTAAGAAAATCGCCAAGAATAATAACTTTGTGATGTCTGAGTTGCCGATAGCACACGCTGAGATCGCCGATAGTTGTCGATGTCACATTCTTGGTGAGTCTATAATACTTGCAACATTTGACAAGTGCTGTCTTCCAAAGCATTCATGTGTCAGTAAGTCTATGTAATAAAATATATATAATAAATAATAATGAATCGTTATGTACATAATAAAACATTTGTAATGCAGTAATAGGTTTGTTTATTTATTTGTTTGTTTGTTTGTTCGTTTGTTTTTAGCTCAAGTTACGTAACAGACAATGTAGTCTTGGCTTCAGGAGTAGAACCCAGTGATTCATCTCCTACGTAGGAAACCCAGTGCTCATCCCAACAAGCACCCTCCCTAATGCCCGTCACCTATTCAACCCACCCCATCACCCACCACCCCCTCCAGCAACCCTCAGTTTGTTCTCTGTATTTAAGAGTCTCTTATGGTTTGCCTCCCTCTCTCTTTTTATCTTAATTTTCCTTCCCTTCCCCAATGTTCATCTGGTGAGTTTCTCAAATTCCACGTATTAGTGAAATCATATGATATTATTTATTGAATTATAGATTTTATTTTATCATAAATTAATTTTATTTCTTTTATATATTACATTCAGATGTTTCTGTTGACTTTTTTTTTAATTTTTATTTTTGAGAGGGAGAGAGCAAGCAGGGGAGGGGCAGAGAGAGGGGGGATCCAAGGATCCAAAGCGGGTTCCATGCTGACAGCAGAGAGGTTCAAACTCACAAACTGGGAGATCATGACTTCAGCTAACGTGAGATGCTTAATCGACCAAGCCACCCAGGTGCACCTCTATTGGCTTTTCTTAAAATCATTTGAGTAGCTAGATTACATTATCTATGAATTCATGATTATTCATGTTCTATTCATCTCATGATTGTACAAGGGGGACTTGCAAAATATTTAATAGAAAGTGGAAACTTGGGGATAAACCACTTTTTTCCCTGTGTGGTTGGGGCAGCCCTTAACTTCAGAGCCTACCTTCCCATCTGCAAGGAGGGAATTCTGTGAGTGTAACGAGGGTTATGTCAAGCCCTAGAAGTGCTTAGCAGAGCACCTGGCACATGTTAAGCCCTCAAACTATGCTAGCCTTTCTTTATAAATTGTAATTTTACATGGATTGCTTATCCCTCTGAGTCTTGCCCGTAAGATGGGCTAAAAGCGTTATCTCAGAGGATTGTTCAGAGAGTCTACTGATGGAATGTTTGCAAACTCAGCTCAGTGCTTGACAGATGATGGGTTTTAATGCTAGCTCACTTTTCTTCATGTGTGTTAACCTTAACTGTACAGTCTTATGATTCTTGTTCCTAAAACCATAGCCCTCGGTAAGGTGTAAAGGACATAGAAGGCCCTTTATACATTGATCGTATCGAGGAAATAGATGACAACCGAGGGAGATGCTACTCTAAAGTTGGCTTTTATATGACCATTGCCTTTCTAAAACCCATATGATTCTTTTTTGCACATTTGCAATGGGAAAAGTAAGCTTCAGATATCAAAATCAGATCAGAGGTCTTCAGGTATAAACTGTCTGTATTTTAGGTCATGCATGAGTTGAAATGGCAATCCAGAAGGTAATCTCAAGATAAAATGGAAGGGCTGTGCATCTTTCCACTCAAGAAAGCATCTGCATTACTCGCACTCTTTGCTGGGGCTGGAAGTACTCTGCAAATTACCAACGTGCTTATACTGTGAAGAGTCTCAGGACTTCAGTGAGTAAGACAGTCATTCAGAGCCCAATGTCACCTCCTGTAATTCACCTACCTTAACCCCAGAGCTGGGTATTGGTGGTGCAGAGGCTGCCCAGATTGCACGGGTGCTGATTAAGGACCCCTCAAGTGTAAGGAAACTTCAAGATCATTTTCTCTAGACTGCCTTTTCCCCTCTGAATTCCCACCTCCTCCTTAACGTTCAAGAAAAAATCATAAAGAGAATTACCCACGTAATATCATTCAAACACTCATGGCTTCTGTTTCCTCATCTATAAAATTGGGATCTCAGACCCTCTTTATAATTAAATGAGATGTAAATAACTGAGAAAAGAAATTTTTTTTTAATTTTTTAGTGTTTATTTATTTTGAGAGAGAGAAGGAGAGAGTGAGCAAGCAGAGGAGGGGAGGGGCAGGGAGAGAGGGAGAGAGGGAGAGAAGGACAGAGAGAATCCCAAGCAGACTCCATGCTGTCAACAGACAGCCCATGTTGTCAAGCCCAAACGGGGCTTGAACTCACAAATTGTGAGATCAGAACCTGAGCCAAAATCAAGAGTCAGATGTTTAACCAACGGAGCCACCCAGGCATTCCAACTGAGACAAGAAATTATGAGTACATGACATACAAACCTTTTCCCAAGAAGGTAAGTGTTCTCCCCTGATGATTTTTTTTTTTTTACTTTTAAAGCCATCCCCTGACTAAGCCAGAAACAATTGCTTCTTCCTATTTATTTCTCCAAAAGTTATCTGCATGTATCATGGGATACTCAACACTGTCTACCTGATGTAATAGTAATTTCTTCTCCTTCTCCTCATATTGTCCACAGGAGGGAGGAGGCTGTTGAAGGTGACCATGTCTCGTATTTGCACATTCCTAGCCCTGGAAATTGATGACATATAACGAAGGCAAACACATGATAGGTTCTTAAGATGTATATTGCAGACATACAAGAACACCAAACAAACCATCAGCAAAATTACATATTCAAAAGAATGCCTGTTGGCCAGAAATAATAGACATCACCTTTATTTTTTTTTTAATTTTTTTTAACGTTTATTTATTTTTGAGACAGAGAGAGACAGAGCATGAACAGGGGAGGGTCAGAGAGAGAGGGAGACACAGAATCTGAAACGGGCTCCAGGCTCTGAGCCGTCAGCACAGAGCCCGACGCGGGGCTCGAACTCACGGACCGTGAGAAGTAAGAAGGGGAGTAGATGCTTATGTAAGCTGTCTAGGAATAGATGTAGCTTCAGCTGAGTCGGGATCCTGGGTCAGGATGATATCATGAGGCCCCACTTCTTTGCTCTGGGTCCTCCAGGTGGAACTCATTCCTGGGTCCCACCTGGTGACTCCAGTGAGTTGAGATTTATCATCATTGTGGCACCCATCCAGCACAAGCAACCATCCACTTCCCTGAGCACGCCAACAGAAGGCAGAGAACCGGGTCCCGATGACAGTGAACGGTCTAACCTAGATCATTTCTCTATGCCTGGAAACTAAGTCTGTGGTTGGAGGAGTTGAATGTATTTACAGCATAGCCCAGTCAAGGCCACACACTTGGAATGTGGGCGGGAGGACACAGTGGGGGGGGGGGGGGGGGGGGGAGGAAGAGTGAGCTTTGTTTACCTTATGCATGTGGACCGAAAAAAGGAGTGCTTGTTCTCTTATAGTAAAGTTAGAATACTGTTCTCAAAATAACAATACTCTGATGGGAAAAAATAATAAAATTCTACTCCAGTGGTCGAATTGAGAGAACTCCCTTATCATGAATGGAGATATATATCCCGGCCAACAGAATGGATTGTATATACATATACACACATTTATGCATGTTTATCAGGACATATGTATACACATATGTAAAGCATGATAAGGTGGCTCCCACAGGACTTCCACTGGGCTGCAACATTGCCCAGAATTCTTATATCACCAATTCCTTTGGATTAAAACCTCAAAGGTCAGTCGCAAAAGTGCAAATAAACTGGGTATATGGGGCCAGAAGACTAACTGTCCACCAGAAAACAATCATCCATTGCCTATAGTTTAAAAATATGTAATCTAGGGGCGCCTGGGTGGCGCAGTCGGTTAAGCGTCCGACTTCAGCCAGGTCACGATCTCGCGGTCCGTGAGTTTGAGCCCCGCGTCGGGCTCTGGGCTGATGGCTCGGAGCCTGGAGCCTGTTTCCGATTCTGTGTCTCCCTCTCTCTCTGCCCCTCCCCCGTTCATGCTCTGTCTCTCTCTGTCCCAAAAATAAATAAATGTTGAAAAAAAAATTTAAAAAAAAAAATAATAAAATAAAAATATGTAATCTAATATGATAATCGAAGATTGTCAAATGAGGAAAGGACACCAGTGACTATTAGGTCAATATTTATCCTTCCAGATAATGAAAGCTAAAGGTTTAAGGTCTTGCCCATTATTACATAGCTCTGGATTCAATTTGTTTCCTTATTTTTTCTGTAGAATTAAAAGCTAATATGTATTAAAAGTTAATATTCTATAGAATTAAAAATTAATACAATTTATACTAATAATGGCCATTCTACTGGCTTTTATTTATTTATTTTTTTTTTTTTAACGTTTATTTATTTTTTTGGGACAGAGAGAGACAGAGCATGAACGGGGGAGGGTCAGAGAGAGAGGGAGACACAGAATCAGAAACAGGCTCCAGGCTCTGAGCCATCAGCCCAGAGCCCGATGCGGGGCTCGAACTCACGGACCGCGAGATCGTGACCTGGCTGAAGTCGGACGCTTAACCGACTGCGCCACCCAGGCGCCCCTCTACTGGCTTTTAATGTTGAATCAATGTAAGTAATAATTGCCTAAAGGCCAAGTTTGAAATTTTGAGCATCAGTTCCTGAAGACAGTGGCTGTTAATTTCACCAATGGTCCCAAGGTCTGACTTTGTTGAGATTAAGTGGGGTAAATTTCTCGACTGGATTAATGACAAGTGGAAGAAGTCTTTTCTTTCTTTTTTTTTTTTTTTTTTTTTTGAAAAATTCATTAGAGTTCCTTTTATCAGAAAGAAAAAAAATCTGCATCCTGAAAATGATGTTCATAGTCGAGCTTAGTGTTCACTTAAAGTGGCCATTCACTCATTGAACAAATATTTGTCAAACATCTAAATATGAGTTTAGGAAATGTGAACATGGCAATGTCAAAGACTAAAGTCTCTGCTTTCATGCGGAGTTCATCCTGATGGGGGTTAAAAAATGACAAACAAATGCATATATACTATCAAGTAATAACAAACTTAGAGAAGAAAAGAACTGCTTAGCCTGGGATTTTGCAGTATCCATTTGTCCCCTAGTACCTCCCTGGCCTCTCAATAAAGTTTCTCAAAGCTTATCATGACTCTGAGTCCTTGAAACACAGATTTTTGGTTGTGAACTGCCGTATGTTTCTGAAATTAGTCCTAGCATAAATGTAAATATCTCCTTAACGCAAATCAGATGGTTAGATTGCGCCTGTCGTATCCAATAGAATGTACTCATTCAAGAGTGCCTCCTGTGGACTGACCGTTGGCGCTTTTGGGGAGAGATAGGAGAATATAAATACTTGTGCCAAAATGTCATGTGTTGTGCTAACCAGAAGAAAATAGGAATGCCAGAGACACATGAGGGCCCTGTAGGTACGCAGAACAGCATACCCCAAATGCACTATTTCCCTGTCTAGCACCTTAGTCTGGAATAGAGGGAGCTGAGATGGAAAAGAGAGAGCAGTGGCAGATGATAGAGGGTGAACGAGCTAGAAAGTGGCAGTGGTGGCCAGGTGGAGATGGGCCTTGAGTCATGCTAACAAGCTGGGGTTTGACCCTGTGGGTTTAACACCAGCATTAAATCTGAGTGAACAAAAGACCAACAGAATTGCACACAGGGGATATTAACTCACTGCTCAGTTTGCTCAAAGTCCTCGACTTTCTCCGAGCAGCACACAGCCGTCTTCCTCTGAGTTCTGAATCACAACAGACCCGGTGACTTCTCTGCCCAGGGGCCCCCCATCGCACACCTTGCAAAAACCAAAGGCTTTGCAATGGCGTGCAAAGCCCCACGTGATCTAGCCCTTCTGTCATTCCCTCCTCTTCCCCTTTCTCACTCTACCCCCGCCTCGCTCACTGCACCAGTGCTGAACATGGCAAAGAATCTTCCTCCTGTGCACCGATCTTTCCTTTTGCGTGCAGATCTTTCCTTCCCGGGCACGCTTCTTCAAGCCTTCGCTCAGACATTATCCCTCGGTGGGGACTGCCATAGTCACCCCATTTAAATTTGTAACATTCTTCTCCATTGTCCCTCTTCCATATCCTGTTTAATGTGTGGCTGATACCCTCTCACATTTTGCCATTTACCTACTGATCACAGTTATGTTCCACCTCACCGCACTAGGATCCCAAATCCGGAAAGGCAGGGAGTTCTGCCCTGCTTTCTTCTGCTGTATCCCCAGCTTCCACCATTTGTGACAAAATTGCTAAAGAGGAACGAGCATGAGAAAAACGGACAAAAGCAATATGCATACTTTTTAGCTGGGCAATTTTCCCTTGAACCATGGGTCCCTTTTTAATCAGGAATTGGTGATGCACAAAAGCAATCAACAGATCTGAGAGAACTCAGGGGGATCACAAAAATCAATGTGCCGGCATCCAACGATGCGTTTCGTGTATGTTAATTACTTTCATTTCTCAGACCCGAAAATCAGTCATTAAGCGTTTGGTTTGCTGGGCCTTTTCCTTTCTTCAGGTTGGGTAATGACATTTTTCTCAGGCGCTCATCTTCCCTATGTTCCTGTTTAAAAATTATCTCACGCTGTTTCTCTTTCCAGAACAATTCATCACCGTTCCATGCTAATGCTATCTTTAGTCCCTTCTCTTCTTTTTTGGTGGCAAGTCAGGATATCTTTATTTTCATTCCTCCCCCAAAGTCATTTCGTTTTGTTTTGTTTTGTTTTGTTTTTACTGTTAAATGTTGATATTACTTCTGGAATCACTGAGTAGAGTGCTTAGCAAATCCTATCTGCAAAAATCAACATTAAAACCAGATCACACTGGGGCGCCTGGGTGGCGCAGTCGGTTAAGCGTCCGACTTCAGCCAGGTCACGATCTCGCGGTCCGTGAGTTCGAGCCCCGCGTCGGGCTCTGGGCGGATGGCTCAGAGCCTGGAGCCTGTTTCCGATTCTGTGTCTCCCTCTCTCTCTGCCCCTCCCCCGTTCATGCTCTGTCTCTCTCTGTCCCAAAAATAAATAAACGTTGAAAAAAAAAAAATTTAAAAAAAAAAACCAGATCACACTGACCAAAACAACTATATCAGGACTCTGGAAATTGATCAAAGGCGTCCGTCAAATTGAGAAGTATTTATGCAAGAAAAAACTACTATAAAAAAAAAACCACTCACCCTAGATAAAAATAGTGACTTACCTTTCTTGTTTTCTTCTTGTAACCCACCTCACCTCTCCTTTCCCCGGCTCCCCCAGGCAGAGAGAAACTCTGGACACCATCAGATAAGTCTTCCCTAAGTCTTTACCTGCCACTTCCATAAATCTCACAAGAGGCCGTTCCTCTTGAGGCAAAACCAGACATAAACAAAATACACTGGAAAGCGTTTCCCAAAGTGGGTCACTTCTGTACGTTTTGACTTTCTACCATAATTTGCCCACTTCTGTTTTCTTTTAAGAATCATAAAGTAAGCACTCTTGAATTTTGTCCAGCATTTTTATTTTTCGCTAGTGGCGGGATGGGCTATAGCAAGTCACATTTCTAGAGTGGAACACGGCTAGAAACACCTTTGTAGCGGAACACATTTCTAGAGTTGACACGGCTAGATCAAGGGCTGGCAAGCTTTTCTGCAAAGCTCAGTTAGTAAACCTTTCAGGTTTTGAGAGACACATATGGTCTCTGTAACATATTCTTATTTTTCTAAACAACCCTTGAGAAATGTGGTGATGGATGTTAAGGAAACTTATTGTGGGGATCATTTTGCAATATACACAGATATTGACTCATGTTGCACACCGGAAACTGAGGTAATATGTCAATTATATCTCAAAAAATCTATTGAGTCGATATTGTACCACCACATACTACATAGCAGACCCTTCACAAATCCTACTTCACACACGCCATCCGCGGTTCTCGTCCTACAAATGCAATAACCTAAAACACTCTAAATATTTTTCCTGCTTCTCCCACCCTTGTGTTGTTGTTGTTCTATCTTTTATATATGTTATAAGCCTCACCTGGCAAGGCAACTATTTTTGCTTTCAAGGTTAGTTATCCCTCAGGGAAAACATAAGAGTGAAAAATAGTGCTTTGTATTTCCCCAGTCGTGTGTTATTTCTGGTGACCCTAACGTTCTTTCCCGTGATCTGACTCTGCACCCAGCATCAATTGACCTCTGTGTGAACAACACTTTCCCATCACTTATAGGGCAGGTCAAATGCCAATGGATTCTTTCAACTTTAATTTTACAAGAATGCATTTATTTCACTTTCATTTTTTTGGAAGATATTTTTACTGGATATAGAATTCTGGGTTTCTAACTCTTTTTTTTTCCACCATTTTAAAGATGGGGGCTCATCTTCTACAGGCTTCCATTTTTTTTTCCCCCTGAGGAGAAGGCAGGAGATTATCCTATGACTATTCCCATATGTAGTGTGCTCATTTCATTTTTTCCTGATTGCTTTATATTACTGTCCATGACCTTGGGGGTTCAGCAGTTTGACTGTGAAGTATGTAGATATAGTTATCTTTGTAATGTTTTCTGCCTGGGGTTCACAGAGCTTTTGCATTCCTAAGCGAACATTTTTCTCCAGGTATGGAAAATTGTCCATCATAATGCCTTCATACAGTTCTACTCTCTTCTTCTGCAACTCCTGTTTTTTGTAGGGCAAACGATTTGGTATTCCCCTCAGTTCCTTGCTGATTCATTCATTTCCCCCCCCCCCCCCCCGCCGGCCTCAATAATTTTTCCCTTTCTTTTGAGATTGAGCAAGTTCTACTGATTTTTCTTCCATTTCACTGGCACTTGATTGGATCATACCTGATGTACTCTAAAGTGAATGTATTTTTGAGTGCGTAATTGAATGAATTTGGTCACATCTATACACCCAGAAGACCATAGTTAAGGAAATGATTATATTCACCACACTCAAAGCTGCCCCCTTCCCGTTTGTAACCCATCCTTTCTTCCAAATCCAGTACATTCTGGCTGTCCTAGCAGTGCCTTTAAAGAATGGTTTTTAATTTTGATGAGATGCTCAGCGTACAGATTGTTGTTAGCTCATTATTTTGTGTCCTTTATAAGGTAGTTTTCCTACTCTCAAGTTACTAACATATCACCCTATTGTCTTCCAGATTTTTTATAATCTTAGCCCTTTCATTGAGGTATATGACCTATGTGGGGTTATTGTTTTGTGTATGGGGAGAAGTAAGATTCGATCATTTGTTTTCACATACGCGATTCATTTTGTTAAAGGCTTTTATGCATCTGTTGAGATGACCTATGATCTTTTTTTTTTTTTTTTTTTTTTGTCTCTTAGGATGGTGAATTACATAGATTTGCAAATGTTAAACCAGCCTTGCATTGCTAAGACCAACTCCTACTCAGCCATGGTACATTACCCATTTCAAATGTTCTTAAATTGGATTTGCTAAAAAAAAAATTGCTAGAAGTATGTACATTTATGTTCATAAGGGATATCAATCTGTAATTTTTTGTTGAAATGTATCTTTTCAATTTTAGTATAAATACTTTTTTCTGCCCCTACCTCTCTCTTCTTCTGTACGTCAATTGCATGTGCATAGACTGCCTGAATTTATCCCATGGTTTACTTTTGCACCTTTAATATTGTTAGGCCCTTTTCCTCTGTGTTTTTCACTTTAGATAGTTTTTATTGCTATGTATTGAAGTTCAGAAGTCTTTTATTTCTCAATGTCACATATGTTTTTAATCCCATCCAGTGTATTTTTCATGCCTAGATGTCTGATTTACATGTGTTTTATATCTTTGTATTCATTTTTTTTTTTTTTTGGTCTTAAAAATACCTCTGTATTACACCTCCCCTCTGAGTCATAAAAACAAACTCCTTCTCTAATAAATTTTACGTTTGACATATTTATACTTTTATGACTCAATCCAATTTTATTTATTTATATACACATACATATGCATATGTGTTTATATATGTGTGTATATCTTATTTTTATACACACACATACATTTATTTACACACAGAAACTTCTAATCTTCATCTATCCTTTCCAAACTCAAGTCCAGTCTGCAGAATTTTCAAGGGGATTTCCACTTCAACGCACAAAAAAATACACTCACAGCTTAACTGTACATAATAAAATTGCCAGTGCGGTTAAGTGAGCCATGTTTCAGAGTAGAGGTATGTACATATTTTTTATTTTTATTTTTTTAATTTTATTATTTTTTTAAATATGAGATTTATTGTCAAATTGGTTTCCATACAACACCCAGTGCTCATCCCAACTGGTGCCCTCCTCAATACCCATCACCCCCCCCCCATCAACCCTTAGTTTGTTCTAGGTTTTTAAGAGTCTCTTATGTTTTGGCTCCCTTCCTCTCTAACCTCTTTTTTTTCTTTTACTCTTTAATCCCCATCTCCTATTTCCCCCACCCTCCACCCACCTCTTCTCTGGTAACCATCAGTTGTTCTCTAGAGTTAAGAGTCTCTTTCTTGGTTTGTCTCTCTCCTTATCTTTTTTTTCCCTTTGCTCATCTGTTTCTTAACTATCACATATGAGTGAGGTCATATGTTATTTCTCTTTCTCTGACTTATTTCACTTAGCATAACACTCTCCAGCTCCATCCTTGTTGTTGTAAATGGCAAGATACCATTGGTTTTTTTATGGCTGAATAATTTAGTAGTACAATTCCTGGATTGTAGGGTAGATCTATTTTTAACTTTTTGAGGAACTTCCAGACTGTTTTCCACAATAACTCCAGCAGTTTGCATTCCCATCAATAGCGCAAAAGGATTTCTTTTTCTACACATCTTCGCCAACACTTGTTGTTTCTTACGTTTTTCATTTTAGCCATTCTGACAGGTGTGAGGTGATATCTCACTGTAGTTTTGAGTCCGTTTCCCTGACGATGAGTGGTGTTAAGCATCTTTTCATGTGTCTGTTGGCCATCTGGATGTCTTCTTTGGAGAAATGTCTGTTCGTGACTTCTGTCCATTTTTTAGTTAGGTTATTTGTCTTGTGGGTGTTGAGTTGTATCAGTTCTTTATGTATTTTGGATACGAATGCTTCATTGGATATGTAATTTCCAAATATCTTCTCCCATTCAGTAGGTTGTCTTGTTGATTATTTCCTTCATTGTATAGAAACATTTTACTCTGATGTAGCTCCAATAATTTATTTTTGCTATTACTTCTCTTGCCTCAGGCTTTCTTCTATTTTTTTAAACATGTCAAATTTTTATGAAAATGTCTCAATGTCCTTGTCAGTGAGTTATATCATCTGTGTTACTTCTGTGCTTGTTTCCACTGCTGGACTTTATAACCCTCATTATAGGTTATGTTTCCTGCTTTACATGCCTGGAAATATTTGACTGGATGACAGACATCATTAATTTTACCTTGACTGGGATGGGGTATTTTCTTTGTGCTTTATTAAACTCCTTAGAAACAATTTGACTATTTCAATCTTGATGTAAGGTTGTTAGTTGCATTAATCCTTTAATCTCTGGGTAATTTTGTTTGACTTCTGAGGGCTCACTGAATCTATATCCTTCTGAGCAGTCCACTGATAGCCCATACGTTATGTTTTTTTAGTCTGGCTGATAGGGGCATAAGCTATTATTTCTGTGTGAGTTTCGGGTTTGAGCTTTCAGCTTGTTCTTTTCCAGTGATTCTCAGGTGTTTTATTTTGTTTTGTTTTGTTTTGTTTTTTGTTTTGTTTTCTTTTGTTTTCTTTTGTGGTTTTTGTTTTGTTTTGTTTTGTTTTTGCAAGGATGAACTTACAGGTTCTCTGCTAAAGTCGGGAGGATCCTTTGAGATCTCCAGAGCCTCTCTCTGTGCAATTCTCTCTTTTCATTTCAGGTTTCTTCCCTCCTATATTCTTACAGGAAAATCCTAGCTCACTTGGCCTTCCCAAACGTCTTGTGCTTATTCTTCTGATACTCTGACTCCTATCCAACTGAAAGACATTATATGTATGCTCCAACACAGAGGCTCTTTAAAAAAAGATCTGATTGTAACAGTTCCAAGAACCACAACAGGCCGAGTCAAAGGTAGAGTCCTGGCTTGCTCCAACCCTGTTCTCCACACCTCACAAGTGCCTTGGACAGATGCCTTTCAAAAAAGAAGAGGAACCAGGGATATTTCCTCCTCTCCTTCCAAGGTAATAAAAAAATAAAAGAACCTTTTATAACTGTCACAATGCTGCTTTTTATCAAGGCCATCAGCTTCACAATACATTGCCTTATTTATTGTTTCCTTTTTTCTGGCGTGAGGTAGAGGGTCCTGTTGGCATATCCAACAACAGGGTAAGAGCCTGCGTATGTGTTTCTTTACATATAATCAGACTGGTTGTTGCCATTACATTGTTTCCAAGGTGTTTCTTGCAGTCAGTTCTTAAAATGGGGAAATTTATTTTTACGCTGTATACGTTTGAAACAAGTCTCTGTTCAAGGCTTTGGTTTCTCAGACGGTAGGGGCACTGTTTGCACAAGGTCCCAAATTTTGCAAAAGAGAAGGTAAGCAATACGTAGCCATAGAAACATGATGCAGTAAAACCCGTGGGTGATGGAGACCAGAGGATTGGGGTTTCTCAGATGGATAAAATCAGGATCCTTATGTAGAATCGTCATGACAGCTCTAGGCTAAGTCACACGGACTGGAAAAAGCTAAAAGCCTTAGACTTTTTTGACCGGCACATGGTGATAGAGTTAATACACGGCACATCCTTACCTTTCATGTTACAGACAAGGAAAATAAAGTTGAGATTAAAAAAAAGGACTTGTCCAAGTTCACCTACTTAGTACTTAGGTTCTTCAGGGTCAATGTTCTTTCAGTAATATCTGGCCACCACTTTTTATTAGCATGGCAAACGTGAAGTAAGCAAAGCCCTCTCAAACTCACTTTTCTCATCTATAAAATGGGACAATAGGACCTACCTTAAAGAGTTGCTGTGTGTGGTTAAATGAGCTTCCGTAGGTAATATGTATCAGGCAATGCCTGCCACGGACTAGATGCCTAAAAAATTCTCTTTGAACCAATGCTTTACTCTTAGCAGTCAGATTTGCTCATGCTTTTATTAGAAAAAAAAATATCTATTGAGCAAAAACTCTGTGCCAGTTTCTGTGCAAAGCTATTTAGGCAGGAATGGCACTCAAAGTTCAAAAGCAAACATGATCAGTACCCAAGTTATATAACGAAAGAAGCAAATGCTGTTGTGATGGTTATTAACATAAGGGTTTTTTTGTGTTTTAAATTTTAAGCTAGATATACAATGAATTTTTAAATAACAAAAAGAATGTTAATATTTCAACCAGAGCGTTTGAGAATTCAAACAGAAAAAACGTCATACCTTTATATTCCTTACTCTTGATTCGTATTTAGTATTTCTGACCAAGTCTGACAGTTTTGCCTCTATCCATTCATTTCTTCTTAGACTGTGATAGCATTTGTATCCGGCACATTACATCCCAGAATTGAAACTCTATTTCCTAACATCTCCTGCCACGTTGTGTAGCCATGTGACCGAGTTCTGGCTAATGAGTGGTAAAAATAGAAGTTTTTAATTTTATAAAGACCAATTTTAAAACCTTATCTGCCACAGTTTTCCAAAATAACAGATTTTCTCTTGTGTTTTCCTCTAGCAAGTTCATAGTGTTCGGTTTCACATTGGGGTCTGTGATGTATACTGAGTTATCTTTCATAAATGGTACAAAATACAGGTCAAAGTTCATATTCTTGCATATGGACATCTACTTGTTTGAGTACCATTCATGAAGAAGACTGTCCTTTCTCCATTGAATTGTGTTTGCATCTTTGTTGAAAATCAGTTGTGTGTGGGGGGGGGTTTCTTTCTAGACATTCTACTTCCTTCTATGGATGTATTCATCTGTCTGGATGTTAGAACCACATTCTCTTGATGATTGTACTTCCTCCTGAAACCAGGTAGAGTGTGTCCTCCAACTTGGTTTTTCTTTTCAGAGATATTTTGGCTTCCCTAAGTCCTTTGCATTTCCATGTGGATTTTAGAATCAGATTGTCAATTAAAAAAAAAAAAAGTTGGTTGAGTGTGACAATCATGGAATTTTCTTCCCATTGAAATGTAATTAAGAATGGGGCGCCTGGGTGGCGCAGTCGGTTGAGCGTCCGACTTCAGCCAGGTCACGATCTCGCGGTCCGTGAGTTCGAGCCCCGCGTCGGGCTCTGGGCTGATGGCTCAGAGCCTGGAGCCTGTTTCCGATTCTGTGTCTCCCTCTCTCTCTGCCCCTCCCCCGTTCATGCTCTGTCTCTCTCTGTCCCAAAAATAAATAAACGTTGAAAAAAAAAAATTTAAAGAAATGTAATTAAGAATGAGTGTTACCAATGTAAATAATAATTGATACCTTTTGTGTTTGTTATGATAACCAAATAATAATTCATTATTTCATTCTATTTCCATATGTTGCAAAGATCTACGTAATTATTATAGATTAAAATGTATACCTTTCACCTATTACTATGTAGTTCTGCCTGAGCACGTTTCTGTATTTTGAACTGGTCCTAGTCTACCGCAAAGAAATTATACATAGAAGGATGTGTAGTGTGGAGCTGGTACAAACAAAAATTGGAATGAACAAAATTCATTTTGTTCAGGAATGAACAAAAATTCATTTCCTCCTGGATTTTCTCTTTTTCTATAGATGATATTCCTGTAGAAATTGAGCCAGCAGATCCTAAGATTGCCTCTCTATTTAACGTCCCTGTGGTTTTATTCTTTTGAGTGCCAAGTGTATAATTGGATTAAGGGTATAATAATAAGAACACAAATGCACTAATTTCTTATCAATGATGGGCACCAGCTAGACTATATGAAGTTCCATTTCTTACCCAACACTATCATAAACACAATATTCCTAGCCAGTTTTCCTCATAGCTACAAAACAATGATAATTAATGTTCATCAAGCAACATTGAGGAAAAATACTGCAGCGTTTTCTGAATCATCAAAGGAATCAAATTCCCTTCAGTTAAGTTAAATAGTAATCAGTCCCCTGCTTTCTTTAAGATTGGTGAACGCTTTAGCCTTAACTAGCAGTTTGATTTTTTAAAAAAAAATTACAACGTCCTTGATTTGGGGTAAACTTCTGCTTACAGCTATAATGGAATAACAGACATCAGATGGACTCATCACCTCCAATGGCAGAAAAACCGAGCAAACTATCTGAAGCAGTAATAGCTATATACTGGACAATAGCAGCTCAGGATAGTAAACTCTTGGAGAAAGAAACAAACAAACAAGTTAAGTCCTGTGGTTATTCTGGCTCGCTGCCTAGGAACAGCATCGGGGACACAGCTCAAGGAGTGGGAACCCCCCAAAAGCCCGACAGACCCTCTTGGCTGGTCCTGCCCCTCTGAGTCCTCAAACCCAGCCAGTCTGCATCAAAGCGCAAGCCAGAGTCAGGCCTTCCCTTGAGTTATTGGAAGAAGTGACACTCCAGTCACAGAGCCAATTAAAGCTGAGCATCGTCCAAGAGGGCAAGTGGAGACAAAGCTGTGCATCTCCTGAAGAAATGATTTTCCAGAATAGACCAGCAAGGGCAGAGTGATATTGAAACACAAAGAACTGACACCGTGTGCCTGGAAGATGTCAAAGTGACTACCTTGAGAGATCAATCCTCTGCTAATTCCTTAAGGACAAGTAACTCTTATATTTACATCACATCATCCAATGAAACCTTAGCATAGGGGGCATATATAGTTGCCGATATGAACCAAATAAGAAGATATATTAAGCCTTCATCCCAGAACGTGGATGGCAAAGTCTTAGTCACTCTTAATAAAACCTGAGGTTGGAGAAACCCTTGAGGCCTTGTAGGTAGATATATGAACTGGATAAAATGTGACCTTATTGCAGACTTGATTACAGTGTTCAGAATGACAAATCAGTTAAGAAGTTCCCTGATTATTAAAGAATAAAACAATTCCTCCCTGGATTTGCCACACACAGCCCCGGTAGACACAAAGGGTAGAAAGTACAAAAATATAAGAACATTTTCAGTGGGGGGAAGAAATGGAAAAGGAGACATTTTATTTGACTTTGACGTATGCCAGTTGAGAGAAACTAACTCAGAAAGTGTTGCTTACAAAATCAAGCTTGGGGTCCAGCCTGGTGCATTTCTGACTCGACCACAGATTAACTGATCTTGACTAGTTATTAAGCTTCTCAAAACCTCAATTTACTTATTTGAAAAGTGAGGGCAAAAGGAACATCCAATCTCACAGAGCTGTGGGGAAGTTTATATTAGATCGCATGCTCTTAGTAGAGAGCCAACAAATAGTAATAATCATTCATCAACCACCCATCAAATAGCAAGGTTCTTCTAGTTCTGCATCAAACTCTGGTTCACATTCTGGATCAAGATTCCAAAAAAGCCACAATGGTTGTTATAACCATTGAGTCCTACAACTTTATAAATAACAGTGGGTCCTCAGGTACCTTTCGGAACGTGTGTGAAAATCAATGATACTAAACATTTGAGTCAATGCATTAGCAATTCCTGTGAGCTCACCTAAGAATTCGGAGTTTCATTTTACAGACAGGGGCATTTGAAGCTCAAAGAGGATAGGCACTGTGTCTCAGCCTCTGGCGTGTGAGTCACTGTCCTTGGGTTCAACTCTCAGCTCCTACACCTACCAGTGTATGACCTTGGGCACATAAATTTAAATTCATCTGCAAACTGGAGATAAAACTAGGCTCTCTATTCCTGGACTGCTGGGAAGTTAAAATGAAGTATTTCATATAAAGCTGTAGAACACCACTGGGCACGTGGCAAGGACTTCATAAATATCAGCCATTGTCATTGTTATCTTATTCCCAGTGCCATGGCTGACCTTCCTTCTAGAGCAGCAGTTCCCAGCGTGCAGTTATCTGCATCAGCAGCACCAACATCACCTGGGCACTGGTTAGAAAGTTTAAAAAAATAAAAAATAACAAATAGGGCAAATTTTTAGCCCCATACTGTTTCTCTCGAATGAGACATTCTGGGGTAGGACCAGCAATCTGAGTACCAAGAGCCCTACAGGTGCTAAAGTTTGAGGACCATTTTGATAAAGGGAATTTTGAGCATCTTCCTAGATACCTTCATTTTTCTACCTGTGACTGGGACGAGGCAGTAGCTGTAGAGCCCTCATCCATGTACTTACCTTAACATATGGATTGAGAAGGTTCTGTAGGTCCTGTGTCCGCACCCCTCTCCAGACATGCCAATGTGTACAAGATCTTGATTTATAGTTGGAAAAATTCTCTGATATAATGTCATAGTTATCTATACTTGCCCAGATTCATGACAATTGATACTTTGCTTCTATTTACCTACTGTATTGGGCTTTATGTGACATCAATCAATAAGACTGAGGAGAAGGGTGAATATATAACACAAATTCATTAATTAATATTTCCCATTCTTCCATTCCTCCTGACAACGTTTCCCAGAGACACAGGCTTTAAATACTCTTTCTGATCTTCCAGGAGGATGGAGAAACACACATATTATTCCACTGAAAATGCCCTCCGGACCTATAAGAAAGATCTCACCTGCAGTCAAGTATAAAGAAGAGATATATATCATCAAACTAGAAAGTACAACACAATGGTGGGGGGTTTTTGCCCCCCCCAATTTTTTTAATTAAAAAATTGATTTAAAAGTCATTTGGGAGTAGAGGCGCCTGGGTGGCTCAGTCGGTTGGGTGTCTGACTTCGGCTCAGGTTATGATCTCACGGTTTGTGAGTTCAAGCCCTGTGTCGGGCTCTGTGCTAACAGCTTGGAGCCTGGAACCTGCTTTGGATTCTGTGTCTCCCTCTTTTCTGCACCCCCCCCCCCCCCCGCTCATGCTCTGTCTCTCTCTATCTTTCAATAATGAATAAATGTTAAATTATTTTTTTAAAAATCAATTGGGTCTAAAAACTTGAAATGAACAGATAGAAAGAAGGCAGAAGTCTTACTATCAGACAACCTTGAAAGGTATCCGAAGGAAAAACCATCTCAAAATTCAAGACAGACCTGATTTTCAGTCCCGTCTCCAGGACCAAAATCTTTGTCACTTTGAGCAAGTCAATTGTCCATTCTGCTCTCCAGGATCGCTAACTAGAGGAAGAGAGATTCTTACACTGGCTATTAGCTATTGTCAAACTTTTAAGGAACTAATGAAGTTATAAATATAACAGGATATCAAAATACCATCAGGAGGCACGATTTTACTAGCTATTTCAGGAATTTAGACAATAAGAAAGGTTTGTATGCAGTAGATTTGGAGTCAAACTTAGGCCCAAATTCTGGGTTCATCCCTAAGAAACTATGTTAGCTTGTAAGTTCTTCGATGTCTCTCAGCCTTATTTTTCACAATATTCCAACACCCATTTCATGGAGCTGTTACAATGTTTGATGTTACTTAGATGGCCTAGAGTTAATTGTGTGAGGCTCAGAGTGGATACTCACTGAAGATTAGGTATTATTGAAATGCATTAAATAGAATACTTAAGGCAAGGAAGGCAGAACAGAAAACTAATACTATGGTCCCATTTGTAACAACCTTAGTCTCCTACCCTCAGGACTAGATTACTTATCATGGACACGGACATGAACTTGAGAATGTAAAGAAAGACTTGATTTCTTAATACTTAAAAATGTCCTCACTTCCTGTGAGGCAGGAAGTGTCCCTGCTTAACAGTAACATCTTCCCAGAAAAAAAAAAAAAGACTAAGAAATGTGAAAAAGTCCAAGACATCAATCTTGGGGAACAATGAACAGGTGACTCTGGGCCTGTTCTTTAAGCTTTTGAAGCCCACTTTCTTTCCTGTTAAATGGATGCCCTGCCTGCCTTCGAAGTTCGTTGCGCAGGTCACATATAATAACGCGTTTATTTTTTTTAGGTTTACTTATTCATTTTGAGAGAGAGAGAGAGGGAGTAGGGGAGGGACAGAGAGAGGGCGACAGAGAATCCCAGGCAGGCTCTTCACTGTCAGCACAGAGCCCAATGCAGGGCTCAATCCAATGCACGGTGAGATCGTGACCTGAACCGAAATCGACAGTCAGACATTCAACTGACTGAACCACCCGGGGCACCCCAATATAATCATGTGTTTATAAGCTCTCAGGATACTGTCGAAAATCCTGATGTTATTGGGTTGTTGTTGTTATGGTGATGATGGCCGTGGTGGTGGGTACTGTTATTTTGGCCCTTGCATTAAGAATTCTAGAAACATAAGACAGACAACATTCTAGCATTGCTTATAAATTATTCAAGAAGCCACAGCTGATCTCTATGGGCTATCACAACTAGGAGCCATAAGTCCTTTCGATACAAAACAGATTATGTATATATTAATAGAAGAAAAGATAAATGAAAGTCACAACATGTGTTTGTAAGTGAATAAGGTAGGCCTGCAAGCCTCCTGGAATCACAGGCTCTGTGGGATGGAAAGAGGAGTGTGGTTGGTTACAAACAATGTAATTTTTCAGCATTTTTCACTCTTCAGTTATCCACATCCCTTGCAGTAAGAGTTTGCAATTCCTCCTATTGAAGATGCAGAGTCATTTCCCTACCCCTTCACTCTTGACTGGCTTTGTGTCTTATTTTGCTCGATGAGATGCAGTGAGGATTCCAATTTTAAGAATAAGGCCCAAGTTGGGGTGCCTGGGTGGCGCAGTCGGTTAAGCGTCCGACTTCAGCCAGGTCACGATCTCGCACTCAGTGAGTTCGAGCCCTGCGTCAGGCTCTGGGCTGATGGCTCAGAGCCTGGAGCCTGTTTCCGATTCTGTGTCTCCATCTCTCTCTGCCCCTCCCCCGTTCATGCTCTGTCTCTCTCTGTCCCAAAAATAAATAAACGTTAAAAAAAAAAAAAAAAGTTTAAAAAAAAGAATAGGGCCCAAGAGGCCATGAGTTTCTTGGTCTACTGGATCCCTCCTACTACTATATAAACAAATCCTAGCTAGCCTGCTAGAGTATTAAAGACCTCATCGAAGGCACACATTTGTCTTAGCCAGGGCCATCATCAACCAGACTACAGCCAATCACTCCCAAATATATAATAGTTTTCAGCCCAGGTTAGCAAAGCCACTTGCACCCAGATCAGCTGACCGCAGACACATGAGGGAGCCCAACCAAGACTGAAGGAATGATTTGGCTGCCCTCTAGACAATGTGAAAAATAATACAGGCTTACTGTTTTAAGCCATTGAGTTTTGAGATGGTTTGTTACATAGCAACTACTAACTGATACAGGAACTTAAAAACTGTAATCCAATCTCCCACATGATGTTGGAACCCCGTCTCCAACATACCTGCCAAATGCTTATCTGGACTTTGTTAGATCGTGACTAGAAACGTGTCTTTTTTGATGTATGGACCCTCTCCTGCCATAGATCATTCTGTCTCTGGGCAGTTCTGGCTGCTGTAAGGCTTTCCTTTATGTTGAACAAGGTTGGTACCATAAGATTTCTATCCCTGGATTTAGTCTTCCCCCTTACGCTTGCCCCAGAGAGGTGGACTCGTTCATCTCCATTTCACCTGACTGAAAGAATTCTCAATTCAGATTACAACTAGAAATGTTTTGAGTCAGCCCCGTCTCCCGAGAGGATGAGAAAAGTTTGCTTTGCTGGGCCTGTTTTCACTTTATTCCGCTTGGTCTGGTTTCCGCCGTGAAAGGAAAATTAAAACATTCCAGAAAGTGTTTCCTTCACTGTTGAAGCCAAGAGATGTGAGAATCTTCAGAACTAAATCTGTCCTGGTGAAATGAAGGAAGGCAGCTTCCTCTGGATCAGAAATGAAGAGCCAGTAAAGACAATTAGTGAGTATAAACTGACTCTACGGACCTTTGAGAGGTGAGCAGGCCATCTAGACTGCTAAGTTCTTCATTGGGCTGTTTTATGGGCCAAGGAGAGAGGAGACGCATCCAAGGGTAGGAACTTCTGCTGGCCCATCTGGTGACCATTTCCTGAGCTATGCTAACCAAGGCAGCACCTTTGATTGTAGACTCGGCCTTACTGAGCAATCTCTCCAGTGTTCCTGTTCTCTGAGTCGAGTTCTGGACATCTCCTCATTCTGGTATCTGGAATGGAGAATTTCTCATCCCCTGAATTAATTTCCCCATTCATTCGTTTTCATGTTACCTGCGGCAAGCCACTTGACCTCTCCAATTATTCAGATCCCTCTTTTGTTAAGCAAGGGTCATTAGTACTAATTCATGAAAATGCAGTAAATATTAAATGTGATACTGTAGGTAAATCTAACAAAGAGCAATAGATATTCAATATCTGAAAACTGATGTTGGGATCAGCACTAGAATTATTGCTAATAATGATAGTATAGAGATTAACCTTTCGCAGATAAATCAAAGCTGTATATAATCCCAAAGCTTTCAGTGTTGATTTTTCCTTTTTATAAAAGTCTCATATATCTAAGACTGCCTCAACACTGAGCTTATTTGAGTCTCAATGAATTTAGTGGATGAAGGGCATACATGGCAGGCTCCTCTAAAGACTTGCATATTCAGACATGCTCGAAGACAGCTCGAGGACTAAAGGAGCCCTGGGAGGGAGCGATTTGCCGAAGGACCAAGAGGCATCATGGAATATAATCTGTCTGGAGGGAAAAGAGAGACGGAACACGTGCGTCTGCTCCAAGGCAACAGGACAGGGACAGGGGATCGTGGTGACTCTGAAACCAGCTCAGGAAATATTTTTAAATGTCTGACATCCTTGCTGTCATGAACGGACTCCTGGTTTTATAAAAAAAGAATTGCGATTAAATAAAGCAACCAACATGGACCACTGGAAGAACAAATAACAGGGGCACAGTCACCAGTTTCTAGAGAAAGGGTGCGTTCAGCAGAAGTGGGTTTTCTCTGTACCCCTCGCCATGTCCCTGGTAATGCAAGCATGTGATTTCTACTAGTCTTTTGGCTTTACTGAGGTATAATTGTGGTGATCATTTTGCAGCACATAAATGTATCAAAATGATATATTATACATCTTAGACTCACGCAGTGTTACCTGTGTATTGATCATCTCTTTACACATCTCAGGTGATTACATGAAAACAGAGACCTTATAATAATGTAAATGAATACTGTAACTTTTAAATTAAATTTTTCCTGATTATATGAACGACATACGTGCTTTATGAAATTGTAAGAATAAAGAAAAGTATAAATAAGTTGGCTGGCATTTTTAAATTCACTTTTAAAATTAACATGAAATTCTTCTATGTAAACAGGATACAGGAGTCTTCCAGAATTATGGTGCAATGACCAGTAAAACTTAAAGTAAAAAAAACCTTTATTTTCAGTAGAATTTCACAAATAGTAACGTCCCCATGCCAAAAATATTGAGCACTTGCTGCAAGATAAAGAAAAAACTAGATTGGATTAAAGACAGTGTCAACATGGCCAATAATTTGCCACATCTCAAAGAACAAGATGCTTAGGAATTACGAACAGGGACCCACACAATCCTGAGAGAAGCTCTGTATCATTCCCTTCATGGAAAATATGACAGCCCCAAGTGGCAGAGTGGGAGATGAAGAAAAATCAGGGACTTGAGGAAAAATACCACGGTCCAAAAGATTCTGAAAATGGATAACTAGGAGAAAAAGGAGGAACCTTTCACATGCTTAAATTAATTTTTTCAAGAGCCAAGAGGACTTTGAATCTTTAAGAAGAGACCTTAGGGGCACCTGGTTGTCTCAGTTGGTTAAGCGTCCATCTGTGGCTCAGGTCATGATCTCGTGGTCTGTGAGTTTGAACCCTATGTCAGGCTCTGTGCTGCCAGCTCAGAGCCTGCTTCAGATTCTGTGTCTCCCCCTCTCTCTGCCCCTGCCCCACTCGCTCTCTCTCTTCGTCTCTCAAAAATAAGTAAAACCTTTTTTAAAATGAAAAATAAATTAAAAATAGAAAGAGAGCTTGCAGTCATGAAAAGGAAATAATTTCATTTCAGGAAAGACTACAGGAGGTGAAAGGCACATTTATCACAGTAAAAGGACAGTGGGATCAGTCCACATTCGTTGGGACTAAAAGAGAGAACAAGTCACAAATTGCGGCCAAATTCAACTGTGGCCAATTGAAGCCAACACAGGACACAAGTTACACAAAAGGCAGAAGAAAGTTTATAACTTTAATGAGAAAATAACAACAGTGATAAAGAACTTCCCCAGCTCAGAGAAAAATATGAAGCTTGCAAATGAAAACTACATACCAGGCAATGTTAGTGAAATAACACCAATCCCATAACACAATTTGTCTTGGTTCTTTTTAACGTCCAGCTATACATAAGAAAAATGTCCTTCAACCCCCTAGGGGGGGGAAAGAACAACACAAAACAGTGTCTCTACAGAGGAGCACAGGTTAATTTGGACTCAGAAGGCACCTCTACCAGAAGCGAACTTTTCTAAGTTTGACGCAGTCTTCAGCCCTCCTTTAATCACGCATCGTTTCCAGTCACCCGGCTCCCCTCTCGGTGAATTGTTAGAGCTTGGAGAACCCAGGATGTGTCAAAGAGTGTGAAAAGAGTGTACAAAAGTAGTCGATATGCACAGCCAAACAGGACGCATCTTCCTCTTCAGTGGGTTCTCTGAAGACTGGGAGAGGTAGAAACGTAGACAAAGATAAAACCAAGGGTGGAAAGCAGGAAGATATGCCCAGGTTGCAATTGGAACCCAGAGTACTGGTGTCTAATCAGATGGAGGCTGGGAGTGAGAAGGTTGAAGGAAAACCCTGGCACAGGCAATGCCTGAGATGCATTCAAAAATAGACGTAGGATGGATGGAGAAAGAAAGAAAGAAAGAAAGAAAGAAAGAAAGAAAGAAAGAAAGAAAGAAAGAAAGAAAGAAAAAGAAAGAAAGAAAGAAAGAAGACAGGTGTGAAGGTTAATCAGACAACAAGGGGATGGGGAAGGGAGGGCAGCCCACACAGAAGACCAAGCCTGAGTACCACTGGAGGTTGTGCTCAAAGGAACAAGCAGAGTTTGACGATTCTTACTCATGCCCAGAATTTTCCAAAACTCCCTAAATTTCTACATCCTCATCTACGAAACAAAGACAATGCTAGGACTATTGTGAAAATAAATGAATGTAACCTTCTAAGACTAGTGCCTGACACTCAGCGAGTATTTGTTGCTCTTACGGTGATGATGGGGGTCCTCTTTTCATCTCCATCATCAACATCTTCCTCCTCATCCTCACCATCCAGTCTGGTAGATGTGGAGAGTTATATTTTATTTCCCCTGTTGCCACTTCCGGCTTCAACGTAAGCAGCTTGAGCTACTTCTCTGTGCCACAATTTCCATCTTACGAAAATAAAGCTGATCGTGTCTACCTCGTGAAATTCGTGGAGAAATTCAGTGACATCATAAGTGTAAAGTACCTGACACACAGAAGGGGGTTACAAGAACACCTGTCCTTTGAAGTACAAAGCACACAAAAGCACAAAGATCCAAGTACAAATACACTCAAGAGTTCGTCGGAACACTATGTCTAAAGAACCAAGATATTCCTAGGATTCTACCCAACGTCTTCAAGTGGTCTGTCTCTACAAGCTTCCTCCTCCCTGTGATTCTTCTCAGTTTCATTCCTTAATTCTAAAAGTTGAGCACAAGAAACTCCCGGTTTTTCCAACTCACCAGGACCTCTCTCCCCTTGGCCTTCATGTTGGTGATGACCTGTTGTAGCATAGCCCCATAATTCCCTGGGATCCCAGGACTGGACGAGGCTCCTCTCCTCAGGCCCAACGGGCCCTTATACCTCCATCACAACCTTTACAGCTGTTTGTGATCGTCTGATTGATTACTGGCATGCCACATTGGACTAAAGACGGCGGTGACAGGGTAAAGGCTGTTTTGTTCACCAGCACAGTCCCCAGAACGCAGAATATTGTCACCAAATAGTAGGTTCTCCACAAACTTTTGTACAGTAAATAATTAAATAAAAGCACTCCCGTTGAGTATTTTTTCTGGATCAGAGTAAAATTGAATTCAAAAAGAGTAAATTATTATTTTTTTTTTTTACCAATGTGTACATGTCTGTAAATTCATCATAAACACCTATTCAAGTCATTCGACTCAAGGTTGTAGAATTGTTTTAATGGTCACGTTCAAACTCCACTGAATTTGTGATTTCTTGGGTTTTCTGCGAGTGTTTCTGTAAAGGCAGGCTTTGATGTTAGGTTTTCTTTAATTTTTATTAACAGTTACTAAGTTTTATTAACTATGTACACTTCCACAACGTTCTATATGTTATTGATACTCATGTTGAAATGTTCCTTTAACTCATATAAGTTCTTTTAAGATATGTCCCTACACTAAATTAATTTTCATAATATTAACAAAACCATATTAACAAAATCAACTTTTATAGAACTATGAGGTTAAAATCTGAAAGGCTTACTATTAAAAGTAATGTCAGAGAGCCACATAGTATTGTCCGTACATTTTCCCCTCCGTAGCTTTTATTTACTTTTTTCTTTAATAATAATCATCTTTCCCTTGCATTTTGGTAGAACTGCTCAAGTTTGCCGGGCACATTTTGTGTTCCATTGTCACTCTAGCCCCTTTCCTATCTCCAATAGGGGTTTTAGCTCTGCTGGTGAATTGTTGCTGTCTTCCAGCCCTTCCCGGTCTCTCTTAGCTCTCTTGTCTTCCCAGCCTGCTGTCTTTGCATGTCAACTAGCTGTCTGCTTAAGACTTCCTGCTCCAGTTTTACAGAGGTCATCACTTTCTGCATTCTTTCAAAGCATTTAGTTCCCCAACACTTTCCTCTAATTGTTGTAAAATATAGATATATATATATATATATTGGTAGGTGCAAAGATCTCCTGGGTGTTCAGGATTTTTTTTTTCACCAGTTCTACAGTAGATTTCATGTTTACTTTCCATTTTATTCACTTTCAAGTGCGATGAGATTTGTCTATACTGTGTTGCCGTACTATGTATCTATACGCTAAGCGTTTGCCAGCCCTGGCTTCCAGGCACTGTTCATTTGGGTGACGGTTAAATGCCATTCTCAAAGAAGGAATGGAGATATTGCAACTCAAAAACCACCAGTAGGTCTGCTCAAGAGAGATTGCAGTTTTTCCTATGTTCACTATGCCGTTCATTGTCCTTTGAACCGATGGACTACCGTGGGGGCAAAAATCACAAAATAACCTGCTGACAGATCTCTTTTTCTGTTCCCATTCATGAGTCTTTCCATGAAGCGTTTCACCTTCCAAATACTGCATATCCAAATACTGTGTATTATGGACAATTGTCTTTTTGTTTTTCAGCCATAGTTGTTTTTTTAGTATTTGTTTGTTTGTTTGTTTGTATGGGGATGGGTGTAGTCTAAGAACAAAACAATGTGGAGCACATTACTGTCTCCTAGGCTCTCTTGAGGTATTGAAAACACCATGAAGAACACAACAGACGTAACCTCTGCCTTCCTGGAGTCCATAATTTACCCAAGATCCAGTTATTAAACACGCACAAGTATGACATGTTCCACATGTACTAGAGAGAGCTAACTGTAGACAAAGAAGAACAAAATAGAAACACTGGGAATAGAAGCTTCATGGTGACTGCTTTTGACAGAATATTCCACATAAGACAGAGCTCCTTTTCTGTTGGTTTAAACTTTTTATTTCAGGGACACAGACCATAAACTAAAGAATATTCTATGATTTTTTTCCAGAATGAATGGTAAATTTGATTTGGTTCTATGGACGACAGAGGCACTTGTTAAAAAATGTTTTTCTATTATATTAATCTCTGGTAATCTGTTAAAAGTGATTTGGAATCCTGTAATTTTTAGTGGCTTTAAAATTTGATGCTGTTGACACATTTTATCTTTTTAAAATGCATTTTCATAGATATTTTTAGTGAAAAATTGGAAATAACTTCAACAAGGAGTGTGAGCTAGAACCCATTTTAAAATTAAAGTGAGAAGTCATTTCAAGAGATGTTTAAGAGGCACATTCTACAGGGACTGGTGATAGATTAAATTGAGAGAGGGAGCCGTTTCACAAGACTTGGTTTTCGGCAAACAAATAGGTGAATGTGAGCCCTAGGAGAAGCCTGGGCTAGAAACAAGAACTTGAAAGTCATGTCGCAGCCAGTTGCCATCTGAAGGCCGAAAGTCAAGTGTGGAAGACCCCAAAGCATGTATTCCCTTCACATGTTGAGTCTTGAAATAGGTCAAAAGATAACCCAAGTGAATAAAATTTTGCTCTGGGTGGCATGACTTAACACTCTTTAAAATAACAACAACGACTGTATTTATCCTATACCGTCCAAGGGTCTCTAGCATCATCCATTTTTCCTTAACCACAACTCTTGCTCCCATAGAATCCCTTTCGCTTCGAATTCTGATGTGCTTTATTAATTTGGAAGAAGCTGGTTAGTTTCCCAAGATGATAAAATGGGGGCTTTAACAAGGAAGGGACGTGACAGCCAAGCAAGGTGCACCATGAAGGGCCCTGGGACTTCCATCTACTTCTCACCCCACCCCTCCCCTCCTTCCCTTTCACTTCCCAGAATCTCATCTCTTGCCACCCATAACTATGAGTGCCTCCTTACTGGCCTCTCATAATCTTGGTTTACTCCTTTCTAATCCATTCCTCGTCACCTATGAGATTTGTGCATTTGTTTCTCCTAAAGCAGAATAAAGAGGTCAAGGCTTGGTTCTAGCCTTAACCATCGGGGGAAATCACAACCTTCCCCACAGAGTTTCTGTATAAAATGGGAAAAATTAGATTGCCTTGCCTTGCATCCTCCATGATAGAAAAGAGTAAAGGAGACAAAATATGTGAAGGTAAACACAAGTTCTACACCCGTGATGGTATATCGCACTAGTTAGGGTAACACCGGCAGAGTGTAAGAGAAGCTCTGGTGTCTTAATAGCTTATCAAAGTAAGATTTCTTTTTCCCTCCAGCAGGTAGGATTTACAGTGGTCCAGGGTCCCTGGCTTCTTTCTACCTAGACTTCCCCAGTGCCTCATACTTCTTCACTCTGCCAGCAAACAAGAAAAAAGACTGGAAGAATCACCCATGGGAAGCTTTTAAGGGCGAGGATTGCCAATCGTGTATATCACTTCCAAGCACATCCAGTTGGCTAGAACTCAGTCACGTGGTCATACTTAACTGGAGGGTTGGGAAATCCTCTTTAGCTGTTTATATAGGATGAGAAAGAAACGGACTTTGGTGAACACACCGCAATTTGTGATTTTTTGACGTTCCTATAACTCTACTGGATGAAGGGGGTACCAGTGTAATAAATATCTTTCTTAAAGAAAGTCAGTCATTGGGATGAACCAGACATACAAATAACCAACTAGAACTTAAGATAAGATAAATGCTAAGTTTTAGGTCCAAAGTGCTAATGGCTCGTAGTGCACCAGAAATTACCAAGAGCCTACTAAGTGCCACAGCCTTTTCTGTGTACTTATTTTCTTTCAGGTACCATCCTTCTATTTACAGAAGAGAAATACTCAGGTTCAATTAAGCTGGACTCGTCACCAAGCTCCAAATGACTATATGTAATGGTGATCTGCACTCAAGCCCAAGATGAAGGAGGAATTGATTTTGCCCGGTTATTTGAGGGAAGAATGTTTGACAGAAGAAACATTTCAAAGTGGTCCTCAAGGAGAAGCCCATAACTGACGGGGTGAAAATTTTAAAGAGTAAGTCAGAACTTGTCACTCCCAGCTTAAAAAACCACTAATGCCTCCATCATACTTGGACTACAATCCAAACTCCTCCTTGCATTGACTTGCAAAGTCTGTATCTGGTTGGTGACCATCCCTATGACCTCACTGTGGCCCACGTGCCCCAAGCCATCACCATCCTAACCCACTGTCTATTCCTCCGATGTGTCAGGAGTACCTTAGGGCCTTTGAAATAGCTATTTCCTTTGCCTGGAGTGCTCCTGGTCTAGACTTTTCATGGGTCTCCAAGAGTCTTTTCCTGATACGTCACTGTTCTCTATTCTCCGTCATAATTCCCTTCCCAACATTTATCATTATCTGATATCTTTCTCTCTCTTTCTCTCCCTCTCTCTCTCTGTCTCCCTACTTCTTCCCTCCCTCCTCCCTCCCTTCCTTCTTCTTTCCACTCTCTCCCATCAGCATGCCAGCCCCTTGAAAACATGAAGCTTCCCTACTCTCTTCACTGCCAAATCAAAACAATATGGCTCAGAAATTACTTGCCGAATAAATGCGTCCTATTTTGACAGGTTGAGAAATGGGGAGAATAAAGATATTAGAGACCGAGGGTAGCTTCAAGAGCCAAGGCAAGTTATATGTCAGCCTAAGGGGTCATGCACGTTCATACCTCACCTTTTTCTCTTAAATCTGACTATGACATATTCTCCTGTTTTATAAGATCCAGGGAGTCTGTTCGTGGAATATAACATGCTGTTGGTGGAAGATTCTGTACGATGGCTGGTACTTGTTCTTTCAAAAAGACTTAATGATGGTTGGGATGCTCCCACAAAGGGCAAAGGCCAGCAGAGACTCTTGTACAATCCCAGACTAAAAGTATGGGGATTGCTCTGCCTTGAAATATTAAGTTGAGAAGAGATGGAAACAAAATCTGAAGCAGTGTGGAGAAAGGAAACATAGTTTTATTCAGCTAAACCCAACATCCTATCCTCAGGCTCCTTTAAAGCTAGAAAGAGGGCACATTTAGGACAAATAAAATATCATGACCCTTCATTGGCATAACACTAGGTTTATAAGATGCTTTTTTTCTTTCATATTTCTTCAAAATCTGCACACAACATCTGTATGGTGGGTATAATTATTCCTATTCTATAAATTGAGTATATCAGGGTTCTGACGGGCAGTTTGCCTAAATTCCTTGAGGAAAATAATCCTGTCTAACTCATTCTTTTCGTGTTGTTTGTAAAGTTAAAAAGAGGTGGGGGGGGAGAAGAAAAAGAAAGAACAATAAAGGTCTATGGAATTGAATTGGATAAAACTCAGATGAATCAGAAATAGGTTTCTTAAGAATGCCTTGCCACTGGGTACCCATTTCTTCATCATTAAAGGTGAAGAGAAATAATTCACTTTTTTTTTTTTGCCCCGAAGTCCAAAACGCCCTCAGCCCTGAAAAATAATGAACAGAGCGAACTCAGAAATTTAAATTGCAACCAAAAAGATGTCAACGTCTCTAAACTGAGCCTGGAGGAAATTGGTCTTAGAAGGAAAGAAGATTGAGAGCTCCTTGTTTCAACATCTTGGCAAGATGACGGAATAACATAAGATCCTTTTCCTCAAATCAACCCTGTAAAATCAAAACAAGGAGAGGGAAGCAGCAAACCCAAAACTGTTAGTTTCGGTTCTGGCCAAGGCTGAGTAAGCACGCTCCGTCCTGTCTCTCCCGCTCCGCGCAATGAACAACCCCGGACAGAATGCATGGAGTAGCGATCTGAAGAATATTTATAAAAATAAAATAAAAGCGGCAGCAGGCAGATTGGGGAAGGAAAGCAGAACTCGAAATAACACCAAGCCAGTGATGACTTTCCTCTTTTTCCTCCTCCAGTATTTCTGAGCCTGGATTCAAAGACAGTCTGAAACCCGTAAGTGTGCACCAGATGTGAGCTCTGTATTAGTTTGCTAGAACTATCAGAGCACAGTACCGCACCCTGGGTGCCTTAAGAAAAAAGACAGAAATGTATTATCTCACAGTTCCGGAGGATAGAAGTTCAAAATCAAGGTGTAAGCACTGCCAGTTCCTCCTGAGGGTCGTGAGGGAAGGATTTACTTCAAGCCTCTCTTTAGCTTGCAGATGGCTGTCTCCTTCCATCAGCTTCCCTTCATATGTACTGACATCCAAGCTTCCCTGTTCATAAGGGCATCAGCCACACTGGATTAGGGGATCGTCCTAGTCCAGTGTGGCTGAGCTAATTACATCTGCAATGATCCCATTTCCAAATAAAGTCGTGTTCTGACGTGCAAGTGTTAGGATGTCAACATATGAATTGAGGGTGGGGGTACAATTCAACGTGTACAAAGATTAAAAATAATAACAATGATAACCTTCTCTTTCTGGTCCAAGGAAGAGATAGGAAAGAGGGTTCCTACGGGTCAGAGAGAATAGTAGAGTCGCCTGGTTTTGTTTTGGTTTTGTTTTTCCTTCTCTCCCAACCCAGTCTCCAGGCAATCCCATGACATTAGTAGTGGGGGGACTGGCAGAGGAAGCCTTACTGACCAGGAAACCATTGCACTAAGGGAGTGGGAGGTGTTCCTTCTTACCATTCCATATACCCTGGTTCTTTGGCCCCTGATGTCTCAGTATGAGGAAGTACATGGCAAAGCTGGGAACCTACAGTGTCCTTTCCTAGACAGAAAACAAAGGCGGGACTGTGGTGGACTGGATCAATGAATGGGATGGATTTGGGGAGACAGAATGTGTCTGGAAAATAACCAAAGGGAAATAAAGGGGTGCCATAAAAGGTATGAACCCTTGAACTCTTGGGCTCACCTTCAAGCTGTGCATTCATGGAGCTTGGTCTTAAACTGCATACAAAAGACTTTGAGAATTGAACAACGGGGTAAATCCTCACCCAGCTCCCAGACTGGCCACTCCATGATACACACATGGGACAAACCTAAGTGGTCCTTCAAAGGCTTTGAAAATTAAGCCTACATTTGGAACCGCAGCCCAGAGAAAAGGACAGTAGGAATTTGTGACCTTGAACTAGGACAATTCCTCGCTGAAACAAATAAAAAATATTCCCTATAGGATTTAAATGAGATTTAGGCCCTTGCAATATTCAAAATGTCCAAGATATAATCCAAAATTATAAACATGAAGAATGAAGAAACTATAATATCTTGTAAGGAAAAAAAAAAAAGTCAACTGTAGATGTTAACCCTGAGGTGATAGAGATGTTGGAATTCTTACAGACAGAAGACTTCCGAGCTGTTAATTTAACCATGCTCCACAAAGCAAGGGTAACCACTTTTGAAATAAAAGAAAGAACATGTAATTAGATAAATAGAACTTATAACAAAGGATCAGCTGAAAAATAATACTTGTCACTGAATGGGCTCAGTAGCAAATTAGAGATGATAGAGAAAAAGTCAGTAAACTTCATGCTACCATCAGTAAAATCAATAAAAATTATCGAGCTTGAACAACAGAGAAGGAAAATGATTGAAAAAGAAAAGGAGCCTTAGGACTGTTAAGATTAAAAAGGCTAAGCTCCAGAGGGAAAAGAGAAAAAATACGAGGAAGAAAAATATTTTAAAGAGATAACAGCTAATATCTTCCCAAATGTGGCCAAAGACTTAAAGTTAAGTAATAATTGTAACATTGCATTATTTTTTATCGTTGTTGCTCTTGTTACGGACATCTATTGAGCACTTTGTTCCAGGGATCTGTTTTAACTTCTCTACATACTTATTTAGTCATCAAGTTGTAACACATAGAAGTCCTCACCCAAGATCACAGAGATATTAAGTGGTAAAGACAAGAAACATATCCAGGAAGTATGTGTCCAAAGAACAAGGTCTTAGCCACAATGTAATACACCCTATGGCTCATCTAGTGGGTAGATCTCTCTTCCTCTGCATTTAGATTCTTAATGGCAGTTACTTTGTTGTGCTGTACCGTTATTTTGTTTTTCAATGACGTGCTCTTGGCGTGGTGTCAAATATACGGATGCTTAAAAAATTTGAGGGAAGGGAAGCACCTGGGTGGCTCAGTCGGTTAAGCATCCAACTATTGGTTTGGGCTCAGGTCATGACCTCATGGTTTCATGGGTGTGAGCCCCGCATCAGGCTCTGGGCTGGCACCATGGAATCTGCTTGGGAGTCTCCCTCTCTCCCTACCCCTCCCCAGCTTGTGCTGTTTTTGTCTTTCTCAAAATAAATAAGTAAACTTTTTTTTTTATTTGAGGGGGAAAAGGATAAATACCTATACTACAGGGTTGTCTTAGTCTGTTTGGGCCACTATAACAAAATACCATACACCATATGCCTTATAAACAATATCATGGAGGTTGAAGTCCAAGATCAGTGCCAGCGTGGTTGGGTGAAGGCTCTTTTCTGATTGGAGACTTCTCATTGTGCCCTTGTGTGGCAGAAGGGGAAAGGGGGCTCTCTGGGGACTCTTTTATAAGGGAACTAATCTTGTTCATGAGGCCCCTGCCCTCATGATTTCATCATTTCCTGAAGTTTCCACCTCATAATACCACCACATTGGGTGTTAGCATTTTAATTTATGAATTTAAGGTGGGGAGGGGGCTCATAAACATTCAGACCATAGCCAGGGTGAAAGTTGGTTTTTTTTATGATTTACGATCTAATAAAACTGTAAATTTCTTAATGGAAGATACTCTGCTGATATTCTTATATTCCAAAGTATCTAATATGCTTCTGGTACATATAGCTGCTTAATTTAAACAATTTTGTGGTTTAACGAAATAGGCATAAGACTCCATAATTTACACACACACACACACACACACACACACACACAAAACAATGTTATAAGAAGATGTTCTGTTTCTACCTCTAACTAGTTTCCTAATCTTGGGAAAGTCACTTAATCTTTGAAGCCATGGCATCTTTTCGTAAACCGAGGAGAAAGCATTCCAATGCCCAACTAGAGTATATTGTGAAGAGTGCTGAGGTCACGTATGTGCAAATGCTTTGGAGAGCACGACGCAAATGACTTTTCCTTTGATTTAACTCATTGCAAGGGAGACAGGAATAAGTGAAGCAAACTAGATAAGGAGCTTCACTGGCTAGGAGAGGGCGTAGTGACTAATTCCAGCTGGGAGCATTGAAGGGTTGTGGGTAAAGAGTCAAACAAGCTGGGAAGGAGTTGCTTAAAGGAAAGGAGGCCAAGGCCAGAGTTACAGAGAGCTGCGTCCTTGCAAGGCGAGCTCCCACTTCAGGAACTTATTTCTGACCTCCTCTTCTCCCCGGAGCTTGGAAGAGATATGATCTCAGGGAACATGCTCAAAATGACTGCAACCATTTGGAACGCTTTGTAATCACGAGAGAGAGAACACCACACAGATGAAAAGCAGGAGACGAGGGAGGTTTTGAGATGAGCAGGCTCTTTACAAAACATCTTTCTTTTTCAATTTTGGTGATTGGTGCGGTGGGGAGGGGGGTTCTTTTCCTAACCGAACCAAACTAGTTTCTATCCAGCTGTTGGGAAACTAGCAGATGTGTGCACACACATCTAACCAATCTGTGCACTTCAGGATGAATAAGAATACCTTGAGGAACTCATTTAAGGAGAAAAAAAAATGGATTCCTAGGCTACATCCCCAGGGCCACTGATGCAGAGCTTACCTAGAGTTGGACCATGGTTCTTCACTTTAACACACAAGCAGGTGCTCCAGATGTAGGCAGTTCATTCTCACCAAGGAAGGATCGAAGATCAGGTCCGTGCCAAAGCTGAGAGCACAGTATTTTGCACTCAAAGCAGCTCCAACATTGCTCAGACTCCCCTCCAAGAACAGCAGCTTGGGGATATGGACAGAGTGGGAGATTTGGAATCCACATTGGATTTTCCAGATTGCCTTATTTTAGTCTTTGCATTTTCTTCTGCTCAGAAGCAAGAGTTTAGAAAACCAGACCTTGGCCTTGCACACCCTGCTGCCCCAGAGCCACCCACACGCTGCCCAGCCGTGGTCAACCCCACCCTGTTCTTCAACATCACCGAGGACAGCAAGCCCTTGGGCCACGTCTCCTGTGAGCTGTCTGCAGAGTTCCAAAGACAGCAGAAAAAAAATTCATGCTCTGAGCACTGGGGAGAAAGAATCTGGTTATAAAGTTTCTTGCTTTCACAGGATTATTCCAGGATTCACATACCCAAGTGGTAACTTCGCACGCCATAATGGCACTGGTGGTAAACCCATCTCTGGGGAGAAATCTGAGATGAGAATTTCATCCTGAAGCATAGGGGCCCTGGCACCTTGTCCATGGTAAACGCTGGGTCTCACACAAATGGTTCCCAGTTTGTCATCTGCACTGCCAAGACGGACTGCTTGGATGGCAAGGAGGTGGTCCTTGGCCAGGTGACAGAGGGCATCGATATTGTGACAGCCATGGAGTGCCCTGGATCCAGGAATGACAAGACCAGTAAGAAGATCACCATTGCTGACTGTGGACAAATCTAATAAGTTTGACTTGTGTTTTCTCTCAACGACCAGATCATTCCTTCTGTAGCGCGGGGGAGCACCCCTTCACCCCCCATCTGCTAGGAATATCCTGTCCTCTTTGTGCCTCACTGCAGTCCTATGGGTTCCGTGTTTTCCTTGCTCCTCTCCAAGTCTAGCTGGATTGCAGAGTTGGGTTTATGGCTATCAAATAAAAACTAAACAACAAAACCAGATCTCATTAGCCAATGTTTACTTTAACCTTAGTTAAGACCTGGCCACTGTACCACCCAGTCCAGGAAACAATGCCATGGTGGACTTTCGAAAACAAGCTGAGGACAGAGTTTTGTTTTAATACCAAGCCAAATTCGCTATGCAACACTCTCTTTTGTGATTCAACCCCCCCCCCAAAAGAGAGGAAGAAACAATCAAGAACTAAACAAATAAAATGAAAATTACCTCCCTTTTATACTTTGGTGATGAAAAATGTTTCAAAGCCCTCGGAACGCTCACAGAAATGATAATTACCTTCTGTTTTCCTGGGGTAAGGACGGGGACATTTGGATTGTAATAGTCTCATCAGAGTTGTATAAACAGCAGCGTAAGCAATAAAAGTTGCTGAACATCTGGGCTCTGTCTACCCTTTAAAGGGTTTGTGAACATCAGATAAAGAAGACGTTAGATGTTTTTATTTCAAGCCTTAGGGCAGTAGCATGGGCCCATAATGAAGTTATTTCGAGTTTGAATTTCTGGAAGTCACCTGTGAAAACTACTCTCAAAGCAGCCCATGGCCTAAAGTGAAGGATGTATCCAACTAAATCACATCTTTCCAGGGAAAACTAATTTCTTGGTTCAAGCTCTCTTTACTCTGTTTGTCCTTGTGGAGACAACACTAATACCTGGGAACATTTGCCTTGGGCCAAGGAGCTGGGAATTGTACAAGTGTCATGTAATTCCATGTGCCCTACGAACATGTGGGGCTGAAATTACTATATTTTATAGATGAGAGAACCGAGACTCAAAGGGGCAACATAACTTGCTTAATAGCAAAGAGGTAGCAAATTGTAAGGGAGTGCTGACTTGCCTGATTCGTGCCCCAACTGCAAAATTCCACTTCCTCGTCGCTCTGCTGGGAAGTCTTTATAACCCTGCCCGCCTCAATCTGAGAGGACAGGGCTTTTGTCCCCCATTGCGGCATGTGTGCAACTAACAGGGGCCACAGTCTGGAAGATGTTGTAATTTGGGATTCATTTAACTGTCCCTACCAGTGGGCTGTACATTGGAGAGAAGGAAGCACATCCGATGACATAACTTCTGGCAAAAGACATAACAGAGTACAGGTTCCGTTTCCAACATTTACTACCGATGCTTACCAGGGACAAGTTTTTGTCTGCTGGTGTCTTATATTTTTGACCCACAGTTGTCTCATCTGTAAACGGGGATAATAATCCTGCCTCTAAAGTCACTGTATGGTTTAAGTGAAGACATGTGAATGCATCTAGAATACACCTGCTACTTTGCACATGTTCCACAAGTAGTTTCCCACCTACTTTCCTTTTTTAATTTTTTTTTTTTTTTTTTTTGAGACAGGGAGAGACAGAGCATGAACGGGGGAGGGGCAGAGAGAGAGGGAGACACAGAATCCGAAGCAGGCTCCAGGCTCTGAGCGGTCCGCACAGAGCCCGACTCAGGGCTCGAACTCACGGACCGTGAGATCGTGACCTGAGCTGAAGTCGGACGCTTAACCGACTGCGCCACCCAGGCGCCCCTCCCACCTACTTTCCTTATGGCCATAGTGTCGGGCGTGCCAGGGCCACTGAGGACACTGAAATACAGTATAGTCTGATAAGAAGCTTGTCACTCATTCATTCATTCATTCATTCATTCACACATTGAATAAATATTTACTGAGTTCTGTATGTGCCAGGCACTTTTGCAGGTGCTACGCAGGGAACAAAGATAAAGACAGACAAAAAACCCTGCCCTCATGAGATCCACATCCTTTCAGGAGAAGACAGACAATATACCAAAACAAGTATAATATGCTGCAATATCATAATAAGCAGAGAATTAGAAATGAGGAGTTCTGGGGACACAGTGGCCGTTTTGTTTTGTTTCGTTTTTTGTCATCATTTAATTTTAGTCCAAGTATAGTTAACAGACGGTGTTGTATGAGTTTCAGGTGTACAATATAAAGATTCAATTCAGGGGCGCCTGGGTGGCGCAGTCGGTTAAGCGTCCAACTTCAGCCAGGTCACGATCTCGCGGTCCGTGAGTTTGAGCCCCGCGTCAGGCTCTGGGCTGATGGCTCGGAGCCTGGAGCCTGTTTCCGATTCTGTGTCTCCCTCTCTCTCTGCCCCTCCCCCGTTCATGCTCTGTCTCTCTCTGTCCCAAAAATAAATAAACGTTGAAAAAAAAAATTTTATAAAGATTCAATTCAAAGTCCATATACCATCCAGGGCTCATCATGACAAGTGCTCTCCTTAATCCTCACCACTTATTTCGGAGGGTGGCTATTTTGAATAAGCTAATCGGGGAAGGACTCAGTGACAGGCTGACATCTGGACAGAGACCTCAAGGTGTTGAGGGAGCAAACCCTGCATATTCCAGGCGGGGGGGGGGGTGTCTAGGGAGAAGCAAGAGCAGCAGTAAAGGCTTGGAGAAAAGTTTTCCTGGTGTGCTAGTGCACGGGTGAGAGGGCTGAAGACTGGGTCACCGTGGCTTCAGATTATATACCTAATCTTGGCACGGGGTGGGGGATGGATCAAGATATGAGGATCGTGGGGTGCCTGGGTGGCTCAGCCGGTTAAGAGTCCGACTGCGGCTCAGGTCACGATCTCACGGTTCTTGGGTGCGAGCCCGCGTCGGGCTCTGTGCTGACAGCTCAGAGCCTGGAGCCTGCTTCGGATTCAGTGTCTCCCTCTCTCTCTGCCCCTCCCCCGCTCCTGCTCTGTCTGTCTCTCTCTCAAAGATAAATAAGCATTAAGACATTAAAAAAAAAAAAAGCATATGAGGATCCTAGGTTTCACACCAAGCAAGGTAGCAGCATAAGCGAAAATACTAGTTAAATCCTGTAAAAAAAATCCTGAATAGGAATTAAGAGACTCTACGACTGTCTAGTTATGATCTTGGAAAGGTCACTTTCCCTCTCTGGACTTCAGTGTCCTCTTCTTTAAAATAAGCAATTGCACAAAAACATCTCCAAGTTCCCCTCAAACTCTGCACTTCTAGAACTCAATACCTTCCAACTCAGACAGAGGGGGAAACAAGGCAAGAGAGAGGCCAAACGTTAGGGAAAGCGTCCGCAAATGTTTTTGCAGTTTGTTACAAATAGATAAGTAGACTTGAAGCTCTGAAAACAAATTACTACCCATCCCTCATCCCTAGATCCAACCACTACCTCAGGGATCTCAGAAAATTAAAACCAATACGTGCTTCCCTTGGATTTATTTTTAATTTCTGAATGCAAACATTGGAAAGGAGAGGATGAAAAACGCAGCAACAATCTGTAAATCAAAATCCCTGTCAGGGCGCCCGGGCGGCTCAGTCAGTTAAGCATCAGACTCCAGCTCAGGCCATGATCTCGCGGTTCATGGGTTCGAGCCCCGCGTCGGGCTCTGTGCTGACAGCTCGGAGTCTGGAGGCTGCTTCAGATTCTGCGTCTCCCTCTCTCTCTGGCCCTCCCCCACTCACTCTGTGTGTGTCTCTCTCTCTCAAAAATAAAGAAACGTTAAGATTTTTTTTTTTTTTAAATCCCTGTCTGGGGCGCCTGGGTGGCACAGTCGGTTAAGCGTCCGACTTCAGCCAGGTCACGATCTCGCGGTCCGTGAGTTCGAGCCCCGCATCAGGCTCTGGGCTGATGGCTCGGAGCCTGGAGCCTGTTTCCGATTCTGTGTCTCCCTCTCTCTCTGCCCCTCCCCCGTTCATGCTCTGTCTCTCTCTGTCCCAAAAATAAATAAACGTTGAAAAAAAAAAAAATCCCTGTCTCTAGCAGGATGTGGAAGAACAAATAATGATATGCTCTGACGGCTGGTATGAGACAGGTAGATTGACAGATGGGTCCATGTCTCTACAGACAGTTTCTGACTTACGATGTTTCTATTTAGAACGTTTAACTTTATGATAGTGCAAAAGAGATAGCCATTCAGCAGAAGCCATGCGTCAAAATGTGAATTTGGATCCTTTCCGGGCTGGCAACAGGCAGTAAAGTCCTCTCTCGTGATGCTGGCCAGCCTCAGGGAGCCATAGCCCCCAATCAGCCAGCTATCATGACTATAAACAACTGATACACTTAGAACCGTTCCGTTTGTCACTTTCGGCACGGTGCTCGATAAATTACAGGAGACAGTCAACACCTTATTATCAAATAAGCTTTGTGTTGAATGATTTTGCCCACCTGTAGGCTAATCTAAGTGTTCTGAGCGCGTTTAAGTTAGGCTAAGTTAGGCTCTGATATTTGGTAGGTTAGGCGTATCACATGCATTTGGGATCTAGGATATTTTCAACTTATGATGGGCTTGTTGGAACACAGCCCCATAGTCAGTCAAGGAAAGTCTGTATATAGAATGTGTGCGTTTGCATGTGAATTGTGCTACCCCAAGTTTTCCCATATTTGTGCTGATTTCCTTAGTGTCCAGCTTAGCTGTTAAAAAGACTAATTGTTCCTGCAGACGCTTCTATTATTACACATACTGTGACCTATCGAATGAACATTATCGCTTTGACGCCAGTTAGACTCCGCCCATGCGTGCTTACCTCTTAATAGCAGAGCTTACCTATCTCGCTAGGTAACGTGAGGTGCAAGCCACGTGCCTGAGCATTACAAAAACACAGACGTACGTGCCTACGTGACTTTCTAGAAGAAAGTCACGTTCATCTGCCTGGAAGTTGCTATGGTATAAGGCCCGCGGGTAACTCTAAAGTCAAAAACCCCTGATGGCTGAAATAGAAGGCAGTGAACGGGTATTTCTTGAGCACATCTCAAGTGTTAGGTACTTGGTTCTACATTGTTGCGTTAAAACTTTAAAAAAGATCTGGATGCTCTTCCTGGACTGAAGAAGGGCATTCCAATCCATAAGCACGTGTAAAAACCTCGCATCTGCCAAGACTAAGTGAAATAAGATAGTAAAGTGCCTGGTCCATAAAAGGAGCTCCATACATACAACATCCACGGAAGCAGCCATTGTCTTTTATAGCCATTGAGCCCAAATCTTGTTTTAACACTATGATTTTCACCACATGTTCTCCGGAAGCCATTTGACACATTCCAAACCATCCTTCAATAACACAGATAACTGGTGTTCTCAACCCGGAGGGCTGCTCTCCCAGTTCGGACCATTTGGCTGTGGTCAGAAAGTTTGCGTCCATGAAGGGGGGCGGTACCATTATTTGGCACCAAAAGGAAAAATCCCGGGTGGGATTAATGAGTTTCAGTTACCATCTGGATGGCCGACTCCCAAATCCTTGCTTCAGTCCAGACCTCCATTCCACATTCTAGTAAATACCAACTACCTCCTTGACATTTACCTATGAGAACCCCCAGGTCCTTCACCTGGATCATGCCCAAAATGCAGCCATTCCCACCCCCCTTGCCCACCACATTGAGTTGAACTCTGTCTCCCCACCATCCCACCTGATAGATGATACATTCACTCCCCTGCTTGCCTCAGTTACAAGCTTACAGTCTGAGTAAGACACTAGAAGTCAGAAAGGTCTAGATGCTTCCAATGTCACCTTCAACAAATATCTGTTAAGCACACGTTGTGTTTCGGGAACCTTGCTAGACGCCGTGAGAAGTGGTGAGGAAAGTATTCATGGATACGCCAAAATGAGGTTGAAGATAAGGAATGCACTGCTCAAGGATTGGGGACCTCAGGGGACACAATGGAATGCTTCCAAGAATTGAGTTGGGAAGTGGTAGGGGAGGGTAAAATATCACACCCATCAGCAAGGGGATAGGAGTTCAGAGTATGGCGGAGAAGATAGGCTTGGACTTCTACAAGGGCAGAAGTATGCAGGAGAGTGAGTTCTGAGCATCTCATGGAGGACAGTGGCCAGCCCTCCCCCAGCTCCCAGGCCTAGAGATCTCATCGAGAAGCTCTCAAGAGGAGCAAGGAAGCATTCTACCTGGCTACGCTCTCAGGCAACTCTCTGGGGCAATTGTCATCAAATCTGCCTCCCACAACTTCCAAATATCTCCGCTTCTCTCCAGGACAACTACTCTACTCCAGATCATATCAGCACTTGTCTGTGAATGGGGGTTCAGGGCAGGCTGCCCCCCAAATATGCCACTTTGGCATATTGATCATCTTGAATTACAGTGACTTAAGAAACAGCCAGCGTAAGAAGGACAACTGTCCCTCCTTTGTCCCCCTGAAAGCAGGAAACGAGTCTCCCATGTGAAAGATGCCCTCTGGGTATCAGGAGAGAGACAGACGCCCTTATCATCACAGACAGGGGATTTAGGGCCAAGAAGACTGTGAAAACAAGCCTTGTTACTTCTTCACTAATTTGCTACTCCAAGCCCAAACTCCTCTGTCCCGTCAATTCTTCACAAATGTATCGTTTCTCTAAAAGGTATAAAAACTGCCTGCTTCGGTCACTTCTTTGAGTCTCGGGTCTCTGTTACCTCCTGTCTGTATATTTGCATTCCAGTAACTCTCATGCATCTGTGCTCATTTGAGATCTTCTTTACTCGGCCTTTGTTTTATTCCCTTTTACTCATCCTTCAAGTGTCCACTGTGACACCATTTCTTCCAAAAAGCATCGCTTGTACGTGGCATGCTGTTTACCTCATCACAGTAATTGTCGTTCTGTATTCTAATTGCCTGTATATCTCTTCTTACCTACAATTGCCTAGTGAGAACATTAACATTCTTGATGCCTAAAAAATGTCTTCTTCACCACTGAATGCCTGACCCCTTACTCATGGCATGGTGACATCAGAGGTGCTCAATAGCTATTTGTTATATTAGTTTAATGAATGATGGCCTGGGGCTGTCCCTGGTGGCCACGAAGGTGGCACTGGAGGTTATACTAATATGGAAATTACCTAAATCTTGCTTTAATCCCGGCTTCTTTATCCATAACCTGAATGGATTTGGTTAAGGGCTGAGCGTCAGTGTCCTTGTCTTTGACAAGGACACGACATGTACTCAGTAGGGTCATCGTGAAGATTTAATGAGATAATATATATGAGGCATCTTGCAAATAAGCATTGCCCAACATCAGGCAGAGATTTTTAGATTTTATGATATCTTTTCATGAGATCTTTCCACATTTATTTTCCTGTTAAAGATCGCTCTTGCGGGGCGCCTGGGTGGCGCAGTCGGTTGAGCGTCCGACTTCAGCCAGGTCACGATCTCGCGGTCCGTGAGTTCGAGCCCCGCGTCGGGCTCTGGGCTGATGGCTCGGAGCCTGGAGCCTGTTTCCGATTCTGTGTCTCCCTCTCTCTCTGCCCCTCCCCCGTTCATGCTCTGTCTCTCTCTGTCCCAAAAATAAATAAATGTTGAAAAAAAATTTAAAAAAAATAATAATAATAAAGTTAACTTTCTCTTGCCTCTTGAAATAGTTGTCATTGGAATTCCTGTTGCCCTCCCCAAACTCAAGCTACTTTGTTCCTCCTGGTTGTGGGAAAGTGCTCTGGATCCAGGGAAATGCCTGTGGCATCACTGTCATATTAGGAGGCTTAGGACAATGCTATATGACATATGGAGTCAAGCAGACTCTGCCAGATTGATGAAGGGGAAGCCTCTTCTTAACACTGAGGGCATTTGGTCTGGCCGTCCCTCAGGGCTGGTTTCAAGGGCACCATAAAGACAGGACAGAGGCAACCAGACAAATGGCTTTGGACAGAGAGGGCAGTCTTCCCTAGCATGGATATAACAAGCACAGAACGTGGAATCAGAAGCACTGGGTCAGTGGAGAAAGGCAGAGCAGCGGATTCTGAATCATCCTGAATATGTGGCATTTATGGGAGCCATCGGCCATTTTTAATAAGGAAGATACAAACCCAGTAGAGGCCATGGGAAGTACGGATTAAGGGATAGTATCTAGAAGCAGTTGGGCAACACGTCTTGATATAAGGCAACAAATGATTGAGTTTGGTAGAGAGAGTGAGGAGGGAAAGCAGGGCTGGATAGGAGAGAGAGGACACAGAAGGAATCAGTAGAGCCTGAAAACCGATTCAAGGTTGAGTTTAAAGAAATGAATCCTCTCCAACTAGAAGAAAAATGGAACCAGAGCACAAGGAAGATGAAGGTCGGAAGACACATCTGTTCCTGTCACTACACCAGGAAGGTGCTGTGAGGCTGACAACTGATGGACGGGAGGTGCTTCCATCTGCCTGGGTGGCCGAGGAGTCACATGGGACTGTGTCCATGCGATGTCACAACATCTGGTCAGTCTGCTCTAAAATTCAGTCCGATGCTTGGTTTCACCCCCTGTGGAAGGAAGAGGCTGACAGAATGAGCTGCGCTTCCTCACGGTGTCTCCTGGCCCAGACTTACTTGGCCTGGCTACCGGAAAATGATAAACTGAGTCACGACCGTGACGGCACATGGTCCCAGGGCAGCCCAGAGCATGCCCGTTTCTTAGCATCTGGACTGGACTTTATTTATGTGTATTGAAGGCTCTCAGGCTGGGGTGGGGAAGGAAGTTGGGAAAAGAAAAGCGGAAAATCCAAGAACCTGAAAGGTAAAATCCATTGCACTCCCGGCAGCAATGGGTCTATTTTTACATCCGCCACATGGGGCAGAGGGCTTATGTTGTCATTTCAAACACCGCTTCGTCTTGACTAAGGCAGGATTATATGTGACAGCACTGAAATCAGAACATTTCTCCAGGCAGCGTAGCTGGAGGCCTTCTAATTGCTCTGGGTATCCGAAGTTACAAGGACCATCCCAGCTCGTCCCCTGCCTGGGAAAGAGAGATCATTAGTTCCCTAGACAGAAAACACTAAGGTTGCAAAAAGTGAATGAAACGCCCTACCAAACAATGCTCTCGTTGTGAGACGGTTTGCTCATGTTACAAAGGGGCTCGGGTCAGCCATCAGAGATACTAGAATGGTCTATATGTTTTTTAAGTGTCAACAGAAACTGGGATCCAAGAAAGACAAAGAGAAATGTGTAAGACTAATGTCTCGGGCATAGAGAACGGATTCTAAAAATAACAATCACTGCTCCGTATGCATTTCATCTATCTCTCGATCCCCAGTGCCTGGTACCATGTCTGGGACGTTAATAAGTTTTGGTTATGACTGAATGGGTTAATAAAGTAATATTATCCGATGTTATTCCCCCACCCGGATGCGCTTCTCCCATGTTTCTAGAATATTCTTCCTCATATTTTTGGTCATATCACAAATCACATAGGAAATATCACTCCCTGGGAGAAAAATCCTTTCTGTCAACCAAAATGGAAAGCATCTGTCCATCATTACCTTTAACACAGCATTGGTTTCCTGGAGGCACCAGCAAGAGGGTTGTGTTTTCTTGGTTCTCTTGCCTGGCTCTGAGTAAGCTGAAGTTAGAAACCATTTCTTATTCTCTCTCTCTCTCTCTCTCTCTCTCTCTTTAGATTGTCTGGTATACTTTGGCACACAGTAGGTTCATAATACATTTGGGTTGACAAACTGCTCTAAGAGACATTAGAGAAAAAAACCCTGTCAGGGCTTAATAACAGACAGAATCCAGGGACACGAGAGAGGGAAAGGTCAATGATAAATAATCCCCAACAGTCGTTTCTTCTGCCTGCAACACAACATTTCTTTTCTTGACATCAGTAAGTGGTCCACGCATTCCTTCCAAGCCCGATACAATCTGTCAGCCGCCATTCCTGCAGGAAGGCTTTCTGCCACGAAGTCACAAATAAAAGATAAAAATGTGAATGATGCTTTCTATGTAGCAGTGGCCTTTTTTCTAATTTTCCCCAATTGTTTCCAAAGCCCAAGTTTGTGTGTGGTCTTCTGGAGGAGACTGGCTTTGCTGTCGTGATGAACTGGAACAAAGCTCTGAATACCTTCCCCAAAGGGGATCCTTCCACGCAGCCAATTAGAGCCCGTTCTAGGCTTCGTTGTTTCCTCCTAAGTCACTGTATATTATTTGAAGTTTATGTGCCGTCGATTAGATGGATTACCACTCCTCTTCCATAAAGCAAGTGAATCAAGGGGCGGATTTTTCTTGGCACTTTTCCCTAAGAACAATCAGTCACACTCATGGCCTCGCTTTTTGTTTTCCAGGGGATGACCCCTAACTCTGCCTGGATCCTCAAGTCTTTGGGTTCCTCACTGGCACATTCAATCCCACACCTAAAATCTAACAAAATCTCCTCCCTTTACGCTGCAAAACCAGCTTCCCGTGTGGACCCCCTTCTCCTCAGGTATGCTGCCAGCTGCCTCCAGTCACCCAGGCTCAAAGCCAGAGTCATCCCCTATCAGAGTGAGCTTTCTTTCTTTTTTTTTTAACATTTATTTATTATTGAGAGACAGAGAGACATAGACCGTGAGCAGGGGAAGGGTAGAGAGACAGGGAGACACAGAATCAGAAGCAGGCTCCAGGCTCTGAGCCATCAGCACAGACCCCGACACGGGGCTCGAACCCACAAACTGCGAGATCATGACCTGAGCCGAAGTCGGTCGCCTAACCAACTGAGCCACCCAGACGTCCCTCAGAGGGAGCTTTCTAATGGATTTCCTTGTCACTCGTCCCTTGCACATCGCCTCCAGAATTACAGTCACGAAGATCCATTTCTCCTACTATAAATTCTCGACTACTCAGTCTGGCTTTCAAATCTCTGCAAAATTGACTCTTAATTACCACTCCAGGAAATTGGTTGAGAAGTCCCCCAAGAATATTCTACTGAGTCACTATTTTCTGTTCCCAAAACAGACCCCAACCCTCAGACACTATCCTCAGCCTTGCCATCCTGGATTAAATTGTCTTTATGTGTCTAGTTCTAGTCCCAGCACCTGGGTTACTGAAGGACTTGAACCTGATGCCTCTGCAAGTTTGTCCATTTGGTCTGATTCCACTTAGAGCCCGGATACTGGTCATTTGTGTTTGCCTTGACTCTACACGCAGAAGCTCGCAGGCCAACCTAAGTCCACTTCCAGCCCTCAGCGGATTCCCAGGACCCGGAGCAAGGCGCATGGCCCGGGGTCACTGTTTGCCTGGATAGGAAGTCCAGAAACAAGCTAGGGCAGCCTGGCATCTAAAGATGAAAGTGGGATCATAAAATGAAAAGGGAGAAGCACATCGTAAGATGAAAAGACATGAAAGAGAGTTCTCAGACGTGTTGTTCCATTAGGGTGAATGAATGGGCACTCTTTCAGTCACAGTTGATAGAGCTCTAACTCAAAGCAGCTTGAGCCATAAAAAGGAAAGAGTTAGGTCGTGTCACTTAAAATTCCAGGAATGTATTTGGCTCCGTGTTTGGTTGAATACAAGTGTGCATATACTATCCTTCGACGTCTTTCTCTCTCCGTAGTTACGCTCTGCTTTCCATCGTGCTCTCCCAGCCGGGCTTCCTCCTTGCGTGAGCAGGCTCTAAGTTCCTATCCTACCAGCTCAGCGACCCTAGAGAAGAGTACTTTCATAGCAGTCACATCAAGTTTCGGGATGGTTTCCCAATGAGATGGCTGAGGCCCCAGCCCCGTCCCTGAATGAACCACTGCCTCTGGAGAGAAGAAACATCACTAGGAAAGTCAGGACACTGTTCGAAGGGGAAAACTAGATGCTGGATAGTAAAACCAATGTCCAGCATGATAGATAAGAGCAGTTGGACGGCTCAGGACAACAGGTACATCGGAGGCCTGAATCTTGGGGATTGGGGGTAGTTCTGATCTCTTAGAGATCCCATGCTTGGTCTCTCTCTTATACTTTGGTACATGTGACAAGGGTCATGGTGAACCAGAGAAATACACCTTCCCCATCCGGATAGATGGAGCAGGTGCACATGCACACACACATACACACACATCTGCTTCTCAGAGGAGCTACATCCTATTTAGATGGATTATTCGGAGGAAAATCCATGCACCTGTGCAAAGGCCACCTGTCTGGGGCTCCCCATAGGACACTCTATTTTAGTCCAGGTGGAAGGATAGGAGAGTGAGATATGGTTATAAGGGAACATTTCAGAGAACTTTAAAAGGCAAAAAACTCTCCAACCCAGATTGTTACAACATGCCCACCAATTTACCCCATGCAATTTGCTTACCTTTCAACAGACAGAGGATCTTTAGGGAGTATTTTTCACTGTGGCACCTTCCGTCTAGGTATGACCCCTCACTAACCACAGTTCAAAGCCTTTCCCTGCTCCGTGCCAGGGAATCCAGGGATCCCCCGTCCCTGATCTAGGTCCCAGGTTAAACATGTTCCAACACACTCCAACATGTTTCTCCAAGGCTCAGCTCAAATTCCATTCTCTGTCACAAACATTCCCACTACCCTTATTTTGATTGTATTATTTTTTTAATGTTCATTCATTTTTGAGAGAGAGAGAGGGAGACACAGAGTGAGCGGTGGAGGGAGGGAGAGACAGGGAGACAGAATCCGAAGCAGGCTCCAGGCTCCGAGCTGTCAGCACAGAGCCCGACTCGGGGCTCGAGCTCACAAATGGCAAGATCATGACCCGAGCCGTATCGTCGGACGCTTCACGGAATGAGCCAGCCAGGCACCCCTACCCTTATTTTAACTTAGTCTCTCTCTCTCTCTCTCTCTCTCTCTCTCTCTCTCAAACTCCGCGGGTGTTGTTTATTCCCCCATGACAGCACTTATCACAGTTTGTTTTTGAATTAACGTTATTTATGTATGTGTCTGTCTTCACTGATAGACTGTGAGCTTTCAGCAGGCCTGGAATAGCTCTCATCCGTCTCTATATCCCCCCCCCCACAATGTCAAGTGCCACCCTTTGCACTGAGCAGATCCCCAACAACTGTTCGCCAGGTTGCTGCAACCAATCACGTTAGCTCCTGGCACAATATTTTTCAAAGGCCTCGCCTTAACTACAGCACCGCTTCTAACTTTCTAAAAATCCACGTTCCCTTTGCGAGCTAAAAATCTCATGCCTTCTGTTGTGATTGGAGGGGTCCGGTAAATAATCCCTTCTCTGCTCCACTCATGATCCGAGCCAGTTAAAACATTAGACAAACAAGAAGACAGGTAGGGATTTCCGGCAGACTTGTTACCGATGAAAACTGAATTTAGGCTGGCAAGAAAGGGCTTCCTAATTCGAAACGCAGGCCAACCACATACCCTTTTGAAATGCACAGCGGGGGAGGAACAGAGCAGTAATTCTGTGTGCTGTGGACACGGGGCTCCTAGGAGGGAGGCTGAGCTGTGTATGCATGCTCTTCCTTGTCCCACGTTCAAGAAGCCACTCTTCTTCCCATAAAGAGGAGTGACAGAAGGGTCACGACTTGCCTTGTCACCGTCACGAAAAATCTCTTCACATGGAAGGAAACGTCGGGAGAGGTGAATGTGCCTTCAACATACACCTCCCTTCATTAGTTTGTTCAATAAATTGCAGAGTAAATAACTATGCGTCATCTACTTTGTCCCGAGTACCTTGTTAGAACGTGGGATTCAGTGGTGAGCCGGGCAGGCATAATCCCAGCCTCCAGGGGCCTCAGTGTCGAGAGCAGTGAGAGGCGACAGCAAACGTGACCATCGCTAAGGAGCTGTGGAAGCAGACAGACCGAGGTCCAGGAAAGCCTCCTGCAGAAGTGACATCTTGGCTGGGACTTGATGAGTGATGGGTTTTAGACAGGTGATGAAAACAGGAAGAGTATTTACTGGAGACGCAAGAGGGGGGAGAAAAGGGAAAGTGAAGGTGGGCGTTCCAAAGCCAGGGAACAGAATATGCAAAGCACCTGAGGTTCTATGTCTATGTGGACCTGGCCGACTGCATTCCGTAGAAAAATCACATGCAAAAAAAAAAAAAAAAAAAAGCTTCAAAATCCTGGCTTTTCTACCTCCAGCTTCCAACTTCCCGAATCAGCTCACTCTGCATCTTGCTGGAATAAAAAGCAGATTGCCGAGGTACCAAGCACTATGGTGATTGGAAATATAAAGGGGATTAAGTGACAGACAGTGACTCTAGAGAGAGGATGGCTAGAAGAGAGAGCCAAAGAGAAAAACACAAAATCATGAGGACTGGAGGCAGGAATATCAGCCCTAAAATAATTCGTCAGGGAAAGAGATAATTTAAACTTGTAGACATCCTTCTTAAATCCAGCCAAATTCGAAAACCCACTTGGAGGTTTTGGCAGCGTTTTTATTCTTTCTCTGGGGGGGGGGGAAAGTCTCCTTTATCAAACTCTTAATTATCAGAAATATCTAAACATGAGATGGTAGGGACACCAAAAAAGGCTCTGTTCTATTTTGCATTTCACTAGCTCCAGCTAGGCTGACCCTAATAGCAGTGATCATTTGGCTACATATTTGGTGATTAAGTGGCACCACGGTTTGGGAAGCCAGTTCCCCAAAGCAAGCTATCAACAATGCACGGACAACAACTATGAGGTTCAAAGTCAACTGATAAGGCAACTCAGACTGCAAATATGAACTGCCCCCCACCCCACCTTGCGGGGGCAGTGCTGGCATTCTCCAGCATGCCCCGTGCTGGCGTTCTCCCATTAACGCCATAGTATATGAAAGCTAGAAGAAGCCTTGGAGAGCATCTTGTCCCACCTCTTCATTGTACATCTAAGACAAATCAGGCCCCGGAAAAGACGTGATCTCCCCAGCAACCTGCAGCATGCCAGAGGCAAGGCTAGATTTAGCACCCAGACCTCTGCTCCTTGGTTAGCGTTTTTGTCCCCATTGGGTTTCAGTCAATGCATTGAAAGCAACTTCAAAGCAGGCAATACCTAAAGATAACCATGTTAGCCTCATCGTGGATTACAGCTACATTTGAAGACGAGTAGTCAAATGTGCTTAGTTACATCCCTCTGAAATGAACTTAGTTCCTAAACCTGCAGACTCTCCTTGCAGCGGGAGGGTGGGATCTGTCCCACGGAGGTAACTGTTCGTAGAGAGAGAAGGTCAGAAGGCTTCCCTAAGGGAAAGGCATACAGATCCCAGAAGAGATAAGCCATGCATTCCAAATTCTTTCTCCCAAATTCATCCATCAGATAGCTTAGCCCTCTTCTGATTTGGCTGGAGGTAGGGAGCGATGACAGGTGGAGCAAGAGGCCAGGAACGTGATTCTAATGGGGATCCTTTCACAGAAACCAAAAGGCCAGGGTAAAGGAGGTCTCCCTCCAACATTTCAAAATGCTTTCAAAATGCTTTTTTTTTTGAAAAAATCTTAACTCGTAGTGCTTAACCATTAACCCAGGATTCCCCAAGGTACAGTCAACCCCTTGTGAGAGAAGATCGGAAATCTATCAAGTAATTCTTGCTTCCTTCTTCATCAAGCCACTCCTTCAAGATCAACCATCATACCTCGGGGTGTCCTATGGGTTAGCTGTAACCATTCTGCCTCCGCAATAGGGCAGGCAGCCCTAACATGTGTCAGATATTACTTAAATGAACTCCAAGGCCATGTTGTACCTAAAACTGAAAAATTCATCCCCTATTCTACCAAATTATGTACAGTCTCCTTCTTCATGAGAGCTCATCAGAGGTTCTGCAATAAAGATCAAATGGCCACCTGAATGATTCTCCAGGTCTACAGGAAGAAACCAATGTTCAAAGGTCAATTGTCCTCGCATGTCACATTGCAAAGGAATTAATTCCTAAAACAAGATGTTGTCATGCTCAGAGAAAATTCAAAGTCCAAAAAATTCTGAGCAAAATCTAAATAAATCGAAATACTTTCTAACTTCTTATTCCTCACAATCTCTCTTAGGATTCTTGATGCCTGGTGAGGGAGGGATTCCCTTAGCATCTACAATGTGGGCTCTCTTATTGTAACGAGTGTATTTCTGTCAGGGTCTCAAAACTGGTATGAAGTCCAACCCTAAATCTCTGATGAGCACTCCTTCATAAGGAATCCAAAGACTTAACAAAGATGAAAATATTATTTCAGCACCTACAGTACACCCACAAAATTGAGAAAGCATAAATCTCTAGCCTCTGTATCACTTAATTTTATTCGGGTTACTTAATTTCAGAGACCCTGAAAAACATGAGTGTCAGGTTCCCTGTGAGGCTAACCAGTCTATTTAAGCTGCCCAGAGTCTATGATCTTGAACTCAGACTCATTTAGGAGAAATATTCCATCAAGTGTTAATGGCCTATATTCCATAACGAGAGGGGGGGGGGGATTTAAAATCCCACCAATCTATATAACCCACCTTCTTAAAGGGCTGCATTTATAAAACTCCTGCCTTCTACCAAAATATAGTAATATCCACTGGTGGAAGTTCCTCCTTTTTTTTTAATGTTTATTTGTTTCTTAGAAAGAGAGAGAGAGAGGCGGAGCATAAGTGGGGGAGGGGCAGAAAGAAGGGGAGACCCAGAATCCAAAGCAGGCTCCAGGCTCCCAGCTGTCAGCACAGAGCCCGACTAGGGGCTCGAACTCACAGACTGCGAGATCATGACCTGAGCTGAAGTCACTTAACCACCTGAGCCACCCAGGCGCTCCAGAAGTTCCTCTTAACTCAGAACCTCTTCAGATGCCCTTGATTCCCTTGACCACGTTGAGATTTTGATGTTTGGACACCCCCCCCATGGAACTGATATCACGTAACGCAGCCTCTACATCATCTTGGTGAGCAAGCGTTTTAATTTCTGAGGTGGCAGTTCTCACTACATGCTATGGACTTAGGTCTTAAGAAATCGGCGTCCTACATTTCTCCTCATCCAAATATTTGTTTCCACTTAAAAACCACCTTCTGCCCACTTCAGAACCGAGGCTGCTGTTGATGCTTCAAAAATGTTTTTTCCAGGGACCTCATGAGGACCACTACCTCTGTCATGGCCCCCCTCACGTCACCCTGTGCTCAGCCTGAACGATCCTGGTCTTGAGTAGCATTTCTCTCTGCCGTGTCCTCTTTTACAACAGCAAATTATGCCTCTGGCATTTCCTTCCTCTCTCTTTCTGCCCAGGCGCACACAAATGCTCCACTGAGCATTCTAACTACTTCGTTGCTTCATGGCTTGGCCCCCTTTCCTTCTCCAACAGTGGAGTCCTGCTACTTACAAGAATTGAATTCCTTTCTTCTTTCCTTTGAATTTTTTCCCTCTGCTTTCTGGCCAAAATGTGCATTCGTCCAACACCACCCTTTAAACATTTTTTTTCAACGTTTTATTTATTTTTGGGACAGAGAGAGACAGAGCATGAACGGGCGAGGGGCAGAGAGAGAGGGAGACACAGAATCGGAAACAGGCTCCAGGCTCCGAGCCATCAGCCCAGAGCCCAACACGGGGCTCGAACTCACGGACCGCGAGATCGTGACCTGGCTGAAGTCCGATGCTTAACCGACTGCGCCACCCAGGCGTCCCCAACACCACCCTTTAAATGTTATCTCCTAGGGTTTCCCACTCTGAGAGATAGGAAATTAATAATTTCTGGGACTGCGGGACGCCTCTAACACAACAAATCTTGTCCATGATCATTTCCTAAATTAAATCAATCCACCTGGGAGGGTGTAACCTATCAGTCTGTATCTGGCCCAGGCTAGATTTAATCTATCCTTGTTCTGCTTAGATTCCCTTCAGTATGTGCTGTGGTATGTAGGATTCAAAAACAGTCCTCACATATCCCACCTAATCCCGGGGACTATGGACGTGATATCACACTGGTGATAAATGTTGCACTACACGGCAAAGGCTTTCTGAAGATATAATTAATGTTACTCATCAGTTGACAATGAGTTAATCAAAATAAAGATGATCTGTACTATCATGTGATTAGTCTAATAGCTTAAAGGCAGAGAGTTAGCTCTGGTTGGTGGCCGTAGAGTCCTAAATCCAGAAATACACCGAGCGTGTTTTCTACCGGTTTAGAGGATAGCTACCAGCCCACCTGTAATAGCCATGTCGCCGTGAAATTGATGCAAAAGTTCAGTTTAGCGTATTCCGTTGATTTTTCTCGTCTGTCCACGTTTTTTGCCTCGCTTACGTGTCTCTCCCAGTCTTCAGGGAATGTTTCCTGGTGTGAATTCTTTACGTGGTCGCCCTCAGTAATTCCCAGCAGGCTGCCACATTCATTCCAGGCTGCCTTCCTAGATCTTGCCTCTTTCCCTGTGTTCTATTTCTTTGTACACCTGTCACATTTTCTGGATCTAATTCAACTAAAATGGCTTCTTTTCTAATGCCCTCTTTTACAGCAATTACACCTTGATGAAGCCACTTCTACCTTTCATATCTGCTTATCACAGCCCTTAATAACTCATTTCCCTTTCGTATCTGCCTGAATGTTCCTCCAAGATGTTAACATTTTTCCTAAGGAGCTGTCTTTCTGCTTTAACATGGTCTTCCTGTGCTTGAGTTCCGTTCTTCTGTTGCTCCTTTTGAGATGGCGAGACGAAAGAATACTAGTTAAAATATTCAACTTCCGGGGCGCCTGGGTGGCGCAGTCGGTTAAGCGTCCGACTTCAGCCAGGTCACGATCTCGCGGTCCGTGAGTTCGAGCCCCGCGTCAGGCTCTGGGCTGATGGCTCGGAGCCTGGAGCCTGTTTCCGATTCTGTGTCTCCCTCTCTCTCTGCCCCTCCCCCGTTCATGCTCTGTCTCTCTCTGTCCCAAAAATAAATAAAAAACATTGAAAAAAAAATTAAAAAAATAAATAAATAAATAAAATATTCAACTTCCTTCTCGGTTTCCTAAATAAAATTATTTCTAAACGCCACATATTCCAGGCACAGGCAGTGTTTTCAATTGCCTTCCTAAGCTCTGGATTTTTAACAATTCTCTCTAATGGAGGAACTAATTTTTCTTTATAAAAAGGGTCTCCTTTCGTTCTACCCATTTACTAATAAAGCCTATCACCGTTCTGTGCATAAAGCCAAGGTTTTGATCTTGAGAAACTAAAGCCACGGTCAGAACCTCAAAAGGAACAAACCTGAGACCACATGGTAGAGAGCAACCCTCAAGAACCTGTCCACAAGCTCATGTTTACAAGAGATTAGAGGACTCTGGGTTCCTCCTTTTAGCCTCCATAGAGCAAAGAGAATTTAGGGCAGCAAGCTTAGCACTGCTGCTTAGGCCTGGCAATAGCATTTTCAAGTGGAAGTTTTACGCATTAGAGTCTATAATCTACATAGAATATAACTAACTGCCTTTGCAGTTTAACGTGGCCACTTACAGACCGACACTGGGCTATGGACCTCAGGAAAAGCAGAATATAGAAGGCCTCGTACAGCCCTCTCTTTCTCAAACGAGAAAATGCAGGACTGGAGAAATAAAGCAATTTGATGTCACCCAACACCTCCGGCGTGGAACGTAGACTCAAACCCATTCTCCCAAGCACCATGAAAGGAACAGTCTAGGACATGTGGTACCAGGAAGTCGCATCTGCAGGAGTACATCCAGTGGCGGCCACCTCCACAGGGTTATTGACAACCACTGTGACCCAGAAGAGAGAAGTCAGAGGAGTGAGGGAAAGGGTGGAAAATACGTCATGTGAGAAGTGGAAGGAAGCTGTGGTGGAAACATTCTCCCGCTGGTGTCAGATGACCTGTTTTCAAGACACAGATTCAGTCACGTGTGGTGGCTATCATGCTAGACAGGTCCCCTGGTCCTCCTGACCTCTTCCGTTCTCTTCTCCATAAATTGGAGATGACAAGAACATTGCCGTCCTTGTCATAGAATTGCGGTGAGACTATATGTGATGATGGACCAGGATGATTTATGTAAAGCTGATGCACGTAGCTATTATTTTCTTTTACTAAAAGATAATCGAGGGGCACCTGGGTGGCTCAGTCCGTTAAGTGTCCAACTCTCGGCCTCAGCTCAGGTCAAGATCTCACAGCTCGGTGCTGACAGCACAGAACTCGCTTAGGATTTTCTCTCTCCCTCTCTCTCTCCCTCTCTGCCCCTCCTCTGCTCATGCCTGCTCTCTCTGTCTCTCTCCCCCTCAAAATAAATAAATGGGCGTTATTCTAAAAAGGTAACGGAGCAAAGAATGTTTCGCAAAGGCAAAATGAGGCTGAGTTGAGGGATATTTGAGGTACTGTCCTTTATGACAAAAATAAATAAAATAAAATAAAACTTGCTAATCATCTGTTTCTTGGACCATTTTCTACGTCCTCCTTCTTTTCTCTTTCCACACTACCAATCTATACATTCTAGAACACAGCACAGCTTGGAGGGCAGATAAAGGAGACAGACCATGAGCTGGGATCAAACTTGAGTCTTCCTGGCTGCCTCAAAACACAGTTCACTTTCCACCACCAGGGCAAAGAGCAAAGTGGTCGGGGCTATGGGCTCTGGAATCGAGCTTCTTGAGTTCACACCTGGCTCTGCCCCTGGGAGCTCCGTGATGCAGGCAAGATAATGAATCTCGCTGTGTCTCCTTCTCATTTGTAAAATGGAAATAATAACAGACCCGCTTTTTCAGGTCGTTATGTGAGAACACGTGAGATACAGCACGGAGGGTGCTTGGAACGCATGGCAAAAACCCCACTCTTGTTGCCGAACTGTTTGTCAGAAGGGAGATTGGAGCAGGTGGCGTTCTGTTTCCCTGCCAACCTTCAGAGCCGAAGTAAACTTTTCTCTCCCCTTTCCGTATGTACTTTACCAGGCAAAGTCCTCCTGGAAGCATCTTAGAGCTCAGCCCAGCACCTCGGTCAACACTGATTTTGATCATAGCAAAAGGAATTTGGAAAAAAACATCAAGGTTCTAGGTACAAAAACTGACTTTTTAAAAATACGTATGCTAAAGGCAGTTCCGAGAATTTGCTGGTATATTTCATATATTTAGGGATGGTCAAACCTCTTATTTAAACCGATCGCACATTTATTGCACTGTCCAAACAGGTCTAGGTGCCCGGAAGCCTGGACAGAGGCATGCCAGACAGCATGTTATCACATTTTGGTGGAGATCAACCTCGCTCGGGGTGTAAGGAGAGGACGAGTCTGGACATGAAATTTTGACGGGGAACAAAAATGAGAGTGGTGATTTCTTTTCCAAGTTCCATGGGGATCAGATAAAGTGATGAGAAAAATTAGTGTTTCCCCTGAGCCACACGCTACTCAATATTAACATGGCTTCAACTTAATTAGCGGTAACTTCCTTTTTAAGATGCTAAGTAATTTTATTATTAAAGGCAATAATCACAGCAATGGAGAGATGCAGGGTGGCCACTCTAACAGAGAATTGTTGAAAAGTTACGTCCGTTTGGAAGGTAATAAGGTAATATATAAAATACATATAGTCATAATATTTATGGCCCTCCCTAAATCCTATTTCTAAATAAATAATTAAGCATGTGAAGATGTATCAGCGTGTACGATCAAAATGGCCTTGGATGTGACTGCCAAAAACCAGTGGGAAAAGAAATGGTCAGAAACGCAAGACCAGCGAAATAAACGAAGGCATATCAATGCGATGGAAAGCCAAGTAGCTATTAGATGGATGATCTAGGAAAAACTAATGATACAAGAAATCATTACAGGCCCTTGTTCAGCAAAATGAGTAGGTTATTAAGGAGCGTGAGCTGCATAACCATGATGGCATACATTCATTTACACAGAGAAAATAGAAGCCTGGAAGGACGGACGCACAGCTAAGTGGACACAGAGGTCGTCAGAGGGAAGTGGGATTCAGACTGTTACGTTCTTTCTCATGCTTGCATGCGCTGTCCAAATTATTTCAAATAGATTTCATGAGTACCACTTCACAAGAAGCAAAAAAAAAAAAAATCAATAAACCATTTTTTAACGTTTTTTTTTTTCCTAATTCATTTTTGAGAGACAGAGAGAGACAGAGCATGAGCAAGGGAGGGGCAGAGCGAGAGGGAGATACAGAATCCGCAGCAGGTTCCAGGCTCTGTGCTGACAGCACAGAGCCCGACGCAGGGCTCGAACTCACAAGTGGTGAGATCATGACCTGAGCCGAAGTCGGATGCCCAACCGACTGAGCCACCCAGGCACCCCAAAAAGGAAATTTATTAAAGCGCATACACACACCCTTGTCTCTTGGGATCTGATACTCGGCGATTACACAGCACAACCCATAAACCTACACATCAGCTCCCGTGTCTAACACGGCTCAGGCCTCAAGGGAACGTTTCTCTTACCGTATATTCTTGAAATGAACAATGGCCAAGTGCAAATGTTAGGAAGATGTGTGAACGGAGGCAGATGCAACTTTGCAAGAAGGACCTGAGAGGCGAAAGCGTTCAGGAAGGCAAAAGAAAAAATAAGCAACTCAATGTTGCCCTCACGAACGCAATAGTCCTTGGTTATCAGTTTCCTTGGGCATCAGTTTCCCAGGAAAGCCAAACCTCCCTTTTGAGGGAATCTCTTTGTCCTCCAATTTATGGTTTTAGAGGTACTCAGAATTAGCCGAGGATTCAGAATCGTGGCACACATCAGCCGAGAAACACCTTGCGATATTAAACAGTGCACCTCTCTGCTTAAAATTGTATATTCTTAAGCTTAGATGTAACAGAGTGCAGTGTTAGCCTAATACTTTGGCAACTCGACGGGCACTGAAAGCAAGAAATGTGAATATTCTATTTTCATACCCATGTATAAAAGAATGTAATCACATTAAAAATGTTTTCATTAAAAATCACTTTAAAAATTAAAGTTAATAATTTTACTTGAATAATTTTGCCAAAAAGTTTCGATACTAATCAATTTTCATTATATTTTCCATTTTAACCTAATTTTTTTTAATGTTTTAATTTTTCTTTGAGAGAGAGAGAGAGAGAGAGAGAGAGAGCCTGAGTGGGAGAGAGGGGCAGAAGGAGAGACAGCCCCAAGCAGGCTCCACAGTCAGTGCAGAGCCCAATGCAAGACTCAGTCCCACGACCCTGGGGTCATGACCTCAGCCGAGATCAAGGGTCAGATGCCGAACCGACTGAGCCACCCAGACTCCCCTCCATTTTAATTATTAAAAGCAATAAGGAATATTTTATTTAAAAAAAAACACATTTCAGAAACATATGCAAAATAATTTTAACTTCTCAAATGTTTTCAGCTTATGGAAATGTAATTTACATTTTAGCTTGCATTTAGCCTACGTTTCATGGAAATATACTCTAATTTTGTATACTTTGAATAGAACTCTATTTTACACTTTAATCTTATAAAGCATTTTTGTCAACAGAACACAAATGACATGAAAAGTTTTATTATAGAAACATAAAGAAATGAAGTCAAAGGAAATAAATTTTATGGACTAAACATACACTTACTTATACATTAGGAATCTGAACATTGATGATCAATCAGCAGGCTACCTAGACGAGAGCAGTCAGAATCGAATTCAGTTGCTGGCTGATACTTTGCTGACTTCCTCTCTTTGTTCTAGACCCATTCCTTGGGGCCATGGAAAAGATACCTATGCTTCACCGTCCCTGACTGGCCCTCTAATGTTTGCACAAAGCGACTGTGAGCCTCTGAATCTTCTCTTCCTCAGGTCTGATTCAGGCTACACATATACTCTCCCCCCAACGTCTGTTCTGTCATTTTACTGCTATTTACAGTGAGAAGCCTTTCGGCAGCACCTGCTATGCCCTGGGCATTGTGCTAGGCCCTGAACATCCAGAAATGAAAATTCATTGCTCTTGCTATAAAGACATCAGATTCCAGCAAAGAAAATCTTGGGCGACCTCCTTTGCTTTTTGATAGCTATTTCTTTTAAACGAAAAGGCATATCCTGGCATAAGAACACCCTAGATATTTCCCTCCTGTTCGTTCCGTTATTAAGCAGCCTTTAACAAAATCTTGCTAAACTGTTAACAATCTTGTCGTTACAGAATACGTCAGTGGTATGTCAGGGGCCTGGGGATGCTCAGAAGGACAAAACAGTGTCCTGTTCTTAAGAAGTTCCCAGAGGGGCGCCTGGGTGGCTCAGTCGGTTAAGCCTCCGACTTCGGCTCAGGTCACGATCACACCTGAGATCGTTAGGGTGAGTTCAAGCCCCGCATCGGGCTCTGGGCTGATGGCTCGGAGCCTGGAGCCTGCTTCCGATTCTGTGTCTCCCTCTCTCTCTGCCCCTCCCCCGTTCATGCTCTGTCTCTCTCTGTCCCAAAAATAAATAAACGTTGAAAAAAAAAAATTAAAAAAGAAGCGCCTCTTCGATGCTGTTCAGGCACATGAAACTCAGGCTAAATGAATGTACTATTTTCTACCCTAACACGTTTCTCCCCTGTATATCCCATCTTAGTGAAGGAAGATGCCATCAACCTGGATGCCAGGATGATTTGAGTCCCTTACATGTACTCAATCACCAACTATCAATTAAAAAAATTTTTTTAATATTGAAATACAGTTAACATACAATGCTGTGTCAGTTTCAGGCATACGACATATTGATCTGACAACTCTAGACATTACCCAAGGCTTGCCACAATAAGCACAGTCACCATGCAACATTATTACAATATTATCGGCTGTATTCCTCATACCGTACTTTCCATCTCTGTGACTTATTTATTTTACAACTGGAAGTCTGCATCTCTTAATCCCCTTGATCTCTTTTGCCCACCCCCACCCCCTCTCTGGCGGTAGCTATCAATTTCTACTCTTAAAAATGTCAGCTCTCCGGGGCGCCTGTGTGGCTCAGTCGGTTGAAAGTCCAACGTCCAACTTCAGCCGCAGGTCACGATCTCACGGTTCACAAGTTCCAGCCCCGCATCCCGCTTGCTGCTGTCAGCGTGGAGCCCGCTTCAGATCTTCTATCCCCCGCCCCTCTCTGTGCCTCAAAGATAAAGCTTAAAAAAATATGAGCTCTCCATTTACTGCTACTGTCTTTGCTCAGACCACCATCTCCTGTCCCGCGGAGTAACTCACTGGTCCGCTGAACTGTTCTCCCCGTGTGGAGCTGCTTTGCTGCCCTTCCAAAGGATCCACCATGGGTGGCTAAAGCCACCTCTCAAAAATGTAAATGTGACTGTGTCGCCCTGTTGATTAAAGCTCCTTAATGACGGCCATTGCCCTGTGGCACGAAAGAACAGTGTTGGGAAATAATAAGAAATTGGCTACCGCAGGAGTCTAAAGTTCATCAGGAGGATAGTCAAGTCCATGCGAACAGCTAAGCACAAACTGAGCTGGGAAAGGAGGCTGTCACTGGAACGTTAATCCCCAAGGGCACGAAAACAGGACTGAAATAAATCCACACAGATGCCAGTTAGCTCAAATTTTCACCCAGAACCTGTAGAATTGGAGAAAATTACATTGGTTCCACTCCCACCCATGAAATAGTGTTCAAGAGTAGAAATAAGGGAAAGAAAACCACCTCTTACTGAGAGCCCACGTCAGGACCCCTGGCTTCTGGCCCCAACTTTCATTGGTTCTGTGCCTCAAGGCAACTTGTTCTCTTCTTCTGAAGCAATCCAGTCCAAAATATCATGCAAGCCGTGTCTGTAATTTAAAACTTTCTAGCAGCCACGTGGCAAAAGAAAAAAGAAACAGGTGAAATTCATTTTAAATATATGTCGTTTAACCCGATACATCCGCAGTACGATGATTCAGCGATCGGTTCATAATTATTAATGAGAAATTTTGCATTTGTTTTCTCACTAGGTATTTGAAACCTGGAGTGCAGGTTATGCTTTCCGTGCACGTCAGCCCAGGCTGCGGTTTGGCTCAACGCTAGCCTCCGCTTCCCTCCCCATAAAAAATAAAAGTGGGTGTATTCCGTGAATTCTAGGCTTCTTCCTAGAGTCAGTGACATTCCTTAGCCACATGGAGGCTGACCCATAAGCTTTCCCCAACCGCACGGACATGTTGCTTAGATTAAGCTTCCCTCTGCTTCTTCAATTCTAGTTCAGCAAAGTACAACAAGACACTCTGGAATCAGACATCACACTGTCCTTCAAAATCGTTGGTCCACAGGCACCCACTCCTGAGTCTCAATCCAAGGGTCTCCCCCAGATTCTGCTACAATAGAATCCTGTAGATCTTTCTACTCTTAATGAAGACTCTACGGTGCTCATCGAGAGCTCCCAGAAGGGTCCTTGGGATGCTGATAAAGAAGGAAAACTATTTCCAGGGGAAAGGCACATAGACAGGGTGTAAGGGGAAGCACCTCTGGGCAGAAGCACTGACTCCAGAAGCTGGGCCGCTCAGTGGACAGAACGCGGGCTTGGGTTTAGGCAGACGCGGGTTCAGACCATGGTCCCCGATGGGTGAGGCTGGGCCAAGTACCGAGCCACTCACTCTCCCTGCCATCTGTAAAATCAGTCTAGAGATAGCTCTTCACAGAGTCACGGAGAGGTTACAGGTGGTGACAGACCTGACGGGCAGCTGGCAATGGCCAGGTCGCCAGACACGCCCCATCAGCAAGTCAAAGGGTTACGTTTGTGGTTTGATTACCGTGATCTATCTCCCCGTGCCCGAAGTCAGGGGGGCTCACAGAGTGTCCCTGATGGTCGGCTCGGCACCACAGGGAGGGAACTGGGGATTCCAGAGCCAGTAGTAGGCTACATTAGCTCGTCTTTAAGAAAGCCTCAGGAATACCAGCTTCTGCCCACCCACCCCTGCCACCGCCCCCCTTTCCTGCCCCATGGCTTCTACCTCCGCTGGGAGGGGCTGGGAAAACACGTCTCCCTGGAAAGAGGCATACGCTTACTAACTCCTGTCCTAGCCATCCCACTCTCCAAGGAGTGCCCAGCAGCCCCTTTGGGACCCCTTTCTCCGATGTAATTCATAAGTGCCCATTATTTTCTCCCTGGCCTTGCCCGAATTATCCTAATCCAGTCACCTGACCTACTCGGTTTGGAGAAGGGTTAAAGTGACCTTCTTGTTCCTCTTCAAAATGCTCTGAGTGTTCTTACAAAACGAAAGGCCAAATTCCAGAGGTACACGTCTTAATGGACCACAGAAGTTGAGGCCCTTTATAACCAGCCCTCCAATAAGCCAACTGCTCAAGCCCAGAGTCCTGGAACCTCAGCATCGGACGGAGACTTAGACATCACACTTCAGTCATCTCAAATAAAAAAGGATGAAATCAGAGAGTTAATCTCACCTGCCCGAGGCCACGCGGTGCGTCAGATGCAGAGCTGATGGTGGCGTCTTCTGTCTCCCGATCCTTCCTTCCGTCCGCTGCACCTCGCAGCTTCTCTACCTTACATCAGCATAGCAACAGCACAACACACAGATCCGTTTCAAATCCTGTGTGGATAAACCAGCGAAGCACTTCGTGCGTTCTGCTCCTTCATCAGAGTTGTAGGGATGTGTGTGGAGACAATGCATGCAATGGAGGCTGCATGAAATCCAGTTTTGATATTCCAATGGAAATACTCGCATAACTGAACACATTTTGAGACCCATCCAGTATCCCTGCAGGGAACCTCTTCTGGTAGTTGATTAGTGGATTGGCCTTCTGTTGCTGACATTTTTCTTTTTAAAAAAGCCACTGGAAAAAAAAAACAGACGTCTAAAGATGAAGGGGTTCCTGACCGCGCCACCCGCCTCGCCCCTGAATGTGCCACTTGCGCATGTGGATTATTTCGAGGTGAAGGCACTTGAGACCCTGTGGGCTCCAGAGAGACTTTTGGTCCCTCCCTTAACCACACAGAAGAATCTAAACTGGGGGTCTTTGTCCGCATAAGAATTACTAACGAGATAAATTCTGTCTGAGCGACCCATCTGTATGGTAGGACAGGCCTCTGATTACCAAACACCTGCTCTTCTGATCGCTGTGAAGAGACCACTTTTAGACAACAGACTTGAGCAATGGAAACTTGGTCAAGGCCGAAGGGGTCCCCTAGCCACTCCCTGGCTGAAAACAGCCCCCTTGGGCGACCCACCCCAAAATATCCAGAGGCCCTAACCAACCCACGGGCTTCTTCCAACCAGGCACAGTTGCCAAAATAGGGGAAAATTCTATTCATCGCCATACCTTCTCGTCTTCCCCCTTTAAAAACAGCCCCCAACCACTGCCTCATTGCAGATAGCCTTTCCTCTGTAGTCCTGCCCGCCTCTCCCTTGCAGTGAATTCAATATACTTCTGTCTCCTTTATTCTGCCTCAGGTGGATCCTTTCACGGGCTCCTGTCACCAGCTTTCACCCCACCGTCGCCCCACATTTGGGGACCCCCATCCAATCAGGAAAGACACGACATTTAGACACCACAATTTCCTTTTTAGTGCCAGATCCCTGCCCCCTTCCCCTTAGTTCAGAATGACATATAGACCCCATGTTGCCTGACTGTCTTTGGAATTTCCATGTCTGTGTGGATTCCCTGGACGTACATCTATTAAATTTGATTTTCTCCGGTCAGTCTGCCACCTGTCGATTTGATTCTGAGTCCAGGTAGAAAGACCTTTGAGGGGACAGGAATTCTTGCTCCCCAAAGAACACATGTATACTTCCTGTATACGTGGGAGGGCCCCAGGAAAACTGAGTAACTCCCCCAGATGGCCCAAGCTACTACCTTAAATATCATTTTCAGCTAAAGGCAACAGAAGATGTTTTGTGGGGGTGGAGGGGGGAGTGGTTTGGGAAGTCAGGGATGAGAGGCTATCAGGGAAAGTTTTTGTGCAGATTTAGGTCATTGCCATCCCCATGTTTCTAGAGATTTAGTGGTGCTTGGGTGGCTCAATTGGTTAAGCGTCCAACTCTTCATTTTGGCTCAGTTCATAATCTTACGGTTCGTGAGATTGACCCCTGAGTCGGGCTCTATGCGGATAGTGCAGCCTGCTTGGGATTCTCTCTCTCTCTCTCTCTCTCTCTCTCTCTCTCTCTCTCCCCCTCCCCCCACTTGAGCACTCTAAATAAATAAATAAATAAGTAAATAAATAAAGGAGAATAAACTTTTAAAAAGTTTCTAGAGATTTAGTCATGCCTCACTTTCTGATACACAGAGGGAGACACCCTGAGGAAAGAGATTTCTCTTACAAATGTAAATGTCTTACGAAAGAGGTGACTTCCACTCAGTATTCAGTTTTTCCCGTGGCTGCTGCTTCCTAAAAGTAACCAGGCTGAAAACAATCCTATGCCAAAGGAAGAGATGTATTTTGGGGTGGAAATAGGGCTAAAATGTTCTTGGAGGAAAGGACCATTGGTTAGAAGAACGGGACCAATGCCCCGTTGGTTAGAAGAATCTATTTTTTTTTCCTCATCTTTCTCTATAGGAAGATAAACAGGGAGAGGGACGTGAAAGGGGGCACAAGAGTGAAGGTCCATGGTCATCAGGGATGACAGTGAAGGCACTGGTGAGAGAATAACATCTATTATTAAAGGAAGTCTTGGACCCCACCAATTGCAGAAAAATCAAGGGGGAACACAGCTAATTTCGCCCATGTGATTTCGAGCTATATAAAAGAGGTGTTTTAAAAATACAGGCTTTCATTTAAAATGCAAAAGGATTCAAGATTTAGTGGAGATTAAAGTGATTTCTCGTACCGCAGCAGCCCTGAAAGGTGTTTATTTATAGACAATTATACACATCCACAGCAGAGCCAATAATAGCCTGTGAGAGAACATGTCCCACACGGGTCCGCTGGTTCCTGTGTGTTCCCTGCTCTTCTTCTAGGTTAGGTCTGTGTGCACGATGAGCGGACAGGTGGACACTAAGGTCTCCAGGCCCTCTCTGACCCACCCTTTCCTCCCTCGTAGCGGCCCTGACCCTTTCGGCTGGACACTGCCAGTCCCATGGACCCAGAAAAGAGCCACCGTCCAGAAACTGGGCAGCACCTTACCCTTTTTGACCCAAGGGCTAGGAAAGCAACTTGGAACTCCGTGGGACATAGAGCTAAAGAGACATCAGATAATGGTTACGATGATAGCTAGCTAACGTTTATTGACGACCTGTGTGGCAAATACTACATCACCTATTTGGGATTATGACAGCAAGCTGCCCCTTCTAGCTACCCTAGAAGGGGTAATCTAGGTCACCCTTTCTCCAGCCTGGGCCACTTCATCAACCTGGTCTCACTGTTTCTGCTTTCCACACACCCCACCCCCACCCCGCGGCCTGCCCTCCCCCCGTTTCCTGTCTCCAAACAGCCAGAAGCAGCCTTGCAAGCCATAAATAACATTGCATGAGAACCTTGTTTAAAATTCTCGATGGCTTCAGACTCCATTTGGGGGGGGGGGGGGAATGTCCTACCGCTCAGCCATTCCAAAAATTCCATGACTGTCCACGCCGGACATCTTTTTGTTCTTGAACCAGCTGCGCTCATCTCCAAGTCAGGGCAGCTGTTAATGCGCCTTCTGCATGGAGGGCGCTGCCCCTGGATCTTTCCATGGGAGCCCCGCCTTGCCATTCAGCTTCAGGGGGCTGTCCCCCATCACCTATCAGCCACCCCCCTCCCACTCCGCCTTTCCTTTTCTTGCTTCTTCGTATTTTGCTTCTTCGCAGCGTTGTGAAGTACCGTGTTACCAACACTTGTAACCACTGGAAATTCTCTTACTCATCGATTTGCTTTTTGTGTGTCCATTGACCGCCTCGTCACCACCACAATAGAAGTTCCACGAAGGCAAGGTCTTACGGGAGCCTCCGGAGGCCCGGAGCTCGCCTCAAAGTCCGAGTTGGTAGTTTCCGGGGCCCCTCTCGGAAGCAGATCCTCGGTGTCCTGTGCCTTCACTGTGCTCAGCTTCTCCCTCCCATCTTCTTGCCACAAAACAGTTTCGAATCCAATCTCAGAGGGTCATCTCAACAGAGGCCCAGTTTGGGGGAAGACCAGAGGCTACTACACATGCCCAGAAGGGATCTTTGTCCCTGGCACCCCGTGGGATGAACTGAGGGTTTGGCGACCGTCAGCGTACTGCCTCGCGGAAGAACCACAGCTGGACTTGCCTTTTTCCTCCTCGGACCTGGCCTGTGTCACCACCGACACCCCCACTGCAATGGCCTGGAGAAGCCGAGAGGGGTCTTAAAAAACTAAGAAGAAGGCCGATCCGGATGACCTAACAAAGTGAAAAAATAAAGAGAGAAGACACACAGACTGCCTGCTCTGAGTTACCCAAAGTCTCTTTCCTAAAAGGTACCGATTCTTACTCTCCGAGGATCTCTGCAAGGCAAGACCGCCAACGTAACCTTTTCCGCAGCCTGAAACCCGCCACTGAAATGTTGTAAGTAGGAACGTTCCTGCATCTCAAGACCGCCGTGATATATAATTGCCCTTTATAAACATTTTCCTCAGGGTGGGCAGACACAGGACTCAGACAGCTTCTTAGAGACACTTTGCTTCACCTTTTCTAGGTAATCTATGCCAGCACCCTAAGCACAGATGTAAAAAGTAATACAAATCCCCCAGATATGGGTTAGGAACCAACAGTGTTTACTTAGGCTCCTCCCGAGAGGCCACTAGCTGCTCTCTTAAAATAGATCAGAAATCTAGATCAGAAATCTCCAACCCGGCATCTCCCAACGTGTGTTTTACTAAGCACTGGAACCTTGAGATGTTCTAGGAAGGAAAGGGGGCTAGGGACATTTTTTTAAACAGCGAGAATGCTATATGTCTCATGAAGTTAGACAAGTTTCTTAGGGAAGGTCTTCTAGGGTCTCTAAGGTCCACTGGGAGTCTACACGGGGAAAAATTGGATGTAAGATCTGACGTTATCCATGGGACCATTTGTCATGGGACCCCTTGCGGGACTCGTGTTCTGTGGTATACTAATTTGGGAAATACTTGGCTAGTCTTACTTTACACAAGCAAGACACTTTGATGTGCAAACAGTTGCATGTGCCTGGTGTACAGAATTTTCTAGAGATTACTTTCATGGAAATTTTGCAGAAAGAAGAGGTAAATAGCAGAAGACAAGATCGCTTAGTGGAATGCACAAGGATTAGAGTCCTAGCTACACAGCCAGTAGATGTGTGGCTCAGAGAGAGCTGGTGTCATACCTGGGAGAAGGCTCAGGTCAACCCAGCGCAAAAGGACAACGATCTGCTATCTCCCGCTGGGGAAGAGCAGCGGTGCATGAGACCAGCCATCAAACTTCAGCCCTTCAGCACGTAGGAGAACACGTCCAAGCTGCTGCTCCTGCCCGCTGCCATCTGCCCGCGCCTTTTCCAAGTGCTTGGTTCTCTTGGCCAAAAGTTTATAATGATTGATTTCTAGAAGAATCCCGTGTCCCTCCTCATGTCAAAGGGACCACCCCTGCGGATGTTGATTCATTCCACAACACTTGTTAAGACCCTGCAAAGTGGAAGCATTTTACTTGCCGTGTAAATATCACCAGCCTAGACAGACGTTAAGGGCACCGTTCTGGGCTTCTGACACTTGCAGCTTACCCAGCATCTCTCACTGATTCCAGCCCATCTCCTGAGGTTTTCCTTGCACCTGACTTCTGGGGAAAAGACAGTACCCATCATGCACACCGTTCCTTCAGAACTTTCTTCTGTAACAATGTGTGCATCCCATCATCATTACGTCCATCAGGGCCGTGCACGCTGCCGGGTTCTCTAACAGGTACCGAGAACACACGGATTAGATGAGCAAGACACAGGCCCTGCCTTCAAGGCCTTCACCGCTGAGCAAACAGGCCTGGCTCACCTCCAGGTGGATGACGCGAACATGCTTCTGGCTGATGAAAAAACAAACAAGCAGGCATTCATCTTAAACTGAAAGTTAGAAACCCTGCTTGGCCATTTCCCATCTGGGGAACTATGAAGAATCCCACTAGACCCTCTGTAACTTAGTCACTACCTATTTAGGAATGACCCACCTGGTCTGTCTTGCCAGTTTTTAATTAAACAATGGACATTTATATAACATGTAACAGTATGTAAGGGCTTTTAACATACATATATATATTTTTTTAATTTTTTAATGTTTATTTATTTTTGAGAGAGAGAGAGAGACAGAGCACGGGCAGGGGAGGGGCAGAGAGAGAGGGAGACACAGAATCCGAAGCAGGCTCCAGGCTCCGAGCCATCAGCACAGAGCCCGATGTGGGGCTCGAATCCACAAACCGTGAGATCCTGACCTAAGCCGAAGTCACCTTAACCAGCTGAGCCAACCAGGTGCCCCTAATACATATTTTTAATCTTCCCAATCACTTAATAAGTGCTATCACCAGTATTATTAGATATCAATACTTATAAGTATTATTATTGTCACCTGAGTGTTTGGTGTTAGCATTAGGTTTGTAAGTGAGAAGGATCATCTTTAGCAGGGGTGATCATGTACCTAACAACCCTGCCATAAAGCCAACGAAGCTTGCAGCCTCATACAACTATTAAAAGTACTGGGGCACCTGGGTGGCTCAGTCGGTTAAGCGGCCGACTTCAGCTCAGGTCACGATCTCGCGGTCCGTGGGTTCGAGCCCCGCGTCGGGCTCTGGGCTGATGGCTCAGAGCCTGGAGCCTGTTTCCGATTCTGTGTCTCCCTCTCTCTCTGCCCCTCCCCCGTTCATGCTCTGTCTCTCTCTGTCTCAAAAAAAAATAAATAAACTTTAAAAAAAAATTTTTTTTTTTAAATAAAGTATTTATCTGAGGGGCACCTGGGTAACTCAGGTAGGCATCTGCCTCTTGGTTTTGGCTCAGGTCACGATCTCAACGGTTTGTGAGTTCGAGCCCCGCTGACGGATTCTGCTTGGGATTCTGTCTCTCCCTCTCTCTCTGCCCCTCCCACATTTGCGATCTCTCTCTCAAAACAAATAAAACTCAGCTCAAAAACAAATAAAAAATTCAAAGTGCTTCTTGGAAAATTTTTTTTAAAAAGGACTTTTATTTTGAGGAGAGCTGACACCCAGTGTCGCATTCGCTTCGGGTGCAGAACGCAGGGGTGAGACAGGTTTGTACCTTACGCGGTGCTCACACGTGTGACTACCATTTGCCACCCTGCAAACACGACTGGGAGACCACTGACCATATTCCTTACCCCGTGCCTTCTATTCCCTCGACTTACTTATTCTGTAACTAAAAGCCTGCCCTTCCCTCTCCTCTTAACCCATGTGGCCCAACCTCCACCCCCTCGCCTCTGGCAACCGTTCGTTCTCTGTATCTGTAGGTCTGATTCCGATCGGGGTTCATTCATTCGGTTTTTTAGGTTCCACATGTACGCACGCCGACGTTTATTCCGGCCTCATTTTCAATAGCTGAAATACGGAAAAAGGACTCACGCTTAAGCTCAAAGGTTATCTGGGTTTGGATGGTAGCCTTTAGGATCACGATGTCATCGGCCCGGATCCAAGGCTCGGGACACCACGCGGGACTTCCGAGGTCACCCAGCCGCTAAGTGGACCAGCTGTGAGCGAATGCAGGGCTGTCGTGTTCTAAGTGCCATCGTCGTGGAACCATCACAAGCGGGCCCGACCCTTTGCGGCGATGAAGACGTCAAGGAGCAAGAAGGCGCTCTGTGATCTGCGAGGCGGCGTGCGTCGCTCGGGCAACGTGCTCCGGTCCATAATCTGCCCCCTGTCCTGTCCTTCCCCAGCCCGGGGGTTGGGGAATAAGTCGTAGAAGAGACAGCCCGGCATAGGCTGAGAAGCCACAAGAGGCGTGACCAGGAAGGAAGACACTTTCTTACACGCAGGCAGAGCACCGTCCCTTCAGCAAAGAAGAGCTGAGACTCAGGCTGAACGACAGTTGTCTGCCACGGAGCAGAGGGGACAGAGCAGAGGCTCAGTGCTTCCTGGCGGGAGCGCAGGCCCTGCGTTCATAAGGCGCAGTGGGGCGTGGAACCTGTATGAAGAAGAGACGGAAACGTGGCACTTGACCCAAGAGAGATGAACCCAGGCCAAACACAAGCCCTCCCCTGCTGGAAAGTGTCCCCTGAGGAGGCCCAGACAGAACGGGGCCCTGTCACAGCAAGGGCAGAGAGGGAGGGTGGCTGGGGGCCATTTCTTTCTCTGACCCTAACAAACACTCTGTCGCTTTTCATTTTTGTCCAGTTTTACCGAGAAGTAATGGACACCCATCGCCGTATAGGTTTAAGGTAGGAGCGTGATGGTTTGACGCACATATATTGCGAGACAATTGCCACAGTGAGTTTAGTTAGCACCCGTCACCTCGGAGCCCCAGGGCTGCTCACTTGGGTGAGCGTCCGACTCTTGATTTCGGCTCAGGTCATGATCCCAGGGCTTTGGGATCGATCCCCGCGTCGCACACTCCACGCCCAGCTCTAGATTCCTTCTCTCTCTCTCTCTCTCCCCCCCTACCCTCTCCCCTGCTTGTGCTCTCTCTCTCTCTCTCTCTAAAATTAAAAAAAAAATGGTTTTAAAAAACAAAACAAGCAACCACCACCTCGTGGACACAACATCAACAAGAAATATTCCTCTTGGGGTGACAGCTCTCAGCATCTACTCTGTTAACAACTTCCCAGTTTGCCACCCAGCAGCGTGAACCATGTGAATCATCTTTCTCGTGTTGTACTTTACATCCCTAGTCCTATTTACCTTCCGACTGGGTGCAGCATTTCAGCTGATGTCAAGGAAGAGAAAACGTGTTACAATTGGAGCATTTTGCGTTCGGGCAGGTGATCCTGTCGCTTCACAAATATCTGTGGACTTCCCACTGCGTTTCTAGACACAGATGCAGGCAGGTCCATTCGCAACACAGAGAAAGATCTCTGCCCTAAGAGGAGCTTCAGTTAGATGAGGGGAAATATACAATTAACAATGACCTACAACAGACCAGTACAGCCTCCAACTTGTTAGAAAGAAGCAGGTGATATTTGCCCAAAAAGAATAACTAAAGCAGTTAAGGAGGAGAGGGAGTACTCGGGCAGGGGAATGTGGCATCAGATTTGGCGGTCACGTTAGGTTTCATTGAGAAGGTGACATCTGAGCAAAGGCTTTAAAAAGTGGGAAAATGAGCCAAAAGACTACGTGGAAAAGAGGATGCCAGGCAGAGGGAACATCTCGTGCAAGGGCCCCGTGGCTGCCACATGTCTGAGATATTCAAGCAACAGGGAGGAGGCCGGTGAAGTTAGATCAGAGAGAGCAGGGGCACGGGGGAGAGGGGGCAGGAGGGTCAGAGGAGAAACGAGGGGCCTTTGCTTTTTTTTATTTGTTTTTTTTAATTAAAAATTTTTTTTAAGTTTATTTATTTTTGAGAGACAGAGAGAGCAGGGGAGGGGCAGAAAGTGAGGGAGAGAGAGAATTCCAGGCAGGCTCCACACTCTCAAAGTGGAGCCCAACGTGGGGCTTAAACTCATAAACCATGAGATCATGGCCTGAGCTGAAATCCAAAGTCAGATGTTTGACTGACTGAGCCACCCAGGCATCCCCGGGAGAGGCCTTTTCAGGCAGGGCCTTCTCGGCCGTTGCAAAGGCTTTGGCTTTTACTCTGAGGGACAATGGAGAGCCATTGCAGAGTTTTGAGAAACGATGTGATCTGACTGAAGGTTTTGAAGGACCACACTGTTTTCTCTGTTTTGTGGGGCCACACACACACACACACACACACACACACACACAGAAGTGGGGAGACTTGCACAGAGGTTATTGCAACACCTGAGGCCAGAGAGTGTGGTGGCTTGGGCCATGGTGACAGCAGTGGAGTCAGAAAGAATGGTGGAAGTCTGGTTGTATATGGAAGGTGGACATGAGGTTTGCTCATGTATAAAATGTGATGTGTGAAAGAAAGGAGCCAAAGAAGGTCCCAAGGACTCGGCCTGAACAGTAGAAGGGATGGAGTGGTCAACAAATAATGTAGGTAAGAATGTGCGTGGGATAGGGGCGCCTGGGTGGCTCATCAGGTTGAGCATCCGACCTCGGCTCAGGTCATGATCTTACAGCTCGTGAGTTCGAGCCCCACCTCAGGCTCTGTGCTGACAGCTTGGAGCCTGGAGCCTGCTTCGGATTCTGTGTCTCCCTCTCTCTCTGCTCCTAACCCACTCGCATTCTGTCTCTGTCTCTCTCAAAAATAAATAAACACTAAAAAAAAAAAAAAAGAAAAGAAAAGAATGTGTGTGGGATGGCTTGGGGGAGATCGGAAGATCGATTTTAGACACGTTTTGAGATTAATCTTAGATGTTCAAGTAGAGATCTCAAGTAGTCCGTTGTTTCTATGAGCTTAGGGTTTGAGGGAAGTTTCTGGAACAGAACCATAAATTTTCTTTGCTTGCTGGCTTCATTCATTCCTCCTCACAACCCTTCAAGGTAGGTTGTATTCCCTCTGCTTCGTTCCAAAGTGGTCGTGGTTTAGCCAAGATCACACAAGTAAGGAGAAATTAAATGGGCATTTGATTTCATGGCTGCCTCCCCAAAGCCCATGACTTTGCAAGCTTAGCATTCAAGAGAAATTAGTTCCCTTTTCCTGCTCCCTTTGTTTCTTTTGGTTTTACCCCTGTGACTCCATTTATGTTCAATTCAATACAGAATCGTAGAGGGGTAGACCTAGAAAGGGCTGTGTAGATCCTGCCTCCCTCCTAACAACCTGGTCAGGACAGACAACCATCAGGAGACCCTTGAAAGTACTGAACCCAAAATGAGGACTTAGGAAAGATGAGCTGGAGGCAATAAGAGATGAAAACTCAAGGCAGAAAGGAAAGAATGACAAAGTAGGGCAGGGACAGGCAGGGACACTAAATGTGTCAATGGGATAGCCCTCACCCCATCAGACTCACCACTACCACCTTAAGACAGGTGAATTTAACCCTGTGTATGGCAATGAGTGCGTGATCTCAATGAGTGCATTTGTACACTGAGTGCATGTATCCCAGTGGTGCATCGCAAAAGTCCCTGTACACGCGTGTCCCCTGTTAGACTCCAAGCTCTTGGAAGACTAACGCCTTCTCTGTCTTATTCACCTTCGTAACTCCAGCAACCTGTCCGACGCTTGGCTTGGGGTACGTAGAAGATGGACACACGGTTGACTAAGATCCTAGATGGACAGGAATTTAGTCCCAGAGTTTCCTGAGGGCACTTTCTGGAAAGAAGAAAAATAATTTGAGTGAAAATCAAGCGTCTTGTTATTCTCCTTCAACATGACAAATAGCAGATTTCTGTGGACATATATTTGCATATCCTCTTAAATAGTCAGGGCGATTTACATACATTTGTATATTCCATTCAAAGAAACTTGCTGTCAGTATGTAAATTATTCAGCACATTGAGTTCTCTTTTTCTTCTTTCCATTTTCCTCATTTTCTCTGTTTCCTTTTCATACTTAAAAATTGTAAATCCTATGCAAATTCCCCCCATATTCTGATAGTGCCTTTCCGTGGCATATATGGCTTCAAATGAAATTATATAATTAATGTATGCATATGTATGTATGTGTACGCTTATGTTCTGAACTTCTGTTAAAGAAGCCACATCTCGGGGCGCCTGGGTGGCTCAGTCGGTTAAGCGTCCGACTTCGGCTCAGGTCATGATCTCGCGGTTCGTGAGTTCAAGCCCCGCATCAGGCTCTGGGCTGATGGCTCAGAGCCTGGAGCCTGTTTCCGATTCTGTGTCTCCCTCTCTCTCTGCCCCTCCCCCGTTCATGCTCTGTCTCCCTCTGTCTCAAAAATAAATAAACGTTAAAAAATAAAAAAATAAAAATAAATAAATAAAGAAGCCACATCTCTGTAATTTAGCGTAAAAAGCTGTTTTATTTTGTAGCCTACCTCCAGATCGAGCACAAAATTTTACAGATGAACTGAGAACTCTCAGTGAAGCTTTCCTGGCCCAGCACTGCCACTCACCAGCTATATAACCTGACAGAAGTCGTCAGATCTCTGTGACTCTCTATTTCCTTGTCAACAAATTGAAGAGGTTGGGGCTCTAAGATTCTTTCCAGGTGACAGATCTACCTGCAAACGTTCACTGCAGCTAGTGCCAGTCTCTGGGAGACACATACCAACTCAGGGACACACAGGACAGGAAGACCTGTTCACAACAAAAGAAGAACATGGGCCGATTGGAAGGGACTGATTGATTTGTAGAAAGAGAACTCCCTTTCAGAGCAGCACAGAAGAAGGGACGGAATAAAGACACAGGCGAGAAAGGCAAGAATTAGGCAAATCAATCGTCCTTCAAAACAACACCTTCCCAACTGGGGACTGTACTTGATTCTTTTTCTTCTTTTTCTTTTTTAGTTTTTCTTTTATTTATTTTTTTCCCAATGCTCCATTCCTGAGCTCACCAATCTCAAACTGCAGTCCCTTTCTTGGGAAATTTACACTGAGCAAACAGAAATGGTTTCATCTCCCAAAAAAGGCCACCTGCAAGAGAAATCTTTTCGGCGTTGATTTTGCCCTGTTCTCAGGGACCAGAATGTTGCACAAATTGTCCTGAACCTCAGAAGCCACTAAGTAGAGGTTGTGACCCTTACTTAGCAAGGTATCCCTTCAACAACACACAGCAGTGCCCGCCAAGCTCTTTATACTGATGTTAAAGGCAAATAATTTGCCCACCTATTCCTCCACTCCCCCAAGGCTGGCTGAGCTCTGCTGTATGTCAGTCACAGTCATCAATGTGGGGGACACAAATTATACCTAATGGAGTGGTCCTCAGCCCTATCAGATTCTCCAGTCCCATCTTGTTACAAGCAAATCCAACGACTCCTTTATTCCTTGCAAATAGAGTTTAAGTATATGATATGAACATGATACATATAATATTCATATATATCATTTCAAAGATCAATATAAGATCGACATAATTCTCCAAGTGTAGTAAAAAGGACAACTATGCTAAGGGACTTTGTTAGCTGCTTACCCCTACTTATGATGTAAAAGGGAGGATTTAAAAGAAGCAAGACAACTTTTAATTGATGGTTATGTACGCTTTTCCTCTCTGTATGACATTTTTTTAATGTTTATTTATTTATTTTGAGAGAGAGCGAGAGAGTGCGTGCAAGCTGGAGAAGGGCAGAGAGAGATTGAAAATCCCAAGCAGGATCCGCGCTGTCAGCATGGAGCCCCATGCGGGGCTCTACCCCATGAACCGCAGGATCATGACCTGAGCCGAAATCAAGAGTCGGACGCTCAATCGACGGAGCCACCCAGGCGCCCCTCAGTTTCCCATTTTAAAGAAAGAGCTGTGTGAATATCTGTGTTGTGGTCGAGAATGTCCATGTCCTAACCCCTGGAGACGGTGAATGTTTTATGCAATATGGCAGGGGGGATTACGGTTACAGATGTGATGAAGGCTGCTTATCAGCTGAATTCAAGATGGGCAATTATCCTAGATTATCCAAGCGGACCCCACGGAATCATAAGGATCCTTGTAAGGGAGGAGAGGGCGTATCAAAAGGATGTATCAGGAGAAACACCCAGTCAGCCATTGCCGGCTTTGCGGGTGGAAGCAGGTCATGAGTCAAGGAATCCAGGCAGCGTGTAGAAGCTGGGAAAGGCAAGGACGGGGATTCTCTCCCAGAGCCTCCAGAAGGGATACAACCCTGCCGACACCTTGACTTGGGCCCCGTGTGTCTCCTTTGAGACTCCTGACCTCCAGAACTATACGGTAATAAATCTATGTAGTCTGAAGCCAGCACGTCTGTGGCAATTATCTACTTTAGCAATGGGAAACTTACACGTACGCATTTTCATGTACCCACATAGAGAGGACCACAGTGAGCGTAACGGCTACAAATGCAGGCTACTCGCTCTGGGTGGTTCAAAGACCGCAGTGGGCATGGCCTGTGTGAGGAGCGATCATTCCAGTAGTTACGGCTGGTATGTGCACGACTTTTTCGCAGGCGGTCAGGATGGGGGCCAGCACTGACACCCGGGAGGCCCACCCAGTGAACACCAGCCACACTGCAGTGCTGCCATAGGGACGTGATTTTCAACACGGTGAACAAATCTTGGGAACATCAAGGAGATAAAAGAAATGCGTGGGAAACCACTTCATGTGTGGATGCGAGAGGAAGGCTACTGAATCGGGGCAAGATCAGGTTATTTTCCAAGGGGGTTATATCAGAGTCCTGAACAAACAGACGGCACATTCAAATGGGGTGAAAAGAGAATTTACAGAGGGCATATTTTTGAAAGTGTGAGCAGATTAAGGAAAAATGAAGGGATAGCCAAGCCCCCGTGAGCTAGTAACCACCCTCTGTCCGAGCGGCAAGGGAAAGAAGCAGTTACCAGGTCCCAGAGAAGGTAGCAGAAGCTGAAGGCAGCTGGAAAGAAAACTGCTGTGATCTTTGCTTAGAAAAAGGAGCCCCCGACCTGGCAGGAGGGACCCCCAGGAACATCGCACTCTCAGTCTCCTACTTCTCTGCATTTCCTGCTGATGTCCCCTCTGGTCAAACTCGACCAGATGTTGGAGGACAGAGCTCAGTTGATGGACTTGTTAGAAGTTAGCCTCCTGGGCCACAGTGCAGATAGAAATTCGATCTCTTGTGACAAACAGGACATATTCAAAGGAGGATTGAAGGTGGCCTCCGGAAATTAAAGAGAGCCTCTGGTCAACCACCAGTGAGAAGTTGAGGTCCTCAGTCCAACAACCCATAAGAAAATGGTTGCTGCCCACAGCCCCGTGAGCTTGGAAGCAGACCCCACCCCAGTCGAACCTCAGATGAAAACGTAGCCCTGTCTAACACCTCAACTGACCCTGAAGCGGGGAACCCAGCTAAGCTGTGCCCAGCCCTGAACCTATAGAAACCGTGAGCTAATAAACGTGTTATGACACTAAATTGGAAGTAATTTGGTTCATAGCAATGGAAAACGAATACACACCCACACATAGTTTGAAATCAGCTCACTGAAATCTGGTCTACACCCCATCTCTCAACCCTCGTGAGCTGCGCAGGTCCTGATGTGCTGTCTCCAGGACAGCTGCTGCTGTGGAGACTCCAATAATAGGAAAGAGAGAGGAAGGGAAAATACCACTTATTGTCTCAGGAACTAGAGATCCAGTGGTTAATAAGACACAACCCCTGCTGGGAGAGAGCTCGCTGGACAATCTCTCTGTTCATACCACTCCGTTTCAGGCCCTGTGCTAGGCACTGGGGACACAGCAGAAAACACGACTGATATGTGCCCTGCCCTTGTGTCACTTCCAACATCACAGAGAAACAGCCAGGTAAGGAGGCAGTAACGAAACAGACTGATAACTGTCTCAATGGGCCTACAGCAGGGTGCTGTGTAAGCACACAGTCACCCCGGAGAAAGCAGTGTTGCTGTTCCCATTTTATAGATGAAGAAGCTGAGACTTGGAAAGACTGTGTAGGTTTCCCGAGGTCTACACAATCAGCAAGGGCCAGAAATGAGTCCTTAACGCAGCTGGTCCAGCACCAAAGATCATGCTCTTTCGCAACCTTAGGCTACCCCCGATCGAAGGACCTCGTCGTGCACTTTTTTTTTTTTTAATTTTTTTTTTCAACGTTTATTTATTTTTGGTACAGAGAGAGACAGAGCATGAACGGGGGAGGGGCAGAGAGAGAGGGAGACACAGAATCGGAAACAGGCTCCAGGCTCTGAGCCATCAGCCCAGAGCCCGACGCGGGGCTCAAACTCCCGGACCGCGAGATCGTGACCTGGCTGAAGTCGGACGCTTAACCGACTGCGCCACCCAGGCGCCCCAACGCCGTGCACTTTTTGAAGTGTTGAGGTGGAAAGCCAGAGAGGGGGTGACGGATATCACCGGGAGTTGAGGTTCCTTAACAGACCCTGCCAGGCACTGGCTCTTGTCTCTTCTGCAGCTACTTGACCTTCATTCAGAGAGTTCTTGGAGGAGCAGGCTGGGATCCGATCCACGCTTTCACGTGGCCCAGGCTGTTGTGTGGAGAAAGGGCGGTAGGGCGGCATGAACATGAGTGGGGACACCCCTTAGGAAGCCACTGCAGGGGTCCAGGCTACAAACGATTGCCAGTCTCCCCCATTGCACAACCCCCAGGGAACACCCTCACCTGGGAGTCTGGACAATGGTTATTATCACTTTTAAAGAAAAAAAAAAAACCCAGGGGTGCCTGGTTGGCTCAGTTGGTTGAGCATCCAACTCTGGCTCAGGTCATGATCTCACAGTTCATAAGTTGGAGCCTCTCATCGGGCTCTGGGCTGACAGCCCGGAGCCTGGAGCCTGCTTCGGATTCTGTGTCTCCTTCTCCCTCTGCCCCTCCCCTGTTCACACTCTGTCTCTCTGTCTCTCAAAACTAAACATTAAAAAATTTAAAGAAAAAAAACAAAGAAATAGAAAACAGTATGGAGTTTTCTCAAAAAGTTAGAAATAGAAGTATTTTATGACCCAGCAAATACTACTACTAAGTATTTATCCAAAGTATACAAAAATGCTGATTCGAAGGGGTAAATGCTCCCCAATGTTTATAGCAGCACTATCAACCATAGCCAAACTATGGAAAGAGCCCAAATATCCATTGACCGATGAATGGATAAAGAAGATGTGGCATATATATACAATGGAATATTACTCAGCTGTCAAAAAAAAAACCCCAAAATCTTGCCATTTGCAATGACGTGAACGGAGCTAGAGTGTATTATGCTAAGCAAAATAAGTCAGTTACAGAAAGACAAATACCATATGATTTCACTCACATGTGGAATTTAAGAAATAAAACAGATGAACATATGGGAGGGAGAGAAAATAGAGAGAGAGAAACAAACCATAAGAGACTCTTAAAGACAGAGAACAAACTGAGGGTTGGTGGAGGGAGGTGGGGGGGGGGGAGATGGGCTAGATGGGTGATGGGCATTAAGGAGGGCACCTGTTGGGATGAGCCCTGGGTGTTGTAAGTAAGGGATGAATCGTCGAATTCTACTACTGAAACCAATAACGCACTGTGTGTTAACTATCTGGGATTTATATAAAGTTTTGAAAAGAAAAAAAAAAAAAGAGAATCCTAGGTTTTGGAGTTTAAGAATATATTCAAGGATCCATGTAGGACAGACAAAGCCAGGACTCCAGGAGGTATCTGTCTCCAAACTCAGGATTTGTCCTTCCTTCTGGTTGGAACTTTAAAGACTCATTTAAGTACATTCGTTATGAATTCCTGAAATATTCAATGTCCCCATTTTCCTGAAAACAAACTGAAGCACAGACTTCCCTACTGGATCACAAGAGAAGCGAGAGGACAGTTAGAGCAGTGTTTCTGTCTTCCATAGACACCTGGTCAGGGAATGACCTTGTCATTAAAGGTCCCTCCATTACCCATGGAAACACCTGTTGAGTGGGACTTTGAGAGCCTGGTTGTATCACATATAATTAGCGTCGTTAGATACAAAATTATTACCTGAACTTAGCCGGGTATTTGTTTGGCTTTGTTTTCCAGGATATCTAGGGCTCCTTCTTCGAGATACACAGCTGGAAGAAGTAATGCCAGAGACTCATCCTGGTGCTGGATTTAGTAATCTGTCAAGTACACAATCAAGAGAAACTTTTATTGAGTACCTGGTGCGAACTTAGCTCTGTGTTGGGTGCTGAAAGGACGTGGGAAGGAGGACAGGGTCAGGAGGAGGCAGCCCAGGAATTCGAGCCTGACTTTGGAACCAGCATCATCTGAACGATCTTGGGAAAGTCATCTAACCTCCTGGTCAACCTCTCGTGCAAGTCATTTACCTTCTTAGGCAAGTGATTTTAGCTCTGGGGTGAGTCATTTTGCTGACTGATCACAGGAGAGTCATTTAACCTCTGAGCCTTATTCTTCGTCTACCAAATTGGGATAATTATCCTTACTCTACAGTGTTGGTTGTTCTAGGACTGACTTGCATAATGTACATGAATTGGCGACACACGGCAGTCACTGAACACCTGTGCATTTTCTTCACCACTTCCCCATCCCCAAGTCCTTGGCTAAAAGGAAGCAGAGCCTGGTCAAGGACATAACATTCTCACAGGGAAAACAAGGGTCATGAGGAGCTACATTAAAAGCATTAGACGTGGGGCGCCTGGGTGGCGCAGTCGGTTAAGCGTCCGACTTCAGCCAGGTCACAATCTCGCGGTCCGTGAGTTCGAGCCCCGCGTCAGGCTCTGGGCTGATGGCTCAGAGCCTGGAGCCTGTTTCCGATTCTGTGTCTCCCTCTCTCTCTGCCCCTCCCCCGTTCATGCTCTGTCTCTCTCTGTCCCAAAAATAAATAAACGTTGAAAAAAAAAAAATTAAAAAAATAAAAAATAAAACTAAAAAAAGCATTAGACGTAATGGTTGACTTGGATCTGAATAACATTTGCAACTTAGGGAGTGAGCCCACGGGCTTCCCTCCACCTAGAGAACCTAGTGACATCGCCTTTAGGTCCCCAGCTCCAAGGCCATGGCCTCTCCAAGTCTGGGTCTGTCTCACAGATGTTCTCCTAATTCCTGGGTGAGTCCAAACCTTGGGCTCCAGCTTCCTCCAGGGCTGCGTTTGCCCCGCACTGTGTGTATTCAGGCTCTTGTCAAGTTCTGCCCACCACTGCTGGGCTATGACAAAGCACACACACTCCTGTCTTCTCCCCGGCCCTCTCCCTCCCATCTCTGCCCTTCACCCCTCCTCCCCCAACCGGAAATTTCTGTCTTCTGCCCCTAGCGTCTGCCCTACTGGCTCCTGCCCAATCCTCTCCAGTCCTTCGCACATCATCTAAATTTCTTAAGCTATTTACGCATTATTTTTTATTACTCTCACTGTTACGATTGCTGCTGCTACTGCTCCCGCACCCTGCTGCATGTTTGAGAGTAGAGGGCGCAGAACACAAAAACCACCCCTGGGTTCAAACCCAGGTTCTGCCACCTGGTTTACCTGGGACAGTGATTTAAACAATCTGAGCGTCTCCGTTCTAAAATAGGGATAATGGAACCTACCTCCTACAGTTGCTGGGAAGATGGAGACCTAAGTCAAATCATTAAAATAGTTTCGGGAGCGTTGTGGAACATTAATTATAAATATCGTTCAGAGTGAGAGAGATGAGCATTTAATGATCTCAGGCAGGTCACATAGTATCTCCAAGCTCCACTTTTATCATCTATAAAATAGGGATATTTAAATTTTTTTCTTTTTTAATGTTTATTGTTGTTTGTTTTGTGTTGTTTTGTTTTGGTTTTTGTATTTTATTGAGAGACAGAGAGAGAGAGCGTGATCAAGGGATGGGCAGAGACAGAGAGGAAGACACAGAATCCGAAGCAGGCTCCAGGCTCCGAGCTGTCAGCACAGGCTCGATGTGGGGCTCGAACTCACGAACTGCGAGATCATGACCTGAGCCGAAGTCAGACGCTTAAACGACTGAGCCACCCAGGTGCCCCTAAAATAGGGATATTTAATGCCTACCTTGCAGGTTGCAGAAAAATCGATGTGAAAATACACATAAAGTAGGGTCAGGCACTTGGAAGGTTCTCGCTAAGTTTTAATTTCCCGCCTATGTTTAAAGTTCTGTGTTTTGTTCATTCTTCATCTGTGAAAACTTTTTCCTACACTGAGCCGCAGGAACACCCTCTGACATCATTCCAACAGATTATTTTCTTTGTGGAATATACAAACAGAGCTAGTAGCCTCTGATTCCAAACTGACCTCTGATTCTTGTTCCTTTTCTTTACTTTTCATCTGTAGCTTCTCAAGCTGAGAGCAGCAATTCGATTTTACTTAGTTCCAGCCATTCCGAGCACACAGTACTCAAGGTGGATGGAATAATTTTCATCCTCATCTAATGGAATGGAGACTATTTAGATGCAAATGAGGTTTGACTGTTTGCAGCCTTTTTTCTTTTCCGGAAGCTTCCCTTGAGGCCAGGTCCCCCGGGGCTGACATTTAGGGTGTGAGCTGAGCGCTGTGGTCCAGCTGCCCCTCTTCCCGTGATTCTCTGCTTGTACTCTGAGCTGCAATGTTCTTGTCTGCAAAGTGGGGGTAATAGTACCTACCTCAGCACGATGAGGATTAAATGTGATCATGCACTCGGTATGCCTAGCAGAGTGCTTGGAACTCAATGCCCCAATACCGTTTGGAATTATTTTGATGATGATGGTGATAACGATGATCATAATAGATTGTGCAAGGAGTGGGTAACCATCCAGGGCAAAGGTTTACCCCCCCCCCCACGTGTCTTCACAAGTCCTTTCTACATTTCTTTGTTTTTGTTTTTAATGTTTGTTTATTTTTGAGAGAGAGAGAGAGAGAGACACAGAGTGACAGCAGGGGAGGGGCAGAGAGAGAGGGAGACACAGAATCGGAAGCAAGCTCCAAGCTCCAGGCTGTCAGCACAGAGCCCGAGGTGGGGCTTGAACTCACGAGCAGCGAGATCATGACCTGAGCCAAAGTCAGACGCTTAACCAACTGAGGCATCCGGGCGCCCCAGTGCTGGCATTTTAAAACCCTGCGTGTTGGCGTTGACTCCCACTGAAAAGTGAGAAAATCCCTCATTAAAAGCTTCACAAGCTAAAGTTAAAAAGAACTTTGCCAGGCAGGTGCAGGAAAGACTCCACAGAAAATCCCACACCCCCTTCGCCCCCAAACAGAAGCTCCATCCAGGGGGGCGGGACTGCCCCACAGCAGCCATCTGACAGGGCGCTTTGTGGCTGCATTAGTTTCATAGGACAAGTGTAACCACACACAGCTCAGCCCAGGATAACAGGCATTTCATTTCTCAGAGTTCTGGAAGCCAAGTGCAAAACCGAGCTGTCCACAGGGCTGTACTCCCTCTGAAGGTCGTAGGGAAGAATTCCTCTCAGTTCTGGTGGACACAACAATCCTTGGCATCCTTTGGCTTGTCGATAGGTCACTTTCATACCTGCCTCCATCTTTATGTGAATTTCTCCCTGTGTACGTCTCTGTGTCTCCGTCCTTTATGTAACGACACACCGGTCGTATCGGATCCAGAGCCACCTTCACCCAGCGTGGCCTCATCTGAACTAAATTACACCTGCAAAGAACCGATTTCCAAAGAAGGTCACATTCTGAGTCTCCATGAATTTTTTTAAAATATACCTCATGCCGGTAAGCACACACATGAGATCTGCCCTCTTAACAAATTACGAAGTATCCAATACCCCATTGTTGACTGTTCACGATGCCGCATCGCACATCTCTAGAGCCCATTCATCTTGCTAAATCTTACGCCCATTGACTAGTAACTACCCATTCTCTTCCCGCCCCCCGCCCGGCCCCCGCAAACCACCATTCATTCCACTCTTCAATTCTGTGAATTTGACTAGTGTAAGTACTTCTAAGAAGTGAAATGATACAGCACCTGTCTTTCCGTGGCTGGCTTCTTTCCCTTGGTAGCATGTCCACAAGGTCCGCCTAGGTTGCGTCCCATTGCAGAAGTGTCTTCTTTGGGGGGGCTGAAATGTAGCACGCTGTATGTATGCATACATTTTCTTTATCCATCTTGGATACGTTGGTTCTTCCCACTGAGGTTCCACGACCACTGAGGTTCCACGAATTTTGAGGGGATACTATCCAACCCCCTAGTGGCTCAGATTCCAGGCACCAGAGTCAGACAGAGATTCCTAGCCTCGCCGCATCACGTACCAGCTTCATGACCTCCGCCTCAGTTTCTACGTGGGCAAAGGGAGAATAACGATAGCACCCACGGGATTGTGGGGAGGACCAAATGATAGCAATAAATATCAGTAACTCTGAACAACCCTGTCAGGTTGTTTTAAGCCCTTTTCATGCATTAACTCATACTCACAGAAGCTCTAAAAGGTCGTAGAATTATGATCCCATTTCTGAGATGGGGCGGCTGAGGTCTGAAAAAGCGACATGATTTTCACAAAGTCACTCTGCTGGATTTAAATTCACGGGTCTTGCTTTTTTTTAAATTGTTTTTTATTTATTTTTTGAGACAGAGACAGAGAGCAAACTGGGGAGGGACAGAGAGAGAGAGGGAGACACAGAATCCGAAGCAGGCTCCAGGCACTGAGCTGTGAACACAGAGCCTGACACAAGGCTCGAACTCATGAACTGTGAGATCATGACCTGAGCCGAAGTCGGACGCTTAACCGACTGAGCCACCCAGGTGCCCCAGGGGTCTTGCTGTTTTGAAAAATCCTTAACAGAGCACCCAAGCATCTAGGACTGTCCAATAAAGATGTGAATCTTGTTATCCCTATTAGCCAGAGTGCATTTCCCCAGCCTACATCCCTCCCAGCTCAGGAGGCAAATGAAATGCCCCACCTGGAGGCACCAGAGTGGTTCAGTTAGTTGAACATCAGACGCTTGATTTTGGCTCAGGTCATGATCTCAGGATCGTAGGATCGAGCCCCGTGTCTTGCGATCAAGCTCCTTGTCGTGCTCCTCGCTGAGTGTGGAGCCTGCTTGAGATTCTCTCTCTCTCTCTCTCTCTCTCTCTCTCTCTCCCCCTTTGCCCCTCTCCTCTGCTCATGCTCTCTCTCTGTCTCTCTCTCAAAAACAAACAAACAAATAAATAAATGTCCCAATCTGTCCCCAGAGTGCAAGACTTGAGCATCCCAACTCTCCTGCCCCCATCCCACAGTAATAAAGCACGTCCGACATAAAAATAATTCAAGTGTTTGAAGGAGTCGTTTCTAGGAGCCATCTCAGAGCAGAGGCAAAGAAACCAGGTGACATCCCTGACTCACTTGAGAAGCTGGGGTAATGGGTAATGGGTTCTCTGCAACCAGTGGGAGTGCTCCTCGTTGCTAGGCAGAGGGAGCCTCTAAGTTGGGCCCCAAAGCAGCAGCCAGAATAGACCCTCTGTCCAGGCTAGTAGCCGAGGTCCCAGAGCAAAGCCACCTACCTCCCAGACTCCAAGCCAGACCTGGAACACCTGATCAGGTTAGCTCAGTCTCCAGAATCATTACCCTCCTTCCCTACACTAGTCCTCTCCCATTTGAGTTCGACTGCTTTCCTTTTTTTTTTTTTTTATGTTTATTTTTGAGAGAGAGACAGAGTGCGAGCGGGGGGAGGGGCAAAGAAAGAGGGAGACACAGAATCTGAAGCAGGCTCCAGTCTCCAAGCTGTCAGCACAGAGCCCGAGGTGGGGCTCGAACCCATGAACTGTGAGATCATGACCTGAGCCGAAGTCAGAGGCTCAACCGACTGAGCCACCCAGGTGCTCCTCAACAGCTTTCCTTAAGCCTAGATTTAAATAAAGATTTTTGTAACCACCTCTTTTCTAATATATGCTGCCACTTGCTGGGCACTTACCCTCAGTCAGTTACACAGCCCCACCGCCTGAGCCCAGAGGACTTTTACATCCTCCCCACCATCACTGCCAAGGGCAGTACTACCTGCAGCTTAACAGTGTGTTTCTGTGTCCAAGCAGATCGAACACCATCGGATGCATCACATCCACCACTGATACAAGGGGACCGTCTCAGAGACCCTCCCACTGAGATTCGGAGTTTGTTACTGGAACACAGTCTCCTTTATACCTTCTCAGGGCGGCAGTCAGCTGAGAAAAGGTGTAGCCCAGGATTTGAAAGAGAATAAAATAGTAGATACAGAGAGAGGATGCTAGAATTATCCATCATCTTCTACATGTTCCTACATGATTTACTTCTTACCACCAATATAACATGTGCCCAGTTGAATTGGGGTATATATTTTTACATGATGCTCATCTCCGCTAGAGCGTAAGATCCACGTTCGAGATTTTATGCCAGGATGATGCCTTATTTCTCCTAAGAGTCACAATGGCCTAATAGGTGCCAGGTATTAAGTAGGTTCTTGGATGTTGAGCGAAATGATGCATGTGTGACTGTATGAGAGCAACTGACATAGGACCCATCGCCCAACTGGATACTCAGCAAATGTTTGGTTACATGAATGAATGAATGAATGAATGAATGAAAATCTGAAAACATGGAAGATTGAGTGAGGCCATTACACACCCGGGGAGGGGGTGAAAAATACAGGAATTGTAAATAAGACCCGAAGGATCTCCTACCCCTGTTGTGAAAACCGAAAATATCTCCTGACATTGTCAAACATCCCTGGAGAGGGAATGAAATTCTCCCCAGTTGAGAATTACGGGTCTACAACAAGTTGTTTAATGTCACTATTAGTAAAAGGGCAGTAGTGATAATATCTTCACTCTAAGAAGATTATGAGGATTTTATGAGTGTATGCATTAGAAGTTTGCAGGGAAGTCCCTGGATGAGGATAAGCATTAAATACATGAACTCAAGGGGTATAAAATGGGTAGAAGTGGTAGAAGAAATAGTAACGGAGGTAAGATCGGGTGGGTTCTAATAAGCATTACATGTTTAACTTAGCTCCAAAATCGTCTTTTCCGTAAAGGGCGAAATGCGTTCTTTTGTTCAATAGGTATTCAGTGAGTTCTTACTCTGTGCCAAGGACTGAGCTAGACTCTGGGTATAAAATAACCAGTATTTGTAATAAGACCCAAAAACGGGAGAAAATGAAACCAAGGGGTTTCAACCAAGGTGGGGTTGTTCGAGGAGTACATCTCCAACAGAGGTCTAACATCCATTCTGAGACCGCTCAGTGCGGAGCCCAGCACAGGGTTCGATCCCACGGGACCATGACAGGAGCCCCAACCAAGAGGCAGAAGGTCAACCCACTGAGCCACCCAGGAGCCCCTGGAGGGGCTTCCTGTAGTGCCCCTCTCCTGATCCCTCATCTTTCTGGAGGAAGAAGAAAGAGCATCTTATCGACCAGGAGTTTGGCATATAAATCGGGCATGTTTTACTTCCGCGTTTTCCTTTTCTTCGTTGCTTTTTGGGATCTGCCAAGCCACAGAAAGAGGCATTTCCCTCAGCTTGTCCGCGCTGTGAGTTTTGGGGAGGCAGGGCCTGCTGTCTTTATGACTAGACAGTAAACCTGTTTAATGTATTTACTGTTCCTAGTTACCGTGACTCTTTGTTGGGCCTCCTCAAACCCAAATATGAGCCCGCTGACCCTCAGGTTTGGGAATTCGATCCACAAAGCCCCTCGGTTCTCTAACCCAAAGCCCTACAAATTAACAGAACAGGAGTCCACCCAGGAGATCCTCCTGAGATGCCCGAGAGAAATAAACAGAAGAACGCCACATAGCATTGCCCTACTACACCAGCATTCACAGGATCCAGAAAGACACAGCCCCCCTGAAAATGAGTTCACAAACCAAATAGATGATGATGACGAGGATGCTGAGGATGAGGATGATGAGGATAGAACTAACATTTCTGAGAAATTTGCACGTCGTTAGAAATTCTTTCTAATCATTTTCGGGGCGCCTGGGTGGCGCAGTCGGTTAAGCGTCCGACTTCATCCAGGTCACGTTCTCGCGGTCCGTGAGTTCGAGACCCACGTCGGGCTCTGGGCTGATGGCTCAGAGCCTGGAGCCTGTTTCCGATTCTGTGTCTCCCTCTCTCTCTGCCCCTCCCCCGTTCATGCTCTGACTCTCTCTGTCCCAAAAATAAATAAACGTTGAAAAAAAAAAAATTAAAAAAAAAAAAAGAAATTCTTTCTAATCATTTTAAATGTGGCATTAATGCATAGGACAGGTTGTATTAATCTGTTCATTTTACACTTGAGGAAAGTCAGGCATAAAGAGTTGATGTAACCAGTTCAAGGTCACTCACCTAACATCAAAGTCGAGGTTCAGGACCCATGTGTTCTGATGTCAGCGTGTCCTCTTAACCCTTTGCCAAACTTCTCCATGTAACAGGCAAACAAGCCATGAGCAATGTCAGAAGACAGAACAAATTAGTTTAGATTGCCAAGCATTTCAAATAATAGCCACATAAAATGAGACTATAAATATGTGGTGAGTGATTACAGACATAAAAGAAGAAATTGGAAACATAAGACCAGAACACCGTGAAAGAACAGACACAGAGAACTTCCAAAAATGAACAAAACAGTCGCTGAAATCGAAAACTTGTTGGACGAGTTAAACAGCAACTTTAATACAACCGACTCTCTAGAGAGAACCAGGCAATGAAAAATAGACGTGAGGAAAATACACATCATGCAGCAGAGAGAAAAAAAGTGATGAGAATTAGATCCATTGTGATGTCCCAACGTGTGTCCATCAGTAGGTACACAAGGAGAAAACAGAGAAACAGGGGAGAGGCAAGATATGCTAATGTCTGAGAACTTTCCAGAATTATAGAAAAGCATGAAAGTTCATATTGAGAATAACAATGGGTTATGTATAGGGTACATAAAAGTAAATCCAAAACTCAACATCTTCGTGAAAAAAGCAGTAAACTAAAGATAAGGAAGACGTGTTAGAAGAGACCAGGAAGGGGGCACCTGGGTGGCTCAGTCCATTGAGCGTCCACCTTCGGCTCAGGTCAGGATCTCGCGGTCTGTGAGTTCGAATCCTGCATCGACTCTGTGCTGACAGCTCAGAGCCTGGAGCCTGTCTCGGATTCTGTGTCTCCCTCTCTCTCTGCCCCTTCCCTGCTCATGCTCTATCTCTCCCTGTCTCTCAAAAATAAAATAAACGTTAAAAAAAAAAAAGAAATTCTAAGACAAAATCTGAGAGTGGTACCCACAAGGAGACTGGAAAAAAAATTAAAAATACTAAAGGATGTCCTTCCTGGAGAAGAAAACTAAATACAAAGGAAGTTATGCTGCAAATAGTGAATTTAAAAAGGAACAATTTCACAGGGAACAATCTCCAGGTAGATCACAAGTTAAACCACAAAACAGGTTTCAGTAATTTTGAGAAGGATGAGTTCCTATCAAGCATCTTTTCCAAAACAACACTCGGACACCAGAAATCAATTACATTTACAAATTGGGAAAAAAAAAAAACCCATAAACACGGGGAAGTAAAACAACATACTGCTCAAACAACCGACAGGTACCAAAGACATCACAAAGGAAATCCCAAAATACTGTCACTGGCACAGCTCAAGATGCAAGAAGAATTGCTAATAAACAATCAAACCGTCCATCCAAAGGAACCAGAGAAAGAAAAATAGAGCAAGTCCGAAGTTAGCGGAAGAAGGGAAATAATAAGGATCAGAGTGAAAACAAATGAAAGGGAGACTAGAAGAGATCAATGACACTAAGAGCTGGAAACGTCACTGAAAAGATGTTTTTTAAAAAAGTTGATAAACTTTTAGACAGACTGACCAAGAAAAAGAGTGTGAGGCCAAAACGAGTAAATTCAGAAATGGAAAAAAAGGGAATTAACTTGTAGGTAAACCTTCACGATATACATTAATTAGAAAACAAGGATTTTGATAGGAGTGTAAAAACAAGGGGGGAACTAATATTCTAAAAAGAAACATGTATGATTGAAGATGAATTATTGGAAGAGTTAAGGAATTCTAAGGTGCTTGTGTCAACACCAGAGAGGGTGTTGGTCACCATATGACTGAGGGTCATAAGTTGTGCTAAAGAATAGAGGAAAGGGAGAGGTGAGGAGAGGGAAGGAGAGGGGAGGGGAGGGGAGGGAGAGAGAAGAGAAGAGAAGAGAAGAGAAGAGAAGAGAAGAGAAGAGAAGAGAAGAGAAGAGAAGAGAAGAGAAGAGAAGAGAAAAAAGAAAAGGAAAAGAAAAGAAAAAAGAAA